>NC_037340.1:62199124-63449124 GCF_002263795.3 Bos taurus | reverse complement strand
GTTGATTACAGCTATTCTTTTCTGTAAATGAAGTTTAAAAGTCATCAAAGGGTTTGTCAGCTGTGACTTATGAGCCTCTTTCCTGCAGGGAAGTCAGGCAGTGACAAATGCCCCTCTCATTCTGCCATCCATTACAAGGCGGAAGGTGCCATGTTCCAATTACTGGAGACCCCGACGAAGTCCATGGAAAACTCTGCTCCAGGCTGCAGCCATTACTCAGACCTGGCAGGACTGCCAGCAGAGCTGCCCTAGGCCCAGACTTCACAGGCTAAGAATGGAGAAGAGCAGGTTCCTGACTTTGTGAGTCAGCCCCTCTACTTCATACTTGTGTTACCCCTGGTGGGTTTATCCTAGACACATTTCAAAAAATCATGTGGGCTGTCTCAAAGTACCCAGAATCAAGACTGCCTGAGACAGACAGATATGAGGAAATAAGGTCATGCTGCTGGTGGAGTAGGTAGGAAATACGATGCTCAAGTGGAAGGGGATAAAACAGCTCTGATGTTCAGAGTAGAGACTAAAAAAACCTTAGAGATCATCTAATACAATCAATTGCCTCAGTACTCAATACCCATTCTATGCTAAGTTCTGTTCAGCTAAATGCTGGGGAGCCAAAAATGAATAAAACATAGTCCCTACCACTGAGGGCTCAGTTCAGTTCAGTTCAGTTGCTCAGTCGTGTCCAAATCTTTGCAACCCCATGAATTGCAGCATGCCAGGCCTCCCTGTCCATCACCTACTCCGAGAGTCCACCCAAACCCATGTCCATCGAGTCGGTGATGCCATCCAACCATCTCATCCTCTGTTGTCCCCTTCTCTTCCTGCCCTCAATCTTTCCCAGCATCAGGGTCTTTTCAAATGATCTCCTTTAGGATGGACGTGTTGGATCTCCCTGCAGTCCAAGGGACTCTTGAGAGTCTTCTCCAACACCACAGTTCAAAAGCATCAATTCTTCGGCGCTCAGCTTTCTTCATAGTCCAACTCTCACATCCATACATGACCACTGGAAAAACCATAGTCTTGACTAGATGGACCTTTGCTGGCTAAGTAATGTCTCTGCTTTTTAATATGCTGTCTAGGTTGGTCATAACTTTCCTTCCAAGGAGTAAGCGTCTTTTAGCTTCATGGCTGCAATCACCATCTGCAGTGATTTTGGAGCCCAGAAAAATAAAGTCAGCCACTGTTTGCCTATCTATTTCCCATGAAGTGATGGGACCAGATGCCATGATCTTCGTTTTCTGAATGTTGAGCTTTAGACCAATTTGTTCACTCTCCTCTTTCACTTTCATCAAGAGGCTCTTTAGTTCTTCTTCACTTTCTGCCATAAGGGTGGTGTCATCTGCCTATCTGAGGTTATTGATATTTCTCTCGGCAATCTTGATTCCAGCTTATGCTTCCTCCAGCCCAGCATTTCTCATGATGTACTCTGCATGTAAGTTAAATAAGTAGGGTGACGATATACAGCCTTGACGTACTCCCTACCACTGAGGATAGATGAGATAATTAAGGTTTAAAGAAGTGACTTGACCAAGGTCACAAAATAAGTTAGCGTCAGTGATGGAATGAGAAAGCAGGTCTCCAGGGAAGTCGAGAAAGTGGAATGACAGGGAGCCCTCCTGCGTGCCAGGCTCTTTGCATAGAACATGGCATAACAGTCAAGAGTGCTAGTTCCCATTCACATCCCAACTACACACTTACTACAGAGTTGGACTTCTGACAAGTCCTCAACCTATCCAAGTCCCAGAAAAATTAGGATGATAACAAAACTTAGCTGAGTGTTGTGGTGAGAATTAAGTAAGATAATCCATGTACTGTGCACAGTGGCAGGCACATAATAAGTATCCAAGATATTATTTAACGTCCAGTAGCTCAAAACAATTTGAGGTAGGCATTATTAATCTGATTTTACAGACAATTAGACTGAAGTTCTATTTCACTTTGACACACTAAGTAAGCCAGTACTTCTCAAAACTACTTGTGGTAAAGAACCAGTTTTTTGTTGTTTGGCTTTTTAAACTCCCAATCCATTACAGACCAATACATTTGTAAAATATGACAAAAATGTCAAATTACTGTAAAGTCTCTACGCACTTAGTCTCAATTTCTGTACTCATCACAAACAGGTAAGTTTGCGAACTAGCATTCATCTATTCACTGGGCTACAATCTGAACAGCACAGCTCTAAACCACGCTCTGCAGTCCATGGGGTCGCAGAGAGTCAGACACAACTGAGTGACTGAACTGAACTGAAGCTCACCCAGCTCTGTCAAACTCTATAAAAAGCAAACCAAAACAAAGTATAGTTTATTTCATTTTTTTTTTGAGTCCTTTATGCTGATTTCTTACAAAGTTTGGTGTTACGCTAATTTACAAAAAACTATTCTGATCTTTTTTTTCTTTTTTCTCAAGACAGAAGAGGGTAAGCAGACCAGGGACGAGTTCAAGGATTTGCCACCAAATATTTCAGGAGGTGATTTACCTTGGTCATCTGTTCCAGGTCATACTATATCCTGCAAGTCAAGATGATCTAGGCTTACGGAGGACTAACACCCTTCCTGAAGCCTGGCGGTCTGAAAGGCAGATCTATTCCTGAAGAGACTAGTACTCCGAGACCCTCTTGCCCCACACTAGAGGACATGAAGAAACCAGCCAGGAAGGGGAAGCATGTTGTAACTCTTCTTTTTGGTATTTCTAGTTTTCAGTCTTTTATCATGGCTTCTCTCTCCTTCTAGGGAGTTTCTTGACAGCAAGATAGATATCAGGTTCACAGTTCACTCCTGAGTGCCACTGTACACCCAAGAGTAAGACTGGCTGGGGCAGACGAGTAGCTTTTCACCAGTGCGCCAAGACATAACAATGTATCGGGAAGCTTCCAGGTGCCTGGCTAAATTCTCCTCAGTGTACAAAACTTCATTTTGTTCTGAACTAATGTGGTAGTACTATTTTTCAGCACAACCCAGAGCTGAGTAGGTCATATGATGCAGTGTATAGAGGCACGGCTGGCTCCTGTGAATAGGGGCCTGCCAACAAGCAAAAGCCAAAGCCTACATATTTAGTGCCATGTGAGAGGCCACGTAGTATGGTCAAGAGAGTAATCTCTGAAGCCAAAATGCCTACATACTGCCACTGAACTAGCTGTGTGACATGACTTTCAGTAAGTATTTGAAGTTCTTTATGCTTCAGTTATCTCACCTATAAAATAGGGGTCATGACACATATCTTATGGGTTGTTAGAGGATAAAACTACCTAATTCACATTTAGAACATCTGGCACATTACAAAGTATGCTGTTGTTATTAGTATTGTTATTGTTGGAACCCAGAATAACTTTTTCTCAAGAGTATGAAAGATGGTGAGTTCTACTGTAACATAATCTAGAAGTGAACTGTGATCAAGGAAAGAGTACTATCACTGTGATGCAATAAACTTTAGTATCTGGAAATGTGCCTTGAACATAAAAGGAATCACAGGAGTAGGCACTCATTAAGCGTTAAACGAATAAAGAAATAAGTATATAGAATAAAGCAGTCCCCAGAGAGTACAACTTGAGAAGGGGGTTGGGAAGAGGCCCCTAAGTGAAGGTTCTCAGAGAGGCCTCTTTGTACCTCAAGGATCCAGAAAGCAGGGTGGACTGCCCTTCTGAGCAGGGTTACCAGGGCTGATATTGCAAGAAACCTCTGCTTGCTCAGTGTTCTGTGTCTCCGAAGGAACCCCCACATTCTGTGGCTACTCTATTCTGAATAAGGCTGCTGTAGGTTGTACCATGGTAGTGCGTACATCCCCACTTTCCAGACTATATCAGAGGAACACAGAAAGGGCAGCCTAACCCCTCCCAAGAAAGGTTTTGCCCTAAGTTAAAACAGTAACAGGGGATTCATAATTCAAAAAAGAAAAAAAAAACAGTAATAGGGGAGGAACTTGCCTGGCAGTCCAGTGGTTAAGAATCTGCCTTGCAATGCAGGGGATGCAGATTCGATCCCCGGTTGCGAAACTAAGATCCATGTGGGGTAACTACGCCTACACTCCACAACTACTGAGCCTTGCACTGCAACAAAAGATCCACATGATGTAATGAAGATCCTGAGTGCTGCAACTAAGATCCGATGCAGCCAGATAAATGTAACAAGACAGGACAGAAAACAGTGAAGTATACTTTTTAAAAAAGTCATAGGGTATTATCAGTTTTTAAATGCTGCTTGCCTGTGGAGTCCCAGGTCCCCAAACCCACTTCCAACAGTTGTGTGAACTTGGGAAGGCCCGTCAGTTCTCTGAGGTTTAAGACTAATCGTCTGTAAAATGGGAAAAAACTTCTTGCCTTGCCCACCTGCAATCCAGGCTGGTTAGCAGGTCAAAGGAGATAACATATGGGAGGACACTGTTACCTGAGATTGTTACAAAAATGTGGACAGGAATATTACCTGGGATGGACAGTTCCTGCACGTCTTCCTAGACAGAGGTATTCTGGCAGTGAGCCAGCTGGCTGGAAGCAGGCGGTGGACGGTGCACAATTTGGCACTGCAGCCAAGCACTGTGCCCCTCAGGTGTAAGGGCAGTTGATTAAAATCCTTTCATGTGGAATCAATATTTTCCTCATTACCACAATCCTTCTCCTTGAGAACACCTAATGCCATCCCTCACAGCCTCGCAAAGGCTTGATCCAGCCAAAAGCGTATGCATTTGACATAATAAATATTTATTTTCCCACATTCAGACAGGAAAAGAAAGCTGACCTCTCTCCAGGGTGCTGATCTAAACTTAACTCAGGGCGATAAGCACCATCCCACAGTGCTTTATGTTTGACCCTAAAAGGACCACTGAGAATGATGCCACTCTGTCCCTCTGGTAACATTAATTTTATAAATATTACTAGGCTCTGCCTCTTAACTGAACCACTGAGCAAGCCTGTCCCTGTCTCCTGTTTAAGACCCTTCAGCAGCTTCCCACTACAAGAATCAAGCCCAACTCCTTCAACGTGGTTTACAAGTCCCTTCACTAGTTAAAGGTTACGAAATCCATACACAACCATCCTCTAAGAGCTTATAAGTCACACCCACTTTACAGATGACTAAACCCTAGTGCACAAAGACAAAAGCAGTTGCCCAAGGAGACATACTGAGCAAGATGGTATGAACTGACTTCTTCCCTAAGGGCTAGGTACCAGTTCCAAAGTATAGACTCGAATTCACAATAATCTTTTCTTGGACTAGTCTATGTGATGCAGTATGGGGATGGGACATTTACTGCCCAGGCAAACCCTTTCATTTCAGCTTCCTTTGTTGGAAAATGCCAATCTGAACTCTCACTCTCACAGCATGATTGATAAACTTGGCATAATGACCAAAATGTTCATTTTCTTGTAATATGGTACACATTTGCATAACTAAGTTCCGGAGGCCACGAGCATAAAAGTAAACCAATGGATCACAACATCTTGGAGGTGGGGGTGGGGGAGGCCAGCCCTGCAACCAAGAAGCATAACATGCCCAATACCTAATGAACTTCTAATTTATTCAACTGATGACAGAAGCAGCTGTGGGTCTATGGTTTTTTCCCCTCCATCACCCTCTTAGAATTCACTAACCCTTTCTGGCCCTCTTTCCCCTCACTCAACAAGTTTCTACACTGCAATAGCTAGTTTAAAAAAAAAAATTCCCCAAAACTTTTGCAGATGTCTCAGCTGCAGGATCAACAGCAGGGGCTCTAGACAGAGACAGACAAGGATCACTTATTTACTTACTATGTGACTTTGGACAAGTCATGAAACTCCTTGAGCAAATGTTCTTTATTTTTCACTAGGCATAAAATGGCATGTACTTCTTCCCTCCACATACTGAATCACTTCCTGATTCTCACACTAAAACCAAGCCCTGCAGATGTGGCCCCCTGAATATTTTAAAAACGCAGCCCTTCTCTGTCCATTCATATTAATATTCAAATTCACCCTCCACACAGTCACAATATCACTACATGATTCCACTGCCTGAAATCAAAGTTTTGCTTTATTATTTCAAAATTTCTGGTCATTAATTTTGGTGTCTGTTCTTTATTTTTTGAATTATCATAAGTAAATCACCTAAACCCCAACTCCTCTATACAACATAACTATTGTTAGCATCCAGGTATATTTCCTTCCAGTGCTTTTTCTTGTGTATTATATTTGGATTACATAGTTAGGTCATTCATTCAGTTCTGTAACATAATTCTTTCAATTAGCATTATCACACATTATATATAACATATTTGCCTTGCTGCTGCAGTTTTCAGTAAGCACAATTTTTAAAATATTATCATTTTTAATAACCCACTATTTTCCCATGAGTGGATTTATCATAGTTTAGACTGGTCATAGTTCAGGTGGTCATTTAAGCTTCTTCCAATTTCTCACTATTATAAATAACAGCATCTGAGGGAAAGTTCATTCTGTATATTGGATTATTTCCTAAGGACAGAGTCTCAGAAATGGAATTACTAGGTCAAAATGTACAAACATTTTTATGGTCCAAAGTGCTGTACCAATTTACACTGCTATCACCAATGAATGCCACTTTCATGGCAACTTCACCAGAATCATACACTGTATTAGTGTGGGGGCGGGGGGGGGGGGGGGAGGTGCAGGGAATCGGTGGTAGTTAACAGGGAAAACAAATCTTCACTGTTGTTTTCATGTATACATAAAAATAACAGTCTCCCACGATTATTACACCAAGTTTTGAATCTATAGAATTTTGATTGCCCCAAAGAAGTTATTGTAGGTTCTTAAGCAGAGCAATAATATGCTGAAAATTTATTTACTCATTTATCAAAAAATCATTTACTGAGCACCTGTTTCTGTCAGACACTTTACAAAGTATAGAAATGAACAAAGTATAATCCCTGCCTCCAAATGAATTCACAGTCCACACAGTTCAGTGGTAAGGATCTCAGGAAAACCAGAAACTATGTTTCATCTCTTTTATCTCCATAAGAGCTATGACAGGAATATGTGGGAACTCAGAGGCATGTAACTTACCAAAGGGACAGGGCGGAAGGAAAATAAAGAAGTCATCAAAAAGTTCTGATCTTGTCCACAGTCAAGTTGATGTTAGCCCGCAAGAGAAGACTCTACACACGGACATCACCAGATGGTCAACACCGAAATCAGACTGATGATATTCTTTGCAGCCAAAGATGGAGAAGCTCTATACAGTCAGCAAAAACAAGACCGGGAGCTGACTGTGGCTCAGATCATGAACTCCTTATTGCCAAATTCAGACTGAAATTGAAGAAAGTAGGGAAAACCACTAGACCATTCAGGTATGATCCAAATCAAATCCCTTATGATTATACAGTGGAAGTGAGAAATAGATTTAAGGGACTAGATCTGATAGATAGAGTGCCTGATGAACTATGGACGGAGCTTCGTGACATTGTACAGGAGACAGGGATCAAGACCATCCCCAAGAAAAAGAAATGCAAAAAAGCAAAATGGCTGTCTGGGGAGGCCTTACAAATAGCTATGAAAAGCAGAGAAGCGAAAAGCAAAGGAGAAAAGGAAAGATACACCCATCTGAATGCAGAGTTCCAAAGAATAGCAAGAAGAGATAAGAAAGCCTTCCTGAGTGATCAATGCAAAGAAATAGAGGAAAACAACAGAAGGGGAAAGACTAGAGATCTCTTCAAGAAAATTAGAGATACCAAGGGAACATTTCATGAAAAGATGAGCTCAATAAAGGACAGAAATGGTATGGACCTAACAGAAGCAGAAGATATTAAGAAGAGGTGGCAAGAATACACAGAATAACTGTACAAAGAAGATCTTCATGACCAAGATAATCACTATGGTGTGATCACTCAGAGCCAGACACCCCGTAATGTGAAGTCAAGTGGGCCTTAGAAAGCATCACTATGAACAAAGCTAGTGGAGGTGATGAATTCCAGTTGAGCTCTTTCAAATCCTGAAAGATGATGCTGTGAAAGTGCTGCACTCAACATGCCAACAAATGTGGAAAACTCAGCAGTGGCCACAGGACTGGAAAAGGTCAGTTTTCATTCCAATCCCAAAGAAAAACAATGCCAAAGAATGCTCAAACTACTGCACAATTGCACTCATCTCACACGCTAGTAAAATAATGCTCGAAATTCTCCAAGCCAGGCTTCAGCAATACAGGAACCGTGAACTTCCAGATGTTCAAGCTGGTTTTAGAAAAGGCAGAGGAAGCAGAGATCAAATTGCCAACATCCACCGGATCATGGAAAAAGCAAGAGAGTTCCAGAAAAACATCTATTTCTGCTTTATTGACTATGCCAAAGCCTTTGACTGTGTGAATCACAATAAACTATGGAAAATTCTTTAAGAGATGGGAATACCAGACCACCTGACCTGCCTCTTGAGAAACCTATATGCAGGTCAGGAAGCAACAGGCAGAACTGGACATAGACCAACAGACTGGTTCCAAATAGGAAAAGGAGTATGTCAAGGCTGTATATTGTCACCTTGTTTATTTAACTTATATGCAGAGTACATCATGAGAAACGCTGGGCTGGAAGAAGCACAAGCTGGAATCAAGATTGCCGAGAGAAATATCAATAACCTCAGATATGCAGATGACACCACCCTTATGGCAGAAAGTGAAGAGGAACTAAAAAGCCTCTTGATGAAAGTGAAAGAGGAGAGTGAACAAGTTGACTTAAAGCTCAACATTCAGAAAATGAAGATCATGGCATCTGGTCCCATCACTTCACAGCAAATAGATGGGGAAACAGCGGAAACAGTGGCAGACTTTATTTTTGGGGGCTCCAAAATCACTGTAGATGGTGATTGCAGCCATGAAATTAAAAGACGCTTACTCCTTGGAAGAAAAGTTATGACCAACCTAGACAGCATATTCAAAAGCAGAGACATTACTTTGCCAACAAAGGTCCATCTAGTCAAGGCTATGGTTTTTCCAGTGGTCATGTATGGATGTGAGAGTTGAACTGTGAAGAAAGCTGAGTGCCGAAGAATTGATGCTTTTGAGCTGTGGTGTTGGAGAAGACTCTTGAGAGTCCCTTGGACTGCAAGGAGATCCAACCAGTCCATTCTGAAGGAGATCAGTCCTGGGTATTCATTGGAAGGACTGATGCTGAAGCTGAAACTCCAATACTTTGGCCACCTCATGCGAAGAGCTGACTCATTGGAAAAGACTCTGATGCTGGGAGGGATTGGGGGTAGGAGGAGAAGGGGATGACAGGATGAGATGGCTGGATGGCATCACCAACTCGATGGACATGAGTTTGAGTACACTCCGGGTGTTGGTGATGGACAGGGAAGCCTGGTGTGCTGCAATGCATGGGGTCGCAAAGAGTCGGACACGACTGAGCGACTGAACTGAACTGAAGATGAGAGAAAACAGAGAAGAGGAAATAGCATAAGCAAAGTTGTGGAAGCTGGACAGTGCTTCCATATGGAGTGAATAATAATATGCATCATGGTTTGGCTAGAGTGTAGAATCTAAGACTGGATGTTGCAAGAGGTGACAGCAGAGAACCTAGAAGAGGTCAGATCAGAAAACCGTTGTGGGCTGTTGAGGAGTTTAGACATCATGGTAGTCATGACCCAGTCCTATGGCACGTGTAGGAGAGTGCTCAATAAGAAGGCACTCTAAGTCCCCACAGGTATTGAGAGTCTGAACAACACATGTCAACTCTTAATCAGAGCATCCCATCTGTGTTAACTTCTTTTGTCTCATATGTTTGTCTTCTCTTGCCAAGCAGTGCAGAACTTCTGGGGTATTTTTCACATCACCTGAGCACATTACATTGCTAGGCACATGGCAGGGCTCCAATAATGCTCACAGATCAACTCACTGGAGGCAGCTCGTGAAATAATATACATACTCATGAAACCCTTACTGCCCTGGCATAGCGCCTGCCAATCTCAGAAGCTCAGTCACTGCCTCTCCTGGCAGATGTACTGCCTCAGAAAGCTATCTACCCTCTTCTTGCTCATTCTGCTAAAAAAAAAAAAAAAAAAGTGCCTGGGTACAAGAAACTATGGGCTTCCCTGGTGTCTCAGATGGCAAAGAATCTGCCTACAATGCAGGAGACCTGGGTTCCATCCCTGTGTTGGGAAGATCCCCTGGAGGAGAGTATGGCCACCTGCTCCAGTATTCTTGCCTAGAGAATCCCACTGGACAGAGGAGCCTGGTGGGCTACTCAGTGGGGTTTCAAAGAGTCAGATACAACTGAGCGACTAAGCGCAGCATAAGAAACTACAGAGTATGTGATAACTAATGAGCATATTGGGTGGCCATCAGGGAGCTCTGAGGGACATAAATCCTTCCCCACAGTATATTCCTCAAGCCAAGGACTCCCTCAGCCCTACTGGCAGTCGAGGTGTGCTACCACAACCCCCCCACCACCATAAAAATAAAATAGGTTTTTCCAATTGAATGTGTTAGAAGTCTCCTTTGAATAGCTGCTGACTTTCTCTAAGGTGTTACTACTTTCTACATTAATAACATCTGCTTTAATGATGACAAGGATATTAACAGGATGATTAATTTCAACAATTAATAAAATAGCCATTCATTCATGCTCTGCTCATAGTGGCATGAGCCAGGGGCAAGAGGGTATGTGCTGCCTAAGCTCCACCTGAGGAGGCAGTGTTTAAATAATCTGTTTCTGTGTCATCTTCCCTCCCAGGCTGTGAGTTCCTGGATGGCAGGAACCACAATCTATTTAAAATCAGCATCCCTCTGGCCTTTCAGCATAGACCCTGGCCCAGAGTGGTTGCTCAGGGAGTATCTGCTGATGGGAATTCCATGTACCACTGTACCCGTTCCCTTCCTCATTCATGCTTGTTAAGAAACAAAGAAACAGGCAGTACAGATAATGAAGCCAGAAGACTTGGGAGACAGAAAGGAGACATCTTTGCAAAAGCCCAATCCACTCCAGCCTTTAGGAAAGGCTGTTTTACAATATAATAAATGATCATTATGATCTATTAATCATTTATTTTTGTGGTAGATGTATTATTAAGTATTATACTTCTCATTCTTACAACTCTTTGAGGTAAGTTTTTTTTTTTTTTTTTTTGAGGTAAGAATTTTATCAAGGTCCCAATGGCCCTTTCTGAACTTTTCTTTTAGAACTCCTGGGTTCAAACCCCAGCTCTGCCATGTATCAGCTGTATCATGCTGGGTAAATGTCTTAATTCCTCTGTGCCTTAGCTTTCTCATTTGTAAAATGGGAATAGTATTACAGTACCTTCCCCATAAGGTTGTGAGAATTTGGTCAGGTAATATACCTGCAAGTGAAGCATTCAGGAATTTTCTAAATGAAATTACTGTTACCACTGGTCCCATTTAATAGATGCCTTCAAATATCACACTCTTAACATTTAGTGAGATTAAGAGAGAGACTACTTCATCAATAAAGCAGGACCAGAACCAATTTCTGATTTGGTGATGGAATCTGGGGCCAGAAGGGTTTTCTGTACACAAAGTCACTGATGTCATGCCCTTGATGAAAACTCTTCAGGATAGCCTTTGTTTTCCATCCCCCCTCCTCTGTATCCTGATATGGACATTCTACAGACCTCTGTTGCAGCAACATTTGCTGCACCTTTGTATTTACCTTCCTGTCTTTCTCCATTAGACTCTGAACTCCTAGAAGGCAGAGGCTCTGTTATTAATCTTTGCAATCCCAGCCTCCAGCACTACCGGGACAACCAGCAGATGCTCAGTGAATTTCTGCTAACAGGTGACAGAATCCTAGGTGGGCACTGCTTCAGTCAATGGTTTCCCAGTGTTCCTGACAAAGCAGCTCCTTAAGAGTGAACTGTGTATTTGATGTTCACAGGTCGAACCCAAGTCCCTCATCTGTCAGTAGGGCAGAAGGATAAGCAAAATAGTGATGAGAGAGAAAACAAAGGAGGGACAGAGTGAGAAGCTGGGGACCAGAGGTGTCTTTGTTCAGCAGACTCCAAGGAACAGGGGCTCAAAAGAGAGGCTGAATCTCCAGGCCAGAAACTGCTGAACTGAAGCTCTTTGGGGTGGGGAGGAGGCAGAGGGTCCTCAACAAGCAGAGAGCAACAACAGCTAGAAACTGCCATCCTTGTCAGAAATCAACACAGCAAGGGAGACCCAGTCCACACTCCCAATTATCTGCTGACCCTGAGATGAGCCCAACCACTGGGCCCCACTAGGCTGGCTTCATGGAAAGACTACTGGGCAAAGAGTCTACTAATGTTTAATCCTTGGGAAAGTACTAATTTTTCTATTAATAAATATCTGAGGATCTACTATATGTCACGATTGCACTAGGCACCTGTAATACAATAAAGGTTTGTCACTAATTTGCTGTCAGACCCTGGACAAGTCACTACCTCTTTCTCTGAGCCTCAGTGTCCTCATTAGACATGTGGAAGATAACTTCTATACCAGATTGTTCTGAGTATCAGACGTGTTTTTGAAAAGTTTACTGCACAACTTTGCAAAGGTAAAGGTGGTATTTTTTACTAGAAGGCTTAGTAAATGCAAGGATAGCCCTCACCAAATAAATGCCAGACAACTCTCTCTGCCAGGTTCTAGACAGAAACTAGCAGCACATTCCTAACCACTGAATTCCACGGAAGATGGTGATGAATGAACAGAAATTTGACACATTCTCTTCAAATTCCTCTCAGGATCCTTCCCATAATCACTGGTGTCAGTATTCATCACAGGGAACTACACTACGGGCCTCTTGGATAAGCCCCTTGGTTGCAACTGAAACTTAATAAAACAAGAACAGACTTAAAATTTTGTGGGTCAGAGGCACCTTTCCAGACCCTGAGCTAAAATTACCTGATCTCTGGTCTTTCAACTGTTTGGAAACATTTGGCAGCCATTAAGCCTGTTGTTTCCGCATTTTCTTGCTTACTGGCACAAACACATCAAAACAGAAAGCTTGATGCTCTAACAATGCTCTGTGATTAGTGGTTTGCAGAATCCTCTGTAATTTTATGATTTGCTGGCTAGAAGAGGAAGAGCAATGGAGTACAAATGGTGGTGTGGCCCAAGAGAGGGTCAGGCACCCTGAACTCTAGTTTTGGTTCTACTGTGGACTGGCTCTATAAACCTGGCTGAGACATTAAGTGCCTGATCCAAAAAATGGAGAACCGAACCAGAGTAGTGGTACATGAACTCTTTCATGAAAAACCAGTGCTCTTCAAGATGTTAAGGGCTCCCAGGTCAAATAAAAACAGAAAACTTAGCCTCCTCCATCCCTTCCTCCCCACCCACCCCAGTCACACGCACACTAAGGCTCTGAGAAGTCAAAAGTAAAGAAATGCACTTTGCATTATCCGGTCTGACTTTTCTGAGATTATTAACATCTCTTCTGAGGAAGACACACCGGAACAGATCTCTAGGGTCTCTGTCAGCTTTAACCCACTGTGATTTGTATTAGAAGTACTCAGCCAGTTCCTGGAGCACCCCTGCTTCCCACTAATTCAGTTCTCTTAACCCAGTGAGGCACTTAAATGATACTCTGGCTTATAAAAATGTATTATATGTAGCTCATTTTACTGTAGAGTACTAATTTTCAATGATTCAGAATACAAGACACTTAAAACACTAAGATGGGAAACCTGCAGTTACTAAAGTCCTAATACTTGTTCCACACTGCGTTGGCATTTTTCTATACATTATATCTTTTAATTCTTAGACAGGAGATAAATACTGTAAACCTGATAATATCCTCTTATCACAGAGAAGAAAACTGAGGCTCAAGGAAATTAAGGAGCTTGTACAAGATCATTCAGTTAGAATGTGATGAACACCAGATTTCAAACCTAGGACTATGTGGCTCCGAAATCTTGGTTCTGTTTGGGGCTCTGCCACCATGAGCACCAGGCAATTGACCACTAATCTTCCCTAACCTTCCCTGGTCACAACTGTCAAGTGAGAAAAGGAATCCTTGCACTGCTGCCCTCAAAGAGTTGCTCTAACACTCAAAGGCAATAATAGATATGAAAGCACTCTGTAGTATATAAAGATATTAATATACAAGGGGCAGGTGAAATATTGTGTACAAATGTTGATATTTCCTTTCATGATTTTTTGAGGTAACTGAGGTTCTTGCAGGCTTTCCATCATGAAGTCAATCGTCCTTACTCCACTTTCTAGTCCTGCTCCCTCAAAATAGTGTTCCTTAGACTTTTCCAGTTAGGATTTCAGATAAACAGAAAACATGTCAATTTCTCAGTACTGATTACTCTTTAGGCTATTTGTCAGTCACACTAAGCAGCCAATCTGCTTAAGGAGCTGGAAGTAAAAGCAGAAGAGAGGGTGGGGAGTGTTGGGAGATCTATAGATAAAGGAGATGCCAGATTCCCCTTAAAACGTCAAACATGCCTGGGAAATAGGTCCAAAGAATCATTTGGGACAGATCATAGAATCCTTTGCATGAAATCTATCCAGAAGATCAGTAAGGATGTTGTGCACAGGGGGAGGAAGGGGCAGGATTAGCCAGCTTCACTTGTTCTGGGATGGAAAATACCTTGGCAGGGACCTGAGCACAGACAGCAGTAGACGGGTGCAGGGCTCTTCACTCATCCTCTAGCCCAGAATGCGATCACACCCTTATAATCCACAATTCTGTGGCCATCTGCTCCCTTCAGCTTCTGGTGGAGTAAGGCCAAAAACAACAGCAAAGCACTCTTGGAACCAGGCCTTGGCTGGGGACAGATAAATAAATAGCAAAAGTCCCTGCTCTTAGAGGAAGGCACTGCATCAAGATAGTTTGAGCCTAACCAGAGGTTCTCTCGTAAAATAAAATTTCTGGCTCATAGGGTATATTCAAGAATTGTGTGAAATGAATGAATCAGAGGAGCTTTCTTCTATGACTTAGGAGCACCTGTGGTGTCCATCCTCATTCTGGCATGAATAATTCAGTTGACTCTGGGTAAAATATTTCATTTCTGTGGGCCTCAGTTTACACACCTGTAAAGCAGGCTCTGTCTACCCCACAAATTGCCTTTTGTAGCCAATGACATAGTAGCTAAGACAGCACTCTGTAAATGGCATGAGATGGAATAGTGGGAGCTGATAAGAACATTGGAACATGTCATTTTAAAAGTTCAGAGCCCAATCTGGGGAAGACTTGAAATAAGCCCTTTTTCTTTCTTCCCAGCCAATTTAAGTCGCTTTTTCTCATAGTGAAGTCATTCTTTGCATTTCAAGTGAAGGGAAAGGGAAACCAGGCTTACAAGTATGGAACAGAAAAGCTGCCAATTTTCTACTGTTCAATATCTGTTCAGAGCCACTGTACTGCAAAAGACAGCATAAGATCTGGGTTTCTAATCCCTACCTTTTCTTAATCAAAAGCTATAAAACCATAAACAAGCCTCAACCTCTTTCAGCCTTAGTTTTCTCATCTGTAAATTGCTGAGAAATTCCCCAAGTTATAAGGTTACGGTTAAGATAAAAGTAATGATGAAAGAGTGTTTTGTAACTCACAAATACCACACAAACACCAGTCATTACAGAGCTGTCTTCCCATCAGCTCATTAGCGACACAGGACAGTGGTTATCACTAAATTGACAGGTGAGATCATCAAACTCAGAGAAAATCCTGATGGTAACACAGCTCAACTCTGACTTCCTCCAACAAAGGTAATTACTCCTTTCATTTATTATAGGAGTTATTTATTAGTTTGTTAGCCTCATTAAACTAACAGATCTCAGGGGAAAGAGCTACATATATTTTACGCATTTTTGTATCTCAGTGTCCAACACTGGCACACCAAAAAGACGCTAAATAAATACTGGCAGCAGAAACACATCTAGAACACCCAGGACTCCTAATTCCAGGTATAGAGTTCTAAGAGAAAGTGGCCCCAACCTCATAGGCTGACTCATCTTCTCATCCCTTCTTCAATTCCTCCACCCTAACAAGACTTTCCATTACTGAAGAGTCTCCCAGCCTCTGTAGGCAGTGATCCCTCAGGCTTGATTACTCTTCATATGCTTCTTTGCCAAGCTAATTCCTATTCACCCCTCAGATATGGAGGCCTTTCTAGTCACCCATAATACTGGTTCAGGTATTCCCTCTCCACCCCTCTTCCCACCCCCACCTCTGTTTTATCATAGAATCCTGGCACATAACATGTATCAACAAAAGTATCTGTTGATGGCTGAATGAATGAAATACTGGATCTAGAAATCCAAAGGTGATGCAGGGGAAAGACTCCTGGCCTGGAAGTCAGGAGGATTGAGTGTTTCTAATTCTAGCTCCATCACTGCTGTGGTTCAGTGATTTCAGGCAAGCCCCTCTTCTTCTGTGGACCATCTCTGAATGAGCTAACATCTATGAATGATCTCAAAAGGTCCTCTCAGCACTGACAATAGATGAGACTTAGACTCATGCTAGGTCCTAAGGGTGAGAAACCTCTGAAGCCAGCTGTGTGCTCCAGAGTACGGGAGGCCCCATATCCACACCCCATGAGCAGCACCAGCAAAGTATATGAACTGTACTGTCAGCAGCCTCCCAGCCTGTTGGTTTACTTAATTCCTCCTGATGAAGTGCCAAGAATAAATCGTAGGTGAGCAGCAGAGCATTTTAATGAGTCCAGAGCCTAATGAATCTTTTCCTTCCTGTGTCAATTAGAATTTCAAAGCTAGGATCCCCAAGGACCAATTTATTGGGAACAGAGAGAAGCCTTTTGTTCATCAGCTGCTGCCTGAGCTACTTGCCCTGGCCCTGTATGTCTGCTGTGTAACAATCTTGCTTACTCATAGATATGCCACCTGGTGAGACAGACTGCCTCATATTTCTGGGGTCTGAACTTGAGGAAGGAAAGGAGAAGTCAGGTCGACTTCTGGGGGTGAGTGGGGAGGTAGTGAGAGAATCAGAGCAGCACTGACTTGAATGTCACATCCCAAGGATACTGGTCTTCAAAGAGCTAACAGGAGTAGATCAACTTGCTATTCATCCAACTAAGTATCAGGTATTGTGTGAGACCTATTTGTCTAAGGTATTTTTGAATCCTCACAACAACCCCCAAAGTAGGTATCAAAGGCACTATTTTCTTTTTCTGGCCATGCCGTGAGGCTTGTAGGATGGGATCTCAGCTCCCTGACCAGGGATTGAACCCAGGCCGTGGTAGGGGAAGCCAAGAATTCTTACCACTAGGCAACCAAGGAATTCCCTCAACAACACTATTTTACAGACAGAGGCACTGGCTCTAAGAATTTTAAAGAACTATAGAACTAGTTGAAGAACTAGACAAGGAACACAATCAGTAGTTGGCAGACAGGGATTTGAACTCACATTTGTGCAAATCCAGAGACTGGGCTCTTTCTATCAAATCACAGCAACCTTGCCAGAGGGCTGGCAGGGCCAGTGGCTGAAGTCCTCAATGGCAGAGATGGCCTGTGGGCAGCCAGTCAGGTCATGTTGGACACTTGCCACCAACACACTTGTCTTTTTCCAGGGCACAAGCAAGAGTGCCTGTGCACTGCTGGTTCTTCCACTCAGTGGAGCTGGCAACCTCACTTATTCCCAGAACATAATCCAAATCAATTCACCATTGACACTAACCCCAGACTCCTATCCCAGAAATTTTTTTTTTTGGTCTGTGCTGGGTCTTTTTTGCTGCAGGGGGGTTTTCTCTAGTTGCTATGGGCAGGGTTTACTCTCTAGGCGCAGTGCAGGGGCTTCTCATTGCGGTAGCTTCTCTTGTTGCATAGCAGGGGCTTTAGAGCGTTTGGGCTCAGTAGTTACAGCTCATGGGCTCGAGTAGTTGTGGCACATGGGTTTAGTTGTCCCATGGCAACTAAGTGCTTTGGCAGGCAGATGCTTAACCACTGGACCACCAGGGAAGTCCCCAGAAATCGTTTGACTTATGAGGAGTTGCCAATCCTTGATTTAATACCCTCTAGGTACCCAGTTGTCTTGCCTCTCATACTGTCCTCTTCAAATCACACAGGGCCAGCCCAGTTGCCACTGCAAGTCATCAACAGCAGCACACTCCAGGGTGAGAAAGTAAACAAGTCAAGTTTCCAAATGGTTATGAAATGGAATTTTAGGACTCTGGTGGGAAAAACACTTAAGAGTGAGGTCAAGACAGTTTGTCCAAATTTACACAGCTAGAAAATAGTAACAACTGTAACACAGGCATATACTGAAACTTAACGTGATATCTGTATCTGCAAAGAGCAAGAATAATACAGAAAAAATGAGATCAGTGACTTAAAACTATTTTTAAAATTTTAATTTCAAGATAAACCCCCATTTTACAGATAAGAAAATTGCTCTCTGAGGTTAACTAACTTATCCAATAGAGAAAGAGCTAAATGAGGGAGAGGAGAATAAAGGAATTAAATGGGATCCAAGTTAACCTTGGATAAATAGCTGCACGGGAGCAGGGAGGCAAGGGAAGGGAGGCTGTACCAGGAAAGTTACTATCCTGGCCTTGCTACTAACTTGCTACATGTCCCTGAATATTAGCCTCATTTTCCCATAGGCCAAATGGACCTCAGGGCCCTGTATCTGGCCTCAGCTGTACCCTCTCCAACCTTACCCCTAAGGGGCCAAAAACCAAAACATCAAACAGAAGCAATATTGTAACAAATTCAATAAAGACTTTAAAAAATGGTCCATATTAAAAAAAAAAAAATCTTAAAAAAAAAAGTAGCAGGCACTTGTTGAATGGACCAATGTATGAACTACTGATCTCTAAGGTCTCTCTCAATCTTGGCACGCTATGATTAATTTATGACCTTAGAGAACTCAGAAGCTCAAAATTCAAGCCTGGATGAACTTAAGTTTAACCTGTCCTTTTGGCTCCAATTTTTGATATCTGCTTTGCCTCACAGGGTCTTGAAAAATCATCTCCAAATGTAACAATCACATCCTAACACACAACTACACTCATGCACAGATAGACAACTATATGTCACTTAATTCCACAATGCTAGGTATGAAACACAGAATTTCCTTAATGTGGAAAATGAGGCCTTACAGTTTAGTTTCAACTTACTTTGATAACTTTAACCCTAACCACACTCCATTCCTGAAAGGCTATGCTCTGGCTACACTGGACTGATTACTCTTCTTTAAAACATTCATGGAGGCTTCTATAACTTTGGCCCTCACTGGTCTCTTCGCTTGGAAGCTATAGACTACCCTTCTCAACTGCCAAATACTTCATCTTTCAAGACTATCAAATATCTCATCTTTGAAATGCAACTCAAATATCATCTCTTTTGTGAAGCCTTCCCTGATCAGGAGGGCAGGGCAGTTAGTCCCCATATTCCGAAAGCACTCCACACGCTTCCATTATAATGATCATCACTGCCACCTACTTACTTTACCTACCTGTTCTCCAGCTATGGGTTCCAAAGGTCTTGATCATGTGTTTGCCTTCTCCTTATCCCTAAGGACCTATCCCTGTGCCTGGCACAAATGCTTATCATATTGAAGGCTAACATGGCACCAAAACTAACACTTCTTAACCTTCACTGGCAGACTGGATCAGGTCAGTCTTCCTTCATATTGTCCTGAAGTTGTGCAATACTTCCCTAATACTTCTACCCATTAATATGAACTCTTATGGGACTGTAGAAGAAGCTGAAAGGAAAGAAGAATAATAGTATTTAAAGAGCCTTGAATGTCATGCTAAGGAGACTGGATTTTATTTCAGAGGTTTTATGAGCAGGAAACTCATAGGAATAAGATATGTATCTTAAAACCTATGGAGCGAAAAAGGAAGTTATATTTCAGGGGCAAACATTGGAGGTAGGTTACCCCCGAGGCCATTGGGATGCAAAGAGGTCACAGAGTTCCACCTGGAGGAAGTTTATTTTGAGCAGAGTTTTACTCAGAAAAAGGAAGTTATATTTCACTAGCAAAGACATGTTTGTTGTTGTTGAGTCGCTAAGTTGTATCCCACCCTTTTGTGACCACATGGAATGTAGGCCAGGCTTCTCTGTCTGTGGGATATTCCAGGCAAGAACACTGGAGTGGGTTGCCATTTCCTTCTCCAGGGGAACCTTCTGACCCATGCAGTAGGTACCAAGTCTACTGCACTGGCAGGTGGATTCTTTACCACTGAGCCACGAGGGAACCCAGGGAGGCAAATTAGCTAACAATTAAAAAGTCAGTGAGAGAGGATTAAAATCTGGCCTTGGATGATAGCACTGGGGATGAGAACAAGCCGGTGCCTACTTTGCCGGAGTAAAACTGCTCAAAACAAACTTCCTCCAGGTGGAACTCCGTAACCTCTTTGCATCCAAGATGGTCCCAGGGATAACCAGAAACAGGGAAAAAAGTCTCCATGACTGGGTGAAGGGGAAGAAGCAAGTCTAAGATTAGCAAAGGTCAAACTCCAAGCCAGTGACCAAGGTTGTAGGAGACAGGTTAAGGTCCTGCTGATGGCTGCCAGCTGCAGAAGCTTCAGGAAAGAAGTTGGGTCTGTGCCCTGAGCAGAAAGATGCCTTCCTGAGTTGGAAGAGCTCTGACCAGCTTTAATGCCAGAGACTCTGATCATGTTCAGTGGTGTTTTGTTAAGGAAAATTATTCAAAAACTAGAAGTAAGGCAAAAAGAAAACTGTGTGACCGTTACAGTCATGTTAGGACTTCTTTTAGTATGCATCTGAGAGTCACATGATACTCTTGGAGAAGAGAATTTTGTTGGACTTACTGTTCACAAACAGGGCCCAATGCCAAGTTACAGGTTCATGTATAGAAAACTGAGAAAGTGCACTTTTTTTAAGTATAGAAGACAACATGAAATGTTACATTTTCATTAGGACATTAATTTTGGATCTCATTTAGCAACCTCATTTTAATCCTTCTTTCACTACCAACATAAATCCAGTTTCTCAGCAATTCTCATTCTGCTAGTTCCCACAATGAGTTAAATACAACTTGACACACGCTCACCACATGGATGAGAATTATGCCCTGACATGGTACACACATCCACAGGCCTGCCCACCTATCTCACAGGAATCAGATGCCAGGAGGCAAAAGACACCTGACATCTAGGTACAGAATGTTAGTGAAAGGGAACATGTGTTCACTTATGAAATGACATGAAGTTCAGTGTTGCAAAAAGGGCACAAGGCTGGGAGTCAGACCTGCCACTAATTCACTGTGTAACCTTGGGCCTATTACTGCCCTGTGCTGGGCCTCAATTTCACAATTATAAAATGGGAAAGCTGACCGAGGTCAGTGTTGTTTTATTGCAACCCTGCAGGCTGATGTCAGATGCCTAAGGCTGTTTCTGATGAGGGTAAGGGGGAGGCTGGACCAGTGGCCTCTGGGGCCACCATTGCCACTTCTAACAGAGCAGCTCTGTTTGAGACATTGAACTATGTGTTTAAATAAAGGACTTCTCAAAAAAACTGGCAACTGTTAAGATCTCTTCCTACTGGCCATAAAATCCCATCATTTTATGGCAAATGATCTTGGGGAAAATATCTCCTCTTAGCCTACACTTAAAAACGTATCATTTAGAAGAGGGTCTCATTAAGAAGGCCCTAGCAGCTGAGTAGCAAGGAGTGAGGCAGGGGACCAGTGGGTCGAGGAGGGCTCTCAGAAAAGGGCAGAGACTAAAGGCCTCCTCCTTTTGCAAATGAAGACTGATGGGGACCCAAGGCCACAGACAAGAACTCTTTCAGGAGGGTTTAGACTCACTGACCTTATCAAGACTAAGGATGTGGACTCTAGCCCCTGACTCTGCCAAATAAAGGAAGATGCCTTCAGTTTCCTTATATAAGTAAGGAAGGATCTCTATAAGTAAGGCACTTTGTAAACTGAAAAGTGATGACAGGTTTGAAGACCTATTAGAGCAATCTTCCTAACTCTTTTATGTATGTATGCCTCTGCCTCCTCTCTTGCCAGGTCCCTGAAGGAAGCTCATCACACTTGAGATACTCACACCCCCTGCATTTCAGAGTTGGGCATACAAGGGGCTCATTACTTGAGTATTCCACTCATTCCACTTTGAAAATAACAAGGACACTTCTTACTAGAGAATCCACATTCCATGTTGAAGATGGAAACCTGGCCTCTCACTTAGTGATTGGACCTCTGGGCCACACACTTGGATCCTAGGGAACTCGGTAGAGTACCTTGCCTCTACCTGAGGCAAAGTAGAACAGAAGAAATTAATGAGAAAATGCACTGAAGGCATGGAGATATTCCCAACTGCCAATTTCTAAAGCCACCAAATCCCCCTTTCTGGGCACTCATGAACACTTTACCCTCCTGGAAAGGCAGAGGCCAGAGGCAGTATGATACTCAGGAAAGAACTTACTGTACTAAACGCATGGGGTCTATGGAGGCAGGAGGACCTGAGTTCAAACACCAGCTCTTTCACGGACTAGGTAGATGACCTCTGACAAGTTCATTTACTTCACTGAGCCTCAGCTTTTCCTTCTGGAGCTATTAATAACTTAAGGAGTTACTAAGATTAACAAAGATAGTTTTAATGTAAAGCACCTATCACAATACCTGGCACATAGTACGCATTCAATACACATGACTTCCTTCAAGAGGGAAAGAACCAATAGCAAAAGATGACTGAAGAGATTCACGTGACAGGTGGGGGTGGGGGGAACCTAGGGGCCAAACCCCAGCCAGCAGCAGATCAGAGCTGTGAGTGGCTCAGAATGGGAATGGGCTGATTTGGAGAGTCTGTTGTGCTATTCTAAGAGCATCTGGATCCTGTATCAGCCAAAGCAAATCAAACAGGAGTGCTTGTGAAGAGCTTGTTTCTAAAACAAGTGCAGGCTGTGTTATTGACACACACCCCAGGGGAATTGAGAAGCCTGTTAGCAGAGATGTTAAGAAAGCTGACATGCTTTCAGTTCCAATCTTTGCTACTACATACGTAGCTGACCTTGGCTCTAGAGGACAAGAAAACTCTGGACAAGAGACAGAGATTCTGGCCTGAGCTTGACTCTGAGCAGGTGATATCCTCTCTCAGGCCTCAGTTTGTTTCTTTTCCAAATAATAACAATTCTTTATGTGACTATTCTCTTAGCACTATCCTCATTTTCAGATGCTGATACTATGGCTCAGAGAGATTAAGTTAATTACTGGCAGGAATTTGAAGTCAAGGTCTGCTGTCAAAGCCGAGAGTCAAAGCCAGCATGCAGGATATCAGCTGCCCAACAAGAGATCAAACTCATGCCCCCTGCATTGGGAATGCGGCACCTCAACCACTGAACTGTCAGGGAAGTCCCTTAGTAGTCTTTCTACTCTATTGCATCATCTTTCAGTGTTAAATGAGGGGGTCAGACCAGGTGGACCAAGGCATTTCTGGACTTGAAAGTTGTATGATTCATAGTGGCTTGAAACAGTGGTTTCAAGAGCATTCTAAATATTACTCTAGTGCTAGCCTGGCAAGTTAAGAAGCCTTCTGTAAATGAAATCCTCAACACCAAGGGCACAAGCTGGATACAAACTAACGTGAGAGCCAGAAGAGAGCGGATGATGAAATTTTAGGAAGCCCTAGAAGGCCCTTGGAGAATATACCGCCTAATTCATTTTACAGATGGGGATATGGAGGCTAAAAAAAGAGAAACAGCTTCACTGGCAACACCCAAAAAGCAGGTAACAGCACAAGCTGGGCTCTGTGCCTCATGGTCTCTCTCATACTTGATAACAACTCAGTCTCCAACCTTCCAGGCCATTCTGATTTTATCATTGTTTTCTTCAACCTCCCCACTTCCCCCAAATGTTGAGAGATAGGCAGGCAACTCCCAGACACTTCTCATCATACTCAGATAATGACTAACTGTCCCTGTTGCAGCCTTAAGCAGGACTGAAGGTGAGCCTCCCCTTTTGCCCCACCCCCGACTCCTTTTTTGAACCACAGACCAAGTGCCTTTGGAAGCACAGAACTGGAAGAGATACACCACCAATTATAGAACACCTTTCTGCTTCATTCCCTCTTTTTGGAGCTGAGGAAACTAAGGTACAGAGATACTAAATACTTCCCAAGGTTGAGTGAGTAGAAACGTAAGAGCCTGGGTCACAATACTCACTCTCTACTACAATATGACACAACACATATCAGAATGTATTTCAACCACCAGTGGCTTGAACACCAATCCAAGCCAGGCATTTTTTCCATCATCTCCTATTAGCACCACAATAACTGTACAGGCATTCCTCCCATTTTGCAGAAGAGGAAACTACAGCTCAGAGAGGTCAGTCACATAGGAAATGAATGTCCCAGCAAATTCAAATCTTTGGCTTTATAGCTTCCTCTCTTTCCCCAGCAGCATGTAGCCTGAGATTTTCAAGATTTACAATGGTGGGAAAGATGCAGTTAATTAAATTTCCTGAAGACCAGTTATAATGTAGATAACGTTGTCTCTTGCCCTACGCACTTAAGTAAAATAACTCTTGACATATTATGCTAACTGGGGGCATGGGGAGGGAGATGAAGGTAGAGGGTAACAGTAGAGACCCAGATAACACAAAATAATGGATAGTTCAAAAGAAGCAATTTTTGCTTTGGTGTTAATGTGATCTTTTGTAGAATACTTTTGGGGCTTTTTTGCACATCTGCCCCATTAAGTTGTAAGTCCCCTTTTTCCATGTCCTACTCATCTCATGATTCCCACATCACATCTGCTGATGGACCTTGGCTTCCTGATTTATGATTTCCCAGCTTGAGTTTTTGATCTCTTGGCCTTATTTTTAAGCTCAGATCCTACCTCTCTGCCACAGTCAATGGCCTTAAAATTTCCCTCTAGTAGCTGCCAGTCCCTCCTCTGTCAAGTTTGTTGCTCCAGCGGGACAGAAAGATCCTCTTTAATCTTAATGAAAATTGGGGAAGGAGGGGGACACAGGGCCTAACAGGACCCAGAGTCTTTTGCATACTACTCCTTCCCTCTAAGTGAGCTTGACCTTCCTGTTTCCTATGACAGTAACCCTCAAGAAAGCCAGCTGCCTCTGGAACCAAAGTAATAAAATGTGGGCAACATTCCTGGATGGGGAGAGAACAGAGATAGCTGCATCTAAGCTGAACTGCTCTCAGGGCTTCACTCAGAGTTTCTCCACAGAAAGCCCTGGAAGCCATTGGATAATTACACTGGCAGACAATGAACCCCTGCTTTACATTAAGCTGCAAAGTCCACTTTGGTCAACTGTTCATGACCCACACCTTGAAGGGCAATAGTGTACTGCCACTGCTCCTGCCCCTTCTCAGACTGTTCCAGTCCCTAGGACCGTAATTACTAACATTAATAGTCCCTTACATGCATATAGTATCTAACAGTTTCATACAGCACTCATTTGAAATGCATCTTTCACAGCTGCTGGATAGAAACTGTTATTTCATGTCTACAGATGAGGACGTGAGACATAGATTCAAGGGATTGGATCTGATAGACAGAGTGCCTGATGAACTATGGATAGAGGTTCGTGACAATGTACAGGAGACAGGGATCAAGACCATCCCCAAGAAAAAGAAATGCAAAAAAGCAAAATAGCTGTCTGAAGAGGCCATACAAATAGCTGTGAAAAGAAGAGAAATGAAAAGCAAAGGAGAAAAGGAAAGATACACCCATCTGAATGCAGAGTTCCAAAGAATAATAGCAAGGAGAGATAAGAAAGCCTTCCTCAGTGATCAATGCAAAGAAATAGAAGAAAACAATAGAATGGGAAAGACTAGAGATCTCTTCAAGAAAATAAGAGATACCAAGGGAACATTTCATGCAAAGATGGGCTCAATAAAGGACAGTAATAGTACAGACCTAACAGAAGCAGAAGATATTAAGAAGAAGTGGCAAGAAGAACTGTACAAAAAAGATCTTCCCAACCCAGATAATCATGACGGTATGATAACTCACCTAGAGTCAGACATCCTGGAATGTGAAGTCAAGTGGGCCTTAAGAAGCATCATTATGAACAAAGCTAGTGGAGGTGATGGAATTCCAGTTGAGCTCTTTCAAATCCTAAAAGACGATGCTATGATGCTGTGAAAATGCTGCACTCAATATGCAAGCAAATTTGGAAAACTCAGCAGTGGCCACAAGACTGGAAAAGGTCAGTTTTCATTCCAATCCCAAAGAAAGGCAATGCCAAAGAATGCTCAAACTACCGCACAATTGTACTCATCTCATACACTAGTAAAGTAATGCTCAAAATTCTCCAAGCAGGCTTCAACAGTACGTGAACCGTGAACTTGCTGATGTTCAAGCTGGATTTAGCAAAGGCAGAGGAACCAGAGATCAAATTGCCAACATCTACTGGATCATCAAAAAAGCAAGAGAGTTCCAGAAAAAAACATCTATTTCTGCTTTATTGACTATGCCAAAGCCTTTGACGGTGTGGATCACCATAAACTGTGGAAAATTCTTCAAGAGATGGGAATACCAGAACACCTGACCTGCCTCTTGAGAAATCTGTATGCAGGTCAGGAAGCAACAGTTTGGACTAGACATGAACCAACAGACTGGTTCCAAATAGGAAAAGGAATACGTCAAGACTGTATATTGTCACCCTGCTTATTTAACTCGTATGTAGAGTACATCATGAGAAACACTGGGCTGGAGGAAGCACAAGCTGGAATCAAGATTGCCGGGAGAAATATCAATAACCTCAGATATGCAGATGACAGCACCATTATGGCAGAAAGTGAAGAAGAACTAAAGAGCCTCTTGATGAAAGTCAAAGAGGAGAGTAAAAAAGTTGGCTTAAAGCTCAACATTCAGAAAACTAAGATCATGGCATCTGGTCCCATCACTTCACGGGAAATAGACAGGGAAACAGTGGCTGACTTTATTTTTCTGGGCTCCAAAACCACTGCAGATGCTGATTGCAGCCATGAAATTAAAAGACGCTTACTCCTTGGAAGGAAAGTTATGACCAACCTAGACAGCATTAAAAAGCAAAGACACTACTTTGCCAACAAAGGTCCGTCTAGTCAAGGCTATGGTTTTTCCAGTAATCACGTATGGATGTGAGAGTTGGACTATAAAGAAAGCTGAGCACCAAAGAATTGACGCTTTTGAACTGTGGTGTTGGAGAAGACTCTTGAGAGTCCCTTGGACTGCAAGGAGATCTGACCAGTCAATCCTAAAGGAGATCAGTCCTGAGTATTCATTGGAAGGACTGATGTTGAAGCTGAAACTCCAATACTTTGGCCACCTGATGTGAAAAAAACTGACTCATTTGAAAAGACCCTGATGCTGGGAAAAATTGAAGGCAGGAGGAGAGGGGGATGACAGAGGATGAGATGGTTGGATGGCATCATCGACTCAAGAGACATGAGTTTGAGTAAACTCCGGGAGTTGGCGATGGACAGGGAAGCCTGGACCCCACTCCAGTACTCTTGCCTGGAAAATCCCATGGACGGAGGGGCCTGGAGGGCTGCAGTCCACGGGGTCACTAGGAGTCGGACACAACTGAGCAACTTCACTTTATGTTTTCACTTTCATGCATTGGAGAAGGAAATGGCAACCCACTCCAGTGTTCTTGCCTGGAGAATCCCAGGGACAGGGGAGCCTGGTGGGCTGCCGTCTATGGGGTTGCACAGAGTCGGACACGACTGAAGCGACTTAGCAGCAGCAGGGAAGCCTGGCGTGCTGCAGGCCATGGGGTCGCAAAGAGTTGGACACGACTGAGCAATTCAACTGAACTGAACTGAACATTGAGGAAACTTTTAAAGGCCACAAATAAGTATCCTCATTTTTAAGCGTACTTATTTGGTATCTGCCTTTAAGCCTTGTATCTTTGATGCAATCAAATTTCTGCTTTGAATCTCAGTCATTAACAGGAACCTGGTAAGGCTTCCAAAGCCATCTGTCTCTGAAGTCTGTGAGGTGGGCCGTGGTCTCCTCTAGCTCTGTATCAGGCAAAATCTCCTAGGAAAGTGGAGAAAGCTTGGTTTCCCATGTATCACATCACTACCGACTAAACTGTCCCCATCTGAGGCCTGCCCCAGCCAGCATGGGGGCACATACCCTTTGTATGAGGGTGAGGGATCTCAGGCCCACCCACACAAATCTCAGGTGGTGGTGGGGCACCTGGGGCAGGCAGGATCCAGGCTGCTGTGTGCTATGGGTCAAGCCCTAGACCCCTTCTTCCTACTGGTGGCACAACACTGTGGACCACCTGTCTCCCCCACTGTGTCTGAGTCAGGCCCTCCCTGAAGCTCCAGATAGTTCTCCAGAGACTACTACTGAGGAGCATGTGACAGTCCGCAGGTCAGTCATGCCTGAAGAAGAGTTTCATTTCGGATGCGAGTGCCTTAAAAAAGTAACTTAAGACTTGAGAAACTAGAAAAAGAACAAACTAAATCCAAAGCAAGCTAAAGTTAGGAAAAACAAATATTAAAGGAAGAGATCAGTGGAACAGAAAAACAATGAAACCAAAAGCTGGTTCTTTGAAAAAAATCAACAAAATTAAACCTTCAGTAAGGCTGACCAAGAGAAAAACAGAGAAAATACAAATTGCCAAAATCAGAAACAAAAAAAGGGTTATCACCTTCTAGAGTTAAAAAAAGATTATAAGGCAATACTATGAACAACTTTAAGCCACAAAATTAAACAACTTAGATGAAGGGGACAAATTCCTAGACACACAGAAATTATCGACACAAAAGAAAAAAAAAAAAAAAAAAACAGTACATCTGAGTAGACCTATCATGAGAATTTTTGAATTAGTAATTAAGAATCTTCCAGCAGAGAAAAGTTCAGGTCCACATGGCTTGTTCTATCAAACATTTAAAATCAAAGACTTCCCTGGTTGTTCAGTGGTTAAGAATCTGCCTGTCAATGCAGGGAACTTGAGTTCAGCACCTGGTTCAGAAAGATTCCACATGCCTCAGGGCCACTAAGCCCATAAGCCTTAACTACTGAGCCCAGGTGCCTAGAGCCCGTGCTCCAGAAGGACAGAAGCCGCCACCATGAGAGAGAAGCCCACGCACCACAACTAGAGAAAGAACAAGTGCAGCGACAAAGATCCAGCGCAGCCAAGAATAATTAAAATAAGAAATATGTTTCTAAAAAATTCAAAAAAGAAATCACAATCCTTCACAAACTCTCCCAGAAAACAGAGGGAAGTCTCTCTAGCCTAAGAGACCAGGATTACCCTGACACCAAAACCAAAGACATAACAAGAAAACTAGTGACTGACATCTCTCATGAATACAGGCAAAAATCTTCAACAAAATATTAGTAAACCAAATCAAGACCATACAAAAAGGATTATACACTATAGCCAAGTGGGATTCATTCTAGGAATGCTGTTGGTTTAATATCCAAAAATCAATTATCATAGTGCCATGTTAGTAGAATAAAGGATAAAAAACCACACAAACAAAATTCAACATCCATCCATAATAAAACCTCTGAAAAAAGTAGAAATAGAGAACTTACTTAGCCTGATAAATAGAAGTCTACCAAAAAGCCCTGCAGCAAACATCATACTTACTGGTATCACACTTAAGTACTCAGAAAGACGGAATCCCTTCTCTTTAGAACTGGGAACAAGGTAAGAGTGTCTGTTTTCACCAATTATGTTCAACAACATATTGGAGGTCCTGGCCGATACAATCATGCAGAGGGATTCTTTTTTTAAATGGACGTTAGATTATGTCATTCACCTACTCAAACATGTCCAGCGGCTTCCTGTTTCGCTGAGAATAAAGCCCCACGTGATCTGAGTTCTTGTCTACCCTTGTGACTTCTCCATAATCCACTCCTCCTATTGCTCAATTCATCTCTAGCTACATTGGCCTCCTTTATTCCTCAAAACATTAAGCGTGCTCCTGTTTCAGGGCCTCCAAACTTACCAAACTCTATGCCTGGAATGTTATTCCCCAAGATATACACACAGCTCACACTACTGCATCTTGTACATATTTCTGTACAGATTTTATTTTCTCATGGAGGCCTTCTTTCATCACATGGTGCCTCCCTATTCCCTTTTCCTGCTTTATTTTTCAACATATTCATTTGTTTATATTCCACTAGAATTTAGGCTACAGGAGAGAAAACTATTTTCTTCACTGCT
The DNA here is from genome assembly GCF_002263795.3 of Bos taurus. NCBI lineage: Eukaryota > Metazoa > Chordata > Mammalia > Artiodactyla > Bovidae > Bos > Bos taurus. The sequence continues at coordinate 63,419,139 of NC_037340.1, read as the reverse complement.
ACATTTCAAACACTTAAAACTGTGCCTGGCACATAGTGGACACTCAATAAATAGGCACTAAATGAATGGATATCTTTAAAAGGAAAAGACATTCATATTCAAGAGAATGAATAAAGGCAGGGTTGGGGCCGGGGGGTGGAGGAAACCACTGTCCCAAGAGGCTGCGAAGGACTGAGGTTTTAGGCCACAGCTGAAGAGACGGTGCAGAATAATAGAAAAAACTTGGCTTTTTAGAACCAGATTCTTCTAAATTCTAAGTTTATTAGCTCTTCCAGTCACTGCCTGTGTGTCCCTCTCTGCTGCTGCTGCTGCTGCTAAGTCGCTTCAGTTGTGTCAGATTCTCTGCGAACCCACAGACGGCAGCCCACCAGGCTCCCCTGTCCCTGGGATTCTCCAGGCAAGAACACTGGAGTGGGTGTGTCCCTCTCTAAGTCTCTATAATTTATAAAATGAGAATATCACCACCTACCTTTCAAGGTGTGATGAAAACAAAATCAATTTATGTAGAGCATTCAATGTAGCATCTGATACTATAGCAGACACTGCAAATAATTAAATATTCTTTGATACTACTGGCCTTCAAGAACTACCTTAAAAATTACCTAGCCCTACCTTACTGAAGTGTACAGATGTCTACAGGGCTGTTGCCCTTAAAGTACGGCCTTCATACCCATTTTAACTTTTCTGTCTTATCATTCTTCTTTTATATCTCCCTTACAGTTGGCTTTCAGCTCTCACCTCTGCTGCTGCTAATATAGCAGCTCCTCCTCCCCTTTATATGCCCTGTTCTTAATCTTCTGGGGGTTTAGAAACCAGATTGTTAAGCTTGTTACAACAACACATAAAAATAGGAATAAATTAGCACTGTGCAAGGTATGACACATGCTTTGCTACCTTTTGTTTTTTAGCTGGATTCTGGAAAACTGAGGATGTTAGATAAATAAGCTATTACATGTGTATCAGTATATTATACAGTTTTTTACATGGAACCATTCATATTTTCGGAGAAGGCAATGGCACCCCACTCCAGTACTCTTGCCTGGAAAATCCCATGGACAGAGGAGCCTGGAAGGCTGCAGTCCTTTGGGTTGCTGAGGGTCGGACACGAATGAGCAACTTCACTTTCACTTTTCACTTTCATGCATTGGAGAAGGAAATGGCAACCCACTCCAGTGTTCTTGTCTGGAGAATCCCAGGGACGGGGGAGCCTGGTAGGTTGCCGTCTATGGGGTCGCACAGAGTCGGACACGACTGAAGCGACTTAGCAGTAGCATTCATATTTTAAAAGAATCAACAATGGAACTACTTCGCAGGGCAGCTGTCATAAGAACAATAAAATCCAAGCTTGATGCCCAGGCCATGGAAAGGCCAGAAGCTAAAGAACATTAGATTAACCAAGACAAAAAGAGATGACAGTAAGTGTCTGGAGATTTAGAAAAGGAGGGAAGGTTGGTCAAAGCAGATTTCCAGGAGCCTCAAGTGGGGACACAGATCCCTCTGTGCACCCTCAGGCGGGCAGCGGGAAGAAAAGAATGTCCCTTACTACAGAATACGAAGAGAGTATGAAGAACTCTATCACTGGCCAAGGATGAGAGAAATGGTGGGAAAAGTGAAATGATCACAGCCTCTGATAGGATATGAAGCTACAGTATACATGAGTTTTTCACTAATAGTAGTGAGGGGTGGCAGTAAGTGGGGAACCTAGGGCCAAAATAGGAATAGCCCTCCTGGTCTAAGATAACAGTAGGTAACAAAGCAACATCCCAGTGGAAGCAGTCAGTGAATACAGACACATGCTGTGGATGGACTCCTGAAAACAACCATGACATCTGTACTGGCAGTGGACTTGGAGCCAAGCTGTGAGAGTGCATTTAAACCTGTACTCCGCAGACTACACGCTGCAAATGATGGCTGCCAATGCTGCCTGGTTCTGTCTCTGTGCCCTGGAAAGACTGAATTTGTGGAACTTTTCAACTGTTTTCTGGTAGGGCCTGCAGCAGGAGGAGAGGAAGAAGAGGGCATGGGAGAAAATTTACAGTGTAGATTTCCAAGACAAAACCTTCCCTTTTGCCTTTGGGGAGCCGGGTGGCTAAAGGTCAGGGACTGAGATGCCAGAGACACCTGTTAACGCTTTCTTCTCACTTCTCTCACTTCAGTTTTTACAATTCGCAAAGCTTTCCAACTTGCATTTCCCATTTGATTCTCTACAACATCCTATATGGTTGGTATACACAAAATAAACATGTGAAGGTACATGGAGGCACTCTAACAAAAATAGGCAAACAGATTATCCAAAGGTAACTATTGAGAGAGACAATAAACCCCCAGGTTTTCCAACTACAAGTCAGCTCACCAGGTCCCTGTCTATGCTAGCCCAAGAGCTCATGGGGTCCCAAGTGTTACAGATGTTTTCTTCTCCGTCCACTCATATTTAAGCCTGGGTCTCTGCCTGCTTGGAGGTTCTTCCTTCCAGCCTCTTGGCCCACCTCACTAAAAATGTCCTTGCTCAGAAGGGACCCCCACCTCTTGCCTGCCTTGCTGGGCCTTTCAAATAACTAGGCCTCCTTCCTGAACCCCTAAGAAGGTCTGTCTTCTTGAATTTTATAAGAAAAATCATGATTCCAAGGAGATTAGCAGTCCAAGGAAAGCATGCCAAGTCAGAGAGAATGGTATTCACAGACTGACCTGGATTCTAAGATCAGCTTTATGGATTTCCAGGCATAAACCCTGGGCATATTACTTCAGTTTCCTAAGCCTCAATTCCCTCATCTATAAAATGGGATTTTATATAGTATAAATGAGATCCATAACACAACTGATTCTTATTATGTTGACTTCCCATCCTATTTCACCATCTGCAGTCTTCCTTCTAAATTTTGCTGGACTTTCCCTTCACAAAGCCCCACTCTAACTCTCCATCCCCAGCTCCACTGATGATCGATATTCTGCAGGACTGATAAAACCACAGGATTTCCCAAAACCAAGTCTGGGCTTGGTAGGTCACACTCAAGACTGAAATCAGAAAAGTCTATGAAGTCATGTTAAGAGAGTTTGTGGGAGAATGGGTTTAGCCAGGTCCAGGATACCACACAGCAGAAAGTAGCAGGCAGAAGCCAGAAGGAATTGAGCGTGCTTTTGCTTTATTTATGGTAAGTGATCCCAGACTGTCTGCCTATGACAGTCTCTTAGGCATGGAGTAGGAGAGTAATTACCTGTAAGTTATCTGTACTAAGGGTAAAAATAAGCCCCAAACTAGTCACTTTGTATCTTGGCCCAAGCTTGCCCAGGTACCCTCACTCACCAGTAGCAAGGCTGAGCTCAGCCGGCAAGTTCTTTTGTGTTACAGGGTCAGCACCAACTGCCTCAGGGAAGAGGGCTCACCTAGAACAGAGAGAAGTCAGTCAGGGTCTTGCTCAAAACAGGCCTGAGCTTAGGTCAATGCATGCATTTGAAGTTCCTGCCCTTACAGGTCTTGCAACCTAGCAAAAAACAGGTTAATAAACAGTTTTAGGTTGTGCTAAGGGCTATAAAGAAAAATAAAGCAGAGCAAGGAAAGAAAGAACGACTATGAGTGAAATGAGGTCTATTTTAGATAAAAGTTAAGGAAGACTTCTCCAAGAAGCAGTCACTAGACACAGACCCAAGTAAGGGGGTGAGATCTGCAAAGATCAGAGGAAGAGAGCTTCAGAGAGGGGAAATAAACACAAAAGCCCTGAGGCAATAATGGGCAAGAGGAAGCTTGTTACACTAAGAACAAGAAAGTCTACAGAACTAGAATGTAGTGATGGAAAGAAAGAGGTTCCTCCAGGCTTCCAAAACCTAGAACCCAGATGGGAGAAACTTCCAAGCACTATGAGGCTGACTTCAGTTTTCTCCACTTACCCCGTCCTCTGTTGGGACAGAGAAACTCCTATATATTACTTGGAATGTGGGGTAGAAATGACTGGGGTAAAGAGAATAGTAGCACAGTGCCAAGCCTTGTTGTAAACCCTTTGGTTGTATTAACTCTTTAAATCTTTACAAACTCTTGTAAGGTTGGTGTGATATTACATTCTTCACTTTTTCTAAGGTAAAACAGATACAGAGATGCTAAGTAAATTTGCCCCAAGTCACACAGCTAGTAGATGGCAGACTTGGGACTTCAACCTGAGTTCAACCTCCAGGGCTTGCCTTCTTAATCACACGTTATACCACTCCTCAAAAAACAGAAGAAAAAAGACAGAAAACGCATGCTCTAGTCCTGGCTGACATGACTCAGAGCCCTCATTTATACCCAACCCTGGGATACTCTCCATTTACTTGCAGTCCAGGCTTTTTACTAAACACCAGTTGACTCCTGAGTCCTTCAGCCAGGTAGTTCCAGAGGATACTGTGAGCACAAAACTATGATAATCACCACCACCACAACAGTCATTTAACTGCCATTAACATTTAACGCACACTTTGAAATCGTCTAGGTACCGGGTTAAGCACTTTACATGTACTATTTTATTTCCAAGAAGGAATGACAGCCATTCTGAGAAGGACTGCTTCAGGATCTCATTATCTCCTGCCTGCACTGCTGGAGTATTTCTTAGAATTTACTGACATTACAAGAACAGGCTGTTAAGAGTAGCCTCTTCCCTGGTCTCTCTTTCACTAGTCTTCCCCCGCGCCTTCTACTCCAATCTATTGGAGCCCACACTTTTAAACTCCTGTTCCTAATGCCACTCCCCTGCTCCAAAAAATGGCATGGCTCCCAATCACCTCAGCCTTGCTCTCTAGACTCTTACACCACGGGTCTAGTCATCACTTACGACCGTGGGCCTTCCAGTTACCATACTTTTATCCATGTTGCTGTCTCACCTGGAACGACTCTCTTCATTTATTCATATTCAAATTTATCTTAATCTTCAAGGCCTAACAATTAGGTGAAGTTATCCTGAACCCTTCCTCTCCTCTCTGTTGTGTTCTTGAAAATACCTCTGGCTGTGACTACAATCAAAGCTCTGTTCTCACCATCCACTAAGGCTTCAGAACAGTTCCTCTGTTTTTCTTCCGTGTAAACATTACTACTGCTTCTAGACGATGAAGACCTAGTCAGTTAAGATTTCTGTTCAAATTTCTACTACTCTTACTATGGATCTATCTCCTAACAAGAGACCTGAGTTTTAATCTGAGCCTCAGATTCCTTAATTACAAAATAGAGATACAATTCCCATCCTGTCTACAACACAAGGATTTTTTTAAGAATCAATGTGATACTGTAACAGGAGAGGAAAGGGGAAGAGTGAAGGTGGGAGACCCAGACAAATCTTTAACAGCTCTGTCAGCTGCAAATCCTCCCAAGTCTTCTATCCAATCAATCAAAAAACAATTCTTGGGTCTAGTTAGCCACAGTTTCAACTCTAGGTTGGGGATTATAGCAGATGCAGGGTTGAAAGAGAACAAATCTTATCCTTGGGCTCCTAGTAGTCCAGGGCAAGACTGTGTCAACTTCCTACAAATATACTAAGAATATTAGGCAGGCTATGGGAAAGCAGTATGCAGATTCTTAAAAACTAAAACACAGTTACTGTATGATCCCACTCCTGGGTATATATCCAGAGAAAACTCTTAATTCAAAAAGATACACACCCCCCAATGTCCATAGCAGCACTATTTACAACAGCCAAGACATGAAAGGTGTGGCTTGTATACACACACACACACGAGATCTTTTTTTATTTTTTGCTTTTCCTGTTTTTTTTAAAAATCCAAAATAGGTCAAAAAGAACAATCATTAGAACTTCCCTGGTGACACACTGGGTAAGAATCCACCTGCCAATGCAGATGACACAGGCTGGATCCCTGGTCTGGGAAGATCCAACATGCCATGGAGCACCTAAGCCGGCACACCACAACTACTGAGCCTGTGAGCTGCAACAAGAGAAGCCACGACAATGAGAAGCCCAGGCACCACAAAGAAGAGTAGCCCCTGCTCAATGCAACTAGAGAGCCCGCATGCAGCAACGAAGACACAGCACAATCAAAATTAAAAAAAAAAAAAAAAAAAATCATCAAAGATACAGGTGCCAGACATAAGGCCAAAGGGTAGATAAGAAAGTACGCCTTCTTCAGAAAGTTTGGAAGACTTGTGTTTTAAAAGCTGGATCTAACATAAATAGCTAGCTGAATTTTCCATTGATCCAGCTTCCACTGCCCTACCTCCCAACATGGCACAACTGACTCGCCTTGAAGGCCTCAGTTGAAGAACTCCATATACACACAGCCTGGTACAGCAGTACTCAGGTAACTGGAAAGATCTCATCCCACTATGGTCTCATTCCAGACCTGTCTTCATTGTGTGAGTTCTGTCACCTCTTGAAAATATGGCTATGTCAGCACAAGACAACACTGAATCTTTACAATGATTAATAAAACCACAATAGAATATTCAGATCAGATCAGATCAGTCGCTCAGTCATGTCCGACTCTTTGCAACCCCATGAATCGCAGCACACCAGGCCTCCCTGTCCATCACCAACTCCCAGAGTTCACTCAGACTCACGTCCATCGAGTCAGTGATGCCATCCAGCCATCTCATCCTCTGTCGTCCCCTTCTCCTCCTGCCCCCAATCCCTCCCAGCATCAGAGTCTTTTCCAATGAGTCAACTCTTCGCATGAGGTGGCCAAAGTACTGGAGTTTCAGCTTTAGCATCATTCCTTCCAAAGAAATCTCCTTCAGATTGGACTGGTTGGATCTCCTGGCAGTCCAAGGGACTCTCAAGAGTCTTCTCCAACACCACAGTTCAAAAGCATCAATTCTTCGGCGCTCAGCTTTCTTCACAGTCCAACTCTCACATCCATACATGACCACAGGAAAAACCATAGCCTTGACTAGACGGACCTTTGTTGGCAAAGTAATGTCTCTGCTTTTGAATATGCTATCTAGGTTGGTCATAACTTTCCTTCCAAGGAGTAAGCATCTTTTAATTTCATGGCTGCAGTCACCATCTGTAGTGATTTACTCAGCCATAAAAAAGAATGAAACAGTGCCATCTGCAGCAACATGGATGAACCCAGATTATCGTACTAGGTAAAATAAGCCAGAAAGAAAAATACTGTATGATACCACTTATATGTAGAAACTAAAATATGATGCAAATGAATATTTGCAAAATAGAAATAGATTCACAGACAAAGAAAACAAACTTATGGTTACCAAAGGGGAAGGGGGGATGTGAGAATAGGAGTTTGGGATTAGCAGATACAAACTATATATAAAATAAACAAGGTCCTATTGTATAACACAGGAACCTATATTCAATATCCTACAATAAATCATATTGGAAAATACAAAAAATACACATTCATATAACTGAATCACTTTGTTGTACACCAGAAACTAATACAAAATAACACAACCTTATAAATCAAATATAAATCAAATCTTTAAAAAAAAAAAAGAATATTACGTACAACCTAACAGTTTCAAGAGTGCTATGTATTGTAAAAGTGGCGGGGGGTCGGGGAGGGGTGGTGGGAATCAGTCTGACTAGAAGTGGCCTCAGAAGCTTCATTTGAGCAACGGCTTAGGCCAGGCCTTGATGCAGGGTGACAGAAAGACCTGGGCTACTGCTGGACTAGGTGTTATGTTGGCAACCCTCCTGATCCTAATACCCTGTGAAGCAAGTGATGGAATGCCCACTTTATAGCCAAGGTAACTGAATACGGGTCTTCCCTGGTGGCTGAGTGGTAAAGAATCCGCCTGCCAATGCAGGAGACACAGGTTCAACCCCTAGGTTAGGAAGATCCCTTGGAGAAGGAACCCACTCCAGTATTCTTGCCTGGGAAATCTCATGGACAGAGGAGCCTGGCAGGCTACAGGCCATGGGGTCACAACAGAGCTGGACACGATTTAGTGACTAAAACTGAAGATGGGTGAGGAGGCTAACTGTAACATTCAGTCAAATAGCTAGCAAGCAGCAGAGCTAGGATTTGAACCTATGTCTGCTTTACTTTACACCAAAGTCTATGTGCTTGCTTCATGATCTGCCTTACTCATGTAGCAACATGAAAGGAAGACCAGATAAACTCTGGAGCTCTTTCTACCTCAAAATCCAATGATTTGAATGGGGGTAGGGGGAGGGGAAGAACTATACAAAAAGATCTTCACAACCCAGATGGTGTGATCACTCATCTAGAGTCAAGACATCCTGGAATGTGAAGTCAAATGGGCCTTAGGAAGCATCACTACGAACAAAGCTAGTGGAGGTGATGGAATTCCAGTGGAGCTATTTCAAATCCTGAAAGATGATACTGTGAAAGTGCTGCACTCAATATGCCAGCAAATCTGGAAAACTCAGCAGTGGCCACAAGACTGGAAAAGGTCAGTCTTCATTCCAATCCCTAAGAAAGGCAACGCGAAAGAATGCTCAAACTACCGCACAATTGCACTCATCTCATATGCTAGTAAAGTAATGCTCAAAATTCTCCAAGCCAGGCTTCAGCAATATGTGAACCGTGAACTTCCAGATGTTCAAGCTGGTTTTAGAAAAAGCAGAGGAACCAGAGATCAAACTGCCAACATCCGCTGGATCATCAGAAGGCAATGGCACCCCACTCCAGTACTTTTGCCTGGAAAATCCCATGGATGGAGGGACCTGGTAGGCTGCAGTCCATGGGATCGCCAAGAGTCGGACACGACTGAGTGACTTCACTTTCAATTTTCACTTTCATGCTTTGGAGAAGGAAATGGCAACCCACTCCAGTGTTCTTGTCTGGAGAGTCCCAGGGACGGGGGAGCCTGGTGGGCTGCCGTCTATGGGGTCACACAGAGTGGGACACGACTGAAGTGACTTAGCAGCAACAGCAGCTGGATCATCGAAAAAGCAAGAGAGTTTCAGAAAAACATCTATTTCTGCTTTATTAACTATGCCAAAGCCTTTGACTGGGTGGATAACCATAAACTGTGGAAAATTCTTCAAGAGATGGGAATACCAGACCACCTGACCTGCCTCCTGAGAAATCTGTATGCAGGTCAGGAAGCAACAGTTAGGACTGGACATGGAACAACAGACTGGTTCCTAATAGGGAAAGGAGTACATCAAGACTGTATATTGTCACCCTGCTTATTTAATTTATATGCAGAGTAGTACATCATGAGAAACACTGGGCTGGAGGAAGCACAAGCTGGAATCAAGATTGCTGGGAGAAATATCAATAACCTCAGATATGCAGATGACACCACCCTTATGGTAGAAAGTGAAGAAGAACTAAAGAGCCTCTTGATGACAGTGAAAGAGGAGAGTGAACAAGTTGGCTTAAAGCTCAACATTCAGAAAACGAAGATCATGGCATCTGGTCCCATCACCTCATGGCAAATAGATGGGGAAACAGCGGAAACAGTGGCTGACTTTATTCTGGGGGACTCCAAAATCACTGCAGATGGTGACTGGAGCCATGAAATTAAAAGACACTTACTCCTTGGAAGGAAAGTTATGACCAACCTAGAAAGCATATTAAAAAGGAGAGACATTACTTCGCCAGCAAAGGTCCATCTAGTCAAGGCTATGGTTTTTCTAGTGGTCATGTATGGATGTGAAAGTTGGACTGTGAAAAAAGCTGAGCGCCAAAGAATTGATGCTTTTGAACTGTGGTGTTGGAAAAGACTCTTGAGAGTCCCTTGGACTGCAAGGAGATCCGACCAGTCAATATCCTAAAGGAGATCAGTCTGGAGTGTTCATTGGAAGGACTGATGTTAAAGCTGAAACTCCAATACTTTGGCCACCTGATGCAAAGAGCTGACTCATTTGAAAAGACCCTGATGCTGGGAAAGATTGAGGGCAGGAGGAGAAGGGGATGACAGAGGATGAGATGCTTGGATGACATCACCAACTCAATGGACATAAGTTTGGGTAAACTCCAGGAGTTGGTGAGGGACAGGGAGGCCTGGCATGCCTCGGTCCATGGGGTCGCAAAGAGTTGGACAGGACTGAGTGACTGAACTGAACTGAGGGGGAGGGGAGAAGAGAAGAGGATGTTTACTGCTGCTGTGACTGAAGCGACTTAGCAGCAGCAGCAGCAGCAGGGTCTTCTTAACTGTAACAGCTCAAGTATCTGACACAGTCTGGCAAGTAGAAGACACGAAGTACTTTGGGAACCTGTGACTGAATAAAATAACTGCCCCACCAACCTTTGTTCTAAGGTCTAGAAGGTCCAACCAAAATCTCAAGCTCCATGTTCTGACTCTAAGCTCCATGTTCTGACTTTCCATGTCAAGTCATTTCACCTTTCTGGATCTTTTTCCTCTGTCTGTGAAATAAGGGTCATAGTATCTACTTTCCTGCAGGATTTTCTGATGGATCAAACAAGATTGTCAAGAAACAGTTAAACTATTTAAGTCTATTTTTAAAAAAATAAAGAAACACAACAGCAGCAACAACAATAAAAGGTTATTAGGAAAAAATTAGAATAACTAAGGCTTTGGGCCTTAATGATGAAAAAGTGAAAGCATTAGTCATTCAGTCATGTTTGACTTCATGACCCCATGGACTGTAGCCTGTGAATTAAAAGACGCTTACTCCTTGGAAAGAAAGTTATGACCAACTTAGACAGCATATTAAAAAGCAAAGACATTACTTTGTCAACAAAGGTCCGTCTAGTCAAGGCTATGGTTTTTCCAGTAGTCATGTATGGATGTGAGAGTTGGACCATAAAGAAAGCTGAGCACCAAAGAACTGATGCTTCTGAACTGTGGTGTTGGAGAAGACTCTTGAGAGTCCCTTGAACTGCAAGGAGATCCAACCAGTCCATTCTGAAGGAGATCAGTCCTGGGTGTTCATTGGAAGGACTGATGTTGAAGCTGAAACTCCAATACTTTGGCCACCTGATGTGGGGAGCTAACTTTCAAAAGACCCCGATGCTGGGAAAGATTGAGAGCGGGAGGAGAAGGGGACGACAGAGGATGAGATGGCTGGATGGCATCACCGACTCAATGGACATGGGTTTGGGTGGACTCCGGGAATTGGTGATGGACAAGGAGGACTGGCGTGCTGCAGTTCATGGGGTCGCAAAGAGTCGGACACAACTGAGCGCCTGAAATGAACTGAACTGAACTGACCCCATGGACTGTAGCCTGCCAGGCTCGTCTGTCTGTGTTAATTCTCCAGGCCAGAATACTGAAGGGAGCAGCCATTCCCTTCTCCAGGGTATCTTCCAGATCCAGGGATCAAACCTGGGTCTCTTGCACTGTCAGCAGATTCTTTACCGTCTAACCCACCAGGGAAGCCCCAATGATACATAATAAGTAATAGCAAAAGTACATTTTTCCTTTCTCTTAAGTCTTTTTTATTGTTTGATTCATCTTTTGTGGTACTTAGATGGAAAAAAAAATACCTATCATTGAGTCACTTATGCCAGGCCCAGTAGTCTTGTACAGGTGTGAGAGTTGGGCCATAAAGAAGGCTGATTGTGTGTTGCCTATGCCCTGGCATAAGAATTAATGCTTTCAAGTTGTGGTGCTGGGGAAGACCCTTCAGAGTCCCTTGGACAGCAAGGAGATCAAACCAGTCAATCCTAAAGGAAATCAACCCTGAATATTCATTGAAAGGACTGATGCTAAAGCTGAAACTCCAATACTTCAGCCACCTGATGCAAAGAGCTGATTTATTGAAAAAGACCCTGATGCTGGGAAAGACTAAAGGCAGAAGGAGAAGGGGAGGGCAGAGAATGAGATGGTTAGATAGCATCATTGACTCAATGGACATGAATCTGAGCAAACTTTGGGAGACAGTGGACAGAGGAGCCTGGCATGCTACAGTCCACAGGGCTGCAAACAGTCAAGACATGGCTTAGTGAATGAACAACATCCCTACAGAATCCCTGCTGTTTAGAGTAGAGCAAACTCCAGGGAATACAGGAAGACTGAAAAGGTGTTTCTGAAGTGACATCTTCCTCGAGATAGAGGAAGGAAAATGGAAGCTAGTTCTCTAGGCCTCCAGGGTGACAGCCAAGGCACAAGCGAGCAGTCACAGGACACAATCATAGCGTTAACAGCTCCAGGTCCAGTCAGGCAGGGCCCTCCTGCAGGGAGTCTCAGGCCCATTTCTGCTACCATCAGCACGTGAAGGTGCGCAGCTGCCCAGACAGCAGGGAGTATGAGACTGGCCACAGAGCAAACAGTTTTTGTCCCAGGAGCCACATCTGCCAATCTATTTTAGTTCTGTTCAGCCTGCCCCCTAACATCTTGGCCTCAAAACTCTAACTGCCTCAATCTTTGTGAGGTCAGCTCTTCCCAGCCTGGACCAAACCCCATGGTCTTGTAGTTCCAAACTCCTTCCAAAGACAAGAATACCTGACCTTGACTCTGACTGGCTCTATTGTGTGTTGCCTATGCCCTGGCATAATAAACCAACTGGCTGTGTTGCTGGGGGGGTTAAAAAGATGACCTCACAACATAATAAAAATGCAGCCAAGTCACAAAATGGCTCAGTAAAACCCTCTTCTACTCCCCAATAAAGACAGGTGTCAGGACGCACAGCATATCACAAAGAGAGGCCTGGGAGGGCAGCTGCTTTCTTAATGACAGGTGACGTTAGGGCTCTTGAGCCCAATTCATGTCCATGTATGAGAACACTATACATGCCATAAATAGATGAAACTCAATCCAGGCAGTCTCTAGGCTCCCTGGAGGAATGTCCAGAGAATATGACAGACATGCGAGACAATCATTCTTGCCTCTGCTTTTCTGGGCAGCTAACAGCATCTCTCCCTCCTCAGCCAAAGCTGTCTCCAGTTTTCCCCTTTTCCTTCCCCGAAAAACCAACCCTGCAGGAATCATCAAGGGAGGCACAAGTAATTACTGTTTTCTTTTCTCCATGCTAATGAGACAGTTGGATGGTTCCCCTTCCCCCTCTGGAGCTGGAAGCGAGAATCTAAGGCTTTACAATCTGTAACCAACAAACCAAAGCTGGGGCCAGACAGTGCGCTGCAAATGAATGGTATAGAAGATGGCCTTTTGTCACTGATGAGACCAGAGCTAGAAGAGGCCCCACCATTTTACAGAAGGGGTGTTAAGACCAGAATGAGGAGAGAGCTGTCCAAAGTGGTGGAAGGCAAGCAGGCAGTGAGTGGCAAGCCCCAAATCAGTCTCCTTACTTCTAACCAAAGCACTTCCCACATCATTCGAACTTCCTATAGTACAGATAACTTTGGAGGTGTCCTCAATGTGGAACCTGGAAATGCAAATTTCAAGTTCACACATAAGTTCCCGAATAGGTATTTAGAAAGCAATGACAGTGCTCTGCAGAAGTGGATTCAGGCCCAGGACTGGGGCTCTGGGGTGGAAGGCCAGGACCTCAGAGACAATGCCAACTGTACCCTAAATCTTAAGCCACAAGTAGATGGTCAGGCAAAAACACAATCTGTGAATTTTAGTTGAGATTCAGTGTAGTTATGAATTTCAGGCCTGATGGATAAAGGACCACTTTAGAACACTAGGACCTCAGTCAGCTAGTCCAATCCTCGTATTTGACAGATGAAGAAATCACATCTAGCACTACTGGAGGCATCACAGGCAAAGACCCAGGGTGAAGCAGCAGACTGAAAGACGCTATGGCTCAAAGCTAGCCATGACCTGCCTCCTAGCCGTGGTCAGAAAAAAAGGAAGACAGGGCCTCCGGGGAAAAAAGCCAGCATTCACAAAGGCTGTGGTGAGAAGAAAATGGTTCAAGTTTTTAAACTGGAATAATCTACAGAATCGTAACAAAATTTTTAATTTTTTTTTTAACCTGAGGACAATCTCCTGTCAGTCTCTAAAACCTCTTCCCTTCTCTCTCACTTCTATCCTAGCTCTATCACCTCAGGTTGGATTCAGCAACTCAAATTCAGCCCTCAAATAATTCTGACTCCTGGCAAGAAATACTTAATTCCCATCCCCTACCCATAGGGCCTGGACATCAACCCTTCCTCCCTGCTCTCCTAGGCAGCATGGAAATAGCAAGCATACAGATCTGGGTTTGAGCCCTGTATCTGGCCACCTAAACTGGGTATCCTTAGGCGTTATTATTTAACTGCCTTCCTGAGCTTTGATATCTGTTTTTTCCACCGTTCTCCCCTACTTGGGGAGAGGGAATATTTAGGTATTCCTCTGTATCCTCAATGAGTCAGTCACTGTCTACTGAATGATCCTCTAAAACTCAGTTCCCACATCTGTAAAATGCTATCTGTGATAATATCACCTATCTCAGAGTTATGAAAAAGAACAACAACAAAAAATGTAAATTGCCTGGATCAGTGCCTGGCCCTTATTCCTCTACTCTATCAAGGATGTCAGGGCCAAATGTTTGCCTGTACTGAATAGATGGCCCATCCTCGAGACACCATGCCTCACTGAACCCTGGGGTCAGCTGGACCTGACCTCCAGTGTCTGTTCCACTCCAGTAATTAGACTGAGTGCCAGTTACTGAAACTTCGTCAATAAAAACAGCTAATGATATGACTATTCTCCTCATAGTCAAAGGCAGTGAATTTGAAGCAAATGAGGTGTGTACTTACACAAATACTCCAGACTGAAAGAAGGGTACACAGGATAAAAGGGGAAAAAAGGGAAAAGACTGTGATCCTAAAGTGGAGTCTTACAGAAGAAAGTCCAGATCCCAAGAGGTGGCTAAAGTCATCTGAAGGGCCAGAGACCAAAACAAATTGGCTGAGGTCACAGAGAAAGCCAAAGGGAGAAAGGAGTTTGGAACCCACCACTGCAGTCTCCCATCTAGTGATTTTTCCTGTCCTCCAGGGTAGACACACACAGTCCTAGGAAAAAGGGAGTGAGGCACTGGGGGCTCAGGGTAGCGGCAAGGAGAACATAAGAGATGCCAAGTGGTACTTATGTCATTTCCTGCTTTGAAAGGTGACTGACTAAGAAATAAATCAATTCAGCCTTTTGTCTTGCAGGGACCTAATATGCTCTGGAAGTTGAAGGGTAGAAATATCTGGCCAGAACAAGTGCCAGCAGTTAGGGAAGGCGAAGGGCACAGTATGCCCTCAAACTATCATGAGCCCCTCTCCCACACCTTCCGCCCACCTGTCCCCAGCTTCACAACTCAAACTATAAACTATGTTCCAAGTTTTCTAGGATATCTGTCTTTCCCAGACATAACCTAGGGGGTGAAGCATAGATAAGCAGCAGAGTAAGAGTTCTGTGTCATGAGGAAAAACCTGATTGGTTCTTTTGTTTCATTCAACACATTCACCTAAACTTTTGGGAAAGTTAAGTGATTTGCCCAAGGTCACAGCTAATAAGGGCAAACCAGGACTTACTCATGTCCTGTGTCCTTTGTGACATCGTGACCTTCAGAAAATTTGACTCTTACAAAGTTGTGAGAGGTAGGTAGGGCAGGTGTTCTCTGTTAAATCATACTGTCTCAGCTTCTGCAGTCTCATTTGACACCTCCAATTCATTTCAGGCTTACTCCTGACATTTATCTCCTCTTACGGAACTTTCATAATTACTTTCTAACTCAAAGATCAGCAAACTTTCTGTATAGGGCCAGCAGTCTCTGTAGTATTTGACTCTGCCACAAGGTAATATGAAAGCAGTCATAGATGAACAAATGAGTGTGGCTGTGTTCCAGTATTACTTCATGGAAAGAGGCAACAGACTGATTCAGCCCATAGGCCATAGTTTACTTGACATCTGTTCTAATCTACTGTCTCCAATCACCCTCTCAATCCACCACACATACTCCTATTACAGTCCTACAGCCCCAACGGACTCCCTTTACCTACAGGATAGTTTAAACCGTAATCTCATCCTCTTTCGTACCCTTCCCTGTTCACTGTATTCCAATCACAGCAGACTGTCATCTAACAACTTCCCACCTTCCATCACACTATTCCCTAAAACCTGCAATGCCCCTCTCCATTCCTCTGCCAGTATTACCTATTCGGGTCAAGTTCAAATGCTAACACCTGTGGGAAATTTTACCTTGTTCTGTCTTATGTAACTAGTCATTATATGGCTGTCCTTCATCCACTACTGCCTCCCTACTCCCCCCACAATTCTAAGCTTCTCAGGGGGCACAGAGTGTGTCTTATTCAACTCTGTATCCTTTGCAGTACTTAACACCCAGTGTCCACTGACTAAACAGGCTTTCAGGCTACAAGAAAGTAACAGAACATGGGGATATTTGGTCCTAATAGAACTGTGAGATTACTCACAGCATCAACAGAGCCTTCAGGCTGTTTCAAGGACTGTCTCCCTCCCTCCCCAATATGTTCCTTGTCTGTCCAGGTAACTAGTCAAGACAGGGGTCAAGACCAGGCATTTCACCAAGTTGCTTCTAGCCTATGCTGATACATGTGAAGAGAAGAGGAATCCTATTTTCAGAGCTCATTGTCCCTGACCTCAAACTGTAACCTTAATACCAGCCATCAACTGATCCCAGACACAGATGTAGCCCTAGATCAGCAGACAGCCCTCTAAAAAGTGCAGGTCCCCCACAGGCAGGGGATTTCACCCAGGGACAGGCTCAGGGCATGCAGACCAACCTCAACAGAAGTGAGAACTCAAAGGTATGTGGTAAGAATCATCAGGAGCAACACCTCTGAAAGCAAAGGGACCGCTGTGGAAATTCAGGGGTCCTGTAGCCCACAAGACAGACTATCCTAGCTTGAGGAAGCTGTGAGGTCAAAGACTAATGGCCGATAGGGAAAAACAAAACAAATACACAGAAGAATTTTTCTCCTAAGCCCAGAACAGAACATTCCATCTGGGTAAGTAAGCTTGTCACAGGCATGGGGTACTTAGCATATCTGCCATTCCAGGATTACAGCTGTCAAGTTTTAATTAGGGTAATTAGAGTTAAAAATGTAATTTCATTTCAGGGGTATTCTGAACAGATTCCATTAATTTCTTTTTTTAAAAGAACACAGGAAGGAGGGGCAGGCATGCAGAGGATTTTGGCATCAGAGAAGTAAAGCCCTGTGCCTGGGTGGACGAGCTTTCAAACCATTGCCAAGAACCCCCAGCATCTCTGCAGGTTTGGCCCAGAGGGCAGAGGCTGCTGCTCTTCAGCTTTCTTCCCTAGTTTCGTCTCTAAAACTGTTTCAGTCAGCGCCTGCTAGTAAACCCACCCATCTTCTCCCCATCTGCTCCTGTGTTACTACCACTGAGTGGCTACTATGACAGTCCTAAGTCTAGTAAGGGGCAGAGCTGTCAATCTGACCGGCTACATGTTGGGCACTACTCTAATGCCTACCCCCACCCCCCTTATCAACTGTTCCTGGACCCACCTTTGTGGTTTCCTTTGTGCTGTTCCCTGGTCTGGAGTGTTGTTCTTGTGCCCCTACTCTTACTCTTCCTTCAGAGCCAGATTAAAGTTACCTCCTTCAGAAAAAAAACCTACCTTCATGCCTCTGTGATTCCAGAGTACCTTGGATATGCCTTTTTTTTTTTTTTTTGGATATGCCTCTATTAAGGCACACAAAGAATACTGTGGTTTCTCTAACTCTGATGTTAGACTGTGAGGTCTTTCAGGGCAGGGACTGGGTCTTGATCTAGGAATCCTTAGCACTAGCACAAACCCTGACACACAGGAGATACTTAACATATATCTGTTGGATGACCAACTCCAGGGGGAGGGGAATTTGATCTGAGCACATTAGCAGCTGAGCATACTGAGCCCCTGGGTTCTACAATGCATAGGAATAGCTGGTCATGAGTCCCTTCTCCCTCTGTGCACAGGGCTAGTACAGAAACCTGACTCAGCCCTCCCACTGATCCCAAATGATGATTGATCTCTCCTATTAGAGCCTACTCACTCCTTAGGGACCTTGGAAAGGCGATGAGAAAGTCAAAGCAAGCAGAGTATCTCCCCTTATCCTCCTCAACCACTGGTTTTAAGGAATTTCCTCCACTGTTCGAAGAGTTTTGGCTTCCCTGGTGGCTCAGTGGTAAAGAACCCACTTGCCAAGCAGGAGATTTGGGTTCGATCACTGGGTCAGAAGATCCCCAGGAGAAGGAAATAGCTACCCACTCCACTATTCTTCCGTGGATAGTGTCCATGGGATATCCCATGGACAGAGGAGGCCTGGCAGGCTACAGTCCATGGCACTGCAAAAGATTCGCACACAACTTACTGACTAAACAACAACAATTGAAGGGTTTCAAGGAAAAGGTTTCAGCTCCAGTTCAGTTTACAGAAGGGTAAGGGACACCCCTGGTTTAAAAAAAAAAAAAAAGTCCATCAGCTTGGTTTAGGAAAAAAACTCCATCAACTTGGAATGGTGCTACGGATGCTCAAAAATACTGTAGAGCAGTACAACAGAGAACATGCTATGTGACACAGGGCAGCCAAGTCACTTCACTTCTCTGAGCTCCAGTTTCCTTTTCAACCTATCCCGGTGAGTTGTTAGGGGAAATGAACATACAAAGAGGCTTTATCAACATTAACACTAAATGATTTTTCCATCTGAGGAAGGGGCCTGTATTACGTACCTAGCACTATATTATATGAGTTTATACAGGTGAGGAAAATATATCAAAGGGGGATACACATTAAGCATTTCCCCATTTGCTCAGGACAGCCCTGCCTGCTGGTCCCTAGGGAAAAGGGCTATACCAGCAGGACCTTTGTGTCGACAAGCATAACTAGATCTACTTCACAGTAATCAGATTCTCCCCAGCTAGAACACTCCTCCAGCTTCCTCCCAGGCTCCGCAGGCCTGGCTGCAGGCCCATATCGATCCACTTCTAATTAGGATCTGTGTCAGAGCTTCTGACAGAAGGTCAGGACCTAGGCTGCCTCTGCTGGCCTCTAGCCAAAGCCCAAAATGCCCTGCAGGGTGGACAAAGAATGGACACTTTTGTGGTAGAAAAGTATCCCAGACTGAACTTATCATAAACCAGCAGGAAATTTTGGAGCTGAAAAGATCCTCTATGAGCATGAGCTTTGTTATATTACAGTTGAGAAGGCAAATGTCCAGAAAAGATAACTTGTCCAAGGTGGTACAGAAAGGTAATGCAGATCTTCCTCTCTATCAGTTTCCCAGCCTAGCTGCACAACAGAAGGACTCTGGGGACTTATTAAAAATACAGTTCTCCCAGCCCCACCCTAGAAAGTCTAATTTGGAACATCTACAGTGGCTCTGGCTCTTTTGCCAGTATATGATCACTTTCCAATAGAAATGAACCCTGATATCACAGGATCCAGTTTGGAACTAGACTGAAATACACCTTGGCACATAACAGTATCATTTAGAAGCAATCCGCTATTGTTTGATCCAGCCTTCCCCCACCTGCCATAGTAAATACTCTAGAGAGCTTAGTCAAAGCATCTGTCATAAATGGTTCTGACTTCCTAATGGTCTGCTAGCGTCGCTGTCAACAAAGACATTTCCTTTCAAAACTAGTCTGAAGCTAACGTGTCTCTTATAAAAATTAGAAATACTTACTGAAAGAGATTTAAGAAACAGTGAGAAATGGTGTGGTGCTGAATGTGTGGCACTGGGGCATGGGCAGATGTCAGTGTGTTCGCAGGGGTGTATTTGTGTGGATACATAAGGGAGAGGGCAGAGTCGTGTCTGTAAGACAGGTCTGCAGATACCTGCACAGCACACTCAATTCTGGGTATCTAGGCAGAAAACAGTGGGACAAGGGTATGGGAGGACAAGTGTGTGGGTACATGGCAGGAGGAGGAAGTAAGATGACCTCAAGGTATAAGGGAAGGTAAGTATGGATATGGACAGAAGAGAAGAAATATGTGCACCTTTGTAACTCAATTGTGTGTTTATGTGTTGCAAAGCATATAAACCTATAGGGATAGAAGGGAGCGTGTGTGTGCCTGTGTGACCCAGACACCTGTATGCAAGAAGAAACAGATCCATGAGCGTTTCTGACTCATCTAGCCTGAGCTTTGCCTGAAGGCTCATACCACTCAAGGGCAGGCCTGTCTGCAGAAATCCTCATTAAAACTGACACTCTGACAACCACTAAAAAAAATAAAATGATAACACCACCCCCAGCATCGTGGGAGGTTAAAAAAAAAAATCAATGCCAATAAAACATGAGAGAGAGATGAGACGCAATTATGCCATGATTACTTCTCAGCTTCACATGAGGAGGTGTTATTTGGAGTTAAACATTGTGTAGCTGATTCAGGTCTCAACCCAAAGGCCTGGATTTCCTGGGTTGCCTGGGGAAGAGGGCAAGAAAGAAGAAAGTAGGTAGAAAAAGGTAACACAGTTGAAAAAACAAAAGACTGGACAATTGGGAAGATGAAAGGGAAAGGATTGAGAAGAAACCAAAAGTAAAAGACAAGGGCCTCTCAAGAGAGGGAGAAGGGAAGAAAGAAGAATAGAAAGAAAAAAAAGGTAGAAGAGGACAGAAGAGAGTTTCCTTTTTAGGCTAGCCTGGAATTTTGGGCATGGGTAAATTAGTAAGTGGGGTCTGACCTCTGCACTTCCTCATTGCTTTTCTTCTAACCATGTCCTCCATCTGGAATGTTCTTCCCACAATCTTTGCCAACTGATCTTCTAAATCTTCAAAGAAATAGTCAAATGCTACCAGCTTCTAGAAGCTTCCAAGATTTCTCTCAGTTCTCTCTCAAGAACTCCCATAAACTGCCAGAGCACTGTGTCATATTGCACCTACAGCATTTCACGTTCCATCTTATACCACAGGAATCTGTACACGCATATTTCTGTCTTTCATTCTGCAAGTACTATCTGTGCCAGGCCTCCTTCAGAGACACAAAGGAAACAGAGATAAACAGCACACTGTCCCTTGGCCCACAAGGTCTCAATTTCATGAATGAGAGCGGATTCAGGGGTCACACAGCACCAAAGGACAACTATGGAAGTACAAGCAAAGTACAGAAAAGATCAAAATTAACTCTGCTTATGCAGTGACCAGGCAAAGCTTCACTGAGGCGGCAGCATTTGAACTGGTATGAAAAAATGTAGGAATTTGTCAGGCAAAGAGGAGAAGGAGCTTAAGAGTTTCTACTGAGAGGAACAGTCAAAACAAAGTCATTCTACTGAACAGGCATACAGGGAACAGTGGGTGTCAAAACACTGTGCTGCTGACAGAAGGCAGGGTGAGGTGGCCCCAGACTATATGAGCCTTGTAGCCAAGCCCATAGTTGAAATATAATCCTTTCCAACCTGGAGTGGAGGTGAAGAAGAGGGAGTACTTTAAATACATATAATCTCCCTTATTTAGTTGCCCTACTTTAGAGCAAGTCCTCCCAAAACTCCTAAAAAACAAGTCCAATCCCTGGCTCTGCCTACTGCAGTGGCATCGTAAGAACTTCCCATGGAGAAGAAGGGCCAACAGTTGGCGAAAAACAAAGGGGGTGCAGAAGGGAGGTAGTAGGGTGTTAAGTAGGGCTCAAGGAGGAACGAGCTGGAAGGGAAGAAAAAGAGGAGGAAGAGAAGGGGCAGTGAAGGCACAGATCTATCTTGGCACTGAGGCTCTTTGTTGCTGAATTGTCCTCTCTATCTTTCCAGGTAGAAAAAATAAGGTCATGATGCTAGTGACAGAAATAGACCCTCCGCACCACGATGCAGCTGAGCCTATTACTAACTGCCACCTCAACCCTCCCTTTGCTTAGGATAGCACTGTACTAAGAAGGGGTGTTCACCCAGCTCTACCAGCGATCCCAAAGTATGCCAGAAACCCCAAGCCCATGCCCTCAGAGCATGAGGCAGGAAGCACCAAACAAAGGTCTGCATTTTGAAGAGGGGGCCTTGCTGCTTAGGATCCTAGCAGAAAGCTGTGTTACATTCTTCAGATTTTAGTCTCATCAGAAAAACAAGGGGAGTAAACATGATGCTCTCCAAGGGCTAAGATATTACAGAAGCTGTTACGCACAGAGCATGATGCTTCATGTAGGAATTGTCCCAACCTAACTTGATAGTCTGAACTTCATTCTTTCTACTCCAAGCTATGACCAGTTTGAAGCCAAGAAGCCAGACTCAGAATGGCAGCAATCCCTGATGGTATCATCCATTCAGCCCTGTTCAAAGAGTAAACTCTAGGAGTTGGTGATGGACAGGGAGGCATGGCATACTGCAGTCCATGGGGTCACAAAGAGTTGGACGCGACTGAACTGAACGGAAAGACTTGTTCCTGCCCAGACCTGTTTATCTCGTAGGTCACAAAAAGATGCTTAGGCCCAAGAATTTGTTTTCTCTGACCCAAACAAGTTAAAAAAACAAAACAAAAAAACCAGAGTTAACTGCCAACATTTAAAATCAGATCTCTTTCTTTCTAATTAATTTCTATCTTCTCTTAAAAATACCAAAGATCTAGCAAAATTAGACCCTCTGTGGTGAAGGTCAAAGGGCCTATTATAATCCTGTAATTTATTTAACGCCTTCTCATTTAATCTAAAAAAATTATGCTAACTTATCATCCATTTAGGGCTTCCCTGGTGGCTCAGTGGTAAAGAATCCGCTTGCCAATATAGGAGACACGGGTTCAATCCCTGGATCAGGAAGATCCCCTGGAGAAAGAAATGGCAACCCACTCCAGTATTCTTGCCTGGGAAATTCCACAAACAGAGGAGCCTAGCAGGCTACAGTCCACGGGGTCGCTAAAGTGTTGGACACTATTTAGCAACTAAACAACAACAATCATCCATTTCATAACAACATAAACTTTTAAACTACACGTAATAATATTTAAACTAATCCAACTACAAAAAAATATTTGAGCATACCGAAACTTATCCTGTGATTTCATGCGTCCCAGTCTGAGATACTATTTAGCGACTAAACAACAACAATCATCCATCTCATAACATGACAACATAAACTTTTAAACTACGCATAATAATATTTAAACTAACCCAACTACAAAAAAATATTTGAGCGTACCGAAACTTATCCTGTGACTTCATGCGTCCCAGTCTAAGAACTCCAACACAGTACATGCATTCACTTAAAAAAATACCTAGGTCCTATGGTAAGTACTTTAGTTCAGTTCAGTCGCTCAGTCGTGTTGACTCTTTGCCACCCCATGAACCGCAGCACACCAGGCCTCCCTGTCCATCACCAACTCCCGGAGTTCACCCAAACCCATGTCCATCGAGTCGGTGATGCCATCCAACCATCTCATCCTCTGTCGTTCCCTTCTCCTCTTGCCCTCAATCTTTCCCAGCATCAGGGTCTTTTAAAATGAGTCAGCTCTTCCCATCAGGTGGCCAAAGTACTGGAGTTTCAGCTTCAACATCAGTCCTTCCAATGAACACTCAGGACTGATCTCCTTTAGGATGGACTGGTTGGATCTCCTTGCAGTCCAAGGAATCTCAAGAGTCTTCTCCAATAACACACTTCAAAAGCATCAATTCTTCGGTGCTCAGCTTTCTTTACAGTCCAACTCTCACATCCATACATGACCACTGGAAAAACCATAGCCTTGACTAGACAGACCTTTGTTGACAAAGTAATGTCTCTGCTTTTGAATATGCTTTCTAGGTTGGTCATAACTTTCCTTCCAAGGAGTAAGCGTCTTTTAATTTCACGGCTGTAATCACCATCTGCAGTGATTTTGGAGCCCACAAAAATAAAGTCAGCCACTGTTTCCCTATCTATTTCCCATGAAGTGATGGGACCAGATGCCATGATCTTCGTTTTCTGAATGCTGAACTTTAAGCCAACTTTTTCACTCTTCTCTTTCACTTTCATCAAGAGGCTTTTGAGTTCCTCTTCACTTTCTGCCATAAGGGTGCTGTCATCTGCATATCTAAGGTTATTGATATTTCTCCCAGCAATCTTGATTCCAGCTTGTGCTTCCTCCAGCCCAATGTTTCTCATGATGTACTCTGCATATAAGTTAAATAAGCAGGGTAACAATATACAGTCTTGACATACTCCCTTTCCTATTTGGAACCAGTCTGTTGGTCCATGTCCAATTCTAACTGTTGCTTCCTGACCTGCATATAGGTTTCTCAAGAGGCAGGTCAGGTGGTCTGGAATTCCCATCTCTTTCAGAATTTTCCACAGTTTATTATGATCCACACAGTCAAAGGCTTTGGCATAGTCAATAAAGCAGAAATAGATGTTTTTCTGAAATTCTCTTGCTTTTTCTATGATCCAGCGGATGTTGGCAATTTGATCTCTGCTTCCTCTGCCTTTTCTAAAACCAGTTTGAACATCTGGAAGTTCACGGTTCATGTATTGCTGAAGCCTGGCTTGGAGAATTTTGAGCATTACTTTACTAGCGTGTGAGATGAGTGCAATTGCGCGGTAGTTTGAGCATTCTTTGGCATTGCCTTTCTTAGGGATTGGAATGAAAACTGACCTTTTCCAGTCCTGTGGCCACTGCTGAGTTTTCCAAATTTGCTGGCATATTGAGTGCAGCATTTTCACAGCATCATCTTTCAGGATTTGAAAGAGCTCAACGGGAATTCCATCACCTCCACTACCTTTGCTCGTAGTCTGGGAAAACATTAATTAACAAGATAGGCGTGGATCCTCCCTTCGTGGAGCTCATGGCCCAGTGGTATATAATGGGATGAACCCATATAGAATAGGAGGCACAAAGAAACACTACACTGAGGATCTCAAGTATATTCCACAACCGAGGGACCCCTTAAGGCAAGTTGTTTAACTTCTCTAGACCTGTTTCTTTGTCTATAAATGGGGAAGGTTTAATTAGGCAGTTGCTGCTCAAAGTTCTTTCCAGCTCCAAATTCTACTAGAATCATAAAAACTTAGCCCAATACCCTTTTCAAGTTCCTAACACTTATTAGCTTCCTCCCTTTATCTGGGAAATCATGATCAGTTGTCATGGAAATTACCATACTGCTCCACATATTGGACTATGATGTTACAGTAATTACAAGGAACCAAAGGGAACAGGCAGCAAGAACAAGCACTTACTTAGAAAGTCACCTGCTTTCAACACATAGGAGCTGCTCTCACTGAAGCTAGCACAGTGCGGGGGTGGGGGGGGGTGGGGGGGCAGAAACTAATTCATAAGTAAAACAGTGTTGCTTTGTATTTAGATGTCGTGGTTTCTTCCATGAGACAGCAGATTTCATCCCAGCTCGTGAGTTGTTAGACGCAAAAAAAAAAAAAAAGCCAATTTTACAAGGTTCACTGAGCCTTGATTAGTTCGTTGTCCTTGTGAAATCCTAAGAGAACCCAGGAGACAGACTTTCTAGGCATCAGGGGGACCAAAAGTTACTAGCAAAATGAAGATAATCCACCTAGTCCCATGGACTAAGACTGTAACTCGGTGAAGTTCCTTCAAAATTAAGAGTTCCATCCAGTGCTGAGTTGGCCCAGAGGGACCAAGCAGGTAGCAAAAGTAAGTACAGCTGACCAAGTGTTTCAAAGAAAAAAGTGCTAGCCTTGTGACAAATGGCAACCAGCACTGCACTTGGGTAGCAAAGAAACAACAGGAAATGGTGTGGGCTTTGACAAACTTGAGAATTAATATTCTCTACCTAAGAGAGTCAGCCAGTAAGGAAGCAGAATGTGGAATGAGGGAGACAGAAACAAAGAACATGATTCTGTAAACTCAAGCATTCTGCCAAAATGGTATGTGGCCAATTATGACATAAGGAGCCTCTGGTGGAAGGCTTAGGGAGTGAAGCCCTGTAGAATAGCTGAGGACTCTTACCACTCCTGTGAACAGGAAAATGCTCCTGGTCAGCATCTGGGTCCAGCCCCTGCTACTTCCTCAAAAGTCCTACTCCCTCTTCAGGAGAAACCAGTCACATGCCAGGGCCTGTGATCTCATACACATTATCTCCACTGAAAGCCCTAATACTCCTAGGCTGGGTTCCACCTCAAAGTAAGTACACTATAGGCTAGACACAGTCTAAGATGCTGCCACTCTGCAAACTCTGATCCAAAAGGTAAGATCCTTTGAAAAGATCTAGAACAGAAAGGACTTAGGAGTCCTCTTTTTTTCCAAGGAGCTATCCAGGGTCCTAGATCACTTGGCTCCTGAGCTTTAACAATTCATGACTTCAGAGCCTTCTCCTCTGGCTTGGGCATCCCTGGTGGATCAGACAGTAAAGAATCCACTTGCAATGCAGGAAACCAGAGTTCAATCCCTGGGCTGCAAAGATCCCCTGGAGAAGAAATGGCTACCCCGTCTAAGTATTTTTGCCCGGAGAATTCCACGGACAGAGGAGCCTGGCAGGCTACAGTCCACAGGGTCCCAAAGAGTTGGACATGACTGAGTGACTAACACTTATTCCTCTGGCTTGATCTAGTGTCAAAGTATTTTCTTTAAAGACTTAAAAAATATATTCAGTTCAGTTCACTCACTCAGTTGTGTCAGACTCTTTGTGACCCCATGGACTGCAGCATACCAGGCCACCCTGTCCATCGCCAACTCCCAGAGTTTACTCAAACTCATGTCCACTGAGTCGGTGATATCATTCAACCATCTCATGCTCTGTCATCCCCTTCTCCTCCTGCCCTTAATCTTTCCCAGCATCAGGATCTTTTCAAATGAGTCGGTTCTTCACATCAGGTGGCCAAAGAACTGGAGCTTCAGCTTAAACTTCAGTCCTTCCAGTGAATATTCAGGACTGACTTCAAGAGTCTTCTTCAACACCACAGTTCAAAAGCATCAATTCTTCGGCGCTCAACTTTCTTTATAGTCCAACTCTCACATCCATACATGACTACTGGAAAAACCATAGCCTTGACTAGACAGACATTTGCTGGCAAAGTAATGTCTCTGCTTCTTAATATGCTGTCTAGGTTGGTCATAACTTTTCTTCCAAGGAGCAAGTGTCTTTTAATTTCATGGTTGCAGTCACCATCTGCAGTGATTTTGGAGTCCCCAAAAATAAAAGTCTGTTGCTATTTCCATTGTTTCCCCATCTATTTGCCATGAAGTGATGGGAGGATGCCATGATCTTTGTTTTCTGAATGTTGAGTTTTAAGCCAACTTTTTCACTCTTCTCTTTCACTTTCATCAAGAGGCTCTTTAGTTCTTCTTCATTTTCTGCCATAAGGGTGCTGTCATCTGCATATCTAAGGTTATTGGTATTTCTCCCGGCAATCCTGATTCCAGCTTGTGCTTCCTCCAGCCCAGTGTTTCTCATGATGTACTACTCTGCATATAAGTTAAATAAGCAGGGTGACAATATACAGTCTTGACACACTACTTTCCCTATTAGGAACCAGTCTGTTGTTCCATATCCAGTCCTAATTGATGCTTCTTGACCCACATACAGATTTCTCAAGAGGCAGGTCAGGTGGTCTAGGATTCCCATCTCTTTCAGAATTTTCCACAGTTTGTGGTGATCCACACAAAGGCTTTGGCATAGTCAATGAAGCAGAAATAGATGTTTTTTCTGGAACTCTCTTGCTTTTTTGATGATCCAGTGGATGTTGGCAATTTGATTTCTGGTTCCTCTGCCTTTTCTAAATCCAGCTTGAACATCTGGAAGTTCACAGTTCACGTACTGTTGAAGCCTGCTTGGAGAATTTCGAGCATTATTTTACTAGTGTATGAGACAAGAGCAATTGTGCAGCAGTTGGAGCATTCTTTGGCATTGCCTTTCTTTGGGATTGGAATGAAAACTGACCTTTTCCAGTCCTGTGGCCACTGCTGAGTTTTCCAAATTTGCTGGCATATTGAGTGCAGCACTTGCACAGCATCATCTTTCAGGATTTGAAAGAGCTCAACTGGAATTCTATCACCTCCACTAGCTTTGTTCATAATGATGCTTTCTAAGGCCAACTTGACTTCGCATTCCAGGATGTCTGGCTCTAGGTTGGTGATCACACCATCATGATTATCTGGGTCATGAAGATCTTTTTAGTATAGTTCTTCTGTGTATTCTTGCCACCTCTTCTTAGTATCTTCTGCTTCTGTTAGGTCCATACCATTTCTGTCCTTTATTGAGCCCATCTTTGCATGAAATGTTCCCTTGGTATCTCTAATTTTCTTGAAGAGATCTCTAAACTTTCCCATTCTATTGTTTTCCTCTATTTCTTTGCATGGATAACTGAGGAAGGCTTTCTTATCTCTCCTTGCTATTCTTTGGAACTCTGCATACAGATAGGCATATCTTCCCTTTTCTCCTTTGCCTTTCGCTTCTCTTCTATTCAAAGAAACCTGGAATGTCAGGTCCATGAATCAAGGCAAATTGGAAGTGGTCAAACAAAAGATGGCAAGAGTGAATGTTGACATTCTAGGAATCAGCAAACTAAAATGGGCTGGAATGGGTGAATTTAACTCAGATGACCATTATATCTACTACTGCGGGCAGGAATCCCTCAGAAGAAATGGAGTAGCCATTATGGATAACAAGAGAGTCCGAAATGCAGTACTTGGATGCAATCTCAAAAATGACAGAATGATCTCTGTTCGTTTCCAAGGCAAACCATTCAATATCACAGTAATCCAAGTCTATGCCCCAGCCAGTAACGCTGAAGAAGCTGAAGTTGAACAGTTCTATGAAGACCTACAAGACCTTTTAGAACTAACAACTAAAAAAGATGTCCTTTTCATTATAGGGGACTGGAATGCAAAAGTAGGAAGTCAAGAAACACCTGGAGTCACAGGCAAATTTGGCCTTGGAATACGGAATGAAGCAGGGCAAAGACTAATAGAGTTTTGCCAGGAAAATGCACTGGTCATAACAAACACCCTCTTCCAACAACACAAGAGAAGACTCAACACATGGACATCACCAGATGGTCAACACCGAAATCAGATTGATTATATTCTTTGCAGCCAAAGATGGAGAAGCTCTATACAGTCAGCAAAAACAAGACCAGGAGCTGATTGTGGCTCAGATCATGAACTCCTTATTACCAAATTCAGACTTAAATTGAAGAAAATAGGGAAAACCACTCAGGTATGACCTAAATCAAATCCCTTATGATTATACAGTGGAAGTGAGAAATAGATTTAAGGGACTAGATCTGATAGACAGAGTGCCTGATGAACTATGGACGGAGGTTCATGACACTGTACAGGAGACAGGGATCAAGACCATCCCATGGAAAAGAAATGCAAAAAAGCAAAATGGCTGTCTGGGGAGGCCTTACAGATAGCTGTGAAAAGAAGAGAAGCGAAAAGCAAAGGAGAAAAGGAAAGATATAAACATCTGAATGCAGAGTTCCAAAGAATAGCAAGAAGAGATAAGAAAGCCTTCCTCAGCGATCAATGCAAAGAAATAGAGGAAAACAATAGAATGGGAAAGACTAGAGATCTCTTCAGGAAAATTAGAGATACCAAGGGAACATTTCATGCAAAGATGGGCTCGATAAAGGACCCATCTTTATAACAGATGACAGAGATCATTCTGTTATCTGTTATACACCTCTCTGTTAGGTCTATACTCTAAATGGTATAGACCTAACAGAAGCAGAAGATATTAAGAAGAGGTGGCAAGAATATACAGAAGAACTGTACAAAAAAGATCTTCACGACCCAGATAACCATGATGGTGTGATCACTGACCTAGAGCCAGACATCCTGGAATGCGAAGTCAAGTGGGCCTTAGAAAGCATCACTACAAACAAAGCTAGTGAAGGTGATGGAATTCCAGTTGAGCTCTTTCAAATCCTGAAAGATGATGCTGTGAAAGTGCTGCACTCAATATGCCAGCAAATTTGGAAAACTCAGCAGTGGCCACAGGACTGGAAAAGGTCAGTTTTCATTCCAATCCCAAAGAAAGGCAATGCCAAAGAATGCTCAAACTACCACACAATTGCACTCATCTCACACGCTAGTAAAGTAATGCTCCAAATTCTCCAAGTCAGGCTTCAGCAATACGTGAACCGTGAACTTCCTGATGTACAAGCTGGTTTTAGAAAAGGCAGAGGAACCAGAGATCAAATTGCCAACATCCACTGGATCATCGAAAAAGCAAGAGAGTTCCAGAAAAAAACATCTATTTTGCTTTAATGACTATGCCAAAGCCTTTGACTGTGTGGATCACAATAAACTGTGGAAAATTCTTCAAGAGATGGGAATACCAGACCACCTGACCTGCCTCTTGAGAAAAGTTAGAACTGGACATGGAACAACAGACTGGTTCCAAATAGGAAAAGGAGTACGTCAAGGCTGTATATTGTCACCCTGTTTATTTAACTTATATGCAGAGTACATCATGAGAAACGCTGGACTGGAAGAAACACAAGCTGGAATCAAGATTGCCGGGAGAAATATCAATAACCTCAGATATGCAGATGACACCACCCTTATGGCAGAAAGTGAAGAGGAACTCAAAAGCCTCTTGATGAAAGTAAAAGTGGAGAATGAAAAAACTGGCCAAAAGCTCAACATTCAGAAAACAAACATCATGGCATCTGGTCCCATCACTTCATAGGAAATAGATGGGGAAACAGTGGAAACAGTATCAGACTTTATTTTTTGGGGCTCCAAAATCACTGCAGATGGTGACTGCAGCCATGAAATTAAAAGACGCTTGCTCCTTGGAAGGAAAGTTATGACCAACCTAGATAGTATATTCAAAAGCAGAGACATTACTTTGCCAACAAAGGTTCGTCTAGTCAAGGCTATGGTTTTTCCTGTGGTCATATATGGATGTGAGAGTTGAACTGTGAAGAAAGCTGAGCGCTGAAGAATTGATGCTTTTGAACTGTGGTGTTGGAGAAGACTCTTGAGAGTCCCTTGGACCGCAAGGAGATCCAACTAGTCCATTCTGAAGATCAGCCCTGGGATTTCTTTGGAAGGAATGATGCTAAAGCTGAAACTCCAGTACTTTGGCCACCTCATGCGAAGAGTTGACTCATTGGAAAAGACTCTGATGCTGGGAGGGATTGGGGGCAGGAGGAGAAGGGGATGACAGAGGATGAGATGGCTGGATGGCATCACTGACTCGATGGACATGAGTCTGGGTGAACTCCGGGTGTTGGTGATGGACAGGGAGGCCTGGCGTGCTGCGATTCATGGGGTCGCAAAGAGTCAGACACAACTGAGCGACTGAACTCTCTTCTATTCACAGCTATTTATAAGGCCTCCTCAGACAACCATTTTCCATTTTACATTTGTTTTCCGTAGGGATGGTCTTGATCCCTGCCTCCTGTACAAGGTCAGGAACCTCTGTCCATAGTTCTTCAGGCACTCTATCAGATCTAATCCCAGGAATCTATTTCTCACTTCCACTGCATAATTCTAAGGGATCTGATTTAGGTCATACCTGAATGGTCTAGTGG
The DNA here is from genome assembly GCF_002263795.3 of Bos taurus. Classification (NCBI taxonomy): domain Eukaryota; kingdom Metazoa; phylum Chordata; class Mammalia; order Artiodactyla; family Bovidae; genus Bos; species Bos taurus. Next base: position 63,388,011 of record NC_037340.1, on the reverse strand, counting down.
TTTTCCCTACTTTCTTCAATTTAAGTCTGAATTTGGCAATAAGGAGTTCATGGTCTGTGCCACAGTCAGCTCCCAGTCTTATTTTTGCTGACTGTATAGAACTTCTCCATCTTTGGCTGCAACGAATATAATCAATCTAATTTCGGTGTTGACCATCTGGTGATGTCCATGTGCAGAGTTTTCTCTTGTGTTGTTGGAAGAGGGTGTTTGCTACGACCAGTACGTTCTCTTGCCAAAACTCTATTAGCCTTTGCCCTGCTTCATTCTGTACTCCAAGGCCAAATTTGCCTGGGTAGCTATTATATTCAAGACACTCCAGTGATACAAATGCCCTCAACTATACTTCTCCTGAAATCTGACTTTACTACCTATATTAGCTGTATATCAAACTGGACTCCTGTTCCACCTGCCTGCCACCCAAATTACTACAGACCCAAAACACTGCTCTGCTGGACTCTACTCCTATATATGACATTCATTTTAAAACGTGGTTAGCCAGTAAGATGAAGGTTCAGCAATGAGATGAAAGTATCTCAAGAGGATACCTTTAAGACTCTTCCCTCTGGACTCCACAACTAGAAGTTCCTTTTCTTTGCAAAACAGCACTATTGCCCCATTACAGTCAGGTGTCCTTGGAAGTAAACAGTATAATGCTCAATGTATGCTCTCCTCTCAATCAAGATGGCATTCCCCAAGCTTCACTCCATCATTATTCTATCATCTTCAAATTCTATTTCCATAAAAGCAATAACACACCTTGGCCAAATAGAAAAGAAAAAAAGACTAACTGCCCTTGAAATAGTAATTCAATCCGAGGAGGGAAGGTTTATTGCTGGAAAAACTTTGTTTCTTATTTATCACATCCCTCAAGCTGGATTTATGAGCAGGGAGAACACAACAAAAAATTTTTTTTTAGGAAAACACACCTGGCAGTAGAGACAAACATGGCTTAGAAAAGGGCAAGACAGGGTGTAGGGAAGTTAATTAGGAACCCTAAGGGGTATTAATAATCCTATAGCCCCACAATGGCCAAAACTGGCTCTATGTCTGAAACAGGTTATAGTGCTTAGTCCCTGGCTATGTGCTCCTTGAAAACAAGGTTATTCATATGAATATCACCTACAGCATCCAGTATCACGCCGTCAAATGGTGGGCACTAAAATCGTCAAAGGAACATAGAATGCTACTCCTGTAAGGGCCCTCAGTGCACACAAAGAAACTAAAGGCTCAGAGAAGTGAAAATGATTTGCTCAAGGTCACGGAATGGATGAACAGTGAAAAGGAAAGAGCAGAGGCTTTGAAGACAAGAAGGTCTGTTCAAATCCAAGACTGCTGTGAGGCCTTGGGCAAATTACCCAACCTTTCTCAGTCTATTTTTGTAGGGCTGCTATGAGGATTCTAAGAGATACTGCCCTCTAGATACAACCACAAATTTACAGGAAATACAGAGTATAGGGACATATTAAACACACCACAGATAAGGCAATGAGCAAAATTTCTACAGGATACACAATCCAGTTCCTTCCACAAATAAAGTGGGGAGGGCTTCCCAGGTGGCTCAGCGGTAGAGAATACACCTGCCAATGCAGGAGATACGAGTTCGATCCCTGATTAGGGAAGATCCCACATGCTGCAGGGCAACTAAGTCCATCATCTCAAGTATTGAGCCTGTGCCCTAGAGTCCATGCCCTGCAACAAGAGAAGCCACCACAATGAGAAGCCCGTGTGCTGCAACTGGAAAAAGTAGCCCCCGCTCTTTGCAACTAGAGAAAAGCCTGTGCAGTAATAAACACCCAGCACAGCCAAAGATATATAAATAAAATAAAGGGGGGAAAGTGAACTTATAAGTATCTGGAGTGGTGATGGCTACACAATGATATGAACATACAGAATGCCACTGCACTATATGGCTAAAGTGGTAACTTTTATATTGTATGTATTTTTTACCACAATAAAAAAAGTTCAAAAATTTTTTAAAAAGGAATACATTGTGAAATACTTAAGGACAAAATATGATGATAGCAAAATTTCAAAGCACAGGATAAGGAAAAGAGATAAAGGCATAAATGAAATAATACTGACCATGAATAGATAACTCCTGAAGCTGAATGATGGGTACAACATGGTTCATTAACCTACTCTGTCTACTTTGCATATGTTTGAAATTTTCCATATTAAAAATAAAGAAGATTTGGTAGCACTGTGGCTGTGGGCTTATTTCTTAACCTACTGATGTCTCAGTTTCTTATCTATATGATAAGGAACAATAGTACCTACTTCTAGAGTTGAGATGAGAATGATTTTTTATATTTAGACATATTACATCTAAAATTTATATAAATATATTAAAATCTTATATGTAAATATATTATATACATGAATTCTCTAAGGTTATATATAAATTTATATTAGCTAGATAACACACACACAAAGGGCCCAGCACATAGTAACCTTCAGTAAGTATCAGCTCTATTAGTATGAACACAAGGTACTAATATGGTGTCTCAATACAATGGGCACCCAAATCATGGCAGCTGTTGTTAATATAAATGGCAGAGTTAGGTCTAGAACCCAGGCCAGATTTTTAATCAAGTATTTGACACATCTCCTTGATAGACCAGGTCAATGACCCACTGGCAACTCTAACATCCCCGGTGTCTCCTGACAAATACCAGAGAACCTAATACAGGATCAGGAGCTGACTAATGTTTAACATGCTTCTCTGGAAGCAGGCAGGGCCACCTTGTTTGCCAAAACCAGGTAATTTATGGTACATTTCCTAATATCTGCTGACAGAACAAATAAGAAAGGCTCTAGGACATGATCAATGTTCACACCAGCCTTCAAAGTGATTTGGTAAAACCATAGAAAATAACACCCAGCTAAGGTGCACCACACAGGGTAAGAGCTGACAAAGAAATGGCAATTTTTCCCTGAGCAAATATACAAGTAACAGATGAGTGCTGAGAGACTAGCTCTTTAGGTCTTCACACTCTCCTTCCTACCCCCTATATTTTAAGAGAAGACAAACTCTTTTTCAACATACTTCAAGTATGACTGTTTGCTGGATTAACTGCTTCCTTGAAACGATAAAATTATAGACAAAGAGCTCATTCTAATCCTTTTATCAATTTAAGTACAAATTGGCTTAGGAATATTATTACCTTTTCTACCTCCTCTAGGAGACTATGAGAGGGTATCACCCACTCCAAATTATGGGACATGTCCTCCCCACTCCGATCAACAGCAGGAATATGGATGCCACTTGATCTATGAGTAGTCACACATCTCCATTTCTGCTCAAGTCGCTCCCATTGCACACAGTAGCCTCTCTCCATCTCCAGAGCCTAAATCACCTGTGACCATACTTTCTGGAAACAAAGGGGAAGAGGAGAGAAGTACCGCGTGAGAAAAGGTATCTGGGTGCTGCTTCTGGGTAATCTGGGAGATCTGGTCCAAACACAGAAACATTGGTGTTTCGTATTATAAGCACAACCAGAAGGAATATTAGAACTTAAGATGGTCCTGGATAATACACGGTCACTTTGTCCTACAAGGCCCAGTATAAATGCTCGCTTCTCCAAAAATGTTCCCTAGGCACCACAAATGAAGCAATCCCTCCCTCCTCTGAACTTCCCTATCACTTTACCCCTTTATGGTACTGCTAAGAGTTCATACTGTGGTTCTTACAACTCACTTGTGTAACTACACACCAACCAGAATAACAAAAAATGAAAAAGACAGATAATGCTAAGTGTTGACAAGGATATGGAGCAAAAGGAATTTTCTCATGCACAACTGATGAGTGTGATCTGGTATGCCTCTGAAAACTGTCAATAACCACTAAAGCTGAACTCTATGGACTTGAGTTATGTGGTTGGAGAACACTCACTGTTTCCCCTTAACAGTTCTGCCCACAGTCCTTTGCTCCATCACTGCCTCTGTCTAAAATGCTTCCAGCATTCTTTCTCCCAACCCAAGGCTGATCCAGACCACTCTTCCTGGTCACTCCAGCCCAAAGAGATCTCCTCTTCTATAGAAAACTCTGCTATTTACCTATTAACTCTGACAAATGACTTGGGTTCTTCATATATAAACTGTATTATCTGTTTTTATAATGTAGTTTTAGTAACATCTAACCTGCTCCTCACAATACATTGTGAGGAAAGCAAGATATAGATTATTAACCCTATTTTATAGATGCTTCTGAATTGTGGTGCTAGAAAAGGCTCCTGGGAGTCCCTCAGACAGCAAAAAGATCAAAGCAGTTAATCCTAAAAGAAATCAACCCTAAATATTCATCAATTGATGCTGAATACTTTAGCCACCTGATGCAAAGAGCTGACTCATTGGAAAAGACCTTGATACTAAAAGATTGAGGGCAGGAAGAGAAGGGGGCAACAGAGAATGAGATGGTTGGACAGCATCACCGACTCAATGGATGTGAGTTTGAGCAAGCTCCAGGAGACAGTGAAGGACAGGGAAGCCTGGCATGAAGCAGTCTATGGGGTCACAAAGAGTTGGACACGCCTTGGCGACTGAACAACAACAGATGAGAAAATGAAGTTCCACAGAGGAGACAATGACTTATTCCAGTTTTTATGACCAAATTAGTTCCAGGAAACAAAAGATGTTAGTCTTCTAAACCAAACTGTCTTATCAGCTACAACTTCATGATTACCTTATCTCCCCAGAGACCACAGGTTCCCTGAAGACAAGAGACTGTTTTACACATTCACCTCCCTCACAGCACCAGGGGAGGCACTCAGTGAGAGCCATACAGTTTGGCCGACTGATTTCAATACTGTCCCCAAACTGTGAGACTGAACAAAGGCATATTTCCTTTTCTTCCAGACCTCACGGACAATGCTAAATTGTTGGAAGAAATCATGAACAAAACACAGCATCCCAAATAACATTTCTTTTTTGAGGGAAGGGACAAGAGACGAGGAAGAGCCCTTCAAGACAGGGTAAGCTCCATTTCGTAGGGTTCCATGCTGCTAAGTGTTCAAAGAAGGCTGGCAGAGGCAGTAGCAATGGGTTTCAAAAACCACCGATTAGTCATAATTAACAAGTCAAACATCGATCAAATGGGAATTCCCTGACAGTCTGGTGGTGAGGACTCCGCATTGTCCCTGCTGAAGGCCTGGGTTCAATACCTGGTTAGGGAACTAAGATCCCACAAGCTGCACGATGCAGCCAAAATCAACACAAAAAACAACTAATGCCGGAAACCACACCTCAATTCTACTTGCAAGCAAAACAGAGAGCTATCTTATTTTAAAACTGCATATAAAACTTAAAATAATTAAGTCTGAAACTTAATTTTCTTCATCCAGTCATGCCCGACTTTTTGCGACCCCATGGACTGCAGCCCACCAGGCTTCTCTGTCCATGAGATTTTCCAGGCAAGGATACTGGAGTGGGTTGCCATTTCCCTCTCCAGGGGATCTTCCCAACCCAGGGATCAAACCCGGATCTCCTGCACTGCAGGCAGATTCTTTACCAACTGAGCTACAAGGGAAGCCCTCAAGTAAGAAGCTAGACATTATCAACTCTGGAAACCAGTCAAAGAACTGATGTGAGAACACGGCAAGCACTAGGCAGGCGTCTGCACCCCCAAGCCTGGAGGACAATGTCGCCTCTTACCCTAAGGTTCTTGACTTTACACAATGGCTGATAGACACCTCAGCAACAGAGGAGAAAATCTAGATAACAGGTAGAAAGGAAGAGAGGGAGGGAAGGTCAAAAACAAATTCAAACACTGAAAGTGAGATATTAAAATCGGCCTCCTGCCCTAATGCTACATACATCAATTCTGCTATTTTCAGTTTGAACTCTCAACCAAAATATCCAGGCCAAGGCAGCAGAGGTAAGTATAAGCTAGGACCTGTTGTATTTATCTGAATGTAATTTGAAGGCAGCAATCATGTCCTGTTTGGTTTGTATGTTCTCCATAGGGAGAACTCATAGTTGGTACTCCAAATTCCTGGAACAAATAGTTGGACTTAGGGATGGAAAGCAGCTGACATAACCTTGCTACAGCAGCTAGGTAACCTACTTATCATGGTAACTCTACCCAAGACCCTAATTTTAGTAAAGTTATTTTTAATTGGTATGAAAATCAATTTAGGATGAGCCTTTAAGGTATGAAGAAAAGTTATTCTTGTGTTCAACTGATTCAGGCACAGCTATCATTATTATATTGAGAGCACCATTTCTCAGAGCCAGCTTACTGCTATCTGGAAGAACAAAGTCTCAAGGCCTTTTAACATGGTATGTGTTAAGCAGAGAACAACATTTGACTTCTCAGTGCAGCATGATCATACCTTCCAGAAAGGAAGCCCAGATGTAGAGCAGACCTAGAGAAATAATGAGTTATGGAGACAATTCTTTTAAATCTACTACTGCATTTGCTTTCACTAGCATGAAGAATTGTGAAGGAAAACTAGACAAATAGATCAACAGACACTAGGCAAACACTACCTTTAACTAGGCTTAGTGAAATCCTTCATAAAACAAACAAACAGGAGATAGCTAAATATCAGATAAATGCCTCTAGAATGAAAACCTGGCCAACAACACTAAATCTGACCTTCCAAATGAAAATACTTACTTGGAATAAAGCAATGATTCTTACCTTGACAAATAAACAGAACTATTCAGTCTCTACAGATGGCATTTTAAGGGCCAGGTAACCTCAGCAGACGTTATCTCATAAAGCCAAAGCTCTAAGGAAATGCAAATTTCTGGTCCAGTGTTTTTCCAGTCCTAGTGGTGTTTGGGAATCTTACAGTGTTTTTTCAACTTTCCTTTTATTCTATGATTTTAAACAGCTTGCTACGTTTTTGAATATAACTTTTTAGTCACGGGATTCAAGTTTGCCCCATGGGACAACAGCTCCAAGTTTATAGTGGAATTCAGTAGATAATTTGGTAAATTCATCTCACAAGCAATTTTTCAGCAATTTGTCCACTCTAAAAAGCAATATCCATCATTTATACACTGAAAGGTATCTATGAACCCAGAATTTAACCCTGTGAGATACTCTCAATATTCTCACAAAGCCCTTCCTCCTTTCAGAGATAAATTCTCAAGCTACTCCCATAAAACCAAACATTCAGACTGTTGAGAGGTAAAAGTATGATCCAAGATTGTCCAGTCCAACCCTTGTGTTTTATAGACAGGAAGACTGAGATCCAGGGAGTATTAGGTAATTACAGTTAACACAAGTTTGGCAAGTGTCAAAAGCCCACTGAATGCTATCCCTGCTCCCCCAGCGGAACAGCACTGGGCATGGTGGGAGAATAGTCAGATTTGCACTTCAGTCAGTGGAACACTCCAAATACATGTGTCTGAGCCTAAGAAAATCTGAATATTCAACCACAAACTCCCGACCCCTACCCCAACATAGAGAGCAGGAGAAGCAAACAGTTTGAATGGCTTCTTGGGAGATGCAGACTAGAACCTAGGGATAATACTCAATCCTTCCTCCCCTCCTCCGGAGGCACAGCACATTTATTCACATGGAGGCCATTATGACAGTGACAGAAAGACTGAGGAAAATGGAAGGGCTGCAGAAACAGAAGAGATAACTAACAATACTTGAGCAGATGCCTGTCTCAGGTTATTTGATAGTTACTCTCCACTAGAAGAACGTCAAATCCTTTTTCTGTCACCAGGCCTCATCCTTCAGCCCTCTGATTATTTTATGAAGCAATAAGAAGGAAAGGGGCTTGGACAATCCCATGCACTGAATGAGTAGCCAAGGACTAGACCAAACATCCTCAGGCCCACGAATAGACTCCCATGTACCCCACTGCCCCTTCTTTCTCGTCCTGAAAGTCTGTGAGCTATATCCCACCATGGATCTGAAACTTTCCTTACACTACCAAGGGGGCAGCTGTAAGGACAGCAGGCTAACATTACTGCTGCCATTTTCCTCCCTCCAGTTGTACATTTTCTATATAAAGCTAAAATTGAATTAAAACTAGGTTTTCAGTCACTCATGTGAAAATCCTATCTCCACCTCTACACCCCTACCACTGCCTAAGGAAGAAAGGGGAGGTAAGGGAAGAGGGAGGGAAGAGAACGAAGAAAGAAAACACCTCTCCAAAAGACACACTGGCTTAAATTCAACATTCAAAAAACAAAGATCGTGGCATCCAGTCCCATCAACATCATGGCAAATATTTGGAGAAACAATGGAAACAGTGAGAGATTTTATTTTCTTGGGCTCCAAAATCACTGCAGATGGTGACTGCAGCCATGAAATTAAAAGACACTTGCTCCTTGGAAGAAAAGCTATGACCAACCTAGACAGCATATTAAAAAGCAGAGACATTCCTTTGCTGACAAAGGTGCCTCTAGTCAAAGCTATGGTTTTTCCAGTAGTCATGTACAGATGTGAGAGCTGGACCATAAAGAAAGCTGAGCACCAAAGAACTGATGCTTTTGAACTGTGGTGTTGCAGAAGACTCTTGAGAGTCCCATGGACTACAAAAAGATCAAACCAGTCAATCCTAAAGGAAATCAGTCCTAAATACTCATTGGAAGGACTGACGCTAAAGCTCCAATACTTCGGCCACGTGATTCAAAGAACTGACTCATTAGAAAAGACCCTGATGTTGGGAAAGACTGAAGGCAGGAGTAGGGGATGACAGAGGATGAGATGATTGGATGGCATCACCCGACTCAATGAACATGAGTCTGAGCAAGCTCGGGGAGTTGGTGATGGCCAGGGAAGCCTGGCATACGACAGTCCACGGGGTTGCAAAGAGTCTGACATGACTGAGTGACTGAACTGAAAACAGTCTTACCTGTCTCCTCCTCAGCTCCCCAGATTTCTTCTCCTGGCTTAGTCTTTTCTCTGACGTGTAGGCTTAAACAATCTCTCCAAGGAACTCCCACCCTTACCATCCATGGATGGGTTAGTTTCCTTCCTCCATTCTCTGACGGTGCTTGTTCCCGCCACAACACTTCTCACACTGCCTGTTTCTTTGTCTGTCTTCCCCGAGACACCCAAATTCCCAAGCTTAGTGCTATGTGTGGCAGATGCTTAATAACTGTTCTGTAAATGGAAAACTTTCCAATAATGAGGTTCCCAATGAAACAGAATCTCAACAGGTAGCCTACTCAAATGTTGGCCAGGTGGCCACCTGGTCTATGACTTTAAGTCCCTTAACTATAAAAGATTCTCTCCAATAAACAATTCAGTACTTTCTGACTTTATTATCATACTCAGGGGTTTGGGCTTTAATATGTAAGCAATATTGGGCCATCAGATTTTTAAGGCAAGTGCAACATGATCAAATCTGTTTTTGTTGCCCTATTATCCATCTTTGGAACACCTCCCAACCTAACCCTCTGTTGGCTTCAAGACAAAATTCCAACTACATTTCACAAATATAAATACCACATGCTACCACCACACCCCCCAAAGCACACAAAGACACAGAAGCAGTCAAACCAAAGGGAATTTTGAAAGACTAAATGCAGCATTTAATTCCATCTTAACCACCTGCAAGCAACGAGGATCCATAAATACCCTCTGCTGCTGCTGCTGCTGCTAAGTCACTTCAGTCGTGTCCGACTCTGTGCAACCCCATAGATGGCAGCCCACCAGGCTTCCCCGTCCCTGGGATTCTCTAGGCAAGAACCCTGGAGTGGGTTGCCATTTCCTTCTCTAATGTATCAAAGTGAAAAGTGAAAGTGAAGTCACTCAGTAGAGTTCGACTCTAGCGACCCCATGGACTGCAGCCTACCAGGCTCCTCTGTCCATGGGATTTCCCAGGCAAAAGTACTGGAGTGGGGTGCCATTGTCTTCTCTGTAAATACCCTCTTAGAAACCCAAAAACTAATCCCTCTTGTGCGCCTTTATGCAAAGAGGAGGGCATGGAGAGGGAGCATTTCATAAAGGTAATCCACTTAATCATCCTGAGCAGTTCTGATCTGAGCTGCTGTCATAGCACTGCTACTCTCGATCACTGCAGTCCCATACGCCCAAACCCAGGATGGCCAGAAAGGAAGATGCAAACAAGGAGAAGCTGGGAAGTCCCCTGGGTTCTATCTCAAGAGCAGGAGTTCCCTTTAGAAGACACAGAAGGGGCAAGCAGAAATCCGCAAAAAAGGCCTCAGTGATAAGGAACTTTAATCTGCAGAGTTGGGGGAAAGGGGTAGGGAAGCTTAACCAAAGGGGTATAAGCAGGCCTGGGTCCTTGTTGGGGAACTGCATGCCACACCCTACTGCAGATGAGGCCTAATCATCATTTTGCATTTACAGAGCACTCTGGGCTTAAGGGAGGCACTAAGAGTGCCTGCTTTGCCAGTCACAAAAGGACAAATATTGCATGATTTCATTTATATGAAGCACCGAGAGTAGTCAAATTCACAGAGACAGAAAATAGAATAATAGTTGCTAGGAGGGAGAAAGGAATGGAAAATAAGTGTTTATATGTAGTTTCAGTTGAAGAAGATGAAAAAGTTCTAGACACAGATGGTGATAGTTGCACAACAATGTAAATATATGTCATACCACAGAACTGTACATGTAAAAGTGGTTAAAATGGTAAAATTTTATCTTATGTGTACCTTTACAGAAAAAAAAGCATACCAGCTTTAAAATTATATTGTCTGTAGTTATCAATTACATGACCCTGAGCACGTCATATAAACTGTTTCTTCTGCAAAACAGGTTTAATAATAGTACCTAATTCACACAGTAGCTCTTGAGAACTAAATGAGATACTCCACACAAGTCCTTAATCCAGTGACTGGTACATGGAAAGTACTTAGTATGTGTTAGCCTACTGCCACAACGCACTTTCACAGCCATTTCCCACAGGCCCCACACAACCCTGTGAGAGTTTACAGATAAAGAAACTGAGGCTCAGAGAATCACAATGAGTAGCCAAGTTCATGGTGCCACAGCAAATCAAATGCTATGCCCATGAGAGACGTCCTGTCCTCTCCACTTGTTAATTTGGTGATCTAAGGCAAGTGCCCTAAACCTTGCTATGTTTCAATTCTCAATTAGAGCTGTAAAAAAGGAAATATAAACCAAACACTACAAGCTACCTCAGGGAACTAGATGAGAAATGAAATCAGATAATGGTTACAAGAGAGAACTATAAAACGTAAACAAAGTACTATGCAACAATAGTGGTAACTTATGAGAGTGCCTGCTTTGCCAGTCACAAAAGGACAAATATTGCATGATTTGTTTTGCAGCGCACAAAACCTGGCTTCCTTTTAATGCTGGGACTAAGTAACTTCCTGGTGATTTCACTCGGGATTCTGGGTCTTAAGGCCTGAATAACTAGTTTACTGTTCTTTCAAAAGGTGGCAAACTATGGTAGAAATAAAAATATTCAGAGTCAGAAGACTGAAATCCTAGTTCTGATTCTGTCACTAAAGCAGTCTGTGAATTTAGACAACTTACTTCCCCTTTCCGAAGTTAAGGGGAAAGAGGGAAAAGGCAGGAAAAAAAAGACTAGAGAGGACCCCTTGGCAGTCCTATGTACCACTACTCTTAAATCCACAATCTTGGAAAAGGGATCCTCCAGACTCCAGAGAACTACAGCAAATATCAGTAGACTCAAGACCTGGCCTAGGAACATCCCTGCCTGATCTTTACACACAGGCATCAAACACACTGGAAAACTAGAACACTTGCCAAAGTTAATTTTAGTCCACTTTTACCCCTCTGGGCCTTATCTGAAAATAAGAAAATAAGTCTCTAGTTGAAAGCAGGAGAGTCTAAGCCACTTTCTGCTCCCCCTCCCTTTAAACACTACAGAATAGACAAGATTTGGAGGAACATGCCATAAACAAACAAAAGATGGACCTCACTGCTTTAAATGACCTACGCCTTCCTTGAGCCAAAAACCCCAGGGAACTTAAGTGTGCTGGAAATCTGGAGTCCTCTGTATCCATCCACTCCTAAGGGGCAATATTAGCAAGAAATTTGTAATTACTTCCTTTCCCCCCGACCTCGCACAGATCCAGGATGGAATTTCATCCATAATGGACACTGGCCCGTGAACCAGAGAGGACGGAGATAGGTCTCTCATCTAATGATGGGACTCAAAATCCGTTCTGCACTAAGAGATTACACAAGCTCACACTAAGAAATAAATAACAGACACCAGCACTACGGCTTTACACTTCGGTGGCTACACACTGTGATTTGGAACACATTCTTTAACCTCTCGGAGCCTTGATTTCTGTCTTTGTAAATGGGGGTAACCTCAGAAGGCAGTCTTGAGCATTCTATGAAACAGGCTACGGAAACAGGCTGCCGAAGTTCCTGCGTCAAGTCCGTTAAATGTTACCTGTTGGTATTAAACACTTCTCTCACACATCAGTTTCCTCCCTGAATCCACAAAATACCCTGCAAGGCGACTTTCTTTCTCCCGGTTCACTGAAAGGCAAACTGAGGCTCCGCCGGGAAAAGGCTGCGTGAAGTGCGGCGCGCGGCCCCAGCTCGAGGGCCTGCTGTTGTTCCTCTAAGAAGCCCAAGGTGTGCCACGAGCCCAGGACCGGGAGAGGCGGGGACCGAGGAGGCGCTCAGGTCCTTAGGGAGCCAAGCGGGTCCAGTTTTGCGCGTCTCGGGGATCCCGCAGACCCAGCCCGGGAGGGAGAGTCGGGAAACGCCCCAGGTCTGGGCCGGAGCCGGGGCCGGGCCCGCCCGAGGCCTCCCCGGCGCGGCCTCCACTCCCCCCTCCTCCCCTCGGCGGGCGGGGCGGGGCGCGAGCACAAAAGACTCCAACTTCCGAGCGGGCGCGGGCCCACCCCGCCAACTCCTGGCCCAGGCCCGGCCCGCGGAGAGGAGGCGGGCAGGGAACGCCAGGGCAGCCGGGAGCGGGAGCTGGAGCGGGCGCGGGCGGGCCCGGCCGGCGACCCAAGGCGGCGGGGCCGAGTAGAGGGGAAGGTGCGGGGGAAGGGGGCTGGGAGTTACTCCGGCTCCCGAGACTCCCAGAAGGGCCGAAAAAAGAGTTTCTAAAAATAGGCAGCGGCCCGCGCGAAGAGGTGGGTGATCGAAAAGGAACCCGGAGCACCCCCTCCCCGCACCTTGAAGGAGACGCCCCGGCTCACGGCCCCCACTCACCCGCGCTGAGAGGTCTGGAGGAAGCCGCGCCGCGCGGAAGGAGGCGGTGCCGCCGCACTCGGGGGCGGAAGGGAGGGAGCGAGGGAGGGAGGGAGGAAGAAGGCGGCCCCGGCCGCAGCGTGAGGAGCTGAGTACACACGCGGGAGTCGCCCCCGTCGCCCCCTCGGCTTCTCTCAGCTCAGCCCGCCCCGCGCCCGCGCTGCTCGCGCACCCCGCCGCACTGACAGCGGTGCGAGCCCAGCAGCCGCGAGTCCTTCCCTTGGCCCGGACCACTGAGGCGCGCGGCGGCGGGGGTGCCCGGAGGGGCTTCTCTCAGCTCGGCCCCGCTCGCCGCTCCGGCCTGGGCCCAGCCACCCCTTGCCCTCGCCTCGGTCTCCAGAGAAGAGCCCGGCGACGCTCGCGCGGCGTCCGCAGCCCCGCCCTAACAGCCTGGCTCCCGAGACGCAGCTGCTCTTCCCACCCCCTCAACCTAGCTTTGGAAAGGTCCAGAGCTTCGGCGGGGAGAAGAGAAAGGAGAGGTCGGGGCGGGGCCTAACAGGGAGGAAGGCCTGAGGTGGGAGCCTAAGGAGGCGGGCCTAGGGCGGGATAAGACGCTCTCTTACACCAGTACGGAGCGTAAGGCGGGGCGGGGCCGAGAGGGTGCTAAGGCGAGAAGAGAGGCGCGCGAGACAAGTATGGAAGGCAGTGGCGGCCTCGCAGACCCGGGAAGGGCGAGCATGAAAAAGAGGAGGAGTGGGCGGGGCGGGGCCTACTCAGGGGAGGGGTCAAGAGTGGAGGGAGGACCCGGCGAGCTTGGGGAAGTACGGGCCCTTAGGGCATGGTGTTGGAGGCGGGGTCTGAAGAAAAGCCTAAAAGGGAGGAGAGATTGAAGCGGGACAGAAGGAGGCGGGCCCGGAAGCCGAACCAGGAGGAGGGAACCCGAAGGTGGCCACTTGAGGAGGAGCCGGAAGGAGGGCGATGGCGAAGGGGCAAGAGGAGGAAAGTAGGGCTGGAGCTGGGCGGAGCCTGGAGAAGGGGCCCAAACTAGTTGCCGGTGGGCGGTGCCGGGAAGATGCGGAAGAGACGAAGTAGGAAGGAACCCCAGGTCCTTTCACTTTCAAGGGAGCCTGGTGCGCTGACAGGGCCAGGGTCCACGCTGCTGGTTGTGACTGGGCGGAGACTCCGCCGTGAGGGGCGGGAGGAGGTGCCACTTCCACCTGAAAAAAAATGTTAAATTAGAGTGAACCTTTCCAAGGTGCAGGAAATGTTATAAGTGGATCTCGATCTGGATGTTTGTCCTGCCTCATGAATATTTCTCCTGTCAAAAACTTACCTAAATCAGTGGTGCAACCTCCAAGGAGCAGCCGTGGAGCCGTAGAGCACGTGAGGACCGTAAGCCCTTCAGCTGTAGATTTCCCTGAAGGCTGGGAAGAGAAGATTCTCCATGCAACGTCCGACTCATGATTCTGTGATTGTATTTTTCACATCCCAGTGAGAGACTTTATTTTGGGGGGCTCTAAAATCACTGCAGATGGTGACTGCAGCCATGAAATTAAAAAACACTTGCTCTTTGAAAGAAAATCTATGACCAACCTAGATAGCATATTAAAAGGGACATTACTTTACCAACAAAGGTCTGTCTAGTCAAAGCTATGGTTTTTTCAGTAATCATGTATGGATTTGAGAGTTGGACTATAAAGAAAGCTGAGCACCGAAGAATTGATGCTTTTGAACTGTGGTGTTGGAGAAGACCCTTGAGAGTCTCTTGGTCTGCAAGGAGATCTAACCAGTCCATCCTAAAGGAAATCAGTCCTGAATATTCATTGGAAGGACTGATGCTGAAGTTCCAATACTTTGGCCACCTAATGCAAAGAACCCACTCAGTGGAAAAGACCCTCATGCTGGAAAAGACTGAAGGCAGGAGGAGAAGGGGACAACAGAGGATGAGATGGTTGGATTGCATCACCGATGGGATGGATATGAGTTTTATCAGGCTCTGGGAATTGGTGATGGAAGCCTGGGAAGCCAGGGAAGCCTGGTGTGCTGCAGTCCGTGGGGTTGCAAAGAGCTGGACACAACTGAGGAACTGAACTGATTTTTCACATCACTTCTCCCAGAACCTGCCTAAGAGACTGGATTCCTGAGCACAGAGCAGAGTTTGAAATGAAACCTGCCTGAATCTGCCAGACCAGCAGTTAAAGCTACACTTGTGTTGTTTAATGATCTCTGTATCTTGCTTCAAAAGGAAGAGAAATCAAATTAGAGAGATGGTGATGACTGAGCCCAAGGCCAAGAGTGTTCTTCCCCCACCCCTTCTAACTTCTGATTTCTTCTTATGCCTCAAGTCTCTGCTTAAATATCACCTCCTGGGAGTTCCCTGTTGGTCCAATGACTAAGACTCTGTGCTCCCAATGCAAGGGACCTGAGTTTGATCCCAAGTCAGGAAACTAAGTCCCACATGCTGCCACCAAAAGACCCCCCATGCAGCGACTAAGACCCAGCAGCAGCCCCCCGCCCACAAAAAAAAAAGTTTGGGGAAAAAACCTCAGAAAGATCTTCCCTGAACAGTCACCTTAAAGATGTTCTCTATTTTGACAAACTAGGCCTCTTGTTCATGTCTTTCACGGCATTTCTTAGTCTTGTCATTTATTGATCAGTTTACATGTTTTTGCCCATGTTCTGCACTGGAAGGTAAGTTCCATGAGGTCAGGAATCTTAGACTGTTGTGTATATCACTGTGTCACTAGATCTAGTGCATAAACCCAGTGTTCAAAAAAACACTTGAGGGAATGAATGAGTCAATCAAAAACCAGTTAATGAATCTAGTCCCTGCCAGTCTCCTCTGCTCTGTTTCTGGCTGACCCCTGGTGCCTCACCTCCCTCTCTGTGTATTAGCCTTACCATGTTTGTTTTGAGTAGACCACAATCTCTTAGCTCTCTCTGATACAGCACATTCTCTACTTGAATTGCTCTTTCCTTTCTGCCCAGATGCCTCCTGTTCAACACTCAACTCAGGGATGACCTCCTCTGAGAGGTCCTCTCTGACCAGCCCCCACCAGGAAGGTTGAAGCACTCACCCCTTTCTATTCACGGCCTCAATTATAAAACTTCTCTGTGCTGGTGACATCATCTTCCCTCCTGGCATCCTGCTGGCACTGAGGATTATGATCATGGCCTATAAAGTTCTGTGTGATCTGCCCCCTCCTACTCTTCAGACCTTATCCCCTATTGTATTCCTCTCACCTCATCTCACTCTACTCCAGCCACACTGGCCTCCATCCTGTTCTCTGGCCATGCCAAACACACTGCTAATCTTAGGGCCTTTGCACTGGCTCTTGTGTCTGCCTCAAATGCTCTCTTCCCAGATACTGGCATGGCTGACTTCTCCTTCAGGTTGCTGCTGAAACGTCACTTCCTTAGGGAAACCTGAGGAAATGACCCACATTTAAAATAGCAGCACGCTACTCCTCTGCACTTCTCACACCCTTTCTTAGTGAATTCTTCTCTGTAGCAGTTATCACAACATGAAATATTACATTTATTGTCTCTCCCGCCCCCTTACCTTTCACTGCAGTGTCATCTCCACAAGGATTTTGTCTGTTTTGTTCATTCCCCAGAACCTAAAACAATAGGTCCTCATTTAATGTTAGTTGAATGCATGGTTATGAATTCAACAAAGAAATGCTAGGAGTACTCTGCGTCGTCCAGAAGAATCCCTGAAGATTAGCGTATAAAGGGAGATGTTTCTGAGGAAATATACTGGCAACACTAGCTAACACGGAGCATTTACTAGTTGCCAGGCAATCTGCTAAGTGCTTTTCAAGCTTGTTCCCACAACAGCCCTATGTTCAGTTCAGTTCAGTCGCTCAACTCAGCTCTTTGCAACCCCATGGACTGCAGCACGCCAGGCTTCCCTGTCCATCACCCGCTCCCGGAGCCTACTCAAACTCATGTCCATTGCGTGAGTGATGCCATCCAACCATCTCATCCTCTGTCGGCCCCTTCTCCCACCTTTAATCTTTCCCAGCACCAGGGTCTTTTCCAAAGAGTTGGTTCTTCACATCAGGTGGCCAAAGTATTGGAGTTTCAGCTTCAGCATCAGTCCTTCCTATGAGGTATTTACTATTATAATCTCTACTGTACAGAAACTGGCAAAAAGGCTAACTTTCCCAAGGTCACACAGTTAATAAGTGATGGAGTCCAACTTTAGAACCTTCACACTGAGTCACTATACTGCCTACCTTCTGATTATTAAAGATCTACCACTGTTGGTCTAATAAAGGTGAAGCATGAAGATGAGATATCCTTTTGCCTTCTGAACAGTGTGGTGCCTAGAGTTGTGGCAGAATTTTTTCTTAGCCACTATATTAGGGTTCTCCAAAGAAACAGAACCAATAGGATATGTTGAGATATATAGAAGAAGAGATTTATTACAGGAATTGGTTCGCAGTTATGTGGGCTTGAGAAGTCCCATGATCTGCCATCTGCAAGCTAGAGAACCAGGAAGGTCAATGGTATGATTCAGTCCAAGTCCAGAAGCCCAGGAGCCAAGAGCACCAATGTCCAGTGTCCTGGGCAAGAAAAAATGGATGTCTCAGCTCAAGCAGAGGAGCAAATTCATCCTTCCGTCTTTCTGTTCTATTCAGGCTTCAACAGATTGTAAGATGCCCACCCACATTGCCCTTCTTTACTTAGCCTACCAATTCAAATGCTAATCTCTTCCAGAAACACCCTCACAGTCACTCCCAGAAATGTTTTACCAGCTATCTGGGCATAATTTAGCCCATCAAGTTAACACATAAAATTAACCATCACAGGGACTTCCCTGGTGGTCCAGTGGTTAAGACATCACCTTCCAATACAGGAGGTGTGGGTTTGATCCCTGGCCAGGGAACCAATAAGACCCCACCTGTCTTGCATCCAAAAAACAGAAGCAATATTGTAACAAATTCAGTAAAGACTTTTTTTAAGTTTTTAAAAAAATTGACCATCACAGCCACCATGAGAGAAGCCAAATAGAGAACAAAACCCATCACATAGAAGAGGACAGGATGGAGAAAATATTGCTGGAAAAAATGAGCCAGAGACCTGATAAAGACGTACCTGAAGCTTGACCTACCTCTGGACTTTTCTGTGCACCAATGTATCGTTAGAGTTTGAATCATTTGAGTAGGAATTTTTTTTTTTAACTTACAAGATTTCCTAACAGAAGCAAATGAGTAGGGTTCAACAGGTGGAGGTATTAATGTCTCACATATTTATGAGATATTTGTTTACAGAATGCTGGAAGGTATTCCAGACAGAGGGAATAGCAAGTATGAAGGCAGGAATGTAAGAGCTTGAGGTTTCTGCCGCACAAGGTATAAACTGAGTTAGATTTCCCTGGTGGTCCAGTGGCTGAGACTATGAGCTCCCAATGCAGGCAGCCTGGGTTCACTGCCTGGTCGGGGAACTAGATTCCACATGCCACAAGATGCTAAAGATTCCATAGGCCGCAACTAAGACCTGGTGCAGCCAAATACATAGATTTTAAAAAGAAGTAAGGTAGAACTAGTATTTGGAGGAACTGATTTCCCCACTCAACTTAGTAGGAGGTGGGAATAATTGAAAGGTTCTGAGCAGAAGTTGCTTTAAAATGGTGAAGTGTCAAGGTTGCAAGAACTTTTGAAAGCAATCTGATTTGACTCTAGGTTCTGTTTTTGTCCCCATATTACAGACGAGGAAATGTGGCAGGCCGATGTCTCACAGATGGTAGATGAAGGAACAAAGATTTGAACCCAGGGCCATCTGAGCCCCAACTCATGCTTTCAATGACCTCCTGTCTCCACCACTGGAATTAATTTCTGCCCTCTGAGCTCACCCAGCATGGGCGAATCCTTTTTCAGAGATTTGACAATGACATTGGTAGAGCTACCCAGATCTGAATTAAGAAGATGGATTCAAGGAGATGGAAGAGTAGAGAGACTCTGCCTTTGTGGGAGGCAAAGAAAAAGGCAGATGAGAAAAGCAGGCGAATGAAGAGGAGGGAGCAGATGACAGAGAAGTGATGAGGAGAGTCAGCAGGACCTGGAGAAGGAACAGATGGCGATGGAGCGATGTAAGAAGGAAGAAATTAAGGCAGAAACAGGCTTGTGCTTAGAACTGGGGTTGCCAGATCAGATACCTACAGGGCCAGGCAAGTACCATAAATAAGCAAAGTGGTCAGGTTTAAGATAACAGGGAGTCATGGGGTCTGTAGCAAACCTGGAGTTCATGCCCCTTCTAAAGGAGGTACTACAACTCATGTAGGAGTATAAGCTCCCAGTGTGGGCAGTTGCCAGGTGTGAGGAGAAAAATAAGTTTTAAATTCAAATTCTTAGACAAAATCTTTTGGTTTTTAAATGCTGGAAACTAATTCAAATTTTAAAGAGAAAAAAAGCATGGTGCTGGCTGAAAGATACGTATCTTAAGGCTGAATTTGGCCTGTGGGCTGCCAGTTCATGCCTTCTAGTCAGTTTGGATCCAAACCCCTGTTCACTACTTAACAATACTGTGTGCTCTCGAGGAAATTACTTCATCTTTCAAGTCCCAGGTTCTTTTTTCCCCTCTAATTTAATTGTTTTTAAGTTTAAGTATAGTTGATTTACAATGTTGTGTTAATTTCTGCTGTACAGCAAAGAGATTCAATTATACATATATAAGGTGTTCTTTGGAAGGAATGATGCTAAAGCTGAAACTCCAGTACTTTGGCTACCTTATGCGAAGAGTTGACTCATTGGAAAAGACTGATCTGGGAGGGATTGGGGGCAGGAGGAGAAGGGGACGACAGAGGATGAGATGGCTGGATGGCATCACTGACTCGATGGGCGTGAGTTTGAGTGAACTGTGGGAGTTGGTGATGGACAGGGAGGCCTGGCGTGCTGCGATTCATGGGGTCGCAAAGAGTTGGACATGACTGAGTGACTGAACTGACTGATTCTTTTTCATACTATTTTTCATTGTGATTTATCACAGAGTATTAAAAAGAGGTCCCTGTTCTATACTGTAGGACCTTGTTTATCCATCCTATATGTAATAGTTTGCATCTGCTATTCCCAAGTTCCCAATCTTTCTCTCCCCCACCCGACCCCCATTGGCAACCACAAGTCTGTTCTTTACATTTGTGAATCTGTTTCTCTTTTGTAAGTATGTTCATCTGTTTCATATTTTAAATTCTACATATAAACGATATCACATGGTACTTGTCTTTCTCTTTATGACTTACTTAGTATGATAATCTCTAGGTCCATCTATATTGCTGCAAATAGCATTATTTCATTCCTTTTTATGGCTGAGTAATATTCCTTCACATATATATATATGTTGTTGTTGTTGTTCAGTCACTAAAGCATGTCTGACTCTTTGTGACCACATGGACTGCAGCACACCAGGCTTCCCTGTCCTTCACTATGTACCAGAGTTAGCTCAGATTCATGTCCATTGAGTCAGTGATGCTATCTAACCATCTCATCCTCTTCTGCCCTCTTCTCCTTTTGCCTTCAGTCTTGCCCAGAATCAGGGTCTTCTCCAGTGGGTCTTCACATCAGGTGGCCAAAGTATTGGAGCTTCAGCTTCAGCATCAGTTCTTCCAATGAATATTCAGGATTGATTTCCTTTAAGATTGACTGGTTTGATCTCTTTGCTGTCCAAGGAACTCTCAAGAACCTTCTCCAGCATCACAATTCAAAGGTATCAGTTCTTCGGCACTCAGCCTTCTTTACGTCCCAAACTCACATCCATACATGACTACTGGAAAACCATTACTTTGACTAGACAGACCTTTGTCAGCAAAGTGATGCCTTTACTTTTTAATATATATAAAATCTCACATCTTCTTTATCTATTTATCTGTTAATGGACATTTAGTTTCTTTCCAGGTCTTGGCTATTGAGAATAGTGCTACTATGAACATAGGGGTGCATATATCTTTTCAACTTGTAGTTTTCTCTGGATATATGCCCAGGAGTAAGATTGCTGGATCATGTGGCAACCCTGTTTTTAGTTTTTTGAGGAAACTCCATACTGTTTTTCATAATGGCTGCACCAATAAGTCCCAGGTTCTTATCTGCAAAATGGAGATAATAAATTCCCTACATCCTGGACTTACCTGGTGGTCCAGTGGCTAAGGCTCTGAGCTCCCAATGCAGGGGGGATGGATTCAATGCCTGATCAAGGAACAAAATCCTGCATGCTGCAACAAAGATCAAAGATCCAACATGCTGCAATTAAGACCCAGTGCAGCCAAGTAAATAATTTTTAAAAATTCCCCACACTATAGGGTTGCTATACTGATTTTTTTTTAACAAGATAAATGTATGTAGAGCACTTAGCATTCAGTGCCTGACATAGAGCAAAACACCCAGAATGGTTTTATCATCAGTGTGAAAGTTATTCTTTCTCCTATAACTTATAAACTCACAAACTAGTAGAACAGGAAAGATCTCCAAAGACATCTTATCCAGGGGTCTTTAAACCTGTTAAGCTACAGAGCCCTCTGTTAAGCCAGACCTTTCACAGAAACGCAACGCATAAATGGATGAGAGAGAGGAGTTGGCTTTGTTTGAAGTTTGGGCAGGGAACCCAGAGTGCTGCCTTCTAGGCTTCCCCACCCCAACCACCAACCGTCCTTCTTAAACAGTGGTCGCTCCATGGGGTGTTGCAGAACCAACTTTGAGAATCATCATTCTATGCCAGGTGGTGCTAGTGGTGAAGAACTTGCCAATGCAGGAGACATAAGAGGCATGGGTTCGAGCCCTGGGTCAGAAAGATCCCCTGGAGGAGGGCATGGCAACCTATTCCAGTATTCTTGCCTGGAGAATCCCATGGATAGAGGAGCCTGGCAGGATGCAGTCCATAGCATTGCACAGAGTCAGACACAACAAATGGCTTAGCACACACGTGCCTATTCTATGCCAGGTCCATTTCACAAAGAAGAAAACCGAAGTTCAGAAAGGTGCAATGATTTGCCCAAGATTCAGTAACAGGGAGGGATTCCTGCTTCCCAGGCTAATGCACTTCTCAACTGGAATGACACTCTCCTTCTGGTCCACCTGCTTGAGAATGAACCCTCTCAGGTGAGGAGTAGCCCCACTCACATTGCCCCAGAGCCCCAGGATATAGCCAGGGTTCTCAGTTCTCAGGCTAACAGAAGGAGAAAAGGAATTTATCAAGAGCGTATCAAGGAGCTCCCAGAACTGATGGGAAGGCTGGACAACCAAGCTCAGAGAATTGAAACGATGGGATCAGGGACTTGGATATTACTAGGACTCTTTCCTCAGCCCTTGTCTGCGTGTAAGCTTTCCTCCTCAAAGCTGGACAGTTGGCTGAAGCAGCTCTCAGCCCTCAGAACTCTCAGCTGCTCCACTAGTGAGACCAAAGCTTTCTGCTTCTGCTCTTGACAGGATTTAAAGCCTTCCTTAAGGGAAGGACTTGGATTGGTCCAACATGAATGGGTGCTCATCCCTTTACCAGTTATCTATGGGTGCAGGCAGAGAAGGGCAATGGCACCCCACTCCAGTACTCTTGCCTGGAGAATCCCATGGACGGAGGAGCCTGGTGAGCTGCAGTCCATGGGGTCACTAAGAGTTGGAGATGACTGAAGTGACTTAGCAGTAGCAGCAGCATGGGTGCAGGGCCAGGTACTGTGACTGGCCCACCTTGAGCCAGGTGCCTACTCTTTAACCAATTATCATGAATAGGGAGGTGGCGTGAATAAGGAGATAGCAACACCCGTTGGAACCATATGGTCAGAGAAGGAAAGAAGAATTTCCCTCCTCCAAGAAGCCTATCTTATCTCCTTTGCCAGACACACTTGCCGTTTGCTAAGCGTAAACGAAATGATTCACTCTCCAACATTTGTTGCCCTTTCTTTATAACTATTAAAGCATGCATTCTGCTTGGCTAGGGGATGGAGGCCTGTCTTGTCCACTTTTGCATCCTTCCAGCACAAACAAGAACCCCTAGTGAGCTGTCAGGTTAGGATGGACTGAACTGACTTGGAGACATTTAGTCCCACTTGTCCATTTTACAGATAGGACAATAGGCCTAGAGAGGGGACCGCACACATCATGTACACTGAAAGGA
Source organism: Bos taurus (assembly GCF_002263795.3). Classification (NCBI taxonomy): domain Eukaryota; kingdom Metazoa; phylum Chordata; class Mammalia; order Artiodactyla; family Bovidae; genus Bos; species Bos taurus. Next base: position 63,364,823 of record NC_037340.1, on the reverse strand, counting down.
GGAAAGTTGCCGAACTAGGGCTGGAGCCCTCTTACCTTGATTTCTACTCTAGTACAGGTTAAAACTGTGTAAGTTTAATCCTTGCCCATTTGGGCATCTGAGACCTGAAGAGAAGACATTTCTCATTTTGGATGCACTTGCTGGCAAATCTTAGGAGGCTGGACCTCCCAAGTATTCAGTCAGTGCTGACATCAGAACCAGAAATCTAATAATCAGGACTCAGTTCCAACCCCAAACCTGTCTCTTACTGAACAAGCTCCTGAAGCTAAATCCCAAATTGCACCTCTATAAAATGGGCATAAGTTATATTTACCTTGACACTTGCTAGGAAGACTGGAAATAATGTATACATTGTCCCCAACACATGGAAGTTCCTCAAGAAATGGTAATGTCTTCTAATGATTGTTATTGATGACAAAGAAAATGAAAAACAAGAGCCCTTCTTCTCAAAGGGAAGAGAATCATCCCTGAGGTTGGTCTCTTGGAAGACATGATTCCGTATCTTCTCTATCCCAAGCAAATTCCCTTTGGAAGGGAACAAAGGAAATCCCTTTGTTAGGAAGAGAAAGAAGAAGAGTTGGCAGGCTATGACTGTCTCTGCCTCTCCCTGAACCTTGCTCTGTTTCCCCTACTCCAGACTGCTCCAGCCCACTGCCCTGCTGAACTCAGGTCACACACACTGGTGTGAGACCACCAGCTTTGAGACACGCTAGCTGGGAGGGAAGGAAGTGCATGTGACAGAATGAGGAGACTCCCACGACAGTAGACGGCAGGTTTGGAACACCTGCTCCTGACAGCTCTAGGTTATGGAGGAAGCTCTCGAAGGTCACTGCAAGGTTGTTTGTGTGTCCTTTCTCACTGGCTCAGCCCTCAGAGCCTTGTCTCTCCTCTCTACCTTACTACTTGGTCTCCAAATTAGGTTTTTAAAAATGTTTATTTGGCTGTGCTGAGTCTTAGTTGTGGCATGTGGGCCCTTAGTCTTAGTCACTGGACCACCAGGGAAATCCCCAAATAAGTGTGTTTTTTTTTTTTTTAATAAAACAGTAGACAGGCTGGCCTCTTTAAAATATGGCCTTTAAGTAGGGAGTAAATCATTGCACATCTTGCCTCCCAATGCCTTCCTTACCAGAGCCTGCCAGTCTTTGGCAGGTGATAGAGTTCTGTCTAATAATATGCAAGAGGGAGTCTCTTGATGTTACTTACCAGAAAAATTCTTCTTCTTCTTTTTTTTTAAAGAGATAGACTCAGCTGATATTCTTCAGCCTTTTGCATTTACCTTCATGTTCTGCCTGGAACACAGATGTGATGGACAGAGGCACAGCAGCCTTCTTGAAATCTTGGGAACAAAAATTGACTTGATAAGAATGTTAAAGAAGAAAGAGCCTGGATCCCTCCAGACTTCTTATGTGAGATGAAAAAAGTTCCATAAAAAGTATGCGCCGCTGTTAATTTTCATCTGTGCTACTTGCTGCCAAGCACATTTCTGACTCATACAATATAATATCTGTAATACTCAATAAATATTAGCTATTGTTATTTTGCCTGTGTTACTTTCCATAATCATAACCATGAGTGGGTGATTGTGCTGTGGGTGTTATCACCCTTAGTTTAGAAGTGGAGGAAGTCAAACTTCTTCCCAGAGTGGGTTGTAAAGTTTCAACGAGATGGGCAGCCATAATAACAGCAAACATTTATCCTTGCTAGCTATGTTGCTAGCACAGTTCTAAGTGTTTCACGTATCTTAACTCAGTTACTTCTTACAGCAACCCTGGACAAAAACACTTTTATTCCCACTTAAAAGATGAGGAAACAGATTCAGAGAGGTTAAATGATTTGCAAGGTCATACACCTAGCAAGCTCTAGATTCAGGACTTGAACTCTACAGTCTTGGGACTGTGTCTGGCATGTGTATGTGTGTTTAATTAAAAAAAAAAAAAGGACTACAGGGACTTCTCTGGTTCAGTTCAGTTCAGTTGCTCAGTCATATCCGACTCTTTGTGACCCCATGAACCGCAGCACGCCATGCCTCTGTATCCATCACCAGCTCCTGGAGTCCACCCAAACCCATGTCCATCGAGTCGGTGATGCCATCTAACCATCTTATCCTCTGTCGTCCCCTTCTCCTCCTGCCCCCAATCCCTCCCAGCATCAGAGTCTTTTCCAATGAGTCAGCTCTTCACATCAGGTGGCCAAAGTATTGAAGTTTCAGCTTCAATATCAGTCCTTCCAATGAACACCCAGGACTGATCTCCTTTAGGATGGACTGGTTGGATCTCCTTGCAGTCCAAGGGACTCTCAAGGGTCTTCTCCAACACCACAGTTCAAAAGCATCAATTCTTCGGTGCTCAGCTTTCTTTATAGTCCAACTCTCACATCCATACATGACCACTGGAAAAACCATAGCCTTGACTAGACAGACCTTTGTTGACAAAGTAATGTCTCTGCTTTTTAATATGCTATCTAGGTTGGTCATAGCTCTTCTTCCAAGGAGCAAACGTCTTTTAATTTCATGGCTGCAATCACCATCTGCAGTGATTTTGGAGCCCAGAAAAATAAAGTCTGACACTGTTTCCACTGTTTCCCCATCTATTTGCCATTAAGTGATGGGACCAGATGCCATGATCTTAGTTTTCTGAATGTTGAGCTGTAAGCCAACTTTTTCCACCCTCCTCTTTCACTCTCATCAAGAGGCTCTTCTCTAGTAGTCCAGGGCTTAAGAATCTGCCTAGGAATGCAGGCAATGGCAACCCACTCCAGTACTCTTACCTGGAAAATCCCATGGACAGAGGAGCCTGGTAGGCTGCAGTCCAAGGGGTTAAGAAGAGTCAGACACAACTGAGAGACTTCACTTTCACTTTTCACTTTCATGCATTGGAGAAGGAAGTGGCAACCCACTCCAGTGTTCTTACCTGGAGAATCCCAGGGACAGGGGAGCCTGGCGGGCTGTCGTCTATGGGGTTGCACAGAGTAGGACACAACTGAAGCGACTTTGCAGCAGCAGCAGCAGGAATGCAGGGGATGCAATTTTGATACCTGGTCGGGTAACTAAGATTCCACATGTCAAGGAATAGCGAAGTTTATGAGCTGAAACTAAGCCCATGTGCCTCAACTAAAGAGTCCGGGCACTGTAAGAGAAGGTCCTGCATGATGCAACAAAGATCCCACGTGTTGCAACCAAGGCAGCCAAATAAATAAACAGTTTTTTAAACAAAGAAAAAATGTGTGTAGCTCATAGATGTGTAGCGACTTGTCTAAAGCCGTACAGCCAAGGGACTTCCCTGGCGGTCCAGTGGTTAAGACTTTGCCTTCCAGTGCAAGGAGTGGAGGTTTCGATCTCTGGTCTAGGAGCTAAGATCCCACATGCCCCATGGCCAAAAAGCCAAAACATAAAATAGAAGCCATGTTGTAACAAACTCAATGAAGACTTAAAAAAAAAATGGTCCACATTAAAAAATCTTAAAAAAAAAAAAAAGGTTAAATAAAATAGTCATACAGCCAAAAAGAGGTGGTGAAATTGAACCCAGGATTTGGACCCAGGACTGGCTAACTCAAGACCCATATCATGAAGGGAATCCCTGTGGGTGAAGAAGTATGTGGCCTGCCATGTTGAAAAGTCACATGTATTTCCACTGTGAGGCAAGGCTCTGCAGAAATAAAAGCCTAGAGTTATCCTCAAGGCTGCTGCCTTATCCAGATGAAGAATCTGAGGCTCAGAGAGGAAACACAACTCACCCAACTAAAAGAGGGCTGCGATGGGCCAGGAATCCCACTCTACTCCACCACAGTGGGGACGTAAGTGGCTTGAGGAGCAATGTTCATCCCTGATTGCAATAACCCTTAGAGACAGAAACATATCAGCAGTGAAGGACAACCTAACCATTACTTATATTCATTAAGAGAACATTAAATTGAAGGGACACACGCCTGCCATCAGTTACCAGCCAGTAACTGATGTACCTCACCACCCTCTGTGAATCCAGCCGGGCTTGTGGTGGGCACATAGAGCAGCCCCTCACTCCCTGGCTCTTTACTAAAGTGCTTAATTGTCTGAGAGAAAACACCCAGCACTCCTGCCCGGCTCCGGGTGAAGCTGCAATAAACTAACTGAAACTAAATGGCTTGAATCTTTGCAGGGAAGGAGGTCACTCATAGGAAAATATAGAACACGTGTTCATTCACCAAATATTTGTTCAGCATCTTTTATGTGCCAGGCACAGTGCTATGAGCTATGAATATGACCACAACCAAAGCAGGTGAAAGGCCCTGTCCTCATGGAGATGGTGTTTGTGGGAGGATGGAAATCTAGCCTCTACAACTCACAGGCACAAAAAAAGTATAGGTTCTTTATTTTTTATATGACAGGTTTTTTTTTCTTGTGCCTCATCTATTTATTAATAAGACAAAATACGAACTTGATTATTAATAGTAATTTAGTCTTCCAGTTTAAAAGTCTCAGATGAGTTAGTACTTAGTATTTTTTGAGTAAAACGTTCCTCTTTCTGTGCCTCTACCCCTTCCTTTATTCAAGACATTGTGTAGGTTTCGACCAGTCCACACATACGTATCCTTGTGCTGTCCTTGAACTGTGACCTCAGAGGTCACGGGACAGCACCTGGACCTATGTGGACCACCCTTCACACCCCTCATTGATTCAGCAGTAGGGTGGAAAACCCTAGGATATCTTGGTTTGGGGAAAGGAAAACCCAACTGCAGCCAGCTGGCAGAGCCCTAGCCATATCTCCTCAGCACTCCAGCCATGCTCCAAGGATAATTACTGCAGCTATAATCCAAAGGACCTGGCCACTGGAGCATGCTTGGTGCATGTGCTGTACAAGGCAATAGTACTGGTGATATAATGCCCACAAAAATACCCTTCAACCAATGACCAGCCAGCATCTTCACCCATTGTATAGAATAACTCTGAGGGGTGTTCTTAATTGCCTCTCAGAGTTCCCCAGTGGAATTAGGCTCCAGCTGCCTCAGTGGTAATTGTTTGACCACACATGATTTTATTGGCAGCCTTTCCTTCTCTATCTCACTCCCCACTCTACTATCAGCACTTCCTGGGATCATCCCCCACGCCCCACCAAATAAACTAATTGGTCTCAAATCTGGACCCGGGATCTGCATCTGAGGGAACCCTGAGACATCGTCCATTTAATATTTTTTTAAATGTCGTATTCATTATATATTTTCTTGGGAGATGATAAATAATAAACAAATATGATAGAAGCTCTTTTAGCTTATGTTATCAAGTTAGATATTTGATCAGTGCATTAAAAATATTAATTCAGGGACTTCTCTAGTGGTCTAGTGATAATCATAACATATGATGCATGCATATCTTAAACATTTTGTTGTTCTTGTTCGGTCGCCAAGTCGTGTCCAACTCTTTGTGACATCATGGATTGCAGCACGCCAGGCTTCCCTGTCCTTCACTATCTCCCAGAGTTTGCTTAAACTCATGTCCATTGAATCCAACTATCTCATGCTCTGTCATCCCCTTCTCCTCCCACCTTCAATCTTTCCCAGTATCAGTGTCTTTTCCAGTGAGTCAGCTGGAAAAGTCATCAAGTGGCCAAGGTTTGGAGCTTCAGCTTCAGCATCATTCCTTCCAATGAATATTCAGGGTTGAAAACACTTTAGTCTAATTTAAAATAAGTAAATGTACAGTTAGGTGACAACTTTTTGACACAGAGCTAATCTTCAGAAAATCCTGCATTGCTCACTAAGGCTTCTGAGCGCAGAAGTGAGTGCAGATATGCTTGGGGAGAGCTTGGAAAGGCAATAAGCTGACAGAAGGGAATTGATCAGTGGCATAGCACAGCCAATTCTAGAACTCAAGGCTTTCAAGTCTGGAGGCTTGTAAGACCAAGGCATGTCAAAGGAGAATGCCCCACGCTTTAAATGGAGTCAAAACTGCAATGAAACTGGCTAGTCACCAGCCTTTCCAGGAGTTCAGTCATGTTTCCCAGCAACACTACTCCAAAGAGGTGGGCAACTGCTGTGTAGTGTCACATCGCAAGCCAGCTACTCTGCAGGAATTGAACCTGACTCACCCACTGACCCACAGAGACAAAATTCAGAGGGCTCCCAAAGAGGGTGAGAGGGAGCTGCCTCCTGGAATAGTATGTTACTTTATGGCAGGGTCACAGGACATCTATGTGGGAGGTTTTGTCAGATCGCCCCACCTCCAGCCATTGTATGGATGGCCCTCCTATGGAGCAAAGTGGAGAAAAGGCTTGGGACAAATTTTATATTTCTCATAAGGAGGATAAAGGGCTTTCCTGGTAGCTCAGTGGTAAAGAATCCACCTGCCAATGCAGAAGACATGGGTTCAATCCCTGAGTTGGGGAGATCCCCTGGAGAAGGAAATGGTAACCCATCCAGTATTCTTGCCTGGAAAATCCCATGGACATAGGAGCCTGGCGGGTTACAGTCCATGGGGCTGCAAAGTCAGACGTGACTTAGCTACTAAACAATAACAACTTAGTGATTAAACAACAATAACAACAAAAGGAGCACAATAATTCACACTACTTAAAGTGGTTTCATGGTTCCTAATGATTTTCCCCATGGCCCTTCTAGTGCTCCCCATCTTTATTCTGGAAATGGAGCCATGATTATGTGACTCAAGCCAGGCCAGTTAGTGATATCTGGAATTTTTCCTATCAGAGCTGAGAAATAGATGTTCTCTATCCTCCAGGAGCTACTAAAGCTGGAAGGCTATGATGCTGGAGTTGCCAGAGGCCACATTCCCCTCCAAGTAGAGAAAGACCATCTGTGAGAGGCAGGAATGACTCCAACAAGCAAAGAGCAACAGAGAGAAGAGAGAGAGAAAAGCCTGACAGTGTTTGCATGTCTAAATCCAGTCCATGCTGGGGTCAGCTCTGCTCTGTACTGTCCATGGTTTGGTTACGTGAGCCAATACATCCCCTTTTCATGCTCAAAGTAGTTAGAGTTGAGTTTCTATTGCTTCAAACAAAGAGTCTTTGACTGACACAGATATTCTCAGTGATAGCAAAGATGAGGAGCCTTCAAAAGGCCTCCAGGCAACAGATGTTCACAGGCAGGAGCTGGGACAAGAGAGGAAGAGCCACAGAGAGACTGCACATAGGAAATACCTTCTGGGGACTCCTAGGAATACATATACCCCTGCTTAATTCTTTTCACACACACACACACACACACACACACACACACACCAGAAATAAAGGGGAAAAAGAGCCTTGAGGAAAAGATAGTTATAACACAACACTCTTAAGTCAGGTACTTTTTTTTTTTTTCCAACTGTTTTCTTTCTTTTTATCTGTATCCATTTTCTCTAATGACAGTCATTTTTTGTCTCTAGCTGTTGTTTTTTTTGGGGGGGGGTGTCATGCTGGGTCTTCGTTTCAGCGTGCAGGCTGTTTATTGCAGCATGCTCTAGCTGTGACGGCTGAGCTTAGTTGCCCTGTGGCATGTGGGATCTTAGTTCCCCAAAGAGGGATCGAACCTGTATCCCCTGCATTAGAAGGCAGATTCTTAACCACAGAACCTCCAGGGAAGTCCTTGAATCAGGTACTTATTATTTAACCTCCTTGTAATGCCCAGCCCCTCACTGTATTCTCTCTCACTCTATAAGGCAGCAAAGAAAATATACACTTTAGCTATTATTCTGACTCTTACTCTCTCTCTCTTTCCTGAATCATTTCTAAATTAATTTATTACCTTTTATAACCTTATATAACCATAAACGCTAGAACAGATCCATTCTGTATGAGGAATGGCACAATTCGTATCTCTTCTCAAACAGAAGGCCTCATGTGCATGTAAAAGCTGGAACATAAAGCACTGGGGTTATTTGTCAATCCAAGAGTAGGCCTCAGCCTGCTGGGAAGAGGAGGGAGCTTACAAAAATGAACTTGGGATCCATGTTTTATTTCTTTTTTATTCTTGGGAAGAAATGTTAGTTAATTAAGAAAAATGAGTGTAAGTTTTTCTAAAGCCCTGTTCTTGGAGCAAGGGGAGGAGTTCATTGTGTGAAGAGTCATCATTTGAGGCTGAACTGTTCTTTAACACTTTGGGATTGAAGGGAAAATATGGAGGAGGCTTTGTAAAGAGGGCTTGAGGCCTTGTATGAGTAAAAAATTGCTGAGAAGAGACACCATGGGCTTTTGATAAATGGAAAGATTAGCTTGCTTTCAGGAGTATATCTTCCCTTCCCCTCTACCTCCATGGATGGAGTATACTTCCTTGCCCCTTGGCTTTGGGCTTGGCCATGAGACTTGCTGTGGCCAAAGGGTTTGAGGTGTACTTGTGCAGCTGGACACCATCTCTTACAATTCAGCCATCATCACGAGAAAATCCTGTTCTGGTTAGCCCACTGGTTCAAGGAGGAGAATGAGGAAAACATGGAGCAGAGTCACCCAGTTACCAAGAAACTCATAACCCCAAACCAAATGCTGTTGTATCACGCCTAGAGTTTGAGGTTGATAGTTTTGTGGTATAACCAGCGCAATAGCTAATGGATATAACGCATTAGTGTGATTTCCCTTGAACTGGAAAACTAGTGAAGACTGCCAACTTTTGGGTTATTTTACTAACAAAAGTTAAACTCCTGAGATGAGTGACCCTTTTACCTTTTATTATTACTGGTGGAAGTGGAATCAGGGGTTGGGGAGAGAATGATGGAGTTTTAGCCCTGTGACCTCACAACACAATTTCGCCTATCTGACCCATGTCATGGAGTTTGAAGCCAGCATATCCATGGATGTGGTTTGTTGGGAGAGGCAACCCACAGTTGGCCCTATGCTTCCATGCATATTCTTGCTGGATATGCGAAGAATGCAAGGCGCTGACTGCCCTCTACCCAGGCCATTTCTCAGGATTGTGTTTGTAGGAAGCAACCTTACAGAGTGAAATAATATCTTCCCCAGACAAAGAGTTGACTCATTACTGTTGACGATAAAAGTGGTAGATTCTCCAAGCTCAGTAGTCCCCACTGTGAAAGAACTTATCTGTGTGTGCAGGCCCACCTGTGTCACTTCCTCGGGCCTTGGGAGACATGGGGAATCAGAGTAAAGCCTGACTGTCTGGCTACACTTTCTCTGGAAGTACAGCAGTCCCGGCTCTGCCCGAGGACTCTGTTTTTAGCACCTAGGAAGCAGTCTAGCTTCACTGCTTGTAGGTAGGGTAAATTCGCAGACCCTTCACGGCTCCTGACTTGAGTCATCTCTCATGAATGTTAATTGTCCCAAAGTTCTACACAGGAATAAAGTTTGTGAACTCCTTCAGAGAGCAGGATCCCTCCCACCCAGGACAACTTTTCAGCACCAACTTGGGAAAGAGAACTTCATAAATTCTCAAATGCAAAAGTTAGAAGGGACCATTGTGATCAGCAAAAAAGCTTAGCACAATGATTTCCAGAAGGTAGGATGTACCCTTGTGGGTCACGAGTTGATTTTAGATGATATGTGAAAGAGCATGATTTTAAATTTCAGAAGCACTTGTTTATAATATGCATAAGAAAAACACTTCAAAGTATTCCTCTTGAAAGACATATTTAAACAAAAAAATAGATTAACAGAAATATAAGTTTTTGTTCAGTCATTAATTTGTGTCTGACTCTTTGTGACTCCATGCACCAGGCTTCTCTGTCCTTTACTATCTTCTGGAGTATGCTAAAATTTATGTCCATTGAGTCAGTGATGTTATATAACTATCTCATCCTCTTCTTCTTTTGCCTTCAATCTTTCCCAGCACCAGGGATAGGCAAGGCTAAAAGTATATTTAAGTCAGGCTGGAATTATTTAAAGGCTGGAATCAGTAAGGACTCTTGACCAGAGCACCTACACGTAGCTCCTCTACGTTGCTTGGGCTTCCTTATAGAGTGGCAGATTCAGGGTAGTCAAACATCTCGCATAGTGGCTCAGGGCTTCAAGAGCAACCCCTAGGAGAGGTCATTAAGATAAATCCTAATTCAATATAACTGAAGTTCTTACAAGAAGAGGAGATTAGAACACAGGCTCACATGTGAAGACACAAGAAGCCCATCTCTGAGCCAAGGAGAAAATCCTCAAAAGAAATGAATCCCACCAACACCTTGATCTCATACCTTTAGCCTCCGGAATTATGAATAAATTTCTATTGTTTAAACGACTCAGTCTGTGACACTTTGTTGTGACAGCCCTACCGAACTAATACAGGAGTCTAGAGCAAAGCAAAGAGATCTTAGATGTGACACTAACAGCATGATCCATAAAAGGTAAAATAGATAAACTGGACTTATTAAAACCTTGCTCTGGGAAAGACCTTGTTAAGAGGATGAAGGCACAAGCTACAGACTGGGAGAAAATTGTTGCAATTCACATATCTGACAAGGGACTATGCAGAATACATAAGAATTTCAATACTCAACAGTGAAAAAAAATCCAATAAGGAAATGGGCAAAAGACATGAATAGACATTTCACCGAAGAAGGTAAACCGACGGCAAATAAGCACGTGAAAGATGTTCAACAGCATTAGCCATGGGGGATTGTAAGTCAAAACTGTAATAAGACGTGCCTGTCAGAATAGCTAAAATGAAAAAGAGTGGACTTCCCTGGGTGGTCCAGTGGTTAAGAATCTGCCAGCCAATGATGCAGGTTCAATCCCTGGTCTGGGAAGATTCCACATGCTGCAGGGGAACTAAGCCCATGGGTCACAACTACTGAGCCCACAACGACTGAAGTCCATGCGCCCAGTGCCTGTGCTTCACAATAAGAGAAGCCACTGCGATGAGAAGTCTGCACGCTGCAACTAGAAAGTAGTCCCACTCACTGCAGCTAGAAAAAGCCCACACATAGTGATGAAGACCCAGCAGAGCCAAAAATAAAAACTGAAAAAATAAAGATTAAAAAAAAGAAGTGACAATGGCAAATTCTGGTTAGGGTGCAGAGAAATCAGATCAGCGTTGTTGGTTGAAATGTAAAATGGTACAACTACTCTGAAGTTATTTTGGTAGTTGCTTACAAAACTAAATATACAATTATCATACAATCCAAACTGTTTGGAAGAGTCCCACACTTGAAACAGCCCAGATGTCTTTCAGTGGGTGAATAGTCAAAAAAAAAGAAGCTGTGGTGTGTCCATGTCATGGCATACTAGTCAGCGAAGGAACAGACTATTGATGCACACAACAACCAGGATGAACCTCTGGGAATTAGGCTGAGTTAAAAGGTCAGCCCGAAAAGGTTACATACTGTATGATTCTATTTGTATAGCATTCTTCAGATGACAAAATTATAGATGTGTGAAACAGAATAGTGGTTGCCAGGAGCAAGGAAAGACGAGGAGGGGGAGGTGGTGTGGTTGTAAAGGGCAACACACAAGATCCTTGTGGAGATGGAACTGTTCTGCACATTGACTGCGTCAACGTCCATATGCTGGTGGTGGCTTCACACCACAGCTTTGCAAGATGTTACCATTTGGGGAAACTGGATAAATGGTACATGGAATCTTTCAGTATTATTTCTTATACTTGCATGTAAATCTATGAAGGTTTTGTGTTAAACGAGAGAGAGAATGGAAACATTTTCTTTACTGTTGTAATAAGATCTCCGTGTTAAGCAAAAGAAAAAAAAAGGATCAGAAGAGAGTGTTTGCTTGTGTAGAGAAATCTGGGAGGATACATACAAAACTAATTCAAGTGATTCCCTGAGGAATCCCCAAGGGTGGGGAGAGATGGATGCTGAAGGGAGCAGGTAGGAGAATTATATCCATTTTGATAATGTTCGCCCTTTTAGCTTTTGAGCCATGTGAAAAACAAGAAAAACAAACAACAAAAAAAGATTCTTCTAGCTGCCATACAGAGAGTAGATTTAGAGGGACCACGGGGAGACGTGAAAAAGCCAGAAAGACTTCACCTAGCTAGAGAGCAGCAGAGTTCTTCAATAGCACACTCTTCAATGCAGCATAATCTGACTTTTGTGGGGTTTTCTTTTTTTTAATTTAATTTATTTATCTATTTTTGGTTGTGCTGGGTCTTCGTTGTGGTCCGCGGGCTTCTTATTTATAGTGGTTTCTCTTGTTGCGGAGCATGGGCTCCAGGGTGAGAAGGCTTCAGTATTTGCAGCCCTTGGGCTCAGTAATTGTGGCACACAGGCTTAGTTTCCCCATGGTATGTGTGATCTTCCCGGACTACGGATCAAACCTATGTCCCCTGCATTGACAGGCAGATTCTTATACACTAGATCTCCAGGGAAGTCCCTATGGGCCTTTTTCTTTTTTTAAATCTTTTGGCTGCACAGCATGGCATGTGAGATTTTATTTCCCCGACCAGGGATTGCACCTACACTCTCTACATTGGAAGCTCTGGAAGCTCAGAGTCTTAACCACTGGACCACCAGGGAAGTCCTATAACCTGCCTTTTAAAACAAATCTGTTGGCCCCCGCTTAGAAAGGTTTTTCACCCACAGGATTAGGAACAGCAGCCCAGCATGACACTGAAGACATTTCACAATGTGATTCCCAGCTGATCTTCCCAGGCTCATCCTCTCTCACCACCCCTTGAATCATGATGTTCTTTTTATCTGAATACTGGAAGTATTGTCACACCTCTGTGCCTTTGCGCATGCTGTTCCTTCTGCCTGGAATGGCCTTCAGGTATACATCATCCTTACAATCTCCAGCTCCTTAAGACCAAATTCAAGGTTCTCTGCCCTTGGAGGCTTTTCTGACCCATCCATCTCCTAAAGTCCCATAAGCAATTAATTGCTCTCTGTTGACTAACTGCCATTTTATCCCTTGTGACATTGGCATACACTCAGGTGTGAGTTTAATTAATTGTTTTTAAATAATTAACTGAGTGGTCATTTGCTTAATAACCTTCTTCCCAGCTAGACTGCCAATTCCAGGAGGGTAGGGACCAAGTCTGTCAAATAATCTTACTGACTGAGGCAGTGTCTAGGACCCTGGAGCTTACAGCTAAGGGGTTCTCGGAAAGGCTTGGGATCGTGAGCCTCCACTTTCTCTCTCTCTTTTTTTTTTTCAGCTGTGCCACCAGACATGTGGGATCTTAGTTCCCAAACCAGGGATCGAACCTGTGACCCCTGCAGTGGAAGCACGCAGTGCTAACCACTGAACTTCCAGGGAGCTCCCTTGAGCCCCCATTCTATTAAAGGAGCAGTATTCTGAATGGTGATGCCCAGAGCATGTTCTAATTGGCACTGGAAAGGACTGAACTGTCACCTCCTTGTTCGGCTCATAGGCTCCAATCAAGCCTATGATTGGACTCCTATCTGCTGCTGCTGCTAAGTCGCTTCAGTTGGGTCCGACTCTGTGCGACCCCAGAGATGGCAGCCCACCAGGCTCCCCCATCCCTGGGATTCTCTAGGCAAGAACACTGGAGTGTGTTGCCATTTCCTTCTCCAAAGCATGAAAGTGAAAGTGAAGTCACTCAGTCATGTCCGACTCCTAGCGACCCCATGGACTGAAGCCTACTAGGCTCCTCCATCCATGGGATTTTCCAGGCAAGAGTACTGGAGTGGGTTGCCATTGCCTTCTCTGGGACTCCTATCTAGCAAGCCACTAATCTCCCTGTGCTTCTAACAGATGTAAGGGGTTAAACCCCTCCTGCAGGACTGAGAGTAGGTGGGTGAGCCTAGAACCGCATGTCCCACACAGTAGCCTCTAGCCGCAAATGAGTAAATTTAAACTAATTAAAATTAAATTCAATGAAAATTCAGATCTTTGATCAAGCTAGCCACATTTCAAATGCTCAACAGCCGTCTGTGGCTAGTGGCCACTGTATCCGACACCACAGAATTAGAAAATATTTCCATCATCATAGGAAGATCTACTGAGGGTCACAGTCTAGAGAATTACACTCCCCCTACTTTTCTTTTCTTTTTTTTTCTTGATCACACAGCTTGCAGGATCTTACTTCCTTGACCAGGGATTGAACCCATGGCCACGGCAGTGAAAGTGCCAAGTCCTAACCACTTGGACTACCACGGAACTCTCAAGAATCACCCTTTACTCCGTGCTTCACACAAAACAGAGCACTGTGTTAAAGCATCTCAAAGGGCATGCTTAGGGGCCAGGCTGCCTGGGTTTGAATCCTACTAGCTGTGTGGCCTTGAGCAAGTTATTTCACCTCTCTGAGCTTCATTTTCTTCAACTGTAAATTGGAAGTCATACTAGTATCTACCTCATGAGGTTGCTGTGAGGACTCAACGAGATCATACATGTACTACACTTGGAATATTACTGGTCCACAGTATTAACTGGCCCAGAGCACTAGCTCAGTACTTGGTTGATTTCTTGTCATTTATTGTTTTTATTTAAATCTCACAACAATCCTATTAAATAAGTGCTATTATGATTCCCATTTGCAAAGGGGGAAATTGAGGCTCAAAGAGCTGAAGCCACTTATGAAAATTCACAAGGTGAGATAGTGGCAGAGCTGGTTTTGAACCCCCAAGCCCCTCAGTTTTCTAGGCTTCTTCCTTTTTGAGGGGTGGGGATGGATCTGCCCCGAGCTCCAACTGTAATTTGGTCTAGTTCCACAGTCCTCCTTGCCAAGAAGAGCTCCTGCCAACCTTCCTACGGGCTCCAAGCACTTGACTGATGCCCCAGCCCCATCAGCGGGGGGCCTCTGCCATCAGCTGGCATCCATCAGAAAGCCTTCTCCTTCCTGCTGCCCTCGATGAGATGCTGGACCCAGAGCACTGTGCAAATAGAACATGAATTCTGCTGACAGGGTAATAACAAGGCTCCTAAATCAGCACTTGGACTTTTTGCTTTACATATATTACTCAAATTACATGTCAGGGATTAATATACATTATAAACCAGATGCGCCAGTTACATATTTCTCTCTGGAATGTCTCTTGGGTGCCTCCTGAAACTGCTACTGGTGTTAATCACACATTCTTCCCACCACGCCTGGGCCCTGGCGGGGCCACACCGACAGCAGGAGGGCCAAGGAGGGGTCAGGAAGGATGGGAGGCCTAGAGGAGCTATGAGGAACCAGAGGCTGATTTTCATACTTTGGAACCAGCCCAGCTGTGCTGGGTTTCACAACCACTTTTGTAGCTTTCTGCCGTGCAGGCTGTGGCAATCAGCCTGTTGTGTCCAGCGCTCAGCCAAGGTCTGGTCCATAGTACCTATTCTGAGGAGGTGGCAGAGGTTGCTGATTGTCTACCCGAGGTCTATTTTCTCCTTGTTTCCAATGAACAGAACCCTTATATTGTTTGGGGCTGCAATGTATCAAGCTAAAAATATTCACCTTCATAATATCTTTGTGGCTAGATAATGGGTATTGAGTCAGTTCTGGCCAACGAGACGGAAGAAGAAATATGCTGGGCATTTGTGGGAAATCCTTACATAAGGGCTGTCCCTCACTTCTTGACTCCTTTTCTCTCTGCCTGGAACACAGTCATAATGGTTTCAGCTGCAGCCATCTTGCAGCCATGAGGTAACAAGCTTCAAAATGAAAGCCTACAAACTGAGATGGAGGTATGGAAAGGTGGAAGAAATCTGGAATCATGTGGCTGTATCTGAGCCTTTCTACCAGCCTTATTCTGCTTCTTTCAGACACATTTTTACATAAGATAAATAAGCTACCATCTTATTTGCAGTCTACCAGACTTATTTGCAGTCACTGGGGTTTATCACATTTCGGATACATTTGCCTTCAGTATTTCTGTCATCCACAGAGAAGCAGCTCTTAGGGAATATCCTCAGTCCTTGCTTCTCTTCTCTGAAATGTGCTCATCGCCACATGGTTGCCCACACCTGCTTCTCAGAGAGTTCTCACCACATTCCCTGCTGGGTAAGCAGTGGACCATGGCCAGAGTTGATGGAGTCAGTGGACTAAACCCAACCCAACCAGATTCCCTTCCTGAGAATTTCAACTGAGCCCAGAGATTTGTACTTAGAACACACACTGGCACCAACAGCCCATAATGACCCTGGGGTGGTTTTATTTTTCCTGTATAGTGTTTTGTCCTATGCTTTCCAGGTAGTGCCAGTGGTAAAGAACCCGCATGCAAATGCAGGAGACATAAGAGACTTGGGTTCGATCCCTGGATCGGGAAGATCTCCTGGAGGAGGGCATGGCAACCCACTCCAGTATTCTTGCCTGGAGAATCCCCATGGATGGAGGATCCTGGTGGGCTATAGTCTATGGGGTCGCAAGGAGTTGGACACAACTGCAGCGACATAGCACACATAGTGTTTTTGGTTTTTGATATTAGAAACATCATTTCCAATAAAAATCTGGATCTCTGGCTTCTCTTGAAATAGTGAAAGTTTGGCATCACTGGGTTCACATTCCATGGAGTAATAAATGGCTGCTGGTGAGAAGTGGCAATTCCCTCCAGATGGGCACATGCTCTTCCATATTCCATAGTCCTCACTTTGTCCCAGTGTGTTACTCCACATCCATGCCACTTATTCCTGTTGCCTGCCTGGCTCCTTTTGGCACTGGAGTTTACAACATCTGCTCTAATTAGTCACCATAAGGCCTTCGAATCATGATAATGATAATAATGCTGCTGGTGAAGATAACAATAGCAACAATTATTGATGACTATTATGAGCCAAGTAGTTTAGGGAGGGCTCTGCATATATTATCTTATTTAGTCCTCAAAACAAGAAGACCCCTACTATGATCACCGTGTGTGTGTGTGTGTGTTCAGTTGCTCTGAGGTGTCCAGTTCTTTGACTGTGCAGACTGTAGCCCTCCAGACTTCTCTGTCCATGGAATTGTCCAGGCAAGAATACTGGAGTGGGTTACCATTCCTTACTCCAGAGGATCTTCCCTGTACAGAAGAGGAAAGAGGTGCAGTAACTTGACCAAAGCCTCACAGTTAGAAAGCAATATATCTGGGATTCAAATCCAAGCATTCTGACCTCAGAGTGGGTGCTTCCCAACCAATAGATTACAGCTACCTTCTCATGAATTAAGACAAATAGACAGAGAAGGACACGGCATATGTGCAGACAGAGTGGAAGAAACAGATATCAGAGTGGGAGGCAGAGAATGGCCGCTGTGGACCCTGGCTGTTTTCTGGTTCCTTGTGAAGCTTGGATGCACTCCACACAAAGAAACTTCCACCAGTTGGAATTCATATATGCAAGCAACAGAAACAAACTGGTAGATTTCAACAGAAGAGGAATCAGTGAAATAGACATTGGAGAGTTTTCAGAATTGCTGGGAAGGCTGGAGAACAAGAATGGCCATCAGGGTGGCAGAAGCACAGAGCTAGTCTGGTAAGGACCCTGATGACCCAACCACAGAATGTCAGACCCTTCAGCCTCCCCTTTAACCCTGCTAAAACTTTACACCTGATGCTAGGCACAGCCACTGGCACTCCGGCCTGGGCTGCCCCAGAGACTGAATATTGCTGTCTCTATGGCCACTAACCAGAGAAGGCAATGGCACCCCACTCCAGTACTCTTGCCTGGAAAATCCCAAGGACGGAGGAGCCTGGTAGGCTGCAGTCCATGGGGTCGATAAGAGTCGGGCACGACTGAGCGACTTCACTTTCACTTTTCACTTTCATGCATTGGAGAAGGAAATGGCAACCCACTCCAGCGTTCTTGCCTGGAGAATCCCAGGGATGGGGGAGCCTGGTGGGCTGCCGTCTATGGGGTCACACAGAGTCGGACACGACTGAAGCAACTTAGCAGCAGCAGCAGCAGCAGCAGCAGCAGCAGCATGGCCACTGACACCAGATTGGGCTTCTCCATGAGAGTCGGACACGACTGAGCGACTTCACTTTCACACATTGTAGAAGGAAATGGCAACCCACTCCAGCGTTCTTGCCTGGAGAATCCCAGGGACGGGGGAGCCTGGTGGGCTGCCGTCTATGGGGTCGCACAGAGTCAGACACGACTGAAGCTACTTAGCAGCAGCAGCAGCAGCAGCATGTGGAATCTTAGGTCTCTGATCAGGGATCAACCCATACCACCGGCATTGGAAGGTGAATGCTTAACCACTGGACCACCAGGGAAGTCCCCAAAGTCAATGCCTTTTGTTTCCAAAATGTAGAGTCTTTTCTGTGTGGTCACAGGGATTCTCCTTTGCTGCAGGTGGAAACAATTCTCTATGCTACTCCCCAAATCCTGACTTGGTGACTCCTCTGCAATTTCTCCACATGGAGCCACTGGTCTAAGTTATAAAACGTCTGCCCAGATCTCAATAGCTGCCTGGTTGGAGCTGTTTCTTTATCCTTTAGTGCCTCTCACATTCCCATCTTCTTCTCATAACTTGATCCTCCAGCAAATTCCCATCCTGGCTTCCCACCTTCTCTTCAAGTGCTCATTTCTCTATGATCCAGATTTTAGCCTCTCTCTCCTGTTCCTGCAAAGAACAACATCACATCTCTACCTTAATTACATTTTAGTGATTCCATTGCCAGCATGGTTTTAAACTGTTCTTGCCTATGTTTCTGGTGGCCAAAGTCAAGTTTGTCCTTATTCTTTAAAGTTTTGAGTGGATGACCGAGACAAGTGAGCAATGACACTATGAAGACTGAGCTGAAACAAGTGATGCTTAGCACTGTGATCATATAAAATCTGGGCACAGTTAAGACAACACAGTAAATACATGATTACAAATGTTTAATGTACACAATAACAAGCGACAATCATATTATTAAAAAAAAATTAGCGCCACAATTCTTGGGGAGATGTGGCTGTGTTGTGAACTCTGATATTCCACACAGACAGCCCAACCATCTTGAGGAATGGAGGACTTGTTCCACCAGCTACTGCAAGTACTGTTGGCAGGTGACCCTTAGCTGTGAGCCTTCTATGAGAATTTCCTTGGCAGCTGTCTTTTTGAGGCAGCCTGCATACAATGATTGACCCACCTGAGAGGGAAGAGACCTGATCCCCTTGAAGATTTATCCCAGCTTTAGTGCAAAAGAGTTAGTTGCTCACTCATGTCCAACTCTTGCGACCCCATGGACTGTAGTCCGCCAGGTTCCTCTGTCCATGGAGTTCTCCAGGCAAGAATACTGGAGTGGATACCCTCCTCCAGGAGATCGTCCCTCTGGTATTGAACCTGAGTGTCTTGCATTGCAGGCGGATTCTTTACCGTCTTAGCCAGCCTTAGAGTCCGCCATGGAATCAGAGGCTTTTGTTCTGACATCGTGGTTTGACTTCCTCCTATTCCTTTCTCTTTCTTCCACAGAGCACTCTCCAAATAATTTCCTGCATGCTAATCTCCATCTTGGAGTTTACTTCCCAGAGAACTCAACCTGCAATCCTCCACACATACACACAAACACACCCCTGTGTCCACGCTCATTGGAATGTGATTTTGCAGCTTCTCCATTCAAGAGAGAGGATCTGTTTCTCCCCTCCTTGAATCTAGACTGGCCTCGTAACTTGTTTCGGTCAATAGAATGAGGCCAAAGTTATACTGTACCAGTTCTGAGCTGGAACCTCCAGAAGCCTTGCCTGCTTCTGCTTTCATTCTTGGAGCCTGCCATAAGAATAAGCCTGGGCTTCCCTTGTGGCTCAGTGGTAGAGAATCTGCCTGCCAATGCCGGAGACATGGGTTCGATCCCTGGTCTGGGAGGATCCCACAGCCAAGGAGCAACTAAGCCCATACACCACAACTGTTGAGCCTGTGCTCTAGAGCCCGTGCTCGGCAACAGAAGAGAAGCTGCGGCAATAAGAAGCCTGTGTACCACAACTGTGAGTAGTCCCCGCTAGCTGCAACTAGAGAAAGCCCAAGTGCAGCAATGAAGACTCAGCACAGCCAAAAATAAGTAAATAAATAAAAGTATATTTAAAAAGAATAAACACAAGCTAGCTTGCTTGTGCTAGCTAAAAGATATGTGGCCAAATAGCAGCTATTCCTCAGCTAACAGGCAACCATTTTCCTGAAGCAAAGCTACCTAGCTGACCACAATGTATGAATGAACTTAGCCAAGACTAGACATACTGCCTAGCTGAGCCTAGCCCAAACTGTTGACCCAGAGAACCATGAGCTAATCAATAATGTTGTTTTAAGCCAGTTAAATGTTGGGTAGTTTTGTAGCAATTCCTAACAGCTACAGGAGAGAACTGTATTTGAGAAACTGTCTTGAAAAGATAGAAAGTAAAACTGGGGCAAGAGAATCAGGCCCCAAGTGACACAAGAGATGATTGAGCAAGTTTCCATGAGAAAATGGAAGGAATTTATTTTTTGCCCCAGTGAAGCGGGTAGAGAGATGAGACTAGGGGTGGAGGCATAAAAAGTAAGTAAGGAGGAGGAGAGAGTTGTTTGCATGAAGGTACGTGACTGGGAACAATATGGGTTGAAGCAGCAGGTGGAATCCTCTAATGGGCGTGGGTCTGTACGCATGGAGATGAGATGGGAGAAGGACATTTAAGCACAGATGAGCCTAATAGTTATTTTGAATTTCTTTGCATTTCATTGATGTAATCACTTCTCTGTTTATTTGCAACCCATCTGATCTTCAGAAAAATCTTATACAAAACAGAGATTCTTCCATTCTGCTGGTGGAAAAGCAGGACACCCACTTTGGAAAGCAATTGGTGGTATTTATCTAGTGCAGTCCAAAATGCACATGCTCTTTGATGAGCAATTCCACTTCTAGATTTTTTTTTTTTTTTACTTTTTGGCTGCCCCATGCAGTATATGGGATCCTAGTTCCCTGACCATGGCCCCTGCTTTGGGAGCTTAGAGTCTTAACCACTGGACTGCCAGGGAAGTCCCTCCACTCCTAGATTTTTATAGAGAAATCCTTGTGCATGTGCATCAGGAAACGTGTACAAGAATGTTGCATTGTCTGTAATAGAGGAAATTTGGAAAAGCTTTAATTGTCTACAAGTAGAGCTTTAGATAGATAAATTTGTAAATATTCATATGATAAAACACTATGTAAGTTATTATGGAGGCTTCCCTGGTGGCTCAGACGGTAAAGCGTCTGCCTGAAATGCAGGAGACCCGGGTTCAATCCCTGGGTTGGGAAGATCCCCTGGAGAAGGAAATGGCAACCCACTCCAGTACTCTTGCCTGGAAAATTCCATGGATGAACTACATGTGTATTTATATCTAGCTATATATATCATCAAAGACAAATAAAAAAATACATGATTGCCTGAAAAAGCAAGTTGCAGAAAATAAAATATGATACCATTTTTGTACATCTTAAAATTACACTAAATAGTGTTACAAGCATTTATGAATACAGTATATGCAGTGAAAATATAAAAACCACTTGGAAGGGCAGACACCAGATTCCTGATGGTGAATTCTTCTGGGGAGGAAAATATACATGGGAGATTTCACTTTTAACCTTACTAGATTTATAAAATCAGGGGCAAAAACTATAAAATAATAGCATTAAATTCTGACAGTTGGAGGACATGGGTATTTGTTAGATTACTCTCTCCTCTGTTCTGTATTTTAAAATTTTATCAACTGAGAAAGAAATTCAATTTTACCCACGAATGCTTTTTGAGATTTGGGTAGTTTATTTATCTGTGTGTGAGTTTCACGTCTGGGTCACAGATCCGTGCCAGAACCAGTCCCTGGAGGCGGATGTTACTGAGCCTGTGGACCCCTGGATGCTGGATTCTTGAAGAGCGCTTTGTGGATGTATATAGACCGTGGACCTGGAATCTGACTCCATCTTACTGAGATCACTCACAGCGAGAAACACAAGAGGAATCTGGTTACACGTATTAATTGTTACCCTGACAATAAGACCAGTGGTAAGCTGGTCCTATTGTATAAATTACATGAGCAGTGAAAAAATGCTCTTCACTTTGCTAATGAGGGTTCCAATTTCTCCCCATTCACCCCAACACTTATTAGCCATTTTTTCCCTTTCGTTTATAGCCCTTCTCGTAAGCATGAAGTACTTTCTCACTGTGGTTTTGCTTTGTGTTTCCTAATAGCTAATGGTGTTGAGCATCTTTTCACGTGCTTCTTAGCAATTTGTGTTTCTTCTTTGGAGAAATGTTCATTCAAATACTTTGTCTGGTTTTTAATTAGGCTTTTAAAATTGCTGAGTTATAAGAATTCTTTGCTGTTGTTGGGCTTCCCTGGTGGCTAAGCAGTAAAGAATCTGCCTGCCAAGGCAGGAGATGGAGGTTTGATCCCTGGGTCGGGAAGATCCTCTGGAGAAGGAAATGGCAACCCACTCCAGCATTCTTGCCTGGAGAATCCAAAGCACAGAGGAGCCTGGCGGGCTACAGCCCATGGGGTAGCAAAGAATTGGAGACAACTCAGTGACTAAACAACAACAAGAATTCTTTATATGTTCTAGCTATTAGACTCAACGGATGTATGATTTACAAATATTTTCTTCCATTCTGTAGGTTGTTTTTTCCCTATTGTGGCACAAAAGTTTTAAAATCTGAACTAAGTCCAAGTAACCTGCTTTTCCTTTTCTTGTTTGTGCTTTTGATGTTATGTATAGAAACTACTGCTGAAATAAAAGTTACAAAGATTTTCACCTGTTTCCTTTCTAGGAGTTTTATACTTATTAGCTCTTATGTTTAGATAATAATACACTGCTTGATACTTTTTTTTTAAGGATACTGAAACTATTCTGTATGATGTTATAATGATAGATATAAGTGATTAAGTGAAAGTTGTTCAGTCATGTCTGATTCTTTGTGACCCCATGATCTATACAGTCCATGGATTTCTCCAGGCCAGAATACTGGAGTGGGTAGCCTTTCCTTTCTCCAGAGGATCTTCCCAGCTCAGGGATTGAACCCAGGTCTCCTGCATTGCAGGTGGATTCTTTACCAGCTGAGCCACCAGGGAAGCCCTTGATACTTTTTTGTACCTGATGTGAGATAGGATCTAACTTCATGCTTGTGCACATGTTCCAGGCCTCTCTCCTGGCTGTCTTCTACCTCTGTCTCTTCATCTGGTCTTCCCTCTATGCTTGTCTCTGTATCAAATTTCCTTTATTTATTGGATTGCCCAAAAAGTTTGTTCGTGTTTTTCCATACAATGGTTCAGAAAAATCTGAACCAACTTTTTGGCCAACCCAATATAAGGATGTCGATCAGTAGTGGTTTGGGCTACCCTAGTTGCTTCGTTTTAACTTGATTACCTCTGCAAAGACCCTATCTCCAAATAAGGTCACGTTCTGAAGTCCTGGGGTTAGACCCTCAACATATGAATTTTGTGAGTAACAATTCAACTTTTTAACAGTTATTGGTTTTGTTTAGTTTGCCAGGTTGTGGTTTGGCCTTTTTCCCCTGCTTTTAGTATTTCTTGCCCATATGCTTAAGTATAAAGAAAGGACAAACTATTAGGACATTTCAATATCCTTTCAATATCCTTTCTTAACTAGAAGTTTCTTCAGTTTCCTTTGAAACTCTTGAATCAGAAAGTGTTCACCCCACTCCTTGGATTCATTGCCTTTAGGAAGAACTATGTCTGTACTGTCCAATTTGTAGCCACTTGCTACATGGGGCTATTGAGCACTTGAGATGTATCTAGTGTGAACTGAGATGTACTATAAGTTAAGATAGCTCTCCGGGTGGCACAATGGTAAAGAATCCCCCTACCAAGCCACAAGAGATGCGAGTTTGATCAGGAAGATCCCCCTGGAGTAGGAAATGGCAACCCATTCCAGTGTTCTTGCTGGGAAAATTTCGTGGACGGAGAAGCCTGGCAGGCTACAGGTCATGGGGTTACAAAGAACTGGACACAACTAAGTGAGTAAGCTGGAGAAGGAAATGCAACCCGATCCAGCGTTCTCGCCTGGAGAATCCCAGGGACGGGGGAGCCTGGTGGGCTGCCGTCCAAGGGGTCGCTAGGAGTCGGACATGACTGAGCGACTTCACTTTCACTTTTCACTTTCGTGCATTGGAGAAGGAAATGGCAGCCCACTCCAGTGTTCTTGTGTGGAGAATCCTAGGGACGGGGGAGCCTGGTGGACTGCCGTCTCTGGGGTCACACAGAGTCGGACACGACTGAAATGACACAGCAGCAGCAGCAGCAAGTGAGTAAGCATGCACACATTAGCTAAAATACACATTGGATTCGAAGACAGTACAAAATAAGAAATCATACAAATGAAAAATAAGAGATGGGGGAAGGAAAAATTAAGGGTGTAAGTTTAACAGACACAAACTAATATATACAAAATAGATAAGCAACCGGGATTTACTGTATAATCAATAACCTGTAATAAAATATAATCTGCAAAAAAACTGAATCACTATGCTGTACACCTGAAACTAACACAGTATTGTAAATCAACTATATTTGAGTTAAAATAGTAAATAAAAATAAATTAAAGATTTTAAATGTACATTTGCATTTAATAATATTATATTGATAACATGTTGAAATTATGTTTTTATATAAGGTCAAATAAAACATATTATTAAATTAATATCACCTATTCCTTTGTATTTTTTTAAATGTGGTTACCAGAAGTTTTTTGTTTGTTTTGTTTTGGCCACACCACACAGCTTGCAGGATCTTAGTTCCTCGACCAGGGATCAAACCCATGCTCCCTGCAATGGAGTAATGGTGTCCTAACCACTGGACCACCAAGGAATTCCCTAGAAAAATTTTAATTATATATGTGGCTTGCATTTGTGGCGTATGTTATGTTTCTACTTACTCTATATATTTCTGGAAATG
The DNA here is from genome assembly GCF_002263795.3 of Bos taurus. Lineage (NCBI taxonomy): Eukaryota > Metazoa > Chordata > Mammalia > Artiodactyla > Bovidae > Bos > Bos taurus. The sequence continues at coordinate 63,340,214 of NC_037340.1, read as the reverse complement.
TATTTTACATTTCCAGCGTTGACCTAGACTTTAGAAACCCAAAAGGTCTGATACTCACCTGGCAGCGACAGTGTTTAGGGGATTACTTCTTTCGCCTTCCCAAGGACACAGTAATTTTCTGGTAAATGTTTTGTTGGCAGAAAAGACACAAATTAAGTCCCCACCAGGTCACTGTGCTAGGTAAATCTTCTGTGGGGCATGTCAGTATATATCTACGAGTTCAAGGTATCAATTATCCTCATGACCTGATGTGTTCCTCGCCTCTCCTGATTTCATCTCTTTTTGGAACAAGGTCCCCAAGCTCTAGTACCTCCTGGCTGGGTCTGCAGCTTCACTCTTAGGCAGCCTGCATCTGAGTAATAATTTATTCCCTGAACTGGCTCGTCAATCTTTGCAAAGGATGTGCCAAATGCATCTCAAGATAAAGTCAGTTTCTCCTACCCCTTTGTCCTTCCCTTCTATCATTTTAGAATTTGTAAGATGATATAAGTTTCTCTTCCTCTTGTCCGAGATGAAAGTGTAAATGAATAATATGCACCGAAAAATGTAAATCTTGAGGAACTCAAAGCTCCTATTTGAGAAAAACTTCAAATATCTATTCCAGATCACACACAGGCCACCCAGAGGGAGGCATCCATTGTGAAATTCAATTACCAGACCTCAGTTCAGCTGCTCCCTGGAAGACCAATTAATTCCCCCCCTTTTCTACATGTGGAGGCCCTTTATAAAGCTGCAATTAAGGATTTTCCAGAGGCAGAGCATGTTTTCCCTTTTAGGTAAATATAATGAACCAGAAACGGACCTTTATTCTTTTGGTATGGCAAGGGCTTCCAGGGGCAGAAACCAGCCCATACTCCATGGACAGAACCCTTCTTCCAAGTCTCTACCAAGCAGGTTTCCTGGGTTAACCAGGCGAGTGGAAATTCTGACATGCTTTCTTTTTTCCACATTTGTAGAGGATGTCCTCCGGCCAGACGCTGGGGAAGCCACGGAGAACAAAGTCCCTTGAAGCAGCAGTGAAACAAGGGCTAACAACACATTAGCATCATGGGATTCTGTGAGAGTAAGGGAGAGCTGTGTGATAGCAGTCAGATACCTCATCTGATTGTCCTTTTTTTTTCCCTTTTATTTCATTGTAGTTTCTTTCCTTACAATTTTTTGCTACAGAACCCTTTCCGTGAAGCAAATCTCATGAGGGAGAAGGATAAGTTGTAAAAGAGACATCAGTGAAACTGCTCCGGTTGAAGCAGGGATGGGTACAGCAAACCTCACAGAATAAAGCCACCCCTTTCTACCTAAGGCAGACCTTGAACTTCCATCAGGCACAGTTTAAAAACCATTGGGTTGACAGGACTTGCCTGGTGGTTAAGTGGTTAAGAATACTCCTTCCAGTGCAGGGGATGTGGGTTCAATCCCTGGTTGGGGAGCTAAGATCCTACATGCTGCAGGGCAACGGCGTCCGCACGCTGGAACCACCAAGCCCAAACACCACAGTAAGAGAGACCGGTGTGTGGCAAGTAAAGGTCTCGCTTGACACAGCAGAGATCCGGAATGCCATGCCGCAACTAAGACCCCAACACAGCCAAATAAATAAATATAAAAAGTATAAAGTAATAAAAGAATCTGCCTACCAATGTGGGGGATGCAGGTCCTAAGACCTGCAGGGATCTAAGATTCCACATGCCTTAAGGAAACTAAGCCCGTGACACAACTAGAGAAGCCCAAGAACCGCAGCTACTGTCTAGCTCCAAAGCAAGCTCCCTTAGCCTCCTAAAGTACCTTCAAGGTGAGCAGGCTGCTGGTGCCTAATGCCAGGAGGAAGAAGGAAGCCAGTTTTTTCCAAGAGTTTGTCAGATTAATGAGGCAGTCACTGGCTCATCCAAGCAGCTAAATGCCATCCAAACATGTTACAGAAGCACTTAACAGAGGCTTCAGAGACGGTTCCCCCGAGTCTGGAGTCTAGCATCCACAGAGAGTGACGGGGCATGACGGGAAAGCTGTGAATTGTTCATGGCACACAGCTTTCCCAACTAATAAACAACCTCTGCTAACTTCTTCTAAGTTCTGTGCTCAGGAGTTGACAAATACAGCCACGGGAATGAAAGGGCTTGGGGACTGGCCTGAAATAAACTCATGTTTCATTTCCAAGTTTAAAAGCCACAGTCTATCAGGAAACATCCAAGGGCTCGGCATGAGCTCCCAGAAAGGCCAGGTGGTCACAGGCTAAGCAATCCTCTACAGGAGGACAGCTCTACTAAGGCCAATGGGTCTGTTTCCAAGATGGCTCACCTGTGTGATTGGCAAATTGGTGCTGGTTTCTTGCTCTTCTCCAGGCACGACTCTTCTCAAAGCTGCTTGGGCTTCCTCACAGCATGGCAGCAGGGTTTCAAGAAAGAGATTTCCAAGAGACAGAAAGTGGAGCCTGCTAGTTTCTTAAGGCCTGTGCCTGGAAACCGGTACAACATCATTTCTACCATATTCAGTGGTTAAGTATTCACAGAGCCCAGACAAAACGGAAGGGGACATAGATCCCATCATTCACTAGCAGGAGAAGCAAAGACGCTTAGGGCTGTATTTTTTAAACTGCCAGTATGAGAACTTTCTCTTGTATCCTATTATCATAGGAAAAGCGTGGAAGAAAGTTTATGTGGGGAGCTTCCCTAGTGATCCAGTGGTAAAGAATCTGCCTTGCAATGCAGGGGAGACCACTTTGATCCCTGGTCTGGGAAGATCCCTGCAGAGCAACTAAGCTACTGTGCCACAACTACTGAAGCCCGTGTGCCTACGACCCATGCTCTGCAACAAGGGAAGCCACAACAGCACTGAAGCCCACTTGCCACGACAAGAGAAAAACACACACAGCAAAGAAGACTCAACACAGCCAAAAAATTTAAAAATCCAAAAATAAATAAAAATTTTAAAGTATTATTTTTGTCTTCCTTGGGAGCTAGCTAGACTACTGTACTGAGGATTCAGACATTGTCTTTAGCTTCAGTAGGAAAGGAAGAAGGTGTGATTGATCACTGACTCTGTGGACAAAGGGTGGACAGCGGAAGCATACGTGCCAAGCGTTTGCCATTCATCTCTCAAGTGGTGGGTCCAGATTCTGTCTCTGGAAAACCTTTCTCTGTCTTGTCTTTCCATTGCTTCAGAAACTTATTTCATTTACTCACGCATGCGTGCATACATTTCTTCATTCTCACATGGATTTAAGCTACATTTATTAAGTCACTCTTCTGCTCTAAATACAATATTGATGAATAAAGAAGATATGGAAACTGCACCCATGGAATGTACGTTCCATGGGGGAGTCAGACAATGAGTAGGTATACAAACACATATGTAATTAAAATGTGATAAAATGGGGATTTCCCTGGCGGTCCAGTGGCTAAGACTCTGCACACCCACTGCAGGAACTTGGGTTTGATCCCTGGTCAGGAAACTAGATCCCCCAAGCTGCAACGAAGATGGGAGATCCCTTAGGTCACAACCAAGACCTAGTGCAGCCAAATAGATAAATGTTTTAAAAATAATAAGATAAAATGTGAGCAAACGCTACGAAGGAGCCCAAAGTGGGCGCTACTGCGACTGTGCAGGAACTCAGCAAAAATACTCATCAGCTATGGACAAGCATCCAGGGGACTTCACAGACTCATTCTTCAACAGACACACCAGGTGGTAGTGAGGAGCAATGGCTACAGCGAACTGATCAGACTTCTTTCTAGTTCCTTCAACAGATGGCATTGGAACCCTACTGAAGCCTTAAGACCAAATTGTCCCCTAGGCTTTGAAAATCTAGGCATCAGCAGAGGCCTGAAAATGGAAGATTTGGGCCCTTTTATAAATATGGGCTTCCCTGGTGGCTCAGCTGGTAAAGAATCCACCTGCAATGTGGGAGACCTGGGTTCTACCCCTGGGTTGGGAAGATCCCCTGGAAAAGGGAAAAACTACCCACTCCAGTATTCTGGCCTGGAGAATTCCATGGACCGTATAGTCCATGGTGTTGCAAAGAGTTGGACACGACTGAGTGACTGTTTCACTTTTATAAATATTGGCACGTGAGGACTCGAATGAGTAAAAAAAAATTTATAAAGTAGTCATATTTGTGCCACAAGCTGGAAAAGCGTGTCATTCTGATGATTCCAGTTTAAAAAATCTCAGGCACATGACTTGAACTGAGACCTTAGAGCTCGTGAGTAGGGTTATACACTGAAAAACCTGAGTAGGCTATGGGATGGGAAAAAATGTGATGAGTGACGAGTTTCACCCCCAAAATGGAGGTTGATTTCAGTTTCATCAGATTCCTTGTGGACTATGGGACAGAATGTTCTCTCTGAGGAAACTGGGGTCTGAATACTAGAAGAAGGATGAATGGATGTGGGGTCCATCTGTGAGCTCCAGGAAGACACTGTATCTGGAAGTGGGAACAGGACTGTCCTTAAAGTGCATAAGCCCTTGATCAATATGTTTCGGGGAGCCCCTTACCTATGTAAGGGCTTTGTAGGTGGTGCTAGTGGTAAAGAACCCACCTGCCAATGCAGGAGACGCAAGAGACAATCCTTGAGTTGGTAAGATCCCCTGACGGAGGGCAGAGCAACCTACACCAGGATTCTTGCCTGGAGAATCCCATGGACAGAGGAGCCTGAGGGCTATGGTCCATAGGGTCGCAAATAGTCAGACATGACTGAAGTGACTTAGCATGCATGCACTGCCTATGTAAACAATTTGATCAGAGTTATAGAATTCCTGGGCCCATGTGAGGTATAAGGATTTATTGAGAAGATTTAGAGTAATGGGTACAGAAGAGGTGCTTGTGTGTTTATTGCTCAATCAGCACACATGAAGATTCCTTGTGGTACCCATCACTTCCTGTACTTTATGGTCTAATGTGCTGTTCTGGGCTAATGTCCTATCTCCCACTCCGAGAAAAAGGCAGTAACACTTTATTGTTTACAATGCCATGTTTCTCACACTCTGTTTATATTGAAACAATATACATCTGCCTCTGCCTTTCTCTAAGACCATTTATTTAATGCTGCCTACACCATTAGTCATGAGGCTGCATGGTCTATCGTGCTGCCAGTGAATATTGGCTTCCATTAACCCTCAAAAGTCATGCTTCCTTGATGATGACCACTGAAAGAGGTCTATAAAGAAAGCTGAGCACCGAAGAATTGATGCTTTTGGACTGTGGTGTTAGAGAAGGCTCTTGAGAGTTTCTTGGACTGTAAGGAGATCCAACCAGTCCATCCTAAAGGAAATCAGTCCTGACTATTCATTGGAAGGACTGATGCTGAAGCTGAAACTCCAACACTTTGGCCACCTGATGCAAAGAACTGACTCATTGGAAAAGATCCTGATGCTGGGAAAGATTAAAGGCAGGAGGAGAAGGGGAGGACAGAGGATGAGATGGTTGAATGGCATCACCGATTCAATGGACATGAGTTTGAGTAAACTCTGGGAGTTGGTGATGGACAGGGAGGCCTGGCATGCTGCAGTCCATGGGACTGCAAAGAGTCAGACAAGACTGAGCAATTGAACTGAACTGAGAGAGGTCTTACCCGGAGTATGGAGAACCTGTGAATGATCATTCATTTTCTGATCATGTTAAGTTTATCATTGGAATTTTTAATGTAACTATAGAACAACATGAGCTTCCCTGTTGCCTCAGATGGTAGGAATCTGCCTGCAATGTGGGAGACCCGGGTTCAATCCCTGGATCAGGAAGATTGCCTGGAGAAGGGAATGGCTACCCAGTCCAGTATTCTTGCCTGGAGAATGTCATGGACAGAGGAGCCTGGCAGGCTACAACCCATGGGGTCACAAAGAGTCAGACACAACTAAGCCACTAACACACACACACATCTTCTAACCATGTCTTCTCTTGAACACTTTGAGCCCCCATCACTGCATTCCTAAAATGGGATCTGTTTGAATGCTGACCTCATTCCTGCCTACTATACCCCACGACCCGTGGGGAGCATAGGTGAGGAGCCATTGGAGCAAGAACGGTTCCGTACACGCAGAGATTGTTTGTCCCCATCCAGCATGGGCTTCCCTGATAGCTCAGTTGGTAAAGAATACAGCTGCAATGCAGGAGACCCTGGTTCGATTCCTGGGTCAGGAAGATCCACTGGAAAAGGGATAGGCTACCCACTCCAGTATTCTTGGGCTTCCCTTGTGGCTCAGCTGGTAAAGAATCCACCCACAACGCAGGAGGCCTGGGTTGGGAAGATCCTCTGGAGAAGGGAAAGGTGATCCACTCCAGTATTAGTGGAGTATTCATCCAGCATATTCCAGTGTTCATATCCAGTATTCATCTAGCATAGCTTAAGGCCAGAAGAGCAGGACTTGCTTTATCACTCAGAGGCAAGAAAGAGCACTGATAGGCTTGTGGGCACAGCAGAACAATGAGTAGACACAGCCATCTCTAGAGGATGGACACCTGAACCAAGCCCGGCAGAGGGGTCGAGGTCCAGTGGCAGAAAGCGCTGGGAAAGAACACCTGTTGCCCCCCAGCAGCCGTGGGCGGGGCAGACCGGAGGTGGCACTATGGTCTGAACACAGACAGTGAGGGCCACCCCAGGCCCAAGTATATGCATCAAGCCCAAGGGTCAGTGGTAGGCCATTAATGGACCAGAGCTCCAAATCCCTCCTGTGTCTGCTGTCAGTCACTCAAAATCTGTGTGTGAGCATCATTCTAGTAACTCAGTCTCAAGCACTACCACAAAAGTAATGCCAGACCAGCCAGAGGCTGGTTTTCTGCTCCTGTGACACCCTCCTGAAGCAGATCCCACTGCAAGGTCACAGGACTACCCTACAGGCACAATTCTGGAGCTCCTCAGATCATCCATTCGACTCCACACATCGGGGAGAGGGTTAGAGACCACTTTCAAATGAGAGAACTAGGAACAGGAAACCACATGGACCCCAGTTCAGGCTCAGGGAGCCCCAAACAGATGGCACTACCCACCCTAGCCAGTCCTAGCCCCTGGAGAAATTCTTAGAAAATGTTCTGGTATATTTCTGGCAACCGGGACTTAATACAGAACCGGGTCTGGGACTTCCCTGGTGGTATAGTCAAAAAGAATCCACCTACGAGTGCAGGGGACATGGATTCAATCCCTGGTCTAGGAAGACCCCACATGCCATAGAGCAACTAAGCTGTGCGCCACAGCTACTGAAACCCATGTGCCCTAAAGCCTGTGCTCCACAAGAGATCAGATCAGATCAGGTCAGTCGCTCAGTTGCATCTGACTCTTTGTGACCCCATGAATCGCAGCACGCCAGGCCTTCTTGTCCAACACCAACTCCCAGAGTTCACTGAGACTCACATCTATTGAGTCAGTGATGCCATCCAGCCATCTCATCCTCTGTCGTCCCCTTCTCCTCCTGCCCCCAATCCCTCCCAGCATCAGAGTCTTTTCCAATGAGTCAACTCTTCACATGAGGTGGCCAAAGTACTGGAGTTTCAGCTTTAGCATCAGTCCTTCCAAAGAAATCCCAGGGCTGATCTCCTTCAGAATGGACTGGTTGGATCTCCTTGCAGTCCAAGGGACTCTCAAGAGTCTTCTCCAACACCACAGTTCAAAAGCATCAATTCTTCGGCCACAACAAGAGAAGTCACGGCAATGAGAAGCCCACACAATTACAACTAGAGAGCAGCCCCTGCTCACCGCAATCAGAGAAAGCTCACGCAGTGCAGCAATGAAGATTCAACACAATCAAAAACAAACAAATAATAAAAAACAACAATGAAAAAATGTTTAAGGTTTAAAATGAAACAAAGCACACGACGAGATCTGGGCTTACGGCATCAGGCCTGAATATTACTGCCAGCTCCATATGGTCTCAGACCCCAAAGAAGGCTTCCTTGAGAAAGGCCCTTCAAAGTGCAGGGCCCCTGAGGTGTGAGCCTGGAGCAGGGCTTGCCTGGGTCTCAGGGCAGTACTGAGTGGGAGGTAGCCAAGAAACCAGATTCACAGTTCAGCTCGACACGTTCCCATTCACGGAGCCCCTGCTAAGGGCCAGGTACTGGGTGGAGACAAATTGGAAATCTGAGAGGCCATGGTGCATTGCCTGTTAAGGTGCTCCTAGAGTAATTACTCCCAGATTGCAAGGCATCACTCTACTCCTTTCCAATAGATTCCAGATCACCTGAGATGGAGAGCAGGCCCCTGCATCCCGGGGCCTGTTTATACCTCACTGCATCCACTATTTCATTCCATTCCAAAAGTATTAAATAACAGGAAATACCCCGGTTTATTCTGTGTATTTCACATTTGTTTATACCTCGTTAGTTTCTAGATAGAGCTCCTGGGTGAGGGGTGGGGAGTATGGAGACAGAGAGAAGCTCAAAGAGATGCCTCCAGAGGAGCCCACCCAAGACTGGGGATCGTCAGTAGAGACCATTCTCTTTCTATTCTCCTTCCTGCCTGGATCCTTTCATACCTCATGTGTTAAGAAAGACTGTTGATTATAAGGGACAGAAAACAACTTAAAAAATGAGACTCACAAGGGCTCCTGTGAGGCAACAAAGATAATCTCTAGTCAGATAACTATGGCACTTACGTTCAACTGAGAAGAGGCTGAATAGGTTGAAAGACAGGGAAATTCTCTTGAAACTCAGAGAATTATTGAGGAACAGAAGGAAAGTTACAGGTCCAGCGTGGGAGGGTAGACACCAGGAATTCTCATTAGCGCTTGTTCTGTGATGTAAGAGGCAACTCTCTTCTCTGTCTCCCATGAAATCTTCAGTAAAACATCTTTCTCATTAATGTCCTGTGCCTTTCCAAAGCTCCTTCATTTCCAAAGCTCTACCAATGCAAGGCTGTTGGAGACTGTATTTCTTCCCTAGGGTTACCACAGAAAAATCACCATCAACTTGGTGCCTTAAAACAACAGAAATTTATTCTGTCACAGGTCCAGGGGCCAGAAGTCCAAAACCAAGGTGTCATCAGGACTTTACTCCTCCTAAAGGCCGTAGGGGAGCATCCTTCCTTACCTCTTCTGGCTTCTGGTGGCCACAGGTGTTCTTGGCTTGTGGCCACATCACTCCAATCTCTGCCTCCATCTCCATCTCCATTTTCTTGCCTTCTCCCCTATGTTGTCTCTTCTGTTTCTGATAAAGATACTAATCATTGGATTTAGGTCTCACCCCAATGATCCAGGATAATCTCACGCAAAATCCTTAATTATACCTGCAAAAACCTTTTTCCCACTAGGTCACATGCACAGGGGCTGTGGATTAGAAAGTGAACATGTCTTTTTAGGTGAGCCACAGTTCAACTCTTTTGCAGGGTAACAGCTGATACTGAAGATTTGGGAACTGTTTAAAAAAACAAAATTGAACTGAGTAAATTTTGAAGATCTTATTGGCTTTCTTTCATGGTTCATGAATCGGGCAGCATCCAATCTAACAGAAAGGAACTCCGAGGAGCTGTACAAAATGAAAGAATTTTATAGGCAGAGTGAGCAGGAGCAAGAAAGTTATAAGAGGCTGGGGCTTTCCTGGTGGCTCAATGGTGAAGAATCTGCCTGCTGATGCAGGGATGCGTGCGTGCTCATTTGCTTCAACTGTATTCAACTCTTTGCGACCCTATGGACTGTAGTTCGCCAGACTCCTCTGTCCATGGGATTCTCCAGGCAAAAATACTGGTGTGGGTTGCCACGCCCTGATGCCGGGGATACAGGTTCAATTCCTAATCTGGGAAGATCCCACATGCCGTGGAACAACTAAGCCTGTGCTGTAAAGAGAAGCCACTGCAGTGAGAAGCCCAAGCACTGCAACGAAGAGCAGCCTCCACTTTCTGCAACTAGAGAAAGCCTGAGCACAGCAACAAAGACCCAGCACAGCCAAAAATAAACAAATAAACAATTTTTAAAAGAAACAAAGTTATATGAGACAAACAATGGGTTGATTATGGCAAGGTCACTGTGGTTTATAGGATGGCAGGCATCTATCAGGCGATTCTTAATTGACTCGGTTCAAAGATTTCGTTCCTGGGAGAGTCAAAACTCTAAGTTAACTCTTGTTTTACCTCTTAGGTACTTGGGGCTTAGCATAAGCGATTCCATTTTGTGTTCTTTTTTGTTTTTTCGTTTTTGTTTGTTTGGGTGTTTTTCAGGCTGTGTCTTGCAGCTTAGTTTCCTGCTGCTGCTGCTGGTGCTAAGTTGCTTCAGTTGTGTCCGACTCTGTGCAACTCCATAGACGGCAGCCCACCAGGCTCCCCCATTTCTGGGATTCTCCAGGCAAGAACACTGGAGTGGGTTGCCATTTCCTTCTCCAATGCATGAAAGTGAAAGTGAAGTCGCTCACTCATGCCTGACTCTTAACGATCCCATGGACTGCAGCCCACCAGGCTCCTCCATCCATGGGATTTTCCAGGCAAGAGTGCTGGAGTGGGTTGCCATTGCCTTCTCCGCTTAGTTCCCTGACCAGGGATCAAATCTGTGTCCCCTGCAGTGGAAGTTTGGATTCCTAACCACTGGACCACCAAGGAATTCCCTGTTGTCTTGTTTTTTACCAAAACAAAGAAAAGGAGATGTCATCGCAGAATGAACAATGTGTTTAAGTCAAGCATTAGTTCCCCACCTGGGCACATCTTACGAAGATCATGGCATCCGGTCCCATCACTTCATGGGAAATAGATGGGGAAACAGTGGAAACAGTGTCAGACTTTATTTTTCTGGGCTCCAAAATCACTGCAGATGGTGACTGCAGCCATGAAATTAAAAGACGCTTACTCCTTGGAAGGAAAGTTATGACCAACCTAGATAGCATATTCAAAAGCAGAGACATTACTTTGCCCACAAAGGTCCGTCTAGTCAAGGCTATGGTTTTTCCTGTGGTCATGTATGGATGTGAGAGTTGGACTGTGAAGAAGGCTGAGCGCCAAAGAATTGATGCTTTTGAACTGTGGTGTTGGAGAAGACTCTTGAGAGTCCCTTGGACTGCAAGGAGATCCAACCAGTCCATTCTGAAGGAGATCAGCCCTGGGATTTCTTTGGAAGGACTGATGCTAAAGCTGAAACTCCAGTACTTTGGCCGCCTCATGCGAAGAGTTGACTCACTGGAAAAGACTCTGATGCTGGGAGGGATTGGGGGCAGGAGGAGAAGGGGACGACAGAGGATGAGATGGCTGGATGGCATCACTGACTCAATGGACGTGAGTCTGAGTGAACTCCGGGAGTTGGTGATGGACAGGGAGGCCTGGCGTGCTGCAATTTATGGGGTTGCAAAGAGTCGGACACGACTGAGCGACTGATCTGATCTGATCTGATCTGGGCACATCTTATTGGGTGCCTGACTCTGTTTGCCCTGGCCTATTGCCAAGTTACCTCTTCCCCCATCTCCCCTTTGTATATTACTACAAAAATCTGTTAAAACAGTGCTAAATAAAGGTTGATGATAAGAGAAGATAAGAGGCAAATACAAAAGACAATACTTAGATTAAAGTGCATATCCCTGTTGCTTAATCACAAACAGCAGAACAAGGCTGGACTCTCAGCAGGAGTCCTTTGCATAATCAATAGGTCTCTTGAAATACTTTCCCAAGGAGAAGAGCAATTCTCTTTCAAGGAAGAACTCTAACATCTGTCTGTAGAGAACATAAGCGCAGACGTCTTATAAAATAACACGTTTTCTCCCAGCACCTGAGAAACTTGAAACTGGCTCCTTCAGTTTCCTGTGATCTGATCAGACAGAGAACTTGGGCTTCCCTGGCTCCTTGTTCTGGAAGAGATATTGCAGAGATCAGGAGCATTCTCCATCCAGAGATTGTTCAGCTAGGCCTTGCCCATCTGTGTTTACTCTTGAGGCTTCCAAGTTCCAAAGAGCAAAGCAACCCTGTCCTCTTTATGTCAGTTATTTTTGAGAGTAGGGTTACGTGGGGAATGGACATCCCCTCTCTGGGCTCTCTTTTTCTGTCACTAATTGTGACATTATGATTTATAATAAGAAATATATATTTGGTTTTCATCCCTATTTCTGGCACAGAGCTCCTAAAACCTGAGGAATTTCCAAGTGATAAGAGCTATAAAAGTGAAGGAAGCATCTTTTGATATTCATAACAAACCCCTCTGAACCACATCCAAGTTGAATTTTTTTTTTTTTTTTGGCTGTGCTGTGTCTTGCAGGATCTTAGTTTCCAGACCAGGGATCAAACTCATACCCTCTATAGTGGAAACACAGAGTCTTAAGCACTGGACTGCCAGGGAATTCCCAATCTTTTAAATTTAATATTTATAACTGTTTTCCCAAATACAGGAAACATATCAATGGTGGTAAACGAGATCATTTTAGGAAGGACAAAAAGTAACTGTGTTTTATTTTTAATAGTTATGTGTTTATCACAAGTATTTATGGTTTTCATTTTTAGTGGTATATACAGTAATCTTTTATAATAAAAGTTTTTAGGTTTATAAAATAGGAGTTGACTTACAGTAAAATACTAAGTAAATTAGTCATAGTGATACACACACACAGCAAATGTGAAAATAGCTCCCAAATGCCTAAGTCTGGGAAACGTTTGATTTGGAAATCCTTTGACTCTTTCCAATCATGAAATACTGCACAGTTTTCATGTGCCCAGAGAATCCACTCAGGGTTGTAAATAGAATGTTGATGGCGCTGTGCGGAAGCCCCTCTATGTCCATCAACCAGTGTGGTGCTGCAGTGAGGAGCTCACAGAGCTGGAGGGAGCAGCCCACTGACCCCTGAGACCCAGCCAGTGGCTCAGCACCCCAGAATAGGACCCCACTCCCCACACCCTAACAGTGATGATTTTGCAAAAATGGAAGTTCTGTTTGTTTATCCATTGAGAGCTGGGGAGCCCATGTCGTGATATTTCTCATCCTGGCTACTTCCCTTATGGAAAATAAGTTCTTTTTTTTTTTCTGGCCTCGCTGATGGCAACAAAAGAAAGGGTTTCCCTGGGTGGCCATCTGCTGGTAAGGATGGGTGCCCAGGGTTCCCCCAGTGGCCTGGGCCCCCCTTGCCCATGGTCAGCTTCCTGCTGATGAATATGCTGTTTGTATTGTTTTAGGAAAACAGAGTGTTTTGTAAATAAAACAAATGCATGTTTGTGTCACACACACACACAAATTAGTAAATTATTACTGGTAGTTTATTTCATAGGGTAATTTTTTTCCTGAAAAATACATCTCACATTCCCTAATTTAAAAAATGAGTAGATTGGAACCAAATTCTGGCACTGATTTTGCAAGCTACCTTTTAAAAATGCATCCCCGTGAAGTCTACCTGAACATGACTATCCGCCCCACGCCCCACCTCTCCTACTCTCATGGAGCTATGCCCTGCTACTATTTCAATACGCGCACCCTGAAGTTTAGCATGTTATCTTCCTGTCTATCTCCCCCTTGACCTGTGAACTCTTTGAAGTCTGGGAGTATGTCTGAATTCTCCGGGGCCAAATGGGGCTTAATTCAAGCTTTAGGTACAATCAGTCTTTAATGAATAACCAATGAACTTGGGCTTGGAGTTTGACGGGCAGGGCAACAGGACAGCCCCGGCAAGTGGCCGGCATCAGGGTGTCCAACATGTGTGTCTATAGGGGTTCTGAAGTTGACAAGGTAGAGTTTTTGCAACATCCAAAATGGCAGGTGGAAGGCAGACTTAAATCCTAGAAAGATTAGTGTCTCAAATATCTATCACTATTTCACAAGCCACTGCACACCTCTGTGGCTTAAAACAATTTACTGTTTCTTATGATTTCAAGGGATGGCCAGACACACCTGGGCAATTCTTCCATGGCATGTTTGCTGGGGTCACTCATGAATTCTGCTGGGGCTGAAACATTCAAGATGGCAGCTGCGGTGGCTGGGCCTTACTCTTCAGTAGGTTAGTTGGACTTCTTTCTCAGTGGCTCAGTGCTCCAAGAGAACAGAAGCTGTCAGGGCCCTTAAGGGCTAGGCAGGAAATTGACACAGCAGGAGGTCAAAGCCAAGTTACAAGGCCAGCCCAGATTCCAGGAAGGAGGCACAGCACCGCCTCTTTACAGGAAGAACAGCGCCCACGTCCAAGGCTGGGAGGCATTGTTAGCGGCTGTCTTTTGTCCCACTTTTGGAAAGAAATTCTGGACCTCTTCTTTCAGGTGCCAGAGTTTATAGTCACTTTATCTAGAGCTTAGGTAGGGGACAGATGGGAGAAGATGGATGATTTGTGATGAGTATGGGAGAGGACCAATGTTTGTAGGGAAAAATCTAGAGTGGTCAAGAACTGCCTAGGCCATCAAAAGGCGGGGGTGGGGGGATGGGGGGGCTGTGCACAGTTGAAGAGAATATAGAGCCATGGCAACAGTAGGAGGGTCAAGGCTGAGGTTTTCAGGACCAGGCCCTGGATGGTGGAGGAGTTCTCCTTACATGTGTCAGAGGTGAGCTGGTGTCTGTCATGTCAGAATCAACATCCACAATCTGATTTTAGTTGGGGGAGGGGAGAAGCAGCATTTGGGGGCTTTGGGCCCCCCTATTCTGACCTGTCACAGGACTCACCCTTCCCAAGGATGGCTCTGGTCCACTAACCATCCCTAGCCCCCAACTCCCCCCCTGACATCATTTCTGAGCCCAACTCCCCCGTGATGTAAGGACAAGATACTTCCTAAAGTTTCAGTTGACCTCAGTCATAGAATAAAGACATCTGTCCAGTCTCTCCTGCTAATAAATATTTGCCCAGCCGTTTGTTCATTTTTCTTACTCTCTGCGACAGAGATTAATTGTTATTTTACATTACACTCAACTTCTATTAGTTTAGGATTTACTTCCTCAGTGATAGTGCTGGCATTGGGCTTGAATAAAACACTTTAACCTAGACAAGCTCATTAAATTTTTGAAGGTGAGTGGACAGAGGGGAGGGAGAATCTGGTCTGGTTTTGCAGTTTTGAGGGTATCAATTTAAATCCACCTGGGGAGGAACGTAAGTCCTTAGAGCTTTCATCACACGAAAAAAATCTTTTGTTTATCTTTTCCATTAAAAAATCTACATGAGGTAATGAATGTGAACTAAACTTGTTGTGGCAATCATTTCACAATATATGTTAATTAAATCATTATGCTCTACACCTTAAAATTATACAGTGCCTTACATGAATTATGTCTTGGAAAACTGGGAAAAATTTTTTTGAAATACATAATGATTCAAGAAAGTTGATGGTAAAAATAACAACACTTAAAACTTAAAATACTAGAGCATCTATAGTCAATATGATAAGATATGAATGAAAGTGTCATTTACATAAAAATAATTGATTTTGATGGAAATAACTTCAGTGAATTAAAAGCAAAAGTGGATAAACTAGATTTTTCTTCACTCTGCTATCTTAAAAAAATTGACCAAGGAATTAAAAAGTCTTATTATTACCTCTGAAAAATAAGTTCTCAAAAAATATTTTTACTCTTTCATATATTTCTGATTTCAAGGATTTAATAGGCAGAGATTCAGACTATTTTTGCAGTTAAAAAAATAGCTGAACCAAAGTCTCAGGTTAAATGACTGAGACGAAATAGCAAGGTCAAAATAGAAGAGCAAAAAGAAAAAAATAGAGTAAAAGTTGCAAGACTAAATTTTCCTCTGTTCATTTCTTTGCATTTGTACTTTTTCAATAAAAATACTTTTTACTGATGTCAAAAAAAAAAAAGTAAATAAATCCATCTAGGGAGTGTCAAGTAGGGTAGAGGCCAGGACATACTGGATGGTGAAGAATGGAAGCCACTTTGAAGGACAATCCTGCTCGGTCCTTTTAGCCTCAGGTCACCAGAACCAGCCCTTTCTTAGAGGTACCCCACTTCCAAGTTGGCTTCTGACGTCCTCAAAGTGTTCACAGGCTTGGTCCCACACAGCTCATCCTGCCCCAAATAGGACTCCATTGCCCACTCTATCATCCTACTTTCTGCCCATTGAATCATATTTTTCAGGGTCTGATGTTATTCTTTGGACCTGATACTATACCCTGGTGAGAGCTGTGAAGTTTCTTCACCTATAAACAGGAGATGTAATGCCAATGGTCCCATTCACCATCAGAGTCACTGTATTTATTACGCTCTCCCTGACCCAAGGCCCAGATCCTGCGCTTGAGACTTCCCTCATCGCCTGGGGCACACTTCCTTTGTGGCTCTATATTGAGAACCCCTCAAGCACAGAAGCCAACTGCTCCCACCCACTTCTTTCAGATTCCAGACCCTACCCCTACTAGCTTCTATCCCTCTCTCTCTCCCTCTGCATGCAATGCAGTATAAACCCCACATACTCATCCCACCAAATGTTGAGAAGTCTAATGAATTTCTATGAAAGTGAAGTGAAAAGTATCAGTCGCTCAGTCATGTCCGACTCTTTGTGCCCCGTGGACTGTAGCCCACCAGGTTCCTCAGTCCATGGGATTCACCAGGCAACCCACCAATACCCAATGGTGGGTTGCCATTCCCTTCTCCAGGGGATCTTCCCAACCCAGGGATTGAACCTGGATCTCCAGCATTGCAAGCGGATTCTTTGCCATCTGAGCCACCAGGGAGAAGGCCAGTGAATTTCTAAAGGCAGGTCCTAAGCCAAGGGGAAAATATGGGAACTGGTCTTTTCATTTTAAAGATCAAAAACTAAGCACCGCCCTAACATCAGCTTTTAACTGTGCTAGAAAAAGTGCTCTTGTTGAAGACAAGTTACCAGTGCACACTCCCTTCACTGTTATGGCCATTTTTTCTGTGTCTCTTTATGTAATTTCTTTCAGGAATTTCAACTGGACTTATCCGAGTCAACCAGAAAAGTTGTGACCATGTTTTATCTCAGAAGGAAAGGGTGCAGGAATCTTGATTCCTGATCCTCCATGTAGCTTCTGGCTCACATGCAAGTTTGCCAAATTCATCCCCAGCTTCAGCTCTGAAAATCAAGGGTCTACTTGGAGGCACATGTTGATGAAGCCATGGAACATACCCTGTGACACCTTTCCCAGGGGCAATAGGTATCAATTCTCCATATTATTGCACATTTCAGAGGGAAGTTTCCAGAAGAGTTCAAGAGAATCTGCTGCATCTGGATAGGGAAATGGCTAAATCATTTTGTGTTCCAGAACACCCAATGTCCTAATTTACAAGGACAGTAAGGAGATCAAACCAGTCAAATCTAAAGGAAATCAACCCTGAATATTCATTGGAAGGACTGATGCTGAAACTGAAGCTCCAATACTTTGACCACCTGGTATGAAGAGGAAAAGATTCTGATGCTGGGAAAGGTTGAGGGCAAGAGGAGAAGGGGCCACAAGAGGATGAGGTGGTTGGATGACATCACCGACTCAATGGACATGATTTTGAGCAAACTCTGGGAGACAGTGACGGACAGGGAAGCCTGGTGTGCTGCAGTTTATGGGGTCACAAAGTGCTGGACATGACTTAGCGAATGAGCAACAGCAACTTGGAGAGCTATGGGCGAGAAATCCAGGACAGCGCTCCCAGGGACGAAACTAGAGCCTATAAAGCACAGGAACACTTTCCCTCTCTTAGGACCCAATCTTTCTCTCTCCCCAGCTTCCTCTGCTTCTTTTCCCACATTAAGTCTGCATGCCACCTAACTTTGTTTGGGTTCCCTCAGAAGCAGACCTGGAGACACAGATTCAAATGCAGTTAGTTTATTTAGGAGTTGATCCCTGAAAATACTGATCAGTGAGTGGGACAGGCCAAGGAAAGGAATGGTGCCAGTTACCACTGAGCCTTCCAAAGAGCACCAGAGACAGTGTAGAACATGGGTCAGAGTTATCCCAGGGACAGGGGCTTCCCAGATGGCGCTAGTGGTAAAGAATCTGCCTGCCAACACAAGAGATGCAAGACACATGGGTTCGATCTCTGGGTCAGGAAGATGCCCTGGAGAAGGAGATGTCAACCCACTCCAGCATTCTTGCTTGGAAAATTCTATGGACAGAGGAGCATGGCAGGCTACAGTCTATGGGGTTGCCAAGGGTTGGACACAACTGAGCGTATACACACACACACAAAGAATTATCCCACCCAATGGGTTAGAGAGCTGGGATACTCATTCCCCCTCCCTGCGACTTCCATCAGTCGTTGATGGAGGGAGGGCTGCTCCCCGGGTATTAACCCTCTTTAATGTTTAGTCGCAAATGTTGTGTCCGATTCTTTTGTGACCCCATGGAGTGTAGCCTGCCAGGGCTCTGTCCAAGGGATTTTCCAGGCAAGAATACTGGAGTGGGTCGCCATTTCCTACTCCAGGGGATCTTACCAACCCAGGGACTGAACCCACATCTCTTGTGTATCCTGCAATACAGGCAGATTCTTTAACGCTGTGCCACCACTAACCCTCTAACACTCTAGCGTTCTTTGTGTGCAGGTGACTGTGCCCCCAGCGGAAAGTGGATAGATTAAAGTCCTCAGGTGGAAGATGGCAGGTCCCAGATGTTTTTAGTAAACGGTGTTCAGAGTGTCTAGCAGAGGGCCTCACAGTTACGGGTGGTGCATTGGCCCTGGCTGCCTCCTTACCCCAGCCCAGATGCTGTACAAGTTTTCATCACTAGTTCTTGCCCTTTGCTTTTTTTTTTTTTTTTTTTTTTGGCCACAGCACACAGGATCTTCCCCAATGAGGGATCAAACCTGTGTCCCCTGAAGTGGAAGCAGAAGTCTTAACCACTGGGCTGCCAGGAAAGTCTGTTCTTCCCCTTTTGTTATGGGCTGAATGATGTCTTCCCACAATTGGTATGTTGCAGCCTAACCCCCAGTACCTCCAAAAGACACTATTTGAAGAAATGGTCTTTAAAGAGGTGATTAAGTTAAAAGGAGGCTTTTAGGGTGAGCCCTAATCCAATCTGATTGCCATCCTTACTAGAAGGGGACATTGGACACGCAGAGAGACTCCAGGGATGCTCACACACAGAGAAAAGACCATATGAGGACGCAGGGAGGAGGCAACTATCTACAAACCAACTATCTGCAAACCAAGGAGCTAAAATCTCAGCAGGAACCAACCCTGCTAGTACCTTGATCTTAGACTTTTAGCCACCAGAATCTTGAGAAGTAAATTTCTGTTGGTTGAACTACCTGGTCTGTGGTACTTTGTTATGGCAGCTGTAGTAAAGTAATACACCCTTCCAAGGATCTGTTTCTCCATCCCCAGTTGGCCCAGCCAAGTTGCCTCTGGTTGACCCAGCTCATCTTTTTGAGCCAGGCCATGTGCAGGGCATCACCAGCTTGATGGACGTGAGTTGGAGCAAGCTCTGGGAATTGGTGAAGGGCAGGGAAGCTTGGTGTGCTGCAGTCCATGGGGTAGCAGAGAGTTAGACATGACTGAGCTACTGAACTGTCTGATGGGTCAGAAATGACTGAAACATCCCTGGGTCAGGTGTCCATCTGAGTCCATCTAGTCATTAGGGGGAGCAGGATTGCACAGCAAGGACTGTGAATGAGAAAGGGAACATCATTGGAGGAGGCACCAGATGTGCCTTGGCCTTCTGGAATGGCGCTAGGCTGGTGTGGCCAGTCATCCACATACTTGCTTTAATCTGGGTCATCTTCAAACTACTGTGTCTTTGTCCTAGAAAAAGAACATTGGGGAAAATAAATCAACAGAAGGCTGAGCATCTAGACACTGCCTCGGACAACCCAAACCTCAGATCACAGGTTGGCTAGTTTCTTGGCATGGAGATTGTGACTGTGAAAGCCTGCAGCCCTGTCCACCGGGGCCGAATCAGAAGCTAAGAGGCGCAGCTCGCCTTGTCTGGAAACCAGCAGGATGTGAGGCTGACAGTTAATTAGATTAATTAGGAAACCATGCCTTAAAATGTAATGTTGTTTTCATGAGCTCTTAAAGCCGATCAAAATGTTTGCTGAGCTTTATGGCTGGTAATTAACAGCCTTGTAAAAATACACAGGGAAACAAGGAGATGTCAGGGAGCTAATGAATGTGACAGCTGCCAGACACACAGACCAAGCCTGGTTCCAGCCTTAACATCAGCTGCTTTGAATCCCGACGCTGCTTCAGTTTGCTGTGGCCTCAGACAAGTTCCTCACCCTCGCTGGTCTTCTACAGTCATCTGCCTAGATGATGACCTCTAAGGCTGGATAACCTCTAAGCCCTGGCCCAGCTACATTTCTCAGATATTCCCTTTCTGCTCCCTCTCAAAAGCTCCATCCTCTTGCAGCTCCACTGCTCTGAGGGCTATTCAACCCTCAAGAATTCTTAGGTCAAGGCCTAACTCTTCCACCATAGGGAGACCCTTAGCATACCACTCCTTGGAAGTGGACATACAAAGCTTTCATGGCTAAAGATCCACTCAGCCTTCTTTGGCAACAAGATTTTCCTTTAGGAGAGCTCTCCCTCCTGGTTCTCAGTCCCTGTGCTGTAGTCAGAATTGATTCCTTGGCGCTACGATGGGCTTGTGTCTCAGCTATAGTAATCAGAGCATCTTAGTCCCCTGACCACAGTGATTTGTTCAGGGATGGTCACCTCACACAATTAGAGCCAATGAGACACAGCAGAGAGAGGGACTGTCCATGCAGTTCCACTAGGATGACTTAGGCCCAGGATTGCAGGCAGCTCTTTTGGCACCGTGTTCAGTGTGAATGCTCTAGCGTGGAGCAAGGCTGAGCTAGACGATGGAGAGAGACCAAGCATGGGTACCAGGTGTTTGGGCCCCTGAGTTCAGTGACATCTTAAATTTATGCTTGGAGTTTTCAATCACATGAACCAAAAAGTTTCCTTTATTATTTTAAGCCATTTTGAGGTGAGTTTTCTGTCATTTGCGAACAAGACTACTACTTGACCTTCCTTTGTTTAAAGCTTGGGGAGATGAGAAGGAATCAGTGAAAGAAGACTGAGCAGTGGCCAGTGATATAGGAGAAAAATCAAGAAAATAAAATGTCCTGGAAGTCAAATGAGGAAGGGATTTTAAGGAGATGAGAGCGGTTGGTCATCTATGTGCAGTTACATGCTGTGTTTGTGAATACGGGGGTGTGAGAAAGAGAGGGAGAGAAACAAACTCATAAAGGCAGAGAAAAAAGAGAAATCACTTTATAGTGAAAGTATATGCCACAATTAGTACATGCTGTTTCCTATACATAAAAAAGTCATTTGTGCTCTTTTTCCCTTAGAGAATTTTTTGTTTATCTTCTCAAAGCCCACCTCAAGGGCATCTCCTCTTTCCCAAGTCCCAAGGCAGAGTTAGTCACTCCTTTCCCAATACCCCCTTGGCGTGTTGATGTGTGAAGCTTCTCTATACACATTTCACTCTGAGCCCCTTCATAACTGGACTGAAATGGATACATAAGGTTGCCACTTGTTCACAGGTTAAACTGTCAGAAGGAAGAGAAGAAAATACCTGCAATTGCTATTGACAAGATTCATTGTTTACCCAATGCCTTCTTTGTAAGAACTCACATTAAGAATTCCCAGGAAAAAAAGATGGGGTGTCTTAAACAACCGGTAGATTTCCTCCTGGAAGATAATGACAATTATTGAGTATATTGAGTCTCCTTTTTGTTTTCACCTCCAAGGCTCTCAAAGCTAATCAAATGCTTTTGTCAACATCACCAGTGACCTCCATGTTGCTAAAGCAAGTGATCAGTCCTCAGTTCTTACCTTATTTATCCCATTAGCATCACTGTACATAGATGACCGCTCTCTTCTCCTTAATATCCTTTCTTCATTTGGCTTCCAGGACATTTTATTTTCTTGATTTTTCTCCTATATCCCTGGCCACTGCTCAGTCTTCTTTCACTGATTCCTTCTCATCTCCTCAACATTTAAACAGAGGAAGGTCATAGGGTCTGGTCCCTTGTCATGTCCATCTCTATCACATTCCCTCCACTGGCAATCTCATATCACCTCCTGACTTCAAATACCATCTCTCTGACGATGATGCCCAGATTTTTATCTGTATCCCAGACAGATTTGTATCTTGTAGCCTCCCTGATCTTGGGCTCATATGTCCAACGCCAATTTCATCTCTCTCTCTTTTTTGACTGCACACTGCAGCATGTGGGATCTTCCCCGACCAGAGATCAAACCCATGTTCCCTGCACTGGCAGGCAGATTCTTAACTACTGAACTACCAGGGAAGTCCCCCAACGTCTTTTTTTAGACATCCATATTAGTCAGCTCAGGCTGCCATAATAAGATGCCACAGAGTGGGTGGCTAAAACAACAGACATTTATTTTCTTACAGTTCTGGAGGCTGAAAGTCCAAGATCAAGGTGCCTGCAGGGTTGGTTTCTGGTGAGGCCTCTCTTCCTGGTTGTTGATAGTCACTCACTATGTCCCCACATGGCCTTTCATCTGTGTGTACCTAGAGAGAGAGATCTCTGGGTGTTTCTTCCTATAACAACAGCAAACTATCAGATTAGGGTCCCATCTTTTCTGTCTCATTTAACCTTAATTGCCTCCTTAGCAATCCTAACTCCAGTACTGTCACACTGGGGGTTAAGGCCTCAACATATGGATTTTAAGGGGACACAATTCAACCCATAACATTATATCCAACAGGCTTCTCAAACTAAACACATTTGAGATTAAATCTGTTCTCCCCAAGCCTGCTCCACCCACAATCTTTCTTGTCTCAGGAAATGAAAACTCATACCTTTTAGTTGCTCAAGACAAAAACCTTGGGGACATCCTTGATTCCTTTCTCTTTTTTCATACCCACCTCCAATCCATAAGCAAATCCTACCATCTCCACCTTTAAAATATATCCTGGGGAACTGCCTGGTGTTCCAGTGGTTGGGACTCAGCACTTCCACTGCTGAAGGCCCAGGTTCAATCCCTGGTCAGGGAATTAGGATCCCAAAAGCTGTGCAATGCAGCCCAAAAAAGAAGAAAAAATAAAATAAAATATATCCTGTACCCGATCACTTCTTACCTCCTCTCTGCTTCTACTCTATCCCAAACTGTCATCGTCTCTTGCCTGGATTATGACAATAGTCTTCTAAGTGGTTTTCCTGCTTCTGCCCTATCACCCTCCAGTCAATTTCAATCACAATTTCCAAAGATATCTCTTTCAAGCCGTAGGTCCTATCACACCTTCCTCTGCTCCTGTAATGGCACCATTATGCTTAGAGTAAAAGCCAAAGTACACACGTGGCCTCCACAGTCTACAAAGGACTGTCATGGTCAGTCCCCTTGTTTCCTCTTTGACTTTCTCTCCTATTGAGTGACTTCTCAATTGACACACCAGTATCAATTGACAATCAGTATCCTATTGACACACCTTGGTGCAAAGATGATGACTACTTATCTCAGGAGCGGTGAGGTCACTCAGGGTAAGGGTGGTCAGAGAGAAGAGGGGAAAGGGGGCTTCCCTGGTGGTCCAGTGGTTGATCCACCTGTCAATGCAGGGTACATGGGTTTGACCCCTGGGCCAGAAAGATCTCACATGCCCAGGAGCAACTAAACCCACATGCTACAACCTCTGAGCCCGGCTGAACTCACACACCTTGTGCCTGTGCTCCATACTAAGAGAAGCCATTGTAATGAGAAGCCCGTGCACCGCAATGAAGAGTGGCCCCACTCACTGCAACTAGAGAAAGCCAGAGCACAGCAATGGAGACCCAGTGCAACTAAAAACAATAAATGAAGAGGGGAAGGGAGGGGAGAGGAAGAGGAAGAATGGAGGAGGAAAGGAAGGGACTCAGGGAAGAGGTTGAAGAAAAACAGTGAGTCTGAGAAGCCGCAGCCAGAGGACTAAGCTAGGAGCCAGCAGAGATGGGTCCACCACAGCCCACGAGACAGATGTCTCCAAGAGGAGTGATCTCTCACGAAGGGGCCACAGGGCTGAGCATCCCCTCTTCAATTACCCTTTCGTGCTGTTAAAAATTTTAAACCTTTTTAAATGATGAGCAGTTTGTCAGGGAAGTGCTTGGCAGCCAAGCCGGGTAAGGAGAAAAAATATTAGCATCTTTCGACTGGTCATTTTTTTCCCCTTTTCAGCATAAGCAGGCCAGAATCAGTATCCATTATTAATAGATGCATGTTTTATTAAAGGTATAAGGACCAAAGATTTGTAACTTTAATAATCCAGATTCTTATTTCAAATTCTCCAACATTATTATTTATTGATTAGTGGGGATGTTTCTTTTGCCATCACCGATCTGCCAATTCCTGGAGGGGAAATAGAAGTGGTGGAATTGGGGGAACCACGCACAGAGTCGGACACGACTGAAGCGACACAGCAGCAGCAGCAGCAGCAGCATTGACACTGACTTACCGGAGGGTGTGTGACGAAACGCCCACGAAATGAACTCCAGCTCTGTGCCAGGCCCTGGGCCACACATGGTGCAGCAAAGGCAGGATGACAAAGGCACGACCCTCCCCTAACAGGGGAAGCAGAAAAATAAACAATATATTGACAATGCAGTAATTTGGTTGTATAAGGGGAGAGGATTTGAGTGGTTAAAAGCTTTCCTCTGGAATTAGGAAGGTATAACTCTCAGTGCCACAACTTAATGATCGTGGGCATGATACTTTCCCTCTCTGAGATCAGTTTCCTCGTCTGTAAAATGGGGATAATAGAGGGTTATCAAAAGATTAACTGAGACACTGATGCATAGAGCTGTTTTGGCCCAATGCTCAGCACACATTAAGCATTTGTTTAATAGTAGCTCAGGGGTTGCTGGTGGTGATGTTAAAAGTGTCTGGGGCAAACACTGAGCATCATTCTTTTGGAGAGGGAATGAGAAGCTTTCACAGAAGGGGATACTTTTGAGCTGGGTCTTGAAGGATGATTAGAATCTCAGAAGGCTGACAGCTGAAAGGAAGGACAGTCCAGGCAGAGAAAACAGCCAGGGAGAAACAGCTTGGTGAGCAAGCATGAGCTTTGGGGAAAGCTGGAGAGCTTGTTGGGGGCAGAGAATACAGTGGGGATGGGTAGGAGGTGGCTACAAAGGAGGGTCGGATGATGGTGCAGAGATCCAGGAGACCAGGGTCTGGCTTCACCCAAAACGCTATGGGGAGCCTTGAAAGTTCTTGTTGTTGTTTCACTAGAGGCAGGAAAAGACCCATGAAGCATAAAATTTACCATCTTAATTACTCTTAACCATATAGTTTGGTGATGTTAAATATATGCATGTTGTTGTGCAAAAAAAAACCTCTAAAACATTTTCATCTTGCAAAACTGAAACTTTATATCCATCAAACAACAAATCCCCGATGTCCTCTCACTAGAACACCAGGTAACCCTCACTCGATTCTGTTTCTATGAGTCTGACTACTTGAGAGGCCTCATATAAGTGGAATCATACAGCATTTGTCCTTCTGAAACTATTGGTGTCGTTTCCATGGGGGCTCCAAAGAGCTCTAGTACCACACTTGTTTATGTCTCTGTGCGGAGATGAGCTGAGTGAGAGCAAAGTGGTAGCTAAGAAGTGATTTATCAGGATAGGATGCTGTGAGACTTACATGTGGGCGGGTGAGAAATACCACACCCTGAGAACAAGTGGACTACAGCTTTATAATCAAAGGATAAGGCGGGAGGGGGAGAAGACCTTCCTTGTCTTTCCTGAGTAGATGTCATGTTTTTATTGTAGCCACGTGTTCCGGGAAACAAACTCAACTCAGAAGGACAATGCAGCTGGTGGAGTGCAGTTTATTACACGGGAGGGCGCAAGGCAGAGTCTCCTCTTAGCCAAGGACCCTGACCAGTTTTTGTAAAAACCTTATATACCCTAAGTGTATAAGGTTCCCTGAAACTAGTCTAAACAAAGGAAAAAGAAAGATACAATCAAAATTAACCTGCGATCATATGCCTTAAGCCTAGGTAGTTAACAGAGGACAATTATCAATAGGCCTGTGGTCATACCCCAATAAGCATAATAGAATGTATGATTCAATTCTTCTGGGCAACAGAGAGCCCTGGGGCTCTTCCTTCTGGGGGCCTGGTTTTCCAGTTGGGATGTCGTTTCCATAGATACTGGGCATCTAGCTCAAAGTCCACAGTCCGGCCCAAGACAGAGTCCTGCTTTCAAGATACGAGCCTGTTCTATTTCCTCCTTCATTTTCATCCTGAGTTTCTCCTCCAGGTTGAGCAGGGGAGTTTTCTTGTGTCTGTGTGGTCAAGCTACGTCCACAAAGTATTGTTTTCTATGTGTGCAGGGAGCACGTCTTAGGGAGACTTGATTTACTGAGTTCACGGGGCAGGATGTGGGGCTAATGCTACCATTGTTTTATTGTTGTGGGTCATGTCCCATGCTCCAGTTGCATGGCTTTGTTGCTAAGCAAACCTGCTTGGGTTTTGTCGTTAAGAAAGACTGCTTTCTTGAGTAATCGTTAACTTACAGGGGCCTCCCATACATATATATGTATTTTTTTTTTACTTACAATCCCCTAGTCAGATTAACTATTTAATCACCTATTTTGTCCCCTCATTCTGTACCTATTACTTTTGAGACTGGCTTATTTCACTCAAGCTTTATCTGTACTCTCTCAGGTGACAGGTATTTCTTCCTTTTGAAGGCTGAACAATATCCCATTGTATGTATATACTGCATTTTCTTTACTCAGGCATACCTTGGAGGGTTTTAAGGATGGTGACCCAATTTGGTCTGTGATTCAGAACAAAGATCTGTGTTGGGTGATTCTAGAATGGTATGGTGAGCAGCAGGCGGCATCAGGGAGACCAGGGCGGCAGTGGTACAGATGTCCAGGCATAAGAGGAGAGTAGCCTAGTCTCAGATGTGGCCCAGGGCTTGGATTCCAGAGACGTTCTAGAGGAAGAATTGGAGGGATCTAGTAATGGTGACAAGATACGCATTGTAATTTTAGAAATCCAGAGATGGCTCAGATCTTACCAGCTCTCCCATCACAAAAAGTAGGAAAAGCTGGTTCCCTTCAAAGGTGAGAAGGAGGACAGGGGAATGCTGTGGTGGGTGCAAGACAAATGCCCACTCTCAGCTCTGTAAACCTTCAGAAGACTCCTTCCCTGAAGACTATAGCCACCACCTCCACCCCCAGTGTGTGACCAGGTTCTTACAGGATGTAAGGGAATACAAATAATCCTAAGAAAAAGATACTCAACCTCTCTAGTAACCCAGGAAATGAAAATTAAAGCAACAAGGAGATGCCTTGGAAGATTCTCAAGAAGGGGCCAATGTGGTCAGATACCTCCAACTAAACTCGTCCCTCCTCGATTTGGAATTTGAATGTACTCGAACACTGTGCAGGCGTGCTCAGTCGCTAAGTCCTGTCCAGCTCTTTGCGACCCCATGGAGCAAGATCTCTGTCCATGGGATTTTCCAGGCAAGAATGCTGGAGAGTTGCCATTTCCTCCTCCAGGGGATCTTTCCAACCCAAGGATCGAACCTACAACTCCTGCATTTGCAGGTGGATTCTTACTACTTGAGCCACCTGGAAAGTCCACTCAAACACTCAAGAATTAAATTATTTCACTTTTTCTTAAGGGAGTGGGAGTGCACACTATCATATTAGTATTAGATCCCCAGATATCCTGGCATTTGGTTATTTTTTGAAAGGACAGCATACTATCAAACTAAATACCAACAAACAGTTCACTAACCACTTTTCACCATTTTTAACCTAAAGAAGAGCTCAGAAACACTTCTATATGTACACAGGATAAATCTCATAGACAAAGCAGATGAGTGAAAGAGGCCAGACAGAAAAAAACTTTAGATACCAGGTGATTGCATTTATATGAAATTCAAGAATAAAATTAACCTGTAGTGATAAAAGTCAGGATAATGGTTATCTTTGGAGGGTACTGACTAAGAGGGAAACTTCTGAGGGGCTGGAAATATCCTGTGTCTTGACCTAGATGGGGATTAAGGGGATGGACACAAAGTAAAGATTCATTGGGTTATACATTTATAATGTATGCACTTTACTGTGTATAACTCAAACCTTAATATAAATGTTTTGAAGAGTTAGATTGTTGTTTCTTCCTGGTGATCCATGTCTTTCACTGAAGTTCAGATGATGAATCAGTACTGACTGAGGGCCTACAGTGTACACAGCCACGCATATGAGAGAAGTAGCAGAAGTAAAGGAAGGTTAGGGATTGACTTTCTATCCCCAAGGAGCTGGCACGTGGCTCTGCAGTTAGAGCAAGGCTCATTGCTACCCAGGACCAATTGTATCTGATGCCATTGAGAACCTCACTCCCACACACACATGCCTAAGAAGCCATGACCAGGCCTGGGCAGCCTGCTCCATCAGGCAACAGGACCAAACAGAAGGTAGCCCGATGCTGGAGGCCAGGATGACTTAGGGTCACTTTTTTTTCCTGGTCACACCACACAGTGTGTGGGATCCCAGTTCCCCAACTACGGACCAAATCCACACCTCCTGCAGTAGAAGCATGAAGCCCCAGCCACCGGACCACCAGAGAAGTCCAAGGGTCACTTAGGATGGGAATAGGTGAAGCGTTAGTCAACAGATGCTCTGGCCACGGGGACCTTTCTGGATCAAAGACAATAATGGGTCAGTCCCAGTTGGCAATGGTGAGGCCAGAGCAGGCAGGAGAGTTAGAAAGTACATCAGGTCAAGTTGCACAACAGCTCAGAGATAATAGGATTCTCCTCTCCTATTGGGACCACATGCCAGGAGGCAAGAGAGGCAGTTGGTTGGATGGAAGATGCTCAGCTGGCCCAGATAGAGACCAGAAACATCCCGTCCTGCTCAAGCTTACACAGCAAGAGAGGGACTGACCCAGGCTAAGACTCCACACATTCTGTACCCTATGGGCTTCTCCGAATCACCCTAGCAATACCCCAAGATCATTTCTATTTGACCATTTGGGTGCTCTACATTCTACATACGCTGTGTTTTCAGCTTTAAAAAAACCAAAAAGGCTTACTTCCTGATTCATATGACAACTTACATCTTGAAAGTGGCAGAGAAAACTATCCCACACCACCCACTTTTAATACAGATCTTTGCCATATTGAGAAGTATAAGCAAACCTAAAGAGCGATAATTAGCTCTAAACTCAAGCGAGGTTTATGGAACGTGAACCGTTTGGGTAATCGGTTGGGGTGGTGCCATGAAGTGGTAATTAATTTGTTTTTTTCCTTAAAATGTTTTACTTAATTAAGGGAGGAGCTGATTTATATACACCCATCCCCTGGGGATGGTTTGTAAGGCAAGAGAAAATTCCAACTGTCTCCTTGCCATGTTTCTCATCGAATTATTTCATTACATTCAGATACACTTTTGCAACACTGATTGTGACATATCCTGGAGTTATGAGCTCATAAATACTGGGGGGGGCGGGGGTGGGGAGCTGGAGAAGCACACTTAATGGAAAATGTTCTCATAATCAAAAGAATATTTCAAGCTGTGACAATGCAGGCCAAGAAGGGGAGAGGGAGCCACTTTTTCTTCAAAGAATAACGGGATGCAGAAATCAACCCAACACCTGCATCTCTGTCTCTTTCCAAGTCAG
Source organism: Bos taurus (assembly GCF_002263795.3). Classification (NCBI taxonomy): domain Eukaryota; kingdom Metazoa; phylum Chordata; class Mammalia; order Artiodactyla; family Bovidae; genus Bos; species Bos taurus. The sequence goes on along the minus strand of NC_037340.1, from coordinate 63,310,818 downwards.
CTGGGCTTCAGAATCTCAGCTTGCAGATGGTGGAAGTCAGGAGCATTTGGATCTAGTCCTAGCTCCACCGTAACTTACTTAAAATTTTGTTTTAAATTTATTATTTACTTATTTTTGGCTATTCAGGGTCTTCATTGCAGTGCACAGGCTTTCTCTGGTTGCAGAGAGTGGGGGCTCCTCTCTAGCTGCAGGGCACATGCTTCTCCTTGCAGTGTCTTCTCTTGTTGCAGAGCACAGGCTCTAGAGCCCACAGGGTTCAATGGTTGTGATACTTGGCATGTGATGGTTGTCCCTTGGCATGTGGACTCTGCCTGAACCAGGGATCAAGCCCACGTCCCCTGCATTGGCAGGTGAACTCCCAACCACTGGACCACCAGGGAAGTCCAGCCATTACTTACTTTGAGCTGATGGTAGCTTAGGTTTGTTCTTTCATTTATTCAACAGATTTTGATCGAGCACCTACGATGTGCCAAGCACTGTGCTACACGCTGGGAGTCCAATGGTGAATAAGACAGGCTGTTCCTACCTTCCAGAACTTAGAGTCTAATGGGAGGAAAATAATACAAACAAGTAAAAGAGTAAATAGCTGATAAGCATATTCTTAGTTTATGATCTAGCAATTCCACTCCCAGGCATAACCCAAGAGACACGAGTGCATATCTCCCAAAAGATATGCATAAACATTTTCATAGCAGCGCTTGTTACTCAGGAGTTCCAAAGCAGGAACAACTGTCAGATCTGCCATCGGCAGAATGGGTAAGTAAAATGTGGTCTACTTACATAATGGAATAGAAAAAGAAAAGTAACAGTGAACATCGCTCAGTTGTGTCTGACTCTTTGCTACCCCATGGAATATACCGTCCACTGAATTCTCCAGGCCAGAATACGGAGTGGGCAGCCTTTCCCTTCTCCAGGGGATCTTCCTGACTCAGGGATTGAACCCAGTTCTCCTGCATTGCAGGCAGATTCCTTACCAGCTGAGCCACAAGGGAAGCCTAATGGAATACTTTATACCAATAAAAACCAGCAAACTGCCATTGTGTGCATCCATGTACAAAAACATGGATGAATCTCACAGAGATGAATGAAAGAATTTGGACACAAAAAGTGCAAACATCTGATTCCATTAATATGAATTTCGAAACAGGCAAAACTTATCTATGATAAATCAGATGGAAATTAGAATAGTGGTTACCTTTAGGGAGAAGAGGCAGAAGGAACTATCTAGAGTGTTGGAAATAAGCTGTGCCCTGATACAGGAAGGGGTTATTTGTATAACATTTGTAAAAATTCGTTGAGCTGTGTACACTTGAGATGTGTATGCTTTACCATGTGCGTATCATGCATCAACTAAGACAAACTTTTAAAAGAGAGAATGAGAGAAGAGAAAGAATTTAAATGATAGTTTCAATTAATTTCACATAACAACGAGAGACATGAAGAAAATAAAACCAGATAACACGGAGAATTACTTGAAGGTGGGAGTAAGGTGTGAGCAATAATGGGTGCAGAGACCAGAGGGGGCTTAAATCTGAGAGCAGAATGTCAGCAAGGAGGCTGCCCATGAAAATCTGAGGAAAGAACATTTCAGAAGAGCATTCCAGCAAGAGTGAAGGCCCTGAGGTGGGGGGGTCATGGGAAGTCTCAGGAAAAGCATGGAGGGGCCCGGAATGGCTGGAGAGAGAGGGCAATGGAAGCAGGGGCCAGAGGTGCGGTCAGGAGCTGGTCAGGAACTGCCCTGGAGGCTGAGGAAGGGTTTGGGTTTTATCCTAGGTGTGACATGAGCCGCTGGAGGGTGTAAGTAGAGGAATGACATGACCTTATTTTAAAAATTGAGGCCACACACCTAGCAGAATTGGAAAACAAAAAACAAACCCTGATACTACCAAGTTGGTGAGGATTTCGAGCAATAGGAGCTCACACACATTGCTGACAGCAATGTAAAGCGGTGGAGCCTCTCTGGAGAACACTTGGACCATTTTTGACAAAAATATACACTTATCAGGGTACCCAGAAATCCCTCTCTTTGGTATTTACCCAAATGAAATGAAAGACTACTTTAAAGCAAAGACCCGTATGCAAATGTTTCTATTAGCTTTATTTACAATCATGAAAAAACTAGAGGCAACCTAAATACCTAAATGTCCTCAGCTGACGAATGGATAAACAAACTGTAGTATAGCCACACAATAGACTCAGCACTAAGAAGCAACAAGCAATTCATACCTGCAACAGCTTGGATGAATCTCAAATGTACTGTGTTAAGTGAAAGAAAAGACGCGGATAACCTATTGTGTGATCCCATTTGTAAGACATTCTGGAAAAGGCAAATAGACTCTGGTGATGAAAAACAGTGGTTGTCAGGGGTTTCGGGGAGGGGGAGGATTTGACTACAAGGGGGCAGCTGAGAGAATTGAGGGGGCATAATGGAACTGTTCTGTATCTTGACTGTGGTAGTAGTTGCCAATTGCATATACTTTAAAAAATTCAAAGAGGGACTTCTCTGGTGGTCCAATGGTTAAGACTGTGCTTCCAATGCAGGGGGTACAGGTTCAAACCCTGGTCAAGGAACTAAGATTCCACGTCACGTAGTGCAGCCAAAAAATTTTTAAATAAATAAAATAAAAATTAAAAATAAATTTAAAAAGTCTGTGTAAAGTTTTAAAACACAAACAAGCAAATAAATCAATTCTAAGGATGGCATCACCGACTCAATGGACGTGAGTCTGAGTGAACTCCAGGAGTTGGTGATAGACAGGGAGGCCTGGCGTGCTGCAGTCCATGAGGTCGCAAAGAGTTGGACACGACTGAGCGACTGAACTGAACTGAACTGAAGAATTATATGCCAAAAAGAGTGAGTCTAACTTTATGTAAGTTTTAACATAATTTTTAGTTTTATGCGTTTATTATTTTTGGCTGTGTTGGGTCTTTGTTGCTGCAAGGGCTTTTCTCTAGCTGCAGCGAGCAGGCACACTCTGGGTGTGGTGCACAGGTTTCTCACTGCAGTGGCTTCTCTTGTTGCGGAGCACAGGCTCTAGTAGCTGTGGCACATGGGTTCAGCTGTTCCCCAGCTCTAGAGTACAGGCTCAAGAGTTGCGGCACACAGGTTCATTCGCTCCGCAGCATGTGGGATCTTCCTGGATCAGGGATTGAACCCATGTCTCCTGCACTGGCAGGCAGATTCTTTACCACTGAGCCACCAGGGAAGCCCTAACATAATTTTTAAATGTAAAAAGTAAATACTCAGTGCATTGGGTTATACTTTCCTATTGAACATAAAGACTATCTGAAAAGTTGAAGTCATATTGATTTAGGGCATCCATCCAAGAGTGTGGGGCGGGGAATCTAGGCTCCCTAAAGCATGAGCTGAAGAAAGAATCAGACGCTAACACCCTACTTTGCTTCTGGATGTTAAATGTTGCTACAGCCACTGACCCCTTCATAGAGGACTGTCTTAGAAACAGCTCCAAAGACAAGGATTCCCTGCGAGTAGCTTTTTAAGGAAGTGCTCCTATATGATGTGGAAGGAAAGAAGGGAGGAGAAAATGGCAAGCAAGAGTGGGATTTCAGGGGAGTCTCAGCATCAGCCTAATCTCACAGGAGCCAAGGAATGTGAGTTACACCTCAGGGTTTGCACCTGGAGGCGTGGGAGCTGGGCTTTCACACTCCTGCACCAGGTGGTCTAAGGCCAAGGGCCACCCAGAGGAAAAACCCCCAGACACTTCTAGATCCCTCCAGGTGAGAAAGTCTTGGTTTCCCTGGAGATCCAGAGGTTGAGACTCCGTGCTTCCATTGTAGAGGGCACGGGTTCAATCCCTGATTGGGGAACTAAAATTCCACGTGTCTTGCAGTGGCACGGCCAAAAAAAAAAAAAAGACAGAAAGAAAAGAAAGTCTCACAGTCTTTCTTCTGTCAGAAGAAAGCCCCCAGAAGTTAGGGATGGGTGTGCAGAAAGGGGCAAGTCAGACCTGAGGGCGTTTGGTGGGACACCAACAGTGCCCACTCTGCTAACTGCAGCACCCATGAGATATTTGCTCCCAATAATTGCTTGCTAGAAAATATCAAGCCTGAGAGGATAGCTCTGGAATAAGTAGCCAAACAATCTGGGTTGGAATCCTGGATCGGATTAGCTGTGTCACTTTAGGCAAGTTCCTTTACCGCTCTGAGCCTCAGCTTTTCATTTGTAACATGGGGACGACAATAAATCTCCTTCTCTGGGTTCCTAGAAGAAGGCTTGAAAAGTATCTGGCTTGAGTTTTCCTTCTGTTTTTCATAAATTTTTTGTTCCTGCGCTGGTCCCTACACCTTCAGAGACACAAGAAATCACTGGAACTTGTCGCATGGGTAATGAAGCTGGCACAAGTACTCCAAACCATCTGTGTGTGATTAATTGGCTTACCATTTGGAAAAAAATTTTAATGATCCACTTAGATCCTCTCCTCAAAAAATATACACACACAAAAAAAAAATTCCAGGTAGGATACAATTAATCCACAGTCAAACATTTAAAACCTAGGAGAAAATAGAAATAGATATTCATCAAATGGGGAAAGACATCCTAAATTCGAAAGCAGTTGGGGGAGGGTGGGAAATCGCAAAGGTAAAGACTGATAGATTTGATTCATGAAAAACCACCTTCACAGAAACTCTCAAGTGAAACATACAGGCAAACAACAGATTGGGATGTTGGTGGCAGAAACATCCTTGGTAATTAGAGAGAGTTCTTACAAATCACAAGTAAAACACCAAGACTCCAACAGATACATGGACAAAGAGCATTCACAGTGGATACAAGAAAAAATATAAATGACCAATAAGTAGTGTGTGCATGCTCCATCGTGTCTGACTCTTTGTTAACCCTATGGACTGTAGCCCACCAGGCCCCTCTGTCCATAGGCTTCTCTAGGCAAGAATACTAGAGTGGGTTGTCATTTCCTCCTCCAAGGGATCTTCCCAACCCAGGAATTGAGCCTGAATCTCCTGTGTCTCCTGCACTGCATTGCAGGCAGATTCTTTACCAATGAGCCATCAAGAAAGCATGACCAATAAATATTAGATTTTAAATGTCCAGTCCTACTAAAACATAAGAAATTTGAAGAAAATAAAAAAATGTAATAATCCTTTTTACCCATCAAGTTAGAAAATATTTCAAATAAATAACACAATGTCGGAAAAGGTACATATAATGGACGTTCTAATACAATATTAGCATGAGTAAAAATTGATTTTAAAAAAGTAGATTGCTTGTATAGATTTTTTGACTTCCCCTCTGTTCTTCATGGGACACCTCAGTCCTAGATGTTACCCTTGGGGTCTCTATAGCTGTTATGTGACTAGTAATAAGTGATGTTATGGTATGGGCTCTTTGTAAAAAAATTGAAAACAAATGCAAAAATTTATAAAAGGAGGCAGTCCAGTGGTTAGGACTCCATGCTTTCACTGTCAAAGACTGGGAGTTTGATACCTGGTCGGGCAACTAAGATCCCATAAACGGTGCAGCCAAAAGAAAAAAAAAATTATAAATAGACACTGCATACATTATTATAGCCTGGCTATCAGTCTGACATGCTGAGGCCAATATATTTATCAATCTGCATTTATCATTTCATCAAAAAATTTAATGTCTTCAAAAATAGGAGCTATTATCTCTAAAATGTTTACAACCCTTGGACCCAGTAGTTACACTTCTAGGATGTGAGTCTAAGGAAATAATTTGAAATACAGCAAAAAACACTTTACACACAAGGTTTGTTTTAATCACAGCATTGTGATGCAATAGTAAAAAATGTAAAACAACCCAAATGTCTAATTGGGAATGATCAATACATTTCTTAGACAATGGTGTATTACACAATCATTACAAGTAAAAATCATGTTTGCAAGGAGCTTTTTTAATAGTGTGGAAATATTATATATTCACTCTGCACTCAATTATGGGGAAAAAATGAATAGGAAAGACAGAAGTAAAAGTTAATAGTGGTTGTTTCTAGGAAGAGGAATTATAGGTAATTCTTATCTTCTTTCTACTCTGCTATACATTTCCAAAACCTTCCATAATGTATACGGATTACTTTTCTACTTTTAAAAAGAAGGCATATTTTTAAAAGGGAATTTAAAATAAAGAAATGACAGGTACCCTGTCCTACATAAGGAACAAATTTATCCTTGTGGGAGGAGCAGATCACTTCTGGATGATTCCTGGGAGCAGACCAAGGACTGATGTGGTGGATGGGGAGAGAAGCCGGGAGGGGACCTCAGAGAGGCAGATGACAGCTGATTATTAGGAGGAACCCCAGAGGGACAGAGTTGTCCTCTGGTGGAGCAAGCTGTCCCAGGAGCAAGGGAGCACCTCGTGGCTGGGGCATTCAAGCAGAGACTGGATGATTCCTTGTCAGTGGTGTCATAGAAGAGATTCAAGTATCTGAAAGAGGATTAGAACAGATGAGGAATGTCTCCAACCTGAGAAGGTGGGCAAGTGTGAGTGGACAGTGGTAGAATCTCAGGCAGCAGGGCAAGGTGGCCAGGGAGATGTTTTTGCTCAGACCGGGAAACTTGAAGGGTCAGGGTCCTTCCAGCCTGGGGGCAGGAGTGACCTGGGATGCCCAGGTGCTTTAGGCTTTCCATCCTGGAGTCTCTTCTGGCGAGGGGAGGGGCCCTGAGTGTGGGCTCTTAAACTTACTGAGCAGGTTTCAGTAGCAGGTATTTTTTAGGGTAAGTGGCATGACTCTGTCCTGCCTCAACTTCCCCTTGTGCAGAGGGTCTGTTCATCTGAAGCCCAGGCCTCAGGGACACGATGAATACGGCTCTGTCTTTGGGCTCCATAAGAAGAAGTGTGGGTGTTAAGTTGCTCAGTCATATAAGACGCTTGGTGACCCTGTGGACTGTAGCCCACCAGGCTCCTCTGTCCATGGGACTTCCCAGACAAGGATACTGGAGTGGGTTACCATTTCTTCCTCCAAGGGATCTTCCTGACCCAGGGATTGAACCCAGGTCTCCCATATTGCAGGCAGGCTCTTTACCGCCTGAGCCACCAGGGAAGCCCATAAGGAGAAGGTCCCAGCACATAGGCACAGCACACTACAGTTTAGCTAGCACCACCCCTCAGCCCCTTCCTTAGGACCTCACATTCCCCCTCAGCCATAGCCAGTAATGCAAGCAGATAGGGTAGGGGGTCCCCAGAGAAAGAGAAATAAGCTTTTGTTTTTACTTTGGCTCTGCTGGGTCTTCTTTGTGGCACACAGGGGCTTCTCTAGTTGTGTTACACAGGTTTAGTTGCTCCTTGGCCTGTAGGATAAGTTCCCTGACCAGGGATCGAACCCGCACCTCCTGCATAAGAAGGTGGATTCTTAACCACTGGACCACTAGGGAAATTCCAGGCGTGGCTTTCTTGGCATAACAGAAGGCCCCCCCCCCCACTTTTTTTTGGCCATTTAAACCATTTTGTAATCTAAGCCTGGCCACAACGCTTGCCCTTGAACAGGTCTCAGTAATTACTGATCTTAAGGGAAGTAAGGGAATGCAGGAACAAACAGAAAACTGTCATGAATCAATAGCTCAGCACAAAACAGTTCCTCCTCTTGGGATAAACATAACAATCTGATACAGTCTTTGAGTTCTGCAGGAACAAAGGCCCCCAGCCAGGTGGAGGATGGAATGATGATATTGACCCTCAGTGACTTCAATCAACTAAAGCTTGGACTCTGTTGACCTTGGCCCCAGTTCTGTGATGAATTCTCTTCTGATCAAGCTTGTTCATGAATATGCATGCATACTTAGCTTAAAACTTCCCCAATTTTGCTGTTCAGGGAGACACAGCTTTGAGAAAGATCCCCTATGTTCTCCTTGCTGCAAGTAATAAGTCCTTCCTTCCTTCTTTCACTCTTTGCCTTGATTGTCTCTTTTGGCACAGCAGCCACCAAGAGGCAAACCAGTTTTTTGGGTAACAGTATGTTTATTACCCAGAAAAATCAACAGAAGCCCAGTCAAGACTGGCTATGACAGTGAGTTTTATGTGTCAGCTTTATTGGACTGGGGCTTCCCTTATAGCTCAGGTGGTAAAGAATCCTCCTGCAATGCAGGAGACGCCAGTTCAATTCCTGGGTCTGGAAGATCGCCTGGAAAAGGGATAGGCTACCCAACTCCAGTATTCTTGGGCTTCCCTTGTGGCTCAGTCAGTAAAGAATCTGCCTGCAATGTAGGAGACCTGGGTTTGATTCCTGGGTTGGAAGATCCCCTGGAGAAGGGAAAGGCTACCCACTCCAGTGTTCTGGCCTGGAGAATGCCATGGACTGCATGGTCCATGGGGTCACAAAGAGTCGAACACAACTGAGTGACTTTCACTTTCTTGGACTAGGGGATGCCCAGATAACTGATAAAACAGCTTCTGGGGAATTCCCTGAAGGTTCAGTGACTGGGGCTCCACATTTCCATTGCAGAGGGCATGTGTTAGATCCATGGTCAGGAAACTAAGATCCCAAAAGCCACATTAAGTAGCCAAAAAAGAAAAGAAAAGAAAAAAAAATATCGTTGGGGATTCTCTGGCAGTCCAGTGGTTAGGGCTCTGCTTTTACTGATGAGGGAGAGGGTTCAAACCCTGAACCAGAGTTCAATCCCTGGTTGGGTCCCACAAGACACCTGGTAGGGCCAAAATAAAGAAATTAATTAAAATAAAAGAAAAACACTGTTTCTGGGTGTGTCTATCAGAGTGTTTCTGGAAGTGATTAGCATTTGAATTGGTAAACTGAGTAGAGCAGACAGCCCTTCCCAAAGGAGGGCGGGGCATCACCCAATCTGTTGAGGGCCTGGATAAAACAAAAAGGGGGAGGAGGGGTAAATTTCTCTGCTGGAACTGAGACCTGTCCTCACGCATCACCACTCTTGATTCTTAGGCATTCAGACACGTTGGGACTCAGACCATCAGCCACCTGCTCAGTTCTCAGGCCTGAGATTTCACATGGAATTACACCCACAGCTCTCCGCGTCGCTGGGACCTCTTCGCTACCACGCTGTGGGAACCAGGATCGGGTTCTGAAACAGGAGGGAAGGGGACAGGGCACGACCTTTAAAAGAATGATATAGCCCAAGGATGCAACATAAACTTGTTGTCAATCAGTCCCTAAGTCACATTGGACTCTTTGCAACCCCCTGGACTGCAGCACACCAGGCTCCTCTGTCCTCCAGTATCTCCCAGAGTTTGCTCAAATTCATGTCATTGAGTCAGTGATGCTATCTAACCATCTCATCCTCTACTGCTCCCTTCTCCTTTTGCCTTCAATCTTTTCTATCATCAGGGTCTTTTCCAATGAGTTGGCTCTTTGCATCAACTGGCCAAAGTATTGGAGCTTCAGCTTCAGCATCAGTCCTTCCAATGAATATTCAGGGTTGATTTCCTTTGGGGTTGACTGGTTTTCTCTCCTTTAAGTCCAAAGGACTCTCGAGAGTCTTCTCCAACACCACAGTTCGAAAGCGTTAATTCTTCGGCACTCAGCCTTCCTTATGGTCCAACTCTCACATCCATACATGACTACTGGAAAAACCATAGCTTTGACTAGACGGACCTTTGTTGGCAGTGATGTCTCTGTTTTCTAATACACTGTCTAGATTTGTCATTCCAAGGTTTCCTTCCAAGGAGCAAGCATCTTTTAATTTCATGGCTGCAGCCTCCGTCTGCAAGACTGTGGGCAAAGCCTAAATCTGAGGGTAGGGCAAGATCATTGAGGAAAACACCACCCAGCAACCCAGCTCCCATCCTAATGTCAGAGGAATGGGAAGCCTGTGGTGCACTGAAGAGAACTATGGTCACAACAAAACCTAAACCCAGCTCAACTACTGCCCACATAGATCGAACCCTCTATGTTAAAAACTTGGCAAAAGAAAAAGCACAATCATCTCCAGGCATGAATACTACTTCCTTCAACCTCTACTGTACTACATATGATGTCTGCTACTGCTGCTGCTGCTAAGTCGCTTCAGTCATGTCCGACTCTGTGCGACCCCATAGACGGCAGCCCACCAGACTCCCCCATCCCTGGGATTCTCCAGGCAAAAATACTGGAGTGGGTTGCCATTTCCTTCTCCAATGCATGAAAGTGAAAAGTGGAAGTGAAGTCGCTCAGTCATGTCCGACTCTCAGCGACCCCATGGACGGCAGCCCATCAGGCTCCTCCGTCCATGGGGTTTTCCCAGCAAGAGTACTGGAGTGGGGTGCCATCGCCTTCTCTGACATATGATGTCTAACTTACAGCAAAAAAAGACACAGGAAGCAAGAGAAAATAACCTACAGTCAAGAGATGAAATAGTCAACAATCAGATTTAGATACCACACAGATATTGGAACTAATTACACAAGGATAAACAATTATGATTCAATAACTATGATTACTCGGTTCAAGTCTCCAGTGGAAAATGTAGGCAATATGCATGAACAGACAGGAAATTTCCACAGAGAGACAGAAACTATAGCAAAAGGGTCTAGTGGAAATGCTCCAAGTAAAAGGCACAGTAACAAATTATCTTCAATGGGCACATTAGTAGATTTAATATAGAAAGGAAAGAATCAGTGGACTTGAAGACAGGCCAGTAGGAATTACCCAAATTAAAACACAAAAGGGATGGGAGGGGGACATAGGTACACCTATGGCTGATTCATGTTGACTTTTGGCAGAAACAAATACAAAATTATAAAGCAATTATTCTTCAATTAGAAATAAATATATTTAATTATAAAAAATTAAAACACAAAAAGAAAAGAGTTGGGGAAAAAACTAAAGCAGGATATCCAAAAGGTGTGGGATAATATTATGGAATATGGAACAATATAACATACATATGCTCTGAATCCCAGTAAGAGAAGAGAAAGAATGGGACAGAAGAAATATTTGAAGAGATTAATGGTGGAGAATCTTCCAAAATTAATGATGGACACCTAACCACAGATCCAAGAAGTTCAGAGAACAATAAGCAAAACTAAAAAGGAAGAAAAGAAGGAAGGAAGGGGGAAGAAAGTAGACAAGCAAAAAACACACAACCCTGAACACATCATATTCAAGCTGATGAAAGCCAAAATAAAGAGAAAATCTTGAAATCTTGAAGGCAGCCAAAGGAAAAAAGGTACCTCACAGTCAGAAAGAATTGCAGCAGACTTCTTGTCTGAAACTATGCAGAGCAGGTATCCTTCTTTCTTTCTTTTTGGCTGCTTCAGGTCTTAGTTTTGGCACACAGACTCCATTGCCCTTTGGCATGTGGGGTCTTAGTTCCTTGACCAGGGGTCAAACCCACGTCCCCAGCACTGGAAGGTGGATTCTTAACCATTGGACCACCAGGGAAGTCCCAGAACAGGTATCTTTAAAGTGCTGAAGAAACTTTCATTTTTTAAGTTTGGAGTGGAGTGGCGTCTTTAAAAAGCTGAAAGAAAAAACAATAAACCCATGAACCCCAAATACTATGCCCAAGAAAAATATCCTTCAGATGTGAGAGAGAGGGAGTTCTCTGGTGGCCTAATAGTTAGGATTATGGGCTTTCACTGGCATGGCCCAGGTTCAATCCCTGGTTGGGGAAATGCAATTAACTGAGATGAAGTCACAGTGGAGTAGCATGGACTGCTCATCCAATGTGACTGTGTCCCTGGGAGCCCAGAGCACTAGCTCTGCTCAAGGTGTTCTCAGTCTCCTGCAGGGCCGCTGGGTCTGTGACTTGAGGATGCATTGCCCAAAGCTACCATTTATGTAAAAAGGTGTGTGGGGGATAGACAAATATGACTACTTATTTGGTAGTCATATGTAAAAATGTAAAGAAACCAAATGTTTTTACATTTACATGAAGAAACTCTGGAAAGAGACACAAGAAACTGAGCAATACGGTGGGTGATGAGAGCTGGGTAGTTAAGAGATGTGGGAGTTAGAATTTTTTTCACTGTGCCCTTTTTAATTTGATTTGTGAAATCTGTAATTGTATGTCTCTGGAGTGTTTTTCCAGTATCACCTAGCGATTCTCCAATTCTCAGTGGGCACTGGCCAGCGTCCTAAAATTTAGCTCAACTCTGACACCATGTACCTAGAGATGGCATTAGACCCCACAGGTTAAGAGCTCAGTCACACAAACTGCCCCCAGGTTAGTCACCAGCCTCAAGTTCAGGCTGATGACTCCCTCCTCAAGTTCCATTAATCTGCTAGAGAAATTGGCTCAGGGAAACATTTACTTGTATTTGCCAGCTTATTATAAAAGATATTACAAGGGATACACAGAGCGAGGTCCAGGAGGGCGCTGAGCATAGGAGCTTCTGTCCCCATGGAGCTGACCTTCCTCCAGGTATATGAATGCACTCACCAACCTGGAAGATCATCAAATCCTGTGCGAGTGTTTTCAGAGAGCTTAACTTCTGGCTCCATCCACTTCCCAGAGGTCGGTGGGGTGGAGCTGAAAGTTCCAACCCTCTAATCACTTGGCCTTCTGTGACCAGCTCATCCTATGGGACTTTCCAAGTCACCTCATTAATGTAATAAACTCAGGTGTGGTTGAAAGGGGCTTGTTAAAAACAGCAAAAGACACTTTCATTGAGCTTATCACTTAGAAAATTTCAAGAGTTTTAGGAGCTCTGTGCCAGGAATAGCATAAAGACCAAGGAGCTCTGTGCCAAGAACAGGATAAAGACCAAAGATGTATTTCATAACATCACAATAACCCTTTCCAAAAAGTTGAACAGCAAACAGAGCAAAAGTACAGAGAATGAGGGACAAGAGCTGAGGTCACCAGGGCTGAGTTTACTGTTTTTTATGCAGGCAGTAGGGAGCCATCAGTTCAGTTCATTTCAGTCGCTCAGTCATATCTGACTCTGCAAGCCCATGGACTGCAGCACGCCAGACCTCCCTGTCTATCACCAACTCCCGGAGTTTACTCAAACTCATGCCCATTGAGTCAGTGATGCCATCCAACCATCTCATCCTCTGTTGTCCCCTTCTCCTTCCGCCTTCAATCTTTCCCAGCATCAGGGTCTTTTCCAATGAGTCAGTTCTTCGCATCAGGTGGCCAAAGTACTGGAGTTTCAGCTTCAACATCAGTCCTTCCAATGAATATTCAGGACTGATTTCCTTTAGGATGGACTGGTTGGATCTCCTTGCAGTCCAAGGGACTCTCAAGAGTCTTTTCCGATACCACAGTTCAAAAGCATTGATTCTTCAGTGCTCAGCTTTCTTTATAGTCCAACTCTCACATCCATACATGACTACTGGAAAAACCATAGCCTTGACTAGATGGACCTTTGTTGGCAAAATAATGTTTCCACTTTTTAATATGCTGTCTAGGTTGGTCATAACTTTTCTGGGAGCCATAGAAGGATGTATAAAAGGAGGAGGAAATGAGTGTGATCCAATCAGACTTGGAAGGGTCAGCCCAGAAGGTGGTTGACAGAGAGCTAGGGGACTTCCCTGGTGGTCCAGTGGTTGAGAATCCACCTTGCAATGCAGGGGACATGGGTTCAATCCCTAGTCTGGAAACTAAGATCTTACATGCTGTGGGACAATGGGGCCTGTGCCAAACAATGACTGAGCCCTTGCTCTAGAGCCTGCGAGCCACAACTGCTGAAGCCCTCACACCCTAGAGCCTATGCTCCACAATGAGAGAAGCCACCACAGTGAGAAGCCTGCGTACCACAGTAGAGAGTAACCCCTGCTCACTGCAGCTAAAGAGAGCCTGCAAGCAGCTAGGAAGAGCCTACACATCACAGTGACGACTCAGCACAGCCAAAAAAAAAAAAGACCAGAGCTGGAAGATCGGTGCATGGCCACTGATCCAGGGCAGAGATCCAGGGCAGGCAAGGGAGTCCAAGCAGAGAGGGACAATCAGAGAGAAATAGGTTGGGCGGGGAGAAACACATGGTAGAAAAACCAAAAGGCGAAGTTAAGGAGGCCTCCCCTGTAGGCCAGGGAGGTGTCAGCCAGCTCCTTCCCTCTCAGAAGAGATGTGAATGTCAAATCCCGAGCTCCCTACAACTGTACTGGCCCCTGATAAACACCCATTCCCTCCCCAGTGGCCAGCATTACTCATCCCCTCTGCAACCCCCTCACTGCTGAGAGATGAAGTGACTGCAGCTGCCCTCTTGCCATGTGACAGATGCCTGTCTGAGCAAGAGCTGGGGGAGGGAGGGAACAGGACAGATGGAGTCCGGTTCAGCTCCCCTTCACCCAGATCCCCGGGCCCTGCTGCTCCTGTGGGCTTTGGAAACCAAAAAAAAAAAAAATCAAACCTGTGTTTAATGAGGCTGCCTGGCCATCCGTCATGCATAGCCAGTACATTGTGACCAGGGAAAACCCAGCAGCCAAGATCCAGACCAGGATCTCTGAGTCAGAGCAGGGTGAGAGTGGGGAGGACTCAGAGAAAGACAAAGGGCCCATAACAGTTAATCTGGACTGTGGACATCACATCTCTCTCACCTAAACAAGGATAACATTCTCTGTGGCAGACGTTACAAGTTAGCCACTCCATACCCACTTGCTCTACCACCTTCCTAAGAGAACCACAATTGTTGCATGGTGGGAAGGAAAGGTACTTACTCCTTCAGCTCCCCTTGCAGGTAGAGGTCACCACATGACCCAGTTCTGGACAGTGAGGTGAGAATCCACGGGGGCATTTCGAAGATGGATGCCTGGAAGACAAGGGGGAAAACACCATCCTCTGAGGTGATGCAGTGGGAAAATCTAAGGTGAACGAGGGGCTTCCCTTGTGGTCCAGTGGTTGAGAATCTACCTGCCAATCAGGGGACATGAGTTTTATCCCTGGTCTGGGAAGATCCCACACGTCTCAGAGCAACTAAACCCACATGCCACAACTACTGGAGCTTGAGTTCCCAGAGCCTGTGCTCCACTAGAGAAGCCATCACGATGAGAAACCCCTTGTACCACAACGAACAGTAGCCCCGGTTCACCGCAGCTGGAGAAAGCCCAAGCACAGCAACAAAGACTCAGGGCAGTCAGAAACAAATACATAAAGTTAATTATTTTTTAAAAAGGTGAATGAGTTCCAGCAGCTTCATGGAACTGAAGACCACACAAGACCAGGGCTGCCACATCTGGACTTCCAATTGGAAAGTGTTGGGGTTTTAGGGTTTTAAGGTTTCCACCTCTGTAAGGGTGGAAGATGAAGCTCTAGACTCTGTGAAAGTCTAGGAGCTGGAATTAGGTTTCCCATATAAAGTAGAAGTTGGAAATTAAATTTCTTCCTTGAATGATGACTGGATAAAAACTGCCCAATAGCTCTGCACGAACTGTGGTGTCGGAGAGAGTCCCTCAGACTGCAAGGAGATCCAACCAGTCCATCCTAGAGGAAATCAGTCCTGAATATTTGTTGGAAGGACTGATGCTGAAGCTGAAGCTCCAATACTTTGATCACCTGATGCAAAGAACTGACTCATTGGAAAAGACCCTGATGTTGAGAATGATTAAAGGTGGGAAGAGAAGAGGACGACAGAGGATGATGGTTCAATGGCATCACCGACTCGATGGACATGAGTTTGAGTAAGCTCCGGGAGTTGGTGATGAACAGGGAAGCCTGGAGTACTACAGTCCACGGGGTCTCAGAGAGTCAGACACGACTGAGCAACTAAACCAAACAGCCTAGAAACAAATTTCCTACCCTGAACCATGGAAGGAAAAAAGTCATCTAAGATAAATTGAAATTAAAGTAAACTTCATAGATGAGTTTGACAGTAGCCTGGGCACAGCTGTTATTTAGATCTAGGTACACTCAGGCTACTGCCCAGAATAAAACACACCGAAGAATAAAGAGATACGGAAAATAAAAGATAAGTTAAGGGAATTCCCTGATGGTCCAGCTGTTAGGACTTGGCACTTTCACTTCAACCCACTCCAGTGTTCTTGCCTGGAGAATCCCAGGGACAGGGGAGCCTGGTGCGCTGCCGTCTATGGGGTTGCACAGAGTCGGACACGACTGAAGTGACTTAGCAGCAGCAGAGCCCAACTGAAGTCTAGGTTTTGAGGATTTGAGCTAGTTGATTATTTCCAGCTCCAGATTCTGTGATTCCACAGAATGCTAAGTGCTCTCCATAGTAGAATCTGGAAATGATTGCAGACAGCGATTAATGATAGCTAGTGGGATAAATTGGAGAAGGAAATGGCAACCCACGCCAGTGTTCTTGCCTGGAGAATCCCAGGGACGGGAGCCTGGTGGGCCGCCGTCTATGGGGTCGCACAGAGTTGGACACGACTGACGTGACTTAGCAATAGCAGGGACCTCACAAGCTGTGAGGAAATTCAATGTGAAAAAGACCAGCAAAGAAAAAGCAAGTCCCTCAGCCAACAGCTTCAATCAAACTCCCAGCCAGGGGTGAACACAATTGCCAGTCATGTTAGGGGTAGAAAGGCTTTTTTGTTGTCTCAATACCTCAGTCACCTGAAGCAGAAGAATTGATAACAAATTGTTGTTTTAAGCCACTCATGTGGGATGACTTATGCTGCAAAGGATACCTGAAACAATAAAAATAATACATATGTATATAAACAACTTCCAAACAAATAGACGAAAACAGCTAAATAAAGAAAACTTGATTAGTCCAGAAGGAAGCTCTGAAGAAGAAAATTTAAAGAAGCAGAGAACGGGGACTTCCCTGCTGGTCCAGCGCTTAAGACAGCCTTCCATCACAGGGGATACAGGTTTGCTCCCTGCTCAGGAAGCTAAGATCCCACATGCTTCTTGGTCAAAAAAACAAAACATAAAACAAAAGCAACAGTGTAACAAATTCAACAAAGACCAAAAATGGTCCACTTTAAAAAAAAAAAAACAAAACAGAGAACAGAAACTTTTTACTGGTCCATGTTAACGGCTCACAAACATCCTTTCTAAACAACAGTGAAGACTGGGGATTTACTCTGATTGGGGTTTTCAGGGAGGCAGGGCCTGGCTGCGAGGATGGCGTTGGAAGAGTGAGGATTTGTGTCCTTTCTCTGCGACTTCCTAGGCTCCCAGCTGCTGGCCACAGCTCTGCCAGCAGAGCCACGAAAACCCTCCGGCCTAATTAAAAAATAAAATCAAAGAGAGAAAGAAAACTTTTTATTATACTTCCCTAATGGTGGAAAATAGTTTCAGGCATAAAAAAGCATTCAGCTGGCATCAAAAATTAACAGCCACTACATTTTATTCTGAGGAATTAATGGAAAATTTTACATGGTGGTGTAAAATGTAGGGGACAAGATGAAGGACATGATTCTTCATTGAACAGCTCTCTCCCTCACTTGCAGCAAAACACGGGTTGGCCACCAGCTCTCAGTAGGAGCTGTAGGCTCACAGAAGACCAAGTGTCATGTGGGGCCTTGCTGTGATGGCGGGGTGTGTGTGGGGGGGCTGCGGGGGCAGGGGAAGGGGCAGTGACAGGACCAATGGGAAGGTTCCGAAAGCCTTGTTGCACAACATTCGAACCCTGGCCCTGTCAAACTGGCATCTTTCCTGCCTTCCAGCCACTTGCTCTGTGCCACTCAGTCCATCTTCTGCCAAGTGATAGCTGGTGGTGAGCACATCAGACTCGGGGGCAACAGACCTGACTTCTACTGTCCTTTCTGCTGTGGACTTGCTGGGTAACTGCTCTCAGGGCCTCAGTCTCTCCACCTGTGAAATGGGCACAAGAGCTCTGGGATCCCTCTGGATTCACCCGGTGTAAAACAAACTTGGTCTTTGTCCTCACCTACGAATATGGGTAAGAACCTGGGCTCTGGAGCCAGGCAGTGCTGGCTTTGAATCCCAGAGCAGACACTTTTTAGCTTCATGGCCTTAGGCAACTCACCGCTCTGAGCCTCCGTCTCTACCTCCGTACAATGGGAACAACAGTACATGGCCCCCAGAGTGACTGTGTAATCTAGATGTCAGGCTGCATCATCTTCTTGGCTCTGGGATCCAACCCCCCGTACCCCACCCAGGTGAACTCCCAGTGCACAGGCCCAGGCTCCTCTTCTTTTTCCACAAATGTGTTTTTTGTTTGTTTTTTTGGCCATGCCAGGCAGCATGAGGGATTGAACCCCATGTTCAGCAGTGGGAGTGCAGAGTCCCAGGGAAGCCCTCCACAAAAGCGTTTACTCTAAAACATCACTGTGAGCAGTGAGACCTCCACGAGGTGGGGAAGGGGGGGGTTTATATCACCCACATCGCAGCAAACAACTGAAAATCCCCTTTGGAGCAAATGCCGCTTACTCTCTGGGGAGCGGGATGGAGGTGGTAGGAGCAGCACAGAGAAGGTTTTTCGTTTGTTTTCATTTAAATATATTTGGGGAAGAAACAACGCATAACTGACTGCTATATCGAGTCCTTGTTCTTTATTTGAAATGTTTCTTAATCAAATTTTAAAATTTCAAATATGTTTATCTTAAAAATGAATATTTCTATTTTCAGTAATGTTGATGATTAATTTATCAGAGGAGCAGTAACCCTGAGGCAAAGCCACTCGCCTCCTGGGGGTTCTGTCTGCCTCCCACACAGGGGGCCACATCTGCTCCCATTGTCTACGCCCAACCCCAGCTGCAAGGGCCCGGATCCTGGGGGCTCCTGACTTCCCCTTCTACTCCGACAATGCCAACCACATTGATTCTACCTCTGGAACCATGCTGGAGTCTGTCCCCTGCTGTCTAGGTCTGCTGCCCCCTCCCGAGTTCAGGCTCCATCATGGCTCATCCCCTTCCTGGTTGTTGCCCAGCTGGAGTGAGCTTTCTAGACACAACATCTGATCCGCCCTCCCTCCTGCCGCTGAAACACTTTCACTGGCTCTGAGGACCCCAGGACAATATCCACCTGAACACCAACATCAATACTCTCAGACCCCGAGATCCTGGGTCTCTCCAGACCCCTCACTCATGACTCCAAGCCTGGACATAACATAGGGCTTCCCTGGTAGCTCAGAGGTAAAGAATCCGCCTGCCAGTGCAGGAGACACAGGTTCATTTCCTGATCAGGGGAGATCCCACAGGCCCTGGAGCAACTAAGCCCATGTGTCACAACTACTGAACCTGTGCCCTAGAGCCTGGGAACCGCAACTACTGAGCCCATGTGCCTCAGCTACTGAAGGCCACATGCCTAGAGCATGTGCTCCACAAGAGAAGCCACAACAGCGAGAAGCCTGCACCCTGCAACTGGAGAGTAGCCCCTGCTTGCCACAACTGAAGTCCAAACAGTAACGAAGACCAAGCACAGTCAAAAATAAAGAAATAAAATTATTTTAAAAAATACAAAAAAACCCACCTAACGTAGCCAAAGAAATCAAAGAAGGCTTCCTGGGAGAGGTGAGATTTGAGTCAGGCCTAGAAGAGGAGGAGGTGTTCAGCCAGCAGAGACGGAAGGGACAGCATGATGGGCAGAGAGCACAGCCTCCAAAAAGTCCTGGGGGCCTTACGAGATCCTCTCCCGTGGCTCCTTTGCTGTAACTTGGGCTGGGAGTGTTTCCAGGTCTTTGGAGCACTGCCAAGAGGAAAGAACTCTCTGGGGACAGAGATTTATTTACTTGGTTGTAAAGTAAAAGCCAGGTTGGGGTTGGGCATTAAGAGGAAAGAAGGGATAATAAAGAGGCAGGCAGAGGACGGGCATCCTCCAGCCCCAGGGACCTGAGCCAGCAGCTCCCCTGACTTGATGCTCCTCCAAAAGGGTGCTGCCTACAAGCATGCAGTGAGCACTTACTGTTTACCAGGCCTGTGCCCAGCGCTTGGCTGCAGCTGAGTATGAGGGGTAAACAAGTCAATAAAGGCCGCACTGTCAGCCAGAGACAGACACATCCTAGGCAGAGACAGGCCGAGGGGCTGGTGCTGAGACCCCTGGGGGGTCCCAGCCTGGTGGGTATGGGGGAAGGGAGAGAGCAAACAGAGACAGCTTCCGGGGACAGAGCGCCAAGAAGAGGAAGAGTGAGTGCAAAGATGCTCCCCAGCCAGGTGCTGATCCCTGGGTGGGGGCAGGCCTGCAGGCCTCGGGGGTACTGACGTGGGACGTGGCTTTGGCCCCTTCTGCCCCCCAGCTCCCTGGCAGCCCCTCCCAGACTGCCCGATGCCCCTTGAGTCCTGTCCCAGCAGACAGCTCCAGCCACCCACTCAGGGTCTGCAGTCTGGCCGCAGCCTCCTCTGTACAGCCCTTCCCTACCTGCCTGTATCTTGTTCAGAGTGGAGAAGCCATGTGAATGTCTAGGCAGAAGCCATCCACAACCCCTAACGTGGCACAGGATGCCTGCCTGACCTTCTGATGGGCCCCCTCTCTGCAAGTGCTCCCTTAGAGATCCCCTCCCCCCTCCCACAGAGAGAACCTGCGAACCCCCACACCCCCAGGGCTGACAATTTACAATCCAATAATTCTCTTCTCTGTCTCTCGCTAATTTTGTGCTTATAGAGACGGGACAAGGCAGTAGGGGCTGGCGGGGTGGCGAGTCAAGATAACGGAACTTGCTGGACTATCTTTTATAAGTTCTGAAGGTTATATCTGGCCCCAATTTTAACTGCACTCTTTTTGTTGTTGTTGTTATTTTTTTCTTCTTATTTATGTTAAACCGCACTCTTTATTTATTATTATTATTATCGGCCATGCCATGCAGCATGTGGGATCTTAGTTTCCCGACCAGAGATCAAACCTGCACCCCTTGCACTGGAAGCTCGGAGTCTTAACCCCTGGGCCACCAGGGAAGTCCCTAAGTGCACTCTTTCTTAAAATGTATTTATTTGGTTGTGCCAGGGCTTAGTTGTGGCACGTGAACTCTTAGTTGCAGCATGAGGGACCTAGTTCCCTGACCAGGGATCTAACCCAGGCCCCCTACATTGGGACCATGGAGTCAACCACTAGACCACCAGGGAAGTCCCTTAACTGCACTCTTGAGGATGTATGAGACTTGCTGCCTTTGTCTGTAGCTATAGTTTCAGTTGGGCTTCCCTAGTGGCTCAGATGGGAAAGAATCTGCCTGCAGTGCACGAGACCCAGGTTCAATCCCTGGGTCAGGAAGATCCCCTAGAGGAGGGCACGGCAACCCACTCCAGTATTCTTGCCTGGAGAATCCCATGGACAGAGGAGCCTAGCAGGCTATCATCCTTAGGGTTGCAAAGAGTCGACATGACTGAAACAACCCAGCACGCATGTTCGTCTCAGTCGTTATTGTTGGGCCAACAGGAAACCCTGTTCCGTGCCTCATCCTGGCGCATGTGCAAAAGCGTTCACTGCACCATTGCCGGCAATTATAAAAACTGGCAACAACTCCAGCGACTATCAGTAGGGGAGGGTCATAAACACAACAAGAGCAGGGGCAACACCTGCCTAACCCTCAGCTGTTATACCCTCAGTGCCTAATGTGGTGCCTGGCACATAGTAGGTGCTCAGCAAACATTTGTGAAAGGAGGAAAGGAAGGAGAGAGCGAGGGGAGCAAAGCGTTCAAAGGGTCTTGCAGGATCCCAGAAAGCAAACCCTTCTCCCTTTAGCCGGGTGAGAAAGACGCACTTTGGGGGCTGTTATTGTTCATTTTAAAAACTTCCATCAAATGACTTCAGAATTCAATTCCCTCTTGAATGTTTCTCTTTTCTCATTTTCATCATCTCCCGTCTTTTTAATACTCGTTGTTGAGTTCCCTTTTGCAGCGGTTGATTGAATTGAGGCTCTGGGGACTTGCGACAGTCACTTTAGACACTTAGAGTTCCAATCACGCTGTTCCATGCTCCCCCCCGCCGTTAGCACCCAAGAAACCAGCTCTTATGAGAGCCGAGAATATCTTTACAGCCCAGAACGCCACACTCTAAAACACAGACGGTAAAAGTCAGAATGCTCTGTGACTAATGTGTGTCCAATGAAAGTATTAAAATGCCCATTTAATGGGAGAAGGCTGATTGAAAAAATCCATGTGCTGGTGAAGTTCTGTGACTGATGTCATATGGGGTCCACGCCTGGAAAAGACACGGAGCTCATCAGTCCAGGGGCCAAGCTGTCCAATGTCTCCAGTTCCAGGAAACACCCATAGTCCCCCTCCCACAGGGAGTGGCACCCCATGGAGGCAGACAGAGGGAGGCACTCACGTCAGCTGGTCACTTCCTGGGACTTGCCTGGTGGTCCCGTGGTTAAGAATCCACCTTCAAAGGCAGGGGACTCAGGTTTAATCCCTGGTCGGGGAGTTAAGATCCCACATGCCGTGGCGAACTAAGCCTGTGTGCCGCAACTACTGAGCCCAAGTACTCTAGAGCCTGTGCTCCACAATGAGAGAAGCCCCTGTTTGCCACAATTAGAGAAAGCCTGTAGGCCACAACAAAGACCCAACACATAGCCAAAAACCCCCACAAAACACAAACAAAACAAACCACAAAAAACAAACAGGCAAAACTGGGGCATTTCCTGTGTGCCGGGTCTTGTGCAAGGCACAACCTCATGGACTCCTGAGAACAACTCTGAGAGGTGAGATTTATTATCACCCTCTTGCAAAGGGCACTTCCTGTGAGGTCTCAAAGGTGGAAGAGGAGTTAGCTAGGAGAAGAGGAGGGCCCTGGAAAGGAATTACCCAGAGGAAACAGTACGTGCAAGGCAAGAGGCAGTATATAAAAAGAAAAGCAGTTTGGTATTGCTGAGGCTTAAAGTGCCAACAGTGAGAGGAAAATGATGAGGCTAGAGCTGTGGGTGGGAACAGATGACAGTTTCATGGACCTTGCTGGATGGGGCAGGGACTGGGAGGCAGGAGCCAGAAGCTGGGAGACTCCGGAGTGGCTGTCAGAGTCATCAAGGCAAGAGATGAGGGAGTTAGAGAAACTCACGGAGGCATAGATAGCAGGACTGGGTGGCTGATTGGACTGGATACCTAAGGAGGCTGAGGGGAGGAGAGGACCCAAGGATGATGTCCAGATTTCTGTCTGCAGAGCTGATGGTGGGGCTGCCCAACTCAGGGACCCAAGGCAGACCTGGGGAATAATGTAGCAATGCACCGTGGACATGCTCAGCTCTTGGCAATCAAAAGACAAGAGCCCAAGAGGAGAGGGTCTGGCCTATGTGTGGCCTGGGCCCAACTCAGAGGCATAGCTGTTGATTGTCAGCTTGGCAATGATCCCTGAAGCCACAGAGCAGCAGGGCTCACCTAGTTCAGTTTGACCTGCACTGTGTTTAAAATATGAGTCCATGTTTAGAAAACAAGGCATGCTCAGTTAAAACACAAACATTTGTCTTCTCTTGGAAAATCAGAAGATTTGGCCACATGGGCTAGAATCCCATGAGGGCAACCATTGCTGAGAAGTAGCTAAGAAGTTGAGCTTCCCTGGTGGCTCAGTGGTAAAGAATCTGCCTGCCAATGCAGGAGACGCAGGTTCAATCCCTGGGTGGAGAAGATCTCCCACTCCAGTATTCTTGCCTAGGAAATCCCATGGACAGAGAAGAATGGTGGGCTATAGTCTGTGTGGTCTAAGACAGGAGTTAGTGACTACACAACAACAAAGCTAAGAAGTTGGATAGCTAATAGGACTTCCCTGGTGTTCCAGTGGCTAAGACTCTGCTCTCCCAATGCAGGGGGCCCGGGGTTCAATCCCTGATTGGAGAACTAGATCCCACATGTCACAACTAAGAGTTCGCATGCTGCAAGATCCTACATACTGCAACTGAAATTACCCTGTATGCTGCAACAAAGATCCCATGTGCCGCAACTACGACCTGGTGCAGCCAGATTAATAAAAATAAATATTAAAAGAAAAGGAGTAGTTCAGAACTAGGTAGTTAAGTCAGAATACATGCTCTTTCATTCACCACAGTCCCCACCATTCCCTATGGTCTCGTAGAATCCGAGGCTAAGTAGTTCTGTTGTCAGTTACTGCACTTGCAATGACTTCCAACATCCCACACTTTTATCATAAAGGATAGTCTCAGAGAGTTGAAGTTCAGTGTTTCAAGTAAAACAGGAGCGCATATATCTTTGCAGACACCAAGACAATTCCTTTGCCTTTAATATGCAAAACGAGTCTGTGTCAAAAGCCTAAGCCAGGCCAGACGCTCTTCTCTCATCCACAGGTCTTGCTAGCAATCCGTGGCCTAGAGGGAAAAGAGAAGAGGGACACAGGGAGAGAGTAATCAGACAGGGAGGGCGACAGGGGGCATCACCAGGAAATAGACTTTTAAGGAGAGAGTGATCAGCAATATCCAGCGCTGACGGAAGTTGAGTTAGACAGGCATGGCTCATTTGTGACAAGAGTTTGTGCACACAAGGCCACACATGCATCCACATGTAAAAATGAGTGCACACGCCCATGTGCACACAGGCACATGTATATACACACATACACAAGAGCAAGCACACAGGTCATTTACACTCCCAGTATACCTGCCTCTGCACACACAGAGACACATTTTCAGTTAGTTGCTCAGTTGTGTCTGACTCTTTGTGACCCCATGGACTGCAGCACACCAGGCTTCCCTGTCCATCACCAAGAGTTCCCCAAATTTTGTCAGAACTCTCCACCATGACCCATCGTCTTGGGTGCTACACAGTATGGCTCATAGTTTCATTGAGGTAGACAAGGCTGTGGTCCATGTGATCAGATTGGTTAGTTTTCCGTGATTGTGGTTTTCATTCTGTCTGCCCTCTGATGGAGAAGGATAAGAGGCTTATGGAAGCTTCCAGGTGGGAGAGACTGACTGAGGGGGAAAATGGGTCTTGTTCTGAAGGGCAGGGCTATGCTCAGTAAATCTTTAATCCAATTTTCTGTTGATGGGCAGGGTTGTGTTCCCTCTTTGTTTGACCTGAGGCCAAACTATGGTGGAGGTAGTGAAGATAATGGGGACCTCCTTCAAAAGGTCCCATGCAGGCACTGCTGCACTGAGTGCAGCAGGCCACCGCCGACCCACGCCTCTGTCAGAGACCCCTGGACACTCGTGGCAAGTCTGGGTCAGTCTCTTGCAGAGTCACTGCTCCTTTCTCCTGGGTCTTTGTGTGCACAAGGTTTTGTTTGTGCCCTCCAAGAGTCTGTTTCCCCAGTCCTGTGTAAGTTCTGGTGGCTCTATGATGGGGTTAATGGCAACCTCCTCCAAGAGGGCTTATGCCATACCCAGGTCTACTGTACCCAGAGCCCTGCCCCTGCAGCAGGCCACTATAGACCCGTACCTCCACAGTTGAGTCAGTTCAGTCGCTCAGTCGTGTCTGACTCTTCACGACTCCATGAATCACAGCACTCCAGGCCTCCCTGTCCATCACCAACTCCCAGAGTTCACTCAGACTCATGTCCATTGAGTTAGTGATGCCATCCAGCCATCTCATCCTCTGTCGTCCCCTTCTCCTCCTGCCCCCAATCCCTCCCAGCATCAGAGTCTTTTCCACTGAGTCAACTCTTCACATGAGGTGGCCAAAGTACTGGAGTTTCAGCCTTAGCATCATTCCTTCCAAAGAAATCCCAGTGCTGATCTCCTTCAGAATGGATTGGTTGGATCTCCTTGCAGTCCAAGGGACTCTCAAGAGTCCAACACCACAGTTCAAAAGCATCAATTCTTCGGCACTCAGCTTTCTTCACAATCCAACTCTCACATCCATACTTGACCACAGGAAAAACCATAGCCTTGACTAGACGGACATTTGTTGCCAAAGTAATCTCTCTGCTCTTCAATATGTTATCTAGGTTGGTCATAACTTTTCTTCCAAGGAGTAAGCGTCTTTTAATTTCATGCTGCAGTCACCATCTGCAGTGATTTTGGAACCTGGAATGTCAGGTCCATGAATCAAGGCAAATTGGAAGTGGTCAAACAGGAGATGGCAAGAGTGAATGTCGACATTCTAGGAATCAGCGAACTAAAATGGACTGGAATGGGTGAATTTAACTCAGATGACCATTATATCTACTACTGCAGGCAGGAATCCCTCAGAAGAAATGGAGTAGCCATCATGGTCAACAAAAGAGTCCAAAATGCAGTACTCGGATGCAATCTCAAAAACGACAGAATGATCTCTGTTCGTTTCCAAGGCAAACCATTCAATATCACAGTAATCCAAGTCTATGCCCCAGCCCGTAACGCTGAAGAAGCTGAAGTTGAACGGTTCTATGAAGACCTACAAGACCTTCTAGAGCTAACATCCAAAAAAGATATCCTTTTCATTATAGGGGACTGGAATGCAAAAGTAGGAAGTCAAGAAACACCTGGAGTAACAGGCAAATTTGGCCTTGGAATACGGAATGAAGCAGGGCAAAGACTAATAGAGTTTTGCCAAGAAAATGCACTGGTCATAGCAAACACCCTCTTCCAACAACACAAGAGAAGACTCTACACATGGACATCACCAGATGGTCAACACCAAAATCAGACTGATTATATTCTTTGCAGCCAAAGATGGAGAAGCTCTATACAGTCAACAAAAACAAGACCAGGAGCTGACTGTGGCTCAGATCATGAACTCCTTATTGCCAAATTCAGTCTTAAATTGAAGAAAGTGGGGAAAACCACTAGACCATTCAGGTATGACCTAAATCAAATCCCTTATGATTATACAGTTGAAATGAGAAATAGATTTAAGGGACTAGATCTGATAGATAGAGTGCCTGATGAATTATGGACAGAGGTTCGTGACATTGTACAGGAGACAGGGATCAAGACCATCCCATGGAAAAGAAATGCAAAAAAGCAAAATGGCTGTCTGGGGAGGCCTTACAAATAGCTGTGAAAAGAAGAGAAGCGAAAAGCTAAGGAGAAAAGGAAAGACATAAGCATCTGAATGCAGAGTTCCAAAGAATAGCAAGAAGAGATAAGAAAGCCTTCTTCAGCCATCAATGCAAAGAAATAGAGGAAAAGAACAGAATGGGAAAGACTAGAGATCTCTTCAAGAAAATTAGAGATACTAAGGGAACATTTCATGCAAAGATGGGCTTGATAAAGGACAGAAATGGTATGGACCTAACAGAAGCAGAAGATATTAAGAAGAGATGGCAAGAATACACAGAAGAACTGTACAAAAAAGATCTTCACGACCCAGATAATCACGATGGTGTGATCACTCATCTAGAGCCAGACATCCTGGAATGAGAAGTCAAGTGGGCCTTAGAAAGCATCACTACGAACAAAGCTAGTGGAGGTGGTGGAATTCCAGTTGAGCTCTTTCAAATCCTGAAAGATGATGCTGTGAAAGTGCTGCACTCAATATGCCAGCAAATTTGGAAAACTCAGCAGTGGCCACAGGAATGGAAAAGGTCAGTTTTCATTCCAATCCCAAAGAAAGGCAATACCAAAGAATGCTCCAACTACCTTACCTCCACAGGAGACACTCAAACACAGTTCTGGCTCAGTCTCTGTGGGGTCTCTGGGTCCTTTTGCACACAAAGTTTGTTTGAGCCCTCTGAGCATCTCTGGTGGGTATGGGGTTTGACTCTAAATGCGATTTCACCCCCCACTACCATTTTGCTGGGGCTCAATGGCACCCCACTCCAGTACTCTTGCCTGGCAAATCCCATGGATGGAGGAGCCTGATAGGCTGCAGTCCATGGGGTCGCTGAGAGTCGGACACGACTGAGCGACTGCACTTTCACTTTTCACTTTCATGCATTGGAGAAGGAAATGGCAACGCACTCCAGTGTTCTTGCCTGGAGAATCCCAGGGACGGGGAGCCTGGTGGGCTGCCGTCTATGGGGTCGCACAGAGTCGGACACGACTGAAGCGACTGAGCAGCAGCAGCAGCAGCACCCTTTGCCCTTGGGCCTCCAAGATGGCGGAGTAGAAGGACATGCGCTCATCTTCTTCTGCGAGAACTCCAAAATTACAACTCGCTGCTGAACAACTGTTAACAGGGGAATGTTGGATCCCACCAAAAAAAGATACCCCATGTCCAAGGGCAAAGAGACACATACGCACACACACCAAGAAGAGTGTGATGAAGAGGTGTGCACACACAAGCGGGCATGCAAACACACACGTACGCGTGTGGACACACCTACTCAGGCACAAAGACGTAGTGTCTGCACAGACGCAGGCCCACGTACATCCCCACCGCCGCCTGACTCCGGGCACCCTCCCGGGGATCCACGCTCACACCTAATGAAGCCCTGCCAGTTCCAAACCAGCAACTCGTAACTAAATAAATATGATAAACAACTCCCCTCCAGATGGCTCCGCACGCACACCCACTCCTCCCGCTTGGAGGGATGGCACATTCTATGCCAATAAATCCTCCTGTTTGAAAACATTTGCCTTCTTAATTGGCCCGTTTACGGGTAAAATATGTTTCTGGGTAGTGCTCTGCCAGAACGGGGTGCAGAGATGCCCCATCCTGCCTGGAGCTCAGCCAGGAGACAGGCCTTGGAGCTGCAAGTGCACCTCTGCCCCGGCCCAGGAGGACAAGCTTGACCCCTGCCGAGACAAGGCTGAAGGGAAAGGCTCTCCCCATGGCTTTTTTCCTCCCTGTGTCTCGAGTTTTCTTTGGGTTCACATTTATCGAGCTTGCTGCATGCAGCACTGCCATCAGAGACACCCTCTTCTCTCCATGTTTGTGTTTCTGGCCAGGCGCTTGTGAGGTGTGCTGACTGTGCTGACCCCCATAGTGGGGTGAAGGGTGATTCCCCCAAAGATATACCCACATCCAAATCCCCAGAACCTGTGAATGTGACCTTCTTTGGGAAAAGGGTCTTTGCTGGTATAATTAAATGAAAGACCTTAAGATGATATCCTAGATTCCCAAGTGGGCCCTAAATCCAATGTCTTACAAGAGACCACAGATGACACATGTGGAGAGGAAGGTGATAAAGGGCTGGTCTGTGGCTCAGCAGCCCGGGTCAGAGTGGGTAGATTGTTTGATTCACCCACTGTGTGACCTTGGCCAAGTCACTCTGTACCTCTGAGACTCCATCTTCTCATCTGTGAAATGGGGGACATAATAACAGCCACTCCTAGGGTTATTGAGAGGACTGATGGAAAAAAAAAAACCCAAAAGCACTCCAATAAATAATATAAAATAAAACAAAGTGAATAATTGTTGGAAAAAAAACTCACAGAGCCCTAAGCAGTACACTGACTACTCAGTAAGTGCTGGCTGGTGTTAGGGTGAGCTTAGAGGCCAGAGAGAGGGAGCACATAGCCTCTGGCCACGGAAGGTCACTTTACGGCCAATGTGTGGCCAGGATGACAGCCTAGTGGGCCAAGGCAGGCTGGTGCCCTGACAGATGGGGCCATGGCTGTGAGCCTATGCTCACCACGAGCATCCTCCCCAGAGCACACCCAGTCCTCTGCTCATGACAGCCCAGCCGCTGTTCTGAGAGCTGAGAGGTAGCAAGGAGGGTCTGCATGGCCAGGGACAGGGAGAAGGCAGGCTCCCCGCACTGACACAAGCCCATCTTTCCTGGCAGTGTGCAGTAGGCGCTCAGAAGAGGCAGCCTGAGTGACTTCCTCTCCGTCTTCATGAGAACATCACCTAGATTTATAACCAATGTGACAGCTAAGAGTTCAGAGTCTGGCCAATATAAACAAACCTTAGTGTTAACCATGAAGGGTTGGCTAAGGTTAAATGCAGGAAGAGAAGGGAAGTGACAACATTGTCACCAAACCAGATCCATTGAATTATCATTGTTCTGCAGAGACTTGATCATGTAGGGTCCAAGGTCAGGGCTCTGGTCCTCCCTGCAGGCTGTTTTGATGAAAGCAAATGTCCACGGATAATTTGATGAAATTATCCTTTTCCTCAAATAATCCATTTCTTCAGCTAGCACGTACTGAGCACCTCTAAGTGCAGGCACACAGGGGTGCTGAGCACAGGAATACAATAGCCTCAGCTGTCATGGAATTTAGGGCCGGGAGAGAGAAACAGACGTCCGACAAGGAAATGGAGGGCCTCTAAGGTGATGAGAATGAGACAGGGCTATGCGTGGAGCTGTGAGAATATGGAGCTGGGGAGTCAGGGATGGGAGAGCAAGCCAGGCAGAAGGGCCTCTCTGCTGTTAAGGATAAAAGGCAGGCAGGGAAGCTACAACACCTGGCCTAGATATTAAGAGGTACCCCTGGCAGCTGAGTGGAGAATGGTTTATAGGGGATCAGGGAGACAGGGAAACCGGTGAGGAGGCCATGACAAGCAAAGGAATGAGGGTGGCCAGAATCAGAGCCAAGGCAAGTTCGTGGGTGTGCAACCTGTGCAACCACACAGGGCCTTCATCCAGAAGGGCCCCCACTTGGTTTAATACTTGTCACTGTCTTGAAATTGCTAATAATTTTTGAAGAAGGGGCCCTGTGTTTTCATGTTGCCCTGGCCCCTACAAATTAAATAGAGGGCCGAGGAAAGCAGAGAAAGGATCTTTCTTAAACACTCAAAATCATAAACCTTTTTGCACCGGTGCACTGTAATAGGGCTTGTACCATCTCTGAGAGCCAACTTTGAGGAATTTTGTTGTCTTGTTAGTAGCCTGAAATTGGCCTTGGTGGGAGTACTTACACCATGGAAATCAGCTAACATTACAAGTCAGTCTTATTTTTTCAAAGACATTTATTCATCAGCATTTCCCAGAGTGTGTCCAAGGCCACACTTGAGTAGTGTGCTAAAAATATAGTTTCTAGGTGATGCCAAAGCCCCCTGAGGCTGCAGGGCCAGCACAGGAAGGCTGGGGCCCACCACAGCGTCTACACGCTTCATAGGAGGGAGGGCTAGAAAAAACCGGATTTGTGGAGTGAGAGTGTGGGGGCGTCCTGCTTGGGGTCAAAAACTGAAGTTCTGGGCCTGGGACCCAACCTCACCCTCCCACGTGGAGGCTGAGCCCATAGGGGAGACATCACCCACAAGGTTGCCCACTTTGCGGGACTCCTGGGGCGAACACGGGACCAATACAGAGCCCTCCTAGACCACGCAGGAGCAGCACACACCAGCCCCCCTCTCCTCACCCGCCCAGCCCCTGGCGCTCAGTAGATAATGACTATTACATTACGAATGTTGTGGCTATAATGGCCCCACCTCCTGGCTGGCTTCCCTCCATTCTGTTACAGCCTTACCTCTCATCCCCACTCTGGCAGGAGCCAGGACCTCCACACATACAACAATCTCATCCGGCCCCAAACCCCCTGTCCCCGCCCCCGTGTCTGTCTCATCAGACCCCAGAAAGCAGGCAAGTTGGGATGGCTGGGGGTGGGGATTCTAAGCCCATTCCTATCCCATCTTCCCCACCCCTCCTCCTCTCGCCCTTCCCTCCCGGAGCGCAGACCCTCCTGAAGAGCCGCCTCCCAACCCCCATTCCCCACCCCTCACTCCCCGCCCCGAGGCTCCAGCGCTGCACGGGGCCTCACTTCCGGGGAAATGGCGCCACCTTCAGGCACCCGGGCGCGCTGCGGCGTCGGCTCCTCACCCCCGGGGCCTGGACTCCCGCCCTGGTCCACAGGGTCACCCCGCCTGCTGGCTGGAGCAGTGGACCGCGTTTCCCATCAAGTGTCCGGTGGAACCTACACACGCTGATGAGATGCTTGGAAAACGCCCCCTGGAGATGCTCCGTGGACATTTGCCCTGAAGTCCGACTTGAGTTAACCCTTCAGTTCCCGGAACATGAATGCTGAGGCCATGGGAAAGTCATTCTTCAGTTTCCTCAAATGCAGCATGGGGGTGAGGGTTAGAAGAGATTATCTCGAAGGCTTGGTGGAATTCTCAAACTTTCATGAAGAGAGAATCATTTGGAGGCGTGTTTAAAATGCAAAATCCAGAACTCCAAGAAATTCTGATCCATGCAGGAGCTTGCGTGTTCAGTCAAAATCAGAGATTCTGATGCAGATGGTCTGTCTACCCCAGAGTGGGAAACACTGCCGAAGGAATGAGCCTCCAGGAAGCTGGAAAAGCCGGCAGCGGCCTGCCGGAGCACACCTTGAATGTGGACGCTGTGACTGCACAGAAGGCGGTGGAAGCTGTGTGTGTGCTCAGTTCCTTCAGTGGTGTCCGACTCTTGGCGACCCCATGGACTGTATGTAGCCAGCCAGGCTCCTTTGTCCATGGAATTTTCTGGGCAAGAATACTGGAGTGGGTCGCCATTTCCCCATCTAGGGCATCTTCCCAACCCAGGGATCGAACCCATGTCTTCTGCATCTCCTGCCTAACAGGCAAATTCTTTACCGCTGAGTCACCTGGGAAGCCAAATAGAAGCCGTGAGAGCTATTGTAAGCCATGGGAGCTTGCTACATTCTGTGCAGCAAGGCATGCAAGAGTGACAGCTTTTTAGAATGATCACACTGGCTCTGGCTACTATGAAGAGAGAGTTGGTAAGGGTCCATCATGGTGGTGGCAACGACCTCAGAGAGGTAACTGCTGAAGTTGCCCAGATGAGATTCAGTGGTGTCCTGGACCAAGTGGAGGGGAGGAAAGGGGGACAGATTTCAGAGGTAAATCTTTTGCCTCCTTTCGAACACAAGAAGAATAGATTAGAATTGCTGATTATATTCTTATCCCAGCGTTTTAAAACTTCAAGGGGTTGTGTATGTATTATGTGCCCAATATACCACTCTGTGTGAGTGTGTATATATAGATATACAGATGGTAGAGATACAGATTCAGATATAGATGTGGCATGGATTCAAAAAATTTCTCTGGATGGTGTATCAGAGACCAGATGAGTTAATTCAATACCTGGCACATACTAAGCATTCTGTGTCGGCTCTCACGGCAGATTGTGCCTCCCAAATATGGCCCAAATGATATCTCCTGTCCCCCATGCTCTTTTTTCTTTTCTTTTAAAAAAAGTTTTATTGGAGTACAGTTGATTTGAAGTTTTGTGTTAGTTTCAGGTGTATGGCAAAGTGAATCAGTTATACATACACATATATCCACTCTTTTTTAGATTCTTTTCCCATATAGGTCTTTACGGAGTATTGAGTAGAGTTCCCTGTACTATACAGTAGGTCCTTATTTGTTATCTATTTTATATCAGATCAGATCAGTTGCTCAGTTGTGTCCAACTCTTTGCGACCCCATGAATCGCAGCACGCCAGGCCTCCCTGTCCATCACCAACTCCCGG
Organism: Bos taurus; assembly: GCF_002263795.3. Classification (NCBI taxonomy): domain Eukaryota; kingdom Metazoa; phylum Chordata; class Mammalia; order Artiodactyla; family Bovidae; genus Bos; species Bos taurus. The sequence goes on along the minus strand of NC_037340.1, from coordinate 63,277,904 downwards.
AGTTCACTCAGACTCACGTCCATCGAGTCAGTGATGCCATCCAGCCATCTCATCCTCTGTCGTCCCCTTCTCCTCCTGCCCCCAATCCCTCCCAGCATCAGAGTCTTTTCCACTGAGTCAACTCTTCGCATGAGGTGGCCAAACTACTTTCAGCTTTAGCATCATTCCTTCCAAAGAAATCCCAGGGCTGATCTCCTTCAGAATGGATTGGTTGGATCTCCTTGCACTGTGCATGTGTCTTCTTTATGTCAATAAGTGAGTGAGTGTTAGTCACTCAGTGAAAGGTTGTTGTTGAATCACGCGAATACAGCAGGATTCTTGGCCCCCGGAGGAGAAGAATTCAATCCGGGGCCAGAGACGAGGCTTGATCGCTCAGAGCTTTTGTGTAATAAAGTTTTATTAAAGTATAAAGGAGATAGAGAAAGCTTCTGACATAGGCATCAGAAGGGGGCAGGAAGAGTACCCCCCTGCTAGTCTTTAGCTGGATGTTATATAGTCACTAGCAGTCTGTTAATGAAAGAAAGGAATGTCTTAAAATTCAGAATGGCACCAGGCCCCTCACCCATAAGATGCATTTTGGGATAATCTTGGCACCAAATGGTTTATCCTGGGCCATAAAATGATTAACTTGAATCTTGAAGAAGGGCAGACCACCATACAAATAGTTTCATTTACATAGATTAGGGGAACAATATCTATACTGGTTTGTCAAGTAGGTTCTGGGCCAAGAGGCGGAACCGACTTGGAGACAGAGTTTGGGGTAAAGGCATAGTACATTAGCATAGCTTAAGACAAACATTTCCATAAGAAAAAGGCATTGGTTATCTCTAGACTCGAGAATAGCTAACTTCAGGCGAAGCCGGGTGTCATTATGGCAACACAATATTTTAAGAGAAACCTCCCTTTAAATTTGTATAGAGAAGGAAAAAATATTGCTAGTTTGTTTCCTCCTGCCGCTTAAGAGAGATAAAAATGTCTGACACTTGCAGGCTATTTCCTCTATTTGGAGACCCCTGGCCTTCCTGCTGTTACCCTCTCATCAGTCATATCCAACTCTTTGAGACCTCATGGACTGTAGCCCACCAAGCTCCTCTGTCCATAGGATTTTCCAAGCAAGATTACTGGAGTGGATTGCCATGTCTTCCTCCAGGGGATATTCCCGACCCAGGGATCAAACCCATGTCTCCTGTGTCTCCTGCCATTCGGGTGGATTCCTTACCTGCTTAGCCAATGGTTAAGCCCACTATATGTCTAAAGCAGTGTGTATATGTCAGTCCCAATCTCCCAATTTATCCTTCCCCACATCCCACGCTCTTTTAGAACTAACCCTGCCCTCATCAGGAGGTGGAGTCTAATTCCCCTCCCCTTGAATCTGCAACTAATATAACCAGTAAAACACAGCAGTGTGACTTCACATGACTTCCAAGGCTAGGTCATAAAGGTGATAGATACATCATCAACAATATTGGCTGGAACCATCAATTTTAGAGCCCTGACCTTGGACAACACCAAGGGCTGCATGCTGTGAGGAGGCTCAAGCCACATGGAGAAGTCATGTGTTCCTGCTGAGCCCCCACGGGAGGTCCCAGCCCCCACCAGCACCCATAGCCACACATAGCACGCAACTGAAGAGGTCTCCGAATGTTCCAACTGATGACGTCACCAGCCTTCCAGGGCTTGGCAGGGGAGGCCCTAATTACCATGGAACAGAGATAAGTCATACCCTCTGGGTCCTTTCTGAGTTTCTGAACACAGAATCTATGAGCATAAGGAAATAGTTGCATTTCACAACTAAGTTTCAGGGCGGTTTACTGTGAAGCAATAGGTAAGCGGAACTGCCGTAGTGTATACCACTGTGTCTTTGTCCACGCTTTCTGCGAGGGAACCAAGTGCCCACATGTAGCTGCCCAAGCAGAGGAGGGAGAGAAGGAAACCAGGTAGTCCCCGTGAGATGGTCTAGGGGAAAAAGGTCAGGCCTTCGGGTGGGAAGGGGAAACCAGCCCCAAAGGAGTCCCATCTTCAAAGCCCCTGTGGGAACCTACTTTGTAGCTCAGGGAACTCTATACTCAGTGCTCTGTGGTGACCTACGTGGGAAGGAAATCCACTCAAAAAAGAAGGGATATGTGTATTCGTACAGCTGACTCACTTTTCTGGGCAGTAGAAACTAATACAACATTGTAAAGCAACTATACTCCTATAAAAATTAATTTAAAAAAAGCCCATTGGGGAAGGAGTGAGGAGCCCAACTCCACTGTATGACTCTGACTCATAGCTCCATTCCAGGTCAGCTGGATGATTCCAGATCCTGTTGCCTGTGGCCTTTCTACTGAGAGGGTAACAGGCAGGAAGGCCAGGGGTCTCCAAATAGAGGAAATAGCCTGCAAGTGTCAGACATTTTTCTCTCTCTTAAGCGGCAGGAGGAAACAAACTAGCAATATTTTTTCCTTCTCTATACAAATTTAAAGGGAGGTTTCTCTTAAAATATTGTGTTGTCATAATGACACCCGGCTTCGCCTGAAGTTAGCTATTCTCGAGTCTAGAGATAACCAATGCCTTTTTCTTATGGAAATGTTTGTCTTAAGCTATGCTAATGTACTATGTACCCAAACTCTGTCTCCAAGTCGGTTCCGCCTCTTGGCCCAGAACCTACTTGACAAACCAGTATGGATATTGTTCCCCTAATCTATGTAAATGAAACTATTTGTATGGTGGTCTGCCCTTCTTCAAGATTCAAGTTAATCATTTTATGGCCCAGGATAAACCATTTATCCCAAGATGCATCTTATGGGTGAGGGGCCTGGTGCCATTCTGAATTTTAAGATATTCCTTTCTTTCATTAACAGACTGCTAGTGACTATATAACATCCAGCTAAAGACCAGCAGAGGGGTACTCTTTCTGCCCCCTTCTGATGCCTATGTCAGAAGCTTTCTCTATCTCCTTTATACTTTAATAAAACTTTATTACACAAAAGCTCTGAGCGATCAAGCCTCGTCTCTGGCCCCGGATTGAATTCTTCTCCTCCGGGGGCCAAGAATCCTGCTGTATTCGCGTGATTCAACAACAACCTTTCACTACTCTCAGTAGGATTTCCAAGAGAGTTGGCCTCCTCTTTGGGCCTCCGCACTTGGTCACATTCAGGGTTGGCACCTTCTAAGGGAGACAGGAGTCTGTGAACCTAGCCCTCCCGCCATCACCACAGCAGGGAAGGGCTTGGGGCTGGATTCTCGTGGCTCTGCTGCTCACCAGTTCAGTGACCTGGGCCCCCAGTCACTTTATCCCTCTGAACCTGTTTTCTCAGCTGTAAAATAGGGCAGTGAGTGGTCCACCCCTGAAACAGTTCTTGTGTGGATTAAATGAGATGAGATGAAGGCAGATTAAGCGCCTGGTCTTAGTAAATGCTCCCTTAACGTTTGCCATTCTTTTGAGACTGTTGTTCTTGTTGAAAACCAAAAAGTCCAGGCAAGTAACATCACTGTGAGCAAGCGTACACATATTTGCTTTCTCCTGCTGTGGCCTACATTGCCCTGTGGGAATTTGGGCCCAGGTTAGCCAGAGCCTCACAGAAATCTAGCCTGGGCTTGGTGCAGAGCCTGGGCTGCAGGACCCAAAGGTTTATGTGTCTCTCCCAGCTCCACCTGCTTCCTCTGTTTACTGGGTAAGGTCAGAATGCAGCTTAGCAGGAAGGAGGGAAGCTCTTTCTGCAAGGTGGGTACCCAGGGCAGACAAGAAGAGATCTGGTTGGAGAGACAGGGACTCAAGCTCGGCCTCTACTTACTATGGGACTTGACGTACCTTGGCACCTCAGTTTCCTCACCTGTCATTCACTGAATAAATACTTATCAAAGGTCTATTGATTCTGTGTCATTGTCCTGCTCAGACCCACAAGAAAGCCCAAGATGGCCTCCAGGCCTTTGCACGTGCTGTTGAAAACTATCCTCCTAGTTCCAAGTCTTTCACAACTTTTCCCTTGCTGAGTCCTTAGCACCCCTCAATCTTGGTTGAGAGAGCACTTCTTCCCACAAGCCCTCCTCAATCGGGTGCCTCCTTTTTTAAAAATTCTGACCACACTTCAAGGCACATGGGACCTTAGTTCCTGACCAGGGATTGAACCCATGCCCCCTGCATTGGAAGGTAGTGTCTTAACCATTGGACCGCCAAAGTCCAGTCTCCTTAACTGGTTTAACTGCATTGATTACCCAGCCTGTGGTGGCAATGATGATGAGGAGGAGGATGGCAATGGCCTAATTTCCTCACCAAGAGCCTTGTGAGAGCTGGCACAAAGCTGCCCAAAATACAGATGTTGGATAAATGGCCTTCATAGGACAAGAAACTCATTAGCTGCTTCTGTCGCTTATTAGCATGGAACCAGAAGCTTGTCTAAGCCATAGTTTTCACCTCTAGCAAATGGGGCTCATAATAACCTGTTCTTCCCACCTCTACCCACCTCACAGAGCTGCCAAAGCCCTGATGGGTGCTTGCAGGCCTTGACCTCACAGCTGTGTGAGGCACCATCGTGCACTGACTAGTGTCCCCCAAACTAATGTCCACCTGGAACCCTACAATGTCACTTTGCTTGGAAATGGGGGTCGTTGCAGATGTAATTAAGGATCAAGATGAGATCACATTGAATTAGGGACCCTAACACATAATGAGAGGTGTCTTTATAAGTGACAGAAAAGGACACACAGAGACAGGGAAGAAAGTCATGTGAAGATGGAGGTATAGACTGAAGTGATGGAGCTACAAGCCAAGGAATGCTAGGAGCTCCCTGAAGATAGAAGAGGCAAGGAAGGATCCTCCCTACTAGGCCTCTGGAGTGTGGCCCCGCTGATACCTCGATTTTGTACTTATGACTTCTTGAACTGTAAGAGAATAAATTTCTATAGTATTAAGGTACCTGTGCACTCAATAAATATTTGTTGAGTAAGTTTTGAATGGTTAAGTCAATGTCTTTACTGTTTGTACCAGTTGAAATCTTCTGGAGCTTATAGCCAAGGAATCCTGACATGGTCACTTCTCTCTCCATCCTGAGAACCTCCAGAGAGCAGGAAGGGGGCTGGGCATTACTGAACACAGCATCCCACAGGCCTGGCACAAAGCCCACATCAAGTAGGAATAAGCAGCTGTTTCTCACAGGGGCCCCAGACACTGCCCAGGAATTAGCTGCAGGCCTGCCAGAGCTGGATGCTTGGGTCTGCCAGCTCCTCTCTCCAAATCCCAGGGTGAGATGCCCCTGAAGCAGCTGATGAGAAAAGTGTAATGTCCACTGTGCATTTCCCACACCAGATGATGCCTGCCAAACACCAACTGCAGCTGAGAAGGGGGAATCTGGCAGCAAACACTGCCATTAGATTCTTCTTAAGGTGGAAAGAACTTCTGAGAACACCACAGGCAACATCCACTCGAGCCATAAATCTTCAAGCCACCGTGGTGAAGTCCCGATTCTAAGTGTGGCGGCTTGGGTGGAGGAGCAGTGAAGGGTGAGGAGCAGGGCAGGAATAGCTTCGCAGACGGGACATCTGAAATGATCTGGTCCAGCCTGGCTGTTTCACAGGTGGGAAAATGACATTTAGGACAGGTGGGCAGCTTGCCACAGGGCACCCAGTGAGCAATGGCATGTTTAACTGTGAACTCAGATTGGGGTTTTTAATGACATTTAAAAAAATTTTTTTTAATTGAAGTATAGTTGATTTACAATGCTGTGCAAATTTCTGCTCTGCAGTTAAGTGATTCATTCACACACAAATATACATTTTTTTAGTCTTTTCCATTACAGTTTACCCAAGGATACTGTGCTACCCAGTATATCCTATACATATATATACTGCATGTGCTATACAGTATATGCTATGCAGATATCCCTGTGCTATATGCAGGACCTTGTTTATCAGGTTGGTTTTAATCTCAAAAGGTGTAGGGATGGGCACTGGAAGGGGATCCTCTTGACTCTGCCAATTTGCATGCAGAATAAAGGATTAATGTGCATAGATCAAATTTTTTGAAGGAGAGGGTCCATAGTGTTTATCAGATTCTTTTTTTTGATTGATTGATTTTTGGCTGGGCTGGTCTTCATTGCTGCATGGGCTTTTCTCTAGTTGGGGCGAGCCGGGGGCTACTCTCTAGCTGCGGTGTGCAGACTTCTCATTGCCGTGGCTTCCCTCGTTGCGGAGCACGGGCTCTAGAGCACAGACTCAATAGTTGTGGTGCACAGGCTTCGTTGCTCCGCAGCATGTGGGATTTTCCCGGACCAAGGATTGAACCCGTGTTTCCTGCATTGGCACTGCATTACCACTGAGCCATCAGGGAAGCCCTTCATCAGTTTCTTAAGACAGCGTAAGACTACAGAAGACCAGAAACAGTGGAAGAGGCCGGGTCAAAATCACAGGGCAGGTCACAGCGGACCTGAGACTAGCATCTGTGTCCTCAATTCTCGGTCACTGCCCTACACCTTCCACCCCACAGGAAAGACTATTTTCTTCAATACACAGATGGGCCTCGTCAGTGGGCACACCAATGCTTCCAACAGGTGGAGGGTCTGTGGTCCTGCGGGCACTGCCCATGGACGTGACAGAGAAGAACGAGAGAAGACCCTGGAGCCCCTCAAGCACCAACTACTCCTGAACTGTGCCCAGGGGGTCCCCAAACAAGGTGAGGGCTTCTGGAACCTAAACATGTTTCCAGTAAGACACACTCTGCTCTCAGTTCAGATTGTTGATACACATCACGCTTGGGTCTTCCATGTTTCCAGACTCCCCTGGACACCACACTGGCCCGGAAAGGGTCACCTCCCAAAGCCAATGATCGATTGATTAAAGACAAAGGCAAAGTATGAAAATTAATTGAGATATTTAATAGACAGTGCAAACCATAATTTCATCTGAATATAAATGTATGCACATGTTTCCAATGGGTTATCTATCAGTTATCACAAACAGCAACAAGGACCTTAGAGCTATGTTAGAAAAATGTATAGCTGGAATTTAACTCAAACAATCTCACACACTCTCAAGAGAACACCATCCATTTCAAATCAGTGTCACAAACTCCAGAAAGACCAGGGGGGTGGGAGTGAGGAGTGGGCCAGGGTGGGGAACACAGGGGCCAGTACACAGGTGATGGACAGAAATACAGCTCTCGAGGAAACCAAAATAGATGCATTATTACAGCTAAGGACAAGGAAAAGCCTATGGCTTTTAAAAAACGACTCTTCTGCCAGTACCATACACGTCTTACAAAGAGATGTGCGACAAGTCAGCTGACTTAAAAGGACAGAGGCTACATTTTCAGGTCATTCTGACTGCAAACGGTCGACCCTTGCCATTGAGGTTCAGCAGTGGAGTTAGCGTAGTCCAGAAGCTCAATGTTGGATTTGCAAATACAGTTTATTTTACAGAAATTCAACATTATAAACAGCAGGCACCTCCCCCCCACCCCACCCCACCCCCTCCCCCCGACCTGTCCCGCTGGGTGCAGACCATGCTATGCGGAGTGAGCAGTGATGCGGCCCTACTGCTTTGGAGGGAGATTTGAGAGCGATGGAACCTGCCTGCACCACATCCGGCCTGCCCCGCACACGCACGCGCCTGCCCGCTGCGCAGGCCACCAGAGTCTGTCTGGGCTCAGCCCGCACTGGACCGGTTAAATGGTTCCAGCCCAGGTCTCTAATTCCTTCATGTCCTCGTCTTCCTCTTCCTTCTTCTTGGCTGTGTGAAGACAGAAAAGGCTGTTTAGGAAGGCTGGTCGCTGTGTTCTCCACACGTTCTGGCTGGATGCCAGGGCTGTGCTACCCCGTATCTACAAAACGGCCCTGCCCGTGCAGCCCGCCGCGTCTCCAGGCTATCAGCAGACTGCCTCTCTGTGCCTAAAAGCTGCAACGCAGAACTCCAGATAACCAGGCACAGCTTTTCCAGCACCTCCCCTCCCCGACACCAGAGCCAGACAAAATGGGGAGGATTCAACACTGAGTCCATCAGGATCCACGCGTGGCCTCCGGCCAGAGCATCCAACGTGGGAGAGAGTGGGAAGAACCCAGAAGAGCTCTAGTCTAAGCCACTCCTCTCCACCTCAAGGGCCTAAGCCGCCTCTCCACCACAGGCAGTTGGCCGGACAGCTTTCAGACCCGCACCCCACCCTGGGCAGCAGACTCAACCAGAGGATCCACTTCCCCTTGACCTATGGGAGGATGAGAGGACACAGCCTGGTCACACCCTGCTCCCTGGGTTCTTTCTCCGTGCCAAATCAAGCTGCTTCACCTTTTCTAGAAGTTCTGGGTGGAATACTTCTACCCAAAGGTAAAATAATGGGGGAGGAGGGGCTCAAAGAAGGAAATGAAGGATTTATAAACAAGGTCTCTAAAAAACCCAAAGCTGTTTTGGCTACCTATGAGCCCCAGCTGTGCACTGCACGAGACACCAGACGGGGAGAAAGCGCCGTCCTGGACGTGGACTCTCACCTTGCTTGGTGACAACAGGGAAAGCGATTCTAAAATAGCGGCTCTCAACCGGATGAGATTTCTCCCCTCCCCCACCCCACAGCCCTCAGACATCTTGCAAAATCCGGTGACATGTTTGGTTGTTAAAACCTGCGGAGGCGGATGCCACTGGCATCTAGAGGGCAGAGGCCATAGGTGCTGCTCACCATCCACAGGGCACAGCACAGGCTCCCTCCTAGTCCCCACTAAAAGAATGATTTGGCTATGTCAATAGCGCCAAGGTTAGGAGACGAGGAAAGAGCGGGTGGCACTGTCTTCAGGGCTGTCACAACAGATGCCACCTGGCTCTCAACTCTGGGCAACTCAGGACCCACACTGAAGCCAACTGACCACAGGATCACCTACCCCATGGGTCGTGGCTGTGTCATGACCATGGATAAGAAGTACTCACCAGGTTTTGATGGTAGGGATATAGAGGGAACACTCGGTAGAGGGACTGTTTCCGGTCCACTGATTTCCAGCAAATTCTTGTCTAGTTCCTCCTGTTCTAGTTCTTCTAATTCTGCCATGAGCTCATCCTGGGAAACACAAACACAAAAATGAGAGCGACACCCTGGGGAACCCTAGCCCCTCCTGTGGTGCCTCCTACCCGATGGCTCAGGGGACACATATCCCTTCTGAGAAGGTCAGGGCTGATGGACTCCAAGTGCACACTCTGTGACTCATCCTAAACACACTTCTACTGGTGAACGGAGCACACTATCGAGCAATTACTGATGTCTATGTGGGGTCCCTGCACCAGGCAGGGAGCATCTTGAGAAAAGGGGTCGTATGTTTTCATTTCTATCTCTATCTCAGAACTGGGTGCACTGAGTGAATGTTCAGGAACGTCTGCTGAATTGAAATGAACTTGAATAGTCCATCGAACTCCAGTCTGAAAACATGGAAACTCTGGCACTGGGAGCCAAGGGAGCTACAGGCTGCTTTCTCAGCTATACGGCGGCAATCAGCACAAAGAATTAGGTTCGGTGGAGAGGCCCTGACCTTCAGTGGACTCAAATCTAAGGCAGAATGAGGTACAGAGCCTGTAACTGTATTTTAAAAACCTAAGAGCTTCAAGGTTCCAATTGCTATGGCAGAAATTGGTAGCTGACCAAGTTCCAGATGAATCCTTCAGGGATCAGTTGCAAACATTCCTTCCTTGGTTTTACCTTTATCTCCCAGCAGAGCTGTCTGAGGGCAAACCCTGTAAATTCCTCAGGGCATGGTGACCTCGGCTGCCCCAGCTCTGAGCCCAGGGGCCCACCATGGAAGGGTGCAGGGTCATTGCTTGCTGAAATCAGTATTGACCTGAAGTCTGCTGAGATGTCCTGACGAAGGTCCCTTTACTCCACCTTAGCTCCCCCCAAAACTGAAAGCATCCCTCAAAACCCAGAATTCGGGAGGGTGCATGCCATACCTTATGTCTACATTCAGGTTTCTGGAGGGAGGAGACCTGGTGATTTCCAGACCACATACTCCCTGCTGGAGAAGACTCAACTGCACATCAGAGGCAGCCTGGGCATCAGCTGAGAAGCTGGTGTGGTCGGCATGAAATCACTCACCTCGTCAAACTCTTCTCCAAACCCTACGGGTTTTGAAATAGCTGTTGAAATCTCTTCTGCAAGTTCCTGCTGGTCAGCAATGTCCTGCATTAACTCATCAACTTTGTCGATGTCCCTTTAAATGAAACGAGTGTTGTGTTAAGTCTATGTACACAGGCTCTGTGAGGCAGAAAAAAGGATCTGCTGCCCAGCCCCAGCCCCACAATCACTCCCTCTGAGGAATTCCATTTTTTTTTTGGCTGCGCTGAGTGGCGTGTGGAATCTTAGTTCCCCGACCAGGTATCGAACCCAAGCCCCCTGCAGTGGAAGCATGGTGTCTTAACCATTGGACCACCAGGGAAGTCTCGTGGAATTCCTTTTTTGTCTTTGTCTTCTTCCCCCTCTTTTAAACTAGAGAATCACAGAATCAAGAGGACAAAAGCATCCCTAGACGTCACCCAGTCTAACACCCTGAGGAAATAAAGCTGGCAAAGTTAGATGCCATCGTGAGAGTCTCTCATGCAAGCTGGTAAACATATTAGATGAGACCGTGGGACTTGGGAACTCCTGGATCAACAGCTCTTCAAGTTCAAGGGCAACTCTGCACAGCAATAGGTAAAATCACAAATCCTACAACAGAACCATGCAACGTGACCAGCCCTTCCCATCTACACAAATCCACTATGGCTCCTGCACGAGGCCCCAGAGGAAACGCAAACAATGCAGAGTATTCCCTATGTGCTGTCACTAATGCCAAAACACTTACAGTCAGTCAATATCATATACACACATGTTATCTCCAAGCACAGTATTTACTAGGAGGTGTTGTGCTGTGGAGAACATGGCCCGAAGGGGACACGCACCTCTCTCAGGAAGCTCAGTCTGATGAACATCCCCTCAGACAGTAGCTCAGTTATCTGAAGGCTACTTTTCCCACAATCCCACACTTCTAGGGCAGGGATCAGCAAGCTTTTCCCGTAAAGGGCCCCAAAGAGTAATAAATGTTTTAGAATCTGTGGGCCACACGATCTCTGTTGCAAAAATTCAAGCCTGCTGTGTGCCACAAAAGCAGCCACAGACGGTATGTATTAAGGGACACAACTGTGTTTCAACAAAATTTTATTCACAGAAATTGGCAGCAGGGGACTTGCCTGGGGCCCACAGGCCACATTCTGCCAACCCGTTTTAGAGCATGGCTGAGGAACCAAAAGGAGCAAAAAGGGGCTCCCAGCACCCCCAAATATATGATGCCAAGTTCAAGCACTAAAACAAATGCAGAATTCTGTTCTATTTGGAAGAAGTCCTCATTTGGGGCTTAATGTCAACCTGGCCTTTAATTACAAATGTAACAGCTCAGTTATCTGGTTTTTTAGGCCACAGGATGTGAGAGCAGCTACATAAAGGAAGTAATGCAGAGGTCAAGAACACTTGTCAATATGAGAGCCAAAGCCCAAGAGTGACGAGGAGGGAAAATTCCATCAAAAACAGACCCAGGAAGAGAAAGAGCTAAAGCCCTCAACTGTACCACACCTTTCAGGGCCCCTGACAGCTTCAGGAGAAAGTCACAGGAACTGATTCTAATCCCAGTTCTATTCAAGTTTCCCCATAGCCCAGGGCAAGTCACCTCCCCTCCCTGGGACAAACTTCTCCACCTAGATGATCAGAGGCCTGGGTAAGAGAACCTTCTAAGAAGCCAAAGCTTTCCAGCTTAAAACTCTACATTCATTCCAATAACCCTGAATTACTCAGAAAACAGTTTCATTCCATCAGATCTGCTTCTAGGGGTAGCAGGGCACCATAATCCATTTCAGAAGAGTTCCAGAAAAGATGAAAATTAGAACAAACTTGGGTGCCTGAATGGATAAGTGGAGGGGTCTGGGACTGAGGCCTTGCACAGCCAGCATGCCCTTGCGCATGTGTGCCCCCTCCACCAGCGGGTGCCACGTACATGTTGTCGTGGGCAGCCTTCATGGCCTTGGCGGCATAGCCCATGTTCTTGAGCACCTCGGTGTTGGTGTTGGCATTCTCCAGGGCCTCTCGCTGGAACTCGATTGTTGACAGCGTGCCGTCGATCTGCGCCAGCTGCTTTTCATACCTCTTCTTGCGCTTCAGGGCCTGGAGTGCCGCTGCATTGGGGGAAGAAAACAGGGTTTCAGAGAGCCCGGACACAGGGCAGCGTCCTAGAGTTCACTGAGTTGTCTTCCTAATTGGGATGGATGCACTTCAGTTTCTGCTTCACTACAACAGAGGGCTAATACTCTCTTCTTCACAAACAGCATATTCAATATTCTGGGAAAACTATACAAAATTCACATTCTTCAAAATGCAGCCAGGCACTAAGCCAAAGTTCACTCTCTCTGGTAACCACACGCATAAATCAAAGCATGGAAGGCACCCCAAACAAGAGACTGCTTTGAAGTCAAACTGCCTTAGGTTGAAACCCCAGCTCTCAGCCGCAGTGAGCTGCTGAACCTCCCTGATAGGTTGATATGAATGAGATAACATATATGCAAACACTTAGCACAGCATTTAACATGGTGGACACCCCCAAACCCCTCTAATTATTATAAAGCAGCTTTAAGGTATCATTTTATGTCAACTAAATTACAAAATAATAAATAATGACTATAGCAAATACTGGATCATTCGGGGTTAAAATGCTATCTCACACACAGCCCACAACTGTACATTGTTATAGTGCTTCTGAAAAGTAACGTGGCAACACACAGCAACAGCCAGAATGCTGTTCCTGCCCTCTGACCCAGTAATTTCCTTCTGGAAATGTATTCAACAAGAGCAAAGACCCCATGCCTGAAGATGGTAACTACAGCATTCTCTATCATAGAAAGGACTGAGCAACTGAAATAAAGACAGAATTCCCTGTCGGGGCCTCATCTAGAGTCTGACCACTGGGTCAAATCAATGCCACCACCTCTCTTGGCCTCCCAGCGTGTTAAGGCTGCAGCGATCACCTTGTCTTAAGATCCAGTCAGGGTGAGCACTTTGGTCAAGGCAAACTGGTAGCAGAGCAAGGGCCAAACCACACCTCCCTACTCAAAGCCCAGGCTTCCCTCTCCTTACTATTTTAGTTCCCCTCTTTACGCTGAAAAGTATCTTAGCGGAGCATAAAGCGCAGGAAGGAGGCTCTGCACAGACTCAAGCAGACGGAATGATGGGTCAGGGAAGCTGCCTGGCACCTGCCTTGGCCTGGACAGCACCAGCCTCACATATGTATGTAGACACATACACTCGTGCACTTGTGCCCGCTGTGTCCCCAAGCTCTGCAGGCTGCTGGCCACGGCTAATCACCTGCCCAACAGGGCTGTGGTTTCTCCACATGTCACCTGAATTGGTCCTGCACTCCTTCCACTAAAGTGCCCTGTGAGCCTAGGACTGCCCCCTGAAAACCATCTGCCAAGGGAAAAGGGCCTTGGTTTGCATGTAAGCAATCCTTAAGTCCACAGTTCTTCCAAAAGCAGCAGACAAAACCCCCAGGAAAATTCCTCCAGCCAAAGGATAAAGCAGGCTAAAGAAACACTGCAAAAAATCCAAAGAACAATGAAATGTGCCTCATTAAAAGCTGAAAAGCCATTCCACTTGTTACTTCTCTATCCTGGTGTGAATGGTCAGAACAGCCTATGACGGTAAGAAATTCAACCTGCAGTCACATCTAGATGTCCCCAAGACCCTTTACTGAATGCCTGCGCCTTCTGCTAGTCCTAAGCCACGCCTGCCAAGTAATTACCTCACAACAGCAACCCTTTAAAGCAGAAATGACCACTCTTTATCAGAGGAGGAAACAGGTTCAGAGAGGTAACTCAGGTTACCAGGTGGTAGTCGGCAGAGAGTAGATTAAGCCAGGTATGGAACTCCACAGTCATGGGCTGCCACGCTAACTGCTACGCCCCCACTAAACAAACCGGGCAGGACCCTGCCGCGGAGGTGCAGTCCAGTCTAGCAGGGAGCGTCAAGGGAACTGGGGATCACAGAAGAGGGAACACAAATCCAATCATGTCATTCCTCTGCTTAAGAACCCTCAATCGCTCCCTCTGCCTGCAGGACAAAGCCTCTGAGTGGTTTAACGAGGCCGGCAATGGACTTGGATGCTCGCCTTGGAACAGGTTCTGGAAGCCCCAGACCCAGGTTCGGATCCCTTTGCCACTGACCATCGAGGCACAGGGACGATACCCTGGGAGTGTCCTGTTGTACAATGCCAGGTCAGGGCCTGTCATTGCTTCCTCCTGACTCCCTGGTGCTGAAACTGGCTCAGACACACCCCAATCAACAAGTGATTCTCAAACCTCAGGTCAACACCCCATACGTGCCCCCTTCCCAGGCCCTCCTCAGCTGCCCTCACCACCTTCACATAGCCCAGCCTAGAACTTGTTCATCAGTTGAAATTCAACAGGTGTTCTGAGCGCCTGCTGTGTAATACCATCCGCCTCCTCATTTAATCCTTCCGCAAAGTCCTGGGACACAGATCAGACAGATCAGAAAGGTGGAGTGGCTCAACCGAGTCAGCTGGCTGGTATGAGAGGAGCAGAGGGCTCAACCACTGGCCTGTGTGAACCCCCAGGACCCTGCTTCCCACACAGGCTCCGGACGATGGTAAGCGACACGGGGATGGTTCTTAAGAACAAACAGCGAGATGACATCTGCTCTGTTTCTCAGTGTCCTGAGTACAGTAGGAGCCGTGATTTTACAGTCAGCTGTGTTCTGACTTTTAAAACCAAATTTATTCTTTCCCTGTTAACATCACAGCATATTTAGAACTGCTTTAACTTTTTCTCTAATACATTTTCAATTGGCAGGGACTCCTTGTAAGCCAGTCTTCCATTTCTCTGATCTGCACCCCACTGCTAAAATCCCCCAGGCAATAAATTATCTGGAAGCAAATACCCAAACATATCAGGGGGGTAAGCCAGAGACCCCCATGAATGAAATAATGTTTATATTACGCATCTTTACAAGCCATCATCCAGCACAATGCCTGGGACACACTATGCTTAATTATATTAAACTGAATCTCCAATTTCACCTATTTTAAGTTCTTCATATATTCTCTGCAAGGTTCCTCATATAGGGTACACCCATATTTTATCTCCTGTGAATCTCTGATTCAACAGAGAAAAGATAACAGTCATCTGGCAGGATTCTTTCCCTGCATTTGTCCTGACCCATGAAACAGGAACTTTGGCAAGTGCTTGCCCTTCCCCTCTGTCCTTGCCAAGAGGTGTGCCCTGAAGGGAGGAAAAGGTTCTGAGCTAGAAGCCTTTAGGGCTCCCCCTCCAACCTGCAGGGTTCACATGGTCTCTCCACCTTTTTGCACAGAAATCTCCAGAATGGTTTCTGGCAGAGACAGTCCATTTGTTTACCCCAATGTAACTCCTGTTCTATTTCTCAACCCTAAAAAGAAAGGGTATGTGATTAATTTCCCCCTCCATACATGGTTCACCAGCAGAGTAACCTTGAAATGAGACATGGGGCCAGCCTTTGGGCTGCAAGATTATGTGTAAACATAAATATTCACAGCACTCGACCCAGCCCTCCTTCACCATCTGCCCCATGTCTAAACGTGTGGCACATGGTGAAGTGTAACTCAGGGCAAAATAAACTAGTAACATGCCACACTTCCTGCACACCGTTCCACTTCAAGTAAACAATCTCCACTCCAAGCTTATTGCTGACCACAAAAATTTGCTTCTATAGAGCCAAAGCCTAAAGGGTCAGACTCAATGTTTTACATATGTCTTGCCTTACTTATGCTTCTCCAAATTCCTGAGTTAAAAAAACAAGTACTGAGTTCTCATTACGAGGTTTAAAACAACGTAATCATGTGAGGTGATGCACGTTAACTAAGTGTATTTTGATAATTATTTCACAATATACACATATATTAAATCATTGGGTTGTGCACCTAAAAATAACATATTATATGTCAATTATATCTCAATAAAACTGGGGTAAAAGGGGAAAAAAAGATAAAAACAAGTACAGGGAGTTAACAAGGTCAACATCCAAACCAAGTGTTCAAAGAAGAGGTATCCAAATAGACCCTTTTCTGCCAAAGAACCCGCACCCCATGTCATTCATAAACACGATGCTTTAATGACTGAAGTCTAACCCAGGCCAACAGAAGTTTAAAAGGCTGCTTTTAGCTGGAAAAAAATAGTCTTTGGAATCTCCATATTTAATTATGCCTTTGCTGGTTCCAAGAGAGTAATTACAGCAGCAATTACAGAATCTAATAACCAGCTTTATTGGCTCTGAAAGCTGAAGCAAAAACAACTCCAACCATGTTGAAATAAACATTGGTCTCCAGACAGTTGCTTCATTAGACACTCTAAAGACAGCTATTTGAAGAAAAAATACAGAAGAGATACCCAAAGAAGCAGAGATCAGTGGAAAAGACATTCACCCAGGACAAGAAACTCCTTCTGCAAGGCATCTGTTAGTGACTGGACAGAAACCATTCTCAAAGAACACATCAGTTCAACACAACCACCAGGTGGGATGTTCCTTTCTCCTCAACAAAGGCAGACATGACTTCTCTTTGAAGAGTTGCCAAGGAGGGAAAGTTTGCCTGCCCTGATCTGGGGGCATTCAGAATCGGGGCCATTAGCCCAGGGTATCTCAACAGATGCTAAGATGTCATAACTGTATACTAATGACTGAGATTAGTACACTGAGATTCAGGCATTGGGGAGAAGGAGGGTGCGGTGATAGCCTCTCACTGAATGAATGATGATGTTTAGAGTCCTTTCAAAGACTCAAAATTCTACAACTGAATTCATGCAGCAGAAGGTCCAAGAGCTGGGAGAGGAGGCGAGGGCTGGTCCTTTCCCACTCTCAGCATGAACTACACAAAAAACACAAACGTAAACCAGTAGCCACACACGTAATGCTAAGTGAGAATTCTGAAGAACCCTCAGCAGCTCGGTCATGGCAGGGCTACTGGTGGGCAGCGAGCTGGTGAAGCTGCAGAAACCCTGCCTTGCCCACCTCCAGCAATTAGTCAGATGCTCACTCCCTGCTCTTTTTGCCCATGAGTAAACCTCATACGTTCAAGGTGCCCTCAGCCAAGAGAAGCACACCCAGCCCTCAAGCCACTAGTTGCTTTGCTGGGGTTGCCTGTCATCCGCCCTGTGTATGTGGGCAAGAAAAGACCCAAGTCAAAACTACAAGCCCACCAATGTCAAAGAAACCATCCTCCTGGAGAGATGGCTATTCGCACGCATCCTTGCACCACATGGCACTGGACGTCCCACCAAATCCTGACCAAATAAGAGTTACAATCTTAGCATCAAAGGCTGAGGGACCTGAAGGATTCTCAGAGACCCTAAAGTCCAATCTATTTCATTAGAAACTGAGAAAAAACGATGCCCAGAAAAGGCGACACAGCCTGCCAGGACCCCACAGTGAGTTAGAGGAAGAATCAGGACTAGAACCCCGGTCTGCAGCCCAGGGCTCTTTCCACCACCTCAACTCTGTTATCTCCAAAGTAAGTCATTATAAATAAACCAGCAGTTCCTTTGCCATTAGGAAAACAGTCTCCTAATGCTCTTTCAGCCAATCTCAAACTCTCCCTTTTGCAAACTCCATTAAAAGCTCACACTAATGCACAAAAGAACCAGGAAGCTACCCAATATGCTTTCCTAAGTCCCCAGATGGAAGAAAAAAATGAATGGAAAAGAGGTGCTTTTGTTCCAGAGGACATTCCCTAGAACAGTTGCCCGCAGCTTCAGAAGGCAGGGGTGGGCTGGGCTCTCAGTTTTCTACTCTGTATAAAGGTGGCAGGAACCTACAGGAAGGGCTTCCAAACTACAAAGGACCTTTAAGCCCAGACGGTTGGTCTTGTGCTCACCGTTACTCAGTGTCCCAGGCTCACCTGCAGAAGAGAGGGCCTCACCTGCCGCAGCCTTGGACTGCGGTCCCTGACGTGCTGTGTTCACCCCCCACAGCTGGAGCATTCAGGCTGGAGGTGCAGAACAGCATTTTTCAGAGCAGCCTCCTTCTCTGTGATCTATCTCCCAGTTCCTCTAATTTGCTCTCCGTGGCCTGGAGCTAATGCACTCCATTTAGCGATGGTAAAATAAGTACTTGTGTATGACCAGGAAAGCAGAGTCTGAAACCCTGCTGACTTCATCAGCAAACACACAGGGAGTACAGCACTCCTCGTGAGGGAAAATGCTAGAGAGAAAGAAAAAAAAAGCCTCTTATCTGTTAACACGGACAAAGCTGAAAGAAATAAGCCCCCACTCAGTTAACAATCTAACAGAATGACAAACTGCTCCAAAATCATTTAAACAACACACAGGATGTACGTTCTGTAAAAGGAAGATAAGACAAGTTCATATAAGCCCAGGAAACGCAAGGTCACATCAAATTACAGTGGTCACTAAGGGAGTCCCAGTTGTCCAGCTATGAGTTTCAGCTCCACTATCAAGTAAACCCTAAGCAAATCCACCTCATTAATCCTCAGATAATAATAAACTCACCTCACAGTTACTGTGAGGATGAAAATGAGACACGTACGTGAAGCTCCTGGCACTGGGCCAGACATGTGTACATGTTTAGTCCATGTCCATCGCTGGTATTACTAACTGCAGGACTTCTCAGAGCCTATCTTAGTAGAAAAAGAATCAATACCATTATGACTCCCTGCCCTCCGCCCCAAAAACAGCTTGGGAAAAAAACAGTTTCAAGCCACCTTGATGATGCAGTCAACTCAAATATCAACAACCTTGGTTGACCTGTACCAGCACCGAGGCACAGAGGAAAGAGCACAGGGCTTGGTGTCAGAATCCTGGCCGTGGGTAAGTTATTTCACCTCTTCATCAAACATTAATAAACAGGAGCAATATGGCTACCCCAAGGACAGGTAAGAAAGATAAACCCTTTGAAACTACTTGAGGGACTTCCCTGGTGGTCCAGTGGCTAAGACTCCTCGCTCCCCACACAGGGGTCTGGATTCAATCCCTGGTCAGGGAACTAGATCCCACACGCAACAATTAAGAGTTAGTGTGGTGCAAGAAAGAGCGAAGATCCCCCGTGCTACAACTAAGATCTGGTGCACACAAACAAACATTTTTTAAAAAAAGAAAAGGAAATGCTTGACAATTGTGAGCATTCTCTCCATCTTGCCCATTTTTCCCTCATCGGCTCCCCTCTCTCCTTGCCTGTGTCCTGAATTCTGACGAGCTCTGTATCTTCGTGTCCTTCCCCCAGCCCAGCATGTCTCTTCAAGAAAGAGTATACAGCTGTGGCCCAGTGAGAGAGATACATAACAGCAGCTAACACTTATGAGAGGTTTCTTGGCCGCCAGGCACCACAGCTTGTGCTTTACGTGTTGACTGGCCTCCCCCCCAGAAAACCCTACGCCATAGGTAGGTACAGTAGTGTCCCATCTCAGGATCAGGAAATTGAGGCTCAAAGAGTTTATCGCCTGCTGGAGTTATAGTTAAGCAGTGGCAAGCATGGGATCAGTGCCAGGCAGCCTATCTGCAGAGGGCATGTTTTTACTCCACGGAGGAAAGTCGACCCTGCTCCAGCTGGCCTGCTCCTGCCTGAGTCTGGGGATCTGAGTGCCTCTGTGCCTCCTCACCCAACTGAGGCTCCAAGCCAGCAGTCTGGCACCACGGGGCAGCTCAGTCTGCCCAGAAACTCTTGACTAATTGGTAATCCATGCAAGCAGGCAGTAAAAGCCTCTGACTAAAAAAAAAAAGAAAAAAAATTTTCTAGTGGATTTTAAATTGGCTAGACGTACAAGTGATAAAACATAAACATTTAATCGGCCCCTCTGCATTTAGGATGACAGTTCTACATAGTTAGGGAGTTTGTAGTTAAAGAATAAATGCCTTCTTTCCTTGTGTCTGCCCTATCTCTTCGCTAGACCACAAGGTTCTCAAGGGTGGAATCTGCATCTCTGAGGCCCTAACAGTACTGAGATAAGGCGAGCAGGGGGCACTCCAAAATACCCAGTCATTTCTTCTGAGGCCAGTGGGCTGAGCCCTCTGTCTTCTCACTCTGTAATGGCCTCCAGATCTTTTCCAAGACCTAAAATGACCTTCCCTCTTTTTCTAGAAGACCTAGAGGCCACATCTATAAGAACTTGGTAAAGCTTCTCAAATTCCTGTCACTTGTCCACTTTTTTTGTCCATGTTAACTAATCCCCATTGGAATGCCTAGGACTTTAAAACCAAAGGGTCCAGGACTTGTCTGGCAGTCATTAAGACTCTGTGCTTCCACTGTAATCCCTGGCCGAGGTCAATCCCTGGTTGGGGAACTAAGATCCCACATGCCACGTGGCATGGCTGAAAAAAATACAGACACACACACACAAAACCCAAGGGGTCTGGGGCTTGTTTAAGGGACAATGAGCCTAGGACCTCCCTGTGACTATGTAAGGAAGTGACAGAGATCAACAGATTATTCCAGAGTGAGCCAGTCTGAGTGGCCAGAGCCATAGCAGGAAAAGGAAATGGCCAAGGGGACTCGGGCTCACCCAGGGGAACAGTGCAAAGGCCTGTGTGGCTCTGTCCTCGTTCCCGAAAGGGCAGATGATGGCTTTCCCTGGCTCTACTTAAGCTGGCTTCAACTCGGGAAGGAAGAAGAGATGTTTCACTTCTCACGAACAGCAGGCATCCAGGAATTACCTCTTTGTGATAAGGGAACTCAAGGCCAGGCTGGGGCCCTAGGATCCCAGGAGGGAAAGTGATCTGCCCTTGGTTACTGAGGGCCACAGTCAGATAACCTATGTTCTGGGATTTAGGCCAGACTCTTTCCTGTATGGCACCAGGTCACAGAACTTCCCTTAAACAATTATCAGAGGCTAAAATTGCACACACATACAGCCCACAGATGGAGAAGGCAATGGCACCCCACGCCAGTACTTTGCCTGGAAAGTCCCATGGATGGAGGAGCCTGGTAGGCTGCAGTCCATGGGGTCGCTAAGAGTCGGACACAACTGAGCGACTTCACTTTCACTTTTCACTTTCATGCACCGGAGAAGGAAATGGCAATCCACTCCAGTGTTCTTGCCTGGAGAATCCCAGGGACGGGGGAGCCTCGTGGCTGCAGTCTATGGGATCACACAGAGTCGGACACGACTGAAGTGACTTAGCAGCAGCAGCAGCACAGCCCACAGATTTGTCTTAGTTGTACCATGTCGTAATGCATAAATCTGATTTGAATGCACATTTCACACAGAAGTCCCGATTTCTGGCTTCCTTTTGAAAATGCAGATTATCTGGCAACACAGCCCACACTGCTGTCTGGCAACAATCGAGTGGAGCCAAGGAGCAGCCGTCCTTTTAGAAGGGGCACATACTGACCTCAGAACCCACAACGACCCACCACCTTACACCTGACCACACCATAACATCTTAGTTCTGGAGAACAATCCTTTGCCTTCGGCCAGGTGGCACTAGTGGTCACGAATTCACTTGCCGATACAGGAGACGTGGATTTAATCCCTGAGTCAGGAAGACGCCCTGGAGGAGGGCAACCCGCTCCAGTATTCTTGCCTGGAGAATCCCATGGACAGAGGAGGCTGGAGGGCTTCCGTTCATGGGATCACAAAGAGTCGGACACAACTGAGTGACTGACCACGCAAAATTTGAAGACAGGCAATGGAAGTCACAAAGGTTCAAAACTGCTCAAAGTCCCGTGGTTAGAGGTAACAGGGAGGGAAGAACCCGAGCCAGGCGCCCTACTCCTGGGCCACGCCCCTTCGACTTCCTAGGGAAACTCCTAACCAGGCAGAACTGCAACCCGGGGCCTGTGATCTAACTCGGCCAAGACCAAGTTACGTCACTTAGCAAGGACCTTCCTTTTTTAGGGCCTCAGACTCCTCATCAAGGATATGAGAAGAATGGATCCTAAGGTCTTCCTAACCAGATCTCTGGTTCCTCTGCCTTTTCTAAATTCACCTTGTACATCTGGAAATTCTCAGTTCATGTACTGTTGAAGCCTAGCTTGAAGAATTTTGAGCATGGCACCCCACTCAGTACTCTTGCCTGGAAAATCCCATGGATGGAGGAGTCTGGAAGGCTGCAGTCCATGGGGTTGCTGAGGGTTGGACACGACTGAGCGACTTCACTTTCACTTTTCACTTTCATGCACTAGAGAAGGAAATGGCAACCCACTCCACACGACTGAAGTGACTTAGCTTAGCTTAGCTTAACTTACTAGCATATGAAATGATCGCAACTGTATGGTGGTTTGAACAGTCTTTTGGCACTGCCTTTCTTTGGGACTGGAAACTAAATAACTATTGCTAAATAACCCATGGGTCAAAAAAGAAATAAAACAAGAAATTACAAAGTATTTTGAACTGAATGAAAATGAAAACACAACATATCAAGATACATGGGATGCCATGAAAGCAGCACTTAGGAGAAATTTTATAGCACTAAATGCCTATGTTAGAAAAGAAGAAAGACCTCAAATCAGCTACCTCAGCTTCAACCTTAAGAAATCAGAAACTGAAGAACAAGTGAAAATCCAAAGAAAGTAGAAAAAAGAGAGTGAAAGTCACTAAAAAAGAAAATAGATGTTATCTAGACTAGTATTTCAGAGAAGGCAATGGCACCCCACTCCAGTACTCTTGCCTGGAAGAGGCTCCCATGGATGGAGAGCCTGGAAGGCTGCAGTCCATGGGGTCGCTGAGGGTCAGACACGACCGAGCGACTTCACTTTCACTTTTCACTTTCATGCATTGGAGAAGGAAATGGCAATCCACTCCAGTGTTCTTGCCTGGAGAATCCCAGGAATGGGGGAGCCTGGTGGGCTGCCGTCTATGGGGTCGCAAAGAGTCGGACACGACTGAAGCAACTTAGCAGCAGCAGCAGACTAGTATTTGCTGCGTACTGCGCTAATTCTTCAAGCTAGGCTTCAACAGTACATGAACTGAGAATTTCCAGATGTACAGGGTGGATTTAGAAAAGGCAGAGGAACCAGAGATCAAATTGCCAACATCCATTTGACCTCCTCCAGGGGATCTTCCCAACTCAGGGATCAAACTCACCTCTTTTAGGTCTCCTGCAATGGCAGGCAGGTTCGTTACCATTAGCTCCACCCTGGGAAGACTTGGTATAGTGATTATTTATTGGGTCACCACTTATTATGGTGATTATATATACACACCAATCAGTATGCTGTACACCTAAAACTAATGTAATGTTATATGACAATTACATCTCAATTAAAAATTAAATAAATAAAACAGAAACAGTAGATATCAATGAAAAACCTTGGCTCTTTGAGATGAATAAAACTGAACTTCTAGCCAGACTAGGGAAAAAAAGTTACCAACATCAGGAGTGACAGGTGTAACGTCACTATAGATTCCACAGATATTAAAAGGAAAAGAAGGGAATGTGAACAAATTCATGCCAATAATTTTGACAGCTCAGAATGACGAATACCTTGTACAACCCAAATCTACACTCCTTCTACTATGCCAAGAATTACACTTTGTAAATGACGCTTTGCTCTGAAAGCAGGGACAAAAATGATATAGCCCCAAGGCTGAAGGCGCTCACAACCCAAAAGACAGATGGACAATGTGATATGGTAAGAAATAAGCACTGTGGGAGCCCCAGGGAGGAGAACGCAACCTTAGGTGTTATTGAATTTTAAAGAATGATAAGAGATAGCCAAGAGGGACATATCCCAGCCAGGCAAGGGGAAGGGAGGGCCGGAGAGAATGAGGGAGGAAGAGAAACACCCAAGAGAGAAACTCAAGAACAGGCTTTATGTCTTATTAAGGAATTGCTGGACTTTATCCCAGAGTTAGAGGAAAGCCATTGAAAGATTCAAAGCAGACCAGGAACGTGATCAGATTTGCATTTCAGAGAGGCCAGCCCAGGCTGCTGGGGGAAAAAGGACTAGCAACCCACTATAATAATGTAGAGGGTTTGGATTTCAGGGCCTGAACTAAGGCCACAGCTGAGGGACTGACTAGGAGAGGATGAACTTGAGAGATGACAGGAAGGAAGACTCCATGGGCCTTTAACACTTGTTTGAATGTACAGGGGAAGGACTTGGAGAAGGAGTCAGGAATGACTTTCAGGCTCCTGGCAGGGGCAACCAGGTGACTCAGATACCATTTCTCAGGGAATCTAGTGACTCAGGGAAGAGAAGATGAGGCAGGAAGGGAAGGATCATTCTCAGTAAGTCTTTCTGTGGAGATATGAACTTCAATTCAAATTAGCACCTGAAATTTGAAAAACATTCTCTAAATCCTTATGATGAAGGGAAAAAAGTTCAGGGGCACCTGGGTGGGTCAAATCTAAGTCATTTTCTACAAAATTGTAAAGAGCACAAGATTCCAAGGTAACCTGAATTGCTACCATTTGTGCATATGTGTCAGGAAAATTATAAATACAGGTATATGCTTATAATTTGCCCAGACTATTTCTGGGCTTTTTTTAAATCAGTTGCCTCATGGAGGGGCACTGCATGGCTGGGGCAGAGGATGCACTTTAAAAACTATATACCATTTACATGACTATCTAATCAAAATAAACAAAAAGAAGTAACTTAAATAAAATGGCCAGTTTCCTCCTCACCCGCAGATGTGGAAAGGCAGTTATATTTAAAATAGTAGACACTTACTAAGAACAACTTCATGATGCCCAGCACTGCCACTGTGGTCTGGTCCAGTCAGTGGAGTGAAGGCACTCACTGTGGAGCTCCTCCCAGTATCTACCAGGTGGGCTTACTCTGGGGGACCAGGTTCTTGGCTGGGACAGGGGGGAAGCAGAGCCTGCCCTTGGTTTCCTTTCCCAGGCCAGAATGAAATGTTTCTTTTCCAGCTGGCTTTTTTTCCTTTGATTCCAGCTGGACCCATGCCAACAAGAGCCCCTTCTGCTGGAGCAAGCATGATGGCACCCTGGCAACTGAGATGACAACAGAGGGCTGGGGGCTTTAGTGGGGCAGTGAGGGGGCTGTGTGGGGAGGGAGGGAATGCCAACAGAAAACCACTTTTCAGGGTTTCTCCCAAGCAAGAGAGAACACCAAACCAGCTTTTTCTCCTTTTAGAATCAGAGGCACACGAGACGGTTATAAAGACAAACCACTTTTCTTACCCAAATGACAGCAAGGGATGGAGGGCAAGGGGAGCCACAGGAAGCTGATGCCTTTCTGGAAAAAGACAATCTCAGGGGCACAGAACCTCAGAGTCCTGGAACCCTATGAAAATATCTCCATTTGTATGCTCCCTGTAATTTTTTGGGGGGGGGGCTGCGCTGGGTCTTCACTGTGGCACGCAGGCTCTGCCTTGTGACACGCGGCCTTCTCTCGTTGTGGCACACAGCCTTAGTTGCCTGAGGCCTGTGGGATCTTAGTTTTCCAAGCAGGGATCGAGCCCAAGTCCCCTGCATTGGAGGGCGGATTCTCCACCTCTGAACCACCAAGGAAGTCCCTCAAACTGCCTGTTATTCAACTAGAATGTGACCTCCTGGGAGGAGGGACTGTCTCTCGTCACCTCAGTATTCTTGGTACACAGTAGGTGTTCAGTGAGGGATTGATGGCTGGACAAACACATTCTTGGGGAATAAATCCAACCTTGTTTGCACAGAGGAGGAAACTAAGGCCAAGGGATATTTAGGCACAGAGTAAGTACTTAGTAAACCCCTACTGAACCCAAGCCTGGTGCAGGGGCGGGCCTAGGACCAGAACCCAGGTCTTCAGTCCTCCACAAGCCCTACTGGGGCTGGGGAAAGAATGGATGAGGACCAGCAGTGAGCTCTACCAGGGACAGCAAGAAAAGTGCAGGTGTGGTTATTTTCCTAAAGACCAACCCCCTCAAACTCCAAGCCTTTGCAAACAGACCCTGCCTCCCTGGCCATAGGCATGGCATAGGTTTGTGATGCAAGCTGGGCTGCAGAACAGCCCCGGCCTCCAAAACAGACATTGATCTAGTCATGAGCACATGACCCAAGCAGCCAATCAGATTCCTTCTCCAAAATCTGCTAAGAGATTCCAAAGGAGAGAAACAAAGGTAGAATGCAGGTAGAGATTCTTTTACACCCAGGATCCAAAGAGATAAGCCAGAGCAGCCTTCGGCCATGGCCCAGATTCACAGAAAATCAGTCAGTAAATCAATAATCAGCAGAAAGAGACCAGGTCCATCCTGCCCTTCCCCACAGTCATAACTCAACAAGTTCCGCCTCACCAGCAACTAAAAACCGACTGGCCCATTCAAGAAATGAAGTAGAACAGAAAAAAAGCAAGGGGAGAGAAGCTGGAACAGGGATTCTATTCTCAACCTAGATTCCAGAATCCCTAACACAACATGCAAAATTTCCCATATATATTGTATGCACAGTTTTCTGAGGCACTTACTATATTTTTGAAAGGACCCATGACTCCCAAAGAGTTAATATGAGGGAGCTAGAGCAAAAAGAGACAGATATTCCCAAAGCAGAACCCCTGGGCCACCAAGTTCTGCAGGTCAACTTCCTTACTATTTCACCTCCCAGCCCTACTGCCCTGAATTTCCTCCATGCCTTTACCACTGCAATAGTCTCTGCACAGATCTTATTGCCTCCATAAAGATAACAACAGAACTGACATTTTCTTCTAGCTCTCCTCTGCCCTCAGGAACATATGTGTGTGTGTGTGTGTGTGTGTGTGTGTGTGTGTGTGAGAGAGAGAGAGAGAGAGAGAGAGAGAGAGAACTAGGTTATCATAAGTTTCTGGCTTTCCTGGGACAGTCCCAGTTTATATCTGTTGTACCAGAGTAAATATTAATGGCATCCCCTTCCACTCTCATAAGTGTTCTGTTTGGATGATATAAGGTCAGCCCACTCCAGTATTCTTGCCTGGAAAATCCCATGGACGGTGGAGCCTGGTAGGCTATTGTCCATGGGGTTGCAAAGAGTCGGACACGACTGAGCGACTTCACTTTCAGCTTACCTTCCAGGATGGGAACCTCCGTCCTCTCTTTTCTTTCAATCACAGATCCTGTCCTACGGTGGGGAGATGCATACAGTGAAGATTCTGAGGATCTCAGGGCAAAAGGGAAGTGGAGTTGAAGTGCATCTCAAGAAGACAGGGCCATTTCTTCCCCTACATGCAACCTGCCAGCCACCTGGGTCACAGGGATATGGCTAGAATTTGATTAAAGACCTGTCTCCTGCCTCTTATTTCTACACTCACTCTCCCTAACTAAGAAGCTAGTTGGTCAGCAGTCCCCACCTCCTCTCCCATAGTCACTTGCCACCCCTCCCAATTCGAGCCAACCTGAATCAAGGCCAGAACACAGAAGGCAACTTCAGCTTCTCCCTCCTTAGGGACTCAGAAAGCCCCTCTGCCCACAACAGATCATTGGCCTAAGCCACAGCTCCTGGCTCCTCAGCATACCGAGGGAAGGCCCTCACCCCCATCCCCGTCCCCAGCAGCTGGAGCAATGAAGACCCAAGAGCAAGAGCACTGTGTCCAGGGCAGGACCCTGTGGGATTAGGGGTTGCCAGGCTGTGCCCCCACTGGTCCCTTCATCACTTGTCACCAGTGGTCTTTCCAAACACAGACTCTAACATTTCACTCCCCTGCCAAGAAAACATGATACTGACTTTCATTCTCTGCAGCCTCCTTAGGCTTCCAGTTCTCCCCAGATGCTCTTCTCATGCATCATCTGGCTATCCTCCACTGGTCTTACAGTACTGTCCAGGCAGCAGCAGCTTCTTCTTTTTTTTTAATTAATTAATTTATTTATTTTTGGCTGTACTGGGTCTTCATTGCTCTGTGGGCTTTCCTTTGGTTGCAGTGAGCAGGAGCTACTCTCTAGTTGCGGCATGCAGGCTTCTCATTGCAGTGGCTTCTCTTGTTGCAGAGTATGGGCTCTAGGGCGCATGGGCTCCAGCAGTTGTGGCTCCCGGGCTCTAGAGAGCAGGCTCAGTAGTTGTGGCACATGGGCTTAGCTGCTCTGCAGCATATGGGATCTTCCCAGACCAGGGATCAAACCCATGTCTCCTGCATTGGCAGGAGGATTCTTTACCACTGAGCCACCAGGGAAGCCCCCAGGCACTAGTTTGTCACCCAACCACCAATGCCCCCATGCCCTCGCCCCAGCCAGGCTAGGACCCTTCCCCTGCATGCTCCTGCACAGACTCTTGCTGAAGGCTGCTCAAAATCCCTAACACTGTGCTATAGCTGACATGCCCCTAGACAGCCCAGTGAACCTCCTGGGCACAGCCCCTGGCATAGGAGAGGTATTCAAGCCCATGTGTCATTTCAATGAATGACGAGGAAGCAATGCCTGCAGTCCGGGCAGTTACTCTGCCTCCGTCAGTGGTTTTCTAGGACCCCTGGTCTTAAGGAAAATGTTTAGAAGCTTGTCAAACAACCAAATATTTTCTACCAAGCCAGGATTTAAACTGCCCAAGGACCTGCCATCATTGCTTCTCCATAAGAGTTTATTTGAATGATGTCCAGTTGCTAAAAAAAAATTGAGAACTACCTCAAAGGACTCAGTGAAGTGAAGTGAAAGTCACTCAGTCATGTTCGACTCATTGTGACCCCATGGACTATAGAGTCCATGGAATTCTCCAGCCCAGAATACTGGAGTGGGTAGCCTTTCCCTTCTCCAGGGGATCTGCCCAACCCAGGCATCAAACCCAGGTCTCCAGCATTGCAGGTGGATTCTTTACCAGCTGAGTCACAAGGGAAGCCCTAAAACCCCTAACGACAGCCTGAGATCTTGAAAACTTTGGGAGCAAGCTCTAATAAGAATTTTATCCTTGCCAGACCCCCAGAGGTTTACCTCCCAAGGTCAGTGAGAGAGGAAAGAAGGAATCTGTCTCTAGTTCCAACCTCCTGAGAATATAAGACAAAGAATGATAGCTTCTCTACTTCTGTTCTTTGCAAAGCTTCTGAACAGACACGCTAATAACGGCTGAGAAGGCCTCTTCCTTATACCCAGCCCCACTCCAACACCTTTTATTATTTTGTGACTCAAGTCAAATCTCATTGCAATTAACTTCTTGGGACAAGCCAATTTCTAATGCTGGAATGAAATTCACTTTTATCGACAACTGCTTGAAGCAACTGGGCCACAGTCAGGCCATCCTGAGTACAGGCTTCATCACTTTCTCTCTCGCTCTTTTTTTTTAGACATATTTATTTATTTATTTTTGGCTGTGCCTGGTCTTCATTGCTGTGTGGGCTTTTCAGAGAGTGGGGGACTATTCTCTACTTGCAGGACTCGAGCTTTTTGTTGTAGTGGCTTCTCTTGTAGAGCACAGGCTCTAGGGTGCATAGACTTCAGTAGATGCGGCCCATGGGCTCGTAGTAGGAGTAAGGCATGGCTCCATCATTTACAGTCTGAGTGACCCTGGGTGAGCCTTCATTTCCTCATTTATAAAATGGTAATAAGACAATAAAATAATCCTGGCATGAACCAACCATGCCTATCACCTGAGAGAGACTCAGCAAAAATGAACTGAATCAGAATCTGTATGAGGAAAAAAAAATCCCATTTCAGAAAGTACCATGACAATCACTTCTAAAAGGCTCTTTCTAAGACTGATTAAGCAGGTGACCTTGGGCAAGTCACTTAACCTCTCTGAGGTTCACAGTCCATATGCGTCAAATGAGAATAGTAACGTGCATCTAACTGGGCACCGAGGCAGAACATACAAGATACTTGTGTAGCATGATACTTTATAGTGGATGTTCAGTAAACCTTCCTTCCTTTCCCCTTCAAAATGGACAGAGTGGAAACAAGAGACTCAGAAAGCTAAGTACCTTCCCCAAGACTGCACTTAGAAAATAAGGGAACTTGAGGGCTTCCATGGTAGTCCAAGGGTTGAGTCCCCCTGCCAATGCAGGGGACACAGACTCAATCCCTGTTCCAGGAGGATCCCACATGCCACAGAGCAACTGGGCCCCCGCATCACAACTACGAGCCCACGGGCTGCATCTACGGAAGTCTATAAGCCTTAGAGCCCATGTTGTACAACAAGAGAAGCCATCGCAATGAAAAGCCCAAGTAATGCAAGTAGAGAGTACCCGCCACTCTCTGAAAATAGAGAAAAGCCTGCACAGCAATGAAGACCCAGCAGAACCAAAATAAACAAATAACTGTATTTAAAAAAAAAAAAAAAAAGACAGTAATGAAGCCTGAATTGAAACACAGTTTGTCTGACTCCAAAGTTCTTATTACTATCATTATTCCTTCAATTTTATAGATAAGGACACAGATACTCAGAGAGCTTCTCTTAATGGCAGACATCAAATTTGAGCACCTTTCTGTTGAATGGTTAATCCTGGCCAACCAAAATTTGAAAAGTAAAAACAGACCTGCCGCAACAAAGTCAATGTACTTAATGCCACAAATCAGTACACTTGAAAATGGTCTACATGGTAAATTTTATGTTACGTATAATTTACCACCAAAAAAGGTTCCTGGGTTTGCTATCTGGTCTTCTCTCTTCAACACTGTAGCTTGTAACCACACATATGACTGAGAATAACAAAACTGGAGGATCTACTCTAAAGTGCACAGAATTAGCAGAACCTGAAGATCATTTCTATTCCCTGAAAAATATATGACAGTTCTAGATTATAGTCTGATTATTTAGAAAAGAATGCAAAGAAAGGAATGTCAAAAAGCAAGCTTCCTGTCAAGGAAAGCAATATGTACCTCAAGTGTCCCCAAGTAGTCACTCAGAAAACAAAAAGGTAAGAAGGAGAAACACTAGAGATTCTCCAGCCAATTAATATCCTTAATCACGACCACCATAGCCCCAAGTCCCCATGCTATGGGGCTCCTGGGCCCTCCCCAGAGATGGCTGGCTGCCTCTTCACTCTTACCTCCCATCGGCCTCGGCACTTTGGTTCTCTGACTCCAAACGTGGGGAACCACCCAATGCTCCTGCCACTCTGTTCACTGCATCACTGCCACCCTCTTTCAGCCAAGCTTTCTTTCAAGTCCTGCTGAACACTCACTCCTCGAGAACATCTTCGTATGCCACCAGATATGAAACCTGGCTCTGGTTCCAGCTCTGGTCAAATTAGTTTCTCCATCTTTAAAATGAGGGTGCGGAAAAGACACAGATGATCTAAGTCAAAGGTTCCTAACCTTTTTGGCACCAGGAACTGGTTTCACGGAAGGCAATTTTTCCATGGACAGTAGGGTGGGGTGGTTTTGGGATGATTCAAGTACAGTAGGGTTTGTGCTTCGATGAGAATCCAATGCCCACGACACTGATCTGACCAGAGGCAGAGCTCAGGTGGTAATGCAAGCAATGGGGAGTGGCTGTATACACAGATGGAGCTTCATTTGCTTGCTCTCCTCTCGCTGTGTGGCCTAGTTCCTAACAGACCTCGGACTGGTACCAGGTCCGTGGCCTGGGGGCTGGGGACCCCTGATCCAAGTCTCTTATATTTCCAAGACACAGTAATTCATCAGAACCTGAACAAGTTTCAGTCAGACTAAGGCTTCTGCCCTCCTTCTTCCCTACTGTTTACACATGGACCAAGATACAGCCCCGTCACATGCAGATGTCCTAACGTGTTATCTCGTCATGATGACCATGTCTCAGGTGTTGGTCTTCACTGCTTCAAGAACTCTTTAAAGAAAAGAACCACCTTGTGTCTACTTTGGAATGACCTTCTGCCCTCCTGTCAACCAGAGCCATACGCCTTTACTAATAATTAAGACAGAACAAAAACTTGTTCCTCACACATGAAAAGAGATCAGAAAAGTCTGTTTAAGAGACAGAAAATGTCTATGTTTTAACTATTCAACCAAAGTGGGCAGAGAAATTCAGGTCAAAATCAACATTAACTCACGTAAGACTTGTGGCCTTACGAGTCTTAAAACCGAAGAGAGAAGGGAAGTCAGCTCCTAAAGAGCCTAAGGCCAAAGAAGTCAGCGGGCAGGGGTGGGGGGTCCCTCTTGGTTTTGCTTTCTTCCACACTGCTGAACTCTCCCCTGCTTCTCAGCAGAGAAGGTAAAGCTGAACAAACCCCACAGACGGGGATTTTCAGCTGAGCCTGCACCTCTCCAAGTTCCCAGCATGGCCTGAGAATGTAAACAACTGGGTGAGAAGAGACTGAAAGTCTATAATCTGGCCCCTTTCCTGTATTTCTAGATAGTAAGGGAAGTGGGTAAACATCTGCATCTACAGAATACACACAACCTCTCCCCCCGCAGCAAGCGTCAGCCTCCCTCCTCCACTGTCTCTCACAGCCTTTCTCTCTGTCCCTTGGATTCTATAACCCCTGACGGGTTGTGAGCCGAGACAGGACCACACTTACTGCTGTCTATACTCCCAGCACAGAACCCTGCCCTACCAGGTGCTTAGGAAAACAGACGCCGAGTGAGCAGCAGAAGGAAAACAGAACGGCCTCCGAGACTCCTGCAGGTAAACAGACACCGCTCTCGTCTCAGGTCCTGAGACCCTATGAGAGCGAGACTGCCTGAGTGCTGAGTGTTCAGTATCTTGATCTGGGTGGTGGTCACATGGGCACATACGTGTGTAAAAATTCACTAAGCAGTCCACTTCAGACCTGTCACTTCACCATAAATAAATTATACCTCAATCAAAAGAAAAAAAAATCAAGAAGCACCAAAAATTGCTATTTATATGCCAACTCTTTCCTAGGTCTCTTTCTAGACCTCCTAGTCCTCCAGAGTCCTGCAAAATGGGCCAGAGGTAGGGACTGTTCAGACCCCTTGCACAGGAGCACCCTGAGAGGCAGGAAAGACAGCGGGGCTACACAGAGTGTCAGGAATGTAGCAACAAGACCCTGAGATCTGGATCCTCCAGGCAGCCCACAAAACCACCAACAGCCAGTTATAACTCAAAAGAAAAAAACCCTTCAAAATAGCAGCTGTCTGCTCCACCGTGCCTGTTAGCTGGCTTTCTTGCATGGCAACTTTATTTTCAGGATCATTCTGGCAGGGCTGGGCACATGCCACCACAGTATTTGCTGAGAAGCAGTGAGGCACAACTCACTGCAACGAGGAGACAGGAGCTGTGGATTCCAGTTCCGGGTGGGCTTTCAAGAGCGACGTCACTTTCAACTGGTCACCAAACTCTCTGGGCCTGGGACGCCCCTCTGTATACAAGACAGAAGAGTTCTAAAGTTGTGTGATCCTCCAGAGCTGTTTAGGAGACAGGAACGTAGTGTGGAAGTTAATAAAAGGGAGAGAACTGTTTTAATGGGCACTAGTAGAGACTTGAGGTTTTGAAGGCCTTAATTTAGAACCAGGTAAGTAAATGTCTTCCATATTCCTAAGAGGCGTAGCTGCTTGTGGCGGTAGCAGATTTACACTAAGCACAGAACGCCTTTGCAGAGAAGGCCATGGCTCTTCCCAAGACCCCCAGCATCATCTACAACTGCAATCCTCAAGAGCAGATTTAATTTAAGTGAGTCAAGTCAGGCCACTCTTGGTAGCTGGTTCTTCTCTCCACTCCCCTCACACAGGAGACAAGTCCCCTACATTCCATGGCCTCAAAGCTGGGTCAGTGAGGAAGTCAAGTCCTACTGCAAGGGAGCACTCTCAATATGCTTAACTGGTCAGCGCCGAGTTTTTGTCCAGCCGAACTTGAACCTGCTTAAGCCCCAGAAGAAACCTGTGGCTCTGATTTGCCCAAAAGCTGGCAGTCTACTCAGAGGGAGGCTACCGATCCAGACGAGGAGAGATGCCCTCCGGCGTCTGTGCCTGTTGCCTGGATGGAGTCTCAGGGGAGCAGCTAAATGCCATTATGCAGCTCTGGTCTCTGAACTAGAGAAATGAAATGGAAAACGACCTTTTACAAAATAGTCTATAGCTTCCCCAACTTTTACAATGAGCAGGGAGGAACGCACGCTGTTAACACATGAAACGAATGCTGAGCTACTCCATCTTTTTACACAGCAAAACTGCTTGGAACATCTGGTTCTCTGGAGGATTGCTGTAATACGGCACTTGTTGACTCAGAGAATGTTAGAGCAGGAAAGAACCTTAGCATTCATTTAATCTGTCCTTCTCGTTTTATTGTTGAGAAAACAAAGGCCGAGAGTTGGGCAGGACTCGCCCAAAGATACCAGCTGACAGAGTCAAAACTAGAACCAGGCTGCTTTAAGTCCTAGGGCTCAGTTCGACCATCCTGCACAAAGGCAGCACCCAGGGAACAGGAAAACTAACGGAAGTCCAGGAGCTCAGCAAACAAAAGGGGGAAAAAAAGAGTTAGTTCTCAGATTTTTGTGACTAGGAGAGAAGAGTCCAGGCTGAACTTGAAGTATATGGCCTCATAAACAGAGGTCCTTGTCATCAGCCAAGGGAGTCACCAGCTCTCTTTTAGCTCAAAGATAAATATAAAGAGAAGATTAAATAATAGCAAAGATCACAACTAACTGAGTGAGCCAGCCAGGCAGCTAGGGTGAAATGCACTATATGAAGCAGCAAACGACCTGATTAAATAAAGGAGGCTGGGTTGAGCTAATTTAGGCAGGAAATATTTATGTGCCTGCTTACCTTCGGCATGTAACCTGAGATTCGCTCAGAGTGGAAAAAAAAGTTGCTATTCTGCCTCTATCCAGCTGCCTAGGGTGTGCTGGGCTTCAGGAAAAGCAGAAGGGGAACCAGGAAGAAGTTAACGGAGAAAAAGGGTGGTGAGCCATGTGTCCCCTGCTATAAGGCAACAGCCGCTCTACCTGCCTCATTCTCTCAAGTAATAATGGGCAGAAAGTCTACTGGTGGGAAACCTCGCCAGGTGCTGGGGAAACATGGCCGCTCAGTTCTCAGTTCAGTTGCTCAGTCGTGTCCGACTCTTTGCAACCCCACGGACTGCTAGGCCCCACCAAACTGCTCTCCAGACAGAATGTGTCTCTCAGGTATCTGCCCCACTAAAATCAATAACACAGATTCCTCAGCTTGGCATCCAGGGTCTCCTCAGGGAAGCCACAGCTTACCTTTCCAACTCTTACTCCACCCGGGGCCACCCCCACCCCCCACCCATACCCCATAATCCTCCTACCCCTCCCATAATCCCCCCTCTCCCTCCCACCCCTCACATGGCATAGGCTAATCTCAGGACCCTGGCTCCCACAATCCCCTCTGCCTGGAATGACCCTAACCCCCTCCCTGTCCCCAATCCCTTCATCTGTGCCCCATTCAGCTGGGTCCTGTAGAGTCCCTTCACATGGAGTCTTTCACAGAACACTCAAAATGTTGGCCAAATTGGGTAGAACTTAATTTAACTACCCTTTTCCATCATTATCTGACAGAAACAAACAGCTACATCCTGGGATGCCAACTAGAGTGCCAGCTCCTAAATCTGGGAGTAGGGACCATTTGTGTGGCCTGGCCTCTCTGCCTCTTATCTCTGAAATAAGAGCAATAGTTCTTGTCAGAGAAGCTGAGTGCCTGAGATGAGAGGCTTTGGAAACACACATTCTCAAGTACAAGGCCATTATTTTAAAGGCCCCTTAGGCCCACGCCCCATTGACCAGCTAATGCTAACTTAAAGCTTGTCTCCAGCCAAAGCCCCTTCTCGTGTCACCAATGCCCCACGGAGAGCTGTGAGAGGGCTGCAATGAGGACACTGGGTAGCCGCTCGCTTTTTATTTCCGCAGAGTGTGAGATTTCCAGCTCAAGTGTGGCTATCAACTCATGGTTTCAGAAGAGCCTGGAGTCTGAGGCCTGCTGTTCTCTCAAATCGCACAGTATAATGCGTCAACTGGCTCCCGGCCTACCGGTGTGGGCCCGTGGGGTTGACAGGTATCACTCTGCTGCTCTGTGAATGCGCCGACCCAGCACTCTCTGCACACTGAACGATGGATATATTGCACAATAACTAAAGCAACCACCACCTCCCCACCTTCTACCATTCATCTCAGACACAGTCCTAGGATAAAGACACAAAACAGCCGGTATTCAATAAATACTAGTTGAAGGGAATAATGTACCTTCTTAATTAATGGGTACTAAAAGCACAACTATTATCACATGACCGTACCAAATATTTTTTGGAACTAGATAAGGGTCCTCCAATCTGAAAAGACTGAGGGTCTCTGGGATGATGAAAGAGTCCTGGTGGGGAAGGATTCAGGTCCAGATCCTGATACTAACTACACTCCCAGAAAGCAGAGCCAGGAGGCCCTGAGCCATCTCCAAACCTTGGTTTCCTCAGCAGAACAACAAAAAGATAGTCTAACAGGAAAGGCAAACGAAAACTACAATGATTCAGAA
The DNA here is from genome assembly GCF_002263795.3 of Bos taurus. NCBI lineage: Eukaryota > Metazoa > Chordata > Mammalia > Artiodactyla > Bovidae > Bos > Bos taurus. Next base: position 63,241,698 of record NC_037340.1, on the reverse strand, counting down.
TGACCATCGTTAAAAATCTACAGACACACACACACATACACACACATCTACAAACAACAAGTGCTGGACAGAATGCGGAGAAAAGGAAAGCCTCCTGCACTGTTGGTGGGAATGTAAATTGGTGCAGCCACTAATGCAAACAGTTCGGTTGTTTCTCGAAAAACTACAAATAGAGGGGCCATATGATCCAGGAATCCCACTCCTGGGTATATACCCAGACCAGACTATAATCCAAAAAGATACACGCACCCCTGTGTTCAACAGCACTATTTACAATAGCCAAGACAAGGATGCAACCTAAAGGTCTGTCAACAGATGAATGGGTAAAGATGTGGTATATACATATACACAACAACATGGACGGACCTAGGGATCATCATAGGAAATGAAGCAGGACGAAGACAAATACCATACAGTATCACTTATAGGTGGGACCTAAAATATGACCCAAAGGAACTTATCTACGAAACAAAAAAGACTTACGGACCTAGAGAACAGACTTACGGGTGCCAGAACAGTGCGGGGTGAGGGGGGGAGGCAAGGACTGGGAGTTGGAACTACTGGACGCGAAGTATTGTACACAGGATGCATAAACAAGACCTTACTGCACAGCACAGGGAACTACATTCAATACCCTGTGAAAAGACATAATGGAAAAGAATATAAAAAAGAATGTATGTATAAATGTATCAATCAGTTTTCTGTACAGCAGAAACTAATAAACGCTGTAAATCAACTATCACAAACCAACTCTTTGTGACCCCATGGACTGTAGCCCACCAGGCTCCTCTATCCATGGGATTTTCTAGGCAAGAATCCTGGAGTGGGTTGACATTTCCTTCTCCAGGGGATGTTCCCGACCAGGGATTGAACCCGTGTCTCCTGTGGCTCCTTCACTGCAGGCAGATTCTTTACCCACTGAGACACCTGGGAAGCCCTCCCTTCATTCAATACCCTGTGATAAAGCATAATGGAAAAGAATATGAAAAGGAATGTATATAGGTATCAATCACTTTGCTGTACAGCAGAAACGAATAAACACTGTAAATCAACCATACTTCAACAAAATAAATTTTAAAATGAAAAAAAAAACACTCTAACAGGTGTTCCCGGCTCTGCTCTTTAAGATCCCTCCCCCTAGGCCAACCTCTAAAGCTTTAGAGCTGTACCTGTGTGGCTTCACCAGTCCTAGAATAGTGGTCCTCAACTCTAGGAGCTTTTGTCTCTTAGGACATTCAGCAGTGTTTGCAGAGATTTTTGGTGGCCACAATTTGGGGTGGGGGTGTGCTATGGACATCTAGTGAGCAGAAGCCAAGGGTGCTGCTAACCAGCCTGCAATGCACAGGACCACTCCCCATCCAGCCCAAAATGTCAACAGTGCTGAGGCAGAGAAACTAGAGACCACTGAGAGAAGGAGCTTACTGCTGTAGAAGAAATGGAAACCAGGCTGGGAAATGCACAATGCTGATGTTGTAGCAGACTGGGAATGAATGAATACAGTGAACAAAAAAGCTCTCAAACCATTCCAGACACGTAAGAACAATCTCCTGTCCATCTTCTCTCTGGCACTAGTCCCACTGTGTTAAGATGATTCAGTCACTCTGCTGCTGCTGCTGCTAAGTTGCTTCAGTCATGTCCGACTCCGTGCGACCCCAGAGATGGCAGCCCACCAGGCTCCCCCGTCCCTGGGATTCTCCAGGCAAGAACACTGGAGTGGGTTGCCATTTCCTTCTCCAATGCATGAAAGTGAGAAGTGAAAGTGAAGTCGCTCAGTCGTGTCTGACTCTCAGCGACCCCATGGACAGCAGCCTACCAGGCTCCTCCATCCATGGGATTTTCCAGGCAAGAGTACTGGAGAGGGGTGCCATTGCCTTCTCTGTCAGTCACTCTAAGAACCCACAACCTTGTTCCTCCTCAACCTGACCCATGCCCATTACTGACACACAGCTTTCGAGACTGAGCATAAATGAGAGGGAGTCAGGATGGTGCAAGATGTGGCAGGAAAGCACGAGACTTGGGGCGTCATGAAGGCTAGCCTTGGCTCAAGCCCTAAAGAAGCCACTTAATTGCTTTGAGCTTTTAGTTTCTCTCTCTGCAAAATGGGTTAAAATCACTTTGTCCCATCCGCCTTATAGAATTTTCTCTGGGTTTCAAAATAAGATCATGGATGTGGAAACGGTTTTGGAAGCCACAGACCCAGCACAAATGTGAAGCACTCTCCTGCAGAGTAACAGGTGCTCATACTCTAGAGGGAATATTGTAAAAATTAATTTCCAATGACAAGACTTTATCCACTGGTAAGTTATAAGCACTCAAGGTTATAGAGTCCTGGTCCTATGGAACACCAAAATACTACAGCCCACCATAATGCAGCCCATCTCAGGAAGCCCAAGGTTCCTGGGTCAGCCCAGTGATTCAAGTACTCTGAACTTTGGCTTTCTCATCTCTAAAAGTGGGAAGGTAATACCACTTCATATACAAGGTTGTTTGAAAAGGTCAAATGTGATCAAGTTTGTAGAGTCCATGCCATTTCCCAAAGATGGGGGGAATATTTTCATTTTCTGATTTTTCCCCTGAAAAAATAATTTTTTGCTTCAAAAAAATTTTTTTAGAATGACGAAAATAACTTAAGGTGTTTTTATAGTGTTATTTGTCCTTTACACCTCTGAAATTACCTCTAAAATCTAAGCATAAGAAGAGTGGTCAGGGACTTCCCTGGTGGTCCTGTGGTTAAAACGCCACGCTTCCACTGCAGTGAGCATAGTCTGGATCCCTGGTTGAGAACTAAGATCCCACATGCCGATGATGTGGCCAAAAGAAGGGGATGGGCTGGGGTGGGGGGTTGTCGCAGCTGCAAGCCCAGCAGCCCTGACTCCTAAGAGCAACAAGCTGAATGCCAGGTTGATACCAACTCCCTCCTGGGACATGGCCACACAGGGCTATCAGCACCCACTACAACTCAACACCTAAATCTTTTAACTCCAGACCTGCCAAGCAATCTACAACCACTGACTGCCCTTGTGCAAGATTCTAAAAGGAGAAAATGCTCTGGGGAGGTGAAAGCAACTGATCCAGCTAACGGAAAATTAAGAAACTAGTCTCATGAACTCCGGGGACACTGAGCTAATCAAACTCCTCACCCAAATGGGGAGCCTTTCAGATGGCTTCATCTGAGTGGCAGCTCCTCTGCAAGCCTCTGCAGAGAACAGCAGCCAGGCTACTCATGTGTACACGTCTTATGTTTGGTTTTACAACTACCAAATCTACACATATTACAGGTCTTACACAGATTACAAAGAACTTACAGTTCCTGCTTTAGCAGACAGTAAAGAAGCCATTCCTCAAGTTTATTAGTTATTATTTCCTTTTACAGGAAGAATAAGCTACACTTCAGTATTCTAAAGCCAATTATTTTTATCACCCAACTAAGTTAAACATTTATCCATTCTTACGTCCCCGCCAAAGGGGCTTCTGATTCAAATAAGGTACTTTTTCAAAGTACTACATATATTACTATAGGACTTCCCTGATGGCTCAGTGGGTAAAGAATCTGCCTGCAATGCAGGAGCCACGGGAGATACAGGTTCAGTCCCTGGGTCAGAAAGATCCCCTGGAGGAGGAAATGACAACCCACTCCAGTGTTCCTGCCTGGAAAATCCCATGGACAGAGGAGCCTAGTGGGCTACAGTCCCTGGGGTCACAAAGAACTGGACACGACTGAGCACATGGCACATTATTATATATTACCATGCTCCTGGTTTTCCCTTCTCAAAACTTTTCCATTTAATTCAAAGTTTCAAGCACTCATACGATTTGAGTTCCCTACTGCTTTAACATTCTACTACTCTCCAAAATAACTATTTAATAAAACACAGATTCAAGTAACACACACACACAGAGCTGTTTTGACTCCCTCCACTGCATATCCTGTACTGTGAAATCTAAATATGCTTCTAGAACAGATCACACTGTACCTTGATTACATCTGTTTACTTGTCTGTCACTCTGGCTAGATTGTGAGCACTTCATTGGCAATGACCTGACTCCATCTGCATTTACCCAGTAAACTAGGACAGTATCTGGCACAAAGCTCAAGTTCACATATATTTATCAAACGGGTACATGAATGAAACAAAAGTTTCTAGCAACCTTCTTTCATAATGGACTATCTCAGGACTTGCCTGGAGTCAAGATTCCACACTGCTAATGCAAGGGATACAGGTTTGATCCCCGGTCAGGGAACTAAGATCCACATGCCTGCCATGTGGTACGATCAGTAAATAAATAAAAATAAATTAAAAAAAATAAAACGGACCATCTGAAACAAAATGCAAATGTCTTACCTATGCAGAACGAAGACAGAAAAGATTTGGGGTCTCAACAGCAGAGTCCCGAAACAGTGCACAATCTCTAAGTTCATTTCAAAACCCCCTTCCTCAAATACACTCTCCTCGAAAAGCCAGATGAAAGCAAAAGTTCTCTCCGTTGTAACTGAGGTGGTGTCATATACCAAACATGAAAGGCTTACACCTAACCCCCACCTCACCCTGCCCCACCTCGCAGCTACCTACTCCTTTACAGTGCAAGTCGCTTGGTCGTGTCCGACTCTTTGCGACACTATGGAATATACAGTAAATGGAATTCTCTAGCCCAGAATACTGGAGTGGGTAGCCGTTCCCTTCTCCAGGGGATCTTCCCAACCCAGGGATCAAACCCAGGTCTCCCACATTGCAGGAGGCTTCTTACCGTCTGAGCCACCAGCCTAATGCAAAAGATCACATTGCCATCCCCAATCCTAAACTGGGGCCAGTCTCCCAAACTCAAATCTCCACCAAGCTACATTTAGGGTGTTCTCATGGGTGGTACCCATGGCCAATTTTGGACTTTAATTACTGCTGTCCAGGGTTTATCCCTTCACCAGGAGTTGGGCTTCCTGGGAGCAGGACTATAAGGCAGGACCCCACATTTCAGCAGGAAACCTTGATTGGGTGAAGGCCTGAACTCCTGCTTTGGGACCACAGAGCCTCCTGGCTCTGAGCAAACTCAACTGCCCTGATTGTTCAATGGGAAAAAACTTACCTCAGCAGGTTGTGCCAAGCTCCAGGCCAAGACTCCTAAACAACCTGATGCTTGACGCTGGGGCTTTCTGTTTTGTTGTGATGTGTTTTTTAGTATGTTGTTTTATTTTGAGGGTGAAAAAGAGATGACAAAGCTTTTTGCTGGATTTTAAACCCAATCAGGAATCCCTGCTCAAAAACTCACTAACGCCTTAAAATCTAGAAAAGATGTCATTTTACAGAATCAAATAGGGCAAGTTTAATGCTGGAATTCCCCATTTCATCATCCCACCTCACTCCCTCTCGCCTAGCTGAGAAACTCCTTGGATTTTTCTAGCTTTACTTTATCCAAAAACTCCTGAAAAAGACACTTTACCTAGGATGGTTCTAAGACTCCAGTCAGAAAACGTATGCGCTATTTAGTTGTGATAACTTCTTTCTCTGAGAAAGCCACAGATCTGTCCAATGCTAGGATCCACTGGGCCAGGCTGTGTCTTTTTCACTGCCTGGAAATCCACACGGCATCTCAGACGGCTCCCAACACAGAACAGGCACTCGGAGAACATCTGTTCCTCCTGATGCAGAAAACTGGTGGACCAGAACAGTATCAGTGCCAGATGAACAGAAGAGGAAACAGTCATAAAGCCACTGAACCAAGAAATCAGAACTCACTGAAAAATGATTTCTGGTGGAAAAAAAATATGACTTTAAAAAACTCACTTCCTAACCCACTCCAGGTGGAGTTATCTCTGCACCTGGGGTCCTTCTAGTGCTCTACACAAGCTCACTGGGCGAAAGAAAGTTCTTTCTTTACCCCCTGGTCCTCCATCCAGGGAGTGATGCTCACTGAGGAAGGGAACTACCTTTAACGTATCAGCAACTACCTCTAACTTATGAGCAACACCAGCCGGGGTTGCTGGCGCCTGCTAGTCAGTGGGTCCTCATGGCCGACAGCTTTACTGAATGCATGTCAGTTATCTAGATGGCAGGCTTCTGACTGAAGGTAGCTGGGACAGGCTGAGCTGGATAAGAGTTCAATCATTAAGCCGCAGAACAAGTGAGCAAATTAGCCAGGTACACAGAATTCCTGAGTGTCCAGGAAAAGAAAGAATACTGGCATGGACATGTGAAAAATGCCCAACATTCTCACGTAATCACTACAACGTGAGGAAGAGGGAGGAGGGAAAGCTACGTAACTATAGAGAGGCGTCTCTTTTACGAGCATACACACCACCTGAAGATCTCATTAAAAAAAAAAAAATTAATAAAATAAAATAAAAGTGCAGGCTCAGCTTCACTGGGCGGGGCTTTCGCATCAGCAAGTCTAACAGTTTCACGGTGTGCCCACAGACCACACTTTCAGTAGCAAAGTTCTGTTGTTATTGCTATTGTTTTCAACTTTTTAAAAACTGAAGCATAGTCAATTTACAACACTGGTGTTTTCTGTTTTGACTGAAGTATAACTGACCCACAGCACTATGTTAATTTCAGGTGCCCACAGAGTGACTCAACATTTCCATACAAAACAAGCACCCTGATAAGCTGAGCTAGCATCTGTCACTATACAAAGTTATTACACTATTACTGACTATACTCCCCATGCTGTGCACATTTCCTCTTTTTTTTTAATATTGTTTTATTTGGGGCTGCACTGGGTCTTTGATGCTGTGCTCGGGCTTTCTCTAGTTGCGCTGTGCAGGCTTCTCACGGCGGTGGCTTCTCTTGTGAAGCACGGGCTCTAGGAGCGCAGGCTTCAGTCATTGCCGCGTGTGGGCTCAGTAGTGGTGGCACAGGCTTGGCTGTCCTGTGGCACGTGGAACCTTCCCAGGCCAGGGATCAAACCCGCGTCCCCTGCATTGGCAGGTGGGTTCCTAACTCTGGACCACCGGGGAAGTCTAACTCATTTATTTTTAGAACTAAAAGTCTGTACCTCCTAATCTCCCTCACCTATGTCATTCACATCCCCACACTCTTGCCCTCCTCCAGCAACCACCTGTTTATTCTCTGCATGCGAAGCAAAGTTGTATAGTAAATACTGTATCCTGTGTTTGCAGCTGAAGAAGCTGATGGTCAGGGACAGGAGGATACTTTTACCAGCAAGCAGAGGTGGAATGTGAAATCAGGTCACCTGATCCCAAACTTAGAGCTTTTTTTTACTAGACCATATCACTATCCTCCTGAACTAAATATCCAGGACCATGAAGACATATAGCTTTCCCGCATCCCTCAAGTTAGCCCTCCCGCCAGCTCTGCCATGTAACGTAGAGGGAAGAGGGAAAGCTAGAAATAGAAGCTATGGGAGAATCAAGCCAGCCAGATGCTCGTGTTAAGAACTTAAACCATTCAATCCTTCAGCTAAGGCTCCTTAAGAAGGATCAAACAAACTGTGTGTGAGTGAGTGTGTGAGTGTGTGAGTGTGTGTGTCCTACTCTTTGCGAACCCATGGAGCATAGCCCACCAGGCTCCTCTCTCCATGGAATTTCCCAGGCAAGAATACTGGAGGGAACTTCCCTGGCAGTTTAGGGGCTAAGACTCTGTACTCCTAATGCAGGTGGCCCTGGTTCGATCCCTGGTGGGGAAACTAGATCCCATATGCTGCAACTAAGAGTTCACATGCCACAGCTAAAGATCCTGCATGCTGCAATGAACATGGAAGATTCCAAAGCTGCAACCCAGACCCAGTGCACCCAAATAAATAAAACTAATAAATATTAAAAAAAAAAAAAAGAAGAAGAAGAATACTGGCATGGGTTCCATTTCCTCTTCCAAAGGATCTTTCTGACCCAGGGATCAAACCAGTGTCTCTTGGGATTCTTTACCACTGTGCCACCTGGAACAAATTTTAGGGGCTCCTAGATGCTTGCTCCTTCACTAATGAAAGACCACGGGAAAGTGTAATCAATCAAGTGTAAAAAAAAAAAAAAAAACAAGAAAAATTCTCAGTGATATGGGAATTACCAGGGCCATACAGCACACAGAACTAAATTAATTCCTAACAGACAGCCAGTCCTCCGTGTTCTGGGCTGCAGTGCTCAGACCTCAGCTGGCAAAGTCATTGAGTGGTCAGCTCTGCCCACTTCACACCTTAAGAGCGACACTGATGAACAGGAGCCCACCTACAGGAGGGTAACAAGGAAAGAACAAAAACACCAGGCCAGGAACAGTCAATGGAACACAGAAGACCTGTCCAAGAGAGGTGCAGGTTGAGACGTAAGCCCCATTTGCCTTGATCTATCTTCCCAAAGGGGGATGAGACCTGTTTTCTGAGGCAGAATTCACCACCTGTTCTTCCAGCTGAAGCAAACAGTTCACCGCTGACAAGCGTCAGGGGTGGCATTCGCCCCTAAACCTTCTAACTCCAGATCCCACATTCTTTCCACCAGCCCAAGCTGCTTCCCTGTGGAGCCACCACCCCGGCCTGTACGGAGGTCGGCACTAGAGGAAGACAGATCTCAGTTTCAAATAAGAAAGGTGGTTTTCTAGTCAGAGCCATCCAAAGGCAGACTATGCAGTAGCGTGAGAGGACAGGGCACCTAATACAAATCCTGTCGGCAGAGAGGTTCAATCAGAGGCTAATCGCTCAGCAGGAACACTGCGAAGGGAATCTGGGTACTGGATGGGTGTCTGTGTGAGATGAACCTGCCAACCCTCAGAAATGAGTTCATCTCTTCCTGCTGGATTTTTCTCTAACGCTTCATTTGTACACGGCTTGCCTTTTATCAGCTACTTGTACGTGTGTGTGTCATCTGCACTGAACTGTGTGCCCTTGTAGCGTCTCATCCATCTTTCTACCTCTTAGTGTGCCTGAGACTATAGCCGGGAAACCAAGGAAATGTACGTGCCTTCTCTGTGCTGGGCGCTCTGCTAGGCACTTTACACGTGTCGCTTTATTCTACAGCCTCACAAGAACCCTAAGAGGTATTGTTCTTACTCTGTGTTTATAGATGGGGAAACGGACTCAGGGAGGATAACTGCCAAGGTATTGCTGGTGAGTGGTGAACCGGCACTCAGTTTGGAAATCTTCTACCTACACCATCATGCTACCTTCCTCCTAAAAGGAACTCAACAAACGTCTGCTGACTTGAGCCAGACACCTTAAAAACAGGCCAGTACTATATCCAGCTAGGTCTCTTGTTGTTTCCTGTTGCTATGCTCAAATTTGCCTTCTAATTATAACCATCCATCCTCAAAGGAGGAAAGGAAATGGCAACCCACTCCAGTATTCTTGCCTGGAAAATCTCAATCCATGGGGTTGCAGAAGAGTCGGACACGACTTGGGTGACTAAGCAACAAATCCTCAAAGCGACCAATATAAAGTTGTCAATTTTTGGATATCCTCTTTCTTTTTTTAAAGACAGTGGCAGAGCACAAAACAACTCTGGGTAAGAGGATCAAGTTTTCACAAACTTCTCCTATGCAAAGAAATCTCTCAAGACCCCAAGAACCCCAGTCTCCTCCCCGCAGGCCAGAACTCCATCTCAGGACTCTGGACCACTGCAAACATCAGGCCCTGGCTTTCTGCCCCAGAAGTATATGGCTCAAACACATCTTCACAAGCTCCTCTCCAGAACCTAGCTCTCTACACTCACACCCAACTCAGAACAACTCAGAACTTCCTTGAGCAAAATACTCCAGCTCAAAGGTCCTCACGTTTAGCTAAACTTCCAAACAAAATCTATCTTGAATTTCAAATCACACTAGAAACCCACTGGCAGGCACTTTAAAAATATTTAATCTTCCCGCCCAATAGGGAAAAAAAAATTTTTTTTTGTAATTTGAATCAAAGGTGCCAGCATGTTTGAAGAGCCAATGCATAAGGCCTCTCTGACACTCCATCTGTCTTAAGAAATAAACCAAAGCCAATCTGGCCAACCATCTCTTTAAACAAGAAACTTAAGCAGCACCAGGGGAAATCCCCATTGCTCAATTCCCTGGGTGGGTTTCAGGTTTTCCATCCCTGGCCCTTTGGGATAGGCGCTCCTGCTGGCACATGTACCATTAAGACGCTGTACTTTTCAACCTGACATCTTGATTACAGAGGACCAAAAAGCCATGATCACTATAAATTTAACTTATGAAGATGTCTTCCCACGTGCTCACATTTTAGAGCAACTTTATTAAACATGAGAGAGCCACCTTGGCTCCAGCAATGAACAGGACTTAATGAAGATCTACTTCCCATGAGCGTCTGGCCTATCTGCCTCCAGACATTTTCAACTGAACCCAAATGAACCTATAAATGAACTGATTTGCATCCATAAATCCAAGAGAAATATACCAGTGTAGGCGGAGGTATCCAACCTGCCATTTCCCAATCTCATGTAAGTCTCTTGTTAAACTAAAAATATGATCCTTTCAACAGTCAGGTTTCATTTTTATTAAAAGGGGAAAACAGAGAAATCTGAGCCACATAGGGTAGCTTATTTCATAACTAGTTACAATGTCTTAAGAAGAAAACAATGTTTGCTATATGATCATCTTTCTTAAGGAGAAAACCAACCAGGCACTGTTTAAAAAAGATCTAAGCTGGGGAGATTTCTGTCAGTTCACCCGCACCGCAATTCTGGTTCCCATCCAGTTCTCAGTGAAAGAACTTTTCCACTTGACAACTGAACCCAAGAAGTTTGATCAAGGGGTTGGATGGGGTGGGAGATGGGAGGGAGGTTCAGGAAGGAGAGGACATATGTGACCTATGGCTGATTCATATTGATGTATGGCAGAAACCAACACAACATTGTAAAGCAATTATCCTCCAATTAAAAATAAAATTTTTAAAAAGTTTGATCAATAACAACTTTATCAGTAAAGGATAGTTTACTTACTCAATATTTACAATGTGCCACACTCTTTCTTATATTATCTTAGCTAATCCACACCATAGTCATGTAAGATGAATACTATTTCCACTTAATAGAAAAGGAAAAATGACAATATTTAAGTGCCTTGGATGTATCTGTTTTCTCTATATTCCCAGTACTAAGCTCCTCATGTTAAGCATGGGACCTAAGACACAGTTTAAGAGCAAGCCACATGCCTAAGAATCAATACATAACTAAAGAAAACGAAAAGAAATTTGGAAAAAAAAAAAAAAAAAATGTAATCCAAACTTTGCTCTATGCCCCTAACTAAAACCACTTATTGGAACATACTTGCCTGATGCAAATTATTGACTTGAACTGCAGAGGTTTGTTTCAAAGAACCATTTGTCATCTTTCTAATATGTACGTCACAAAAATAACATCCACGTTTGGTTACACACTTCACAGGGCAGGGCCTAGTCCTGTCTCACTTCTTTTTCCCCCGATTCAGCACCACACCTTGCACAGGTGGGTGTTTAATGAGCTAAGCGATGACAAAGGTCATGATGAGGCCTGCAGCCAGCACAGGAGTAAACAGAACACAAGATACCCATGGCCACCGGCAGACCTGGTCTCTGCGACGAGTTACATCCTCTCTCCAGCCTCGGTTTCCTCTCCAGACAATAGGATTAACAGAACATACCCCCAAGGCTGTTTGCATTCATTTAACAAATACTTACTGAGCATAAATACTACCTGCAAGCACCGTGCAGTCCAGTGGACACAGTAATGAACATGACTAACATATCCTGTCTCATGGAGCTCAGTCTCAAGGAAATATCATGAGACTCATGAGGAAAAAGGAGTTTCACAAATGTCAAAGGACTCAGTTAGGAAGTACTGCCCCTCCTCTGTGTTTCCAAACTTGATTAATGGCATCACCATCCACCCACTGTCTGAGCTGTCAACTTAGGAATCACCTTCAACTCCTCCCTCTCCTTCATCGTGCCCACAGTTGTGATCAAGCACCAGCCTTCTGATTCTCCTTCAGAAAAGTCTCTGATGTTTATTACTTCCTGTCAGGTCCTCCATGCTTCTCTAGGCCCTTTGTTCCCACCTGGAGTCTCCTTGTAATAATGGCTGCCATTGATTGGTCACTGTATGGCAGGCATTCTACTAAGAACTTTACATGCATATCATAAATTAATCCAATAAGGTAGATACTAGTACCCCTACTGATAAGAGGAGGAATCTGAGGTACAGAGTGACCTGCCTAAGACACGGTTCATGATGAAGCTAGCTCAAATGCACTGTCCATGAGATTCACCCTGACCCTTTACTGGACTCCTGCCCCCGGTCCCTTCCTGGTCAGCGGACATTCCTTCCTTTATTGATACTGCTCTTTCAGAAATCCAAGCTGACCGATCTCTTCTGCTTTAAGACAGCCAATGCTCCTGACCATCTCCAGGTCAAAGTCTCAAGGCTACAGGTCACTCCCAAGGGTTACCCATCTGCTCTCCTGCCCCACAGACTCCCACTAGGGGATGCTCTCACTTGGGGCTCCCCAATCCCCTTGCTGATCACTTCACATTTCTGTCCTCAACCAAGCTGCTTTTGCCCTTCGCCCTCCAGACAAGAGTCTTCGGTGTTCTTTCCTCCCTCCTTTCCCACTCTTCCTCCTCTCTCCTCCTCATCCTCTCTCTCACACACAAACTAAAAAAACAAAAAAAACAAAAAAAACACACACATACACACACCACCACACACAACTTCCAAAAGGAGGGCAGGCACAGTGTATTTTCATCTCTTCCAAGTCCCAGCTCAGTTCGAGTCAATCAGTGACTAAATGAATGACAGGTTGTGGTGTTAACACCTCATAGCACTGCCCCTATAAGCAAATACAACCTTTCCCCCAGAGGACACTAAAAAGAAGGGGAGATAGCTCCTGTCCTCTCAGGTAAACTCAAGAAAGCAGACTGCTTTCCAAAATGTTCTCACAGCTGGCTGAGCCTGGTAGTCTCATAGTTGGCTGGCAATCTCTCTCCAAGCCTCCTGCAAGCCAATTCAATCACCTCTAGAACTGCAGAAACAAAACTAGCTCCAGACCGAAAGACCACAGGAGACCTGCCCTCTCAGATGGGAGATGATGTAAACTAATGCCCTCCTCCGCCCAGCAATGGGCAAAGCCCTCCCCAAATGCAGACTGGTCAAAACACCGACTCACTACCTCTGTGAACAACAGAGGATCCTGAATGAGGGAGAGTCATGAAAGAAAAATGCTAAAGACAGCAAAATCTAACCCTGCTTTCCAACTCCGGAACTACAACTGGAGTCCAAGCTGCAAATGCCCAGCTGCCTCTGCCCTCACCCGTCTCCCCTCTCCCATTCTCACCTGCCCCCCCCCCCCCCAACAGGTCTATTTTCCAAAGAGAGAGGCCCGATGGTGTTTTTAAAATGATGTGAATGATTAGGACAGCCATAATTACCCTCCAACAGTTTTCCATCCACTTGGAATAAAATCTAAACTCTTCACCAGGAAGTTCAAAGTCCACTCCACACCCACTTGCATTATACCACTCTCTTCAGTCACTGTATTCCACAAACAGAGGTCTTCTGTTGCTTAAAAGAGGCTGATCTCTGGGCCTTTTCCACTGCTGTCTGCTTGCGTGGAAGGCTTCTCCCCTAGACTTCTACAGAACTAGTAGCTTCTCAAGGTTCAGTTCAAACTTGACCTTTTCCAAGAGGACTTCCCTGACCACCTTATCTAAAGTGGCACCCCTTCCTACCCATCACTCCCAATCCCTTTTGGTTTTTTTTTTTAGCACTTTCCACCACTAGACAATATTTTCTTCACCTATATTCCTGTCTTCTCCCTCATGAGAGTGGAAGCTGGTTCTGTTCACCCTCTGAATACCATGCATGTAGTAAGCCCCCCAAAAGAATTTCCAGACTATCTGTTGACTATCATCAGCAAAGGAGTATCCTCAGGACGCGTTATTCTGCTCCTCTGTTAGAATGATGAAAACATCTAATTAACCCCTACTATATGCTGGGCACTGTAAATCCACGATCTTCCTTTCAGAGGTAAATTCACTAGCTCAAGGTCACAAAGCTAGTGACTTGCAGATTTCTCAGTTAAATACTTGTTTGTAAAGCTCCTAAACCCCTCTCACCTTTCCCGCTTCTCAGGGGAAGGGTTGTCATGCTATGGTTCATCCTCCTATTGCCATAACAACGACAAAAATCAAATATTTCTAAATTGCTTCATAGTTATTAAAGCATTTTTACATTCACTTGACTTAAGAGGAATACAAACCACTTGCCCAGAAAGCCACACAACAGTAAGTAAAGTGCCTCAGAGTTCAACAGCCCCGCCCAGAACCACAGTAGTGGGGACTGGGGGAGGAGTCAGGGCCAATGGAGGCAAGGAATCCTTATTTCTGGCACACAGGGATCGCGAAGCGGTGAGTCACCGGGTGAAGGCTTGCGCTACGTGAAACTCTGATAAAGCAACAAGAAGTGAATCACAAGAGCTGGAAGGCACTTTAGGCCTACAGAGGGCAAACCCTGGCTGATGGATGGGGGAAATGAGGCTCAAGAAGAAAAGTAACTTGCTCAAGTTCACTCAGCAAGTGAACAGAACTGGAACCAGAGTCTCTTCTCCCCCAGTTCCCTTTCCTCTCCATTTAGGCTTCTCAAGGAGATTTCTGAGTCAGGAGATGGGGAGAGACCAGGGACAGCTCATGGACTCCACAGAGGAATCGGGAGAGAGCAGGGGTGGGACCAGGAAGGACACAAGTGTTGGGATGGAGGGCTGAAAGGAGCCAAGGAGGCGACGGCAGTATCTGCGAAGGGCGGGGGGGGGGGGGGGGGGGGGAGGTGAGGGCAGGCAAGAGGGAGGAGGAAAAGGCGGAAGAGAAAGAACAGAGTGCAAGCGGAAGAAGAGGAAGAAGAGCTGTGAAATTAGGGTCTGAAGGGGCCTGGCAGAGTGCGGAGAGCCTGAGACGAGAGGGCTGGAATGACAGTGTGATGATGCAGGAGTCCAAGGCTCCGGGAGACACTGAAGGCAGTCGGATGGGGAGGGGTCCCGGAACCAGAAAGGCAAGGAAGGGAGTCTGACAAGGTAAGAAAGAGTTCCAGGATCCGAGCAAACACTGGAGCAAGTCTGACGAAGGTGGAGTCCGGCCAAGGGAGTCTGAGGGGGCCCGGCCGACTCACCGCGCTTGTTTTTAGTGCCGTGCTTCTTGGCAGCCGTCAGCTCCTGCTCGATCTTCTTCTCCAGGAATTCCTGCTTCTTACTTAGCATCTCCTCTGTGTCCCGAAGCCTCTGGATGGCCTCCTGGGGGGTCGGGCCGCCCTTGCCGGCCTTACCCCCTCCAGCCCCGAACAGCTTCCCGAACACCGACATGGTTGCTGCTAGCCGCGCCGGCCTACGCCGTCCGCTCCGGCTCGGCTCGGCTCGGGCGCCCGCTCCTCTCCCCGCCGCTCCCTGCCGTCGCAGGCCTCTCCTCCACCTCCGCCCCGCAGCTGGGCCCGGCCGCGCCACCTCCCACAGGCCCCCACGCCCGGCCCGGCAGGCGTCAGGGAAACACGCCGCTGACTACAACTCCCGGTGGGCAACGCGCCGGCCGTGCTTCAAAGCTAATGGAAGGAGGCGCGCTGCATGCCGGGAGGCTATAGTCTTCCGGCTGAAGACACTCGGCGGCGCGTCTTTTTGGTCTAGCTAGGATCAAAGGGCGGGGTGGCATGCTGGGAAATGTAGTCTCCTTGAAACTAATTTTGTTGGGAGGGGGTAGAAAAACAGGAGGAGAAGTAAGAATATTTTATAAAACAGTAATTAACGTTATGCACTTTCTATGATCCAAGCATTGTGAAGTGCTTTACTTGGATTATCACATTTAATTATCACAAGCTTGTGTGAGATAATACTCTTACTATTTTTAGTTCAGTTCAGTTCAGTCGCTTAGTCTCTTTGCGACCCCATGAAGGGCAGCACACCAGGCCTCCCTGTCCATCACCAACTCCCGGAGGCCACCCAAACCCATGTCCATTGTGTCGGTGATGCCATCCAACCGTCTCATCCTCTGTCGTACCCTTCTCCTGCCCTCAATCTTTCCCAGCATCAGGGTCTTTTCAAATGAATCAGCTCTCCGCATCAGGTGGCCAAAGTATTGGGATTTCAGCTTCAACATCAGTCCCTCCAATGAACACCCAGGACTGATCTCCTTTAGGACTTACTATTTTGTAGGTGGGTAACAGTGTTGGCACCCCACTCCAGTACTCTTGCCTGGAAAATCCCATGGACGGAGGAGCCTGGTAGGCTGCACTCTATGGGGTCACTAAGAGTCGGACACGACTGAGTGACTTCACTTTCACTTTTCACTTTCATGCATTGGAGAAGGAAATGGCAACCCACTCCAGTGTTCTTGCCTGGAGAGTCCCAGGGACGGGGGAGCCTGGTGGGCTGCCATCTACGGGGTCACACAGAGTTGGACACGACTGAAGCAACTTAGCAGCAGCAGCAGCAGCAAGACTCACGTTTCCCTGATGCCTCAGTAGTAAAGAATCCACCTGCTAAACAACAGACAAGGCCGATCACTGGTTAGAGAAGATCCCCTGGAGGAGGAAATGGCAACCTACTCTAGCATTCTTGCCTGGAGAATCCCATGGACAGAAGATCCTGGTGGGCTACGGTCCAAGGAGTTCGCAAACATTTGGGTACAACTTAGCAACTGAACAGCAACAACCAAGACTCAGAAATTGAGTGACTGACTAGTTTAACTTACTAGCCATGTCTTCACGTATGCTGTTCCTCTACCTGCAATGCCTTTCTATGCTTTATTCACCTAAGTGATTCTTTGAAACCTAGTAGAGGCTAACAGCAAAGCTGGACTGCAAAGGTTCAGAACCCTCCTTGAATACTTACTTGGACACTTTACCTCCCTTCCTCTGTGTGCGTGCCTTTCCAAAACTGTTAACTGGAGATAACAACAGGACCACCTCTGAGCTTGTGTAAGATAGGGTGTGTTAGATGCTTACTTAGCATAGGCCTAGCACAGTACATGCTCAGAAATGTGTATTTTATTCTAGGTCATCATTATGCTGCTGCTGCTGCTACTAAGTCGCTTCAGTCGTGTCTGACTCTGTGCGACCCCAGAGATGGCAGCCCACCAGGCTCCCCCGTCCCTGGGATTCTCCAGGCAAGAACACTGGAGTGGGTTGCCATTTCCTTCTCCAATGCGTGAAAGTGAAGTCGCTCAGTCGTGTCCGACTCTTCGTGAACCCATGGACTGCAGCCTACAGGCTCCTCTGTCCATGGGATTTGCCAGGCAAGAGTACTGTTATGCACAATAGCAATTAAACCAGAAGAAGACTCAAAACTTTCAAAAGTAGCAGAAGTATTGAGGGTTGTTTTTATTTTTTTGCCCATTCATTACAAAGGCCAACTGGTTATGGGTTCACATATCATTGTTTTCCTCTGTCTGTTACTGTCAAGAATCACTTCTCTGTGTATTAGCAGTGAGTCTAGTAGCCAATATTTCCCTCAAGCCCACCAATCTAATTTGCTGCTTCCAGTCTTTTGCATTAGTAAACCAGTTCTGAGTAAACCTGTTCTGAATGAGGAACTGAAGTGCTCGCCTATGAAGAAAATCTTCTTTTTTTTTTTTTAATCACTTGCTGGACTCTGTTGCCTAGGAACAGAGTTTCAGATAAATGAGAGCTTAATGGAACTTCTCTATTATTTCACACATGAGTCTTGTCTCCTCCCCAGACTATTATCTACATATAGACAAAAACAAGCTTTGAATGTGGTCCTTCATGTTTTGTTGCTGTAATCTGCTACAACCCCAGCCTCCACCTACAGGTAACTATTCCCAGAGGATGAGAAAGTCCATCTCACCCAACTTTCTAGGTTGGAAACACTTTTTCAAATGTAAGAGACATGCTAGAATTGTCAAGAATTCTCAGCAACATAAATTGTGAAACATAAGCCAGACTTGAGTTTGTTTTTTAATTGAGACATTGCAGTATTTTAACGAGCTTTGCCAGTTGTAAAGAATCTGCCAGCAATTCAGGTGACATGGGTTTGATCCCTGGGTCTGGAAGATCCCCTGCAGAAGGAAATGGCAACACACTTGAGTATTCTTGCCTGGGAAACCCCAGGGACAGAGGAGCCTAGTGGGCTACAGTGCATCAGGTCACAAAAGAGTCAGACACTATTGAGCGACTAAACAACAACGACAATATTTTTATCAAAATAAAAAACAGAAACAGGGAAGTTTCCGTCAAGTCATCTAATGAGTAGAGCAACCCCTCCATATCTAAGCAATCAGCCTCTCCCCTCTTAGCTAAGTCATGCTGCAACCAGACACACAGGTAGCAAACACTTGCTGGGTTTGAGCCATGACCCAGAGAATATATGAACGAGCAGACTCTGTAGACCTCACCACCACCAGTCTCATATTGCTGTGGGGAAAACCATGGATGCCATCAGAGCCCCTCATGTCATAACTCTGGGAGCCCAGAAAAACATCTTGGGGATATGATAGCAGAACACTTAATCTTTAATACCAACCACAATCAATTGGTGTGGGTCACTCAGGTTATTGGGTTGAGAAGAAGTCTGAGTCTGCTTCAGGATATTTTGTAAAAATATGCTGAGATCAATTCATTATGTCTGCCTAGTGTGTTTGAGATGGGAGGTGGTGACATGGGCAAGGTAGCTGCCATCATGGCTGAGGATTCAACTGCCTTGGTAGAGATTCTCAGGGCAATACTGGGCTTCCCTAGTCTTCATTTTTTCTGGTCTCTGGTCTCTTGGGCAAATGCATAGCTTTTTCAAACTGAGGCTGACTGTTATTGATCTCAGAGGGAGAGCAGTGAGCAGTGAGCAGTCCTGAAGAGAGATCTTAGTTCCCTGCCCAGAAACTGAACTGGGTAACCTGGATGAAAACCCAGGAATCCTATCCATTAGACCACCAGGGACTAGAGGCTAGAAGCAAAGGGCCCTAACTCTTTACCAAGCTTGAAAGCAAGACTATTTCAAGGAGGCAAAAAACTGTGAAAATAGGAAAGTTTATTATTAGAGACATAGCATAACATGTGGGAGAGCGCACAGAGAAACAGTTTAAGACAGAAGCAAGGCAGAAATACGTACTCAGAGAGAAAGGATATGGGCCTTCTCTCCAAAGAGGAGGAGCACAGTAAGTCAGAAGCTAGGCAGGTACATACACCCACAGGTGTCCGGAACGAGGAGCGCAGTAAAAAGGTCATTTAAATCACTCATATAGGGAAGGTCCCTGGTGGTCCAGTGGCTAAGATTCTGTGCTCCCAATGCAGGGAGCGTAAGTTGGATCCCTGATCAGGGAACTAGATCCCACATTGCCATAACTAAGAGTACGCATGCCGTAACTAAAGATGATGGCATGCCACAATGTAGACCCGGCACAGCCAAATAAATATTCAAGTCACTTATATAAGACGGTGCTTCAAGGTCTTTGTTTACATTTGGCCAATTATCTTGTTTCCTTCTTCACACCTAACTGGTTGACGCACCCTCCCCAAGATGCATACACAAATTTTCTCTAAGATGTATCCTACCTCAAAACACTTTGGGCACATGCCCACATTTATTATGGGTGGGATTGCCTCCCTTTTCAACCCCCCAAAAGCCTTCCTGCGCATGTGCAGATAGGGAAGTCTTCTTTGACCTCAGGAGTGGGCACTCTATCTCTACTTAAGCAAAGCTCAGCTTCTGACACTAGCTTTGTCCTTGGAGTGTCTGGCTGAGAACAAACTTTGAATTTAACTCTGCTTAACAAACACCAACTGTCCAGCCCAGGGGCCCATCCACCTCCTACCTCAGTATTAGCTCATTAAGAACTATGTGAAAAGAATGGGCCACCTGACTTGCAATCACTTGAATAGCTTGCATATATTATGCTGACTGAAAGAAATTAGACACAAAAGCCTGTGTGATTCCATTTACACAAAGTAGAAAAACAGGCAAAGCAAAACCTACACTTGGCCTTTTCAAGATGGCCACCAGAGATAGGGCCATCCTCCTTCCATGCCCCTCTGCGGGCTCCTTTGTTGGAACCTCTGACCTACGGTGACATTGTGTGTCTGGTGCATAAGGCCCTGGATCTCACAGACCAGAGGGACACACATTCCCATGCCTCGTGCTGGCGACACTGTCTGCCTGAGGGTCTCTGCCTTCAGCCTCAGAGCCCACCTTTTAGTCCCATGTTCTGGATGCCTGCGCTGGCCCTCAGTGCTCCTGAAGCTCCCGAACGTCCCATGACCAGTGGCAGCTCTTGGGTCATTAATATTCACGCCGAACAATGCCTTGGCAGCCACTCTGCCAAGCAGGTTGCCCTGTGGGTCTCCTTTCCGAAGAGAATCTGTTTTAAAGTTCAAGTGTACGTTCCTCAATTCAGAGTGGGAGTCAAGCGACCGCTATGGTGAGCTGCCAGCGTGGTTTCAGGTGGTTCGGGGGGACTAGGTGCCCATGAATAACAATGTGAGGGAGTCAGATTTAGGTCAGGGTTTTTTTTTGGGGGGTCTGGGATTGCTCTTTGAAAATATCTTCAGCACAAGAAAAAAAACAATTTGTGACTACGTATGGTGACATATACTGTGGATGGTGACTGCAGCCATGAAATTAAAAGATTATTGCTCCTTAGAAGAAAAGCTATGACGAACCTAGACAGCGTATTAAAAAGCAGAGACATCACTTTGCTGACAAAGATCCGTCTAGTCAAAGTTATGTTTTTCCCAGTAGTCATGTATGGATGTGAAGTTGGACCATAAAGAAGATGGAGCACCGGAGACTTGATGCCTTTGAATTGTGGTGCTGAAGAAGACTCTTGAGAGTCCCTTGGACTGCAAGGAGATCAAACCAGTCAATCCTAAAGGAAATCAGTCCTGAATATTCATTGGAAGGACTGGTGCTGAAGCTGAAACTCCAATACTTTGGCCACCTGCTGCAAAGAGCCAACTCATTAGAAAAGACCCTGATGCTGGGAAAGACTGAGGCACGATGAGAAGGAGGCGACAGAGTATGAGATGGTTGGATGGCATCACCAACCATGAAAGTCAGGGAAGCCAACCCCCAAACTCCTCCTTCCCCAGTGAATATTCCACCCCTTCACTTGTAGGCCCCTCGTAACCAGATTGCCAAAGAGGCTTAGGGCAGCAGTTCTTCACCTGTCTGCCCCCTCTGCCTCTGAGAGTATATCTTTGCTTAAATAAACTTTCACTTTACTTTCTTAACTTCTCTGCTTGTCTCCGAATTCTTTCCCAACAAAGAACCTCAGGCTTGCCGGAGTCACTATGATCCTTCAGGTCAGGAGAGCTGGATCTGAACTTAGTGAGCCTGAGAAGACCCTTCCCCTCTCTGGGCTTCAGTTCACTCTCTGTGATTCAACACAATGAAGTTGGGCCTTGACCTCCTGCCTCAGCTTCTGTGACGAACCATACGCCAGCCACCCTTGGCCAGTCGAGGGGGTCACCCCCACACCTGATGCAGAACTGCTAAACTCCGTGACACCAACCCCCTCCAGGTCCTGAGAACCCGCAGGGCACTTGCTGGCAACGCTGGGGGTTGGGAGCATCTGCAGCTGCTACTGTCACTCCCTCCTCCCCAGGGGTGATAAAATCAGTCCAACCGGTTCTCCTGGACCAGGCAGGATACCTGCTCTGTCAACTGAGACTTCCAAGCCACCGCCTTTTCATTTGTCCCAGATATTCTCAGCTCCCTTTTAAGACAAAGGAAAGAGCCCTTCATATCAGACATTACCTCCCAGCTCTCTCTCAGCCTACATGGAGGATTCTTACTGGGGAAACTTGGCCTCTGTGAGGTGGGAGGAGGGGATTGTGGAGGGGACCTTGTTTTCTCAGAGTATCTCAACAAATATTGATCAAGCAATTCCAGGGAAGTTCTGGGCACTGTAGATATACCAGTGAACAAAACAGACAAAAGTCCTTGAACTTGTGGGCTTCTAATGAGGGGAACAGACAATAAAGGAATGTCTAATATAATGTCAAAGATGAATAAAAATGAAGCAGGGTAAGGGACCAGAGAATAATGGGAGTGGGTGGGGTTTATTTTAAACAGATTGGCCAGGGAAGACCTCTCTGCAGAAATGACTTTCGGACAACAGTGAATAGAGGGAAGGAGCCAGCTATAGGAAAATCTGGGGAAAGAGCATTCTAGAAAGAGGCACCAAGGCAGAAACTGTTAGGGGAAGCACACTGACTGAAACCACTCACTCTGGCCAGGCACCATAGTAACCATTTGCATGAGTTGTTTTATGACAGGAGGTGCTGGTAAGGAACACGGAACTAATAAGCCACCACCAACTGGAGAGTTGTCACTCTGCTTATTTAACTTATATGCAGAGTACATCATGAGAAACTCTGGGCTGGAGGAAGCACAAGCTGGAATCAAGATTGCCAGGAGAAATATCAATAACCTCAGATATGCAGATGACACCACCCTTAGGCAGACAGTGAAGAGGAACTAAAAAGCCTCTTGATGAAAGTGAAAGAGGAGAGTGAACAAGTTGACTTAAAGCTCAACATTCAGAAAACGAAGATCATGGCATCTGGTCCCATCAATTCATGGGAAATAGATGGGGGAACAGTGGAAACAGTGTTAGACTTTATTTTTCTGGGCTCCAAAATCACTACAGATGGTGACTGCAGCCATGAAATGAAAAGATGCTTACTCCTTGGAAAGAAAGTTATGACCAACCTAGACAGCATATTGAAAAGCAGAGACATTACTTTGCCAACAAAGGTCCGTCTAGTCAAGGCTATGGTTTTTCCAGTGGTCATGTATGGATGTGAGAGTTGGACTGTGAAGAAAGTTGAGTGCTGAAGAATTGATGCTTTTGAACTGTGGTGTTGGAGAAGAGTCTTGAGAGTCCCTTGGACTGCAAGGAGATCCAACCAGTCCATTTTGAAGGAGATCAGCCCTGGGATTTCTTTGGAAGGAATGATGCTAAAGCTGAAACTCCAGTACTTTGGCCACCTCATGCGAAGAGTTGACTCATTGGAAAAGACTCTGATGCTGGGAGGGATTGGGGGCAAGAGGAGAAGGGGACGACAGAGGATGAGATGGCTGGATGGCATCACCAACTCGATGAACATGAGTTTGAGTAGACTCCGGGAGTTGGTGATGGACAGGGAGGCTGCAATTCACGGGGTCGCAAAGAGTCAGACACGACTGAGCAAATGAACTGAACTGAACCGGAGAGTTCAGGAAAGATCAAAAGGAGACACCGCATGTCCGACCATATCCCAGAATCCTTCTCTCTGGCATCTATCTAGGCTGAACAAGGCGTGCACCACCAGGAAGGGCTCTGAGTCAGAATGATTGGCTAAAGACAACCTGGAAATGAATCCCATCATAAAATCCGAGACTGCAAGTGGCAAAGCTGTTCTCCTGGGTTCCCTTACCCTACTGCTCTCCACCCGGGAGTCCTTTCCCAATAAAATCTCTTGTTTTGTCAGCACATGTGTCTCCTTGGACAATTCATTTCCGAGTGTTAGACAAGAGCCCAGTTTTTGGGCCCTGGAAGGGGTCCACCTTCCTGCAACAAAACCAGTTTATATGAGAGAGGAACAGCTAGAGGGCAGGTGTGGCTGGAGTGGAGTGAAAGAAGAAGAGTGGTAGGGGACAAGGTCTGCATCATAGAACCTGGAAATCTACAGGGAAAACCGTAGAGTTCATTCTGGATGGGATTGGAAGCCATTGGAGGGTTTTCAACAGGAAAGCACCATAATCTGATCAGGCTCTAGAAAGATCACTTGGGCTCTTGTGGTCAAACTGGTGGGGATCGTGGTGGGGAAAGAGAGAAAGCAGATGATGCCAGAGAGAAGGCTGATGATACAGTCATCCATGCAGGAGAGGCTGGTGGCCTGGAGAGGATAGTGTGGCTGAGCTCTGATTGGAGCCTCAGAGAAGTGGTTCTAAAAATAATCATCTCATCAGAGCTGGCAAGACCTTTAGAAATCCTCAGACTAGGCAGGAGCTCTGGAGTCTATCAGTCCTAGACTGGAGACCCAGCTCTACACATTCCAGCAGTGAGTCCTTGGGCAAGCTGCTATACCTCTCTGAGCCTTTGTTTCCCCACCTGTAAAATGGATATGACAGGAGAGCTTGCTTCCAAGGGGTGTCTTAAGGACTCCAGTAACATGCAAATAAGGTACAGAGCACAGGGTGTGGCGCTTAGTAACCAGTCAGTAAAGCCATGACTGAACTCCCCACGTTTATTGATAGAGAAACTGAGGGTAGCTCTGGCTTAGAGAAAACTGGAAGAGGAAGAAAGATTTCCAGGGTTCCTCAAAGTCACATGTGTGTGTGCTTAGTCGTCTAGTCATGTCTGACTCTTTTTGACCCCATGGACTGTAGCCCGCAAGGCTCCTCTGTCCACGGAATTCTCCAGGCAAGAATACTGGAGTGGGTTGCCATTCCCTTCTCCAGGGGATCTTTCCAACCCAGGGATCAAACCTAGGTCTCCTGCATTGCAGGCAGATTCTTTACATCTGAGCCACCAGGGTCAAAGTCATATACCCAGAGTCTATAAATAAGATGAATGAGTAAAGTGGGCCAGGAACATGAAAAATCATGTGGCCCTGCCTGGCCATCTTGCTTTTCCACTTTTGAGACACATGTAACATAAGTGCTCACCTGAAAGGGTGAGCTCCACTTGACTGCTGCCCCTTAGGGCCAGATACCCCATTTTTCTTTTCTTTTCTTTTTTTGGCTGTGCTTTGCGGCTTGAGGGCTCTTAGTTCCCCAACCAGGGATTGAACCCACATCCTCAGCAGTGAAAGTGCAGAGTCCGTTAACCAGTGGGTTTCAGGGGAATTCCCTCCCATTTTTTAAAAGAACTCAGAAACTTGGATTTTTATGTGAAATCTCCCAAATTTAAATTATATTTTCTAATCACTTCTGGAGTACAGGAATGCAGTAAATTTTTATATTATTTGTCTTGCTGTTGGCTAGGCCTCCTACATAATGTTGAAGTCATAACAGCAGGCACCATGGTCTTGTTCCTGACACAGAGGGAATGCCTCTTACTTTTCATGATTGTAGGTCTCGAATTTCATAACATTTTTTCCAAACACTGTGAAAGTCAAAGTCTATCAGCCTTTAGGCTGCCAGTTTGTGATCTCTGTTTTAGCTCAATTTTCTGAGTTGCAACAAAAATCTCATTGGGTAGGTGCTATTAATAGCATTCTTCCCATTTGACATATGAGGACCCCAAGGTTCAGAGAGGTGAAGTAACTTGCCAGTTACACAGCTGGGAAGAGGCAGCGCCAGGATTCAAACCCAGATCTGCCTGATGCCACAATCTGGATTTGACAACCCTGGATGCCAAGGTTAGTTCCTCTTTCTACTACACCCTGTCCTACAGAAGCTCTGTCATCAACTTTGAGTGACCCTTGACCGTGGGCCTTCCCCTCTCTGGGCCCGTCTCCCATATGCCAACCTAGGACAGATTTAGCTACGAGAACCCCAATATTGCCCCAGCCTCCTCACCTGCAGTCCAACTCCACATCTTTTAAGTATTAGACCTGATCTTAATATGGCCCTTGTTTGGGGGCCTGGCTCTGCCACTTACTGCTGTGTGACTTGGGGCTGCCTAACCTTGCCTCATCCTAGCTGTAAAATGTGATTAAAAGTAGCACTCACCTTAAAGTGCTTAGGGCACACCAGGCATGATGTAAGTGCCTAGTCAACTTTAGTCCTCATGATTATTGATAAATGCATGCGTGCGTACATTGACAGGAAAAAAAGAGAAGTATAATTAAACAGTTGTATTAAGATGGAGATGTGGTTGTTGACATTTTTTACTATAACTGTTACAATTTTTTTAAAAATGTTTAATGCCACCCATGATGCTTTCATTATAGAGAATAGAGAATATATTCATTGTAGAGAGTAAAATTCCTTAAGCCAACATCCAAGGCTCTCTCTGATTTGACATTGACCCATATTTCAATTGACCCATCAGTAGAGCAGAGTGGCTAAGCATACATGGAAGCAGGCCCCCCAGCTTGAATCCCAACTCTGACTTCCTGTGTGTATTTGGGCACAAAACTCTGCCTCTCTGGACCTTTGTTACCTCATCTGTGAAATAAGGAAAGTGACAATTCTCACCTGATGGGGCTGAACTGATGTGACACAGAAGGGTTACAACACAGCTTCCATCACATGGAGGTTTGAAGCAATTAGTGATTATCGTGACTGACCCATTTCCCCCAAATCTCTGTCACCCTGGACCACACACCAGCCCCAGGGCTCAATCACTGTCACACCTCAATGTCTTTGCTCATGCCCTGCTCTGCCTGACATGCCTTCTTCTATCTACCCATATATCAAACACTCTGTGTCAAAGGCTACTTCCTCCTCTGAGACTTCCTGTCCCCACCAGTCCCTCCCCTGGCCCTTCTGACGGCTGGGCCAGGTACACTTACTGCCCTCACCCCCTCTGCTGTGCAAGGCTGCCTCACTCATCCCTCCCACCGCATCACACCCTCTCCTGAGGATGTGGGGAAGTCAGCCCTGCTCTGAGCTCCAGCCGCAGGCCCACACACAGATGTCTGAGGGATG
Source organism: Bos taurus (assembly GCF_002263795.3). NCBI lineage: Eukaryota > Metazoa > Chordata > Mammalia > Artiodactyla > Bovidae > Bos > Bos taurus. The sequence goes on along the minus strand of NC_037340.1, from coordinate 63,215,215 downwards.
TCCTCTTCAGGGAAACTCCGTGATTAGATTGTGCCCGACAGTCGTCTCGAATCCCGTCCTGTCTCATCTCGAGCCTCAGAGGCCTCTCCTGCACCTGAGGCAATGTGGCCCAGCAAGCTGGTGGTGAAGATAAATAAGAAAGCACCGGTCAAGGCCCCTTTTCTCTACCCCTGCCTCCCAGGGAGCCTGGTGTGCTTGCCCCCTGCTAGCTGGAGACGGGGAAGGCAATGCTGGACGCGAGGGTGAAGTGAAGCTGCTCAGTCGTGTCCGACTCTTTGCGACCCCATGGAGCCCTACCAGGGTCCCTACCCGGATCCTCTGTCCATGGGACTTTCCAGGCAATAGTACTGGAGTGGATTGCCATTTCCTTCTCCAGGGGATCTTCCCGACCCAGGGATCGAACCCAGGTCTCCCGCATTGTAGACAGACGCTTTACTGTCTAAGCCACCAGGGAAGATGGTTCTCTGGCTCTGGTTAGAGTTTCTGATCACAGAGGGTTTTAGGCTAAGACCCAGGATTCTGCGTTTTCAAAAGTGAGTTATAAACCCCTTCCTCAGGGGGGTTTCCATGGGTCATGATCTAAAATAACTGTTCTGGATGCATCAAACCTCTCTGTGGCTATTGGGGCAGGATAGTTGTGAGTGAGGAGCCAAGGGACCCCTCAGCCCCTACGTGCTTTGGAGGGGGCGCTGCTGCCACCTAGGAGCTAAGAAATAAACTGCCAAAGGTAGGGCCTGAGTCACTTTTGATAAAAAAACATTTATTGAGCACTTGTTCAGTGCTGAGCACTATGCCAAATTCTTTGCACACTTCATCATACTGGATCCTGATGACAGCCCTATGAGGTAGTACTGTCATAAGCCCCATTGTACAGACACGGAATGTGGGGCTCGGAGAGGGGAAGTGACTTACCCAAGGTCACACAGCAAGTAAGTGTCAGTGCTTGGATCTGAAGCCAGATCTGGCTGATAGCTCCACTCTAACCATGACACTCGAGTGCCTCCTACATGCCTACATTACAGAGTCATCTGGGGATGCTGGGAGGAACTGCATGTGAAAAGGTTCACCAGATAAGGGCTCTAACCATCTCAGGCCTCAGCAGCTTAGTTAGAGGCTGCCCCTTGGCAGCCTAGAGGAAGGGTGGATGGGACGGCCCCGTCTTCCCTCTTAGGCAGCCCGACCACCAGCCTGGACCAGCCAGACCCTGGGCTGCTCAAGCTCAGCTGCCTCGGATCCCAGAATGGTGCAGGGCTTCCCAGCAGGACAGGGGACACAGAGAGGCGGCCTTGGGCCGGGGTTTACAGATGATGTTCCAAAAGGACTTTGACCAATGGCTCACTTCCACTGGGAAGGCTCTCTGGTCTGCTCCCAGTGGCTCTGGACCTAAAGATGAGCATCAGGCAGGACGCAGGAGCAAACATCATGGGCCCATCACTCCGAGGCCTGGATGTAGACAGGCACAGCGAGCATGGCACACGAGCCCTCAGCCCCTGCCTGCAGCTCTGCCAGCGCCAGGTTGGAGCCCAGGCCCTCGGCATGCCCAGGCACTACCAGTTCAGGTTCGCCCCCCACCGTACCCCCCACTACGATAGACAGCACGGCATCTGGCTCTGAGAAGGGCGGCTTGCCTGGGGCGGCCTCGGGCATGGGCCCGGCCCCTGTGTCCTTCAGCTCCTCCAGCCCGAGCGGGTCAGGCAGGGGGGTCACCACCTTGTGCCCACCGCCGCTGCCGCTGCGGGGGGCTGCCCGCCTCCGGGGGGGCCGCCGGGCTTGCAGGTCCTTGTCCTTTTGGGGGCCGAGGCGGCAGCGGTGGTCCTTGAGGTATTTGTGGCGGGAAAAGCCCTTGGCGCAGCCAGCGCAGCGGAACTTGTAGTTGCCCGTGTGGGCACGCTGGTGCTCAGCGAGGTGGGCGCGGCGGCTGAAGGACTTACTGCACAGGGCACACTTGTGGAGCTTCATGCCTGGGGAGAGAGGGGAAGGCCGTGAGAGGCGCCCAGACTCTTCACCCTACACGGCTGCCTCGGCACTTGGGAGTAAAACCCAGTTTCTCAGCTTGCCCTGTGAGCAGGGGTGTGACCTGGGCCCTGCTCCCACCAGTTGTAGCTCCCACCTTCCCCCCGCCACTTCTCCTGTGCTAGCCTCCTGCCTCTGAGCCTCTCCGTGTGCTCTTTCCCTCTGCCGGAACAGCAAGCTCAGCCCCCACACTGAGGCTGACTTTGCCAGGTCGCCATCATCTCTCCCCTCTCTGGCTGGCCTGCCTCACCCTGGCCCCCTCACACCACTCACTCCCCACAGAGCACCTAGAGAGGTCTTGGTAAAACTCCTCCACGACACTCCCCTGCTCCAGACCCTCCAGTGATTCCTCAAGTTTCCCACGGAGCTGCGTGTGGCTGACCAGCCGCTTCTCCTCTCAGCCCCTTCCGCTCCTCTCACTTGCTCTCTGAGCTCTAGGCCCCCTGCCCACCGTTCCTCATCTCAAACACTCCCCAGTCTCTTCCCTGCCTCAAGGCTTCACCCCTGCTGCTCCCTCACCCTGGAAGCCATTTCCTGGCTCTTTTCATCTCTCAGACTCAGCTTTTCTGTCACCTCCTCCAAGAAGTCCTCCCTGACACCCACTTCTTTTATTCTCTGCCCTCTCACTCTGCTTATTTCCATCTTTGAACTCAGCATATTTTAGTGTAATATACTTATCTGTTTGCTGTTCATTTTTTATCTCTGCCACTAAATACTAAGCTTCCCAGGAGAGTGGGGTGTGGCTCTGCCTGGCTCCCTCATGGCACCCCCAGTGCCTGACACGTGGTAGATTCTCAGCTATCACTCACTGGGTCAATCACTGGTGCCTCCATGGCCACTGTGAAGTCAACTCCATCCCACACACAGCTTGTGCCACGGCCCCCTCAGTTTCCCTAGAATGCCGGCTCAGAGAGGGGGCAGAAACTTGCCTGAGGTCACCCAGCAGGACAGTGGTAATGCCAAGAATCCAACCTAGCCTCTTTGTCTCTAAATCCTCAATCTACTCTCCCAGATTTCAAACTAGATCCTTTCTGGAAACCAGTGGCTGTTCATCAGGGGTGACTTTACTACCCAGGGATTTCTTGGCTTGTCCCCTGGAGGCAGAAATGCTGCTAAACAATCTACAGTGCCCAGGGCAGATATCCACGACAAAGAATTATTCAAAAGAGCAATAGTGCTGACACTGAGAAACTGTGTTCCAGAGCAAATGGTACATGGATGTGGGAAGCCAGCCAAGCTGCTCCAGGGCAGCAGCAATCTTATGGGGAGCTCCGTGGAGCCCCTTGGAAACTGAGGAGTGACGTGAAGACCCCTACTCCACATCCCAGCTGCCCTTCTCTGCTGAGGGGACCAAGGAACCCGTCTGGCCTTATCTTGGACCCACTGAGAATCGGATCTCCCTCCCACATGACCCCATCTCTATCACAGGGGGTGCTTCTCTGATACAGTCATCTCATGAGTCAGCTCCCTTCTCCACCTGGAGGCTGTGGCTGACTCACCTCTGTGCACCCTGAGGACCCAAACGTAGGCGGGGCTCATGGGAGCAAGAGTCTGCTGGCTAGAAGGTGTCAGGCAGGGATACTAAGTCTCATGAGGCATGCCCGCTCTTTCCAGGGTCCTGCCCAGGGGGCTCGAGCTGAACCAGACTTTCCCAGCAGGTGCAGGAGCAACTTACCGGAGTGAGAGAGGATATGAGCCTTCAGCTTGTCTGGCCGATTGAACTCCTTACTGCAGCCCGTGTGTGTCCTAGAACCCAAAACACTGGTCAGGGGAGCGCGCTAAGCCCAGGCCTCTCTTGTTGGCCACTCTGCTAGCCCTCATCTACCCTGGGGGCTGGGCAGGGAAGCAGGGCGGGAAGTGAGGCAGCCAGGCAGGACCCGGGACAGGACAAAAGGTGAGTGGGCCTCGCGCCCTCAGCCCCGGGCCCCTTCCACCCCACAGCTGGTAAACCTGCCCCTCCTACCCAGGGTCGTCTCTACTCACGAGAAGGGGCATTTGTATTTCTTGAATGGCTCATGGATCAACATGTGTCTCTTCAGTTTGTCCTTGCGGTTGAATGCAGACTCGCACACTGAGCATTTGTAGGGCTTCTCACCTGCAGGAGGAAACCCCGTTGGGGGGACCCAGGGTGCCCTGAGAGGGAGTCTGAATTTGGGGCACAGGGGTCCCCACCAGATGGCAGCAACTCCTTTAGAGAGGTGGCCTGGGGAAGACCTCTCTCTCCTTCCTCAGGACTTTGCTTTGCCAAGGAGACGAGGGGGCTGCTTCAGTTAGGAGGGGCAGGAAAGGCCTCTCCGATGAGACAACACCTGAGGTGAGCCCTGAGGTGGTGAAGGAGTGAGCCCGGCAGACACTGGGAGTGAGTCCAGGCAGGAGGAGAGGCAGGGTGCGGGGTGTGTCTGAGGAACAAAGTGGAAGGAGCAGGGAAGGGAACATGAGGCAGAAGAGGAAGTCAAGGCAGCTAGGCCCGACAGGGAGGGCCTGAAAGCCAAGGTTTCTACTCTGAGCCGAATGAGAAGCCACAGCGGGGCCGAGCGGAGGAGGGCCAGGATCTGATCGCGGTAGGAGAGCAGACTGAGGGCGGTGTGGGCTCAGGCAGGAAGGAGGCTGGTACAAGAAATGGGAAGTGGCCAAGCACAGGTGATGCTGAGAAAGCAGAACCGGCAGCCCTTGCCAATGGACTGGCTGTGGGGCAGGAGAGGAAAAGAGTCAAGGATGAGCCTGAGGCACGGGTGACAAGGCGGACGGTCCTGACGTTTACTGAAATGGGGTCTGACGGGAAGGGAGAAAGTGAAAAATGAAAGTGAAAGTTGCTCAGTCGTGTCCAACTCTTTGTGACCCCATGGACTTCTCCAGGCCAGAATACTGGAGTGGGGTAGCCTTTTCCCTTCTCCAGGGGATCTTCCCAACCCAGAGATCGAACCCATGTCTCCTGCATTGCAGGCGGGTTCTTTACCAGCTGAGTCATAAGGGAAGCCCACAGGAGGGGACGATTACATCTTATCTGATTGAATCCTCACAACAAACCATAAGGTAAGTCCTTGATCAGAAAACTGAGGTTCATGGTGTACACTTAGCGTTTGGGGGAACTAAGATTCCATAGCTCAGCAGTATGGCCCACTTGAGTCACCCCAAATCGTCTGCTGCAGATTTCATGGGTGGGGCTGGTGGGGGTGGGGCATGGAGAGCAGCTCTCATCTGACAGGGGTCGGGGGTCACAACCTGCCCTTTGGAAGAGGTCTATGATTGGGCTGTTTTATTTCCTGCCATTATTTCCTCTCTGTCCTCCTCTCTAAGATGAATAAGTACTTTTGAAAAATGCCAATCCAATGACTGAGGTAATTCTGATCATTACAACGGAACGGTCTGTAGTCATTAAAAAGGTTAAGGTGTGGGAAGGAATTCTGTATCGAGAACAGCGGGCCCAGTCCCAGGGGCTCAGAGTGGTCTCAAGGGGATGATTCCTAGAGGCAGAGCCAGGAGTCCCTCCACCAGCCTCCATAGGCTCGTCTCTACTACAGTGTTGGTGGGAACCTCTTGTTCCCTTGAGATGGCAGATGGGTAGGGGGCCAGGAAGGAGATGGGGTGGGGAATGAAGAGAAGGAAGGGGTTGGGCAGGAGGATGCTGAGGAAGCAGGCTGAAGGAGCTGGGAAGGAAGGCCAGAGGGGGATGGAAAGGGGAGCTGAAAGGGTGTCTAGGGGAGGGAGTTGGGGATTGAGCAGAAGTTGCCGGGGGGCGGGTACCCACCTGAGTGGATGTGAGCATGCAGTTTGAGGTAGTGCTCCCGCCGGAAGAACTTCTTGCACACCTGGCACTTGAACCTGCCCCCGCTGCCGTGGGTAGGCAGATGACGCCGCAGGTACCGTTCACAAGGAAATACCTGGCAGGACAAAGGAGTTGGCGTCAGGTCTGACTCACCACTCGCACCACATTACGAGCTCAAGGGGCCCCTCATTACCAGCTCTTATGGAAACACCATTCTTTCTGCCCACTAGGGGTCAAGGCTCACAGGGCCCAGCTTAGTCATTAGAAGCTCATGGCTCCCACTACTCACCCATAAGACCAGTCAAGACAGGCTGGCTCAGCTTCTGCCCACGCTGTTGTTTCTACCCAGAGAGACTTTCTCTCTTAGCAGGACAAACTCCTACTCAACCTTTAAGACCCAACTCAGGTCACTGCTTCCATGAAGCCCTCCGTGACTTCTCAATGCCACACACTCAATGCCTCGAAAGTCCACCCACACTTTTAAAGTTAGCATCTAACCTATTTGAATAACAGCTCTTTGCTCACACAAGATCTCCCAGAGGGCAGAGAGGAGCTCTCATTTCCCAGCACAGGGCCTGAGTTAAATGACTGACAAGCAGGGGAATGAATGAAGAAATGAACACGTAACTGAAGAAATAAATGGAAAGGTAAAAAAAAAGCCAGAAAACACAGAAGCCAAATTCTTCTTCCTCCCCAGGCATAGGAAGGGTACTCATTCATTTTTTCATTCATCTGATACAGATTCGTGGTCAAGGACACAGACCTAACTACTTACTCACTCCATTATCTCCTAGCTGGATGATCTTTCAGTGCCTTAGTTTCCCTGTCTGTAAAATAGTATGCCAGCCTCCTAGGGTTAAATGAGTCAGTTTCAGATAGAATCCTCAGAACCACATCTGGCACAGGGTTCTTGCTAATTCATGATACCTTTTATTCAGACCACAAATTCCAAATCCCCAAATTAGGCTGTAAAATTAGAAACATGTACAATGAGGCCGAAGTGAAACCAGGACTGTCTGTCCTGGGAAATCTGCCATGAAAGGTGGTAAGAAAATGAGAAGAACAAAGAAACCAGTTAGACACACCAGGGGGTGCAATCAGCAAAATCCAGACTTCAGGCAACTCCACAGGACCAAAGGCCCAGCTTCTTCAACAAACACATTTAAAGAAAAAAAAAAAGAGCACTGATGGGGGAATCTGTAGATTAATAGAAACTTTGGTCGGATCAGTCAATCACAGTATATGGACCTGATTCAAACAAACTCGACAAAAATTATGTTTTGGGGAAAAGTGAAAAATGGAACCCTGACTGGATTTTTGATGGGTGTGAAGGGCTTTAGTGAGAGATTCCAGATCCACTGTAAAAAAGGAACTGGTAATAACCAGGATAATAAGATGTCAGGAAGTTGAAGGCTGCTGTTTGCATGCTGGGCCTGGGCCCAGGAGAGTCCTCACTCCACAGCCTGGCCGGCCCGCCTGGCCCCAGTAGCAACCCCGGGCCAGCCAGGGTGGGTGACCAACTGGTAAGACGGGCCAGGCAGAGTTCTCACTCCTCAAGAAGAAGTGCTGTCTGCAGAGACAACCCCAAGCTTGGCCTGCACATGCTGAGGCAGGAGAGGAGGAGACAGTGGGGTCTTCGCTCCACCACCTCTTGCCCCCTACTTTCATCTCGCCAGAAAGGGCAGGGGTCCCCACCTTTTGGCAGTGCGGGCAGGGGAAGTTGTGAGTGGCGGTCTGCAGGTGATGGTCCAGCGCTTCAGGTGTGGAGTACTTGTTGACGCATTTGACACACCTAAAAGGGGAGGAGCGGAGAGGTGAGAGAGCTTGCACGGGGCTGGAGGTAACCAGCCACACCCCTCCTCCACCATCACTGGTTAACATACCCGCAAAACAGCAGTTTCAGGCCACAAGCCACACTAAAGAAAAGACCCCACTGTCTTCCCACCATGAAAACATTGGCCAGCAAATGGGCCCATTTACAGTGCAGTACCAATGAGCAAAGCTAGAGGCAGGTGGGCAATTCACGCTAAAAACGGAACTGTGGGCCCTGCCATCTGTACACCAGGGCCATGTGGGAAACCCACAGGCAGGCTGCACCTGTGGTGGGCCCAGGGGACTCCCCCTCGGGCCACGGCCTGAAAACCACAAGCTAAATGCCTGCAGATGGCAAGAAAGAAGGAAGGGGTGGGGTGGGAGCCGTGCGACCAGGAGGGCAGAGACTTTGTGAGCTGGTGGGAGAAAGATGGGAATGGCTCAGGCTCTGGTGGCAGGAGGCACAGGTTTGCTGGGGAGGCAGTTTCGCAAGACCATTAAAATGAAAGCTCCCTGCCAGAAATGCCACCCTAACTAAGTCATGCAAGGTAACACGCCCAGCAATAGGGCAAACCCATGTCATGTGTCTCCTGATACAATGTGCTGAGAAAGACACAACATCGCTTCGTGATGCTCCTGCCAAAAGTGTCGATCCTGGACCAACCCTGAGGTCAAATCAGACAAATCCAAACTGAGCACATTCTACAAAATACCTGGCTTCTACTCTCTCAAAATATTAAGGTCATAAAGACAAAGACAGAAAGACTGTTTCAGCAAAAAGGGGACTGAAGAGACAAGGACAACCGAATGCAACGTGTGATCCTGGATTGGACCCTGGGACCAGAAAAAAGTTTTTTTTTTTTTTTAAAGTTTTTTCTTCATCTATAAAAGATGCTATTGGAACCATTGGAAATTTCTGCATAAGGTCTATAAATGCGATAATAGAATTGTATTGATTTAACTTCCTGATTTTGATAACTACACTATGCTTTTATGGAAGAGGTTATCCTTGTTTTTAGAAAATACACATGAAAGAGAAAAGGTAAGGAGCACGGTGTCTGCAAATTATTCTCAAAAAGCTCAGAAAGTGATACAGCCAGTGTGGTTAGTATTATAATACCTGGGAAACGTGGGTGAAGGATATGTATGGGAATTCTTTGTACTAGTCATATAACTTTCTTAGAAGTCTGAGATTATGTCGAAGTAAGGGGTTTTTTTAATATTATTTATTTGGCCGCAAAAGGTCTTAGTCGCAGCATGCGGGATCTCTAGTTATGGCATATAGGATCTAGTTCCCTGACCAAGGATTGGAGCCCTTGCATTGGGAGCTTGGACTTTGAGCCACTGGAACACCAGGGAAGTCCCTCAAAGTAAGTTTAAAAGAAACACTTCGTGAAAGTGATTGCCTGTGGGATGCGGAAGTAGGTCAGGATGGATAGGGAATTCCTTTTCATTCTATGCACTTCTGTAGTTTTAAAATACTGCATTGTATGCACATAAATTTATTTTTTCAGGTAGTAATTAATCTTTTGTAAACCCTTCTTTGATCTCTGACCTGCAAAATTACTTCTAGGAACTTATTTACAAATGAGCAAAGATACAGGTCCAAAGTTGTTCCCTGTAATGTTGTTTATAATAATGACAAACTGGAAATAACCCAATTAACCTGTAGTACGGGACATGTTAAATAAATTACAGCCTATCCATGTATAATGGAATGCTAATGTCTCCTCTCTGAGCCTCAATGTCCTCATCTTTGCAATGGGGAGAATACCACAGCTATGAGCTGAACTAGGTTCCTCCAAAATCCATATGGTGAAGCCCTGATCCCCAATGTAATGGTATTTGCAGATGGAGCCTCTGGGAGGTGCTTAGGTCTAGCTGAGATCATGAGAGTGGGAGCCTCCAGATGAGATTAGTGCCCTTATAAGAAAAGAGCAGGGACTTCCTTGGTGGTCCAGTGGTTAAGAATCTGCCTTCCAACGCGGGGAATGTGGGTTCAGTCCCTGGTCAGGGAACTAAGATCCCACATGCTGAGGGGTAACTAAGCCCACGCCCTGCAACTACTGAGCCCCCGTGCTCTGGAGCCCACCTGCCACAGCTAGAGAGAGGTCCACGCCACTAGAGAGAGGCCTACATGGCACCATGAAGAACCCTCAAGCTGCAACAGAAGATTCTGATGCCACAACCAGGACCCACTGCAGCTAAAGAAGGAAAGAAAGAAAACAAAAGACCAGAGAGAAAGGGCACCCTCTCTCTCTCATGTGTCTATAATATTTTGTTACAGCCACCTGAACTGACTGATGCCACCTACCTCCCAGGAAGGCAGGACTCAATGTCACTAAGTCAGGTCAAGCCACCTTGCAGGTAACTCACTTCTTTTTACTTGGCATCTCGCTCCAGAGAGCCACACAGCTACAGGGACTCCTAGAAATTCCACAGATTGGAAGGGCAAAAGCAAATGCTCTCTACAAATGGGAATTATGCATCGTTATCCAGAAATCACCCCTTAGCTGGTCAGAGTTCACCTGGCTTTCCTGCCCCTGGGGTCCCATTTCCCAATCTCCCCCAGGGTTGGATGCCCTCTACCCCACTTCTTGAGCCCAGTTCCCCTGCCAGCTTCTCAAAGCTCCTGTGGCTTCTACAAGATCCTCAGGCCCCGGCCCCCACTTTCTCTCCCAGGCCCCATCTAAACATCTCCTCCTACTTCCATTCTATAGAACAGTTATTCTAAACCACTTGCTATTTTATTTCCCATCTTTACAGTTGCAAACTCCTACTCATCCTTCAAAACCCAGTTCAGATATCATTGCTCCTGGGATCCTGTCCCTTGCCCTACTTCTCACCGTGGGTATATATGTCTATGACAGCATTTTATCACAGCATATAGTAAGAATATATACACTCCTGTCTCCCTAAGCAGTCCATGCATTCTAGACTCAAAGTCTGTATTTACTTATTTCTGAACCCCAGAAGCCTCCCCCAAGAGCTAGAGGTGGGGCAGGGTTGGGGTGGGGGGCATGCATTAACAGAGGTCATCAGCCAACTCCCTGCAGATACAAGTCTGAACAGAGAAGCAAAACCATTCTAACATGAAAATATTCACTAATGAACTGGAAGTCCCTGGACAAAAACTCCTATTTTTTTTTTCCCCCACTAATACCTATCCCCATGTGCTAGATTTTGTGAGGCAGCTGCTCCCAAATGACATAAGGCTAATGCACAGCAAAATGAATGGAGAGCAACAGTGAGGGGTTCCTCCAAGTCATGGAAGTGATGCTGGACAATACCATCAGCAAATGGGATTCTGGAGGAGGAGCCAGAAAGCTCTTGAGGAAGGGAAACTCCACAAGGATGAACACAGGCTCAGTAGCTCCAACAAGAATGACAAGGACAATTACATGATCAATGGATCCAAAGAGAATGATCGGAAGTTCTAAGGACTAAAAGCATATGGCAAAACAGAGGGAGCCCTTCATCATTTCTGCTAAAGGGACCTTCTTTATGACTGAAACAGAAGACTACAGCCATGTAAAGGGTTGTCAGAAAAATTACCCCCAATAAAATACACATTTAATTCATTCCTTGTCCCATTCTAAGAATCAGCATATAGCTCCAACTTTAACCTAAATTTTATAATTATAAAACATACCAATCTTATTTTTATGATTTTTGCTTTCAAATACACACTTGTGCATTTTTTCATTTAAGAATCGATGTAGCATTTCCCTGACGGTCTTGTGGTTAAGAATCCATCTGCCAATGAATGCAGGGACTCAGGTTCAATTCTTGGTCCAGGAAGATCCCACATGCCGTGGGACAACTAAGCCCACGAGCCACGACTACTGAAGCCCGCACCCCAGAGCCCATGCTCTGCAACAAGAAAAACCACCACAATGAGAAGCCTGAACACCGCAACTAGAGAGTAGCCCCCATTTGCCACAGCTGGAGAAAGCCTGTGCTCAGCAACCAAGACCAGGTGCAGCCAAAAAAAAAAATCAGTGTACCGTTCTACATGTAATCTAAATTGTGTAGATTATCAGACAAAATACTATTTTCATAATATTTTACTTTAGGGAAAAACAAATCTTTTTTCCACTATGAACAAGGAAAAATTGGCTTCCCTTTTTTAAGATTTTGTTTTTTTAGGTTGCATGTCTGCCAAGTTGAAGAATGATACAAGGAGGGCCCACCTTTTCTCCCCCCTCAGTGCCAAAGCACAGAACCCACTCCCCCAGGCTGGGCCCTGAAGCCTCAGATTCCCCTTTGAGATGTCCCACTGGACCTGAGCAGTTGGAACCACCAAGGGAATGGACCCCTGGGCTTCCTGCGGGGAGAGGGAAGGGGGATCATGTACTTGTAGACGGCGCTGTCCTTCTTGGGGCTGTTCTGTGACAGGAGGCTGTGCGAGTACTGATGCACGCCCAGGTCGTACAGCGAGGGGAAGTCCTTGCCACAGAGGTGGCAGCGGTAGCTCAGCTCCTCCTGGTGGCTCTTGATGTGCTCCAGGAACGTGTCCAGCTTCGGGAAGGTCTGCGCACAGCTCTTGACCACACATTTGTACACCTTGGGGGAAGAGGCAGGGCAGGTGAGGGCAGGCTGGAGAGCCACCTCCACTGTGGTCCCCTGCCCTGCGGTATCCACCTCCAACACTGCTCATAGAAGACTCAACTGCTGTTCCCCTGCTCCCCTGCTGCGGGAGCCCTGGATTTATTATTATTTTTTCTTCATTCATTTATTTTTAATTGAAGGATAATTACAATATTGTGTTGGCTTCTACCATACATATTATTTTTTTTTAATTTAGTTATTGTTTAACTGGAGCATAATTGCTACAATGCTGTGTTCATTTCTGCTGTACAACAATGTGAATCGGCTATATGTATGTCAACCACAAATTGGCACTTGCCACGGGCACTTGCCATCTACTTCTAATAAGGATTAAATCATGTGCTGCTACAGCTGACCCACCCCCTGAAAGGAGTTCAGGGTGGAAAGCAGAAATGAGGCACTTTATGCTCGAGGAAAAACTAGTAGGACAGTCTTCAGGTATTTTTAGGAGCTGATTTTATGAGCCTAATTCTTGTATCTCCCTATATCTAGAAAAGCACTAAAATCCTTCATGGTGATGACTATTCCTCGTGACTAGCAAAAGCTTCACAAGCCTAGCAGAAACCTTCTGGGAAAAAATATGTGCTTGACTGCATGTACTCTCTCTTCACCAAAATCTCATATATACCGACCTTTCCCTCCCTGCCTCTTTGGAGCAGTTTCTCAAAGCTATGTGAGGTGCTGCCTCCCGGACTGCCCTCGTTTTGCCCCTAATAAAACTTAACTCTCAAACTGTGCATTTCTTTTTAAGTCATCATGTATATATCCATGTGTTCCCTCCCTCTTAAGCCTCCCTCCCACCCCACCCCCATACCCCTAAGTCACCACAGAGCACCGAGCTGAGCTCCCTGTGCTTCCCACTAGCTGTCTATTTCACACACGGCAGCATATACATGTCAGTGCTACCTTCTCGATTTGTCCTACCCTCCTCTTCCCCTGCTGTGTCTACAAGCCCATTCTCTACATTTGCGTCTATATTCTGCCCTGCAAATAAGTTCATCTGCACCATTTTTCTAGATTCCAAGAAACACAAATTAAAACCACAATGAAGTACCACTTCACACTGGTCAGAATGGCTATCATCAAAAAAATATACAAACAAATTCTGGAAAAGGTGTGGAGAAAAGGGAACCCTCTTATACTGTATGTACTGGGCATATTTAAGAAAAATTATCCAAAACTTGGAATGATAACATCTTGAAAAGATGTGAAAAGATGGCATCCCATCCTTTCAATGTTATGCGAGAATGGTGGCTCTCCAACTGGAGCCTGCATCACAGTAGCAGACTGGCCACTTCCAGGGAATCTGACGCAGCAGGTCTGGGTGGCCTGAACACGTGCATTCCTGCCAAGCACCCAGGTGACACTGAAGCTACTGGGCTGGGGACCTCACTTTGAGAAGTGCTGTCTGGCAAGCAGTTAGGTGAAGACAGTTAAGCTGCTAAGGGTCACCTCACTCTCTGGGTGATATCACTTGTTTTGACTGTTTATTACTGATCAGAACCTAGACTCTCTAAAGTTAAATGTTAACTTGAAAACTGATCCAATGTAAATTATTTTTGTCATGTAGAAAAGATAACTCCAGAGGGTTTTTTTTTTTTTTAAACTCCAGAGGTTTTATTGCCCTGAAGGACATAAACCAGATTTGTATCTAACTTAGTAATTTATTTCAGGATTCCTTTTTTTTACTGACACAGTTACACAGAGATATAGGTATTAGTGTTCCGCACCATCTTTTGACCGGCTTTGTCATTTTTCCAGTTCCGCCATTAATGAATTAAGCAAAATTCTGATTCAAGTTCACTAAGTTATTTGTATGAAAGATATGCTTTTAACATTTTAAAAGGTATACATTAATAAGTAGTACACACTCCTCATGGGGCTTCCCAGGTGGTACTAGTGGTAAAGAAGCCGTCTGCCAAAGCAGGAGATGTAAGAGATGCGCGTTTGATCCCTGGGTTGGGAGATCCCCTTGGAGGAGGGCATTGCAACCCACTCCAATATTCTTGCCTGGAGAATCCCATGGACAGGAAGCCTGGCAGGCTACAGTCCACAGGGTCGCAAAGAGTTGGACATGACTGAGGTGACTTAGCACATATGCACTCACACACTCTTCCTCATAGGGTTGTGAAACAGTCACAGTGGCATGACACACTCAGGGCTGCCTATAAATTCCAACCCTTCTTCCTGACAAAGCAGGAAGAAGGCTTCTTCTTCCTAACAAAGTGAACTCTGATTTGCTCAGAGTGGGAAGATGCCCAGCTGATCCCCTGGCTCCCTTACATCGAATGTCAGTCATGCGACCATTTCTTGCCAATGGTATGTAGGCAGTAATCTTTGGGGAGGGCATCATTCCCTGGACACAAAGGCAAAAGCTTCCTAGGAGAAGTTCCCTCTGTTCTTTGCATTTATCCTAATTGGAATACAGATGTGATGACTGAAGGTGTGACAGCCATTCCGCAACCTTGAGGATGAAAGCCACATGCTAAAGACAGCAGAGCAGAAAGCCAGGAGAATCCTACTAGATAAGCCCAGTACTACCTACTTATGGACCTCTTATGATGTGAGAGAGAAAAGAAATCCTAACCAGTAAGCCAGTTATCTATTATTTGCAGCCTAACCATGCATTTCTAAATGACAGAGCAGGTGCATGGGCTCTGACCAATGAGAGCGCTACAGAAGGCTTCTGGGCAAGGTTTCCTTGCTCCTAAAGAAGACACAGAAGGTATTATTAATATAACCCCTTTATGCTCATGGATAATACTGTGTCTGGTCTTTTGCCTAGAAAAAGTGACCACCATCACAGGACCACAGGTGAACCACGAGCAGAGGACAGGGCCATGCCCTGTCGAGACAAGAGTTAGAAAGACATAGGGCCCTTGATGCGGGGTTGAGTCAACTGACTGTCTCAGGCCTGAGTTGCCCTATCTTGGGTTTTAGTGAGATAACAAACTTCCTAATTGTTTAAGCGAGTGTGAGTAAAAGTTTTTGGTGATTTTTCCCCCCAAGGATAGTCTAACTTAACTCCATCAATCTCTCTGCTAAGAATCTATAATAAGGAAAAAATCAGAAATGTGGACAAAGATTTGATTACAACAATATTCATCATGGTTTTGTTTATAATAGCAAAACTCAGGAAATAACCTAACTGTTCAATAATAGGGGATTTAAAGAATCCAGCCATTGGGACTTCTCTGGTGGTTCAGTGATGGGACTCTATGCTTCCACTGCAAGGGGCACGAGTTTGATCCCTGGTCAGAGAACTAACAACACACAAGCCATGTGGCACAGTCAAAAAAGAGAAGGAAGGAAAGGAAATCTACAAAACGTACTGCATTGAGTGCTGGATTCCTGGGACGACATATTGTAATCTGGTTATGACAAGGGGTTTGGAGTCAAATGAACTGGCTTTGAATCCTGCCTCAGTTACTTAACTGGCATCGTGACTCTGGATGGATCGCTCATCTCTCTCAGCCTTAGTTTCTTCATCTGGATACACTGAAAATGCCTATCTCTAAGGTTGCTGTAAGAAGTAAGTAAAGTACTGAATGCAAGGAACCTTAGTAGGGTTGTTACTCGGTCCTAAGTTGCGTCTGACTCTGCCACCCCATAGACTGTAGCCCACCAGGCCCCTCTGTCCATGGGATTTCCCAGGCAAGAAGACTACAGAGGATTGCTATTTCCTTTTCCAGGGATCTTCCTGACCCAGGAATCCAACCAGCATCTCCTGCATTGCAGGCAGGTTCTGTACTATTGAGCCACCAGGGAAGCCCTCTAGCAGGGTACTTAGCATATAATAAATAGTAAATGTGAATCTATATATTTTTCGGACTTTTCTGAATTTCCGATTTCTATATTGGGTATATGATACTTTAATAGGGAGAAAAAATAACTAACAAAAATTACTTTTAAAAAATAAACACTGGAATAGAGTTACCATATAACCTAGTAATTCCACTCCTAGGTTTATACCCAAGAGAACTGAAAACACATGTTCATACAGAAACTTGTACACAATGATCACTAAAGTATTATTCATAATAGCTAAAAAGTAGAAAGAACCTAAATGTCTATCAACTGATAAAAAGATTCAAAAATAAAAAGGAATAAAGTACTGATACATGTTATAACATGAATGCAAATATTATCTCAAAAGGCCACATACTAGATGATTCCAATATTAAATGTCCAGAATAGGCAAATCGATAGAGACAGAAAACAGGTTAGTGGTTGCCTGAGTCTGGGAGTAGGGGCGAGTGAACACTAATGGGTATAAAGTTTCTGGGGTGATAAAAATGTTTTGGAAAAAAAAATGTTCTAGAAATACAGGGGTGATGGCTGTATAACATTATGAATAGATTAAAAACTACTGAAGCATACACTTTAAAACAGGTGAATTTTATGGTATGTAAATCACACCTCAATGGAAAAAAATAAAAAATAGGCTGTAGTCTCAAATCCCCATAGGCGGGTTTTTACATACTAGATCTTCTCAAAGTGGCAAGAATTCTTCCTGTGTCTGATTCCTTCATTATATGACCCTTGAGAGGTGGACTTCCTCCCTCAGGCAAGCACCGTAATGGCCCAAAAAGCTGGCACCACCCAGGGAGGACAGAGGGGGAAGCTTAGCCCATCATGGTCACATGGACGCTCAGAGCAACCGAGGCCCACTCCTGTCCCCTTCTAGGCCGTGTTCAAGACCCCAGCATCAGCCAAGGCTCATGACTTGGGTGGTTGTGCCCCACCCCGGCTCCCGCCCCCTCACCTACCTGCTCATTCTTGTGCTGGGTCATGTGGGACTTGAGCTGGAAGTAGGTACTGAACTTGCTGGGGCAGAACTGGCACAGGTAGGAGCTATCGATGAGGACCACCTGCTTGGCCTCCAGCTTGTCCCCCTCCCCTTCGCCGGCTGTGGGCAAGGCCTGGGGCTGCGGGGCACTAGACAGGGTCTGGCCCAACCCTGTGGAGAAAGCCAGGGAGGAAAGTCACTGAGAAAGACAGAGGAAGGGTCAGGGCAGAGGGCCACGCCACCCGGGAAAGATGCCCAGGACACCTCCCCGTGCTGTGCTGTATTCACCCGCCACCAACCATGGGCTCAGTGTGGGACGTGGTACCGAGGCTCTGCACTCACGCTCAGCTGGGGCACAGGGACACAGCCATTCCAGGGGCCAAACTACTGAACACTGACATTCTGATGGATGAAGAGCCCCTGCATCGAGTCTCCCCTTGCAGGCCTTCCCTTCAGACACGCTAGACCGCTCTGCGGTTGTTAACGACCCTGACTGCCAACCCCAGCTGAACTCACGATGCCTCCCAGCTCCTTGTACAATCATGTGTTTAGCTGTTCCTCCCTCACTCTCCCCGAGGACAGGGGCCTCTGACCTCAGGTTTGTAGGCCCAGGGGCCTGGCACACGGTGGTCGTGCTGGTTTAGTCGCTAAGACGTATCCAACTCTTTGTGATCCCACAGACTGTAGCCCACCAGGCTCCTCTGTTCATGGGATTTCTCAGGCAAGAATACTGGAGTGGGTTGCCATTTCCTTCTCCAGGGGATCTTCCCAACTCAGGGATCGAACCTGAGTCCCCTGCTTGGCAGGCAGATTCTTTACCATTGAGCCACCTGGGAAGAACTCTGGCACACAGTAAGCCTCCATAAATGTTTGCTCAATGGTTGAACACTAGGTGCTAGGCACTACAAGAGTTTTGAAAGAAATGGGTTCTTCTCCAGAGCTCACAAGAGTTCAGAAGGCACGCACAGAATAGCTCAACACAGTAGGGCCAGTTCCCACTGGCAGGCCAGAGAAAAGTGGGCATATGTTGCTTGCACAGAACACCCCCTCCATGAGCTGCCTGTGGCCAGCTCTGCTCATCCCCAGGGCTGCACAGGGAGGCTCCAGCCAGACGCTGCCCAGTACAGTGGTCACCTCTACCCACCTGTGTTATCCTCGTCCTCCTGTCTGCTGGGGTTCAGAGCCATGACCTGCACCGTCACAGAGTTGCGAGAGACGGTGCCACCGCTGCGTCCTGGGGGCCACACCTTGTGGGTTTGCATGTGTTTCTTGACGTTAGACTTCTGGGCAAAGGCACGGCCACATGCAATGCACTGGAAGGGCTTCTCACCAGTGTGGCTGCGGAAAACAAGGCTTGTCAGCACCCGCGTGTAGGGACTGTGACCTCAGTTCAGGAGCTCAGAACCACCAGGAAGGCCCAGGCAGAGCATCTGGAGGCTGTGGGCCACCATCCTGAGACCGTGAGGACAAGCCCTCTTACTGAGGCAGGCAAGCACAGACACACCCCGGGCTTCTGGTGACAAGACTGAGTGGCTGAATCAACCAGCCCTGGAGCAGACCTTCTCTGTGGCCATCTCAAGCTGTGAGATAAAACAGTTTCAAAGAATTGATGCTTTCGAACTGTGGTGCTAGAAAAGACTCTTGAGAGTTCCTTGGACAGCAAGGAGACCAAACCAGTCAATCCTAAAGGAAATCAACTCTGAATATTCATTGGAAGGACTGATGCTGAAGCTGAATCTCCAATACTTTGGCCACCTGATGCGAAAAGACCCTGATGCTGGGAAAGACTGACAGCAGAAGGAGAAGGGGACGATAGAAGATGAGATGGTTGGATGGCATCATTAACTCAGTGAACATGAGTTTGAGCAAACTCTGGGAGATGGTGAAGGACAGGAAAGCCTGGCGTTCTGCAGTCCATGGGGTTACAAAGAGTTCGACACAACTGAGAGACTGAACAACAACAATTGTTTAAGTGGAGAATTTTCTGTTACTTGAAGGAGAAAATGTCCTAGCCGTCACAGCACAGCACTTGTATAACTATTTAAAACTTTCCTTCAAATCAATGCACTTTTTAAGAACTGAAAATAATTAAAAATGAAGCTTCCTGTTGTTATTATATATGCAAAACTGCTTGTCGTAAACACAAGTAACAAAAAACACAATTATTCATAAAACAATCTTATTAAGATCTATAGATGCATCATCCTTATGGCAGACATAAACCACGTGGGACTATTTAAATTTAAATTCATTAAAATAAAATCAAGTTAAAAACTCAGTTTCTCAGGCTTTCCTGGTGGCTCAGTAGTAAAGAACTGCCCGCCAGTGCAAGAGACACGGGTTTGATCCCCGATCTAGGAGGATCCCACATGCTGCGGAACAACCAAGCCTGGGTGCCACAGCTATTGAGCCTGCGCTCTAGAGCTCGGGAGCTGCAACTACCGAACCCCGGGTACCCTAGAGAGCCTGTGCTCTGCAACAAGAGAAACCACTGCAAGGAGAAGCCAGTGCACCTGCGCAGCAACAAAACCCAGCACGGCCAAAAATAAATCAAGTTACCAAAATGCAGTTTCTCAGTCATACCAGTCACATTTCGAGTACTCAACAGCCATATGTCCACTGCCCTGTGGACAGCGCCTATTGGGGTCTCCCCATCTTTGCAGAAAGTTCTACTGACAAGCACTGGTTGTAGACCAGTGGTTTTCAACAGAGATCGATTTTCCCTCCTGGGACATCTGGAAATGTTTGGAGACATTTTGGGATGTCACAGCTGAGGAGTGAGGAGGGGCTATTGGCATCTAGTGGTTAGAGGTCAGGGATACTGCTGAACATTCTTCTAGGCACAGGGCAGCCCCCACAGAGAATCTCAATAGGCTGGAAGACCCTGGTCTACAGAGAAGCTATTGCCTGCCATGGCTGGAATCTTGGGCACTATCTCTCCCTCCCTTCCCCCCTCTCTCTCTGTAATAAAAGATGAGCAAAACTGTGCGAGGTGTTAAAGACAGACCACACCTAATTGAGGCTTTCTCCTCTGACTGAAAGAAATTGAAAAAAATTTTCTCACTCTATCTTTCAGAAATCTTCAATAGCCATATTTACAAACCACCTAAAATCATCTTATGTCCCAGTGTTCCACTCTATGAGAAACATCGAACGAGACCACCCCTCCACTTCACAATGGAAAACCTGAGGCCCAGAGGGGCTCCTTGCATGTTCTTGGGACAAGGGGTGTCATGGTTAGTACTGAGCGAGCAGAGAACTTGCAGAGGCACGTTCATAGAGCATCACTAACCCCGAGGTCAGGCCTTTCTACAGAAGTGAGCGCTGAGGCACGCCTCCCACCAATAAAGCCCTCCCCCTAGCCATTCAAGTCAACTCCGCCTCCTCCATTCCCACCTTGGACCTTCCTCATCAGGGCAGGCAGGCTCCACAGATCCTTCCCACTGAGGAAGCAAAGGGCAAAATCATCCTGAGCTGGACAGAGGAACCATGACAGACCAGTTGGGGCCTTGGTCACCACCAGGCGAAGGGGGAGGGGAAAGGAGCACTGCTTCCACTGTGGACTCCCCATCCCACCTCCCCACCAGGGCTGCCCAGGGGCCACCTGCCCCACCACGCCCAGTTACCTTCGGATGTGCTGCTGCAGGTCAAAGTTTTTGGTGAATGACTTGTCACAATATGAGCACTTGAGTTTCTGAGCCTTTGGCTTCCCTGCAGCTGATGAAAAATTAAAAAAGACACACACACAGAAAAAGACAAAGAAGGGGACGGTGAGGCTGGCGACACAACTGTAGGCACCAATGGCAACTTCCAGCCCTAGACCCAGGGCCAGACAGCCCAGATCCTAGGAGGTCTACATCCATGGGCCTGCTGGGGAAGAAGCACAGGTCAGTCTCTCGCAGGGCCTGGGAAAAGAAATTCCAGGACATGCTCTGGCTGGGAAAGCAGGGCAAATCCCTCAAAGACTCCCTTCTGCCGGAGGATAAAATCCACCCTCTCTGCCGTGGCCTATGGGGCTCTGCATCCTCTACTTCCTACCATCCCTATTATTCTTATGATCTAGTTGCAGTGGTCTCCTGGCTAACCTCGAAAGACCTCAAACATGGTCCCACCTCAGGGCCTTTGCACCTGCTGTCCTCCTTGCCTAAAATGCTTGTCCCTCAGACAGTCACGAGACCATTTCCTTCTCATCCCCAGACAGATAGGCAGCAGCATTTTCCAGTCTCTATCCAGTATTCTCAATCACAGTACTCTGTTAATCTCCTTTCTAGAGTGACCCATAAATATTTATTTATTCCCTGTCTCTCCCATTAAACTGTGAGTAATTAAGGGTAAGGAAATCATGACCCAAGATGCTAGATTTCCAGTTCTGACACCAAGCCTGGCACACAGATGCTCAACACATTTGCGAAAGGAAGGAAGGGGCTGGAAGCCCCTGAAAACTCTCAATTCTTCTGCCTTTCCCTACTACCACTACTTTCTGACATTGTCCCCAACCATATACTTAGCATCTCTAACAGGGTGGCAGACATCGCTGCTTGCCTGCCTAATACCCACTCTTCCCTTTTTCTTTCTTCACAAATCCCCTACGTAATGGGAGCATCAATGTTCCTGGCTAAAAGAGACATTTCCCAGCTTCCTTTGGAGATAGATATGGTCATGTGAAATGTAATGAAATGTAAGCAAAAGCATCATGCTTAGAACTTCTGGGAGCTGGGAGATGCTTCTTTTATCTTTCTTCCAGATGCTTGGAATATGAAATTTGATGACTGGAGCTTCAGCAGCCATCTTACACAATGAGGCACCTAAGAACAAAAGTCATGTTTTAGGAATGATGGAGCAGAAAAATAGAAGAAATGTGGGTGCCTGGTGATTACATAGGCATACAAACTCCAGATTGCCTGTCTCTGGACTTGTTTTGCACAGAACAACAAAATTCTACCATTTTGGAGTCATTCCTATTCTGGATTTTCCACTACATGCAACCAAACTTAATCCTAACTCTCACAAAACGGAAGACTGGAACTAAGCAGCCTGTGGACAGGTACATCCATGCTGAGGAGAGATGCCACGACGGGCTGTGTGCCCACCTTCTGGGAGTCCACTGGGACCTTTGGTCCGTCGGGTCTTCAGTGATGGTGGGGAGTCAAAGCTGGCCACTGTGCCCCCGGTGGCGCTGGTCATAGGGGCAGCAGGGTTTGGTCCTTTTGGTTTGAATCCTTGTTTGCCAGGACTGTACACCTGGGGTGTGGGGTATACTGGAGCCTCCACACACTGGTTTGGCACCTACAAGGACAGCAGAGTCAGGGAGAGTGCCCTGGGAAGGGAGGGGAAGAGCTGCCCCAGGTAGTGGGACCTTCACTGTGGCCCTGGCTGATCTCAGCCACCACAGCTACATCACCACCCTAACTCCTCCACCTCACTCAGTCCCCCCAGTCACTCCCAAGACCCCTTTGAATAGAACTGCATGAAGCCAGCAGGCCAGATGCAGCTTTGGAGCCAGCTGCTTGGGTTCAAATCCTGATTCTGCCACTTATCATTTAAGTGACCTTGGGCAAGTCTTTTAACTTGTTTCAGTTTCTGCATCTGTAAAATGGGTTGCTAATTATAGCAACCCCGTATGAGGATAGAGCTTAGAAGAGGGCCTGGCAAGTAGTAAGTACCCAATCAACATCAGCTGTTGTGACAGCCATTATTATTGTTGTTAGTAGTAGACTTCTTGCACAGGAGAACTAGGAAGTCAGAAGGGTCTATGCCCTCACCAGCAACTCCACTTCTTAACCAACTCTGCCTGATGCCACACCAGCAGGCATCCCTTGACTAGGAATCGACACTGAAGCCATGAGAAATTACCAAAGGAATTCTGAGCCACCCAAATTCAGTGACCACTAAGCTCACATCATGACACTGGGTATTGTAAAGAATTCACTTATTCCTTCATCTACTTATCATTCATTGGTCTTCCTGGGCTGCTCTACCCAAAATTCCCTTCCTCTCCTCTGTTTCATTTTCCTCCTTAGATGCATCATTATCTAATAAAATATGCATTTTACTTACTTACCCTATTATCTGCCTAGTTTCATGCAGGCAGGGACTTCTGCTCTGCTTTTGTTTCTTCCTCTATTCCCAGGCACTCAATAAACACTTGCTGAATGAATGAATTCAATTTTGGAGGTCTCAGGCATCTAATACAGCACCACTAGGTGCTTCTGCCAGGTCTTGCCTGTTGGCCCCTGGCACTTCCTACACCCACCTGTGCTCTCCCCTGAAATGCAGAGGTGGCAAGCTTGAAACCACATTCTCAAGTACTCCTGCCAGCACAGTTCTGAACACAAATTAAGTTCTGCCCATGAGAAGCATCTGCATGAGATTTGAAGGCGGAAGGGAGGTAGAAACTGTTCTCCTTGGCAGCCATGCTGGGAGACAGGCAGGTTAGCAGTCATGAGTTTTGGAGTGGCAAGCTGAACCCTACATTCCCCTCCTGATTACCAGCCCCGAGGACGGCAGGGCAGCTGAAACCTCAGCAACAGAATCCTACAGTTTTCTCACCAAGTACAGTGTCCTGGTTACAAGGGCCAAGCCACAACAGTGACCCTGAAAACGAGTGGTTCTTGCCAACCCTGCCTTTTACTCCTCCAGCCCTTCCATCAGCCCTACAGATTTAACTTCCTGTATGAAATCCCTCTGTTAGAAATACCTAGAGTGAAAAAAAAAAAAAAAAAAAGAAATACCTAGAGTGGTTTCAATTTTCCTGACCAATACAGCACTCAATATTTGTCACAGTGAATGAATTCATCCACCATCCAGGTCATTCCTGAGCAATGATATGACTGCCACTGGGTTAGTTCTCATTATCCTCACAGCTCTACAAGTGGAGTTCCCATTCTAGAGTCTCTTCTCTGAAACTGAGGTCAAAGCACTGTGTTTCAGATACCAACTGTGGGTGTCCCACAGGCCAGGTCTCTGCTAGGTGCCAAGGATGCAAAATCAAAGACGATTTAGGCTGTTTTCAGAGAGCACTTTTTGTCTACATGAAAAATCAGTAACAGCAGCTATCCCTATGCTGGCCCCTCTGTCTATGAGGCCACCGTCACCCTTGCAGCATCTCATTAGCTAAATTATTTTTAAATTTTAAAATAATATTTATTTAAATATTTAAATACAAAATTTACAAGTCATTTTTACTGATCAATTGGTGACTCAATTAGATTCTTAACTTTTTATTTTGTATTTGGGTATAGCTGATCAACAAACAATGTTGTGAGGGTTTCAGGTGAACAGCAAAGGGACTCAGCCATACATTCACATATATTAATTTTTTAAAAATTCAGCCAAGTCCTTGCTTTATTCTCCCAGGGTAGGGAAAATCCTCCTGCAGGGTATAACATTACAGGGCTGGTGGTGGAATTTTCCTCCAGTCTAGTTCTCTTTTCAGAGAGACTACCTAACAGAATGTCTGTACGACTGGATTCTAGAGTGAGTCTGAGATAATGTGACCTCAGGTGCAGGCAGGCTCCTTCTGTCATAACCATGCCCCCTAGCACTTGAGCGTGGCATGGTTCTGAAGTCTCAGTGCCTTGAGAGTACACTGCTTATAGTTCGAAACTCTTCAGCTGGGAATTAATATAGTATATATGACACAGGCACACCTTGAAGATATTGTGGGTTCAGTTATAGACCACTGCAATAAAGTGAATATCACAATAAAGCAAGTCACACAAGGTTTTTTTTTTTATTTTCCAGTGCATAAAAAAGTTATGTTTATGAAAAAAAGTTGTTTACAAAAAAAGGTTATGTTTACTCTATCTTGTAATCTGTTAAGTATGCAATAGCATTACATCCTAAAAAAATGTATGTATCTTAATTAAAGAAAAATTTTTTGACTTTATTGCCAAAAAAATGCCCACCACATCTGAGCCTTCAGCAAGTAATAGTAATAACATCAAAAATCACAGATCATCATGACAAATACAATAACAATGAAAAAGGTTGAAATGTTGTAAAGATTACCAAAATTTTGACACAGAGACACAAAGGGAACTGGTAGACTTGCTCGACGAAAAACACAACATCTGCAAAGTGCAATGAAGCAAGGTATCCTGTACACTGACTGAATGGCCTCGACTCTTTACTTCTTCTGGTACCCAGGCCCTTTCCAGTGTGACCTGCAGTTTTTCCCATTGAGAGGTGGCATCTATTTCCGTACTCCTTCAACCTAAGCTGACCTTGTGACCTGCTTTCACCAGCAGAAGTGACACTGTGTCACTTACAAGCCTAAGCCTCAAGAAGTCTTGAGCATTTCTGCTTGCATTACTGCATGTCCACCACTGTGGTGAGACTATGCCTGGGGAACCTGCTTGAGAAGGAAAGATGCATGGAGGAGAGCTGGGTCACCCCACCTGATTATTCCACCCTAGGCCACTCTAGTGGAGAAGGCAATGGCACTTCACTCCAGTACTCTTGCCTGGAAAATCCCATGGATGGAGGAACCTGGTAGGCTGTAGTCCATGAGGTCGCTGAGAGTTGGACACGACTGAGCGACTTCACTTTCACTTTTCACTTTCATGCATTGGAGAAGGAAATGGCAACCCACTCCAGTGTTCTTGCCTGGAGAATCCCAGGGATGTGGGAGCCTGGTGGGCTGCCGTCTATGGGGTTGCGCAGAGTCAGACACGACTGAAGTGACTTAGCAGCAGCAGCAGGCCACTCTAGAGCAGCAGCCAGTCAGCCAACCTCCAGACGTGTGGGAGCACCCGGCCAAGATCAGCAGTTGCCAAGCTGACCACCATAGACGTGAGAACAATAAACACCTTTCCCCATATACTGTATTTCTTACACAGCCATAGCTAACTGATACACCTAGCTTGCTAAAACATATGAGACACTCACATATATAATTTTGGAATCCTTTCCCCAAAGGCAGGTATTTTCTTGACTGTCCTGAGCTCCCCGAGGGCAGCTTGTATTTCTGCTACAACCCCTGCTTCATTCCACCTTCTCATGGGGTGCTTTTTACTTTTACACGTATGATAGCTTGAGCTGGTTTTGTCCCCACAGTATCTCTGGCATCAGAAAAGGCTCAGGTTATCCGTGACGACTATGACCAGCTTTCCCCTCTTCACCCTGAGCCCCAGCGTCTGCTCACCTCCAGGGGTGGGTAGGGCTGCATTCCCAGTGCTTGGATCTCTACCGTTCCACTCCCGGTGAGGGGTGCTGTGGCGTTGTACACCTCCACGACGCCATTCCCGCCAGGGTTGGGACGCCCAGCGGGGCCCAGGCTCTGGGGTGGGGGTGGTGGGGGTTGAGGGGGTGGGGGCGGAGGCAGCGGTGGAGGGGGCGGAGGAGGAGGTGGAGGCTGGGCCAGGTAGTTTGGTGCAGGATGCATATTCAGGTTACTCTGAAATCACAAGAGAAAATTAAATTGTCACAGCCTCCTGATACCAGCTATCTGATTTATCAGCAGGGAAGGACACTTGCCTTAGCCAGCCATGTGGGAAGAAGAGAGGAAAAGGCAGAGAGCAGGCATGGAAACCAAATCATGGGAGAATTCCAAGGAGCCATCAGTCTGGTATTGCTGTCTTTTTTCTCTATGAAAGTCAGCAAAAATGGCCCAGCTAGTACAGAAATGAGTTCATAGAGCGGGCCTAATGTTGCTGTCTTTAGAAGGGCTTGCTTGTAGGTCTGGCTCTGAACTGGCATCTGAGAACCTGCCTTGTAGAAGGTTCCCCGGTTTTTTGTTTGTTTGTTTGTTTTGCTGCACTGTGCGTCATGTGGACCAGGGATTAAACCCACGCTCCCTGTCTTGGAAGTTCGGAGTCTTACTCACTGGACTGTAGGGAAGTCCTGCAGGTTCCCTATGTTGCTAAGGCTGTTCTGCCCACCTGGGGCACTGGCCCTAGTGTCCAACTACCTAGACAGTTTGCACAACAATGTGATTTATGGTGAACAGCTCCTTCCCACCTGGGTATCTGGAATTGTGCTCTGTGGCTGGAAGCCTACATGACATCCTCAACAGAAGCCCTGGCCTTAGAGTCAGAGGTGTTCTTTCCTGGCAGAAACTCTGGGCACTCTTGACAGCTGGAGGATGCCGTATGCCCCCGAGCAGCCTCTCCCCACTTTCCTGAGGCAAAGAAAGCTGGAGACTTGGAAGAATGCTGATTTCCTGCAGACTCCAGTTGCTGGGTCTTTCTTCCTTGCTGGTCCTGCTATGTATCCTTCTACATTAAACCAGCCAAGAGCACAAGCATCCTGAGTCCTGGGAGTCTTTCTAGAGAGTCACGAAATGTGTGGGTGGCTGTGGATCCTTGAAACACAGCCACTGACTTCTAGCAATTGATTCTACAAAAAAAATCAACCAGGTAGGCAAAGATAACCATACACAGATGTTACTTGTCATTTTTATAATAGCAAAAACTGGCAACGACTACATGTCCTCCCACTGGAAGTTTGGCTAAAGACAGGATGGTCCACCCACCTGGAATGGAACAGAATCCTTTGTGGCTGTTACAGTGATGGTGCTGATCAGTATTCAATAAAGGGTGCTTCTCTTAATTGCTGTTCCTTGGGTTCCATGGTCAAATATGTCGGAGGAAAAATCAGGGTTGACAAAATCAAAAGTATTTCTGAAGTATTTACTGAAGGAAAAACCCAGGGACACAGCAAGGGAAGAAGTGCAATGCTTCCACCTCAGGCTGCTTGGACCAATGATCCTTTTTCTACTGGAAAATCCCAGGGAGCCACTGTTCCGAGGAACACCTCAGTAAATACTGATGCAGGGTTGTAGGCATAGATAGAAAATGATGTTAAACAAAAAGCAAAGTAAGAAAGGGCTTCCCAGGTGGTGCAGTGGTAAAGAATCCGCCTGCTAACGCAAGAGATAGAAGAGACTCAGGTTCAATCACTGGGCCAGGAAGACCTCCTGGAGTAGAAAGTGGCGACCGGCTCCAGTATTCTTGCCTGGAAAAATTCCATGGACAGAGGCGCTTGGTGGGCTACAGTCCATGGGATCACAAAGAGTCAGATACAACTGAGTGCACAAACAAAGTAAGAAAAGCAAGTTCCAGAACAGTGCATATAAATCCATTTATATAGATGGGTATATTTTAAACATATTTATATAAAAAGCTATTTCTATCTCTATTTGCATTCGAAGGTCAGGAAATCCAGACACCAAAATTTTGGTAGTGTTTTCTCTCAGTGGAGGGAGTAAGAGTGCTTGTTTGACTTTCCAATTTTTATTCTGTAGAATTTCAAACCTACAGAAAGGCTGCAAACAGAATACAATGAATGCTCTTTCTACCTCATTTAAGTCACCAGTTGTTACCATCTTGCCGCATCTGCAGTACACATGTGTGTGTACATATACACACATATATTCCTGCGTTCTGTTAAGCCCCCTGAAAGTTAGCTACAAACATCATGACACTTGATTCCTTAAAACTACTCAGATGCATCTCCTAAGAACAAGGACATCCTCCTATGTAACAATTTGATGAACACACACAGGAAATTGAACAGATATAATACTATTATCTAAAATATTCAAATTCCTCCATATTCTAATCTCCCTAAGTGTCCCAGTAAGGCCTTTAAGGCTTCCCTCACTGCAAACCCCCACACCTTATCTAGAATCCAACCAAGAATTGCAAATTCAGTCGGTTGCCCTGTCTCTTTCGATATTAAGAATAAACTTAAAAAAAAAAAAACTTTTCTTTTGTGTACTTTCTAGTGTTTTTCTAATGGACATGGAACACGTCCACAAAGAATAAAAATAGAAGGGCTTCCCTAGTAGCTCAGTGGTAAAGAATCCACCTGCTAACGCAGGGGACACGGGTTTGATCCCTTATCCAGGGAGATCTTACATACCGCTTAGCAACTAAACCCATGTGCCCCAATTATTGAGCCTGTGCTCTAGAGCCCAGGAGCCTTGACTACTGAGTCCTCGAGCCACATCTACTGAAACCTGCTCACCCTAGAGCCTGTGCTCTTCAGCAAGAGAAGACACTGCAATGAGAAGCCTGTACACAGCAACTAAAGAGTAGCCCCCAATCTCCCAAACTGGAGAAAAGCCTGTGCGCACAACAATGAAGACCCAACACAGACAAAATTTTTAAAAATATAGTAATTTTTAAAAAAAAGAATAAAAGTACGAGTCAAAAGAACTGGACTATGGCTATGAAACCCCAAAGTCAGGCTGTGGGTCCCAGCTGAACACATCAGCTTCCCCATCCACAGAAGGGCTGGCCAAGGGAGAGCAGACAGTCCTCCTTAGCTTGAAGAAGAGCTGGGGTCAAGCCCCTTTCTTTCTATGAGAGTCTGAATCTGCAGGAATCAACCTGCTGACCAAAAATCAAGATCCTGTGAGAAACTGGCCACCTCCTTACCTGCACAGGCTGGGGGCCTTGGGGCATGGGCTGGTCCAGGGACGTGAAGGCTGACATGGCGGACATGAGCACGTCATCGCTTACCAAGATGTTCCCCTGCACCAGGGTCTGGATCAGCGGGGACGGGGGCACTGTGATGTACGTGGAGATCTGGACAGTGAGAGAGACACGGAAAGAACATGTCTGACGTTCTGGAAGGAAGCAGACGGCATGGTAGAAAAGATCTGGGTCTGGAGTCCCACAGACCTAGATTCCATCTCCACCTCTGCTACTGCTCCCTGTCACATGACCCTGGGAAAGTCACACCACCTCTCTCAATCTGCATTTCCTCATCTATCAAACGAGGAGAATAAATTACACCTCCCTGCAACGTCTATAACCTATGATCCAGCAACAATCTTTCCTGACCTCTGTCCTAGAGAAACATTCATACCTGTCCACAAGGAGTCCACACAAAAAAGAGTACCCTGCACAGCCTTTTTTCTAATAGTGAAAAATTGGAAATAACCTTGATGTCCATCAATAGGAGGCTAGATTTAAAAACATGTAATATAGTCATGGATAGAATACTACAGAAGGCAAGTAAGAGGTACTACATGGAAAATTAAATTTTATAATAATAGGTACATTATATATTCTCATCTTTAAAAATCCAAACAATACTACTATGTAACTCCTGTGGGTACTTCAGTAAGTATGTGAAAATATATTAATACGCTCTCAGGCTAACAGCAAAGATGAATGGCAGACCTTACAAGAGGGTGTCAAACATGCAGTGACTTTCCCGTTGTAAATGCAAAGGGTGTTGTGTTTATTTGTTGCCATTCTTTTCTGGCGTCTTCTTAAGTCACCTGTCTATAGGACCCCTGGGGACAGCAGCAAATGAGTCCCCAATTCCAACAGAAGTCCTTGCCCTCAACCAAGCAAGGACAGCCTGGGCAGGTTAGGGACGCACCCCATGTCACCGCCAGGAAAGACAGTGACACATATTTTTACAATGCTATATGCATTAGCCTGAGACAAAAAAAAAAAAAAGGTAAATCATTTCCATGTCCATCCAGCTCACTTAGGCAGAGGGATTTGGGTTTGCCCCTAACCAATTGATTGTGTGCAAAGGTTTTCTCCTTGCCCAGGACTGGAAGAATTTCCCTCTCTTCTATTGAAAATAGAAAGGGAGTCAGGAAAGAAGGAACATCTACTAAATGAAACTCATAATCAAGAAGTGAGAAAAACGACTATGTTCTGTGTTAGAAAGCATCTGTGGTAACTTGAAAAGTTTCAGTGCACACTGTCCTAGGGATCTAGGGGTGAGAGTGTTTATCCTGATGGCAAGAATTATGTGTATACAACCACGGGGGAAAGATTAATGTTTTAGAGCAGCAGTCCCCAACCTTTTTGGCACTAGGGACCAGTTTCATGGAAGACAATTTTTCCACAGACTAGGTACAGAGCAGGGGGGTGGTTTCGGATGATTCAAGAGCCTTAAATTTATTGTGCACTTTATTTCTATTATTATTAATCAGATCATCAGGCATTAGATCCCGGAAGTTGGAGACCCCTCATTTTAGAGGAGAAAGAGATAAGAGGAAGTTAAAGGGAAATCTAACCCCATGACCTGGCATCCTGGGACAAGCCCAGCCTCCTTTATGGGGATTCTTTACTCCCTCTGAGCTCCCATCCATGGTGTCTTTGCTCTAGAACTGTGTTCCTGACTGAGGACTCTGGAAGCTTCTCCAGATACCCCCAGTGTGGTTACCTGACCTCTAGATTTGTCTATCTGTCTGCATTTTCATCGCCTCTACTTAAAGGTCCAGTGGGCATCTCAAATTCAACATGAGCAGCTGAACTCCAAATCTCCTCCACGTTCTCCCCACTTCAGTTAATGGCAACTCCAACTCTGGGCACACTTGCCTCCTCTTAATCTCACACCCTACATCCAATCCAGCCACTGCCTCGGCCAGTTCCACTTTCAAAATATTTCTAAAGTCTCATCCCTTCTCTCCACTCCACTGCTACTATCCTGGTCAAGCCACCCACCACCGCCCACTGCTGGATTTATACAGTAGTCTCCCAATGGGTCTCTGGACTTTTCTCTTGACTCTCATCAAAATCTGTTGGGGTAAGGGTTGGGGACAGTTAAGGAGTTTGGGATTGACATGTACACACTGCTATATTTAAAATGGATAACCAAAAAGGACCTATCCTATAGCACAGGGAACTCTGCTCAGTACTACGTAACAGCCTAAATGGGGAAAGAATTTGAAAAAGAATAGATAAATGTATATGTAAAACTGAATCACTTTGCTGTATTGAAAGTAACACAATGTTGTTAATCAACTGGACTCCAATATAAAATAAAAAGTTATTTCCTGAACAACAAAAAAAATCTGGTCTCTACAGCAGCTGCAGTGATCTAACTGAAGTATTTGTTGCTGTTGTTGTCAGTCGCTCAGTCGTGTCCGACTCCTTGTGACCCCATGGACTGTAGTCTGCCAGGTTCCTCTGTCCATGGGATTCTCCAGGCAAGAATACTGAACTGGGTTGCCATTTCCTTCTCCGTAAATCAGACTATATCCCTCTCCTGCTCAAAACCCTCCCATGGCTCGGATCTCATGCAGAGTAAAAGCCACACGATTTGCCAGGGTCTCCCTCTTGCCTCTTTGACCATATCACTTCTTACCCTCCTCCTCACTCACTCAGCTCCAGCCCCTCTCACCTCCTTGCTGTTCCTGGAATAAATCCAGCACACTCCCGCCTCAGGGCTTTTGCACTTGCTGATCTGCCCCCAGAACACTCTTTCCCCAAGATGCTGCATGACTATTTCTCACCTCCCAAGGTCTCTGCACAAATGTCACCTTTTCTCAGAGCTCATCCCATTGAGCATCACAGACAAAAGGGCAAAACCTCCCAGCCCTGTCCTGGTATCCCCCCTCTGCACTTGTCCTGGGAGAAGTCCATCTCCACATGTGTTTTGGGTGGTGTCTATCTTACCTTTTGCCACGGCAGCAGTGACCTGGTCTCTCTGTCCACTCCTGTACCCCTGGTGCCCACAAAGAGCATGACACACAGTGGGTGCTCAAAAAAGACTTGAAAGCTGAATGAACGAAACGAATGAATGAATACCTGGCGATTGGGAGGAGGCGGGGCCTGCTGGATGGCTGAGGGTGCTGCCGAAGGTGTGTAGATGCTGTTGGTGGCCAGTGAGACTGTGGCCAGGGGCAGGGCACTCCCTTGGCACTGTTCCCTCTTGTGGGTCATAAATGCTGGAAGCGAGTTGAACTGCTTCTTACACTTCCCGCAGAGAAAGACATCCTCATCATCTAAGGATCACACCCGCAGAGTAGCAGAAGGAGAGAAATAACGGAAAAAAGCAACAAAAAAGGAGAGGGCGTCAGTGAGAAATGGGAGGCCCATGGCTGGACCATGAGAAAGGCAAACTAACGGCATTCCATCACTCAGTGCTTGAGGGTCAAGCATCAACTCTGTGCTTCCCATGAGCTTTCAAATCACATCAGCACCTTCAGGAATATCCAGCCAGGTTCACACAGGTATCAAAAAAATGAGAAATCAGGAAATAGTAAGGTGGCTTCGCTTCAAGGTTGAGACAGTCAGAATCTTTATCCTGCCTGAATTTATTTATTCACCAGTCCCCAAATGGGCTGCATGATCACACTCCTGGGTGCCTCTGTATCCCCTGCTCCCCCTGCCAAGCTGCCTCTCCCAGAATGACTCATTCTGCAAGGCTCAGCCTAGATGTCACCTCCTCCAGGCAGCCCTCCTAAAGCAATGTTCACAGTTCCTTCCTCTGAGCAAACCTCTCATCACATTTTCCCCATCACCACCATATTTTGCAAGGGAAGGCAATATGTCTTATTTACCACCATTACTACAATATTTTCTGGGCACATAGGAAGACTTCAGTGGATGTCTGTTGAATGCATGCAAAACTAAATGAAAGATTAGCTACAGTTAACACCACCCATAACAGAAGGCCCACTACAGGCTATGTACTGTGCCAAAATTTTCAGTATTCACTCTTCCTTCTTAAACAATATAAATTTTAGTGAGAAACATGGCCATCTAGTTAAAGAACTTATTTCCTAGACTTCTTTGCAGCTAGACATATCATGTGACTAAACTCCGACCAATAGGATAAGAGAAGAAGTATTCTGTCCCTACAATTTTCTCTTAAAAGGAAGGGGTGTGACTTCCACGTCCTTCTTTCCTCCCTTCCTATTGGCTGGAGTGTGGAAATGAAAGTGGGAGGTTGGAGCAGCCATCTTGGATCCCATGCTGAGAGCAGCAGAGCCATACAGAAGAAGGGGTCTGAGTCACTGGGACTTCATACCACAGAGAAACGTTAATCGTGCACAAATTACAAGAAACTTGCATTTCTTATTTACAACAGCTAAAACCAAATCCCAAGTACCCTCACAAGATTACTATGAGGTGGACTACCATCCTCATTGTACATACGTGGAAACTGAGGCTCAGAGAGGTTAACTCATTTTGGTCACAGAGCCAAACTTCAGGAGCATGGATTCAAACTAGGTGCATCTCTCTCTTTCCCCAGCATGGTTCCCAAGTACTCAAAAATCTTTGTAGCATGAATAGATGAACACACAGACTCATACAGGGCTCTAACAAAAGCCCTCTTCTTGCCTCAAGAGCCTGAGTTGTAAATTGGAGAGACTCATGTTTAGTGTCATAGTGAGGAGGCTGAGGAACTACTTTGGGTCAAAGGCACAAACATCAGGGCTCCTAGTCATTCTCTGTCATGATCCCCACACTTACTAAGGGATTGAGGACCAGTGGCCTCAGAGCTAAGCAGAGAAAGGTCTGAGCCTGAAGATCCAGGCTGGGAGGAAAGGGAGAGGGTTCAGACATCGGAGGACAACCTGGGGACCACAGTGGGCAGTTCACTCCCACACCCCCCATCAGCCCCACCTGTTTTCCACAGGAAGCCCCTTACCCTTCCCACTGATGAACCTGAGCAGATACTTACCCAGTGGCTGGATAGCAGGGGGTGCACTGACACTCTGGCCAGTTGGATCAGGAACTGCTCCTTGGCCATCCAACAATGACTGGACGGCCAAGACAGTCTGATTGTCCATTCCTGAAGAAAGAAAAGCAGTCTTTTTGGAAGGTGAACCCAGCATCCTGCTGTGACTTCACCCTTAAAAGCCAGACCCGCTGCAAGGCTCCGATGGCAAAAGTGGTTGGCCATGCCCTGATATGCATTCTCTCCTGCTTCTACTATAACAGAACCCAATATTTGGGGCTAGAAACATGGCCCCAAAAGAAAGATTACATTTCCCAGCCACTCTTGCAGCTGGAGAATGTCTAAGTTCTGGCCAATAGGAGTTTTGGGGAAGTTTTCTTAAAAACGACCTGGTAGGAGACCTCCTTCTTTGTCTGATCCTCCATCCTGCTTCCTAGAACAAGAAGATGATGGTGGGAAGTCCAGCCGCCATCCCAGATCATGAGGACAAGGGCCAGGCCCTAGCCATTGCAGGGCAAAAAACTGGCTAGATCCTGGGCCTCTGGGGACTGGTAGAACACGGCCACTGTCGCAGCTGTAGGGGGCCTTTTTCTGGACTCCCACACGAGAGAAATAAACTTCTAGCCTGTTTAAGCCAGTGCTAGGTTGGGCTTCTCTCTTACTCATGGATGAATCTAATCCAAAGGGCAATAACCCCTCTGGAAATCATGTTACTGAGTCTTCCCCAACCACACCCCACAATGCCACAAGTCTGTTTGTACTTGGGCTTCTCCTGTTTTCTAATGTGTGCTTATTTTTTCAGGTCCTCAATAAACAGCGCAATCTGGGTTTGAGTCAGGGGTTGGGGGCAGTTCTTGAGAAGTTGACTACACTTACGTTTTCCAATCAGCTGTCACTGTTGCGATTCTCAGTAGTACGCTGTCCAGCCAAGTCACAAGCTGGAGGACAGGCCCCCTCACACCTAAGTGGCCCCCAAGGCATACTACCTCCCTCCCAAATAACCCAGAGGGCTGCCTCTTTCTCTCCATCCTCACAGTCAACCTCTCAGCTCTGACCTGGACACCTACCCCAGCCCCTCACTGAAAACCATTTGATCCTGCGGTCAGACTGAATCCATACTTCTCCCTGTGACGGTACGGGCTGTGCACCTCCTGAGGCCAGCCTTCTCTCCATCCTCTCCGGCTCCTGCAGAAGCCACTCTCCACCAGCTGGCCCCTCTCACACTGTGCCCACAACCTCTCCTTCTCATCAGCGGCTACACACATTCAGGTCTCTCTAGACAGACTCCATCGAACCCATGTTCTCATCTCTCTTCCCTTCAACATCAAGCATCCACTGAGAGTTGTCTACACCCTCCATCTTCTCTGGCCACTTTGCAATCCTCCTCCACCCACTCCAGGCGGGGCTTAAGCCCCCAACAGTCCACCAGAATCACCAAAGAGCAGCCGGCAGCACTAGACATTCCTTCTTGAAACACCCTCTTCCAAGGCTCCAGGGCGCCAGCTTCCTGGGTCTTCGCCCATCTTTCCACTTGCTACTTCCCTGCCTCCTTCACTTTCTTCTCCTGTCTGTCTCCTACATATTTCTGTTTTGAAGGGTTCCTTCTGTCTGGCTCTCTCTCGCCTCTCACTCTTCCACTCTCCCTGAGAATCCTCACTCACCCTCATCTAGTTCTCCCTATTATCTTGAGTGTCAAACCATTTTGGGGAATCAAATCTTCGATCATGATGCGAAATTGCACATCAGCATTTGTGTGCAAACCTGTACCTGAACGTTTATAGCGGTTTTATTCATAACAGTAAAAAACTGGAAACAAGTCAGATGTCCTTCAGGGGGTGAATAGTTAAACCAACTGCAGTTCATCCACACCACAGAGCCTCGCTCAGTAAAAAGGGCCAAACTATTGATATAAGACACAACTTGGGTGAATCCCAGGGAATTACAATGTGTGAAAAAAGCCATTCTCAGAGGTTATATACTTTATGATTTTAATTACATGACACTCTTGAAATGATAGTATTTTAGAAACGGAGATATATGTATAATCATGGCTGATTTGTGTTGTCACAGGGCAGAAACCAACGCAACATTGTAAAGCAATTTTCCCCCAATTTAAAAAAGAAAGAAATGGAGAACAGAGAACAACAGATCAGGGTGCCAGACGTGGGGGATGGGGAGCAGGGGAAGAGGTGGATGTGGCTACAAAAAGAGCAACATCTTGCAGTGAAAGGATGGTTCTGTAGAGCCACTGGTTGTAATATTATAGGATAGCTTTCCAGGATGTTACATTGGGGGAAACCAAGTAAAGGATAAACAGAATCTCCGGTATTATTTCTACATCTGCATGTGAAGCTACAGAAACAAAAAGATTTCAAAATAAAAAGTTTAATTTAAAAAAGTACTGCCTGGGATGTCTCTGGTGGACCAGAGGTTAAGAATCCCTCTTCCAATGCAGGGGATGTGGGTTCAATCCCTGGTTGGGGAACTAACATCCCACAGGCGGCAACTAGAGGAGCCCACACATTGCAATGAAGATCCGTGTAGCCAAAATTTAAAAAATTAAATGAAAAATACTGCCTGTCAAAACTGTGGAGACAATAAAAAGATCAGTGGTTGCGGTGGTGGGGGGACTGATGAACAGGCAGAATACAGAGAATTTTTAGTGCAGTGAAAATATTCTATATGCTAATAGAACAATGGTAGATATGTCATTATACAGTTGTGCAGTATAATGTACAACACGAAGAGTGAAACTCAAGATAAATGATGGGAACTTCCCTGGTGGTCCAGTGGGTAAGACTCTGCCAATGTAGGAGACATGGGTTTAATCCCTGGTCCGGGAAGATCCCACAAGCCAAGGGGAAATCAAGCCTGTGGGCCACAACTACTGAGCCGGAGCTCTAGAGGCCATGACCCACAACTACTGAAGCCTGAGAGCCTAGAGCCTGTGCTGGCAACAAGAGAAGCCAACACGATAAGAAGCCTGTACACCACAACGAAGAGCAGCCCCCACTCGCCGCAACTAGAGAAAGCCCACGTGCAGCAATGAAGACCCAGCAGAACCAAAAATAAATAATTTTTTTAAAAAAAAGATAAATGATGGACTTTGAGTGCTTACGATGTATCAGTGCAGGTTCACTCTTGGTAACAACTGTACCACTCTGGTGAGTTATGTTGATTAAAGGGGAAGTTATGAATGTGTAAGATCAAAGAAGTCTCTGCATCTTCCTCTCAACTGTGTAAACCTAAAAGTGCCCTAAAAAAATAAAGTGCTTGATAAAAATGCTGCCTACCTATGCCTCTATAACTCATGCTTTCGAACTACCGTGCTGGAGAAGACTCTTCAGATTCCCTTGGACAACGAGGAGATCAAATGAGTCCATCTTAAAGGAAATCAACCCTGAATATTCATTGGAAGGACTGATGCTGAAGCTGAAGTTCCAATACTATGGCCACTTGGTGCGAAGAGCTGACTCATTAGAAAAGACCCTGATGCTGGGAAAGATTGAGGGCAGGAGAGGAAGAGGGCAGAGGATGAGCTGGTTGGATGGCATTACTGACTTAATGGACATGAGTTTAAACAAACTTCAGAAGATACTGAAAGAGATGGAAGCCTGGTATGCTGCAGTCCATGGGGTTGCAAAGAGTCCGACACAACTTAGCAACTGAAGAATAACAAATCTAAAACTCAAACTAAATGTGTGGTTCCTCACCCCTAAGTCTGTTCCTCTCCTAGTAATCCTCATCAGTAAGAATAGGGTACCACCGCCCACCCTGTCAAAGCCCCTGGGACAACCCCTGATTCTTTCCTTAACCTATTTCCCTTCCCACCTTGATTTCTAGCCCTTCAGGAAGTCTAGCCTAGTCTGTCTCCCAAAGATCTCTCAGATCCACTTTCTCTCCATCCCCCAGCTGTCCTCGGGGCCCAGGCCACCATTAGTTCTCAGCAGGACGGCTGCCGTGGTCTCAGCTCCCTGCTGCCACTCTGGCCCCTTCTGTCTGTTCTCAGGGCAGCCAGGGTGAACTTTATAAAACATACATTAGCTTGTGCAGCCCCCCTGCTGAAAACTCCTTCTTAGCTCCATACTGACGCCAAGATAAAGTTCAGAAGCATCATCTCCAGCTGCTCACATGAACCTGTGAACCCCAGACCTCTCTTACCCCAAGGCGTTTTGGACTTGCAGCTCCCACTGCCTGGGTCACTTCTGGATCCCCACAGTTCTGCTCCCCTTCTCCAACCCCAGCATAATCACACAGTCCAAGGAACTGATTTTTCCTTTATTTTCTTTATTACTCAGTACACACACACAAACAGGACTTCCCTGGTGGTCCAGTGGTTAAAATCCACCTGCCAATGCAGGGGACATGCTACTGAGCCCTAGAGCTGCAACTCCTGAAGCCTGAACACTCTAGAGCCTGTGCTCTGCAACAAGAGAAGCCACGGCAATGAGAAGCATGTGCACCACAGCTAGAGTGGCCCCTGCTTGCTGCAACGGGAGAAAGCCTGTGCAGCAACAAAGACCCAGCGCAAAGGTAAAGTAATAAATAACAAAGCCAAAAGCAAAATTGTTTTTTTAAAAACACACACAAAAATATACACATTCTTATAGTGAAAATTCAAACACTGAGGGAGTCCCTGAACCTAAAGAGGAAGTAGACCTCACCTCATCCTACTGGCCTCTCATCCACTGACTTGGTCCTCCCATCACAGCACTGAAGGTCAGCTGAGGTTGTCCTCTTTTACTGATTATCTTTTCTATAATTATATAATTTCTGGGTCCCTCACCAATGAGTATTCCTAAAACTTAACTTTTAGGGAGGTTTCGGGGAAAGAATTCTGATCCTCCAAAAGTTAAAAGACACGCGACTGAGACTTCCTGAGGAGTTGTAGGACTCAAAGCCTCAGCCACACACCACGAGTCCAGCCTACTTTCAGTTTGCACTCTGATTACGTGTGTGCTCATCCCATTCCTCTAAGAGCATTCTTGGATCTGTATCGCCCCTGCATCAACTCTGTGCCCGGCTCTGAGTTCCGCAAGACTTCCTTTCCAGCTCCCAGCAAGTGCACATGGAGGTCCTTTACCTTTGTGCTGTGTGGAGTTGCTCAGTCCTGTCTGATTTTTTGCAACCCCATGGACTGTAGCCCGCCAAGGCTCCTCTGTCCATGGGGAGTCTCCAAGCAAGAATACCAGAATGTGTTGCCATGTTTTCCTCCAGGGGATCTTCCCAGCCTAGGGAGTGAACCCAGGTCTCCCGCCTTGCAAGCGGATTCTTTATGGTCTGAGACCTCTGCCTTTGCCTGGCTCCAAAGCTCACAATTCCCAGAGCCTGAGGGTCATTCACATGCTAGGATCTGACAGAGCACAGGATAACCAGCAGGTGCCCAGTGTTTGCTGGTTTGGGTCTGGGAACTCAGTAACCCGGCCAACCACACCGTTGGCATCCATCCTTTCTTGATGTGGGTTTTTAAGACCCTGCACCCCAGAAAGGTACACAAAGTAGGCACCCAATGTTTGCTGCTTTCGGGTGGCACCAATCCTTTTCTGGCCCGAATTAGAGACACTATGCCAAAGCACAAAGCACACAGTTGGTGCTCAACGCAAGTTCTTCAGGTGCTTCCCTAATGGCTCAGTCGGTAAAGAATCTGCCCACAATCTCTGCGACCCAGATTAGATCCCTGGGTGGGGAAGATCCCCCGGAGAAGGGTGTTAGTCACGCACTCCAGTATTCTTGCCTGGAAAATCCCCATGTTCCCACTGGGTGCAGCCCTTCCCAAGCCTCGCATCCACGGGGCAGCCTAGCTCACCCCACACAGTTCCAGGCCTGGTTGCACCCCACCCCCGGCTGTTCCCTCCAGGACACTGCTCCCCGCGCCCAGCTCGCCGGGGACCTGGCGGCTGCAGCTGTTCCGGTCCGGGCCGCCCCTCCCCGCGGCTCCAGCCCTCCCAGGCTGTTCCGGTCTCGGTGCCCACCCCCCCCCCCCCGGCCTTCCCTCTCCCGCTGTTCTTGTCCCGTGGCCCCCCACTCCGCTGGGCCTCGGCTCCCGCGGCTGTTCCATTCCCGAGACGCCCCCCCCCTCCCGCCCCACTGAGCCTCAATTCCGCGGCTGTTCAGGCCCCTCGGTCCCCCACCCGCGCCGGGCCTCGGCTCCCGCGGCTGTTCCCGTCCCTGCCCCTCCCGCTCCGCGGCTGTTCCGGTCCCGATGCCCTCCGCCCCGCGGCCGCCACGCGCCCTGGGCCCGGCGCGGCGGGTTCGCGGCGGGAGGGGGCACAACGCGGAACAGCCGCCTCCCCCGGCCCCGCCGCCGCTCACCCTCCAGGGCCTCGAAGATAGTCTGCGCCATTTTGGAGCCGCCGCTGCTGCTGAAGCCCGAAGCCGGGCTACGCAAGCATTGTGGGAGCGGCGGCGGCGGGATCGGATCCGC
The DNA here is from genome assembly GCF_002263795.3 of Bos taurus. Lineage (NCBI taxonomy): Eukaryota > Metazoa > Chordata > Mammalia > Artiodactyla > Bovidae > Bos > Bos taurus. Next base: position 63,174,415 of record NC_037340.1, on the reverse strand, counting down.
CAGGGGGCGCCCGGTAGCCGCCGCCGAGCCCCCTCACCATCCCGGAAAGCCGGGAATGACCCGTGGGACCCCCAGGATACCAGGACTCTCCCAGCCGCGCCTTGATGACCCTGTCAGCGGTGCACATGGACTTCTCTCCCGGCCTCACTTGATCCCCCCCAATCCCATCTCTGCCGCAGAGAGGCGCCACCAAACCTTGTTTTCTAGACCCCTGTCCCCCTCACTGGACTGACTCCCAGCTCTCATGACACAGACCTCTGTCCCACTGCGTGCCACCTCACAACTCTGCAACATGGACCGAACACTTGCATAGTACACGGTATCCCCACCTTTGCAACACCAACCCCTATTCCTATCCCATCTGGACCACCCAACTTGGTTGCAAGGACCCCCATCTCCACCTAATACAGGACTACTGGCCAACTGTGCAACATGGAGTCCCGTCCCTTGTCATAGACTTCTCATTCCCCTTCCCACATTAACCACCATCTCTACGTATTGGGAGCCACTGGCCTCTCCCCACATGAATCTCCTCTCTGCCTGGTCTTAAGCCCCCATCATCTCAGAGATTCCCCTTGGCTGATACATAAACCCCTGCTTCCACTTTTTGGGAACCTCCATTTTCTCTTCACACAGGCCTACATCCCTGGCTCTGGAGGATCCCATTTCTGTTATAGAAATCCCCAATACCCACCTCAGCAACCCTCCCAGCCCAACCTCACAGGAAACCCATCCTGGTCTCCCAGGGATCCTCCTGCCTCCTTTGGATCCCCCATCACACACACAGACCTCTCTATCATCTTCCTTTGTGTTCCATCAGCCCCTCCTTGGAGACTTATTATGTACCAAGTTCTCCAATACTTTGGCCACCTGATGCGAAGAACTGACTCATTGGAAAAGACCCTGATTCTGGGAAAGATTGACGGCGAGAGAAGAAGGGGACGACAGAGGATGAGATGGTTGGATGCCATCACCGACTCAATGGACATAGTTTGAGTAAACTCCCGGAGTTGGTGATGGACAGGGAGGCCTGGCGTGCTGCAGTCCATGGGGTGGCAAAGAGTCAGACACGACTGAGCAACTGAACTGAAGTGAACTGAACTGAAGTTCTATAATTGCTCGGGGAATACAGTGGTCCTTTCCCTTAAGTTGGTGGAGGGGGTGCAAACAGACATTAAATCTTTTAAAAGATTATTTAATTACAAGGTATGATGTTTCAAAGAAGTATACTTGGGTCACAATAAAGAGTTGGGATGTGCTTGGGAGGGAGAGGCGAACCATGGAGGTGGCCAAGAATCATGATCTCTCTCCCATGGGATTTCCCTGGTGGTCTAGAGGTTAAGAATCCACCTGCCAATGAGGGGAACACAGGTTCAATCCCTGGTTTAGGAAGATTCTACATACCAAGGAGCAACTAAGAGCCTGCGCCACAACTGCTGAGCCTGTGCTCTGGAGCCTGTGAGCCACAGCTACTGAGCCCCCTCTCCCTAGAGCCTGTGCTGTGCAACAAGACACCACAATGAGAAGCCCTCGCGGGACAGGTAGAGAGTAATCCCCGCTCACCGCAACTGCAGAAAGCCCACACATAGCAACAAAGCCCCAGAACAGCCAAAAATTAATTTAAAAAACGATCTCTCCCATGAACATGGTCATATGTTCCTACAAGTGGACTACCATAGATTTCACTTTAAATATTCTCCTTGTTTTTTCTTAAATACCTATGTTAGCCTCATCCAAAGCAATCATCACAAAAATCACAGTTTTCATTTTCTTATATTCACTAAATATTGTTGTTCAGTTCCTAAGTCATGTCTGATTCTTTGCAACCCCATGGACTGCAGCATGCCAGACTTCCCTGTCCTTCACTATCTCCTGGCGTTTGCTCAACTCATGTCCATTAAGTCAGTGATGCCATCCAACCATCTCATCCTCTGTCGCCCTCTTCTTCTCCTGCCTTCAGTCTTTCCCAGGTTCAGGGTCTTTTCCAATGTGTCAGTTCTTTGCGTCGGGTGGCCAAAGTATAGGAGCTTCAGCTTCAGTATCAATCCTTCCAATGAATATTCAGGGTTGACTTCCTTAAAGCTAGTGGAGGTGATGGAATTCCAGTTGAGCTATTTCAAATCCTGAAAGATGATGCTGTGAAAGTGCTGCACTCAATATGCCAGCAAATTTGGAAAACTCAGCAGTGGCCACAGGACTGGAAAAGGTCAGTTTTCATTCCAATCCCAAAGAAAGGCAATGCCAAAGAATGCTCAAACTACCGCACAATTGCACTCATCTCACACACTAGTAAAGTAATGCTCAAAATTCTCCAATCTTGGCTTCAACAGTACATGAACCGTGAACTTCCCGATGTTCAAGCTGGTTTTAGAAAAGGCAGAGGAACCAGAGATCAAATTGCCAGAAAAGACCCAGCATCAGGGTCTTTTCCAACGAGTTGGTTCTTTACATCAGGTGGCTTAAGTATTGGAGTTTCAGCTTCAGCATCAGTCCTTCCAATGAACACCCAGGACTGATCTCATTTAGGATGGACTGGTTGGACCTTCTTGCAGTCCAAGGGATTCTCAAGAGTCTTCTCCAACACCACAGTTCAAAAGCATCAATTCTTCAGTGCTCAGCTCTCTTTATAGTCCAACTCTCACATCCATACATGACTACTGGAAAAACCATAGCTTTGACTAGAACTTTGTCAGCAATGTAATGTCTGTGCTTTTTAATATGCTGTCTAGGTTGTCGTGGCTTTTCTTCCAAGCAGCAAGTGTCTTTTAATTTCATGGTGGCAGTCACCATCTGCAGTGATTTTGGAGCCCCCCAAATAAAGTCAGCCACTGTTTCCATTGTTTCCCCATTTGTTTGCCATGAAGTGATGGGACTGGATGCCATGATCCCAGTTTTTTGAATGTTGCATTTTAAGCATTTTCACTCTCCTCTTTTACTTTCATCAAGAGGCTCTTTAGTTCTTCTTCGTTTTCTGCCATAAGGATGGTGTCATCTGCCTATCTGAGGTTATTGATATTTCTTCTGGCAATCTTGATTCCAGCTTGTGCTTCTTCCAGCCCAGCGTTTCTCATGATGTACTCTGCATATAAGTTAAATCAGCAGGGTGACAGTATACAGCTTTGATGTACTCCTTTCCCGATTTGGAACCAGTCTGTTGTTCCATGTCTGGTTCTAACTGTTGCTTCTTGACCTGCATACAGGTTTCTCAAGAGTGAGGTGGTCTGGTATTCCCATCTCTTGAAGAATTTTCCACAATTTGTTGTGATGTACACAGTTAAGGGCTTTGGCATAATCAATAAAGCAGAAGTAGATGTTTTTCTGGAATTCTCTTGCTTTTTTGATGATCCAACGGATGTTGGCAATTTGATCTCTGATTCCTCTGCCTTTTCTAAATCCAGCTTGAACTTCTGGAAGTGCATGGTTCACATACTGTTGAAGACTGGCTTCAACAAGAATTTTGAGCATTACTTTGCTATCATGTGAGATGAGTGCAATTGTGCAGTAGTTTGAACATTCTTTGGCATTGCTTTTCTTTGGGATTGGAATGAAAACTGACCTTTTCCAGTCCTGTGGCCACTGCTGAGTTTTCCAAATTTGCTGGCATACTGAATTCAGGAAAGGAAAGAGGCCTTGAAAGAAAGGAAATCTAAAGACACCTTGATCTTGGACTTGCAGCCTCCAAATTTGTGAGAAAATAAATGTCTCTTGTTGAAGTCACCCAGTTCATGGTATTTTGTTATGGAAGCCCTAGCAAACTAATACAGCAGGTAAGATCAAAAAATGGAATAAGGGGCTGGATTCCAATCATTTATTAGCTAAATCATTTTAAGCAAGTTACTTTGTTTCTCTGTTTCAGTTCCCATAATTAGATGAGAATGAATTGGTTAATAAAGCCATTAGGAAATACCTCCTAACATACAGCAAATAATCTGCAGGTGCTCATTAAATAAATTCAGTTTCACAGAGCAAAGGTGAAGAAATAGGACAAACCCTGAGGAACTCAGAGTTACGTACCAAAAAAGTGTCACTGGGCAACGATAAGTGTCCTCATATGGCAACTCTTTACCCCAGGCTCCCTGATGGCAGAAACTTACTAATCTCTGTGAGAAAGGTCTATTTGCTGGACCAAACAGTTTGCCAACCAAATAGCATCTCCTGTTGCCGGGCCATGTGTCAGAGATCAGTGGCTGATTCTTCATGGAAATAGCAGGTGATATTTCCAGAAGTCCTGTTTGGTTCCTTTCCAAATTTTCTATGTTTTTTAAAAAATTAATTTTCTGCTTCCTGTAGCTATTATCTAACTTTAAGTCTTGTGTGCAAAAGTTTTTAAAACCTGTCTGTGAATTATAATACTGAAGTTTGTGTTGACCTGTTCCTCCCATATGTTGTATTTGTATTTTTCTTCATGAAGTCTTGGGTTCCTGGTTATCTCTGACTGTGTGCTGGTGTCACCTTGAAAAATTATTTGTGGTGCTTCCCTGAAGGCAAAGATAAATGTGCCCTCTTCAGAAAGACTTCCCATTTGTTTTTGTCCAAGGTTTGGGGGCATTACCAATCACTTCCAGTGATAATTAGGGGCAATCCAGTTATCCCTTCAAACTGATTTCCCAGTTCATGGCTTGAGAATTCTTGGGCTACCAGACTCTATTCCTTGGGACACAAAAGTACTCATCAATGTTTTCAACTCCCTAAAGAAGGGTTTTTAAAATATTCCCTGCTCCTTTTCCTTCAACTGTTCTGCTTAGGGACTTCTCTGGTGGTCTGGTGGCTAAGACTCTGCACTCCTATTGTAGGGGGCCCAGTCTTTGGGGAACTAGTTCCCACATGCCACAACTAAGAGTTTGCATGCTGCAATTGCTAAAGATCCTGCAAGTCACAACTAAAAGATTCTACAAGCTGCAATGAAGACTGATGATCCTGTGTGCTGCAAGTAAGCCTGGCACAGCCAAAATAAGTGAAAATAATTAATATTAAAAATTAAACCTGTTCTGCTCAGTATCAAGGGAACCTTTTCTTAACTCCCTTCAGGTTGGAGGTGTAGGATGTGTAGCATGTTCACAAACACAAGGGTGAAACCCTTAAGCCTAATGTGAGGAGAGTCTTCTGTTAGGCTCCCCACTTCGGATAGGCCCTGGACTTTTATTTTTGTCCCTCTTGCCCTATGTGGCTAGAGAACTGAAATCCACAGGTTCAACATTGGCAAAAACCCTCAAGTCATAATAGCTTTGGTGCTCCAATATTCCAATCTTCCTGTTAAATATCTGGTTACCAGCTTTCACGTAATAATTGGCCTAGAAGTTCCCCCAGGTTTTTCAGATTTGGTGTTTCTCAGAGCATATTTTTTTATATTTTATCCAATGTCGCTATTTTCAGAGGGAAAATTAATTGAATAAATTAGCCCACCATTCCCCCCCTCCCCATCCAAAAAGAAACTCCAGTTGTAGTGATAAAATATGCATGCATGCATGCTCAGTCATGTCTGACTCTTTGCATCCCTATGTACTGTAGCCTGCCAGGCTCCTCTGTCCATGGGATTTTTCCAGCAAGAATACTGGAGTGGGTTGACATTCCCTGATCGAACCTGCATCACCTGTCTCCTGCTTTACAGGCAGATTCTTTACTGCTGACCCACAGGGGAAACCCCAATGGTAAAATAGGGCCAGCATAGTTCCTTCTCACTGACCTCTGACATCATCCTCTGACACTGACCTAGGCAATAATGTCACAGATAAATACCAGATGGCCCAAGTACCCGGGGAAACCCTCACAAGTCACAGCTACCACTCCATGTGTAACCGCTATCCAATGACATCTCCACACAGTGACATCATACATAAATGTCACCCCTCAATGTTCTGAGATATCTAGGAAGATCTCTCTGAGGAGATGGCATTTGAGCTGAAGCCTGAACGTCGAGAAGGAGTTAGCTATGGGAAGAACTTGGGGTGATGCATAGGAAACAGGGAGATAAAGAAAGGCAAAAGCGCTCAGGCAGGAGCGTCAAGCTCAAGGAACAGCAAGGAGGCTAGTTTGGCCGAAGAGAAGTGACTGAGAGGGACAAAAGGAGATTGGAGGTGTGAGATTAGAGAGGAAAACAGGGGCCAGATCATACAGTCTTCTGCGGACCATGAGAAAATGTTTGGTTTTTAAGAACATACGGAAACCAAAAAGGTAAAGGTGCCAAGTCATTTGTGGTCTGAGAAGATTGGTAGTCCATGTTAACCAATCAGAATTGTCCTGTGTACAGTTAAGGCCTGGCTCCTCCCCGTGTCACCATCCCTACTCTCCCGAGGGTGGCTCCTCTTTCAAAAAACTTCCAAGCTCACAGGTGACACACCTCTTCTAAGTCCCAGGGAAACTGCTTTCTGATTGGACAAATCCAGGAATACGTTTCTAACCTTTTTGCGGTCGAATTGGACGGAGCCCATTGTAATTGGCTACGAGCTTTCCCTCTCTTCCAATCAGACCGCTCTTCGGGAGAGTGCTTGCGTCCCATTCCCCTCGTGAGTTGAGTGAGCTCTGTGATCGGCCCTGCTCGTATGAGTGACAGCAGACACATCCTATGGGCTCAAAGACGCGGCTGCAATGTCCGGCACCATCCGGCACCTCCAGCCCTACTGAGGGTTGTGCAATAGCAACCCCGGCTGTCAGGGCGTGAGTCCTGCTCCGTGTCTACCACCCTCAGCGACGCCTGCATTATGGTCGCCCCACCGCAGCTGCGGGCTCTGCTCTTTGCGATCAACGCACTATTGAGCAAGCGCCGCTACCACGCAGCACTGGCCATGCTTAAGGGCTTCCGGAACGGGGCAGTGTGAGTGGGGTCATCGGGCTGGGCAGGGGCTGAAGGATCGATCTGGTGGGGTTGGAGAAGCTGCCTCTGGGACCGGCGCCGCTGCGCTGTGCGCCCTTGAGCAGCCCTAGTGTGTCTCTAGGTCTTGGCGTCCACTGTCGGCGCAGTGGGCGCTGGATTTTGGGTTCTGTGCGCCTTCTGAGCCGGGGGTCTAACTACGCTTTTTCTAGGCACTCCGTGCTTTGCAGCCTGGCCCTATTGTCTTGACTATTTCCCATGCCAGCCCCTGTATCCCTTCATTTGGGTCCAGTTTCCCCCTCCCGCTGCTGTGTGCCCTTGGGCCTATCTGGCTTCCGTGGCTCCATCTGGACAGTGGGAAGCTGGACTCTGCCTTCTAGCAAGACTTGCGGCTCTGCCTCTCTATGCTCCCCTCACTAAGCTGCCCTGGACTTTCATCCCGCTTCTCATTCTTTTGTAAGATTCTACTGCTAAAAAAAAAAAAAAAAAAAGATTCTACTGCTAAGTCCTCTTCTGATAAGCCGCAGGTGTGACCAGTGTAACTGAAGCTGCAAGTATTTGCCAAGCAAACTGATTACAATTTGGTCATCAGACCTGCAGAAGAGGAGGTCATTTCCTCTGGTTGGCGCCAGGACTGGAGCTCATTTTCCTTTAAACTTTATGCATAAACGCTATCATTTATTGAGAGCCTACAATGCCAGAACTGGGGAAGCATCAAAGAACAAAGGGAACAAAAATCTGCATGTCCTTGGACTTGGCATTTTAGTGGCAGCATGGCGTGGCGGTGTGGATGTGATCACCTCAGTTTGAGTACTGGTGCCCCTTACCTGCATGATCTTGTGCAACTCATTTAGGCTCTCTAAGCCTCAATATTTATAAAATGGGGCTGATAATAGTACTTATATTGAAAGGTTGTTGCTGAGCCATGAAAGACGCCAGGATTCTTGGCCTCCGGAGGAGAGGAATTCAATCCGGGGCCAGTGACGAGGCTTGATCACTCAGAGCTTTTGTGTAATAAAGCTTTTTTAAAGTATAAAAGAATTAGAGAAAGCTTCTGACATAGACATCATCATCAGGAGTGCTCCCTGCTAGTCTTTAGTTGGATGTTATGTAGCTACTGCTGCTGCTGCTAAGTCGATTCAGTCGTGTCCGACGCTGTGCGACCCCATAGATGGCAGCCCACCAGGCTCCCCGGTCCCTGGGATTCTCCAGGCAAGAACACTGGAGTGGGTTGCCATTTCCTTCTACAAGGAAGACAGAGTCTAGGGTAGATACGTAGTTCATTAACATAGCTTAAGGCAAAGATTTCCATAAGAAAAACCGGATCGGTTAGATCTAGGTTTGAGAAAAGTTAAGTTCTGGTGGAACCAGGTGTTGTCATGGCAACACAGAATTCTAAAAGAAACCTTTTAAAATTTGTATAGAGGAGGGGAAGAAATCTAACACTTGTTTGTTTCCTCCTGCCACTTAAAAGATAGTTTAAAATGTCTGACACTTGTAGTCTGTCTCCTCCATTTGGGGACCCCTGGCCTTCCTGCCTGTTACCCTCTCAATATACTGTTGGGCTTTCCTGGTGGCTCAGAAGGTAAAGAATCTGCGTGCAATGCAGGAGACCCAGGTGCGATCCCTGGGTTGGGAATATCCCCTGGAGAAGGAAATGGCAACCCACTTCATTATTGTTGCCTGGATAATACCATGGACGGAGGAGCCTGGAGGGCTACAGTCTATGGGCTCACAGAATTGGACAGACTAAACAACGAACACTTTGACTTCCATCATACTGTCGAGAGAATTGAGTCAATATGTGTGATCAGATCAGTTCAGTCACTCAGTCGTGTCCGACTCTCTGCGACCCCATGAATCGCAGCACACCAGGCCTCCCTGTCCATCACCAACTCCTGGAGTTCACTGAGACTGACGTCCATAGAGTCAGTGATGCCATCCAGTCATCTCATCCTCTGTCGTCCTCTTCTCCTCTTGCCCCCAATCCCTCCCAGCATCAGAGTCTTTTCCCATGAGTCAACTCTTCGCATGAGGTGGCCAAAGTACTGGAGTTTCAGCTTTAGCATCATTCCTTCCAAAGAAATCCCAGGGCTGATCTCCTTCAAAATGGACTGGTTGGATCTCCTTGCAGTCCAAGGGACTCTCAAGAGTCTTCTCCAACACCACAGTTCAAAAGCATCAATTCTTCGGCGCTCAGCCTTCTTCACAGTCCAACTCTCACATCCATACATGACCACAGGAAAAACCATAGCCTTGACTAGACGGACCTTTGTTGGCAAAGTAATGTCTCTGCTTTTGAATATGCTATCTAGGTTGGTCATAACTTTCCTTCCAAGGAGTAAGCGTCTTTTCATTTCATGGCTGCAGTCACCATCTGCAGTGATTTTGGAGCCCAGAAAAATAAAGTCTGACACTGTTTCCACTATTTCCCCATCTATTTCCCATGAAGTGATGGGACCAGATGCCATGATCTTCGTTTTCTGAATGTTGAGCTTTAAGCCAACTTTTTCACTCTCCACTTTCACTTTCATCAAGAGGCTTTTTAGTTCCTCTTCACTTTCTGCCATAGGGTGGTGTCATCTGCATATCTGAGGTTATTGATATTTCTCCCGGCAATCTTGAGTCCAGCTTGTGTTTCTTCCAGTCCAGTGTTTCTCATGATGTACTCTGCATATAAGTTAAATAAGCAGGGTGACAATATACAGCCTTGATGTACTCCTTTTCCTATTTGAAACCAGTCTGTTGTTCCATGTCCAGTTCTACCTGTTGCTTCCTGACCTGCATACAAATTTCTCAAGAGGCAGATCAGGTAGTCTGGTATTGTGAAATGCTCAGCATAGTGCCTGGTATGTATATAACTGTTGGCTGCTGTAATCATGGTTGTACTGGCGTGAATATCTGCCTGGCTCACTCCTTCACCTTCAGGCTTCTGATTGTTACCTCCTCAATGAGGCAATCTCTGAACTTCCACCTCCTTCCCTACTGACTTTGCCTCCATAGACCTTATCACCACCTGACACTTAAGTATTCACTTACGCATCCCTTATGCATCACTTACGCATTTTCTACTCTCTCACTAGAAAATGAGCTTCATGGGGACAGAAGTTTTTATCTGTTTTGTTCCTTAGTATAAGTAGGCTTTTAAATATTAACTGAATGAATAAGCGTATAAGGGAGGAATTGCCACTGTACCCATTTTCTGGATGAGAAGACTGTGGCTCAGAGAGGAAAATTCATAGCTCAGTGGTAACGAATCCACCTGCCAATGCATCAGACACAGGTGCGATTCCTAGTCTGGGAAGATCCCACATATTGTGGTGTAACTAAGCCCATGAGCCACAGCCATTGAGCCTGTGCTCTAGAACCAGGAAATATAACTACTGAGCCCATATGCCCAAAAGACCATGCTCTGCAACAGGAGAAGCCACTGCAATGAGAAGCCCACGCAGCAACAAAGACCCAGCACAGCCAAAAATAAATTTTTTTAAAAACTTTTTTTAAAGTACAAAAATGTAGGTGTATACAATTTTTTTGATTAAAAAAGAAATGAATCATAATCCTATAATGTTGACTGCTGTCTAGTTAATAGGCAGATGGTCCCAGTTGTCCCCTAAATGTCCTCTACAGGAAGATAGTCTAGATAGGGATCTTCCAGGATATCATACTGCATCTGCCATGGTCCTTCATTTACTTCTCTTTTATATGGAAGAGGACTGAAGGTCTGTATTCAGAGCTGCTCTGACGTTTCCTTGGTCATGACCATTTTGTTTTGTTTTGTTTTTGCCACACCACACGGCACATGTGATCTTAGTTTTCCAACCAGGGGTCGAACCCTCACCTCCTGCAGTGGAAGCACAGAGTCTTAACCACCGGACTGCTGGGGAAGTCCCTATCATGTCCTTTCAGTCCTTTTTAATCCAGAGCATTCCGTGTTTCAGGACACAGAGAGATCTTGTGAGTGGCAGTAGCTGGCTCCCACCAGAGTCTGAGTAGTTTGGGAAGGGGGCCAGGCACATGTAGGCAGTTGGGGGCATTGCTCCATTTGTGTCTGAGGTATAAGGCAGGGTCCTGTTCACCTTGGCCAGCTGGAGGAGGCCAATGGCCTCTTTATTCAGGGTAAGAAGACATGCCTTTGGAGAAGGCAGGGCAGAAAACTTGCTGGGGGCCAGAGGAGGGCCCTGCCCACCCACCGCTAGGCAGTGAGGAAATAAGCCGTTCAGCCTGGCCACCACATGCAGTAACACTGCTGTCATTTGATCACACTTTTTATTTGATTTTTTACAAAATTAGGTAGCATATTCACAAAAGGCATAAAAAGTTAGAGCTTTTTAGAAGTTTACACACCTTGCTTTAACCAAGCCTACAGCATATCTAGAGCTTCCTGGTTCACGTACAGCTCTGTGTATGCCACTGGTTGCCATGGGTCCATTATGTGTTTACCTAGTAGCCCCCTGTGGATGGACACAGGCTTCCTCCCAGTCTTTTGCTGCTTCCAACAAGCCTCACAAGGACCTGCCTAGCAGTCCAGTGGTTAAGACTGCATGCTCCCAATGCAGGGGGCCCAGGTTTGACCCTTGGTCTGGGAACTAGACTCCACATGCTGCAACTACAACCTAGTGCAGCCAAAATGAATAAATACTTTGGGGGGGGCGGTGGGAAACAAGCCTCACAGATACTCATATGACAACAATATGGGGCTCATGACCATTGTCTGAGGGAGACTGTCAAAGATTGTTAGACCTCGTAGCCTGGAAAGGTCAGGGCCAGACAGCTGGAGAACTTGGTGGAACGAGGGCAAGTCCAATAAAGAAAAAAAAAGAAAGGTAGCGACATTAGTACTGGTTGAATGAGGAACTTTTACATGTGCTAGGTCCTTAACTGCCAGAAACAACTCTGAAACAGGCAATACTTTTTACTAAAGGAAGAAGGGAGACTCAGACATTCAATGACTTACCCAAGTTTATAGAGCAAAACCAGAGAAGACAATGGCAACCCACTCCAGTACTCTTGCCTGGAAAATCCCATGGACGGAAGAGCCTGGTAGGCTGCAGTCCATGGGGTCGCTGAGAGTTGGACACGACTGAGTGACTTCACTTTCACTTTTCACTTTCATGCATTGGAGAAGGAAATGGCAACCCACTCCAGTGTTCTTGCCTGGAGAATCCCAGGGACGGGGGAGCCTGGTGGGCTGCTGTCTATGGGGTCGCACAGAGTCGGACACAACTGAATCGACTTAGCAGTAGCAGCATAGAGCCAAACAGGGCAAGGCTTTGGTACCAGATACTGTTTACTTTGTATGACCCACTTGGAACCCAGATCTAACTCAAAAGCCAGGGTTAGTTTCCCTCCCAAAATGATATTAGGATTAGGGAAGGGGAGGAGGGGGCACAGGGAGTCAAAGAGAGAGCTCAGAAAGAAACAGTGGTGCAGTGGTGCCTTAACCATTTTCTTTTGTTTCTACAGCTATGGAGCCAAAATCCGGGCCCCTCACGCGCTGGTCATGACCTTTCTTTTCCGGAGTGGCAGGTACCTGTCCCCTCTGCACACCCTTCAAACTGGGCAAGATCGTGCCAGGACTTGCCCAGTAGCCTCCAGGTTGGGTCCAACCTGCCCACACCACCATCTCCTAGAGCACAAGTCTGATTCTACTATCCCATCTTGAAAATTCGCCAGCTCCTGGCTCCTTGATGTTCTCCAGAGAAGCCAGCTTCCAGGTGTGGCATTCAAGTCCCCCTGCAGTCTGACCTCAGGGACATTCCCCCCTCTCTCCAACCCCCAGCATGGGGAGCCCTTGGCACCAAGACTCGCTGCCATTCATTCATGTGCAACAGGTGGTTCCACCTCTTTACATTTCTCATGAGTACCCACCACACACACACCAGGAATCCCCTTTCCTCTTCTACCCCATCTTTATGCCTTCCTAGCAACCCATACCAGTTCTCTGAGGATCACTTTCTCAGGAAAACTCACCATGACCTACTTTCTTTCCTTGTTCAAACTTCTTGGCCTTTCTCTGATCTTCCATAACTTCCCACAAGGAGCTTCTCAAAAACCAACTTGTGTTTTAGTTTTTAATGTATCTAACTTCACCTGGAGTTTATAAGAATCACACATGGACTGCCTGCTGCTCAAATCCAGGTCGTGAAGATTGCTTTCTTTATGTATTTTTCTTTTTTAAATTTATTTTTGTTTTAGTTTTTGTCCTCCAAATTTTTTTTTTTCAATTAAACTCATTCATTCCTTCAGTAAATATTTATTGAGCATCTAATATGTGCCAGACACTGTCTTTAGGTGCTGGGGATACAGCAGTGAATAAAACAGAGAATGATCCCTTCCCTCGTACAGCTGACAGTTTAGCAGAAAGGCGTAGCAGAAAATAAACATAATAAATTTAAAAAGTATGTGGTATGTTAGAATATTATATGGGCTGTAGGAAAGAAAATGTAAAGCAGGGAAAGGGGATCCAGAGTGCTGGGGGGAGGGCAGGCTGCAGAGCTAAATAGGGAAGGGCTCATTGAGAAAGTGACATTTTAAGTAGAGACTTGAAGGAGCTGGAAAAGTTGGCCACGTGGGTAACAAGGGAAGGAGTGTTTCATACCAACGGAACAGCCTGTGCAAAGGCCCTGAGGGCTGATCATACCTGGTGAGTTTGAGGAGGCTGGAGCAGAGGGATTGCAGGGGAGAGAACAAAGAGAGGAATATTGTGGGGGTAACCGGTTGGAAGTGGTCAAACAAGAGATGGCAAGAGTGAATGTCGACATTCTAGGAACCAGTGACTGGAATGGGTGAATTTAACTCAGATGACCATTATATCTACTACTGCGGGCAGGAATCCCTCAGAAGAAATGGAGTAGCCATCATGGTCAACAAAAGAGTCCGAAATGCAGTACTTGGATGCAATCTCAAAAACGACAGAATGATCTCTGTTCGTTTCCAAGGCAAACCATTCAATATCACAGTAATCCAGGTCTATGCCCCAGCCAGTAACGCTGAAGAAGCTGAAGTTGAACGGTTCTACAAAGACCTACAAGACCTTTTAGAACTAACACCCAAAAAAGATGTCCTTTTCATTATAGGGGACTGAAATGCAAAAGTAGGAAGTCAAGAAACACCGGGAATAACAGGCAAATTTGGCCTTGGAATACGGAATGAAGCAAGGCAAAGACTAATAGAGTTTTGCCAAGAAAATGCACTGGTCATAACAAACACCCTCTTCCAACAACACAAGGAAGACTCTACACATGGACATCACCAGATGGTCAACACCGAAATCAGATTGATTATATTCTTTGCAGCCAAAGATGGAGAAGCTCTATACAGTCGGCAAAAACAAGGCCAGGGGCTGACTGTGGCTCAGACTATGAACTCCTTATTGCCAAATTCAGACTTAAATTGAAGAAAGCAGGGAAAACCACTAGACCATTCAGGTATGACCTAAATCAAATCCCTTATGATTATACAGTGGAAGTGAGAAATAGATTTAAGGGACTAGATCTGATAGACAGAGTGCCTGATGAACTATGGATGGAGGTTCGTGACATTGTACAGGAGACAGGGATCAAGACCATCCCCATGGAAAAGAAATGCAGAAAAGCAAAATGGCTGTCTGAGGAGGCCTTACAAATAGCTGTAAAAAGAAGAGAAGCAAAAAGCTAAGGAGAAAAGGAAAGATATAAGCATCTGAATGCAGAGTTCCAAAGAATAGAGAGAAGAGATAAGAAAGCGTTCTTCAGCGATCAATGCAAAGAAATAGAGGAAAACAACAGAATGGGAAAGACTAGGGATCTCTTCAAGAAAATTAGAGATACCAAGGGAACATTTCATGCAAAGATGGGCTTGATAAAGGACAGAAATGGTATGGACCTAACAGAAGCAGAAGATATTAAGAAGAGATGGCAAGAATACACAGAAGAACTGTACAAAAAAGATCTTCACGACCCAGATAATCACGATGGTGTGATCACTGACCTAGAGCCAGACATCCTGGAATGTGAAGTCAAGTGGGCCTTAGAAAGCATCACTACGAACAAAGCTGGTGGAGGTGATGGAATTCCAGTTGAGCTCTTTCAAATCCTGAAAGATGATGCTGTGAAAGTGCTGCACTCAATATGCCAGCAAATTTGGAAAACTCAGCAGTGGCCACAGGACTGGAAAAGGTCAGTTTTCATTCCAATCCCAAAGAAAGGCAATGCCAAAGAATGCTCAAACTACTGCACAATTGCACTCATCTCACACGCTAGTAAAGTAATGCTCAAAATTCTCCAAGCCAGGCTTCAGCAATATGTGAACCGTGAACTTCCTGATGTTCAAGCTGGTTTTATAAAAGGCAGAGGAACCAGAGATCAAATTGCCAACATCCGCTGGATCATGAAAAAAGCAAGAGAGTTCCAGAAAAGCATCTATTTCTGCTTTATTGACTATGCCAAAGCCTTTGACTGTGTGGATCACAATAAACTGTGGAAAATTCTGAAAGAGATGGGAATCCCAGACCACCTGATCTGCCTCTTGAGAAATTTGTATGCAGGTCAGGAAGCAACAGTTAGAACTGGACATGGACCAACAGACTGGTTCCAAATAGGAAAAGAAGCTGTATATTGTCATCCTGCTTATTTAACTTATATGCAGAGTACATCATCAGAAACGCTGGACTGGAAGAAACACAAGCTGGACTCAAGATTGCCGGGAGAAATATCAATAACCTCAGATATGCAGATGACACCACCCTTATGGCAGAAAGTGAAGAGGAACTAAAAAGCCTCTTGATGAAAGTGAAAGTGGAGAGTGAAAAAGTTGGCTTAAAGCTCAACATTCAGAAAACGAAGATCATGGCATCTGGTCCCATCACTTCATGGGAAATAGATGGGGAAATAGTGGAAACAGTGTCAGACTTTATTTTTTTGGGCTCCAAAATCACTGCAGATGGTGACTGCAGCCATGAAATGAAAATACGCTTACTCCTTGGAAGGAAGGTTATGACCAAGCTAGATAGCATATTCAAAAGCAGAGACATTACTTTGCCAACAAAGGTCCGTCTAGTCAAGGCTATGGTTTTTCCTGTGGTCATGTATGGATGTGAGAGTTGGACTGTGAAGAAGTCTGAGTGCCGGAGAATTGATGCTTTTGAACTGTGGTGTTGGAGAAGACTCTTGAGAGTCCCTTGGACTGCAAGGAGATCCAACCAGTCCATTTTGAAGGAGATCAGCCCTGGGATTTCTTTGGAAGGAATGATGCTAAAGCTGAAACTCCAGTACTTTGGCCACCTCATGCGAAGAGTTGACTCATTGGAAAAGACTCTGATGCTGGGAGGGATTGGGGGCAAGAGGAGAAAGGGACGACAGAGGATGAGATGGCTGGATGGCATCACTGACTCGATGGACATGAGTCTCAATGAACTCTGGGAGTTGGTGATGGACAGGGAGGCCTGGTGTGCTGCGATTCATGGGGTCGCAGAGAGTCGGACACGACTGAGTGACTGAACTGAACTGAACCGGGGCCCATCCTGTTCAGCATTAGGTCAAAGAGAAGAGTTTGCCTTTTCCTCTTCTTTTTGTTTAATTTTCTAAATTTTTAATTGGAAGATAATTGCTTTACAATGTTCTGGTGGTTTCTACCACACAACAATGCTAATTAGCCATAAGTATATGTATGTATGTATATATACTTAGATTTATTGAGCATATACTATATATTTGTGTGTGTGTATATATATATATATGTATGTGTGTGTGTATATATATATCTGTCTCCCCTCCCTCTTGAACCTTCCTCCTACCCCTGTGGCATTTCCTCTAAATGGAATAGGAAATTGTCGTAAGAATCTGTTTGTGGACATGCCACTATTTGACTTAAATTTAATAGTGAGAAAGTGAAGTGTTTGCTGCTAGGGGTCAAGGGCAGAAATAGGTGTAAAGTAGGAGGCAGTGGCAATAATCCAGCTGAGCAACTCTGGTGGCCCAGACCTTGATGGTGGCATAGAGGTGAGAAGTGTTCAGATTCTAGAAACATTTTCAAGGCAGTATTAGTGCCTACGCTTGGAAAGTAGGAAATGCAGCTTGCCTTAGAACTGGCAGTGGTAGGCCCATGTCCCCGTGGGGTGAGAGCTCGCTGACTCCTAGCTGTCCCCCCTTGCCTGGCAGACTTCCCAGGCCCCAGCTGACACACTTCAAGGCCCTCCTCAGGCCTCGAGGGCACATGTGGTTGCTGGGCCTGAATTGGTCTCCTGGTTCCTCTCCTTGGCTCTCCTCACTGCCCCCTAGCGATTGTGAAAAGATAAGTCAAACCACGTGCCTTACTAAAGGTTCACTTCTCTCAAGATAAAGACAAAGCGTAGGACTTCCCTGGCAGCCTGGTGTTTGAAAAGAATTTGCCTGCCAATGGGTTCAGTCCCTGCTCTGGGAAGACTCCACATGCCTTGGAGCAACTAAGCCCGTGTGCAGGAACTACTGAGCCCACACACCTAGAGCACATGCTCCCCAGCAAGAGAAGCCACTGCAACTAGAGAGCAGCCCTGGCTCTCTGCAACTAGAGAAAGCCCTCGAGCAGCAACAAAGACCCAGTCCAGCCAAAAATAAATAAATAAATTTTTTTTTTTAAAGACGCATCTTACCATGGTCCCACCTCTCCCTCACAGCCTTTGCCTTACACATTTTCTGCTCAGGGCTTAATGACCTGTCTTTGTTCCTTTACTCCCCACTCTCTGTCCCTCCTCGGGACCTCTGCTCGTGTTGATCCCAGTACAACTCCTCTCCCCTCTTGACGTCTTCCTTCACGTCCTGGCATCATTGCTTGTCAGGGCAAAGTTTGACCTTTGTTTTATGAGTATTCATTTCGTAATTCCCTCTCCCACTAGATCATAAACCTTGTGAGGGCAGCAAGCAGATCTACTTTTTCTCAGACTCACATCCTCAGATCCAGCACATAGTATGTAGTCATTCATTCACTCATTCATTCCTTCACATGTTTACTCCAGAAACAAATGTATTAAGCATCCGCTATGTGCCAGGCCTTGCTCTGCGCACTGAGGATGAGTGAGTGAGGTATAGACACCACTCTCTGGGAGCTTCCACTGGGATGAGGTGGGAGTGGGGGGAGGTAATAAACAAGTATGTAAATGTCAGGTGGTGATATGAGCTCTGAAGGAAAAGAAAAGTTGGATAAAGGAACAGAATACAGTGGGCATTCTTATACGTGGAGTAGTCAGGGAAGACCTCTTGAAAAAGGTGGCGGGGTAGTCAGGGAAGACCTCTTCAAGGAGATGGCGTGAAGTCAAAGCCTGTATCCAGGGAGGGAGCAGCCCTAAGGGCATGGAGGGCAGAGGCCCGGGGTTGAATGAGCGTGGGCCCGTGGGCTCCTTGCCTGGGCCAGTTTTGCATGCCAGGTGGGTAGATGCCCCGGAGCGGCTGGGCCTGCACTCACGGTGGCTCCTTGTGTCTGTGCAGCCTCCGGGAGAAGCTGCGTGCCATCCTGCAGGCCACGTACACCCACTCCTGGAACCTAGCCAGGTTTGTGTTCCTCTACAAGGGACTCTGTGCCCTGCAGTCCCACGTCCAGGGCAAGACCTACCAGGCACACTCATTCGTGTCTGCCTTCATCGGGGGCTTGCTGGTGTTTGGAAACAACAATAACATCAACAGCCAGGTAAAGGTCTTCCCAGAATGGGGGCCGGGGAGAGGGCTGAGGGATGGGGCAGGATTCAGGTATAGAGTTGGGGATGGGAGTCAAAGACGACGAGCTCGTGGCTCCCTGCCATATCTGAGGGTCTGTAGTTCACCAATCCCTGTGTGACCTTGGGAAGGTCACTTCCCCCTCAACTTCCCCCTCTGTTAACCAGGTACCTTGCTGGAGTACCATGCAGCTCTCTGGGGCAAAGATTTAAAAATATAAAACAAAACACGCCCCCAAACACTACTCTGCAGTGAAATGAGAAAAAAAAAACGAGTAAGATTTTCATAAAATGAAACTTACTACATTTGAAGAATTATCTCTTATTCTGCAACTTGCCCTTTTTCTTGGTTAAAAATTCCATTTTTTAATGAGATAATGATAAAATGCTAACTGTTGCTGCTGCTGCTGTTTTAGCATCCTTCTTGAGCTATATGAAAAGTTGGCAGTCTTTCTAATTTGCCTCCCTCAAATTTCTTAAATAGTCTTAAATTATAAAAATAATTGTTTTATTTTCACATTTTAAGTAATGCAAACTAAGCACTCATTGTGTGCCTGGCACACTTCTGGATGCTTAGGATACATGATGCAATTAGAAAATAAATTGAAAAAGAGTCTCTCTCCCCCTCTAACTGTCCAGCCACTGCCCAGAAACACTTTTTTTTTTTTTTAATAATTTTTATTGCAGTATTGGGCTTCCCAGGTGGCTCAGTGGTAAAGAATCTGCCTGCCAATTCAGGAAGATGCAGGAGATGTGGGTTTGATCCCTGGGTCAGGAAGGTTCCGTGGAGGAGGATGGCATGGCAACCCACTCCAGTATTCTTGCCTGAATACCCCATGGACGGAGGAGCCTGGAGGGCTACAGTCCATAGGGTCGAAAAGAGTTGGACATGACTGAGCACACACACACACATACATACAATTGGAGAATAGTCGATTTACAGTGTTGTGTTAGTTTCTGCAATGCAGCAAAGTGAATCAGGTGTACATGTATAGAGATGGTCATTTTAACTGTGTTTTGTATAGCCTTTCAGAACTTGTCTGTGCTTGTATCAGTGGTCATAGCAGCAGTTTTCCACCAACGAGATCATAGTACGTTTTTCCTTTTTTTTCATGTAACCGTGTATCTTAGGGGCCTCTCTTGTCAGTGCCTCATCCTTTATGACGTGAGCAGAGCTCTCTGCTGATGGCATGGACCAGCCTTGATTTCACAGTGTCCTCTGGATGGACGTTTAGGGGCTCTTCAGCGTTTGACCTCACACATCCACTGTAGTCTACATCTTTGTTGAGACACCTTCCTGCACTTGTGTCGGTCTGTTTGTAAGTTCCTAGACATGGAGTGGAAGAGTCTGTGGATATGAGCATTTTGTATTTTGGGAAAGTTTCCCCAGTTTTTTTTTGATAGAAATTTCACTTGTCTATGAACTTCCAAATTCTAGGAATCCTGGATACACCCATTTCCTTCCCCCTTCCCTCCTTTCCCTGACCCCTGGCAACAGCTGCTCTGATCTCCATTCAAAAATGTTACATGATGGACATACAGATGGCCAACAGGCACAGGAAAAGGAACATGAAAAGATGGTCAGTTTCACTAATTGTTAGAGAAATGGAAATCAGAACTATAGTGAAATGTCACCTCACACCAGTCAGAATGGCCATCATCAAAAAGTCTACAAATAATAAATGCTGGAGAGGGTGTGGAGAAAACGGAATACTCATGTACTGTTGGTGGGAATATAAATTGGTGCAGTCACTGTGGAGACCAGTATCGAGATTCCTTAAAAAACTAAAACTAGAGTCATCATACAATCCAGCAATCTCAGTCCTAGGCATATATATGGAAAAGACAAAAACTCTTAATTCAAAAAGATACATATACCCCAGTGTTCATGGCAGCACTATTTACAAGCATGGAAGCAACCATCGACAGATGAACAGATAAAGATGATGTAGTGTACACACACACACACACACACACACACACACACACACAGGAATATTATTCAACCATAAAAAAGAATGAAATAATGCCGTTTGCAGCAACATGGACGAACCTAGAAATTATCATACTAAGTGAAATCAGACAGAAAAAGGCAAATATATCACTTACATGTGGAATCTAGAAAAGATGATACAAATGAACTTATTTATGAAACAGAAATAGACTCACAGACATAGAAAACAAACTTATGGTTACCAAAGTGGGAGGCATAAATTAGGAGTTTGGAATTAACACATACTACTATATATAAAATAGATAAACAATAATTAGTAAGGGAAGTATATTCAATATTTTATACTTTATAATATAAAATTTTTATAATCTGAAAAAGAATATACGTACATATATGTGTGTGTATAGCTTAATCACTTTGCTATGCACCTGAAGCACAACATTGTAAATAACTATACTTCAATTAAAAAAAATATTATGTAAATGGAGTCATTATAGTATGTAATCTTTGAGGGTTGGCTTTTTTCACTCAGCATAATTTCCTGGCAATTCTTTCAAGTTATTGTATCAGCTGTTCATTCCTTTTCACTGCTGAGTAGTGTTCCATGGTATGGATGTACCTATGGAAGGACATCTGGGTTGTTTCTAGCTCTTGGCTATTAGGCATGCAGCTGCTCAGAACCTTCTTGTATATGTATTTGGTGAACTTAAGTTTTCACTTCTGTGATAAATACCTGGAGTGCAATTCCTGGGTCATATGATACATAAAGGGTTTTACGGATGTCTCAGAGATAAAGCATCTGCCTGCAATGTAGGAGACATGGGTTTGATCCCTGGGTTGGGAAGATCCCCTGGAGGAGGAAATGGCTACCCACTCTAGTATTCTTGCCTGGAGAATCTCATGGACAGAGGAGCCTGGCGGGCTACAGTCCAAAGGGTTGTAAAGGGTCAGACACGACTCAGGGTCTGAGCACATACACACGGTACATATATATTTAGTTTTAGAGGAGACTGACGAAGTATTTTCCAGAGTGATTGTCCTATCTTACATTCCTATCAGGAATATATGTGTGATCCAGTTGCTTCACCTTCAAGCTGGCATGTGGTTTGTTACATTTCAGATTTTTGAAATTTTGATAGGTGTGTAGTGCTTATTGTGGTTTTTAAAAAGTTATTTATTTATTTTACTGTTCCAGGTCTTAGCTGTGCCATGCAGGATCTAATTTCCCAACCAGGGATGGAACCTGGGCCCCCTGCATGGGATGATTAGAGTCTTAACCACTGGCTGCCAGGAAGTCCCTCTCATTGTGGTTTTAATTTGCATTTCCCTAATGGCTAATGAAGCTGAACCTTTTTACATGTGTCTATTTTCTTTTTGTGTTAACCTCTTCAGTGAAATATCTGTTTGTGTCTTTTGCCTATTTTCTAACTGGATTGTCTTTTTTTTTTCACTGTTGTGTTTTGAGAGTTTCTAAAAATATTTTCCAGACATGAGTCTTTGTCAGATATGTATTTGTAAATATTTTCTCTCAGTCTGTAGCTTTTCTTTTCAACCTCTTCACATGGACTTTGACAACTGAAAAATTTTGCATTTTGTTGAAATCCAGTTTATTAATTTTTTTTCATTTGTGGACTGTGTTTTTTGTCATTAAGCTACCTTTTAGTTTTGAGCCATGTAAATATATTCATTGTTCAAAATTTTTAATTAAAAAGAATAATAAAAGACATAAATAGTGGGACTTCCCTGGCAGTCCAGAGGTTTAAACTGGGTGCTTTCATTGCAGGGGATATAGTTTGAATCCCTGGTTGAAGAAATAAGATCCTTTTTGCCATGCAATACTGCTAACAAAAAAAGACATAAACAGTAATGTTCAAATGCCTGCTGCAAACCACTTCAAATCACCTTGCTCATACTCTGCAAAACCCTGATCCAGTGCACAGGCAGCACTCCAGGGTGGGGCAGGGTCGGGGAGGAGAATGGGGGGAAAAGGGGAAGGGATGGGGTGGGGTGGTGTGGGGTGGGTGGAAGGTTCCCAGTGGCTGGGCCCACTTCTAACCCCGTCCTTCCCTCCCACAGATCAGCATGTACCTGCTATCCCGCGTCCTATTTGCCCTGTGCCGCCTGGGCGTGGAGAAGGGCTTCATCCCTGAACCCAGGTTGGACCCGTTTCCATGGTTCTCAGGGCTGGTGTGGGGGCTGGTGCTGTGGCTCTTCGAGTACCACCGGCCAACCCTGCAGCCCTCGCTGCAGTCGTCCATGACCTACCTGTACGAGGACAGCAACGTGTGGCACGACCTCTCGGACTTCTTTATCTACAACAAGAGCCAACCCTCCAAGTAACAGGGCCCCCAGGTGCTCAGGAAGGCTCCTGCACCCCAGTCGGGTGACGGAGGTATCCAGCCGCGGTTTGAGATTGGCTCCACCTGCTAACCATCCCAGAGGCTCCTACCTCTTCAAGATCTGGGGTCTCAGACTAACTTTTGTTAGCCCAGGGCTCCATTTGGCAAAATGGAAGCACTGATTATCAGTTCTCATTAGGTACTCTTGAATAGTGAAACGAGCCACCGAATCAGGCTGAGGAGCCTTGGGCACGGTGATGGCTGCTGACTCTTGAGAGACCAGGGAAGGCCACACCCCACCCTGGGCCTCAGGGATCATCGAGCCCAGACGAGGGCACTGAAGTCTCTTTCTGGTGGGTATGTTCTCTGACCATTCTTCTGTAAAAGAGGGCTTCTGGCTGATGGGCAGTGGGTTGCAAAAATGCATTTTTAGACAATACTCAGTTCCTTGCCTTGGGTGTTCTATTGTAGAAGCTCCAGTGTTTCCACTGTCCAACAGAAACACAGTGTGAGACATATGTGACTGAGCTTTTTTTTAGCAGCCACAGTTTTTAAAAAGTGGAGGGAATTCCTGGTGGTCCAGTGGTTAGGACTCCGCTGTCACTGCCAAGGGCATGGGTTCTATCCCTGGTTGGGAAGCTAAGATCCCACATGCCCCGAGGTATGGCCAAAAAAAAAAATGTGGGGAGAGAAAGAAGCAGAGATTAACCTTAATTATATCTTTGAACCCAGTATTTCTCAAATGTTATCATTTTAATGTGTATTAAATATAAAAATTAATAAGATATTTTACATTCTATTTTTCTTATACTAAGTCATCAGAATCAGGTGTGTGTTTTACACTTTCAGCATTTTTCAATTTGGACCAGTCACATTTCAAGTGCTCAGCAGCCACATGTGGCTGCACAGATTAGAACGTTCTATCCTCGCAGAAAATTCTAGTGGACAGTGCAGATACAGAGCTTGAGGACCTGGGTTTGAGTCCCCACTGGACTGCTGTGTAACCTTGGGGAAGGTTCTTCTCAGAGGCTCAGTTTCTACTAAAGTGAGGATAATCATAGTAATACCTGGTGTCTACATTGGACTTGTGTAACTATGACGGCTGCTTCAGCTACTAATGACATCCACCTGGTGAACTCCTCCTTCCTCCTTCCTGGGTGCTTTGCACATTATTATTTTTAACCCATACAATGACCTTGCAGGTACATATTTTGATCTCCATTTTACAGATGTGGAAACTGAGGATCGGAGAAGTAACTTGCCAAAGGCAATACAACTCGTGTGACAACCAAACCAGATCTATGCTATTTCAAAGCTCTTTTTTTTTTTTTCAGTGCCTTAAATTTAGAAACCTAAACTATGCTATGCAAAATTAGCTAGTTATTGGGGTGCACACTCAAATGCCTATAGGGGCCTGGGAAGAGGCATAAATGATGATGTTCTGGGTGCTATGCAGTCGGGAGGGATGGGGACCTGGTGAACTGGAGACTTGTGTGTGTGCCAGAACTGATTTTTTTTTTTTTAAACCACCAAGCTGAACAAATCAAACACGTTGGAGTAGGCATACTTCAATTTCTTTTTATATTTTTAAAATTACTAGTAGAAATATCCACATGAGTCACTGGAGATCTTATTAAAATGCAGATTCTGATTCAGTGGGTTTGGGGTGGGGCCTGAGATTCTGGGTTTCTCACGGCTCCTGGGTGATGGCTGCTGCTGTTCTGAGCTTGAGTAACAAGGTGGTAGGGAATGACAGGGTCCAGCCAGTAGTCCATGTGACGAATGAGGAAGCTATGTCACAGAACTGTTAGGTCATGAAGGTGGGACTGGGTCTGAGTCTAAACGGTGTATTCTCAGGCACGATGTTGTACTGCCAGCTTAGAGAAGGTAGTCTTGAAGTTCCCTTAGTTCATTCTGTGGAGGCTGAATGAGGCCCTGAGGTTATGGGGAGGGGAGAGGGTAGCGAACAGCAAGTGGGTTTTAAAGCAGATGCTGGAGTGCCCCACCCATATCCTGTCTAACTTACCACTTCAGTGCACACCAGCCACCCTCCTGCCACCCTGAGTCTTTCTGCCTGAGGGCTCTTCCCTTGCTCTCGGCACCTGCTCTGTCAGCCTGCCGCAGACCTGCAGTGCTGGAGATGAATACATCCTGGGAGCAGCTATCAACTAGGGACGGGTGGAGACCCCCACTCCTGCACTCCGATTGCCCCTGGGTAGGATAACTCCCAGGTGCCTGCTCCACGCTGGCTCCAGAGCACCCGGCAAGCCTGAGCTCCGGCCGCCCACAGCGGTCACTCTTGTGATAACACCTCCTCCCTTGTCTCCTTCCTCGTGCCCCTACCACTGCTTCCCGGGACCACTTCCCACAGAAACTGCTTGCACTCAACATCCTCATCTTGGGGTCTGCTCTTGGGGGAACCCAAACTAAAACTGCCCCCGGTGCAGCGAGTTGAGGGGCAGCAGAGCTTGGTGGTTAAGGCTATCAGCTTTGGAACCCAGAGTGTCTGGGCTCAGTTCTGGCTCCGCTGGTTCCTTGTAAGTGACTTAACCATTCAGGGCCTCCGACTTGTCATCTGTTAAACAGCCATTCTCACGGCACATGCCTTGGAGGGTGGTGTGGAGGATTAAATGATACGACAGCATATAAAGTAAGCACTCGATAAATGCCTGCTGCTGTTTCCAATGTATCTTCCAAATGTAAAAGGAAGCTTGGCCCCAAAGACTACGGACACTCTGCTTTGAACCTGGCCTGCCCCACCCCTCAGCTGAAGGTAAAAGCCTTGGCTGCCTGCCCCCCATTCCTCCCGACGTCCCCCAACTGCCGCTGGGGGTTGGCTGGCTCCCCCACCCACTGTCTCTGCTCTCTAAGAATAGGTTCCCCTCACAGATGGCATCTCTCTGGATCCTGCCAAAGCATCTGGTGCCTCCAACTGCTCACTCCAGGGAGGGAGGTGGTGTGGTCCTCAGGCAGGACTAGAGCCCCGGCTCCTGGGAGGAGTTCCCACTCAGCTCCCTCCTGGCCCAGCCTCCGTGTCTGTAAGACCTGGAAAACTGGGATTGCCAGAGGCCCTTGGCCCACAGTAGGCGCTCCATAAATGCTAGTTCCTGAAATAGCAGTGTTTTAATATGTGTCAATTAAGCACCTGCTACTTTCCTATGAGGTCTCTAACTTGCAAAGCTGTAAACAAAAATTTTTAAGCAATAATGCATACACAATAGTGCAAAATGTAAATGGGTACACAAAGGTATAATAAGGAAGAGTCAAGTTCCCCCTGAACCTCAGCTCCACCTACCCACCGCCTCCCCAGCCAGGGGCGCCCCCATCCATTCTAGTGCACCCTTCCTGAGAAATTCTCTGCACAACCACCCATCTCTGTCCTCTAAGAAGCTTTTACATTGCACTGTCATCTCAAGAACTCTTGGACACTCCTTCCTTGTTCTCTGCATGTTTGGTTTCTCTTTGATCAATAATCTGATACAAAAGTGAGTCCTGGAATTCCCTGGCGGTCCAGTAGTTAGGCTTGGTGCTTTCATTGCCAAGGGCACGGGTTCAATCCCTAGTCAGAAACCTAAGATCCTGCAAGCCATGGGGCGTGACCAAAAAAAAAAGTCAGTGTTAGTATTATTTTTTTTTTTTAAAAAGGGAGTCCTTTCTTTGAGGCAGTTCCTGTCCCCCTCAACCCCACCCCCAAGTCCCCAAATATCTCGGGCAGATCAGCATGAAGATGAATCATCCTAGATGTCCTGAGTCTTGTCGTAGATGACACCCAACATGAATGCCCACGGAACTCCAACTGAAAGGGGAAGGACAAAGTTGAAGTGAATTTGGGGCCCTTCTGCTGCTCCTCTCCCAAATTAGAGGTTGTTCGGGGAACCCACGTGAGAGTGATGATTCACAAACCCAGGCTCCAAGAAGCTGCCTCCTCGGCTTCTCACGACTGCCGCCTTCCTCACGGCAGGCTCCAGAAAGGATCCTGGAGATGGTGTTTCTGTCCACACTGTTCGCTTCTCCCACTCTCATGAGTGTGTGTTGGGTTTGTGAGAATCAGACTTTAAACCTGACACTCTCCTAAACCAGCACGTCATGCTGTGTCCACCTCTTGGAACCAATCTGTGACTGCAGGTGGGTTGCTTTCTATGAGGGTATTTATAAAATATTGTTTTCCTTCCCTTATCTTGTTGCAGATTCATAGGGATAGAGAGGGTCTTTTTCAGTCTTGAAAAGCATTTTGGGTGCGTGCGTGCTGAGTCATGTCCAGCTCTGTGTGACCCTATGGGCTGTAGCCCACCAGGCTTCCCTCTCCATGGGATTCTCTAGGCAAGAATACTGGAGTGGTTTGCCATGCCCTCCTCCAGGGAATCTTCCTGACCCAGGGATTGAACCTGTGGCTCCTGCGTTGCAGGTGGATTTTTTACCACTGAGCCATGGGGAAAGCCCACATTTTGGATGAGAGTGTGTTAAGTTTAACCAGAGGCCTCCTGCAGAACTCACTCTTGGGACTGGAGGCCACAGGGGCCCAGCTAGAGGACAGAGGGACAGCTGGGCTCCCCTCTGAGTACTGATTTTCAAGAGGGCTTCCTGCTTTCTGTTGCAGGGCTGTGTGTTCATGATTTCATGAACAAGACAGGACCAGGCAGCAGTGAAATGCAGGTCATGAGGTTCCTGTTGGAAGCCTTGCTCTCCTGCTTTTCTGAGCTCTCCCTTCAGCGTCTCATGGGCTGGATGTCAGCTGAGAGAGATCAAAGTCATACGTCATCAGCTCTTTTTTTTTTACCCACGCTCCCCAGCTTGTGGGATCTTAGTTGCCTAACAAGGAGTTGAACCTGGGCCCCCTGCAGCGGAAGTTTAGAGTCCTAACCACTGGACTGCCAGGGAACTCCCTACATCAGCTCTTTCACGACACTCCTTTTTAGGGTGTCTTTTTTATGTGTGTCATGAACCCTTTTGGCATCTGGTGAAGCCTCTAGACCCTTCTCAAGAATTCTTTCTTTTTTTTTTAAGAATGCCGTTTTTAAAACCATAAATAGAATTATAAAAGACAATAATTATATTGAATATTGAAATAATAATATTTTTTATATTTGTGACTTAGAAATATTTTTTATGGCTGTGCTGGGTCTTCACTGCTGCTCGGGCTTTTCTCTAGCTGTGGCAAGCGGGGGCTACTCTCTAGGTGCAGCACGCAGGCTTCTCATCGCGGTGGCTTCTCTCGTTGCAGAGCATGGGCTCTACGGTGCGCGGGCTTCAGTAGTTGCGGCGCCCAGACTCTCGAGCACAGGCTCAATAATTGTGGCACAATAGCTTAGTTGCTCTGAGGCATGTGGGATCTTCCCAGGTCAGGGCTCCAACTTGTATCTCCTGCACTGGCAGGTAGACTCTTTACTACTGAAAGAGTACAGGGCACCAGGGAAGCCCTGTGTGTTCTTTTTTAAACACATCAGATAAAAAGATGGAGTGGCAGGTCCAAAGCTACCAGGATGTCACAGGTGTCATAAGCATGAACAGTATCTTAGGATCCCTGGGGCAGCTGTGATAAGGAACTAGCTGTGATTTCTCTTGGTGATAAAGTCCCAAGTTGCTGCTAATTGGCCTCTGGATTGTTGCCTACATTTAAAATGGAAGGAAATGTTACATTTCAGTTAGAGACTAGTGAAAATATAGGTGTAATTTTTTTTCCTGTCCAAGTTCATGGAACTTGGGTTCATGCATCACAGTTTCAGGACTGCTTGAGGGTGGCTGAAAAGCTATGACAAACTTAGACAACGTATTAAAAAGCAGAGACATCACTTTGCCGACAAAGGTCCGTATAGGCAAAGCTATGGTTTTTCCAGTGGTCATGTATGGGTGTGAGAACTGGACCATAAAGAAAACTGAGCGCTGAAGAATTGATGCTTTCAAACTGTAGTGCTGGAGAAGACTCTTGAGACTCCCTTAGACTTCAAGGAGATCAAACCAGTCAGTCCTAAAGGGAATCAACTCTGAATATTCATTGGAAAGACTGATGCTGAAGTTTCAATACTTTGCCACCTGATGCGAAAAGCTGACTCATTGGAAAAGACCCTGGTGCTGGGAAAGATTGAGGACAAGAGAAGAAGGGGGTGACAGAGGATAAGATGGTTGGATAGCATCACCGACTCAATGGACATGAATCTGAGCAAACTCTGGGAGATAGTGAATAACAGGGAAGCCTGGCATGCTGCAGTCCATGGGGTCACAAAGACTTGGATACAACTTAGCAACTGAACAACAACAATCAATATTGGCTGAGTTCTTGCTAGGTACTATGTACCTGGTGATATGGGAGGCTAGGGTTTAGCGATGAAAAAACCAGTTCCTGCTCACCTGGGGTTTACCACCCAGGGAGGGAAGACTAACGAATATACAGTTCAGTGGTAGGTGCCAGGAAGGCAGTGCAGTAGAGAGCAGCAAGGTCTGTTTTCCAGGGAAGGCCTCTCTGAGGAGGTGTTGTTCGCTCTGGGATCAAGCCATGCTGAGAGGTAGAGGAAGGCTGTTCCTGGCATAGGAGCTGCAAAGTGCGCAGGCCCTAAGGAGGAAACAGCTGACAGCATTCCAGGGCCTGCAGGAGGTCTGCGAGACTGGGACAGAGTGGCAGGTGGGGGCTTCCTGGAGTGTCGGAGATGGAGTCCCAGAGGCTGGCTGGGCCCATCAGGCCGGCTTTGTGGGCCAGAGTGAGGGGTTTGGGTTTTCTTCTCAGTTTGACAGGCAGCCTTTGGCAGGTTTAATCAGGAGAGTGATGTGGCTGTGATGTGATTTACATTTTGGAAAGATCCTTCTAGCTCTGTGTGGGGAACAGAACGTAGAGAGCCAGGCTGGCACCAGGATCCAGTGAGGAGGCCAGGCAGGGGTCCCAGTGAGAGACCATGGCAGCCTGGATCAGGGTGGGGCCTTGGGGTGGAGAGAAGTGGGCAGATCTGGGGTATCATTTGCAAAGTGGCTCAGTGGCCCGGGACTTTCTGGAGGTGGGGATGAGAGAGACGGGTATAGCAAATGACCCCCCCCACCCCCGCCCAGCTGAGAAACAGACCTGGATCTTGCCGCCTCCCCTCGCCTCTTCAGCCCCCTGCAGCCCTCCACGGCCCCTCTGGGGCCAGCCACCCGCCCACAGGCCCCTGGCATGCGAGCTTCGCAGCTGGCCTTGATTGTTGTCACTCCCCAGGGAGTCATGGGAACACACTCCCCCTGCCCCCTGTGCCCCCCTCTTCCCAGACAGGGCCAGGCCCTAACAATGCCCCTCAGCCAGCCAGTGGCCTGGACACAATGCCCCTGTTTCGGTTCATTGCCAGCTCCAGGAGGCCTGCTGGGTTTCCTGGCCTGTTTGGCATATATATAACTCTGGCTTCCAGCAGGGATTTTTTTGTTGTTGTTCAAAAAAAAAAAAAAAAAGAGGAGAGGGAGGGAGAATATCTCAGGCTCCTCCTTTCTGAATATCTTAATATATTATGAAAAGCCTTTCTCTTCTCTTCGTGAGCTCTCGCTACTCCCCTCCCTGACCGCATTTGCCATGTGCTGTCAACCCCGGGACCAAATGCAGGTCAGCAGGTGTCAGAAAAGAAAACGAGCAAAATGAGAGAAAAGCGACTTGCTCCACCGTGGCCGGCCTCAAATGTGCTGGGGAGGCTGGAGGTGATGAGAACAATGAGGCCTCTGAGGGGGCAGGCCCCGGGGCCCGTGCTTTTCAGCCACCTTATCTCCAACTTCCAAGACACCCTCCAAAATGAGGCACAACGTTTTATCTTGAGCCCCTAGGAAGGAGAAGAGCTGCTGACTAAAAATGGGCATGCCATTGATTGTATGCTGCACCTCACTTTCAGAGCTGTTAAATACGAAAAAAGAAAGTTTGAGAGAGGACTTCCCTGGCGGTCCAGTGGTTAAGACTCTGTGCTTCCACTGCAGAAGGCACGGGTTCAATCCCTGGTCAGGGAACTAAGATTCCCACCTGCCCCCTGGTGCAGCCAAAAAAAATATTAATCAATTTTTAGAAAATGGTCTGAGAATCAGTGGAATATAGGATTGTCTCATCTACACACTTCATTGCTGTCCAAGTGTGTTTTTCTCCTTGTCTCTGAGCCTAATAAAATTTGGGAAGCAGTGCATGGATTGCTGCTTGAAAACTCGTTCTGCAGCCTAACAAGAAGTTTTTTTCTTTTCTCATTTGGAAAAATTAGGAGGAGATGTAGGCAAGCTGCTCCCTTAATTCAGCCTTCATTCTTAGTAACTGCTGACATTTATTGAGGGCTCTCTACGCGCCAACTACTGCCCTAAGCGCTTTCATAACTCAGTTAATGTCCCAACAGGCCTATAAAGTGAACACTGTGATCGTTATTATTACCATCCCCATTTTACAGGTGAGAAAACAGAGCCCTTCTGCTTTGAGGGCTCCGCAGCCCCTCACTGCAGCACTGGTCAGGGCAGGCATGGCCACCCTGTCAGGTTTTCTTCCTTCTGCTTGGAAAAGCATAATCCCACTGCAGAGGCTGGCGTGATACAGAGAAAGGAAGAGGCACTGGGTGGGCCTTGGAGAGGAGAGGGGGTCCCCAGAGCTGGAGCTCATGGAATAATGGGGGTGCAAGGGAAGGGAGGCTCACTTATGGACTAGAAGCCTAGCCACTTCCACTGACCTTGGACCCTCCGGCTGGACATTTGGACTGGCTGATGACCAAAGACTGAGCCAAGGCCACATAGTCAGGCAACTGCTGGCTGGCACGAACACCCCCATGAACACCCACTCCCCTTCCCTTCCACATCCACGTCTTCCGCAAAGAGGAGCTGTGCTGGTGCTCTAGTAATGTTCCTAAGAGTAGTTAACATTTATTGGATGCTTACTCAGTGCCGGGCACAGGCATTAGGGATTGCAAACTCAGAGTGGCAGGGCAAATAAGGTCATCATGAGAGGCAAGCCAGGCAGGGACACTGGTTGCCTGGAGGGCCAAGGCTCTGGCTAAATGGGGGACAGCACTTGCTCAGTACCCTGATGGCCTACCTGGCATTGCCAGATATTACTTTTTTTTAAAGCCAAACATTTGGGCGTTCCCTTGTAATCGAATGGTTAGGATTCCAGGTGTCAGGGAATTAACATCCTGCAAGCCATGCAACACAGCCAAAAATTTTTAAAAATCCAAATATTTAAAATTTTCTATGCTGCTGCTGCTGCTAAGTCGCTTCAATCGTGTCCGACTCTGTGCGACCCCATAGACGGCAGCTCAACAGGCTCCCCCATCCCCGGGATTCTCCAGGCAAGAACACTGGAGTGGGTTGCCATTTCCTTCTCCAATACAAGAAAGTGAAAAGTGAAAATTTTCTATAGCATGTCCCAATTTAAAATTTGTTTTAAAAACTAATTCATAATTCAGGGGAAGAATACCCTGAGCAAATTAAATCCGGCCTGCGGGCCAGTTTGCAAACTCTGCTTGTCTTGTTTTCTCATTGAACCCGGACACCCATTCTGTTGAGGAGCCCCTGCCCCTTGTTCTACCAAGGAGGCAATCAGAGCTCTTCATGGGGGTAAATCACTTACCCATCTGGCCAAGCCACACAGTAGGGGTCTGCCCAACTCCCAAGGCTTGCTCCTATGTGAGACAGCCTCCCGAATGGGTGAGAGGCCTGTGTTCAGACACAGCCAGGACTGGCACCGTGACAGAACATCTCCAGAGACAGTAAACCGTCAGTCAAACCATTCAGCGTAGTGACAAGGGATCATTCGAGACGAATGTAATGTTGCAGACATAAAACTCCCCACCTCCTTCTGCCAGAACTCAACAATGGATGTCTCTGTGCCTCTTAATAAAATGAAGTCCCCACAGAATCATTTCTCCCAATTATGTATTCCTTATAATAATGGGATGTTCATGTCTGGAGATTTTTTTTTTAAGCTATGAATGTACGTTTAGGGGAGTTGGTGTATGCGGAATAAATAGCTTTGAACTATTTGTGTCGCTTGTCAAACTTCTTAATGAGCATATTGTGCAGATACAAAGAAATCTGACTCTCCCATTGGAGGGTGAGCTCCAGGAGTCAGAGATGAGTGTTTTGCTTTCAGCTGTCCCCCAAGCACCTGGCACAATGTCGGATACATAGCAGGGGCTCAGTAAATATTGAATGGAGACTGGGGAGTGGATGAATGAGTGAGGCTCAGAGGAAGTGAATTGACTTGTCCAAGGTCACAGACTCGGATTCTCGTTTACATCCACCTGATTTAGAAACCCAGGCTATCACTCCTCCACCAGCCTGCCTCTAGGAAAGAGATCTTCAGGCAAAGGATCGTGGCTCCAGGAGCTTCTACCCCTTTGGACTTCTCTTGAGTTAGGACTTGAGAAAGGTGGAGATGGACAGTGAGCCCCTGTTAATTAAGCCACTATCCACATAATACCTTTTGGAAACCACACATTGTACTCTTAACAGCCCTGAGGCTGACCCTGAGGTATTTACAGAGGGGTTGTACATGAAGGGCAGGCCCTGGGTTTTACAGAGGAAGACTTCTATTTTGCTGTGTGACCTTGAGCAGCGAGTGCCCCTCTCTGAGCCTCCTTCCTGAGCCATGTAGATAAATGAGCTTCACTTATTTATCAGGTCGAAAGGAGATCATCAGTGGAAATGGCTGCCCAGTAATTGTGGATTTTTTTTTGAAGCCTGAGAACTGTTGAGAACAGGCTTATCAGGATACCTCGGGCTTGGGGCTAAGAGGCTCTATCTTAGAAAGCCTTTGCGGCTTTCAAGTGGGTATTAATAGATGCAGAAGGCCCTTATCTCTGAGTTCACACTGGAAATTCTGCTCTTTACTCCCTTTTGCTACAGGAGGACAGGAGAGCTTGTGGGAAGGAGGGCACCTGCTTTGACCTAGGAGATTGTGTACTGGAATACTTTAGGGAGGGCAGGGTGTTGAAAATCCCCAGGCTTTGGTCTTATTAAGTCTGAATAATAAGCTTTTTCATTGGCTAGATAAGCTCATGCCCTTTAGGTCTCAGTTTCCTCATCCTAAAATGGGGCAATAATAATGGTATCTGTCTTCCTTCACCAGCAACCAGTACAGTGCTTGGTATATAATAGGTACCTGATAAATGTTTGCTGAATGACTGTTGGGGATGAAAGAGCTTCACAGAATGAATGCTACTGTTGTTGAGCCCCTTTGGGAATGTGTGAAGGAAGTGAATTCCCTCTGGAGTGGGAATGTTGCTGGCTTCTCTCACCCTCTTGTCAGGATCTGGCTTGGCTATTTAGAGTGAGACCTACCATTCTAGTGGGAGCTTCTCGAACTGAGGAGGGAGGAGGGGGACAGGCCAACCCTGGGGCTGGAAATCCATTGCCTGCCAGATTGTGTCACTGGCTGGTATCACTCCTGAATGGGCTTCAGTTTTCCCTTCTGTACTGTAAGAAGCTTATTTAGTCTCTCTGATCTCTTCTAGTGCTCATATAGTCTGGGATTTGCGATGAGTAATTTCACAAACTGCTTAAGAAACTCCTGGTGTGTTCCTAAACCACCTCATCTTAATGGTTTTTGAAACACTTTCAGATCCCTTGTACTTTTCATCCACATGGCAACCCTGGAAGGTGAGGTGGGGGAATGGCAGTGAGCCCATTTTATAGATGAGGAAACTGAGGCTATGAAGTGTCTGCAAGGTGCTGTTATTTGAGGCTGCCCCACACATTTTGGTTATACAAGTACACTGATTTGTTCTCCAGTGTGAATGTACATGAAAACCACCTGGCATGAGGGTAGAAGTTTGCTTGTGAAAATGACTCCTGGGCGCTTAGATTCTAAATTGGCAGGGATGGGGTGGGCCCATAGTTAACAAGCACCCAGGTGATTCTGAAACCTGGGACATTCCAGGTAGCCTCCAGTGTGAGCTTGTTTCTTTTTACAGCCCTTCTCAGCACCTCCTGTGGACCAGGCCAGTGTTGGGAAGAGGCCCTATTGGAGCTCCCAGTCTGATAAGGAAGGCAGATAAAGAGATCCAGTGTGCCCGCTCAGTGCTGGAACAGAGGTTGGGGTGGACAATGGAGGAAGCCAGTAACTTCAATACCTGAGTGCTCCCTGGAAGAAGTGATATTTATATGGGGCCTAGGAATCTCATTCTTGATTGCGTCTTAGCTTTCTTTTTTTTTCCCCTGATGGGTCAGTCCCCACCAGATGGCAGGCAAGTTCATAGAAATCATCAAGCCTTTTACATCTCTGCCCTCAGTGCTGGCACAGAGCCTGGCATAGAGGAGAGGACAGTATTGCTCAAATCAGCTGATCTGAGCAATGAGAAATGGCTGATGGAGAGGTCCCAGGGCCTCCGGATTAAATGCATTTTCATGCTCAGCATACTCACCTCCTCCCTTTGTGAGATCTAACATGGAATTAATAGTGAAAATTCCACATCATGTTGTAAATGCTTGTACCTGTTTCCCTCTTCCCTTTTTCCCTATACTGTGAGTTCCTTAGCGCCAGGAGTCAAGAATGGGGCTTAGAGCCGGCTCTCAAAACGTTTGTTGAATGAGTGGATCAGTTCAAGCAGAAATTGTGCATAGGGTACTGGAGTTTCCAGCTATAGGAGGGCTTGTAGAAAAGCCCAGAGCTGTAGTAGGCCAGACATTCCTCCCCATTTTCTGACAGCTCCCTTCTGCTTGGGCTCTGGGTGAGAGGAATAGGGTGGCCACACGATTTGAAAGTGAACGGCTTTGGTGAGGAAGTTGAGGGAGATGGGCCGGAGCTTGGAGGTGGGCCTGAGAACCCAGAAGAGAGGAGGGGCAGTTTCTAGAGATCTGGCCGAGGGTGTTGGGGCCACAGGTGAGAGTTCTCGGAGTCACGTGGGGTCTGCTGACGTTGATATGCTTAATGCACATTCTGTCCTCAGTGTCTCCACTTAGAGGCATCGGGCAGATGGGGGTGCGTCGGGGAGGAGGTGGGGCCACCACGCCTCGGACAGGGGCCGTCCCCTCTGAGGGCGGGGAGTGCAAACGCGCCTGGCACCGCCCCGACAAAGCTTGCGCGCGCCCCGACCCCCGATTGGCCGTGCTGCCTCGCGCCGCCGCCCCGTCCCGCCCTCCGCCGCCGGCACGGTGCGCTGCAGCCAATGGGCACCGTCGCCGTCGCCTCCGTCACAGCCCGAGCAGCCAATGGTGGTAGCGCTCGGCGGCTCGTGGCTCTTTCGCGGCAAAAAGGATTTGGCGCGTAAAAGTGGCCGGGACTTTGCAGGCAGCGGCGGCCGGGGGCGGAGCGGGATCCGGAGCGGGATCTAGCCCTCGCCTCGACCTGCCGCCATGGGCCCGCGCCGCCGCCGCCGACTGCCACCCGCGCCGCGCGGGCCGTGAGCGCCATGGCCGTGGCCGGGGCCCCCGCGGGCGGCTCTTGCGCGCCGGCGCTGGAGGCCCTGCTCGGGGCCGGCGCGCTGCGGCTGCTCGACTCCTCGCAGATCGTCATCATCTCCACCGCGCAGGACGCCAGCGCCCCGCCGGCCCCCGCCGGCCCCGCCGCACCCGCCGCCGGCCCCCGGGACCCTGACCTGCTGCTCTTCGCCACGCCGCAGGCGCCCCGGCCCACACCCAGCGCGCCGCGCCCCGCGCTCGGCCGCCCGCCGGTACGGACACCAGGGACACTGGGCCGAGTGCATGCCTTGGACCCCCGCGCAGACCCGGGCGGGGCACGATGTTTGGCCCGGCGGCAGCGGGGGCGGGGGAGGGTGGGCTGAAGCGCCCAGGCTGGGCGGTGCCGAGCCTGGGTTGGGCCTCAGGGCTCCGCCCTGGGGTGCGGGGTGACCTCGGGCCAGTCCTTGTTTGCTGCTCTGTGCTCTGGGCCTCAGCTTCCTCGCCGGAGCAGACTCAATGATAATAATGGTCCACGTGTATTCAGCTGTCGCTGACTGCATGCCAGGCCTCTGGCTGACTTCAAGGCAGCTAAAACTCACATCCATGCTGTGAGCTCGGTGTTGTCACTGTGCCCATCTGAACTGTGCCCAGAGAGGGGAAGTGGCTTGCCCCCTGGTCACAGGGCTGCAAGTGGGATTTAAACTGAGGCCTGCTGGCTTCAGACCAGAACTTGTGGCTGGGTGGTGGGCATGGCTGCTTGGGGAGGTCAAAGGGGGGTGTTCTGGGACCAGACCATAGAAGAACCATTGAGGAGACCCTCCTTCCTGCCTCTGGGACTGCCAGGTGCAGGCCTGGCCCTCTGGGCCTCTGGGGACAGGCTGCCTGGCTGGGAGGCCTTCTCTGCAGGGGCGGGGGTGACTGGGCCAGCTGCTGATCCCCTCCCTCTGCCTGTCCTTCCATCTGCCACCCTCCACCCTCCCAGGCCCTGGTTGCCATGGAACCTCATTAATCAGGCAGGCAGACCCCCGGGCCCCAGTGGAAGTCCTGGGTGGGCTAGGCCTCTGGGAGCTGGAGAGGAGGCCCCCAGTGCCAGGAGAGAGTAAATGCTCCAGGGAGATCCCTTGATAAAGTGCTCCCTGCACAGCAAGAGGCTAAAGACAGTTGAGACTAGGGGGCCCAGAGAGGTGTCTGAATTAGGGGGAGGGGGGAAGGCGGGGGCGGAGGCCTAGAGCTTGGTCCTGTGGGCTGCAGGACAGGGTGTGGAGACCAGTTTGACTGGTGCAGCCTGTGGGTAGAGTTAGGGCATGGATGGGCAGGCAGGATGGGGTCTCAGCACAGTTGGCTGAGCAAGTTGAGGCGGGAGGCAGGGCCCAGGGCAAGGAGGTGGAAGCCCAACTGCTGACGGAGGCCTGGGTAGCAGCTGGTCCCTGAGACATCCCAACAAGGTTCCCCCGACCCCTTTGGCCCCCTGCCCAGTATGTCCGTCCTTCCGGAATCACTGAGATGCTAATAATAACAATAGGAGGCACCATTGTTTTGAGACTGTTTTGTGAGTTCGGCCATGTGCCAAGCACTTTACCCAATTAACTCGTTTAACCCTGTCAACAACTTTCCCGTTTTACAGATAGGGAAGCTGAGGCTTAGAGATGTTAGAACCTTCCCTGGTGAGTCAGCTCATGAGTGGTGGGACCAGTCCAGATTTCCTGAGTGGTTAACTGCTGGCATGCCTTACTTCCTGGAGATGCTACTAGAGATGAAGGAAGCCCAGGGTCCCTTCCTCCTAATAAGTGAGAGGGAGGGAAGTTGCACAGGGTCAGTCCCCTGATTGGTCTCCTATACCCCAGCAACCTGTCCCTCCAGGTACCAGCTTGGAGCCTGATCCAGTAGCCTCTATTTAGCTGATTGACAGGTGCTTAGGCCTAGGGCTGCCCTGCCCTTGGGCAATGGAGCTTCAGGCTTAGAGGGACAGCCAGGGACTGGGATCAGGAGGTTTGCCCTCTGCTCCACACCCGGGGTGTCAGGTGCAGCCTCATTGGGTCTGAGCATTCCATTCATTCAGCAGTTGTTATTGAGTGCCTCTGAGGTTCTAGGCACAGAGGCACGTAAAGAGCCTCTGCCATCACAGTACTTAAGGGCTAGTACGTGTCTTCTGCCGTGAGCAGGGCTAGGGCCTGGTACCACCTTGCTGCTGTTCAGAAACATGGGCTCAGCTTTTGCTGTCCAACACCCCCTAACGTGCCTGTGAGTAGCCGCTGGCTATCTGAGCCGTGGCCTCCACTCTCCCTCTGCACTAGCATCTGTTTGGGGGCAGTCCTTGAAACAAGCTGCAGGCTCAGCTTCTGCACAGTGAGCATTCATTGAGTACCTCCTGCCTTCAAGGCTCTGTGCAATTCACCCATTACTCCCGGCTCTTTCTGTCCACGTCTCCCCCGTTGTCATGGCTCTTAAAAACAAACTGAATATAATACATATTTACTATAGAAGAAGAGATGAGAAAGTTGAGGGGGACAAGATCCCCAGCCCCATTCATTTTTCCTTTTTTCTCTTCCAGAGTCTGCTTTTTTTCTTTTTTTAAGGTGGTTATGACATCTTTCTAAAGTTTTAGAAATTGAAGTTTTTCCTTTACTTCTGTGTGCCAATAGCGCATCATCCCCGCTTTAGAGACAAGGCAGCAATTCCTCGTGGTCCTCGCCCTGATACCAAGGTTACTACTGAAATGGATTCTATAATAATACAATCTGAAGCCGAGAAAATGGTTTCATGAGCTTTTTAATCCCCAAAAGGGATCACATAAATGCATTGCTTCATAACCGTGTTTTTCTTGTCAATATGTCTTTGGGAGAGTTTTGTATCAACCTGCCCCCATCCTTCTTGACAGCAGTGTGGTATTCCAAGGGCTGGATGAACCAGTTTTTGTGGCCTCTCCCATGGATAGGTATTTGAGTCATCTGGATTTCTTTCATCCCTGCTTTTTGGGTCCCTGTGCCCGCATCTCTGAAGAACAGCAGCAGAGATGGGCATCCGTCTGCCTGAGTGTGGCATGGATCCACCTTCAGCTTGGGCACCCTTTTGAGGGAGCAGGAAGGAGGCAAAGGGTGCGGTTGGCTGGAGCATGCTAGGGTTCAGGGCTTTGGGGCGAGGCTGGAGAGCGGGTACATTGTGGTTTGGCTTGTGGGAGCCTGGCTTCCGGATGAGCCTCTGCCCAGCCCACTAAGGTTCGAATCCTGACTCCACCTCTCACTGTGTGACCTTTGCGAGGTGCAGACTCCTGAGGAAGTGGAAGTCATCAGAACCCCTGCTGCAAGGCGGCTGGAGGTTGTGGGTGATCACACGCAGGTGAAGCAGTTACCTAGCAGTGCTCAGGACACAGGAAGCACTCAGCATGCATTAGCTCTGATATTGGCAGATACCTGAGAAAATCTATGGGTGCCTGCGTGAGAGGGTGTGTCTGAGTCCGGCAGCATGTGGGGCGGTTCATTCAGCAAACATGCTGATGCCCAGACCTTACGTGCAGAGATTATTCAGACCCAGTGCCTGCCTCTGAGGGGCTCCCTGGCCTCTGGGTGAGACAAACACCTGCAGAAATTTCTGGCGAGAGACCATGTGGGAAACGGTTGCGAGGCTCAGTTTCTATTGCGCGATTGATTGGAAAGACTGAGGTGATGGGTAAGGTGCCTCTCTGGAGGGGGAAGCGTTGGCGTGAACTCGGAGGGAGGGAGGCGAGGGCCAGCCAGGGAGGGACGAGCATGGGCTAAGGCTTGGCGGTGCAGGGCTGTGAAGAAACTCAGAAGCTCAGCAGAACTTCCTGTGGGAGAAGTGGTGGCAGATGAGGAGACTAAGGTGGAGGGGACAGACGGAGGCAGGGAGACCAGCGGGAAGACAAGCCGGGTGGTCCAGATAGGAGGTGCCAGTGGCTGTGGTGACGGGAATTTTGGCAGCTAGATGCGATGAGGGCAGTGGGTGGGCCTGAACCAGGTTCTAGCTCAGGAAACCCTGTGGGTGGCAGAGGGGCAGGTATAGCTGGTTTGGGTCAGGATATGAGAGAGATGCCTGTGAAATCCCCAGGGCAGTCTCCATTCTCGTGCGGGAATCCTGGCTCTGGCACTTCCTGCCTGTATCACCTTGAGTCTTTCTGGGCTTCAGTTGTCCTACCTGTAAGATGGGGCCATGATTCTGCTGCCTTATTCACAGACAAATCAGAAACCAGAGAGAGGTAGTTACTCACTCAGGGGATCAGTATCCCAATGGCTTAAAACATCAGACATTTGTTATATGGTTTCTGAGGGTGGGAAATTCAGCCGTGACTTAGCTGGGTGCTTCTGGCTGAGGACCTCTTCTGAGGTTAATGCCAAATGTTGGCCTGGCTGCAGTCATCAGAAGGCATGACCAGGGTTGGAGGATATGCTTCTAAGCCTGCCCGTGTTGCTGTTGGGGGCAGGGCTTTAGTTTCTTGCCACTTGGGCCTCCTTAGGGCTATCTGAGTGCCTACGTGACATGGCCGCTAGCTCCAACCACGAGGGAGGGATCAAATAAAGAGCAAGGAGGAAGCTTTAGTGCCTGTGTGACCCTGTCTCAGAAGTGACATACCGTCACTTCCACCACATTCTGTCCATTAGAAGCGAGTCACCAGATCGGGCCCATGCTTAAGGGAACGTTAGGCTCCATCTGTGGAAAAGAGGAGAAGCAAAAGAGTTTGCAGACTACCATAGGTCCCCCAGGGAGGTAGTGGCGGAACTGGGGCTTGAACTTCTGCCTTCCAGTTGAGTGTTCTGTCCTGCGGGGTAGGATCATGCTGCCTGGGACCTCCCCCTCACTCATACTCTTGGGCATCCTGGTAGAGTGACTGGGGCAGGGGGCTGCCCAGAAGCACCTGGTCTTCAGCCAGGTCTCTTGTGGCCCCACTCTCCTGGTTACTGGGCATCCTCCCATTGTTTTTGCCATAGGTGAAGCGGAGGCTGAACCTGGAAACTGACCATCAATACCTGGCTGAGAGCAGCGGGCCAGCTCGGGGCAGAGGCCGCCACCCAGGAAAAGGTACCCCCAGGGCTTGGGCTCGGGCAGGCCCCCTGGCCAGACCCACATTGAGGGGGCGTGGACAGACAGGCATGCTTGCAGAGTAAGCTCTGGTCTGTCAGGCCTGGGTCTGATCCAGGCCTCAGGGGGCCCCAAGGGGCAGCTGGAGTGGCCGCCTGGCATGGCTTCCCCAAGCCCTAGCGGGTGGGAAGTTCCCCAGCCGGAAGAGGAATTCTGTGATTGGCAGGCAGCAGTCATGGGGCCTCCCTGCTTGGCCTCACCAAAGGGAAGGAACCATCTGCCCCCTCCCACCCCCACCCTACCATCCTCCTGCCCTGCCGTTGCCAGGGAGCCCAGTGTGGCTGGGGGTGGTGCTAAGGGACCTTGTCCTGCCTGGCCTCCAGGTGTGAAGTCCCCAGGGGAGAAGTCACGCTACGAAACATCATTGAACCTGACCACCAAACGCTTCTTGGAATTACTGAGCCGCTCGGCTGATGGAGTGGTCGACTTGAACTGGGCGGCAGAGGTGCTGAAGGTGCAGAAACGGCGCATCTACGACATCACCAACGTCCTGGAGGGCATCCACCTCATCGCGAAGAAGTCCAAGAACCACATCCAGTGGCTGTAGGTACCGGCCGGACAGGAGGGTAGGCGGAGGCCCAGGGTGGGCCGGGCCAGAGGAGCTGAGAGCCATACCTGCTGTGGCTGCCTGCGTCCCCATCTTAACAGCTGGGCAAACCGAGGTTTAGAGAGGAGAGCTGGCTTCCGTGAGGTGATGGATGCAGGAAAGAACACAAATCTTACATATCTAGCGCAGCTCAACTTTCCATTTCTTCACCTGGGTAACCACCATCTGGATAAGGATAAGGAACATTTCCAGCACCCCAGAAACTTCCCCTGTGCCTCTTCCCAGACACTGTCCCTTCCTCATACCACCCAGGTGACCACTGCTCTGGCTTCTGTTGCCGTTGATGAGCTTGGCTAACACAGCTGTTTTTTTTTTTTTCCCGTTTTCACCTCTTTCCCCGGTCATCTTACTCCACTCTGACACGTCTGCGTTTTCAGTTTTGGGTAAATATTCCATTCTACATCGATTTATTTATTTATTTTCTTCTCACTTGATATGTCTTACAAATGCTTCCATTTTTGTATCTAACGCATCCATGTCTTTTTGCACAACTACAGAGTGTTCCACGGCATGTCTTATCCTTGTGTACTTACCCAGCCCCCTACAAGGGCCACGTGGGTGTTCACAGACATTCAGGCCCAACTCTGAACCCAGCCAGTCTGCCTTGGAAGCCTGGCTGAGGAGCCAGGCCGTGAGGGGCAGGGGGCAGCAGCAGACTGGTTGCTGAGGGTCACAGCTCCAGGGAAGAGGGGCTGGGAGCTGCTGACCCCTCCTGTTGCCTCCCGGCAGAGGCAGCCATGCAACGGTGGGGATCAGCGGGCGGCTTGAAGGATTGACCCAGGACCTCCAGCAGCTGCAGGAGAGTGAGCAGCAGCTGGATCACCTGCTCCACACCTGCAGCACCCAGCTGCGTCTGCTCTCGGAGGACGCTGACAGCCAGCGATATCCTTGAACTGCCTGGAGGGTCATCAGGGCCCCATCCAAGTGGGAGTGGAGGGCCTTACCCTGGGCCCTGGATTTAGGAGAGGGTTCTGGCTTTGGATACTGGTCCTGGCTCAGCATTCACTCACGGTGTGACACTGGACAAGTTATTTAACCTCTCTGAGTCTCAGCTTCCTCTGGAAAAGGGGAAAAACAATCCTATTTCAAAGCTGTACAGATTAAAACCAGAAAAGCTAGTATCAGTAATAACTGATTTATTTAACAGGGATAACATTTAATACAGGGATTCAGTACCTAGTTGTAGCTTCAAGGTTAGAGTTGCTTTTATTTGCAAAAATAGAAACTTTATTTTGAAAGAAGTTATGTTTATACATTTTGGAGATAACAGCTCAGACGGTAAAGAATCTGCCTGCAGTGTGGGAGACCCGGGTTCCATCCCTGGATCAGGAGGATCCCCTGGAGAAGAGAATGGCAACCCATTCCAGTATTCTTCCCTGGAGAATTCCATGGAGAGAGGAGCCTGGTGGGCTATAGTCCATGGGGTCACAGAATCGAACATGACTGAGCAACTTAACACACACACACACACACACACACACACACACACACACACACACACACTAATTGACATCAAGGTCATGGGTCTGAATAAATTCTTAGGACTATGCCTGGATTTAAGTAATTTTTATGAAATGATTATAGGCAGCTATCATTACCTTGAGATTCAATAGGTAGAGTGATCTCATTGTACAGATGTAGAAGCAGGCTCAAGGGCATGAGATCTGCTTGAGACCATGTGCCAGGCCCTGGAGTGGGCGATGCAGAGGACAGGAGTGACTAGGCAGGGATGGGCTCTGCCTTCTGAGGTGTCTGGGTGGGTGGCCCCCAAAGGCCAAAGATCATATGGTCCTTGACTCCACCAACCCTGGCCTATGTGACCTGCCAGGACCTTCGTAGCATCGCAGACCCTGCAGAGCAGATGGTCATGGTGATCAAGGCCCCCCCTGAGACCCAGCTCCAAGCCGTGGACTCCTCGGAGGTGAGACCTGGGAGTCTAGACTGGACCAGGGTGGACTGAGCTGGGCTGGTAGTCCAGCTGAGCCTCAGTTTACCCTGCCTGCTACCTCCACCCAGAACTTTCAGATCTCCCTTAAGAGCAAACAAGGCCCCATCGACGTTTTCCTGTGCCCTGAGGAGAGTGTGGGTGGAACCAGCCCTGGAAAGACCCCGTCCCAGGGGGCAGCTTCGGGGGAGGAGGACAGGACAGCTGACCTTGCCACTGCGGTGCCACCACCACCATCATCACCCCGCTCATCCCCTGCCACAGATCCCAGTCAGTCCCTGCTCAGCCTGGAGCAAGGTTGGTGAAGGCTGGGTGGGCGGGGTAGGCTGGGCCCCTCTCCCGGGTGGGTGGGCAGGTGTGTCAGCCCCTCCCCGCCGGGGGTGTCCCCGGCCTGTGATGCTCACCCGTCTCCCCAGAACCTCTGCTTTCCCGGATGGGCGGCCTGCGGGCCCCCGTGGACGAGGACCGCCTATCCCCGCTCGTGGCGGCCGACTCACTCCTGGAGCACGTGAAGGAGGACTTCTCCAGCCTCCTCCCCGAGGAGTTCATCACCCTGTCCCCCCCCCACGAGGCCCTCGACTACCACTTTGGCCTCGAGGAGGGTGAGGGCATCAGAGACCTCTTCGACTGTGACTTTGGGGACCTCACTCCCCTGGATTTCTGACGGGGCTCAGGGGGACCAGGGCCTCCTGAGATGCCCACCCCGTCTCTGCAGCCCTGGAGCCCCCCGCCCCTGGCCGTCCTAGCCTAATTGGAAACGTTTAATTTATGCCCCTCTCTCCTACCTCCAGTGGCTTCTAGCTCTGGAGTCTGGCTCCTGCCAGGAGGCTGAGCAAGCCAGGAAGGGAATTCTGTTTGTGGTGTGTTTGTGCATGCACCCAACCCCCGACGTGTGTGTCCACGGGGTGAGTGGTGTGTGAGCATGTGTGTGTGCATGTCCCGGGGAATGAAGGTGAACACATCTGTGCGTGCACTGAAAACACGCCCCAGTGTGTCCACGTGTGTGTGCATGAGTCCATGTGTGCGCGTGGTGGGGGCTCTA
This sequence comes from Bos taurus, assembly GCF_002263795.3. Classification (NCBI taxonomy): domain Eukaryota; kingdom Metazoa; phylum Chordata; class Mammalia; order Artiodactyla; family Bovidae; genus Bos; species Bos taurus. Next base: position 63,129,653 of record NC_037340.1, on the reverse strand, counting down.
ACTGCACTTTTGGTCTTCTTGCTCCAGGGGCCCCACGAGGCCCAGGGTGGCCACCTGCCCCCAGAATCCTGTCTGCTGACCAGGCCAGGTGGCGAGGCCTTGGCCTGCTTGTTGGCAGGACAGCGAGAGCACTTCTATCGTCTTAAAGGTTTTTCTGATTGAAGCTTTAATGGAGCGTTATTTATTTATCAAGGCCTTTTTGGCAAGCTTGGGGCATCAGCAAAGGGTAGGAGGGATGTGGGACTGGTGCCGCGACTCCCTTACCCCTGAGCGAGGGCAGGGGTCCTTGAGCTGTTTTTTGCCCCACTCGGAAGGAGCTGAGGCCTGAGTGGTTTATTTATTCGGAAAGTGAGGGAGGGAGACACAGACTGACTGACTGACAGCCATGGGTGGATTGAGGGGGTGGTCCCTCCCCATGGGGTCACTGCAGGGCCCCAGCTGCCCCCAGGATGGATGTGAGATGGGAGAGGTGAGTGGGGGACCTTCACTGACAGGGTGGGCGGGAGGGGTGGGGTGAAGGGCCTCCCCCCCCCAGCCCAGACCACAGGGGCCCTTCCTGTGGCATTTGAAGTGCCCCCTCCACCCCACTTCTTGCTCTGCCCCACCCTCCAATCTGCACTTTGATTTGCCTTCCTAATAGCTCTGTTCCCTCTGCTTTGGTTTTAATAAATATATTGATGGTGTTTGGGCCCAGTTTGGGGACTGTGTACTGGGAGCAGGTCTGTGGCGGGGAGAGGTCAAGGTTGCTGGCGTGATGACCGTTCCCTACTTTCCGTTTCCCTGTCCCTGCCTGGCTTCATTTTATTTGAGCCTCACAGCCCCAAGAATGATCGGTTTCATCACCTTTTTTTTTACCCTAATTAAAAAACTGGTCCAGTAAAGTAAGCAATGAATTCCCTTTTTTCCAGCCACAGAGAGGCCACCCTGATCAGTTGGCTATGCTCCTTCCAGATGTTTCTGGACATTTGTAAACAGGCAGCAGATAATTACAACCAGCTGATTCTGTGTCAGATTCTGGGGACATGTGTTCCCTCCCTTTGTGGACCTCTCAGAATCTGCTGGAGGAAACTCAAATGAGAAAATCAGGGAGAGCTTCCTGGAAAAGGTGGTGTCTGACCTAGAGCTGTAGGATAGTAGAAATTAAGAAGGAAGCAGAAGAATACACCAAGCAGGAGAAGGCAATATGGGCCCAGGACCTGAGAGAAACCAGGGTGGCTGGAGCCCTGAGGTGAGGGCCAGAGTGGAGAGACAGTCAGTCTTGGGTTTTATTCAGGGGGAAAGAACTGGTGAGTGTGAGAGGAGTGATGCTCCCTTTTTATATTTTAAAAGCTTCCTCTGGCTGCAGCGGGGGATGGTAGATTGAAGAGGGGGCCCCATGGTGGGGGAGGGAAGTCTAAGTTGAGCTTGAGAGTGGGGGGTGACTGGCAGACTGTCCACACGGATCTATTTAGCATGCTCTTAGGTGGGCTTTCTCTGAGCCAACCCCTTTTTTAAGCCCTCACTGTCAGTGCCCACAACAATGTCTTCCCTTACTCCCATTTTGCAGAAGATACACTCACAGGGGAAGGTGCTTGCGGGTTTTGCCCACCAGGTGGCGCACCGGTGCTTCCGCAGTTCACTGGACCCCGTAAAGATGTGGGGACCCGCCCTCAGCGGGCACGCGCAGCCCCTTCCCGTCCTGTTCGTAGCTGTGTAATATTCCACACCGACCATCATTCGCTCAGCCCGTCCCCAGGAGGGAGTGACCCCTTGGGTGACTTCTCCCCAGTGGCTGCCACCCCCGGAGAATGGGGAGTCGCAGAGGTGCATTGTGTTGGGGTTCTGCATCGCGCGGCTTTTGCCGCCCTAAAGGCTGGAGTTTGCTCCCCTTTTCCAGACGGGGAAGCTGAGGCCTTGGAGGCGGGCGGGCGGAGGGCCGAGCTCTAGCGCTGGCCGGAGCTGGGCGGGGAGGGGGCCGTCGGCGGCCCGCCCGGCGGGGGCGGAGCTGCGGGGGGCGGGGCCCTCAGCCTCCGCGCCGGCGCCGATGGGCGGGCGCCCCCCCTGCGCGTCCCCCCAAGTCCGCGGCGGCGGCGGTGGCGGCGGCGTCCAGAGCTCGGAGCCGCAGCCGAGCCGGAGCCAAGCGGGTGGCGGCACCATGGCGTGCGCGGGGCTGCTCACCGTGTGCCTGATCCGGCCGCCCGCGCCCGAGCCCCCGCGACCCCCCGCGCCCGCGCCAGCCGCCGGGCCCGCCGGACACGCGCTTTTCCAGGACGTGAGTGGGGAGCCGGCCGGGGGTGCCGGCGCTGTGGCCCTGGGGGTGGTCATTCTCCCGCGGGGTCGCTCCCGGTCTCTGTGGACAGCCTCTCACTGTCTCTCCTTGCCCTCGCTCATTCTGATTTTCCCCGTCCCCATGTCCATGTGTCTCCCTCCAGGTTTGTTGGGGTCTCTGCCTCGGCCTCTGGGTCTCTCACGATTTCTCTCTTGCTCTCTGTTTCCGTGTGTCTCCCTTATCTTTATCTCGCTGCCTTTGTGTCCTGTCTTCTGGCTCTCACTCTTTTCTCTGCTTATATCTCCTTGCCTCTGGTTCAGTGCCACTGCCCCCGCGGCCCCCCCGACCCCAAACCACCCCATGTATGTGTCTGGCCGGGTGGGGGCTGTCAACTCTTGGTCACGGGAGTGGCCACGTTGCCCGTCTCTGGCAGCCCCAGGCTGGACTGACCAGGCAAGGGGGCCTGGGAGAGGAAGCAGCCCCCCACCCCTGACTCCTGACCTAGTGCTGACCCGGACCCCCTCAGATCCCACCCAAGGGCTATGGGATCCCAGAGTTGGTTGGCGCTGCCCACACTCACCCTTTGTGGTCTGTACACCCTCCCCTTGCCTGGCAGGTGGCCCTGCAGCCCCTATGAGCACCTACCTGGAGCTCCCTGGCCTGGCCTGGGTCACTCACCTGCACCCCTTCCCCACCTTTCACCCCTGTGCACAGCCTGTCCTGTTCCTCTTGCGTCCCCACTCCCAGAGGTCCCTTTCCGGTGGGAAAGGCTGTTCTCCTGCCCCCTCCCCACTGTCCCTAGTGACTCAGCACCTTGGCCAGAGCCCTCTCAGCTGGAAGGGACCTGACCCTTCCATTTCCCAGATGGAAAAACCAAGGCCTGGAGGGTTAGGGATGTGTTCCAGCTCACACATGGAGGCAGGGGTGCACTAGGGTGTGGCCCTTGATGTCCTCAGTGTTCACTTAGAACCCCTCCCTCTCTCTCAGCCCCCACCCCCACCCCCAGTATGTCTGTCCCGGCCAGTCCACCCTGGGTGGCTCTGTGATCCCGAGTGAGCTGGTGGCAGCCTTCTGTGAGTCAGGCTTCAGGCCAGGGAGTACATTCATCCCCGAGAAAGCAGCCCGAGGGGAGGAGCACTCTGAATCTGGAGCAGACCAGGGCTCTCTGTCCAGGCTTTGGCCTGCCCCTCCTTGCCAGACCTGCTGGTGCCCTTTGCTGGGTTGTGTTGGGTGACCAGGGAGTCTCTGGTCCCTAGGGGAGACGGGGACCATGTCTGGACTCCACTTTGCTACCTCTGTTGTCTTTCCTGTCTGTTTCTCCATAAATACCATCTGTCCGCCCTTGCTTTCTGTGCCTCTTACTCCCCTCGCATGTACAACACACACATGCACGTGGGCCTGCCCAAGACCCTTGTACTGAGTCGGCCTCATAGGAAGACCCAGCCCTGGAAGGGTTAACCCTGGGCTGTTCCCCGATATGTTACTGAGTAAACAGGCACCCACAAAGGAAGGGCTAGCCACCACCAGCCTGGAGTGGGCAGAGTCTGGGACGAACCATGCAGAGTTGGGGTTCAGGTCTGGGATGGGTGCCCGGGATCTTCCGGCCGCATCTTGGCCCGTCTCCCCACCTGCCTCAAGCTGGGACCGTTCCAAGGGCTGATGTATCAGAAAGAACTCAGGATCGACTCGGGGGTGTGGGAGGTGAAGGTGCGGAGAGCCAGCTTGGAGCACCCCCCACAAGGCCAGGCCCGGCGGGAGAAGGGAGCAAGCCGCGGGGCCTGCTGTGTGCTCTTCCCCTTGTTGGAAAAGGCCCTGTAGGGCTGAGCTGGGCAGGGGGCTGGGACCAAGCTGGGCAGGAGGAAGGGAGATGCAGGGGGCAGGCTGGCCAGCTGCGGCTCTGTGGAGCTGGGGGGCGGTTCTGGGCTCCCAGCTCCCAGCTCTGCCCTTTTGTCCTCTAGGTTTTCCGCCGAGCAGACAAGAATGGTGAGTGTGGCTTCCCCTGAGTCCCATGCTGGGGGTTGAGGGGCATCAGAGAGGCTCCGGGGAGGGTTTGGGGCACAGTTGAGAATGGAGAGAAATCTTGAGAGGACCCGAATCAGAAGAATCAACCCAGGTGTCCTTCTCAGAGGAAATTTTTGTTTGAATCCAGTTTGGCAGGAGGGAGAGTGGAGGAAATGTGGTTTAGCCAGAGGCTGGAAGTGGGGGCTGACTTTCACGCAGTGTCCTGGCCTGCGTGACCTCCTGTTTTCCTCACCACTGCCAAAGTCTTCACCCCATTTCACAGACAAAGGAGCCGAGGCCCAGAGAGGTACAGCAGGCTGCTGGAGGTGCTGGGCCTTGAACCCGGGTCTATGCGATGCCTGGTTCCAGGCTTCCTCTGTGAGGGGCTTGGAAGGGTGTGGTCACGGAGCCAGGGCCGTGGGGGATTTTATCGTAGATTCTTAGAGAGCTCAGTAACTTTCCATATTACCAACCACCTGGTTGCAGGGAGGGCGTGGGCGGGACAGAGCTAGGTCCAGGGAGTCAGCTCCCCCGATGCCCTGAGTCCTGGGCAGTCTCAGATGCTGGCCTGGCAAAATCTGGAAAGCTAAAGCATGAGCCATCAGGGGACCTTGCAGACAGGTTGCTGCCCACAGATGACTCAGAGCAGCCCACGGTGCCCTGATGGGCCAGTGGAGGGTCTGAGCTGAGACCACCTGTCAGCTTTGACCTCACCTTCACCTGGCCTCCTTGAGAGAGGACTGGGTCCCCAACTCTTGCTTCTTCTCCATGGATCTCCTCAAATTTGTTTCAGCTGGTTGAGCAGGGCACGTGGTCTCATTTGGCTCACAGCATTCCGTCTGGGGGGGGGAGGCTCAGGCTCCACTTTCCCACTCCATCTGCTTAGAGACCTCACAGGCCAAATCCCCGGTGCCTCTGGCCAGTGCTCTTATGCTCTCAGCCTCGGTGATGGGGAGGCAGCCTCTGTGATGGGGAGGTCTTTCCCTCCCGAGCCAATCTGCTGCTTCTTACTGGGGCTCTGCTCTTAGGAAGATCTCATCTGACTCCCTGCGGCTTCTCTGTGAAGGGCCTGGGTCCAGAGCACGGAGGTCCCCTCCACCCAGGAGCCATGCGGGCAAAGACCCAGTCCTGGTTCCTCCAAGTGACATCTAGGCCCTGCCATGATCTGACTGTGCCCCAGGCTGTTGTTCATTTATTTCTCCATTTGGCAAACATTGAGTCCCTGCCGAGTGCCACATATGCACTGCCTTGTCCCTTGGGTGCCTGCAGAGTGGGCCCTGTTGCTTGAAGTGGGCACCTCTGGGGGCCCCAACCCTTTGGTCCCCAACGGCCAGGCCTTCTTTCCAGCCCAGAATCCCATTTCACTTGGCTGGGTGGTTATGAGATACTGCGAAGCCTTCAGGGGGCCTCCACTGGGTGGCAGGGGTGCAGCCAGGGCACAGAGATACTGACTCTGCTCCCTGTGCCCACCCCCACCCCTCAGATGACGGGAAGCTCTCATTTGAAGAATTCCAGAATTACTTTGCCGATGGGGTTCTCAGTCCCGGGGAGCTGCGAGAGCTGTTCAGTGGTGTTGATGGGCATCCTGCTGAGTGAGTATGGGGGTTGGGGTGCACATGCCGCGTGTAGATGTGAGCCCAGGCTGTCCCTGCCCCACTGTGTCCCCTTCTTGCTTGGGTTCCTTATGGAGGATTGGGGGAGCACGGGGAAAGGAGTGCCAGGGCTAAGTGCCAGCTTTACCCGCCTACCTACCCCTTCCTTGGCTCCAGTCCTGCCCATCACACTGCTTCCAGCTGGGACCCCAAAATAGCCAGGCCTGAATCACCACCTATGGTTCAGCCCACAGGCACCCCCCCCAATACTCCCGCTTCCTGCTGAGCGACCAGCGGATGCCTGGGGACAGCTGGGCCCTGCCTGCTCCCACCCATGGATGCAGGTGCTCCCACATGTCCAGGCCTTCGTGCAAATTTGCTTGCCTTCTCCTGCTTCCTCACGTGGGTGCACACGTGTGTGCAGCTATCCCTCCCTCTCCCTTCCCCCTACTCCCCTCTCCTTAAAAGAAATTCTAGGCTCCCATGCACTCCCATTTTCTGAGGCTTGGGCCAGACCTTTGTCTGCACTGCTGCTACCTTACCACCACCAGATACGCCAGTCAAATTCCTTGTCCTTCAAAGCCTAGCTCAGGGAGCCTCTCTTCCAGGAAGCCCTCCCTGACCTACAGATGCTCCATGCCTTTTCTGTGCTTCCACAGACCTGACTTCTCCTTCCCAGATCTAACCACTCCTCTTTGGCCTGTGTCTACATCTGTCTCCCCCAGCCTGAAATCCGCTTGGAGGTTGAGAGTGGGACTGAATTTTCCTCCTTAGACACTGTTTGATAGGCTGGTAGTACCCTGTCTCTGTCCACTGAGCAGCATAACGTGGGGTGGAGTCAGAAGTCGCCTCCGTGTCAGGCTGAGCTGGGGAGGGAGAGGAAAGGACCGCTGGCTTCAAAGTCAGTCCTAGTTTACCAGCAGGGTCTGAAGGACGCCTTTTCTTTTCCCTGCAGCAATTTGGAGACGGAGAAACTGTGCGGTGAGTAGGCCCATGGGGGTGTTTGTCTCCTGGGCAGGTGGGTGTTGCTGGTGTTCTGATGGAGCAGACTGGGCTGGGCTCAGAGCATAAGGCCTGGTTGGCTGCTGGGGAATTCTAGGTTGTAAATGGGGGGATGTACCCCAGGAAGCTTTGAGTATCTCCTCTGCCCTCAGACTACTTCTCTGAACACCTGGGCGTCTACCGGCCTGTGCTGGCGGCGCTGGAGTCGCTCAACTGTGCTGTGCTCACTGCCATGGACACCACCAAGCTGGTGAGTGGAGGGGCTGATGATTGCGGGGGGGCGGCAGGATGAGGGCTGGGGGTGTCTGCTGTGCTGTGGGAGCCTCCATCATTGGACTCAGGGCTGTGGGGCTGGAGGCCTGGCTTCCACTTTCTGGCTGTGCATCTTTACCTCTCTGGGTCTCAGTTTCCTCATCTGTAAACTGGGCATATTAATAGAACCCACGTCCAGACATTCGTTGTGACAATTAAAGTAGAATGAAGGCAGAGAGTTGTGTCTGTCTTGCTCTCTCTCTGTCTGGCTCACAATAGTCACTTCATATGTGGAGCTGCTGCTGCTTTTATTACTGACCAGACCTGATTGTTGTGGGGTGTCAAGCCCAGCTCCCAACAGGGATGGGCTGGGGGTAGGGCATGCTCACACACATCCCCAGGCCCATGCCGGTGTGTAGAGCTTGGTGGCAGGGGGTGGGGGACAGCCTGAGGGCATGCGTGAGCAGACGGGCATGTGTGCACCATGTTTGTGTACAGTATGGACACGTGCACAGAATAAACAGTGCTCACAGCCAGGGCTCCAGGCCCTTGGATGGTATTTTTAAAAACACCGAAAGCTACCCTTCCCTTTCTGTGTTCCTTGTAAGAGGTGTCTCCACCTCTCTTTGTCCCGTAGCTCTGAGTGAGGGGGTGAGGAGGGAGCCGTGAGCAGGCTTGGGATTGTGTCTGACCTCATTTCTACAGAAGGAGAAACTGAGGCTCTTTGTGAGTTAATGATCAGCTGAGGACAGGGCTTCCCCTTCTGGTTGCTTTCACATAGGGTCGAGTAGGTTTTCTAAGGGTCACCTTTGGGGCCTGGCACAGGATAGGGATCCGAATGCTACATGATGGGGGGTTGGTATGCTATGATGACTTCCATATCTGTGGCCTGGACACCAGTAGGGGCAGCACCTTCCTTGTTGCCATGGAAACAGGGCCTGGGGGTGGGCAGCTCTACTGGCATTCTCTGAACTGGCAGTGGTTAGTGGGAATTCACACTGCAGCTCAAAGTAAGAGCCCCAGGGTTCCTGACCACCCCTTCCTGGCACAGAAAGGGGTAGAAGGTGACCCATCACCACACGACTCTGCCAGCTGTAATCACTGAGGTTTTTATCTGCCACTCGATGCCTCGGACAGCTGTGCTCAGCCTGCCCAGCGTCTGCCTCTGCAACGCCCCCTTTTATGGCACCACCCCTTCCAGTCCAGCAGGACTCAGTGGAACACTTCGTGCACCAGCCTGGATCCACATTCCTGGTACATGGCCCGGGTCATCCAGCGGCACTGGAAGGTGCGCAGTGAGGCTACCATGGAGCCGCCCGTCCATACCGCTGTCCCGCGCCCAGGCTTGGCCACCAGGTGCGGCTGCAGTGTCCCACAGCCGTGCCGCTGGCATTGGGCCTCCAGCTCCAGCTCCAGGCGCTCAGGGAAGCCAGGGAAAAGCGTGGAGCCACCGGCCAGCACCATGGTGTTGGCCAGCCGTGTCTGTAGTGTCGCGGGCACCCTCTGCAGTGCTCGGAAGGCCAGGATGGGCAGTCCCGGCTCAGCCTGGCCTAGCAGACCCGGCTGGAAGAGGGGTTCTGGGCAGCAGAAGCGCTCGCGGCCAAGGCAGACAGAGCACCCACTGCCTAAGGAGAAACTGACTGGGTGGTGGCGGGCAGGATTACAGAGGTCACCCTCAAAGTCTAGCGACACGTAGCAGCAGCGCTTCTTGAGCTGTGTGATGATCTTGTGGGGCAGGGCCTGCAGTCGGTGATCAGGCCCTGCTGCCACCAGCAGGTCCCGCAGGTAGCGCGACAGGGTGCTGCCAGCCACATCCAGCCGGAAGGTGGCCTTGTGCCACGAGTGGCCTGCATAGACGGGCGTGGCATGGCACACGCCCGCGCCCGCCTCCAAGGCCAGCCCGCTGAACGCGCCGACGGAGCAGAGCGCCAACAAGGCGGTGCTGGCCAGGTGGCACGCGGGCACTGCCAGGGCCTCGAACAGCAGCTCGGCCACCCTCTCGCGGCCCACGGGCGGCGCCGATGGGGAGTCGCTCACGAGCACCGGCCACTCCTCCGGGCACACCCGCAGGCCGCCCACCAGCAGGCGCTCCCACAACCCCTCCAACGCCTCCCAGTCCACCACCACGCCGTGCTTGATGGGGTGTGCCCGCGCCACGCCGCCCGCCAGCTCGCAGCCCGGCGCCCCGGGCAGCACGGGCCGGTCCCAGCTGGGCACCAGGCTGGAGCTCTTGAGTACCAGGCGTGGCTGCTCCTCTCCCGCGAAACCCGCCTTGGTGAAGCCGGAACCCTGGTCCACGACCACCGCGACGTGGCCCAGCGAGGACAGCCGGCGGACTCGGCGACTATTGGACAGCGAAGCCATCTTCCGGCCGGCAAGCCGTGAAGTCAAAACTTCGGCCCCGAAGGCTCGGACCCGCCCTCGGCCTGAGAACCGAGTCTCAGCTGGCCTCGATGGAGGCCCGCCTTTCAGCTCGCAGCTCTACCTCCTGGGCCCACGTCCCCCGCCTTTCTGGGCTCAGTTCCTCTGGTCCCGAGGTCCCACTCTTCTGGCCTGAGGTCTCTTCAGCCCTTGACTTGGCTCCGCCCCTGGGCCTGAGGGCCGGCCTCTGGTTCAAGAGTCAGATTCCGCCCTCGCTGGGCCCTAGCGGCCTCAGGCCGTCTTCCCCCTCTTCCGGCTCAAGGCCCCACCCTTTCTCTGAGGACCCGCCTCAGGGTGCGGCTCCGCCCCCTAAGCCCTTGCTTAGACGGATGATGAGAGGGGTGGGCCAAATCCTTGAAGAGATTTGAGAAGCCTCCAGGAGCAGCTCTGGGAATAAAAGGCCTTTGTGGCAATATTATCCAGACATCTTTTCCCCTTGGGAACCCAGGAGTCCAGCCCGACCCTTGCGCCTCCAGCAGTCTCCTGGCACTTCTCAACTGGGCATGACTGAAGTACTGTGGTTCCTAGTGGAGGTGGGAGGGGGTGGTCAAAGAAGCAAGGAAAAGAACTTGGATTGGATTCATTGTGACCTCAGTTCTCAGCATCTGCTGTGCTTCCATACCCTCTACCCAGATGAAAACGCCCAGACCCAGCCTGTCTCCTGGGACAGGGCCAATGGTAATGATTTTGACATTAAGGGATATGGCCTCAGCCACCCAGCTGTGCTCAGTGTTTATGCTCAGTCGTGTCCGGCTCTTTGCGACCTCATGGATTGTAGCCTGCCAAGCCCTTGTGTCCGTGGAATTTTCCATGGAAGAATACTGGAGTGGGTTGCCATTTCCTACTCCAGGGGATCTTCCCAACCCAGGGATTGAACCTGCATCTCTTGAGTTTCCAGCGTTCTCAGGTGGATACTTTACCACTGAGCCACCTGGGGCCAGCACAACCAATTTAATTGCTTCCCCAAACCACTTTGATGACCTCTGGACAAACGTGCAGCCTCTCTCCAAGAGCAAGCTCTTAATCATGGATCTCCAGCCACTCTGAAGATCTCTGTGAGCTTAGCTTTCAAGGGCCCAGGTAGCCCACAAAGGGATCCTACCTTCGGGGCTTACAAACATGGGTCTGAGTTTGTGACTCAATTCTGAGGCTGCCTTCACTGTGTACTGAGTCCGAATCTCACCCTGGGCTCAGTTACTTCCTCTAAAAGGCGGTCATCCCCCAACACAGGAAACAGGCCATGTCATGTCTCTGCAGAGTCTCTTTTTTCTCTTTAGGACCATTATGGTTGCAAGTTGAAGACCTATTCAGGTGAGCTTAAGTTAAAATACGGATTTTATCACAAGAGCCTTGTATGTTTTATATCTACTAAGGGCAAGACTGAAAGCAGGTTTTAGGGAAAGACTGGAAGCAGGGTCTGGCTGCCAGGCTGTGGGGGACTCAGAGGTGCATTGGGCTCTGCATTGTGTTTATATTCTTCTCAAGACTGGCTTCAGCCTGTGCATGTTCCTGTAGAAAAAATTGTCTCCTACATTTCCTGAGGAGGAGAAGGGGACAACAGAGGGTGAGAGATGGTTGGATGGCATCCTTGGCTTAATGGACATGAGTTTGAGCAAACTCCAGGAGACAGTGAAGGACAGGTAAACCTGGCATGCTGCAGCCCATGGGGTTGCAAAGAGTTGGACATGACTGAGCGACTGAACAACAGTTCCTGAATTACAGACCCAGGGAAGGAACTGATAGGACTGGGCTTGGGCCTGTTGCTTATGCCAGGAGATGTGGCCACATTGAAGAAGGTGGTTACCTTGATTGCAACCATGTGGATGGTAGGAAAGGGTCAGTTCTCACAGAGCAGCGGGGGAGATGTGATGGGTAGTGCGACCTCCAGCCTGATGCAGGCGATGTGGTGTTGACACTGACAAAAGTGTACCTTCAGGAGAAGTTGTACCTGTGGTTTTAGTGAGCTGGGACCTTCACCCCTCTGCATCGCGCCCCCCTCCCCAAAGGGGCATTTTGAGATTGATCGCCAGCGGAAAGCAGGCTGCAGGTTTGGCATGGCTGGACGGGACAAGGATGACTAGGGTCTGGTGCTGGGTTTGGGACCCAGGAGTGTGAGAAGCAGCTGGGTCCTGCCCACAGAAAGCGTGCCGGGCCTCTTGTGGATGAACTAGGGAGGTGAACCTTGAATCAAAGACCACAAGTGGCAGTATGGCCAGAGCAGGAGTGAGAGTGGAAGTCATTAAGAAGCCCCAGAGGGGAAGACTGGGGATGGGGATCTGGGCCTGTACATTCTAATAATAAGTTTGGGTGTTTCTCTGTGGGCAGTGGAGAGCCAGTGTGAGCTTATGAGCAGAAGTGTGAATTGCCCTATAGATAAGTGGTTTGGAAGAAGCCTCTTTGGCTGCAGTGTGGGGAAGAGGATGGGGTGGGGTAGGTGGGGAGATTGGTGATTGAGGTGCCTTGGGGTTCATCAAGCACAGTGGGGTAGGATTGAGGGGTCAGAGGACCAGGGACCCGTCTCTCCTCCTGGGTGCTCACACAGGCAGGATGTGAGTCTAAGGCTCAAACTGTGCTGACTCTGGACCTTCTCAGTTCTTCCCCACGGTGGTGGCTTTTTGCCTGGGACTTTCCCTCAGTTAGGAAAGATTTGAGTGCTGGAGACTCTTGGACTTGCCTGGCCTCTGCTGGAAGCAGGCCCCTCCTCCTCCTAGCGTGGCCAGGCCTAACTTTGCCCAAGCTCTCTTCCGTCGGATCTGCAGGCCTGGTGGCGGGATCTGACCCCGGCCAGGAGTCGCAGGGAGAGGGGAACCCTCGCTCCACTGTGGTAGGGTGCTCCCTCTCCAGGGCGGCACAGGGGCTCTGACACTTGGGTCAGAAGAAAGAAGAAAGCAAAACCAGCCTTGGCCCCAGGCCACGGCCATGGCTCTGCGCCCCGCCCCACCCCCCCAACGCCCCCCATTCGCCTTTCTTCCCTGTCTTGCTCTGGGCCTCAGTTTCCCCGACCCTGTCTCGACGCCCCGACGCCTCAGACTGGGTTACAGACGCCAGCGTTGCTATGCGCTCTTTATTGGGCCGGACCAGGGTACGGGGGTCCGGGCCAGGCACTCAGGGCCGCGGGCGGGGACAGCGGCGCCGCTTGCGCGGCTGCTCCTCGGCGGCCTCGGCCTCGCAGTCGGTCTCGCTCTCGGTCAGCAGGCGCGTGTAGAGCCGCTGCCAGCCCTGCGCCGCCTTGGCCCCGCCCCCGGGGCCGCCCGCCGCGCGGCGTCCCTCCTCCTGCAGCCGCGCGTCCAGCAGCAGCAGCAGGACGAGGATCTTCTTCATCTCGCGCGCGCGCGCGCTCTCGCGCCGCTCAGCGCCGTCGCCAGCTCCTCGCAACATGGGTGCCGTCGCCGGGGGCCCCGTGGGGGTGTCCGCTGCAGCCTCGCTCGCCCGCTCGGGCCGCGCTCCGGGCCCCGCCGTCGCCTCGGCTAGTTGCTGCCGCTTGTCCAGGGGGAAGAGCAGCACGATCTTGGTCTGGGGGTAGGGCAGGGGCGTGAGGGGAACGAGCTCCGCCCGCCTGTCTCCCGAGGACCCTCACCCACCCGGGTCCTGTCTCCCAGAAGCCCGCCTTCTCTCGTTTCCTGGGTACCCGCTGTCCTCCCAGCCTGGGTAGGGGGAGGTGGGGGAGGCAGGCACCCTTCTCCATCTCCCAAGACCCCTGCCTCCCGCCCTGGAAACCCTCACCCACCCCCAGGCTGGCTTCCTGAGATCTGACTCCGATCAAGTTTATGAGATTCCCTTGTCTGCCCTTCCAGCCTTGATGCTGGGACCCTTCACCCACCCCAGGGCCTCATGCCTAGTTGAAGAGAGGGGAAAGTAACACGTTTTGAAGCTGGGGAATGGAAAGCGGGGGATAAGGGAACTCCCTGTGCCCATAGCCCCAGTGGCAGCCGCTAGGGCTGATTCACCATGCTGGGACTTCCCCCCATCTGTCCCGGGTTGGGAGAACCGTCTCCTGCACACCCTCCTAGGCTCCCAAGTCTCATCCACTTCCTGGTTTCTGGGATACCTGTTCTCCCTTCTGGGTTATTAGGACCCCATCCACACCCACGTGGGTTCCTGAGACCTCGGCCTCAACAGGGGTTCTCTAATGCCTTCCATAGGGGCCTCCCAGGTGGCGCTAGTGGTAAATAACCCGCCTGCCAACGCAGGAGACAGAAGAGATGTGGGTTCCATTCCTGGGTTGGGAAGAAATCCCATGGTCAGAAGAGCCTAGTGGGCTACAGTCCGTGGGGTTGCAACCAGTCAGACAACTGAAGCCACTTAGCACACACATGCAACCCCTTCAATTCCCTACGTGGCTAGACCCCCAGCATCTGCTCCTGCCCACCTACCTGTCCAGGTCCGCCAAACCCCCCTGCCCCTTGTTCCCTGGACTCACACTGGGCTTCTTCCACTTGAGGTGGTTGAAGAACTGCCGTTTGCGCCGGGCCTTGTCCATGTCAGGTGGCTTCTCCTTGCGGGCCTGCTTGGGCACTTTGGTTCTCTTGTGGGAACTGTTGTTTCCCATGGCAGGGCTGGTCACCACTGGGGACCCCAGCACGTGCTGCCTCTGCCCTGCCCTCTGGCTGGGGGCCCCCTGCCCTGGCTCTGTCCCAGGGACCACATTGTGACCTCATGGGTTGACCTCATCAGCTCCAGGCTCCGAGCTGCTCCTGCCAGAACCCACAGATGAATCTTGACTCCATTTACTCTGTCTGTGACTTCCGGCCTTGGTTTCTCAGTGTAAAACTGGGCTAAAGATTAGTGAGGTGATGGCTGGTAAGGTGCTTAGTGATGGTGGTGTTCAGTCACTAGTCATGTCCGACTCTTTGCAACCCCATGGACTGCAGCATGCCAGGCTTCCTTGTCCATCACTATCTCCCAGAGCTTGCTCAAACTCATGTCCATCGAGTCAGTGATGCCATCCAACCATCTCATCCTCTGTCTCCCCCTTCTCCTCCTGCCTTCAATCTTTCCCAGCATCAGGGTCTTTTCCAATGAGTAAGTTCTTCCCATCAGGTGACCAAAGTATCGGAGCTTCAGCATCTGTTGTTCCAATGAATATTAAGGGTTGATTTCCTTTAGGATGGACTGGTTTGATCTTGTTGTCCAAGGGACTCTCAAGAGTCTTCTCCAGCACCACAATTCTAAGCATCAGTTCTTTGGTGCTTAGCCTTCTTTATGGTCCAACTCTTATATATCTATACATGACTATTGGAAAAAAAACATAGCTTTGACATACAGACCTTTGTCAGTAAAGTGAAGTCTCTCATTTTTAATGTGCTCTCTATGTTGGTCATAGCTTTTCTTCCAAGGGGCAAGCATCTTTTAATTTCATGGCTGCAGTCACTGTCCACAGTGATTTTGGAACCCAAGAAAATAAAATGTCACTGTTTCCCCATCTGTGCCACAAAGTGATGGGATTGGATGCCACGATCTTAGTTTTTTGAATGTTTTAAGCCAGCTTTTTCAGACTCCTCTTTCACCCTCATCAAGAGGCTCTTTAGTTCTTCTTCACTTTCTGCCATTAGATTGGTATAATCTGAGGTTATTGATATTTCTCCCGGCAATCTTGGTTCCAGCTTGTGAGTCATCCAGTCCAGCATTTCACGTGATGTATTCTGTGTATAAGTTAAATAACCAGGATGATAATATACAGCCTTGTCATTCTCCTTTTCCAGTTTTGAACCAGTCTGTTGTTCCATGTCTGGTTCTAACTGTTGCTTCTTGACCTTCATACAGGTTTCTCAAGAGACAGGTCAGGTGGTCTGGATTCCCATCTCTTTAAGAATTTTCCAGTTTGTTGTGACCCATACAGTCAAAGGCTTCAGTGTAGTCAATGAGGCAGAAAATTTTCTGGAATTCTCTTGGTTTTTCTATGACCCAATGGATGTTGGCAATTAGATCTCTTATTCCTCTGCCTTTTCTAAATTCAGCATCTGGAAGTTCTTGACTCATCTACTGTTGAAGCCTAGCTTGAAGGATTTTGAGCATTACCTTGCTAGCATGTGAAATGAGTGCGATTGTATGGTAGTTTTAACATTCTTTGGCATTGCTTTTCTTTGGGATTGGAATGAAAACTGGACTTTTTCTAGTCCTGTGGCCACTGCCGAGTTTTACAAATTTGCTGGCATGTTGAGTGCAGCAGCTCTTTAACAGTATCATCTTTTAGGATTTGAAATAGCTCAGCTGGAATTCCATCACCTCCACAAGCTTTGTTTGTACTAATGCTTCCTAAGGCCCACTTGACTTCACACTCCAGGATGTCTGGCAGACAGAATAAGCAAGAGCTACAGTCCCACATCCTCCAGGACGAAAACCACAATCACAGAAAGCTAACTAAAATGATCACATGGATCACAGCCTTGCCGTGGCAAAGGGACTTGCGTAACTCAATAACACTGTGACAAAACATGGTCCACTGGAGAAGAGAAGGCCAACCTGCTCTTGTATTCTCCCTTTGAGAACCCTGTGAACAGTATGAAAAGGCTTCGTGGTGAGGAGAGAGGAATTTCTGTGACCTGAGTTGTACTCTGACACTCGTGTGACCGTGGCCAAGGTAATCGACTTCTGTAGGCCTCAGTCTTCTCATCTGCAAAATGGGGTCAGTGATGGTTCCTGTAAATTACTATGAGGATTAAATGAAGCTGCTTGGAAACAGGGCCTGGCACGCAATGGTGCTAGTGTCAGCCAGGGTCTTTGTAAGCAACAGAGACTGATCAGTCACCGTAAGCACTAGAAAGGGAATTTATCGGACGGATTTCAGGAAGCTCAAAAAATGGCCAGGAAGTCCAGTCGCTCGGAGAAACCACTGACCCGTGTGAGAATGAGAGGTCCCTGCCGCCACTCTGTCTGCCCGTCTGACGGCTGAACTGAGGCAGGTCACAGGCGGGAGACAAAGCTGCCTCTGAGGCCCCTTGGGGAGGGGTCACCTCAGCTCCCTGGGACTCCCACCCTGGACCGAGTGTGTATATGGGGCTGAGGGAGGTGTTGGTGAGGAGACCCTCAGGAAATCTATGACTGTTAGATGTACAAGTGGGCAGGTTTCTTGTTAGTATTACGTTTGACTAAAAACAATGGCAGTGTGGCATGTGGGGTCTTAGTTCCCCGACTGACCAGGGCTTCTTAATCACTGGACCACCAGGAAGTCCCGTGACAGCAGTTCTTTATTAAGAACTTATGTACCAGATAGCAGGCTGAGCCCTATGTAGGAAATAACTCATTGGAGCCTCTCAGCAGCTCAGTGAGACGGCTGTTACCACCCCTGTTTTATAGGCGAGGAAGGCACGAGGAGATGAAGGTAGCTGGGGAGTCTGGGCATTCCGAGTGGGCAGCACAGGGCCTGGCAATGCTCGGCCTCCTTGTCTCTGCCTGCCTGGGCAAAGGCTAGGGGAAATGGCAGTGTAGACAGGGATCAGCGCTGGGGTATGTGACCCGCTGTCTTGTATCTACAGCTTCTTGTAAGAAGTGCTCAGTAAATGTGGGGTGCGTGGGTGAGTGATTGAATGAATGGATGAATGCCAAGGTTGTGAGCTTGGGGCCAGCTGGTGAGTCTGGGGCCATATCACACCGTTTTGCCTCATGTGTCAAAATTGCCTTGGCCCAGCCCCTACCCACACCCCGTCTAGCTATGCCTGGGGCCTTACTGGCTGAAAGTGGTGGCCCCAACAGGGATGGGGCCTTGAGGCCCAGAGAATGGGACACGCTTCTCTGGGCATTGGCCTCATCCCTCCTAGTGAGAGGCCGGGCCCAGACAAGGACGGGGTCTGGGGTTTGCTTGCCCCCCGGAGTCTCCGGGCCCTGTTAATGCCAAGTCTGCAGGCCTCTGCTCTTTACGTTGCTACTGGTGCTCTGATGGGTAGGGGGTGGGGCGCAGAGGTCAGCTCCCCATTCAGAAATACATGCTTGGAGCCAGGAAATGCCAACTATGCCGCCCTCTTCCCCAGGAGTATGAGCGGGCCTCCAAGGTAGACCAGTTTGTGACACGCTTCCTACTGCGGGAGACGGTGAGCCAGCTCCAGGCCCTGCAGAGCTCGCTGGAGGGGGCGTCAGACACTTTGGAGGCCCAGGCCCAGGGCCCGCGGTACGTGAGGCGCTCGGCCGCCTGCACCTGGACCTGCGGGTCCAGTTCATGAATGTCCGTTATCTCCATGTATCGGGTCCCTCAGCTCCCATCACATTCCACAGTTCTGGCATCCCGGAGCCCAAGTTCTTGTTCTTAGGGAAGGAGGTCAGGAGAGGGCGAGAAGGCGTGGCTGGCTTTGCAGCTGGACCTCAGTGTCCTGAAGCTTGGGGCCAGGCCTGTTCTGGGGCCCCAGTGCTTGGTCCCATGGGTCTGGGAGCAGTGGATTGACCCTCCACTCCCCTCAGATCAGATGAAGAGAGAGTGGAGGTGCCAAGCCGGCCCCGAGGCAGCCGGCGGGCAGGGCGCAGGGCCCTGCGGAGTGTCAGTCGGTCGTCCACCTGGTCTCCTGGCTCCTCCAACACAGGTGTGTCTGCGGCGGGGTGGGAGGGCACGGTATCCCCCGGGGCCCCAGCGTTTGCTCCTCCACTCGCCCTCAATCCATCCCGAGAAGCCCCCAGCCTGAGGGGCTCGTGCCCGACCCCCAGGGCAGAGCTCCGAGGCTGAGATGCAATGGCGGCTCCAGATCAACCGCCTCCAGGAGCTCATCGACCAGCTGGAGTGCAAGGTGAGCGCTGTGCGGCTACCACCCTGTGGTGGGGGAACTGTCTGGAACCCACACAAGGCAGGCTCACACAGGGGACCCGGCCCACGCTCTGCATCCCTCACAGGCCCCCCGGCTGGAACCCCTGCATGAAGAGGAGCTGACCAAGGGGCCCAGCTCGGTGAGTCTGGGAGGGGCAGGCAGCTGGTGTGGGGCTGGGAGGAGGCCGTGAAGCAAGGAGGTTCATGGGGCTACCCACCCCTGGCCTCTGTCTTGTACATACAGCCCCTTCTCCAGGCTTGGCCCAGCCTTTGTTCCCCAGGCCTGGCGGGCAGGTGTGGGGTTCTGGTTGTTGCTTCGTGACTCTGCAGCACTCTGTCCCTCCATGGGCATCAGCATCCCTTGCCTACAGTTCTGAAAGCTGGGTGTGTGGAGCAGTGTGGACAGAAACTGAAGGGGGCAGTTGGAAGCGGTGCGGTGCTGCAGGAGAGCCGGCCAGTGGCTGGAGCGAGGCAGTAACCTTGGCAACAGGAGGAGGATGGAGCCAGGAATGCTGGGGGTTGCGTGGGGGCAGGAGCCCGACCTCAGGGCTGGCTGGGTCTGGTGCAAGCCAAGAAGGGCAGGGCCCTCCTGAAGGCCACAGCAGGCCCTCACCCACTGCCCTGCCCCACCCCAGCTGACCAGGCTGCTTTTCTTGCCAGCACATCCTCGTGGCCCAGAGGCAGGTGCAGGTGGCAGAGGAAGCCCTGCAGGACTTCCACCATGCCCTGTGCTGCTACGTGGACTTCACGGGGTCCCAGAGCCACTGCCTGCAGTGAGTCCTCAGCTGGGTGGTGGCCAGCCAAGGTGGGGGGTGGACGGGCAGGGAGGAATGCTGGGCTGGGTGTCCTGGGCCAGGGCTCTCATTAGACACCCCTGGTGAGGCGGGTAGGGGTGGTGGCAGCCCAGGCCTGGCCTGGCCTGGCCGTCTCTTTGGCCCTGCAGTGTGTCTGCCCAGAAGATGCTGGACAAGGCTTCCTTCACCCTGTACGAGTTCTGGCAGGACGAGGCTTCCTGGAGAAGGTAGGAGCGGTGGTCTGACGTTTATTGTGGGACCTCGAGTGAACCACGCCTGGGTTCAAGTCCTCTCCTAGTCACTGGCTCTGTGACGTCAGGAGAGCTACCTAAGCCCTCTGAGCCCCAGTGGCCTCCTTTTGAAAATGGGAGCGATGCTAAGTCCATCCTCTTGTCACCCTTACGAGCTGGCATGTAAAGAACTGAACACAGTACCCGGTGCCAGGTAGGTGCTCGGTGCATACACACAGCTCCCACCACGCCACACCCCACGCCACGTGCCTTGTGTGTGACTGCATGTAATCCTCATGGTATGAGTGGACACTGCACCCCATTTCACGGAGGAGAAAACTGAGGCTCAGAGCCACTACGAGGATGGACCGAGATCTGAAACCAGGCAGCAGGGCCGGGCGGGAGTGGGGCGCTTCTAACCACGTGGTCCCGGTCACTGGGACCAGCTCCGGCCTTGGTCCCCTCTGCGGCCCTCCCCAGGCACCAGCAGTCCGCTTGCAGTAAGGCCTTCCAGCGCATCCTCATTGACCATCTGCGGGCTCCAGACACCCTCACCACTGTGTTCTTCCCAGGTGGGCAGTGGCCACCAACCCTCTGAGGAAGGGCAGTGGGCACCTGATGGCCTCTGACTCCCAACCTCTGACCCGCAGCCTCCTGGTGGATTATGAATAACAACTGAGCCTGATCTGCACAAGCCAAGGACCCCAGAGCCCTGCCTGCCTCCTCCTGGAGCTTCTGGACTGGTCAGCTCCACTCAGCTCAAGACCAGGATGCTGCCACCTCCATAATTGGGGCCTGGCTCTCAGAGCCTCCCAGAGCCAGCTGGTGGAGAGTCTCACAGCCCAGGGATCAGAGACTGGGCTGCTTGCTTCCTCTTTCTTTAACAGTGTGTTTTATTGCTTATAGCTTCGGCCTCTGAGATACTCTGGCCTCAGGAGGCCTGGATTCTGGTCCCCTATGCCCCTGCCTTGCTGTGTGACCAGGGCAGGTCCCTTCCCTCTCTGAGCTGGCCTGGGGCTGTCTGGCTACCTAGTGGGTGCCTGCTTTCTTCTTGCTGTTTTGGGACTAGGCTTCTGCTCTTCCCCAGCCAGCAGCAGAGCCAGGGCTGATGCTCAGGAACTGTCCTCCACCCCGCCCCCGACCTCGATCCCCAAGACTGGGCTGTGGATCAGTCTGCTGTGTGGGCAAAGGACCTGGGGGTCCCCACCCCCTTCCCGGGCCGGCAAGCTCCTGACGCTTTCAGCACCCGTGGCTGCACCAGAGCCCTCCAGAGGATCCTGGATTGGTTTGCATGTTATTTGCATATTATTTGCATGCTTATTCCCACCCTTACTCAGGGCACTATGGGAAGCCCCAGGGTGACCTTGCTAGGTAGCAATAATTTGGGCCCAGAGTCACCTGCTGCCCCCAGATACCTCTGAACCCCAGCCCAGAGGCAATAAAGGCAGTGGTCACCTCTGGCATTGCTTCCATTCTCTCTCTCTCAGCAAGGCGGCCTGGTCCCCGTGCCCGTGGATAGTGGGAGCTTAATCATGGCCAGTCCGGGTTCCCTCAATTCAGGACCTTCTCACTCCACAAAGCCTAGCTCTGAAATCTTTCCTGGGAAAGGAGAGTGGACATGGGCTCTGCCATAACCCCCCTAAAATCCTGGGGGTTCTAGCTTCACCCCCTTCCTTTACCAGCAAGGTGTGGTATGAAGGTGGGGACAGACCACAGAGCCCTCTCAAGGCCCAAAGAGCACGGCTGGTCCCTGTGAGAAGGCCTGTCCCCAGACAGAACCCCCCCCACCCCCACCCTTCCCGGCTGGACTTGTCACCAGCCCTGCTGCCTGACAGCGCCAGAGGGCAGTTCCGGGAGAATACTGGATGAGTCAGTCCTCCAGCGACGTGGACCTCCTTCCAGCCGTCCTGAGGGAAGGGACTTGGGGCATGGAGGGAGGTGACTGACATGAAGAGGGGTGGGAGAGGGCTATCCAGGTCGTGGGCTCTAGCGGGGAGGCACATGGCCGCACAAGAGCACAGGTTGGCCTCTTGACCTGGTCTGGAGGGTGTGGGGTCAGGAGCATTTAGGCAGAAGAAATGTACAAGTTGAGGTTCAGAGACTGGGGAGAGCTTGCCTCATTGAACGGAAGGGAACCCAGAGGTGGGCTGAGGTCAAGGCCAAGGCAGGGAGGCAGCCGGGCCTCAAAAGCACTGCATCTTGCGGAAGCTGTGGTAGGCTTTAAGGGGTGGCTGGCCAGTGGGCTGAGTGCCATTTCACCAAGGCACCTAGCTGCCCTGCTGGTGCCAGTCGTGGCTGGGCACTGAGGCACGGCCAGGAAGGCGGTTTGGACGGTGCCAGCTCAGGATAGATGCCCTAGGGTGGGAGGTTTCTCTCCAGGGATCCCTGTAGGAGTTCAGACTTGCAGGGACAGACAGCTGCTCCCACTGGCCTAGCTGCCCAGGCCAGGAACCAGCACAGGGGTCTCTGGGGGCCCCTGGCCAGCAGGCTCCCACACTTCCTGGACTCCTGGCAGTTCCTAGAAAGTGCTGCCAGCACCTGAGTCACTCAGGTCTGGGTGGCTGGAGGAGAGTCAGGGTCTATCTTGTTAGAGAAGCCCATCTAGGAGGAAGTAATCTGGCTGTCTGCCCAGTTCTGATTCCTTCTGTTTCCTCCACGAAAATGGCACCAACAGCAAACCCTCAACACTAAAAAACTTCCCATTGCCTTTGAACCAGAATGCTGAAATTCTTCAGCTCAGGCTGACATCTCAAGCGGGTGCCTGTTTCACCCTGTGATGGAGTTCGGAAGTTAACACCTTTTTTATTTAAAAACAAGAAAAAGATGGGTTGCATCCTTCCTCCCTGGCTGAACGTTTGGAGCGGGGAGGGTCCTGGCGGGGGAGGGGAGGGTCAGTCCTGCAGGGTCTAAGGCCACTTGGAAATGGTGATGTTGGGTTAGAGCGGTGAAAGATGAGTATGGGTCTCCAGACAGAGGTGAGGGGTAGACAGGCAGGGAGAATGTTCCAGACAAAGGGAGCAGGAGGAGGAACAGTGGAGTGCAAGGGATAGGAGGGGGGCAGGGAGACCAGGTTAGCAGGGATGGGGGGCAGGCAGGGAGACCAGGTTAGCAGGGATGGGGGGGGCAGGGAGAACAGGTTAGCAGGGATGGAGGGGGGCAGGGAGACCAGGTTAGCAGGGATGGAGGGGGGCAGGGAGACCAGGTTAGCAGGGATGGAGGGGGTCAGGGAGACCAGGTTAGCAGGAATGGAGGGGGGCAGGGAGACCAGGTTAGCAGGGATGGGAGGGGGGCAGGGAGACCAGGTTAGCAGGGATGGGAGGGGGGCAGGGAGACCAGGTTAGCAGGGATGGGAGGGGGGCAGGGAGACCAGGTTAGCAGGGATGGGAGGGGGGCAGGGAGACCAGGTTAGCAGAGATGGGAGGGGGCAGGGAGACAAGGTTAGGAGGGATGGTGGGGGGGGCAGGGAGACCAGGTTAGCAGGGATGGGGGGCAGGCAGGGAGACCAGGTTAGCAGGGATGGGAGGTGGGCAGGGAGACCAGGCTGGGGGGACTCCGAATGATCAGTCTCAGGGAATGGGGAGCTGGGCGTCACCAGACAGGGGAGTGCTGTGGGCAGGGTGGAGCTGGACAGGAGGAGTTGGGAATTCCAGCTACAGGGAGAATGAAGTTCTGAGCGGGGGCTGTGGGGGCACGGAGGGCCCCAGGCCTTCTCGTGTGTCTACTGAACTCTCAAAAGGCCACATTCATTTCCATCCTGCCCTCCCTCTAGGCCCCCAGGTCTTGACCACCTTCATCTCTGGTTGGGATGACTGTGGCAGGTTTTTCTCCGGGTTTCCCTTCTGCAGTTCCTTCCCCAGAAAGGAACAGACGGGTGGGGGGAAGTGTTTTCAGACATTGCCGTGGTGACCACACCCTTCTGGCTAAGACCTTTCAGTGCTTTTAGCATCAGATCAAGTCTGATGTCTCGACTTGGCATTCAAGGCTCTTAGCAATCAACACCCACTCCCGTTACGTGCAGCCTCCTCTCCCTAAAACACTCCAGCTGAGCTGGGCTGTCTGCAACCTCGGCCACTCCCCTCAAGGCCTTTGCTCCCTCCCACTCCCCTACCCGTCCACTGCCTCCTTAGCCTTGGAGCAGCAGGTCAAAGCCATCAGGTCTGACCTGCTTTCCCACTCCTGGCCCTCAGTGCCCCACTCTCGTTGGCTCTTCAGCTCATTTCAACAACCACTCGGCCCCTGCTTTGGGGATGGTGAAATGTCCGAGGCTGGTGACAGCACCCGGGGCAAGAGCGGGCAGAGCAGTGAAGCTGGGAGATCCCAGCTCCTCCTGCCAGCTGCCACACCCACCCTTTCACCCACTCCCTGCACCTGCCTCCTCACCTTCCTCCCACCTGTGGTGACTCACCTTCACACACCAAAACCTGGGGCCTGGCTCGGGGCCAGGCCAGGTGCTGGCGAGACAGCAGCAGTCTGGGTGGCTTCCAATCCCCTCCAGCTTTCAGAGAGAAACATGCACACCAAGTCCCCTTAACAAAGACTCGGATGGCTCACAACAAAAGGCCTTCAAGAAGGAATTCCCTGGCTGCCCAGTGGTTAGGACCCTGTACTTCCACTGCAGGGGGCATGGGTTCCATCCCTGGTCGAGGAACTAAGATTTCTTTGCATGCCTCGAGGCGTGGCCAAAAAATGCTATCACTGAAAGGATGTCTTGAGGAAGACATCAGCCTTCAAGAGGGATACTGGGACAAAGGTGAATCCTCAAGGATGTCACATATTGGCAGAGAGAGCAGGTTGTGATGGCAGCCAGCATTCACAGGGGCTTCCTGGGTGGTGGGCCTTGTGCTGGGTAGTGGTGGTGTAGTCACTAAGTTGTGTCTAACTTGTGACTCCATGGACTGTAGCCTGGTGGACTCCTCTGTCCATGGAATTCTCCAGGCAAGCATGCTGGAGTGGGTTGCCATTTCCTTCTCCAAGGGATCTTCCCAACCCAGGAACAGAACCCAGGTCTCCTGCATTGCAGATTCTTTACTGACGAACTTCGAGAGCTGGGGGTGACTCCCATTTGATCACATTTCACCTCACAACAGCCTGGTGGCGAAGGCACCATTAGCTTCCCCGATTTACACGGGAAGAACCAGAAGCTGAGCAAGCAAGTGCCTGCTGTGAGTCACACAGCTGGGTCTGCTCCCTGGCACGGAGAGCTGCTTGCTGTCAAACGTGAACATCGCTGAGCTGAGTGAAATCTCCCACTTTCTCTGGTAACGGAAATCAGGCTGGGGCTGGAGGACAGTGGCAGCTTTGAGGAGGAAGCGAGGCCAAGCCCTGGGGCTGCAGGACAGCAGAGGAGACGGCAAGATCCATGGAAGCATATCGCGCGAGGTGGAGGGGGCATCTGATGTGGGTTTTTCAGAGTTCAGCCCTTGGAAGGTGGGGGTGCCGAGTCCTGATCATTTCTGGAACTCTCTAGGCGGTGCCCAGAGAAAGTCAGCTGAATTCATGGGGCAGATAGGCAGCCTCAGAAAAGGCTTGTGCGAACGGGGAAGGGGAAGGGTGCAGGGATCCGCTCCCTGGAAAGGAGGCCGGCTTGTGGAGGGAGGTAGCAGATCTGACTCTAGCCACAAGGGGGCGCCTGGCACCAGGCAATGAAGCTGCTCCGGAGAAGGTGGGGGTGGTTTGTTGCTGGTTCCCCAACGGTCTTGGGAGGGAGGATGTGGAGGAGGGGATACATCCAACTCAGTACCATGAAATTCCAGCATCAGGAACAAGCACAGACGAACAGGATGGTTTAGATCAATGCATGTCTGCTCATTCTGAGACTGGATCATCTCAGGCCAGTTATTTCCCTTTATACTGAGGCAGTAGGGTTCTTGGCTGCATTCTTGGTAAAATTTGGAAGGGCTGTTTCCTTGAAACCTACCTTCCAAAAGGGGAACAACTCTTTTTTCCATCTCCTTGTCTCTCTCTGTCAAGGACACGTACAGCAATGCTTCACTCATTTTGATTCATTTAATCTGCTGTTCAATAGTGCACAGAGTATTTATTTCAATGATTGTATTCCCCTATCTTCAAAGCCATGAAATTAAAAGACACTTACTCCTTAGAAGAAAAGTTATGACCAACCTAGATAGCATATTGAAAAGCAGAGACATTACTTTGCCAACAAAGGTCTGTCTAGTCAAGGCTATGGTTTTTCCTGTGGTCATGTATGGATGTGAGAGTTGGACTGTGAAGAAGGTTGAGCGCCGGAGAATTGATGCTTTTGAACTGTGGTGTTGGAGAAGACTACTGACTTGATGGACGTGAGTCTGAGTGAACTCCGGGAATTGGTGATGGACAGGGAGGCCTGGTGTGCTGTGATTCATGGGGTTGCAAAGAGTCAGACACGACTGAGCGACTGAACTGAACTGAACTGATCTTCAAATCTACCTAGTCAGTCTCTTACTTTCTGCTATTTTTTTCCCAGCACGATCTTAAGGTTCCATAGTTATTTTATATTCTGTATCTGATAATAACAGTATCTGAAGTCCCAGATCCCAGGGGTCTAAATAAAAAAATTTTTTTTTCTGTTCAGGAAGCACTTTATTGTTTCTCCAAGATTAAGAATTAAAAAAAAAAAAAGAATTTCCACTGACAGAAAATCTGCATTGCTTTGCTCAACTTCTGAATGTTGACTTTTGCAGACATATTTCTCTCCAATCATTCCACCCACGACTGACGGATCAGTCTTAACTTCCAGTTTCAATACTTGGCCTTTACTTAGAAAGCTCTTCAGGACCTTTCCTTCTTTTTTTAAATTTAGGCTATGTTGGGTCTATGGTTTTTCCAGTAGTCATGTATGGATGTGGAAGTTGGACTGTGAAGAAAGCTGAGCGCCCAAGAATTGATGCTTTCCTTTGAACTGTGGTGTTGGAGAAGACTCTTGAGAGTCCCCTGGACTGCAAGGAGATCCAACCAGTCCATTCTGAAGGAGATCAGTCCTGGGTGTTCTTTGGAAGGAGTAATGCTAAAGCTGAAACTCCAGTACTTTGGCCACCTCATGTGAAGAGTTGACTCATTGGAAAAGACTCTGATGCTGGGAGGGATTGGGGGCAGGAGGAGAAGGAGATGACAGAGGATGAGATGGCTGGATGGCATCACTGACTCAATGGACCTGAGTCTGGGTGAACTCCGGGAGTTGGTGATGGACAGGGAGGCCTGGCGTGCTGTGATTCATGGGGTTGCAAAGAGTCGGACACGACTGAGCGACTGAACTGAACTGACGTTGGGTCTTCATTGCTGTGCATGGGCTTTCTCTAGTTGCAGCGAGCAGGGGCTACTCTCTAGCGGTGTGCAGGCTTCTCACTGCGGTGGCTTCTCTTGTTGCAGAGGGTGGTGTGCAGGCTTCAGGGGTTGCAGCTCAGTAGTTGTGGTTCACATGCCTAGCTGCACCTAAGCGTGAGGAATCTTCCCGAACCAGGGATGGAACCCATGTCCCCTGAGTTGGCAGGTAGATTCCTAGGCACTCGACCACTAGGGAAGTCCCTAGGACAGGTTTTAATTCAGTAAGAGTAGCTTCATCTAAGGCAACGGCACCCCACTCCAGTACTCTTGCCTAGAAAATCCCATGGACGGAGGGGCCTGGTGGGCTGCAGTCCATGGGGTCGCTGAGGGTCGGATATGACTGAGCAACTTCACGTTCACTTTTCCCTTTCATGCATTGGAGAAGGAAATGGCAACCCACTCCAGTGTTCTTGCCTGGAGAATCCCAGGGACGGGGGAGCCTGGTGGGCTGCCCTCTATGGGGTCACACAAGAGTCGGACACGACTGAAGCGACTTAGCAGCAGCAGCAGCAGCTTCATCTAAAGGAGTTGCAGTGGAAACTGTATAAGGTCCTTCTCTGCAGTGGAGACTCATCATAGTAGCAATGGCTCCAGGGAGGATTGTTCAAGCCTTTACTGCAAGCAAGTTGACCCAACTGGTTGAGAGGGGAGAAAACCTTTTTTGCTATAGCATCACTTAGGCTTTTTACCTTAATGTAACGCTTTACATAAGGATTCATAATAGAAGCAGCCTTTTCAGGTTCCTTCAAGGTTTGTGACAATCTCAACAATTCTTTTGCTACTCACTCTGATTTATTGTTTACACGCAGCAGAATAAACAGCAGTGGCGCAGTGACCTTCGACACCATACATCTGAGCAGGTGGCCTCACAAGCTTGACGAATGGCCTCAGCACAGATGTCCTGGAGCATCGCCCCTGCCAGGAGAGTCCAGACACTGCTGGGGTGGCTGTCCTCTCCCGGGCACCTCTGGGTCAAACCCAAGTTGTGTGCGTGTGTGCTAAGTCACTTTAGTCATGTCCGACTCTTTGCAACCCCATGGGCTGTAGCCCACCAGGCTCCTCTGTCCATGGGATTCTCCAGGCAGGAAGTGGGTTGCCAGACCCACCTCCAGGGGGTCTTCCCAACCCAGGGATCGAACCCACGTCTCCATCTCCTACATTGGCAGGCGGTTTCAACCCAGGGATCGAACCCACGTCTCCATCTCCTACATTGGCAGGCGGTTTCGTTACCACTAGCACCACCTGGGGTGAGCACTCAGTTTATTGTTCGTGCTGCTATTGCTCGTAACAGCTCATTTGCTTGGATACGAACTTTAGTTCATGGACAACTTACACTTGGTTGATATGTAATAATATGATTGTAGTTTTAATATTCTTCTCTACAGGATTTGCATTTTTGCTTCTGCCAGATCCCAGGAAATACAAACCTGGAATCATCTTAATTCTTCAGTCCAGGTATTCTTTGACCTCTGGAGTAAGGAGAATCTGACCTTAGCCCCAGGAGATAGCAGACATTAGAGGCTCTGATCAGTTTCCCCTGCTCGCCTTCTCACTGAGGCCAAAGCCAGCGCCCTGGCTTCACGGAGAGGTCCCGGTGGTTTTGTTTCATTTTGTACAGACTCAAAGCCGAGTGCCACAGTCCCTTAAACTTCTGACTTTTTGGAATTTCTTTTGCCCTCATGGAGCAGTTTTCCTCTACTGAATTACTACTGTGGTTTTAACTTAACAGTCACAGGCTTGAGATCCCCTGGGTGGTGGAGGACAGTGCTGGGCAGCTGATGAGAAAGACTGGCAGTTGGCACCATCTGCATGAAAGATCATACAGTTAAGCCCCCATCTTGCCTTCTAGGGCCAAGACAATCCTTTTCCCAACCCTGAGATCTAGTAACCAACTCCTCCCTTTGCATTTCGGGGGCCCATGAAGCTGATGGCGCCAACAAGCCTCTAGGGCGAGGCTGCTCAGTAGGAGTTCTAGGGCTACTTACTTTCCAGAAATGGATATCTGGGTGACAGGAGTGAGGCTGGGGCCAGTCGGGCCCATGGGAAATGGTCTCTGGCCAGGAAACCGGACAGCCCAAGACCTCACATGCACAGGTGTGCCTGCAGCAACCTTCATGGCTCAGCTAGTCAGGTCACCTCAGAGCCATCGGACCTGTTGGAGGCACAGCAAGCTGGTGAGCTTTCAGGGGAAGCAGTCTGGACACAGAGTCAAACACCCAAGAAATGTCCAGTTCCAGAAATCCCACTGGAAAATTACCCCAAAGAAGGAAATCATGCTTAGGAAATGTTCACTTTAGTACGTGAGGGAAAACCTGAAAGCAACCCAACTGCCCCACAGGAGGTGAGGCATTAAGGACAACCATGACCCTGAGGGAACTCTCTGGCAGTCTGGGGGTTAGGACTCCATGCTCACAGATGAGCACCGGGGTTCAGTCCCGGGTACAACTCAGATCCTCCGTGAGCCGCGTGGTGTGGCCAAATCAGACAAACAAAAACACGGCCTTGATTAGATCATACAACTAGTAAGCAAATAAACATGAAGGCAACAGTGAACTTATTTATGATTTAACATCAGTGTAAAAAGGAATATTCCCAAATCCAGGTATGTTAAAAAATGTTTAAGGAGCTTTTCCAGTAAGCGGCCTGAGGTGACCCCTAAAAATGGTGCGCTATTCACTTGACCCAGAAAATCCCACAAAATCATGCAAATCAAGAGGTTCAAATCTTCGTGTTCACTTTAAGAACACTCGTGAAACTGCCCAGGCCATAAAGGGTATGCATATCCGAAAAGCTACCAAGTATCTGAAGGATGTCACTTTAAAGAAGCAATGTGTGCCATTCCGTCATTACAACGGTGCAGCTGGTAGGTGTGCACAGGCCAAACAGTGGGGCTGGACGCAGGGTCGGTGACCCAAAAAGAGTGCTGAATTTTTACTGCACGTACTCAAAAATGCAGAGTAATGCTGAACTCACGGGCTTAGATGTAGATTCTCTGGTCATTGAGCACATCCAGGTGAACAAAGCCCCCAAGATGTGGCTCAGGACTTGCAGAGCTCACGGTCGGATCAACCCCTACATGAGCTCTCCCTGCCACATTGAGATGATCCTTATTGAAAAAGAACAGATTGTTCCTAAACCAGAAGAGGAGGTTGCACAAAGAAAAAGCTATCCCAGGAGAAACTGAAGAAACTCTTATGGCCCGGGAATAAATGCCGCAAAAAATAAGTGCAAATAAAAGTAAAAAAAAAAAAGTTTAAGGAAAGTTATTGGAAAAGAAAAAGGACCTACAGAGCCACTATCCTACTCTTCAAACGTTCTCTGGTTATTTTCCTCATTGAAAGATCACTTAATGGTGAAGGGCTGACACGGAGCTGGGAGATCTGTGTGCTGTTGTTGGCACTTGGCTTCCCACAGTTCCAGCAGCCGGAACCACCTCCTAGCAGATCGAGGAACAAGGCAGAGGGGATGTAGAAACCTGCGGGCAGGATGTCTTACACAAGTCCACGCACCACCTTCCCTCTTAATCCCATTCCAGCTTGAGTCAGAAAAGGAATATAGCCTTTTTATTGACTACTTGAAGTAGAACAAACTAAATACATATTTAACAGTTTTGGTTCATTTATACAGTACCTTAAATAAGTTATGCACAGAGTTAAGTAACAAAAGTTCCTATCAGAGTAAAATGACAAAGCACAGAAAAAAATCAACTCTACCGCATCCTGTGGGTGGTTTCACATTCATCATCCCCCTTAAAAAAACCACGCTTGGAAGCTCAGTTTTGGATTTATTTACATTATTGGCTTTCTCTGTGGATGGAGCTTTTGTAGCCTCATCAGGAACTTGGAAAGCTGTGAAAGTGGACTGAAGGCCTCTGAGCCAAACAGCACTTTCAGCCATCCGCCTAATGCTTATTGCCGCTTCTCTCTGCCAACTCCAACGCAGGCCCGGGGCTGTCCCTGCCAGCCGCCAGCCGCACATGCCCTATTTGGTATAAGCATCAATGAGTGTACACTGGGCAGTTGTGGGTCTGACCAGATGGGGTAGCAGGGGAAGCGCCATCTCTGGGGCTATGGAGGCAAAGCGGGGAGGCAAAGGCTGCCCTCAGGCCTCAACCTTCTCCTGGCTCATGATGGAAAAGGTTGCCTGCACCATCGTCTTTGGAATTGAGCACGTCAATGCACGTGGGCAAAGAGGCAGGTAGTCAACATTTTGGTTTCACAAGAACTACAGACACGCAGAGTTGGAAAGGGCCCTATTCAACAGCTTGCCCAGTAACCCCCCACCCCACCCCAGACGGAGTCCCAACAGCTGGCTGGTTGGCCCATGCTGGAACAGTCCATTTCTCTCTGGTTTTTCTTACATTTGGTTTTTCTTACTGCTACCACCCAGTTCTCTGTAAATTGATTAAGGAAAAAAAAAAAATCTAAGAAATCTGGCTTAGTCTATTGTCCTGGGAGCCTGGAAATCAGTTCTGAAGAAAGCCTCGAAGATGAGTTCTATTTTAAATGATTTACTCAATCCATAATCTCATCTACAGTTTCCAGGACAAACAGCCATGTGGTCATTATTCATGCTTTCATCCTGAAGAACTCATGACCACACAATTTTAATTGTGTTGTTGGAACTTCAAGCCCACTTGCTGAGATCTCTTCTGGAACTGCCCACAAGGTCTGCCCTTTGCAAGCAGGTGACAGACAGCACTGGGGATCCATCTGACTTTGGGACAAGGCTGTACAAAGTGAAGTGTAGATTTTCTGTCTAGAAGCTGAAGATGCTCACGTTGACACCAACAAGTGAGGAGCTCCAGGTGGAGCCACTGGTCCAGATGTGCAAAAGTCATCTACACGGCAGAGGGCCCGCAGCAGCCAGCGCCAGGCATGGACCTTTGCCAGGGTGATGGGTCTTGTTTCCAGACTAAAATCCACTGAGACACACACAGGACTCAGCACTGTCCAAGAGAAGGTGCATTTGCTCTGTGACCTCAGGGTGGCATGACTGAGCCCCATCCTGAGAGCTGCAAGGACGCCCCCAGGGGAAGCTCTCATATTCAGGAGGAGGGCTGCT
The DNA here is from genome assembly GCF_002263795.3 of Bos taurus. Classification (NCBI taxonomy): domain Eukaryota; kingdom Metazoa; phylum Chordata; class Mammalia; order Artiodactyla; family Bovidae; genus Bos; species Bos taurus. The sequence goes on along the minus strand of NC_037340.1, from coordinate 63,098,001 downwards.
CACTTCCGAGCAGGTGGAATGAACCTGAGTCTGTTTTCACCACTGGGTGGAGCAGGCAGTGGGGGCCCAGAGGATGATTGAAGCTCTGAGGATCCGGCCCTAAAGCTTCCCTCAGAACATTTAAAACAGCTCCCATGCTGGCTACTTCCGGTCTTCTCTGGCTCCTGCAGCCATTCCTCACTAGGCAGAGGAGAGTGATGTGCCACCGCTTGTCACACTTGCCTTCGATCCCTAGGATAACACGAAGAGCCCAGGACCACTCGGGCAAGACCTTCAGGACCACCACTATGTCTTGTCTTTGTCCCCTTAAACTATAAAGGTTGGTCCTCTAAGCAGTCTGATTACAGTAAGATACTTTAAGTCTAACTAGATGAAAGGGGGAGCCTGAATTTGCACCATCAATATGGTTATCAGCAGACACGGAAAACAAGTGGGGAACCTGGACTCAGCCCTGGCCCTCCAGTCCCCTCACTGCATTCCAAGACAGTGTCCCTTCTCCTCCCAACTCCAACCAGAGCTGAGACTTTCAGAAGAGAGGCAGCTGGAGAAAGGGATTCTTTACATATAAATAGGAAGTTCTGGACAGATGCCCTAGCAACCGACGTGTGAAACTGACCAAAATGAATACAGCACCAGGCCTGAGATCTGAACCACAATGTGGAACACTGCGGAAATCTTTAGCTTGGCCTCTGGGTGGCACGTGAGCTGTTCTAAAGCAGTTTAGAACAGCATTACAGAAATTCTGAAAATAAAGCTGTCGTTGGATCCACAGTCCACAAAAGTCAGCTAGGACCTACCTGCACACTAAACCTAAACCACAGCTGTAGAGACTGACATCCAGTCTGACAAACAGTATTCGGTTGGCTTTGGCTCTTTATTCCAACCCGAAAAAACCTGAGCTACCCTGGCTCAGCCACTGAAGACTTACAGGACACACCTAGGTGTTCATCTAACTTGCTGACGAAAAAGGGAGCTGAGGTCAGACCCAGTGGACACTGTGAGACACCCTCTTGCTGCCACCAGATTTATAGGCTCAGTGACCGCCTCTCATGGGACATCTCTTCTCAGGGAAACGCAGGCAACTCCTGTCTGAGGTTCTGATTTCATCTGTTAGGCAGGATACCTCGACTGCTGCAACTAAAGGAAAGCTGAACAATAAAGCAACTATTCTGTTATTCTTTCTCTGGGTATACCTTACTTTACACAGCAGAAGTCTGGGTATTTTAATGGTGCCTCATACTGAGTTTAAGACAGAAAATCCTTGAGTAAGATAAATTAGGGACTTACCGTTTTTATTTATTTATTTACTTGGCTGCTCTGGGTCTTAGTTGTAGCTTGTGGGATCTAGTTCCCTGACCGGGGATTGAACCCTGGCTCTCTGCATTGGGAGCACAGAAGCATAGCCACTAGACCACTAGGGAGGTCCTGGGACTTAGTGTTTAAAGTAAGACATACCTGTACGTAAGGATAACGGTACCTATGCTGATACCTTACTGGGAGCCTTCGATTCACTCTGGGCAATGTGCAGAAAATGGCCATCTAAAGCTGAGCTTTCAAGGGTCGGCAGGAGCAGGGCCAACCAACTCATTCCTTGGTGCAAGTGGGTGCTAAAGGCTTGGAGTTGGACAGGGGGAGGGTCAGGGTCCTTGGGCTCCCAATAGAACTTGAATGGCAAGGAAGAACGTGTGTGGCAATTCCTAACATTTTAAAGGGAGTACAGGTGGTGTCATGTTTGGAGAATCAGGTAAGCAGCTGGAAAAACTCCCTGAAGACAGGAAGAAAAATTGGTCAGGCTCTCACAAATGGTTGTCACATTTCAGGAAACTTTTCTTAGCTCAAAGAGGGTAGGTATCAACAGAATTAGAGAAGGGAAACAGGATTGTATGCCCAATAATAAACTGACATAGGACACATAATGACAAAGTCTGAAGAATTCTTTCAGGTCCAAAAGGTTCGCTCAGAAGTGACCAGGCCTTGACTGGTGAGGCAAGTCACAGCCACACCACATCACATCCTATGGGTCAACTATGGCTTCAGAGGCGCCAGACAGAGACCACGGGAAGAAGATCCACCCAGTGATCTGGACATGCGTGGTCTGAGAATAAAAGGACAGGGAACAAGACGACTGTGCAAAGAGCCAAGTGGTGACAAAAGTTTCTGCATTTCCAACAGATGATCCATTCAATAATGTGATGACACTAGTTTGGCCAACATGCTCAGAGAGAAGAGACAATCCATAATTGAGTCTCATTCTCCCTCAGACCAATCCATGCGCTGAAAACTATTTTCTGCATAAGCAAAATCAAAAAAGAGAGAGAGAAAAAAAATGGGTCCCAAACTAAAACAGCCAGCCAGGCTGGACAATCTTGTCCAACATGATCTGTGATGCTTGGTGGAAGTTTTATTTTTTATTATGGGTGTTTTTACTGAAATGGTGACTTCTTCCTGTGGTTTCTGAAAATCTTACGTCTGAACGGCAGGGCCGACGAGGGTGTCCTGAGTGCTGCTTTCTGCGTGCCCAAGTCCCCAGGGACTAATCAGTGGCACCTGCTGAGGGTGGAAATGGGCTCAGGGAACTGTTCAGGGGCAAGAGGAGCCACTCCCTGTGGGAGAGAGCCCTCCTTCCCAGCTTGCTATCAGTCTCTAGGCCTCTGTTGCGGGAGGACGTTGGAGCAGCAGACGGTGAAGGGGTGAGCTGCTTCCAGCCTGACTGGGCACACCTGACAGTCGGCTTGCTCACAAGGCAGGGAGGAGCTGGCGGTCTACATGGAAAAGTGGCTGGCCGTGCCAGCTTTAGCTGGGAGAAGAACAAGCTTGGAAGCTATGGAGGAGTCAGGTCCAGCCAGCGGCCGTGCACACACAGGTGGGAAATGGACAAGTGTGTGGACAGGCTGGGGCTTCAAGTCTGCCTGCCTCCACTTCTCTTCTGGATGATGACCCAACAGCGACTGGCACTGCTTCACATAGCCAGCCTTCCGTGCGGAGTTCTGTCACGCTCTGAGGTTGCCGGGGGAAGTGAGTCTGGGGCTCAGAGTCCGTTGGTGTCGATGGCTGTCACAGACGCTGGTGTGGAGGAGCGTGAGGTGGTTGCCGAGGTCTTGTCCAGGGCTGGACTGGGGACGCTGCAGTCGGCGGACCGGGCTGAGGAGCCCCTCCCTCCAGGAAGCAGGGGCCGGCTTTGGCTGTGGGGACTCTGGCCGTGCAGGTTCTGGCCACAGAGGCGGTGGTGCCGCTCCCAATCCTTATGCTGGCAGAAAGAGCCGCAGTATCGTGCGATGTTGCAGCCACTGCAGGTTTCACTGGCTTTGCGGCCACAGTTCCAGCAGTTCTGCAAGACACAGGCATCGGTCAGCTGCTGGGATCCTGGGGGGCACACCTGTCATCACGTGCCAGCTCCTCTGCAGGAGAGGCGGCGGGGCCGTGTGGGGAGGGTGTGGGCTCTGGAGCTGCGCACACCTGTGCCTGTGCTGCCTGCCATGCTGCTGCTGCTGTTTACTTCTTCTGTGTTACAGGAAGACCACCTGCCCTGGGCTGCGGGGACAGCGACATGAGGGGATGTGAAGACATGTGCACACAGCACTGTAGGGCAGGAGCAAGTCCTGCTGGAGGCAACAACTCCTCGTTTTGACTCATATTTTAATCCTCAATGACCAAACCAAACCAGGCTCCCACATCATAGCTAGCTATTCCAAGACCACAAATGTGCTTGGACAGTTTTCCTTCTTACCCTTTGCAATGCAGAAATGATCTTGACTGTGTTCACTGACAACACCTGAAATCTTTAAAAAAAAAAAAAGGTCACCTGCGTGGGTACTAGGCTGGGTGACCATGAGTGTGGGAAGCTGTGCTACTCGCTGTGCCCATTTTCCGTTCAGTGATACATCCCATCAGAGGTGGGCTGGGGATCATGGGACTACTTCCGGTCTGTTTACAGGAGCCCCTGTAATACCTCAGAACCTAAGGCCCCAAGGTCTATGTCAGGGAGTTTTCTTCCTATTTTTTGCTCCCACACCTGCCCCTGGGTACTCTCCTCCCTGACACACGAGTGTTTTACACCGAAGGTCTCCACGACCCACTTATGGATCTGATCAGCCAGCTGCGCCCTCCCCTGCAGGCTCTGCAGGATGGCAGAAGCCAATTATGAGGCCTGGCCTGATGATCAAGGAAGATGCTGTCTCTTCCTCAAGTGTAAAAACAACTAACAAACAACAACAACAACAACAAACAAATGATAAGAGCAAACAAGGACCTTGAGGTCCCCCACCTTTTGCACTGTATAGATAGACGGGACACTGAGGGCCAGTGGGCAGGACTTGTCTGAGCTTGTAAAATGATCACGTGGCTATGCAAAGCCTGGGACCTGGGCCTCCTGGCTCTACTATTCTCAAGGGACACACTTAGTTTCAAAGAGCAACAGAAAGGACTGAAGATCCCTTCCAACACCACAGGCTTCTCAGGAAATACACTCCAGGGACTTTCCCAACCTTGCTAACACCAACACTGCAGAACCAGAATCAGGGACAGAAGTCATTCTTAGGATCTTCACAGATTCTTAAGCAAGCTGTATTCCTGAAAATTTCACACTCTGGTAGGTTGACTCCAGACAATGCTTTGGTCAAACAGTATTGTTTGTGGGGAATGTGTTTCATGGAGCTGCTGTGGAAACATAGGCCTCTACTTCCTCTGTCCAAGTCTGCAAGAACATCTCATACTGGGCCAGAAGATTAAAGCAATGGTGCTTTCACCTTGACCACCACTGAGAAGCCAGGGTGAAAAGGACAATTTGCATTCCCTGTCTCTGTGGCTTTGCCCTGACTTTACCAAAAGGCTTTGCCAAGAAACATGATGAAAGGTTTACTGTGGTCATCACCCTTCAAATCAGCATTCCTCAAAGATGGAGCAAAGTACATGGCCAAACAGGCCTTATAATTTATGGGGGAAGGTTATAAATCTTCTGAGTTACTGGCCAGGGAAGTCAGAGATGGTATTCCAGAATATCCTTTGACAAGCAGGGGCCATCAGTTTATGTCAGTTACTACTCCACGTGTAGCCTGGGGAACACCTGTATCAGAATGACCCAGAGCCCATCCCAAAGTTTCCTGACCTTATTTCAAACCTGGCTCCAAGGAGAAATGATTCTTATCTTACACTCAACTGCTAGCCCATCACGTTTGCCAGGAAATCTAGGCTGGGGACAGAAGGGGACCTCTACCTGAGATGTCATTCCAAGGGAGATGCTTGGGTCTGGCCTCAGAGGAGGCAGCTGCTCTGCAAGAGTAGGAGCTGCCACACCGATGGTGTTAACAACGTTAAGAAAATCCTTTCTGTCTGAACAGTGCACTGCAGTTTAAAAACACTTCCACAACTGTGATCTAATTGTATCTTCCTTAAAAAGTATGAGCCCAGCAGGATAGGGGCTGCTACCCACCCACTATACAGAGAGGGAGCTGACCCCTGAAGGGAACGCTGCTAGTGTGAGGGGAACTGGGACGAGTGCTCAGGGCTCCTGGGCTCCTTCTGCTCTACCGAACTACCTCTCACAGGATGAACGAAAAACTCCAGGGGTTACCTCTAGATATCAAGCAGAACTTTCTGAGTGAACTGGAGGAAACCAGCCCTCTTGGTCCAACATAAACTCACTCAGAGCATACGCCCTGCTATCCTGCCTTGTTTTGGAAGGAAAGTTTGCAGGGATGGATGCCAATGTGTGCCTCACCTGCAAGTCACTTTGTGCCCTGAATATAGATATTGATATGGGTGGCTATAATGAATCCAATACACAACAGAAACAAATAGGAGAGGAGAAGGGAAAGGGGAGAGTCAGAGGAACTACTTTCTTCCAATTCAGCTGGAAAGGCTGCAACAGGACTTGCCCACATCCTTTCTCAACGGCCACATGATAGGCATGTTCATCTTCACATCATCATGCTTAACACTGTTCTTTGAAAAAGATTTAAGGAGGATGAGACAATAAAATTTCTGTCGTTTAAAAAACAAACCACCACCAACAAAAAAGCTCAGTTCTTTATAACCTTAGGAATATCCCAGAGAGTACATGGGGTTTACCTACTTATAGAAACAGGCTTGTTTCAGGACTTAAAAGTTTGCCTTAAACCTGAAAAGTAACTGAAATCAAAGTTACAGAAAAATTTCATTACATTTGAAAGGGCTGTTAGGATGTTTCTGTCATGTGCCTTTTAATTATTTTTTTCCTCATAGTAGTACAAAGCACCACCATGTCCCAGGGCAGTCAGGCAGGCCTTCGGGATCTATCCCCTCAATCCATGAAATAACTAGCCTCTTTGTAAACAGACTGGATACTGCAGGACCCTGCACTGCCTTTCTCTGGTTTCAGAGATGTGGGATTAGGTCAGTTAAATTCCCAAAATCACAGTTTCCTCACTGGTAAAGCCGGATTCCAACAACACCCACATCCCCCTGTGAGGATCAGAGAGACCACACACACGCTGAGCTCTGTGTGTGGCACCACCCAGGCAGTGGTGGTCACTGTTGTCACGTAGTTCCCCAAACTTGAGAGAGACTTCTCGTAACTTAAACCCATATAATGAGCCAATATGTAAGAATATAATAATTGAGAAACAAACCTCTCTGGAACTGAATAAAAATTATAATTCTCTAGTTCAAGAGAGGACTGCTGGCTCTTACTGCCCAGCACCTGAGAGGAAAGGCTTGGTCCCCTCAGCCCCAGCCCCCAGCGCTCTGACCTCTGTTGACTCTTCCTGCTCGTTTATGACGAGAAAGGCGTCCTCTGCAGCCTGCCGCTTGACGTCCGCTATTGTCTGCTCCATTCGAGCTCTCTCGGTTGCAATCACTTCAAAGGCTTTTTGCTCTGCCTCAGCAACAGCTTTCTGTACTTCTGACATGGCCTGAATTTTCACCTTATTCACAGCTTCTTCTGGAAGAAAGTGACAGTAAAATCAACTGGCCGAGAAATCTCTCCCCTCCTACTCCACATCATTTCAAAGAAGGGACAGAGGTGAACCATGATTTTTCTTCTAAAAATACTTATGACAATGGCATTCACTTTTATTTTTATCTTCACTTGTCTATTCATGCGATCATTTGTTGGGTCTGCAGACCCAATCACTTGTCAGCACTGTGCAAGGTGCTGAGGAGACCTTGGCGACTGAGATGTAACATATTTTCACAACCGTGATCAAGTGTAAGTGTGGCTGAGGGGATATGATACTTGTCATTATCAGGGACAAGAATTCCAAGGGGAAAGGTGGTCAGGTCTGTAGGTGGCAGAGGAGGATCAGGAAAATGTGTCATGGTTAAGATGGTTGGTGGAAAGGAATCTTCTAGTCTTGCATTTCACGCTAAGGAATTTGGCCCTTCTTCTAAAGAAAATGTGAAACCCTAAAGGGATCTACACACAATGAAAAGAGTGAGGGCAGAGACACCAACTGAGAAGCTGGTCAATAATCTGGCTGATAAGTAGAGATTCTGAATGTAGGTGGGAGCAAGTAACACAGAGGAGGGGGTGAGACAGAATGAGGCTGGTGCACCTAAGGGTCTGGAGGTGAAGATGGAAGTGCTGTGCATTGAAACAGATAATGAGCAAAATGCTGGTGTGGAGGTAAGCAAGAAGGCTGAGGTGCATCCAGGTACCAATCACCAGGAGGCAGTTAGGTACAGAAGACTGAACTCAGTGGAGAAATGTTGCCTGAAGATATAGTTCTGGGAAGGTTGCTAGGTGCTCTGGGCTACAAAAACCCCAGCTGCCATTACCCCAGCTGGATCCTGATCAGTTCTTCCCATCAAATCCTGCTTAGTTTACACAGGAAGTATACTCCAGGTGACATACGGTATGCACCTGAGCCTCAGTCCTGGGTCCCAGCGTGAATGATGTTCCTTCCGAGTCCACAAGACTGGACAACCGTGAAGCCTAAGGAAACTCCCTTACTGCTTGGTTCTTGCACATGGCCGAGGCTCAAAGGGGGTTCACACAGTGTTCTAGGCTGCCAACCTAGAACTTTCCATCATATTGCTCCAGCCAAGAAAAGCTTTCACCCCAAATGTCAAGGGTGATGCTGATAACTATTTTCATTTCCCATAATTCTACTTTATGTCTTGGTAATATAATATACACCTCCCCACTGCCAACTGCAAAGATTTTTCTGAAGTGCTATGTAGTTTTCCAAATTAGTTTTAATGGTAAGATAATATTCCGTGGTGCCACACTGTAAATTCACATAATCATTCATTGACAGGTGGGCATTTCCTAGGTTGCCTTTCCCTTGCTCCAGTTCAGTTCAGTCGCTCAGCTGTGTCCGACTCTGTGACCCCATGGACTGTAGCATGCCAGGCTTCCCTGTCCATCACCAACTCCTGGAGCCTACTCAAACTCATGTTCATTGCGTCAGTGATGCCATCCAACCATCTTATCCTCTGTGGTCTCCTTCTCCTCTTGCCTTCAATCTTTCCCAACATCAGGGTCTTGATTTTCAATGAGTCAGTTCTTCGCATCAGGTGGCCAAAGCATTGGAGTTTCAGCCTCAGCATCAGTCCTTTCAATGAATATTCAGGACTGATTTCCTTTAGGATGGACTGCTTGGATCTCCTTGCAGTCCAAGGGACTCTCAAGAGTCTTCTCCAACACCACAGTTCAGAAGCATCAATTCTTCGGCACTCAGCTTTCTTTATAGTCCAACTCTCATATCCATATGTGACTACTGGAAAAACCATAGCTTTGACTAGACGGACCGTTGTCGGAAAAGTAATGTCTCTGCTTTTTAATACGCTGTCTAGGTTGGTCACAGCTTTTCTTCCAAGGAGCAAGCGTTTTTTAATTTCATGGCTGTAGTCACCATCTGCAGTGCAGTGATTTTGGAGCCCAAAAGTCTCTCACTGTTTCCATTGTTTCCCCATCTATTTGCATTGAAGTGATGGGATGAGATGCCCTGATCTTTGTTTTCTGAATGTTGAGTTTTAAGCCAACCTTTTCACTCTCTTCTTTCACTTTCATGAAGTTCTCCTTCACTTTCATCAAGTTCTCCTTCGCTTTCTGCCATAAGGGTGGTGTCATCTGCATATCTGAGGTTATTGATACTTCTCCCAGCAATCTTGATTCCAGCTTGTGCTTCATTCAGCCCAGCATTTCACATGATGTACTCTGCCTATAAGTTAAATAAGCAGGGTGACCATAAACAGCCTTGACGTACTTCTTTTCCTATTTGGAACCAGTCTGTTGTTCCATATCCAGATCTAACTGTTGCTTCTTGACCTGCATACGGATTTCACAGGAGGTAGGTCAGGTGGTCTGGTATTCCCATCTCTTGAAGAATTTTCCACAGTTTGTTGTGATCCACACAGTCAAAGGCTTTGGTGTAGCCCTTTTTTATATCACTGCTTCTTTAACAATTTGTGTCTAAATCTGGATCATTCCTTACAACCATGGATTGTAGGGAGTCATTCCATATTGTTACTGTTATTTAAAAACTTATTTATTTATCTCTGGTTGCACTCGGTCTTCGCTGCTGTGCACGGGCTTTCTCCAGTTGTGGTGGGTAGGCTTTTGACTGCAGTGACTTCTCTTGCTGTGGAGCATGGGCTCAGGGGTGTGTGTGGGCTCCGTAGTTGCCATCTGCGGACTTAGCTGCCCCCACCGCATGTGGAACCTTCCTAGACCAGGGATCAAACACATGTCTCTTGGATTGGTAGGCCGCTTCTCAACCGCTAAACAAGTCAGTCTCCTTTTTACGATCATTTTTAAATTCGTTTTAATTCTTTTGGCTGTGCCATGCGGCATGTGCAATCTTAGTTCCCCAACCAGGGATCAAAGCTCTTCTCCCTGCACTGGAAGCTCTGAGTCTTAACCACTGGACCACCAGGGAAGTCCCCGGATCATTTCCTTCTAAAAGGAAAGAGTCAAAAGCATGCAAGTGAGAAATGATTTCAAAATACCCATGTGTTCACAGGTGGTAATACTTAATAATTCATTAAGTATTATTATTCATTAATTTTTAATCATTAATCCATTAAGAATTATTTAGTGAAATTAACAGGGTCCTCTAAAATTTTGTCAATAATTAGGTGTTAAAGACTTTGGGGGCTAATTGGTCAGGGTTGCATTATCTTGTACTTTCTTGACTGTCAGTGAAAATAAACATTTTGCAATAGAGTTATCTGTATTTCTCATAATGTGATGTGTCTGTCCATTTGTTTATATTATGGTCTTAAAATTAAGTGGGTATTAATCTTTTTGTAGAAATAAATTTTTTCTTAGGGAGAAACCCCAAAACTATTAATTTCACTGAGAAAGGGAGGCAAGAAGGAAAAAAAGACTAGTATTTGGATAAGGTAATAGGAGGTTAGCATAATCCCCGTCCTTCCACAACAAGCAGTTGCTACCCTCCCTTATTCTTGTAGAAAATGACACCTAGCAAGAACAGTCTTGATGAAGCTAGAGACAGTGAAGGTGAAAGGAAGAGCAGACTGAACCAAATGTGGGAATGTGAGAAGACAGTGATGAGGACAGGCAGAAATGAATTAAGCTATACTTCCAGAAATGGGGCATATAAATAGGGAAGAGTCGGTTACTTAATGCCTCCCAGAAGAAGCGGTGAAAAGGACTTGGGTGGACTGTACAGAGTCACTACAAATTCTCAACCAGCAAGGAACACAACAGGCAGTCCAGAAGTGGGGACACCTAAAGGGGGAGAAGCAGGGGCCTAGAGCTTTTTGCAGAGGGAGTTATGAGAAAATCACCTTTTCACAAATATGTACTCTACACTCAAATCAGTGAGTACATGTGACCCCTAAGCAGACAGACATACCAGTCTTTTTCCAAAACTCCACAGGTACATATCCTGTTCCCGGCCTACTGTTGAATTCCCGCTGAGAATCTACAGAGAGAGAGAGAAACAGCATAGCGCAGAACTGTCTATAATTGGCATGTTTTACTTTTGTGGAAAACTCTCATTTACCACTTAGAAAGATTCAAACATATACACTCATTTACTGGAAAAAATATTCTGACAAGAAATAAAATCAGGTTATAATAGTACACTTAAATTTTAAATGCTCACTTGCTAATCATTGGAGAAAAGCAAATTGAAACCATGATATGTCACCTCACACCTATCAGAATGGCTATCATCAAAAAGACTACAAATAACAAATGTTGGTGAAGGTGTGAGGAAAAAGGGAATCCTTGTACACTGTTGGGGGGAATGTAAATTGGTACAGACATTATAGGAAACAGTATGGCAGTTCCTCAAAAACCTAAAAACTGCCATATGATCCAGCTACTCCATGCCTGGGTACATATCTGAAGAAAATGAATACAGTAACTCAAAAAGATATAAGCACCCCAACGTTCATAGCAGCATTATTTACAATAGCCAAGATATGGAAGCAACCTAAGTGTCCATCAACATATGAATGGATAAATATGTGGTATCTTCATGGTATTTCCAGAAGTCAAAATTTTCAGCTCATTTACTAAGAAAACTAGAGTTTCAGAAGCTATTAATCAAAGGTCAGACAGAGAATGCAAGTATTTGGATCAGAAGTGCGGGACAGAAAGAACTGTGGTTCTGTAAGAGGATGCTCTAGTTCTTAGGAGAAACAGAATGAAGCACTTGAGAAAGCCAACACGGCCAACGTGAACTAATGGTGAACTGAGGCACAGGGCACGTGCCTGGTCACTGTGCTGTTGCTCTCTTAGTACTTCTACGTGTTTAAAAAACTTCAAAACAAAAAATTGAGAAACAAATTATCGTTAAGCATAGGCATACAAAATTTCTTAGGAACACTAATTTGCTAATAAGTGGAGGAGGTAAAAAGTGGGATAGGGAAGACTTCCACATTCTTTCTATATGTTTCTGTACTGCTTGACATTTTTGCAACGCAGTTCATTCTTTTAAATTCCATTAAAAAAAAAAAAGAAATGATACACCCAAGAAAATGAAGGGGATCTAGTATTACCAGATATTAAAACACATTCTGAAGCTATAATAATTAAGTTTGATATTACACTGGGAAGCTATCCTAATTGCTAAGCATGTATGCTGGTCTGGAATAAACTTAATAAGCTGTAGGACTATTTATGCCAAGTTTCTAACTTATTTAAGCCTCAGTTTTGCCATCTGTAGATGAATCTAATGGCAGTTCCTATTATCTCCATGGGCAGGCTTGAAAACACATATAAAAGGCTTATTAGCACTGGCAGGAACACAGTAAGAGTCCATACAACTATTATTACCAAAAGTGATAACTAGCATAGTCAGAAAGACTATAATACCTAAGAGTATAATATTTAAGTATTAACAAAATTATCATATGATAGTTATTTCATTTTAACAGGTAAAGGATGGGTATCAATTGATGGTAGGAAAATTTAAACTATTTGGAGAATTTAAAGTTGGATAGCTAATATACAAACACATAAAAGTTGAATATAGATGAAATTTATTGTGCCCTGGGAAGGGATCAAGTTCAAGGAAAAACTACAAATAAAATGTTAGATTTGACCCCATATTAACTATCTCATCCATTAAACAAAACAAGATCAAGTGAACAAAACAAAACGCCTGTATCCATAACTCACTAATTTACAGCTAAGGGTACCCTGAAGGAAAAATTCCCACCTATAAAGATTTTATATATTATATCACTTACCATAAAACAAAAAATAAGCAAAAAACCTTTAGTTCAACAATAAGAATGGCTTAAAAAAATAATAGTATATTTACATGGTGGAATATTGTAGTAGTCATTAAAATGTTGTTTATAAAATCTTCAATATGAGAAACATGTTTAATACGCAGTTATGTTTTCAAAGAAATCAACAGAAAGTTGTAATACAGAATTCTCAGATACATTCCAAAGCTCTTCAGTGTGGGATGATGAACTAGTAAATTCTTTATATGTTTCTGTATTTTCTACAATGAGCCATACAGTTTGACTGTTAAAAAACAAAAAACAAAACAACTTCATGAGGTTGCTCCAAACAAAAAGAAATGGTTCTCCACTGTGGGAGACCAGGTCCCATCTCAGCCAAATTAAATCAGAACCTCTGGAGCTGGGGCCATGGCATCGGGAGTTTTCCAAAGGTCCTTAGATGGGTTTTGAGGGGCATCCAGGATTAATGACTGAAGAGAAGTGCCTGGCCTAGAACCCACTGTTCACAGTTAAGGTCTCCCAAACCGCACTAGGAGCATCACCTCTCTGTAGGTCATGTATGTACACATATATATACTTTCTGCTGTAACAATGGTAAAGTCCTTTTCAGCTGATTCTTTCAATATTGGTACACCTTGATCTTTCAGTTGCAAGCATTATTAATTGATTAAACTTTTCAGTGGGAAGGAATTTCATTCTTTTTTCAGCCCACCAGACATAATAAAAATTTCCTTCTTCCCCTCCCCCAAATAAATATACTCAAATTCTGTTACATCAATAATTATAATTGAATTTGTAATTATTTCAAATTCAATCTCAAACTCTATTCCTGTGGTGTCAATACATTATAAATTCCCTTTTCTTGAAGAAATCTCCAGCCAGCTTCTGGGCTAGTCTAGTCTGAACTGGCTACTTTCCAGGCTATTTCAGCCTGGAAAGTCCCACTGTTGTTTGGGATCCTCCCAAGTAGCCCAGGGATTCCCTTCCTCCATGTCTTTCCACTTTATGGTTTATTTCCTGTGTTAGGACACATATGCCTAAAGGCACATCCTACCCAGATGTGGCAGATACCACAATGAAGGCATATGGGAGGTGATTCCCCCCTCACCTCTAAATCGTGGGTTATTAATCTAACAATTGTTTTGTTAGAATTCTAGGTGAAACAGTCTGATCACAGGTGGCCCCTCATTTAGCCATGCCTTTGGACAGGACACTTTTTCAGCCACTAGGTGAATGCAAGGGAACATTTTTGGAGGAATAGTTTCAGGTGGTATCCTGGATATATCCTGGATTGAGAGCTCAACAATTTTCATCTCTACTGCTTCAGGAGTATGGGAAAAGGCAGGAAGGGACGACCCAGCTTGGTACAGTAAAACTACTTGGTTTTTTGTCCAGGCAGAGGTTGATAAATGCTATTTTTCTAGACAGGGAATGGGGAAAAGCAGACGGAAGCTGAGGTGAATATTTTGAGGGCTACTATAAGGAATGAATGAATGTGATATACATGAGATGTCCCAAATACATTCAGCTAGTAAGTATTCTTGCCTGGAAAATCCCATGGGTGGAGGACCCTGGTAGGCTGCAGTCCATGGGGTCGCGAAGGGTCGGACACGACTGAGCGACTTCACTTTCACTTTTCACTTTCATGCTTTGGAGAAGGAAATGGCAACCCACTCCAGTGTTCTTGCCTGGAGAATCCCAGGGACGGGAGCCTGGTGGGCTGCCGTCTATGGTGTCGCACAGTCAGACACGACTGAAGCGACTTAGCAGCAGGCTTAATTTAACGTTCAAACACTCTCTGAACATCACCCCATACTTATATACAGTATAGAGTTGAAAACAGAATAAAATCATTCTATGTGGGGAAGACAACATTTCTTGAACATATCAGATACTAACCAAGTTCGTGACATATTTTGTGATTTACTGTTCATGATTCCCAAGGTCTTTATAATTCCACAATCAAGTACCATCTTCCTTTTAAAGAAAAATATAAAAAGCCTCAAATATAAAAAATAGCAACAAGAACAAAAGATACATATAAAAAGCCTCCCTTGCCAACTAAAAAGACTCTCCCCTTACCATTGCTGAGAGAATCTGCGCTCCCAGGACTGTGCTGCCTGGAGACCAACTCACTCCCTGTTTTCCTCATCTCTGTGTTTTCGTTGAATCGTCTTTTCCAGTAGTTGAGTTCTTCACGGTCAGATTCTTGACAGCGCCGCAGGACTGCCATGGAGCGCCTTGTTTTCTCTACCATTTCCATAATGCAGTTGAGGGCCTGAGCCAGGCAGGAGGTCAGGTGGAGCCACAGAAGAAGGACATCCAGACAATCAACATTGAATATCGAGGAGAGGTAAACAAAATACACAGAGTAAAGGCTTGAGAATCTTACGGATTTAGCAACAGAGTTTACATTGGAAAGCCTATCTGACTGTTTCTCTCTAAATATATACACATACTTTTCTTTTTTTTAAGATTTCAAACTAGTATTTTTTTTATTCTTCATGGTTGAAGCAGCCAGTCTCACTATAATATGATTCTTCAGAGTATGGTGAAAGCACAGTATAATCTTTGCCCAGAGCAGCTTTATGTAAGAAAGCAATCAGAGAAATTAGGTTCAGAGACAACATCACTCAGAAAGGAGAAGCTACTGTATGTATATTTTAAGGAACTATTACATCCTCTCTTCACTTTTAAGTGAGAGGGGAAACTCTCTTTTCCAGGGGAGCAGAGAATTTAGGTTTACATTCTGTGCCAGTGTACTAATTCTCATTTGTATTTAGAAAAGCTCCATTTACTATACCAGGCCCTGTGACAAGCACCTTGTATATCATTCTAACTCCCCTGTAAATTCAAACATAGCATTAGTTTTTTTAATATATAAAAATTAAGCCTAAAAATGGTAATGGGCAAGTTCCTTCACCATTTTTAGACTTAATTTTTCTATCTTCCTACCATTGCCAAGGTAGGATGTGGCAAAGCTGGGACCTAACACTCATAAACCTATATTTTTTACCATTATACTACAGAGTTTCACTTGGTTATGACCTAAAATGAAAACCCACCACAAAGATTTGGGACTTATTCTTCACACTTTAGCTTGGGGAGTAGGAGATAAATCAGCTACTATTGCAAAGACATTGGAGCTCTGGTTAAGTTCACTTCAAGCATATACACTCTTACTCTCAGTAATATTTAGGATGAAAAGTAGTAAGTAGTTAGGAAAATTATACACTGTAGAATTCTTACATGATCAAGATGTTTCCATTCATCAGCCCATTCCCTTTCTGTCAAACGGTGGTCTACCAACTCATCTTGATAGCCTCCATTTAGACCTATTAGAAATTAAATTAGAAGATACAGAGAAGAATACAGTAAACAGAATTCTACCAAGTAAATACATTGATTCATACTAGCTATGAGCACACTGTTAAGGCAAATGATTCACAATGACTTAAAACCACAAAATGACATAAAACCAACAAGAAATCACTATGCAGAGTATATTAAAAACTCCTACAAATCAATTATGAAGGACAAGTAGGCCAAAAGAAAAGTAGGTAAAAGAAAGAAATGGTACGTCCCAGACAAAAAAAGCAGAGATGACTTAAAACCACAAAATGACATAAAACCAACAAGAAATCACTACACAGAGTGTATTAAAAACTCCTACAAATCAATTATGAAGGACAAGTAGGCCAGAAGAAAAGTAGTTAAAAGAAATAAATGGTTACGTCCCAGACAAAAAAAGCAGAGATGATTTATAAACATATGAAAAGATATTCAAACAGTAGTAGTCACATAGTGTAAATAAAATGTTCACGAAGATAATTTGACATCTCTATTGGAAAAATCGTCATCCATACTAAGTACTGGCAAGGTTGCGGCACAATACACTTAGTCGCCATGAACAGAGTTGGTGCTGTACCAAGTATTATTTGTCGCATGGTTTTGCAAGAACGCCATGACTGTGTGAATCAAGGGTATACTGAATTATCCACTATTTTGAAAAATCATGTCATCTATGTCACCACTACTCCTGGTCTCTGAATCATCAATGTAGCACAACTGTGTGCGTGCTAAGTCACTTCACGTGTGCCCAACACTTTGTGACCTGTCATCAGTCTGAATTTACAGGCGTTGTGTTCATAGTGAATCTGCATTTGTGCAACCATCTGCTGACTTCATCATATCTTTCTGTGAAGTCATGCCTGAGCACTAACATATTATAAAATACTCTGTTACATATTAATATCCTACTTTAGAATACTGATCCTAAAATTATGGCACTAAGGCAGGCTATGTAGTAGTAGTGGTGCAGTTGTGTCTGTCTCTTGCTACCCCATGGGACTGTAGCCTGCTAGGCTCCTCTGTCCATAGGATAGTATCCATAAATTTTATTTTAGGAGAATAAATTAGGGGAGTGTTACAGTTTATTTGTTTAAAAATGAGGGGTGGGAAATGATTAGGTACGAACTATTTTATTATGGCATATGTTTTCAAAAGAGGACTGGAGAAAATTACAGAATCTGCCACAGGACTGGAAAAGGTCAGTTTTCATTCCAATCCCAAAGAAAGGCAATGCCAAAGAATGCTCAAACTACCGCACAATTGCACTCATCTCACACGCTAGTAAAGTAATGCTCAAAATTCTCCAAGCCAGGCTTCAGCAATATGTGAACCGTGAACTTCCTGATGTTCAAGCTGGTTTTAGAAAAGGCAGAGGAACCAGAGATCAAATTGCCAAGAACCGCTGGATCATGGAAAAAGCAAGAGAGTTCCAGAAAAGCATCTATTTCTGCTTTATTGACTATGCCAAAGCCTTTGACTGTGTGGATCACAATAAACTGTGGAAAATTCTGAAAGAGATGGGAATACCAGATCACCTGATCTGCCTCTTGAGAAATTTGTATGCAGGTCAGGAAGCAACAGTTAGAACTGGACATGGACCAACAGCCTGGTTCCAAAGAGGAAAAGGAGTACGTCAAGGCTGTATATTGTCACCCTGTTTGTTTACATTATATGCAGAGTACATCATGAGAAACGCTGGACCGGAAGAAACACAAGCTGGAATCAAGATTGCCGGGAGAAATATCAATAACCTCAGATATGCAGATGACACCACCCTTATGGCAGAAAGTGAAGAGGAACTCAAAAGCCTCTTGATGAAAGTGAAAGTGGAGAGTGAAAAAGCTGGCTTAAAGCTCAACATTCAGAAAATGAAGATCATGGCATCTGGTCCCATCACTTCATGGGAAATAGATGGGGAAATAGTGGAAACAGTGTCAGACTTTATTTTTCTGGGCTCCAAAATCACTACAGATGGTGACTGCAGCCATGAAATTAAAAGACGCTTACTCCTTGGAAGGAAAGTTATGACCAACCTAGATAGCATATTCAAAAGCAGAGACATTACTTTGCCAACAAAGGTTCGTCTAGTCAAGGCTATGGTTTTTCCTGTGGTCACGTATGGATGTGAGAGTTGGACTGTGAAGAAGGCTGAGCGCCGGAGAATTGATGCCTTTGAACTGTGGTGTTGGAGAAGACTCTTGAGAGTCCCTTGGACTGCAAGGAGATCCAACCAGTCCATTCTGAAGGAGATCAGCCCTGGGATTTCTTTGGAAGGAATGATGCTAAAGCTGAAACTCCAGTACTTTGGCCACCTCATGGGAAGAGTTGACTCATTGGAAAAGACTCTGATGCTGGGAGGGATTGGGGGCAAGAGGAGAAGGGGACGACAGAGGATGAGATGGCTGGATGGCATCACTGACTCGATGGACGTGAGTCTCAGTGAACTCCGGGAGTTGGTGATGGACAGGGAGGCCTGGCATGCTGTGATTCATGGGGTTGCAAAGAGTTGGACACAACTGAGCGACTGATCTGATATCCAGATTGGAAGACAAATGGCTGATTGTAAAACAGAACCATCAAGGTAGAGGATTAAAAGATCTTTCGAGCAGAACACTTCAAGATGAAAAAAAAAAAACCTCTTTCTAAAACTGGTAGAAATATAAGGAAAACCTGACCAAAATGCACTTATAGCTAGTTTGTGGCATACTTCTCTCTAATGGATTCAAATGGCAAAAAAACTTGTATGAATATAGAAGAAATCAATAGGAAGTCTCATTTTTAACAAAATGAAACATACAGAACAGCTGCGAAGGGAGGCATCATAGCATACTGGGAATATAGCCAAGCTCTCAGCATCAGACAACTGGGGTCAGAATCTTGTTTTTGCTACTTTCTAGCTATGTGATTCTGGCCACAGTTCTGTCTATTTTCATGTATAAAAAGATGTAAACTCCATGGAGCCCCATGTGTGAGGATTAACTGAGACAACCGACATATACCACAATCTAAGTACTTAAGACTCAGTAAATGTTGGCGGCTGAGAACATCACTGCTGTCACGGCCCTCACCATTCAGCTACCACTGCATGAAGCCAGAGCCCTACTGTGGTTCAAGTCTCTGAAAGATGACAGTGAGTCTAAGTCAGAGGGGGACAGGCAAATGTTTCGCAGCTTTTTACTCCACAGGGCAACCCACAAATGGAAATGCATGGGCAATCCTGGAAGCTAGTAGCCCTCTGGTTCTCTGCTCTGACACACCTCAGCAGAACAACTGCAAAGAACCTTCTGCAGTAAAGTTACATGAGTACATGACAAAGAGCTTTGTTCAAAACTGATCTCACTCTGCATTTTCTGAGTCTCTTGTAAATGTTATCATACTTTCATAATTGAAAAAAAAATTTAATTAAAAAAAAAAAAAAAAACCAAAACTGATCTCAGGTGAGGTTTGCTAGGGGACTTTTTGTTTTTTTCTTAAATTTAATGGTTGCTGAGGACGCATATGCCAGGCATTCCTGGCACATGACAATGACCCAGCACAGGGGGTGGTTTTCTCTCCATTTTAGAAATGAGTAAGCCGAGGCACAGAAAGCCTATGCAACTTGCATCAGATCACACAGCTAGTTATAATGCAGAATCAAGATTTAATTTCAGGTATGCCTCACCTCTGACCTAAATGTCTCTGTACCTTTCACCACGTTTTACATCTTTGTTGTTTAACTTCTAAAACATTTCACTCTGTAATAAACTCAGACCTACAGAAATGTTGCAAGAGTAAAGAATTCTCATATACCCTTCACCCAGATTTCCTAAATGTAATTTTATCTCACTTTGCCATTCTCCATTTCCCTTCTGAAATGTATCAGAATAAATAATACCCCTTTATTTTTAAATGCTTTTCATTGTGTATTTCCTAAAATATGTTTAGCCCACTTCCACCCTATAATGATAATAGAAACAAAGTATGAATTGAGATAAATTTCAAATGAGAATACTGTAATTCTAACATTCTTTTCATGTATGATATTGTTTTATCAGTGGGAAAAAAAGCAATGATGATAGTATTTTATCACTAAGAAGGAAAGAAAACCACGAATTCAATCTGAATTTAAATCATTATCGTGCTGTTTATGCCACTTACTAAGATTGTGGTGTCTATCACGAACTTCTCGATGTTCTATCATCTTGCTGGGCTCACGATATAGGTGGGAAGTTGCGATATCTTCTAAGGTGTAGTGCTGAAGAGGCGGAGGAGTAGGATGGAACTGGCCCCCAGGATTCATGAGGGGCACAGTGAGGGCAGGACTGTGCCGGGGAGCAGGGCTAATGGTACACACTCTCTTGGCAGGAGGCTCAGGAGCAATTGCGTCTCTTTCAAAACTGCTCTCTTCCCGCCTGTAGAAGAACGGGCAAGTACACGTCTGAGCCTGTCAGCGAGTGTTGGCGCAAACATTTCCTAGGCACCTACTGTGTGCTATGTATCGTGCATTTTCACAAACAGGAAGATGTTAAGAACAGTGTGAGATGAGGCATGAACTGAAATGTCTTCAGGGGCCAGGCAGATAAAGGCAACCACTGATTTATCCCAGCATAAGAGGAGAGGTCAAACCCATCCACACCAAGCAGAAACATCTCAACCTCATGAAGCAAAGGAGAAATTAAGGAGATGACACATTTTCTTACTTGACAGGACTATCGAAGATTATGGGTTCAACTATGTTTAGAAATGCTGTTCAATGTCAAATTTGCTACTGTGGAGGTCAGTATTGGAAAGAGACAATTCTCCACATAGGAGGAAAAAAGCTCACATAATTAATATACTTGTGATTTGGTAGGATTTTTAGTCATTTGCTTCAATTGTAGCAAAATTTCCACTGTTATTAAAATGTTGCTTCCTCAACAAACCATAGAAAATAGTGTTAGATACTCATACATAAATTTCCAGGATAAATTAAATTAATATAATTTCAATTTTCAAAGTAAAGTGATTACACGTTTATAAGACTTTACATCAGAAAAAAATGCCTTAAACAAGATTATATTTTCTATGGTTTTGGAGCAGTGGACACACAGAATACTTGAGAGCAGAATTTATCAGCAGGGGTGTACAGAGTCATTTGAAGAGTTGAAAAGCATTCTGCTGCCTGATGCTGTGACAAAGCAAAACTAGCCTTAGAAATTCTGAGTCCATACCTATATATAACCACAGTCATCCAGTTCTTTTTCTTTCACAAGAAAGGGAAAGCTCAGAGCCGTTCCAGAAAATCAAGGACAAAGCAGCTCTTCTTGGCTTACCTTTCTGGACTGGGCCTTTTTCCATTTCCATGCACTTCCATGAGCAGCTCAGAAGAGTCAGCAGGAGACGCAATACTTGTGTTGAGCAGAAGGTGTTCGTGCTGAGCCAGGTACTGGGATGGGGTCTGCTTGGCGGCCCGAGCACAGTGCAGCAGTTCTCGCTGCAGCAGAGGCAGGTTGGCCTTGAAAAGAAGAGGCAGGGGCTGGAAGGCAGTTTTCCCAGTGTTGGGCCCTACACACAGGCCTCTGCACCTCCAAAGGCTTTCACAAACAGGATGACACAAAACAAAAGCCCTTCTCTCCTTGTTAGTCCAATTTCCATATGACATCCATTATACTGAGCTTAAATTATTAACTTGTCTACTGTCCCCACAAGATCTAAATCCCTTTAAGCAAGAAACTGTGCTTTATTTATCTTTGTGGCCCCAGTACAGAGTCAAAGCTCAATAAAGGTTTGTTGAACATAATAGTTGCAAAACTTAAACATTTTTGAACACTTTGACCAGTTAGAGAATTAGTAATGCCTACATGGAGAAGGCAATGGCACCCCACTCCAGTACTCCTGCCTGGAAAATCCCATGGATGGAGGAGCCTGGAAGGCTGCAGTCCATGGGGTCGCTGAGGGTCGGACACGACTGAGTGACTTCACTTTCACTTTTTACTTTCATGCATTGGAGAAGGAGATGGCAACCCACTCCAGTGTTCTTGCCTGGAGAATCCCGGGGACAGGGGAGCCTGGTGGGCTGCCATCTATGGGATCACACAGAGTCGGACACGACTGAAGTGACTTAGCATATACATAGCATATACACGGGAATAGGAGGCACTCACTCTTTCCTTTCTCATTTTAAGTCCTGGTTCCTACAATGCAGGAGACCCAGGTTTGATCCCTGGGTTGGGACGATCCCCTAGAGAAGGAAATGGCAACCCACTCCAGTACTCTTGCCTGGAAAATCCCATGGACCAAGGAGCCTGGTAGGCTACAGTCCATGGGGTCGCAAAAAGTTGGACACAACTTAGGGACTTCACTTCACTCTTTTCTGAATCCTAGGACATTCTGATAGCACAAAAACCTTCCCTTCCCGTTCTCTCTTAGAGCTGCCATGGAATTCTGTAAACAGCAATTATTCTGGCTTAGTTGGAACATGGGGTCTTGAAAAAAGTAACAGGAGTGATAGGAACGGGGCAACAAGCCTTAGACTAGTGTAGTATCTGAGTATACACAGGTGTCCCACGGGCAGAATCTATTTCTTACTGTGCTGCTCCATTGAGCACATTCCCTTATTTTGTAAAAGGATAATTCTTGATGTACTGATTATTTTTCCTTCTCCTCACACTTAAACCTCTAATGAGACAAATCATACAAAAAACCCTGTGCACCTTTAAACTTAACTATAAGTCCTTCATGTATAAAATATACTTTCCCCATACTTAATTAAAAAAATAATTATATTTTCCCTCAAATTTTAAAACAACTCAGACTGAGCTCATAATAAGCCTTTATCCCAAGGGAAACAGACGAGCAAGTGAAAGGAGAGTTTAATACATGCAAGTACTCATCCCTTTACCAACAGTTAATTTAGCAAGCACCATAATTAGTGACTGTTTTAAAGCAGAAATAAATTGACAAAAACCCAAATGCTAGCCAAAAAGCTGCCAGAACAACCTACCTCATGCTGTTTTCCAAAATAACTAGTTAAGAATAGAGAATTTGATGATATAAAACACTTTTAAAGTTTTCTATTTTATAACTTCAATCTTGTAGCAACTGTAAAAACTTAACTGGAAAATATACAATGTTAGATCTCTACGCTTATGACATGTGCCCTTTAATGAATTTTTTAAAATGTTAATTGTTTCCTATTAACACAAATTTCCCAAATCTCTCTGATTCTGGAGTCTTGGGGGAAATAATTATCTACTGGCTCTGATATACAGAAAAGAGACCAAGATAGAACTCACACAGCTGTTTCAAGGCTGAAAAAGGCATCCCAGACGGCTCTGAGAGCCCAAGGCGTCAATGCCATCAGAAAAGAGCCCAACACAGGCTGTGCATGGAGACCTGTGCATTTCCTTGCGTGTCTCTAACGTTCTCATTTAAAAAACCCCAAACACTAGAATCAGTACTTCAGTAAGTTGACTCAACCTTTTGATGCTATTACATTTTCTTAGGAAATAAAGAAGGTACAGGGGCATATTTATTTTGTCGAGACAAGAACTGATATTATGTGAGTACTCACATTGTGATAAAGGAGAAATTAAATTTCCACAAATACTGTATTGACAAAAGTCAAAATATAAAAAATTTGAGTTCAGTTTTTTTTTGTTTGTTAATAGTCTACTATTAATGAAAAGAATGAAATTCATTTGCTAGCGACGGACTGAGGATAACATTTTTAGCTTATTTGGGGTTGAAAATAAGTATTTCCTATCATCAAACCGATCCCAATGTTCATCTGTAAAAATCATTCTTCTTTCTAGCGCTTGGTAAAACCATGTAGTGGGCTGGATACGGGTCATTAGTTTCCAAACTGTGCATGGTCTAGAATACAATGGTGTCTGACCCTAGCCTTTCATTGCCTTTGACCTATTTTATAACACTGTCAACTTAACCTTTCGATGGCAATGCAAAAACTTGCTGTCTGTGAACGTGCATAAAATTACATGCAGCAAAGGTTCTAGGGACTTTTCCCTTGCCCCACTGTAGAAGCAGCCAATTTTACTTTTGTTTGCATTTTTTATTTTGGCCACACCTTGTGGCATGCAGAATCATAATTTCTGGACCAGGGACCGAAACTGTGCCCCCTGCAGTGTGGAAGGGCAGAGCTCTAACCACTGGACGGCCAGGGAATTCCCTGTTTGCATATTCTTAGCAACAATCCTGATCTATAATGTATATTCTTTGGCTTCTCTCCTGAACAGGTTATAACACTTTATAGATTCCCTCATTAATAATGAGTTGAATTAAATACAATTCAAATTGTGTCACAGACACAGGTTCAGTTTTTAAACATCTTTATGAGTTATAGTATCACTTGTTCTTTTTTTAATTTATTATTTAATTGGAAGAAAACTGCTTTACCATGTTGTGCTGGTTTCTGCTATATAACCACTCTAATCAGCTGTAATTCGAGGTCATCAGAGCATCAGGCTTGGCGCCCTGTGATATACAGCAACTCTCCACCATCTATCTATTTTGAACATGATAGTGTATATATATCAACACTACTCTTTCCATTTGTCCCACTCTCTCCCTTCAACTGTGTCCACAAGTGTGTTCTCTACGTGTGCACCTCCATTCCTTCTCTACAAACAGGTTCATCAATACATGTATATGCATTAATGTGTCTCTTGTTTTTAAAAATTACTGTTTAATAGGGAAAAATAGCACCAGTGGCACAGCACCTTTACCAACTAATCAAAATCAACACCACCAATTACGAGACAAATGAACATCTATGTCTCCTGACAGCATGCAGTGATAAATGCATAACCTTGTTGTAATCATAAAGCACCATCAGAAAAACCCAAATTGAAGTATATGCTATAAAATCACACACTCTTTAAAATCCAGATCATAAGAGACTGAGAAGCTGTTCCTGATTAAAATGAACTGAAGGGAGACATGACAGTGTAATCCAACATGTGATCCTGAATTAGATGCGGGACCAAAAATCAGGACATTTTGCTAAAAAGGACATTTGTGGGACATCTGGTGAATATGAATAAGATCTATAGATAATACTGTATCAATGTTACTTTCTAGATTCGATAATTATACTAAAGTATTCATATGTATCATGCTTGCAGCTTATTCCAAAACATTTCTGTGGAAAAAATTATAGAATAATAATGATGTGATAAAATATTAACATTCAGAGAATCTGAATTTTACTGTACCATCTTAAAACTTTTTTGTGAGCACAAAATTAATTCAAAATAAAATTGTCATCTTTTATATGTAAATTTAACCCGGACTCACATATCAGGGATGCACAATAATTTTAAACAATGTCCCCAAAAGGTATGTTCCAGAGGACAATTAATTTCAGAGGACATAATTAGAAACTAGACTAAATGGGGGGAAGAGAGAAGCAAATAATGACTTCCCACATGCTCTTCCACATACCCTCAGGATTAGTCCTAACTGCAAAGGCCTCTGTTTTGACAGCCTCCACTGATAACACACACTCTTTACCCGGTGGCCACAACCAAGAGAGTGTTCAGTTACTTCTTCTGCCAAGAGCCCAACCACCGTGTCATGCATACACCTCTAGCCCACCCACTCCTGTTCCCCACCTCCCACCTGCTCCTTCTGTGTGTCATCAACAGTGTCTGCATATAAACCACAACTCAAGGCTTTTGCAACTCTCATCTCACCAAACATGAACCTTATCTGAAAACGGCACTCACATTTTCTCTAGCAGCCTCCAATAAAACAAAGACATGAAAATGTGGCAAGCTGCCCTGATGGAGATCGTAGAAGAGGGATCAGTAGCAGCTTTGAAGAAATGCTGAAGATAATTTACAATCAGTAGTTATAAAAATTACCTTGAGGAATGGAATAACAAAAGGACGAAGAGGAAAGTTTGTAGCCTCCTGGAGCTTGCAATGGAATTCTTCAATTGTTACTGTTGAGTTCTGAAAAAAGAAAATAACACTGTTCAACTTCAAAAACTGGACAGTGTTATCCTAACATAAATCTGACAGTGCTGAGCCCTTTGAAATAATGAGGATAATTCCAAGAGCACTATTGTGAACCCAGATCCCTCTCAAAAGTTAACCAGATTCTGTTTCCTTTATGAAAGAAATCCAGCCTCTTTGATTTTCTTCTCAACTGTCCCAAATCTAGTAAGTTCCCCGTAAGGTTCAGCAGCCTAGGCAAAATAGGGCATTGCATTCCTCCCGTGAAGAATGGCACTGAGGTCCCCTGTCTTGAGGGGCTCATCACAAGTCACCTTAGGTACAAGTAACCAAGGGTACAGTGTTTCCAGTTGAACAGTTCCCAAATTAGTCCACAGTACCAACTTAATGACTTGGAGCCTCATTTCTTCAGTTCATTTCTTCATTGGTTCTGCCTACCTCCTAGCATCAGTTCCCTAAATCTTCTAAGCTGGAAGTTAATAACAAAAATAGGTGCTCTTCAAGTGGTCAGTTTACAAATCAGAGTACCTCCAAGTGAGCAGACTTCCACTAGCTAAATTTTAGTATTCCCAGGAAACTTTTCAGCATTTCCCCAGTATTTTTTCAAGTCTTTCTTTAAACTAGGATTCTCAGCTTCTCTAAGAGGAATATAACAATACAAATATTTTCTTCAAAGTTCACAAACCATTTTTATTTTTACTTCAATTCCTTAAAACACAGCATACTAAGTTAAAAACAAAACATTAATCTGAATTCTTGCTTGCCTAAAAGAACAATGACAACTTCAAGGATTTATTTATATAAAATCATCAAGTGTTCAAAGACGTAACATGTACCGCACAAATTATTCATCAGCAAAGTATTGCTTCTTAATAAGAGATGGAAAATATATAGGTCCACCAACACAATACTGCATTAAAAATTATAATGCATTTATTATTAATTATTAATAATGCATTATTATAATGCATAATACATTAGAATACTTAGGGTGGTAGATTTGTATGCATAAATGAAGCAAGATACCTATAATATACTAAGTGAAAAACCAGTAACATAGAGGTATATTCTAATAATACATTTTTGAAAAAAACACACATTTATATAATATTTTAAGTATCTGGAAGGAAAATTACAACAGTAGTTATTTCTAGATGTGAAATTATGTTTGATTTTCCAAATATAGCATACAATATTGAGTAAAAACTAAAATATTTCTTTAGAAAAAAGAATGTATCAAATTTAACCAGGTTAAATGAAAATGTTTGAACAGTTTATCCCATTTCATATAAAAAAATTCCTTTTAAACCTGAGTGCCTGATTTTGTAAATGACAGGTATATAATGCAACCAAATCTACTGACAATCAGGGAACAAAAATTAAGTATAAGAGAAGGGCCTCCCCGGTGGCTCAGACAGTAAAGAATCTGCTTGCAATATGTGAGACCCATGTTCAATCCCTGGGTCAGGAAGGTCCCCTGGAGAAGGAAATGGCAACACACTCCAGTGTTCTTGCCTGGAGAATTCCATGGACAGAGCAGCCTGGCGGGCTACAGTCCATGGGGCACAAAGAACAGGACATGCAGCTTGTGGGGTTTTCTAGTTCCCCAGCCAGGAACTGAACCAGGGTGCTCAGCAGTGACAGCATGGACTCCTAACCACTGGACCACGAGGGAATTCCTCAGATGTGATGTCTCGTTTGAGGTCTGCTCAGCTGTTGAATCTATAGATACAGGTCTTTTGTTATATTTTCAGCCTTTATTTTAGCCCCACATTCTTTCTTTCCTCCTACTATGACTCAGACCTCTTTCGAATCTCCAAGGTTCTATTCATTTTTTTTTAACTTCTCTATGTTGTATAGACTGGGTAGTTTTTTCAAGTGCTCTAGCTTCAAGTTTACTGATTCTTTCCAGTCTATTGTTGAGTCCATCACTGAATTTTTATAATTTCGTTATATTTGTCAGTTCTCCAATTTGCATTTAGTTCTACTTTATACCTTCTATGTCCTTGCTGAGACCTTTGTATTTCTTCATTTGTGTAACTGCTCACTGAAGCATTTTTATGATGGCTGACTCAAAACCCCTGTCAAAAAACTGTTTTTGAGGCATCCTCCATCACTGTGCCGTTGAGAACAGGAGAATCTCTGAAACTGCCAGCTGCGGTATAATCCCAAGTTTCCCACTCAACCTGTTGATCAGAAGAGGAAGGAGGGGTTCCTTACTGATGGGCAGTGGTGGGAGCTCAGACTCCCCACTAGGTCTCTTATGGGAGAGGGAAGGTTGTACATTATTATTTTTTTTTTCCTGAGCTGGTCGACTACAATAGAGTGATTTTTTTCTAAAAGTTTTCTACCTTACTTGGAAGATCCTTTCCTAGTCCTTTGGCTAGAAAAAGGTGGGTTTGTTGTGGTGGTGGTTTTTGGTTTGCTTTTGTCTGTGCTCATCAGCATTTCCTTGTTACTGATTTCTCCAGACCACAGTCCAGGATATATGATGAAAGCATAAAACCAAGGGAACTCACTGCTATGTATTTCCTTGGGTCTCAAGGTCACTAGCCAATCTGCTTTCTTCTATCTTCAAGAGTCTTAATTTTGCTTTATGTAACTGTTCTTTTTTTTTTTTTTGCTGTATTTGTCAGGAAGAATAGGTATACTTTACCTTTCTGTTGGAGCTTCCCTGGTGGCTCAGATGGTAAAGGATCTGCCTGCTAATGTGGGAGACCTGGGTTTGATCCCTGGGTTGGGAAGATCCCTTGGAGAAGGGAATGACAACATACTCCAGAGTTCTTGCCTGGAGAATTCCACGGACAGAGCAGCCAGGTTCGACTCGCAGAGTCGGACTCAACCAGAGTGACTTACACACACCTTTTTTTTTACATCTCTGAATCAGACTGGACATGACCATATCATATTCCATTAAACTGAGGTACTGTCATTTACTCAGGCATTTATAGAACATTTAGCTGGTTCTAATTTTTTTTGGCCTTATAAATACTGTTAGTGCACATTGGTTGTCATTTTCTTAGGATGAATGTCAAGGAGAAATACTGGGAAGTCAAAGGAACTGTCTAGTTTAAGGCATAAACTACCTTCCAGAATGTGTATTTTCCAGATAAGTAGCCAGAGTAGAAAACATTTATCTTTACCTTGCAGTGGAAATTGCCACCCTTGCTTCCTGGTATAGTTAAGGACAACCAGGACCTTACCTCTTACACAACAGAAATACCAAATGCACACAGGTGAACTAAACTCTGGCTATGCTACCTATGTGATCTTTTCTGACTGTGCTAAGCAAGCTTTCTCCACATGGAATGACTGTGCATTTATATATGCTTGCCAAAATCTTAACCATTCCTTACGTAAATAGAAGATCAAATAAGGCTTTCACGGATTGGGGAAATATAATAATCTAAAGGTGTTAATTTTCTACCAAATTAGACAAGTTTTCACCAAGAGGGTAGAAAAAAAGAAAAAGAAAAGGGAAAAAGGAAAAAAAAGACAGGAAAAAGAACAGACTGGTAAGCTCAAATGCAACATACATAAGACAATCATTTTATTTACAAATAATGACAGTTTTGTTTATCTTTTTCCAATCCTTATATCTTATTTACTAGGCTATAATGTTCAGGTTTACAGAGAATAGACTTTCTATCTGGTTCCTATTATCTGAGGGAAAGCTTTTGAAATTTCACCATTAAGCAGAGGTCTGCTGAAGGTTTTCGGTTTATACATACAACTGTCATCAGATTAAGGAAATTCCTGCTAGGTGTGCATTTTTTAACAACAAATAGATATTAAATTTAACAAACATTTGTCTCCAAATATAGTTTCAATACCAATTACTATAGATTACATGTTTCCGTAAGCCCTCAAAATTTCTACACCGAAACTTCATTTCCAATATTTGGAAGCACAGCCTTTGGGAGATGACTAGGTCAGGAGGACAGAACCCTAATGAATGGCATTAGAGCTCTTATAAAAAAGATCCCAGAAAGCTCTCTTGCCTCTTCCGCCCTGTGAGGACACAGTGAGAAGACCATCTATGAACCAGGAAGTGGGCTCTCACCAGACACCTAATATGCTGAACTTTGATCTTGAACTTACCAACCTTGAGAGCTGTGAGAAATGAATATTTGTTGTTTATAAGCCACCTATTCTTTAATACTCTATTATAAAAGCCCAAAAGGACTAAGACACTCATCTTTTTAAAAATCTATTTTAATTAGAGGATAACTGCATTATAATCTTGTATTGGTTTCTAATGTCCAACAATGTGAATCAGCCATAAGCAGATATATATCCTCTAACCCTTGAGGCTCTCTCCCCACCCCCGCCATCCTACCCCTCTAGGTTTTCACAGAGCAGCAGGCTGAGCACCCTGTGTTATACAGCAATATCCCACTAGCTATCTATTTTACACATGGTAACGTATGTATTTCGATGCTACTAAATTTGTCCCACCCTCTTCTTCCCCCACTGTGTCCACAAATCCATTTGCCTATGTCTGCATAAAATGCTGATCTTTTTTTTTTTTTAAATAAGCTTATTTATTTTTATTTATCTATCTATCTAGTTTTGGCTATTCTGGGTCTTTGTTGCTGTGTGGGCTTTTCTCCGGTTGCAGCGAGTGGGGGCTATTCTCTAGTTGCAGTACACAGGCTTCTCATTGCAGTGGCTTCTCTTGTGGAGCACAGGCTCTAGGATGTACCAGCTTCAGCTGCTGTGGTACGTGGGTGCCACGTTGTGGCTCCCAGGCTCCAAGGCATATGTGCAATAGTTGTGACACATGGGCTTAACTGCTCTGCAGTGTGTGGGACTGTCCCAGATTAGGGATTGAACCCGACTCTCCTACACTGGGCAGGTAGATTCTTTACCACTGAGCCACCAGGGAAGCCCCGAGATGTTGATCTCAGTGAAAATCTCAATATGTGAGAATATAAACTGGCATAAACTTGGAAAAACAATTTGGCCTTATATACTAAATTTACATACATGTATACCCTATGATTCTTGCCTGGAAAATCCCTTGGATGGAGGAGCCTGGTAGGCTGCAGTCTATGGGGTTGCTAAGAGTTGGACACAACTGAGCGACTTCCCTTTCACTTTTTACTTCCATGCATTGGAGAAGGAAATGGCAACCCACTCCAGTGTTCTTGCCTGGAGAATCCCAGGGACGGGGGAGCCTGTTGGGCTGCCGTCTATGGGGTCGCACAGAGTGGGCTAAGTCACTGGAGTGACTTAGCATAGCCTATGAAATCACAATTCCACTGTTCAGTGCAATGCTTGCATACATGTACTATACATAAAAATGCTCATTATTTACAATGGCCTTTGTACAGAATAAACAATATAGTTGGTCAACAATTGCTAACCTTAGGAAAGCCTGCTTGCAATGTTGGGGCACTGACTGGTGTCTAGGAACTTATAATTTCCTACACTGATACAAAACTTTTCATAACTGAAAAAGTGAAAGCATCTCAAGTATTCATCAATGGATGAAGGCATAAGCAAAACAGTGTGTGTATGTGTGTGAGTGTGTGTATAATGAAGTATTAACTCATAACAGGGAGAAAATTGTAAGACATGCTACAACATGACTCTAGACTAATAGGGTGAACCTTGACAATATTATATAACTGAAATAAGCCGGCCACAAAAAGATAAATACTGTGCTTTCACTAATATGAGGTACCTAGAGTAGTCAAGTAGAATGATGGCTGACAGAGCTGAGGAAAGAATGAAACAGGGAATCATTGCTTAAGGGCACAAGTTACAGTTCCAAAAGATAAAAAAACTTCTGAAGGTAGATGGTGGTTGATGTTGCACAACAATGAGTATATTTAGTACCAGTGAACTGTGCACTTAAAAATGGTTAAGATGAAAAAAACAGTTAAGGTGGTAAATTTTGTGCTATGTGTATCTTACCACCTCATGATCAAACAATTAAAAAATCTGAAAGAGAAAAAAAACGAAACTTTAACCCAAGCACAACCATTTAAAAGAGACAATTGGCTCAGATGGTAAAGAATCTACCCGCAATTCAGGAGACCTAGTTTCGATCTCTGTGTCGGGAAGATCCCCTAGAGAAGGGAATGGCACCCTACGCCAGTACTCTTGCCTGGAGAATCCCATGAACAGAGGAGCTTGGCAGGCTGCAGTTGATAGATTTGCAAATTCGGACATGACTGAGCAACTAACACTTTCACTGTCGAGGACTAGCAAACCACTCCACTGTATCCTCAAGATGTTTTCTCTTCAAGTCTTCTCTGCTCTCCTTGAGATAGAGACTCCAAACAAACAAACAAAACGTATATTTTCATAGCTCATAGCTGGAAAAAATTCGTTTTGTGTGTGCATGCATGTGCAAATGAGCTGTCATTTTTTCCTTTTACTCTTGAAATTAAGCAGATGCTACTTAAAGTAATTTGCTGCTGGAAATGGCATCAGACAAATTCTGATGTCTACTTTGCTTCCAATTATGTTCAAACTCATTTTGACATTTAAGGTAAATTTTATTAGTCTAGAGTCAGAAAGACTTTTCCATGGTACTCTAAAATCTGACCAATAAACAGACCCCCTGTCACCCCAAACAAAGAAACAAAAACACCTTCCCTCAATGGATGACAGTACTATTTTTACAAGCTCTGATTTATGCTCAACACTAACTTTCCTTCTAGGAGTCTGGAGTTTCATACATGCTGCACAGAGTGCCTATGTGCCCACTCATCGAGTGTTTAATGGGGTTCCTTGGGTAGAAACATCACACATATGCTGCTGTTATCTTCACAGATGGGATACAGGGGAAAAAGGAAGCCTACACATGGATTCCTCCAGATCCTGACTGTGTCTCACCTTTCTGATCCAGCTGCGTATTCTTATTATATTTCTGTATTAAATCTCAGCTCTGGGCACAACAATATGCCAAATCCCGAGAATTCTAGCAAATCTCAAAACGTGGGAGTGGTGTTGGGGGACCTACGATGCTGCCTCAAAATGTAAAAAACTCAAATGTCCATTGAAAACTATAAACTGTGGTTAAGCTGCCAATGCAGGGGACACAGGTTCGATTCATGGTCCAGGAAGATTCTACATGCTGCAGAGCAACTAAGCCTGTGCAAGACAACCACTGAAAGCCTTGCTCTAGACCCCATGTTCTGCAACAAGAGAAATCACAGCAATGAGAAGCCCATGAATTGCAGATACAGAGTAGTCTCCACCTGCTGAAACTAAAGAAGTCCTTGTGCAGTAACGACAACCCGACACAGCCCCAAATAAATATTTTTATACAGTATAAATTGTGGTATATTTCTACAATGAAACATTATACAGCAATGATAATGAACCACCACTAATAACCACAGTTGTACAAAACAACAGGGACAGAATCTCGCATGATAAAGAAGTCATTTATTACATTTTGCCTTGTATGAAAGTGGTTTCTTCTACACAATACTGAGTAATGTTTTAAAGCAGCAGTTCATAAACTTTTATAGTCTTGTAAACCCTCTAATTATTGTGGGTTACATCTATCAATAATCACTATCTCTGAAAATAAAACTGAGAAGTAAAAACAATTGTTATGGATACAAACTTTTGTAAGGGAATAAAAACCAAGTCTGCAAATGCATGCCAGACACTACTGTAGAACAGTTGGCCCCTGTTCCTTGGATGACGAGAGGGGAGTGCACTCCTGGGATGCATAGGATATCTCCTACAGAGAGCTACTTCTCCAGAATCAGGAAATGTAACTAACCTACCACATACAAAAAAATACAAATAGAAACGCAGACAAAATGAGGCAACAGAAGAATGTTTCAGACAAAGGAACAAAATAAAACCCCAGGAGAACAGGTGATGTAGAGATAGGCAATCCACCCAAGAAAGAGTTCAGAATAATGACTGTAAAGATGATCAAAGAATTTGGGAGGAAAATGGATACACAGAAGAATAAAGCAGAACTTTTCAAGAAACAATTAGAAAATAATAAAAAACAACCCAAAAGAGGTGAAGAATACAATAACTGAAATGAAAAATTCACTAAAAGGAATCAATAGTAGACTAAATGAGGTAGAATTATCGATAAATGAGCTGAATGACAAAGTATGGAAATCACTGCTACCAAACAGAAAAAAGAATGAACAGAAATGGAGACAGTGTAAGAGACCTCTAGAACAACATCAAGTGCGGTAACGTTTGCATTATAGGGGACACCGAAGGAGAAGAAAGAGAAAGAGACTGAGAAAATATTAAGAGTTGATAGCTGGAAACTTCTTTAACCTGGAAGCCCAGGAAGCACTGTCCTATACAGGATTAATCTACAGAAAAACACACCAAGACACATTTGTAAACAAAATGACAAAAATTAAAGATAAACAGAGAATATTAAAAGCAATAAGGGAAAAGTAACAAATAACATACAAAGGAACTCCAGTAAGGCTATCCTATCAGCTGATTTTTTAGCAAAAACTGCTAAAAAAAGAGGAGTGGCACAATACACTTAAAGTGATGAAAAAATTAGGAAATGGAAAAGCTTACTGGTAAAGGCAAATATAAATAAAGGCAAGAAATCATCCATATACAAAGCTCCTGGAGGGTGGGGCAGACTAAAGTAGCAACATTTCCATATCCACAATAAGCAGTTAAGGGACACATAAAACAATTAGATGTAAAATATAAAACCCAAAACAGTAATCATGAGGGGAGCAGAGTACAAAATGCAGAGTATCTAAAACTCTTCTGAAAGAAATCAGCAACTTACAACAAGCATGTGCATATATAGAGAGAGAGAGAGAGAGAGAGAGAGAGAGACCACTATACAAAAACCTAATGGTAACTGCAAAACAAAAATCTGTAATATATCTACACACAAAAAAGGAATTCAAACACAACAGCAAAGATAGTCATCAAATCACAGAAGAGAACAAAAGAAGAAAGGAAAAAAAGGACCTAAAATACAAATCCAAAAAACAATGAACAAAATGGCAATATAAGCATATATACTGATAATTACCTTAAATGTAAATGAACTAAGTGCTCCAACCAAAGGACAGACTGGCTGAATGGACACAAAAACAGGACCCATATATATGCTGCCTAAGCCTGGCGGGCTACAGTCCAAAGGGTTGCGTACAGTCAGATAGGACTAAGTGACTGAGCATGAGGTATGTGTCAGATCTCGAGACACATACAGACTGAAGGAGAGGAGATGGGAAAAGGTATTCCAAGCAAATAGAAATCAAAATAAAGTCAGAGTGGCAATACTCGTATCAGACAAAATAGACTTTAAAGACTGTGACTGGGAATTACCTAGTGGTCCAGTGGTTAGGATACCATGCTCTCACTGTCGAGGGCTCAGGTTCAATTTCTGGGCGGGGAACTAAGATTCCACAAGCTGAGTGGCATGGCCGAACCTCTCTCCCCCCGACCAAAAAAAAAACCCACCAAATATAATGATCAAAGAATCAACCCAAGAAGACAGAACAATTGTAATATATATATGCACCCAACACAGGAGCAATATAAAGGCAAATGTTAACAGACACAAAGAACCTTAATACTCTGTTTAATCAATGAACATATCACCCAGACAGAAAATCAATAAGGAAATACAGGTCTTAAGTGACAAATTATACCAGATGGACTTAATTGATATTTATAGGGCATTCCATCTGAAAGCAGCAGGATACTCACTCTTTTCAAGTGCTAATGGAACATTCTGCAGGACAGATCACATGCTGGGCAATTAAAGCATCAGAAAACTGAAATCATATCAAGTATCTTTTAAAACACAAACACACAGAGGTTAAACAATATGCTACTAAACAACCAATGGATCACTGAAGAAATCGAAGAGGAAATTAAAAAAAAATACCTGGAGACAAATAAAAATATGACACCCCAAAACCTATGGGTTGCAGCAAAAGCAGTTCTAAGAGGGAAGTTTACAGTGATACTAATTTACCTCAGGTAATATGAAAAATCTCAAATAAACAACCTAAGCTTACACCTAAAGCAGCTAGAGAATGAAGAAAAAACAAATCCCAAAGCTAGCAGAAGGAAAATAGCATAAAGATCAGAGCAGAAATAAATGAAGTGGAGATTTTAAAAAATGATCAATGAAACTAAGAACTGGTTCTTTGAAAAGATAAATAAAACTGATAAACCTTTAGTCAGATTAATAAAAAAAGAGGTGGCACAAATCAATAAAATAAGAAATGAAAAAGCAGAAGTTACAACCAATACCACAGAAAAATGAAAGGCTGTAAGAGACTATTAGGAGCAACTATATGCCAACAAAAGGGACAACCTAGAAGAAATGGACAAACTCTTAGAAACATACAATCTGCCATGTGAACTATGGAGAAATAGAAAATATGAGTGGGCCAATTACCAGTAATGAAATTAAATACGTAATTAAAAAACTCCCAACAAACAAAAGTTCAGGACCAGGTGGCTTCACAGGTGAATTATACCAAACATTTAGAGAAGAGTTAACACATATCCTCCTGAAACTATTCAAAAACTTGCAGAGGGGCGAATACTTCCAAACTCATTCTATTAGGTGACAATCACCCTGATAAAGATATTACAAAAAAAGAAAACTACAGGTTAATACCACTGATGAACATAGATGGAAAAATCCTCAACAATACTAGCAAACCAATTCCAACAATACTTTAAAAGGATTATACACCATGAATAATCAGAAATCAATCAATGTAATACATGACATTAACAAACTTAAGAATAAAAACCATATTATCATCTCAATAGACTCAGAAAAAGCTTCTGATAAAATCCAATATCTGTTTATGATTAAAAACTATGTCTACCAAAGAGGAAAGTGGGAGAGGGACAGATTAAGAATTTGGGGTTTACAGATACACACTATTATGTATAATACAGATATACAAACCTCTCTGCTACATAACTTAATAAAAGAGAGCTGGATTCTTCCGCATTTAATGTGTTGCAATATCCTACATCATATAATCTCTAGAAAATTTCATTGAACAGTCATGAGAGAATTAAGAGTCGAAACGTAAGTAATACTTTAATATTATTATGAAAATGCTTTTGACCTCCTGGGCTCCCTGAAAGGGTCTTGAGAAATCCAAGGGCTCACTAATTACACTTTGAGAACTGCCAAGTTGTGTGAATCATCTTTATTACATAAGAGGCTAATATGCAGGAGCACAGTGTGCTTTTAGTTGAGGTAAATCTTGAGGAATTCAATTTACAAACATTAAGAACTGGTAGCTCTTCTCTTACATATACTGAGAGTTGAACCCTCCCAGGTGTCAATGTAAGAAAATCTCTAACTTATAGTATGGATTCGTCCCTCAGTATAGGCAAAAAAAAAATTATGTGTACCTTGAAAATCCTAAAGAAACTGTATTTGTATGAGGAAACAATGCACCAGGCACTGAATATATTATTAAGTAACAAAACTTAGTGGAACCTCAGTGGATCTCTTGAAACTTAGTTTTAAGACAAATTCAAAGTTGCTTAAAGGAATTAAATTGATAAACATTATCCACAACTGAAATCCATGATTCAATACTATTCTACAAATTAATCTAGACTGTAGAATTTACCACACTGCTACAAGTTTGGGAATGAGGAGAAGTATGCGCAAATTTCTCTGCTGGCTTCAGTTCTGAGCCACATACTCAAAGCAGTCATTGACAGTGATGCCGTACTTACCACCAGCGCTAGAACAAGAGTCCGCACCTTCTCCCCAATCTCAGGTGAGATGTCATTGCCAAACTGCTGCAGAGTGGTGAGGAAGCGTTTCAACTTGCTGAGCTGCCGAGCACCACAAGTGGCTGGCAACTGTTGGTTAGTTAGTGCAGATGATGTGGAAGAGGCAGGACCATTGCTGAATCTTTGTGGTGGTGATGGGGCGCCGTTAAGGGTAGGAGGAGAATGGTTGATGCCATTGCTCACTAAAAGAAAAACTTGGTTTAAGTGCAAATCACAATGATCCCTGTTAATTTCTTATTTTTGCATTCTCTTTCATTTATTGATTTGAATTTTGTAATTCACATGATAAAAGCATATAGAAGACACTGATTCAGCCCTCAACAACACTGCTTTACAATGAGACAGACTGCCTGATAAAAAACGGTTAACAGAGTAACATAGACATGTTGAGAGGAGTGTTGAGAGCCACAAGAGCAAAGAGAAGGGACATCTAACTTCTGCAGGTGTTGGGGGTGGGGAGGAAGGGTAGCTTTTAAGACTTCTTGCAGTGGGTTGCATGAGCAGAATCTGGTAGAATCTATTTCCAACAGGACATTGATCCCAACTTCAGACTCCCAAAGAAGCAAAGCGGTCAATTAAATATATAGCATTTGAACAAGATTATCAGAAAGCAGAGAGTTGCGTTAATATGATATTTTTTTTCCTACCCCATAGGTTTATTGATTTATTCCTACAATGAGATATATATGTATCTCTTTGACCATTCAGAATATTCACGTTCATCAAAATCTGTTTTTCTCTGCCTTGATAGTGCCAAGCGTCTTCTAGATACCATATGGGATACTTCCATTCTATATTTCTGCTCTAATGATAATATATGTGATTAATTAGTTTTCCTATTTGCCCATTGTTCTGAACACTGATTTCTTGTAGTTTTAATCTGGAACACAGCTCTAGAGCTATGGTCTTGGAGGCAAAGTCCCTTCTTCCCTGATGAATGAAATAAATATGCCTAAGTGTCAATAGATTTTTATTTAGTCATTTCCAGGCCTGAAAATTTAGCAAAAGAAAACAATGTCTAAAAACACATCACCTGTATTAAGAAGCATTATTTGACAGACTGTGTGACAGAGGAGCCTGGCAGGCTACAGTCCATGAGGTTGCAAAGAGCTGGACATAACAAAAGCGACTCAGCACGCATGCATGTTGCTCCTACTAGATTTCATAACTTTTCTGTGCTATGTACATGTGCCCCTTATTTTACTTACCAAATTATACTTAGTTCTTGCTATATTTGCACTGCCTTGAAAGACTGTCCAATTCTTGATAAATATACATCTGTGTATATCATAATTAGCTATCAAAGCATATATTAAAATGTTGCTAAAACGCTCACTGCATAGAGGGTTAACAGGCTGAGAAAAAAGATGGTGATCTTCCTACTGTCTTCCAGGAAAGGACATTAGAGCTACTACTGGCAAGGAAGGTTTAACACTCAACCTCAGCAATTCAGAAAATTAGCTGCAAAGGTGTTCACAGAAAGGCCCACTGCTACTGGAGAGCTGCCCTCTTTTGAAGCAACTCATAAATATAATACATTACCATGCTTTTGGCCACTCTGATACTTACTTGGCATGATCACATTTTCTGAAATAACACATATTCACCCCTAAACAGTCAAGTATGGAGGTCAAAAGGGCTCAATTTAGTTACACATACAGATACACATAGAATTCTACAGTGTGTATCTTGAAATCTGAATGATAGTCTAGATTTAAATCTGCTTCACTTCAAAGACACTACCTTTATCTAAGGCTGTTTAACTGTGAGATAAAATTACAGAAATTAAGGGGAAAAGATACCAAACTTCATATCATAAATTCTGGCTCAAATTGCTCCAGTTGCCAGTTACTTAACTTCAAATGTTTTGGGACTATAAATAATTAAATCTTCTTTTTAAAATTGAGGTTTTAGGGCTAAATTTGTTACAGGGTTTGGGGAAATTCAGCTTTAGTAGATAGTACCAAAAAACGTTCTTGTTCAAGTTGCTTCACACATACTCTCACCAAGACTTGATGTTCTATTTCATTCTGAACATTCTTGGGTGTACACAATACTACATTGGTTTTAGTTCCTTTTTGACTAATAAGGCTGAGCAACTTATTATACATTTATTGTCTTAATAGGATTGTTATGGACTAAATTATATCACCCTCTCAAATTCCTGTGTTGAAGTTCTGATCACCAGAGTACCTTAGAACGTGACTGTATTTGGAGACAGGGACCTTAAAGGTTAAATGACGTCATGAACCTAGGTCGTAATCAAACATGACTATTGTACTTGTAAGAAGAGGAAGAAGCATCAAGGATGCACACGCACAAGGAAAGGGTAGGAGATGACAGAGCAAGAAGGCAGCTCTCTTCAAGACAGAGAGAGAGAGCCTCTGAAAAAACCAATCTGCTGACATCTTGATCTTAGACCTCTAACCTCCAGACCTGTGAAAAAATAAGTTTCTGTCGTTTAAATCACCCAGTCTTTGGAATTTTGTTAAAGCAGCCCTACTAAACTAATAAAACAATCATTTTCTTTTGTAAAAAAACCTTACCATGACACTCGTGGAGTAGTTCAATAATTTTATAAAATTTACTTTGAATCCTATGAACCAGTATAATAATTGAAAATTCATCCTTTTAGAGTCAAAGAAATTAAAATAGATACTTTTAAGTCAAAAATATGAAAACAAAATATTTATACTACTAAATTTCCAAGTACCTGAAAGAGTTATGTACTATTCTCTGAGGGAAAAAGAAACAACCAAATATATGTGTGTATTGTTAATAGCCATTAAGAAAATGTTGAGCAGTGAATATAGAAGACTTAATGACATTCATTTAGATCCAAACGTCACTGTAAACCACAAACCCAAGCAACTAAGAGGTCTCACGTGCTGTAGGAGTGAACGACACAGGCCTGGGTCCTCCGGGATTTATTGGTGGAAGGGGCGGCATGGTGGGAGGGGAGGATCTTGACTGTATCTTCACTTCCACAGGAGATCCAGGCATCGCTGGCACCCTTTTGTCAGCACCCACTGTAAAGAATAAAAGGAATGGAAGTCAGAATTTTCTATAAAATAATAAAAACAGTGACAACAATCTGAAATATTATGTTGGTGCAAATGTAATTGCCATTTTTGCATTGTTGAAATTTGCTGTTTGATAGTGGAATACAATGGCACCCCACTCCAGTACTCTTGCCTGGAAAATCCCATGGATGGAGGAGCCTGGTTGGCTGCAGTCCATGGGGTCGCTGAGAGTCAGACACGACTGAGCGACTTCACTTTCACTTCTCACTTTCATGCATTGGAGAAGGAAATGGCAACCCACTCCAGTGTTCTTGCCTGAAGAATCCCAGGGACGGGGGAGGAGCCTGATGGGCTGCCGTCTATGGGGTCACAAAGAGTCGGACATGACTGAAGTAACTTAGCAGCAGCAGCAGTGGAATACATTCTTAAATTAATGAACACACAGTGCGGGGGTGGATCAAGTTTTGCAAAGCAGACGAAAGCCTTGAAGATGAGGAGTGCAGTGGCCAGCCACTGGAAGCTGACAACAACAACCGAGAGCAATCAGTGAAGCTGATCCTCTTGCAACTACATGAGAAGTTGCCCAAGAACTCAACGTCGACCATTCTATGGTCATTTGGCATTTGAAGCAAATTGGAAAGGTGAAAAAGCTTGATAAGCAGGTTCCTCATGAGCTGACTCCAAGTCCAAAAAAATCGTCATTTTTTGAAGTGTTGTCTTCTCTTATTCCACACAATAACAATGAACCATTTCTTGATTGGATTATGACATGTGACGAAAAGAGGATTTTATATGACAGCTGGTGATGAGCAGCTCAGTGGTTGGACCAAGAAGCTCCAAAGCACTTCTCAAAGCCAAACTTGCACCAAAAAATGTCATAGTCACTGTTTGGTGGTCTGCTGCCCGTCTGATCCATTACAGCTTCCTGAATCCCAGCCAAACCATTAACAAATCGATGAGATGCACCGAAAACTGCAATGCCTACAGCTGGCATTGGTCAACAGAAAGGGCCCAATTCTCTACAACTTCCGACTGTACGTTGTACAACCAGTGCTTCAAAAGTTGAATGAATTGGGATATAAAGTTTTGCCTCATCCTCCACTGACCTCTTGTCAACCAAACACCACTTCAAACATCGACAACTTTTTGCAGGGAAAATGCTTTCACAATCAGCAGGAGGTAGAAAATGCTTTCCAAGAGTTGGTCAAATTCCGAAGCACGGGTTTTTCGGCTACAGGAGTAAACAAACTTCTTTCTCTTTGGCAAGTATGTGCTGATTGTAATGGTTCCTATTTTGATTAATAAAGATGTGTTTGAGCCTGGTTACAATAATTTATAATTCATGTTCTGAATCTGTACTTACTTTTGTGCCAACCTAATACCAAGATATCTACCTAGAGGACTAAGAAGTTATGAAGATGATTACTTAGTACAATAGGCTGAATGGTGGTTGCCCAAAATATGTTCACCTCTTAATTCCTTGACTGTGAATGTTTCCTTATTTGGAAAAAAGGGTCCTTGAAGACATAATTAAGGATCTTGAGGGAAGGAGATTATCCTGGATTATCTGAGTAGTTTCTAAATCCCATGTCCTTATAAGAGGAGGGAAAAGACAGACAGAGGGAAGTCTACCTGAAGACAGACCTAGGCTCACAGAGAGAACACCATGTGACAATGGAGGCAGAGATTGGAACAGTGCCATCTGCAAGCTAAGGAATGCCAAGAATTGTCAGTAACTACCTAAAATCAGAAGACAAGGATAAAAAAGATTCTTTCTCTGAGGCCACGAATGAATCAACCCTGCTGATACCTTGATTTTGGACATCTGGCCTCTTGAACTGTAAGAGAATAGTGTTGTTTTAAGTCACTCAGTTTGTGGTACTTTGTTATGGCAATCCTAGGAATCTAAGACAAGGCAGCGAGGTCAAGGGATTATGTGACACAAGGGTTAACAGTGAGAACAGTGGCTGGGAAAGAAAGAAACCAGCTTATGAATTCAGCTTATCTCAACTGCATTCTTTCTTGACTTCTAATAAATTAATCAAAGTAGTGGGGAGTGGATAGCTAATTTGGGACTATGCAGACAAGTGAACATCAATTGCAATAGAATGGAAACAGAATCATAGTCGACTATATAAATTACTATGGATGATGAAATACATGTTTATATATATCAACTATTCTAAATATGAAAAAAGAGTGGAGATGTTGTCTCCACTCCAATGTCTCAGACAACATCTCTGATACCAGGCATGTCATTTATGATGAGTGTCCAAAAAATAAAATAAAAGTAGCTGCTGCTGCTGCTAAGTCACTTCAGTCGTGTCCAACTCTGTGTGACCCCATAGATGGCAGCCTACCAGGCTCCCCCATCCCTTGGATTTTCCAGGCAAGAACACTGGAGTGGGTTGCCATTTCCTTCTCCAATGCAGGAAAGTGAAACATGAAAGGGAAGTCGCTCAGTCGTGTCCGACTCTTCACGACCCCATGGATTGTAGCCTACCAGGCTCCTCTGTCCATGGGATTTTCCAGGCAAGAGTACTGGAGTGAGGTGACATTGCCTTCTCCAAAATAAAAGTAGAGGTGATCCTAAACACAGGCTACTTCATCCATAAGGACAATTTATAGCTGTTTGACAATACTCGATGGCAACAAATCCCAGAAAATCAGATTGGGTAGATTAAACTTGACATTAGAATTAGGTCTGAGCTAATATGAATAGGACTTGAAGAGTAATGTTCTAATACCTTCAGAGGGTTATTTTTCCCATTAAAGGAAACTTGTTACCTACTTGGTTAAAATAGGGTCAGGGCTACCATAATATCCTTTAAGTTGAGCTATGTTCCTCTCAGCCATTCCAAGCTTTTCACTTAAGTACCATGCACTTATTCTCCAATAACTGCTAAATTCAAAGTACAAGAAATAGAAAAATGAGAATATTACATCAAAGTTTTCCTTCACTGAGATCATAGTTATAAATACAGTATATCTAAAAGCATTCATGACCCTGGCAAAAAGGCAAATCTTTGTACACTGAAGGGCACGTTCTCATGAGGAAAATATCCCTCCAAAGAATTTTTCTACTTTAGTTTGCAGTGGCCACATTTTGGGGAGAGAGAAAATGAGTATGTACAGTCAATCAGGGTAGCAATCCCAAGTTACAAATCCCCT
Organism: Bos taurus; assembly: GCF_002263795.3. Classification (NCBI taxonomy): domain Eukaryota; kingdom Metazoa; phylum Chordata; class Mammalia; order Artiodactyla; family Bovidae; genus Bos; species Bos taurus. Next base: position 63,054,110 of record NC_037340.1, on the reverse strand, counting down.
GACAAAAAAAAATCCTCTTTGAGAGCCATGTGGGCAACACTCTGCCAGCCCTTCCATCTCTCTGTCCGGGACACTTTCACGATGAAATTGATGGTAGTCCTGTCTGATGAGTGGACTAATTAGCTATCACGTTTGCCTTTTTCTTCCTGACAGTATTTTCTCAATGCCCTTCAGAGCGCAGTTGACATGCTTCCAGCTCTTCCATCTGGGTCCAGCTTTCTGGAGGGTGAGAGGAGAGAAGAAGGGAGGAGCTGACAGTTGTCTCGCACTGTTGTGTGTTGTGTACAATGTGCAACAACCTAGAGGGAGCCTTTCTTCAAACCACCTGCCTCTACAGCAAGGGCGCCAAAGGCCCGAGGAGGGCTTAGCAGTGAGATGTGTTTTAGCACTAAGCACTTGGCAGAACGAAAAACTCAGAGCAGCCCAACTGCAGAACACTGAATTATATACCAAGTGAAAGCTTAGACAATGGGAAAAACCCAAACTCCAGAGTACTGTTTATAGGTTAAAACTACCTACCCTTTATTCACATCACTACTCCCAAACCTGCCACACTAGTGATACGCCTCAGGTTTCAAGCAACAACACTGTCTAGTCGGAAGAGTGTGGGTACAGAGACGGAAAGGTCTGGTGTGAACCGTCATTCTAACAGCCTGCGTGAATTTTATTAAATCACTTCACTTTTCTGGGCCTCATTCTGTTGTAAGGATTAGAGATAATGCTAGTGCTGGATATAAAGAAGCTATTTTAAGAAAGAATACTAATAATGATTAGAAAACATGAAGACTAGTGCCTGATTTTATCACTTAACTCGTCTTGTGACTATGTCCAAGTTAATATTGACATTTGTTCCCCACAGAAAATGAGCATACGATCAACAGTCCATGCGACCTCAGTGATATTGTATGGAAAAAAAATCTAAGAATTAACAGCTGCAAAAGTACCAAGTATAATGTAAGATGATATTGTGTTGGAAGCTGGGCAGCAAGACTGCACCTGATAACATGAGAGTTCTATCCTGGTTCATAATCTGATAAATGCAACAGTTGTTCAGATGGTGGATAAGGAGTATATTCCAAAGTAGGCACTTTAACCCTCTGCTTGGTGGCCAATCGCTTTTAGAATGACATCATTTCTGAATTTTTTTAAAACTGATGTTTTATAAAACATCTAGCTGGATCCCTTGAAAGAATCAACCATATTTTGAGCTCTTTTCAATTCCAGAGAACGTTAAAGTTCAAACAGAAGAAATTCTATTTTCTTAAGCGTGACTTGAGCCCATAAACACCACTGCCTGAACCATTAAAGAGACAAAGTATTCAGTCCTAGAAAATTAAATTAACCCTTAGTTTTATCAGAAAGGTTCAACTAGATCTTAAAACACAGATTCTAAAGTTCAAAGTAATTATTCAGTCACTCTATGAGTTTGTGCTTTGACTATTTAAAATATCTGGATATATTGGAAATGTGATCACATGAATTTGCAAAACCACTGATGGTTCACCACCTAACAACATAACGCCAAACAACTTAAGCTAAAGAAGAAGGACAAACACGGGAAACTATGTATGGGTAATGATTTTACCCCTCCACTGTGAAAGGTGCTAAGCGAGTCACGAAAACAGAAAACTGACAGAAAGAAAAAATGATGAACAGTTCTCTGGGTGAGGGTACTGTGATATCCCCCACATAAGAGGCTGAAGAATCAAACATGAAACTAAAGGGCAGAAGTATTCTGTAGCTTTAAGAGAAAGTAATGCTAAACACAAACATAAACATCTTGTGTAACCAAGTCCTACTTGGGAAGAATCTTGTATGATAAACTGCCCACAAATGAGGGCATTTACAAGTCATTATAAACTGCTTTTCCGTTAGTTTTTTTTTTATTACAGTTTAAAAAAAATTACTTTCAGGTTGATGAAGGAGCAACAAATACAAGAAGTATAAATAAGAGAGAAGACAAATGCCAACTATGCGAGGGGAAGGAGTGCCCACAAACAACTGGAAAGAGGTGGAAACCCCAGAGCTGCAAAGGGGAATGAACTTTAGCTGAAAGAAGGTGAGCTTGATATGAAGGATGCTCTATCACTTACTTGCTGTGTGACTATGGTTTCTGACATATACCCTCCCAATAACCCTGTTAATGATTTTACTTGGCCATTGAGATGTTAATCTATGCTAAGTTCTAGAGAGAAGAAGATATGATCAAGTGCTCCTGATTATCATCTCTGAGAAAAATAAGCTGAATATAGATCTTACTATACTATAGTTATACTTTCTTACCATAAAGAAAGCTGAGCACCAAAGAATTGATGCTTTTGAACTGTGGTGATCGATAAGATTCTTGCGAGTCTCTTGGACTGCAAGGAGATCCAACCAGTCCATCCTAAAGGAAATCAGTCCTGAATATTCATTGGAAGGACTGATGCTGAAGCTGAAACTCCAATACTTTGGCTACCTGATGTGAAGAGCTGACTCATTTGAAAAGACCCTGATGCTAGGAATGATTGAAGGCAGGAGAAGGGGACGACAGATGATGAAACGGTTGGATGCCATCACCAACTCAATGGACATGAGCTTGAGTAAACTCATGATGTTGGTGATGGACAGGGAGGCCTGGCATGCTGCAGTCCATGGAGTCGCAAAGAGTTGGACACGACTGAGCAACTGAACTGAACTGAACTGATAGATCTTTCAGATGAATAGCACAGGAATACTGATCATTCCAAACAGGGTGAACCAAGGAAGTCATTACCAGTTCTTTAAAACAAATCAGATTCCTAAGAAACAACTGTCATAGTTTAAACAGAACTATGGGGGTGGGGTGGGGTGGGCAGAGGTTAGGTAGATAATTTTCTTTTTTGTATGAATAAGCATATATTTGTATTGTTCAAAAATTAATATATGATATAAAAAGAAATACTCCCTGCTCCTGTCCCTATATACCCCACATCTCACTCAAAACCACTTAAATCTGTTTCTTGTATATCCACCCATTCTTTCTCTCTACAAATGAGCTGATCCCCAAACATCTAAGAGCCTAACCTAATGAGTATGATCTGTAGTTAACTGCTTGCAGACATATGAATAAATGAGCACGAGCAAGAACAGAACCTCTTGTCTCATGGATTTATAAGCCACTAAGGTTTAGCATGGTTTGTTGTAGCATAAAACAACAGGCAACTGATCTATACCACATACAAACTGTATTGCTCCTTGTTTTTTTGTTTCATTTTCTAATTTAACAGCATGTCCTGAAAGTTCTAATTCCACAACTTTTTTTTTTAAATAAACAAATGAATGATGGGTGGGGGAGGGGTAAGCTAGGAAATTGGGATTGACATATACACACTACTATATATAAATATATATAGTATATTTAAATATCTATGGTATATAGTAAATATATATTGCTAAGTCGCTTCAGTCGTGTCCGACTCTGTGTGACCCCATAGACGGCAGCCCACCAGGCTTCCCCATCCCTGGGATTCTCCAGGCAAGAACACTGGAGTGGGTTGCCATTTCCTTCTCCAATGCATGAAAGTGAAAAGTGAAAGTGAAGTCGCTCAGTCATGTTCGACCCTCAGCGACCCCATGGACTGCAGCCTTCCAGACTCCTCCATCCGTGGGATTTTCCAGGCAATAGTACTGGAGTGGGGTGCCATTGCCTTCTCCGGTAAACATATATAGCATAGTATAAATATATACTGTATAACTAATAAGAACCTACTATATATAGCACAAGGAACTCTACCCAATACTCTGTAATGATCTATATGGGAACAGAATCTAAAAAAGACTGTATATAAGTATAGGTATACTTATTCACTTCGCTGTACAACAGAAACACAACACTGTAAGTCAACTATACTGTAATTAAAAAAAAATCAATTCATGACAGTTCATTGTGGGAGTGTACCACAGTACATTTGTATTGAAACAATTCTCGACTGATATATAACTGAACTATTTGCAATCATTTGTAGCTGAATTTTGAGGTGCTCTAGTTTCCACAATACCAACTGCCCTGTATCTGCAAGACTCTGGGAGAGAGAGAAAGAAGACAGGACCCTGAGTCACAGGAAAGACAGATACATTTAAATGTGTACAAAATACTAAGAAAATAAAGAAGTAGAAGCATTACTTAATTCATGAAGGCCAGCGAAGTCTTTATAGACCATTAGGTAGTTTACTGGGAAGGCTACATGGGCTGTCCTGCAGCACATCTGGACAAAAAGCATGAAGTGTACGGTTTGAATGCTGTCCCAAAAGTGGGTATCAGACCAAGGAAAAATCAGGAAAAAGATTTTCTTGACCACAATTTCTCTTTAACAATTGTCAAGGATAGGTAAATGTTCTAAATGTGTAACCATCAGGTAAGAAGCATCTCCAAAACTGACTATTTTAATCTTTTAAAGATCATGGAAAGAACATCAAAATTACTGTCGCACTTATAGGCTTTATAAGGATAAGCATTTCCCGTTCTTGTAGCTCTGCCACAAACCTGACAACATATTCAACTTTCTAACAACATGCAGGCTTCATATGCAGTGATAGCCAGGAATAATTGTTTACAATGAGAGATAATTTATTATTCAACAAAAACAGAGGCATAAGTATTCAGGTGAAGAAACTACTAGAAAGTATTTTACAAGGGACTTTGAAAACAGAACCCAACTGAAACAAAATAAATGCTTTACCATATACTAATGATAAGGATTGAAAAAAACAGATGTTTCCATTCCACATTCATAAATACATTGAAAAATTAATTTAATACATTTCTACAGTTAGGGATCAGCAAACTTTTTCTGTAAAGGGCAAGACAGTAAATATTTTTGGCATTTTGGGCCATATGCTCTCTGTCACAACTATTCAACTCTGCTGTGGTGGCACAGTAGACAGTATACAAAGAACTGGGCTGTGTTCCAATAAAACTTTATTTGCAAAACCAGGCAGTGGGCCACAGTTTACTGATCTCTACTATGGTTGATTAAAAAACTGGAAAAATTCAAATGCCTAATTCTTAGTTTATTTTTTATTTTATGCCTATAAACCTTTTTGTAAAAAACCACATCCACCAAAGTGGCTCATCTGAATAATGTTTTATTTTCTAAAGCCTGGATGTGAAGAGACTTCTACTATTGACAGTGAAAGAAAATAACATATAAAAATTATTTTAAAACAGAAAAAAAATTATTTAAAGACAAAACACTAACAACATGAAGCTGAAGAGCTGCAAAAAGGAGGCTAGTTATCTGATGTTCTTCCAAAATTCAGACAGATCTAAATGGAGAACCTCAAAGATGACCAGCATACCTGTGAAGGACCACTTGCTTCATGACTATGCTCATTTCCCTCTTAGTCATCCCACCTTTCCCTGTCTTCAACTAGTGTCATCTGACACCAGAAACAAAGATAACCCAGAACATATAAATAACTCTAACAACTTGATGATAACAAACAACCCAATTTTAAGAATGCACAAAAAGATGTGAAGGAACAATTCTCAAATAAGATATATAAATGGCTGGTGAGGACATAAAAAGGTGTAAGACATACTAGCCATCAAAGAAACACAAAGTGTAACACATCAACGAAAAGGAACATACTACCATCCAACAACATGGCCGAATGCCAGAAGCATTAGGCTAAGTGAAAGATGCCAGACACACAACAAAACTATATACTAGAGTATCCTAGTTATATGAAACTTTAGACAAGACAGAACGAGTGACAAAAAACAGATCAGTGCCTGGTACCGATGGGAAGAAACTGACCACAAGGGGCACATTAGGAGGCATGATAAATCTTTTTATGGTGATGGAAATATTCCACATCTTGATGGTAACAATGTTAAAATAACTACATACAATAGCTAAAACTCAAATTTTTTATATTAAATGAGTGTATTTTATTATATATAAATTATCTCACAATAAAGCTAAGAAAATTAGTAAACCAAATCCAGTAACGTATTTTTTAAAAATTACAATCAAGCTGAGTTTATCTAAGAATGTAAGGATAATTTAATATTAGAAAGTCCAATAATTCACCACATTAACAGATTTTTGAAAAACACCTTAAAAAGAATGAAATAATGCAATTTGCAGTGACATGGATAGACCTATGTCACAGTACTGAAGTCAAATATCATGATATCACTTATATGTGGAATCTAAAAAATGACACAAATGATCATATTTACAAAATAGAAATAGTCACTGATGTAGAAAACAAACTTATGGTATCCAAGGGGGAATGGGGTAAATTGGGATACTGGAACTGACATATACACACTACTAAACATAAAACAATGGCACCCCACTCCAGTACTCTTGCCTGGAAAATCCCATGGATGGAGGAGCCTGGTTGGCTGCAGTCCATGGGGTCGCTAAGAGTCGGACACGACTGAGCGACTTCACTTTCACTTTTCACTTTCATGCACTGGAGAAGGAAATGGCAACCCACTCCAGTGTTCTTGCCTGGAGAATCCCAGGGACGGTGGAGCCTGGTGGGCTGCGGTCTATGGGGTTGCTGAGGTCGGACACGACTAAGCGACTTCACTTTCAGTTTTCACTTTTGTGCACTGGAGAAGGAAATGGCAACCCACTCCAGTATTCTTGCCTGGAGAATCCCAGGGACGGCGGAGCCTGGTGGGCTGCCGTCTATGGGGTCGCACAGAGTCGGACATGACTGAAGCGACTTAGCAGTAGCAAACATAAAACAGATGACTAACAGGAACCTACAGTATAGCACAGGAAACTACTCAATACTCTGTAATAACCTAGATGGGAAGAGAATCTAAAAAAGAGTGGATGTATAAATGTAACTGATTTTTTCTGCTGTATAGCAGAAACTAACACAACTGTATACATCAACTATACTCCAATAAAAATCACTTTTAATAAATCCACCTTAAGATCTCTCTACAATTATAGAAAACCAGTCAATAAAACCCAATTCCATTTATAAACATGAATAAAACTAGAAATAGAAGATCAATTCCTTAACTTGATAAAGGGTCTCCTCTAAAAACCCATATACTTATTGGTGAAATATAAGCATCACCTTTCAACTCTCAAAGAAAAAGATGTCCATTATCAATGCTTCTTTTCAATATTTACTCAAGAGTTAAGCCATAGTAGGAATCCCTGGTGGCTCAGCAGTAAAGAATCCACTTGCAATGCAGGAGGCCACCTGCCATGCAGGAGAAGTGGGTTCAATTCCTGGGTCAGGAAGATCCCTTGGAAATGGAAATGGTAACCCACTCTGGTATTCTTGCCTGGGAAATCCCATGGATAGAGGAGCCTGGCAGCCTACAGTCCATGGGGTCGAAAGAGTCATACATGACTTAGTGACTAAAACACCACCACCACAAGTCATGGCAGCAGGACTGTTAGCCAACCGTAACAGGTATAAGGACTGGAAAGAAGTAAATAAAATGATCCTTTTGCACACACAAGATAACTTTCTATGTCGACCCAAGAGACTCTACCACCCAGTATTAGAAAAAAAAAATGCAGGTTTAGCAAGGGTGCTAGATAAAAGCCTAGTATTTTAAAAATTAATTGCATTTCTGGGCTTCCCTGGTGGCTCAGTGGTAAAGAATCCGCCTGCCAATGCAAGAAACACAGGTTTGATCCCTGGACCAGGAAGATCCCACGTGCAACAGAGCAACCAAGTTCGTATGCCACAACTGTTGAGCCTGTGCTCTGGAGCCTGGGAATCGCAACTACTGCAGCCACATGCTACAACTACCAAAAGCCAGCATGCCCGAGAACCCAGAGTCTGCAACGAGAAGCCTTTGCGCCGTAACCAAGAGTAGCCCCCGCTCACTCCAACTAGAGAAAACTGTGCAGCGAAGATGACCCAGAACAGCCAAAAATAAATGAACAGCTTTAAAAATTACATTCCTATGTACCAGCAAATAAACAGTAATTTCAAAAAGATACAAATACACAACAATTATAAACCACTTAGAAATAAACATAACTCAAGATACATAAAATCTTTATAAAGAATATAAGTAGACTGAAAGACATGAAAGGAGACAAATAATCGGAAAGATCTGTCGTACTTATGGGTGGAAAACTCACTAATATTTTCACTTCACTTTAATTAATAAATTCAACGTAAATCTTACTACATGCCCGCAAGACTTTTGGTGTAACCTGATGAGCAATTACTAAAATATACAAAATTTACATACATAAATGTCCAGCAACAGAGAATAGACAATTGTAGCTTATTCATAAAAAACAGTGAAGACTGTTAAAATAAGTGAACTAATTAAAGCTCTGTGTATTGAAAAGTTAAATCCCCAAACAGTGTAGCCATACTTGCTAAAGAGTATGTTGTACGAAATAGGGATAGTAGGATACTTCTATAAAAACCATTTAAAATTATGTGATAAGGGATTGATTTACATTTACATATGTATATGTAGTAAAGTACTTTTTTAAGCCAAGAGAATAATAAACATCAAATTCAAGATAATGATTACTGCAAAGGGAGGAAAGGTATGGAATCAGGTACAGTCACAAGCTGTAGTTCTAACATTTCACTTCTTTAAAAGATCTGAAGCAAATTATAAGACAAAACATTAAAATCTGACAAACAGTGGGTACATGGGTGTTTGTTATACTGTTTTTTTCCTATTTTGTAAACTTGAAATATGTCCTAAGAAAAGAAAGATCACTAGCTACAGTTGGGGAAATGGTGAGATCATGATACAGGAAGAGACTAACTTACAAGGTTATTATAGTGGGAGACGACTGTAGCCTTGGATAGGAGCAGCAGTAGGAATGGAAAAATGGGGATGGATTTAAAAACTATTTAGTTACAATAAATAAGATTTGTTGACTGTTTAGACAAGTATCATATGACAGCACTTATACGTGGAATCTAAAATATGGCACAAATGAACTCTTTTATGAAACAGAAACAGACTCAGAGACACAGTCCACAGACTTGGGGCCAAGAGGGAGGAAATACAGGGGAGGGGTGGATGGGGAGTTTGGCAGACCACGGTACAGAGAATGGATACACAACAAGGTCATACTGTATAGCACAAGGAACTATATTCAATATCCTGTAATAAGAATACGAAAAAATATTTATGTGTAAAACTGAATCATTCTGTTACATAGCAAAAACTAACACAACACTATAAATCACCTATACTACTAAGTCGCTTCAGTTGTGTCTGACTCTGTGCGACCCCATAGACGGCAGCCCACCAGGCTCCCCCGTCCCCGAGATTCTCCAGGCAAGAACCCTGGAGTGCGTTGCCATTTCCTTCTCCAGTGCATGAAAGTGAAAAGTCAAAGTGAAGTCGCTCAGTCGTGTCCAACTCTTAGCGACCCCATGGACTGCAGCCTACCAGGCTCCTCCATCCATGGGATTCTCCAGGCAAAAGTACTGGAGTGGGGTGCCATTGCCTTCTCCAATATAAATCACCTATACTTCAGTGAAAAATAAATTTAAAAACAGGACAGTGACTATTTATACACTATATACTCATTCATACTTTAATAGTTTACGCACATCCTCTTCTTCAAGTTACTAATCAGTTTCTTTGGATTAGTCATAAAGTCAAAGGTTTATAGCATGTTTACAAGCTCCTCACTCTCACCATTTCCCACGTTCTGCAATTTGTCCATACTGTTTCACAGAACATTCTACTTTGCATTTCTCTGGTGATATTTTCAGCTCCCAGTTCTGGACAGCCACGATTAGTCACCCATGTCCATCTTCTATTTACCAAAGCCTTTTCAGTGCAAATCGATTCTCAGGGGAAATATGAATAAGACAACAAAGGAGGGCAGAAAAAAGGACGTGGTAAGAAAGGTGTTATTTCCCTACATTGGAATATTAAAAAAAAGCGTATGCATGTGTGTTAGGCCACTTCAGTTGTGTCTGGCTCTGTGCGACCCTAAAAAAAGTGTATAGCTGAATTTTATGGAACTGTTCTTTTTGGCATGTTAGTTTGGCTGTCATAACACAGTATCACAGACTGGGTAGCTTTAACAACAGAGATTTTTCTTTTCTCACAATTCAGGAAGCCAGAAGTTTGAGGTTTTGTCAGGGTTGTTTTTTTCTGAAGCCCCCCTCCTTTGTATCTTTCTTCTCCATGTGTCTTCACATGTTCTTTCTGAAGACATCTGTGTTTCTGAATTCCCTTCTTATAAGGAGAGCAGTCATATTGGATTAGGGACAACCTTAATAGTCTCATTTTAACTCAATTACCTCCTTAAAGACCCTACCTCCAAATTCAGTCACGTTCTGAAGTACTCGGGGTCTGGACTCCAACAAATACATTTTTACAGTTCAGCCCTTTAATAGTGGAGGAGGTTGAGCAACTTTTCCTGATCTGAATTTTAGTGTTCTCTCATTCATTCATTTGAAAATAGGTGAGTATCTATCCACAAAGTATCCTACTGCTGAGGACAAAGCTCAAGGAACAATTTTGAGATTTTTAGCCTGTGCAACTGGAAGAATGGAGTTGCTATTTTCTGAGAAGGGGGAAAATGTGAAAAGAAGACGGGGTGGGAGGTATAGTTTGAGATCATAACTAACTTAGACATGCCTAGTAGATATTCAAATGGGGATGCTGTACAGGCAGGTGGATATAAAAGTCTGAAAATGAAGTGGGAAAGTGTGAGCTCGTGATTAAATGTTGTCAAATGATGATACACAGATGCTGTTTAAAGCTTGAAACGTTATATTAGAGTGAGTGAGTAAAGAACAGAGGTTCAAGGACTGATTTTTAGGTATTCTAATTTGGGGGATCATGCAAGATGAGAAGAAACTAAAAAAGGAGACAGAAAATGAGCAGCACTGTGTTGTCATTTTGCAGAACACCTTAAACTTATACAGAACTGCATGTTGATTATATTTCAATAAAAATGAAAAGAAAATTAAGAAAAAAAAAGAAAAAAGAAAATGAGCAGCCAGGGAAATGGGAAAAACACAGAAGCCAAGTAAAGACTATAATCTTTCAAACTGTAGACATTGTGAGTTTCAAAATTAAATATACAAATACTCATGTAGGAATATATTCTTTTAATAAACAAGAGGGCCCTAATCAAACTTAAAAACTCATACATAGCAAAGGAAAACTTAAGCAAACTGAAAACACAACCAAAGAATGGAAGAAAATATATGCAAACAATGAAACTGATAAGGGATTAATTTCAAAAATATACAGACAGTTTATACAATCTGACAACAAAAGAACAACCTAACTGAAAAATGGGCAGAAGACCTACAGAGACATTTCTCCAAAGAAGAAATACACAGATGGCCAATAGGCACATGAAAAGATGCTCAACTAATTATTAGAGAAATGCAAGTCACAACTACAATGAGGTGCCACCTCATTCCAGTCAGAGAGCCCTCATTAACAAGTCTACAAATAACAAATGCTGGAGACGGTGTAGAGAAAAGGGAATTCTACATTGTTGGTGGGAATGTAAGTTCAAATGTAAGATGCTGTGCAAAAACAGTATGGAGCTTCCTCAGAAAACTAAGAGCAGAAATACCATATGATACAGCAATCCCATTCCTAGGCATATATCCAAACGAAACTATAATTCAAAAAGACACATGCACCTCTGTGTCCACTGAAGCAAGGAAGCAACCTAAATGTTCAGTGATAGATGAATGGATAAAGAAGATGTGGTGTATATATACAATGGAATACTACTCATTCATAAAAAAGAACCAAATAATGCCATTCACAGCAACATGGATGCAACTACAGACTCTCACATTAAAGTGGAGTAAGTCAGAAAGAGAAAGTCAAGTACTATACGATAGCACTTAAATGTGGAATCTAAGAAATAGAAATGGGGACATAAAGAGTAGACTGGTGGTTGCCAAGAGGGAGGGGTGTGGGAGAGGTTTGCATCGGGAGTTTGGGATTCGCAGATGCAAAGTGGTACAGAATAGACAACAATCAGGTCCTCCTATAGCACCGGGAACTACAGTCGCTATCCTGTGATAAACCATACTGGGAAAGAATATGAAAAAGCATGTACATATCAACATGCCACTTGGCTGTACAGCAGCAACTAATACATTATAATTCAAATACACTTAAATAAAAAATAAAAAAACACCTTTCAAAACCGAGTATTTAAAAACTTCGCCTTTTGTCAAACCATCAACAAACAAGAAAAAATTACAAAGAAGCCTAAAACTAATGTAGTATTTGTAGCAAAGATACAAAGGCATTTAACAGACTGTACATAAATCTCATTTCAAAACTTAACTGGAACAAGTCAAGCACAATGGTTAGTGCTTTAGGCCATATCAAACAGTTAATATATAATCTTCCTTCCTCTCGCAAATTAAGACTCTTAGTTGAATCAGAATATATAACAAAGACAAAAAGGCTAGTTTGCAGCAAAGGTAGGAAGAAAAGGACAGTCTGACAAACGGACCAAATTTCAAACCAGCTGGAGATTTAAGTCTTTGTAGAGTCAAAAGCAGGCTATTGTAGCAGAAAGAAGACTGGGCATGAAACTACAAGATGTGGCTTTGAATCCTAATTGTTCTGCCAATTTATCAGCCATGGGACCTTGTACAATTCACTCCAGAATCTGGTTTTCCTCATCTGTAACATGGGAGGGAGGTGTCGAAAAGCCAAAGAAGTAACAACTAAGAAAGTGCTCCGTTACATGACTCATGTATGAGATATCATTAGACAGCTATCCATCAGCAATGTATTAACAATCATTATACCACTACATGTTGAAAGTAACTGAAGGGTCTCTTCCAATGCTACTGATTTAAAAAATTTAAGGATATGTTTTAATTGCCTGCCAACATCAAAACTGTGTTGATAACCTTAATGCAAGTTAAAAGTAGCAGCAACACAGCTGACTTGATAATGTAAATAAGGAAAAGTGAAATATGGATTGTTGCTTCTCAGCCTCCACAAATGTTTATTTGGAATAATAAAGTTATCTATTTCAACGGCACACCATCTGTTTCAAGTCTCGATCAAGTTAATATTTTTCACATGAACAGAATGACTTAAAATTACATTTGATCAGCATCACGCCTTGAGGTGAAGGTTACCCCTACTATATACAATCTAAAACTCAACCTCTCAAGCTGGAATCAAGATTGCTTGGGAGAAATTTTAATAACCTCAGATATGCAGATGACACCACCCTAATGGAAGAAAGCAAAGAGGAACTAAAGAGCATCTTGATGAAGGTGAAAGAGGACAGTGAAAGGCTGGCTTAAAACTCAATATTCAAAAAGCTAAGATCATGGCATCCAGTCCCATCACTTCATGGCAAGTAGATGGGGAAAAATGGAAAAAGTGACAGATTTTAGTTTCCTGGGCTCCAAAATGACTATGGACAGTGACTGCAGCCATGAAATTAAAAGACACTTTCTCCTTGGAAGAAAAGCTATGACAAATCTAGACAGCATATTAAAAAGCAGAGACATCACTTTGCCAACAAAGGTCCATCTGATCAAAGCTCTGGTTTTTCTAGTAATCATGTATGGATGTGAGAGTTGGACCATAACGAAAGCTGAGTGCTGAGGAATCGATGCTTTCGAATTGGCTAAGTCAAAGATCTTTCTTGGTAAATGTTACATTGCACTTGCAAGTATGTGGGTTCTGTTCAAATACATTTTGATATTGATTTCTAACATAATCCCACAGTGATATGAGAACAGACACTGAATGATTTTAATACCTTTAGACCAGAAAATTTTTGCACCTTGTTTTATGTCCCTGGGTATGTTCAAGTGTCTCTGAGTTTATAGTCTATGAGAACTTGAATAGAACTTGTATCCTACTGTTGCATGAAAATTGTATAAATCTTAATTACGCTAAATTGGTTCATAGTGCTCTTCAGGTCTACTATATCCTTCTACTTCTCTGTATACTCATTCTATTAATTTTTGAGAGTTTGATATTGAAGCTCAAACTAAAAGTCTTCATTTATCTACTTAAAAAAATAATTGTAATATATAGTAGAACTACATGTAACATTGTTCTATACTTTCCAAGTCTCCTGTAAATGTGTTATCATATTTAAAAAATATGATAATTATGATAATCTCATAATTTAAAAAAGAAAAAATGAAACTAAATAAATTTAATGTTTTTTTTTAATGAAGTTACCAGAAAATTTTACATTATGTGCCCCCTATTATAAGCCTACATGGCGTGCATTGTATTTCAACTGGACAGCTCTGATGTAGAAATATGACACACCAAGAAAAAACAAACATGGTCTGTGGATTCAGACAGATTCATATTCAAACTGAGGTTCTGTTACTTTTCTAACTCTTTAATAGTAGGAATAGTTCTTCCTGTAAAGTCTCCGTTTCCTTGTTTATAAAATGCTGTCAATACTGTCCAGCTGCTGGGCTGCCACTGACAAGCGAAAATGAAATAAAAATAGAAAAATCTAGCACAAACTGCATGCCACAAAAAGAAACTCAATTAGAGAGAAATCTGAACAATAATGACCTAGCACTGTTTGGGCTGATCAGTTAAGGGCAGGATAGTTTTGGGAATTCCCTGGTTCGATCCCTGGTTGGAGAACTACAATTCCAGCCCGCATGCCACACAGCGTGGCCAAAAAAAAAAAAAGCAGGGGGGATAGTTTTGATTTATTGTTCCTTCTTAGTTCCTTTAAGCTCAAAATGAAAAGAATTTATATTAACTGATCATTTTATGGGCCTAAATCTTAAAAAAATGCAATAAGATATATATATATATATAAACAAGATGCTTTATTACAACGCATCTGGCAGAAACAGAATCAAGACTAATAGCCCCACAAAGGATAAAGACTAAAGGGGGTATTTCCTCAGCCTCCTCGTGATATTTGTGTCTGGGCATTTGACTTCTAACCCTGAAGTTCTACATCAGTATTCATTTGTGTGTTTCCCATGGCCCCAAACTGTCCTATGTTTGTCTTCACCATCATTAAGTTTCAGTTCTAGTTAAAGCCATACATTATACATTTACACCCTTTAAGTTTCTATCAACAACAAATTTCCTTTTTATTTGTTTCTATTAGAAATAGGTCTTCAGTTTAATCGAACACTTTTTTTTATGTGGGGAAGGGATCTATTTATAGAATTTTTTTCCCTCCTTGAAGGCCTTAATGTCGAACCATCCCTGCATGATGCAATCACTTTGCTTGATTAGGGTGTACTATTATTACTCTTAAACACAGTGTTGTTCTTAATAATAAACTGAGGAATAAAGAAAAAGATCAGGCAGTATAAGCCTTTCAAACAGGCCAGAAAAAAGGAACAATAAAGAAATATGAGCTGAATGACAATGGTAATATTTTAAAAATATGTGTGTGTCTATTTATTCACACCTAGATTTCTATTGAAATTACAGACAACACTCCCTTTCAATGAGAAAAAATGGTTCACTCTAAATTCCTAACTTCATTACTATAAAAATTTCTAGTGTAATTTAACCTACATGAATGAAACAATGTTTGGAACAAATGGTCCAGATGTGAGCATCTGCCTCTCATTTGCCTTGGGATACAAATGTTAAGATTAATGGCTTTAAATGCCAAAACAGCCCAGACATAACAAGTTAAAATGAAATACATGTAAAACAATTCAACTTTAGGTCTTGGAAACATCTAAGATATTTTCCATACAAGTTCCACTTAAGAGAATGTAATTAAAACTAATTCCAGTCAACAAAGGCAAAGAGTATTAATCACAGTTTAGTAGTGAAGTTTAGACTTAGGTAGAGACAATTCTATGAGACTATCCCATATACTTTTACGAAGCTAGCAATCAAGTACACAGCTTCCACACTGAGATAATCCTAAATTTCTGTGCTCTAATTATGAATATTCTAAGGAAAAGAAAACTTTAAAGAGTCAAAATACATACCATTGTGGGGACAGGACAGGACTCTGTGGGGACTTTTTCCTGACTCAGAGCATCTTTTCTATTTCTCCTTCTCTATATCAGTCCCTATGGCAAAGTACTTTTGATTTTAGAAACTCCTGACTATGAAGGATCTTAAGATTTTAACAATTTTGAATCCATGCCCAATGAAAGGATCTGCTGTAAGATATGAATGACTTTCATGAGTCCAGTGTCTGCTTAAAACCTTCAGAGAAAGATATGATGAGCATTTTTTCACTGTTTTGGGCAAAGAACCAATACCAATAGGAACCTCAGTTTACTCTAAAATATGTACAAAAATAATAATACTTAACTGCAGTGTTGATAGGATTACATGAGCGTGTGTGTGTATATATACCTGCAGTCTGTCTGCACATGGTAAAGTAAGATACCCATTAATATCGACCTTTTTAGGGAAAGGGGGCAAATAGTCAAATAGAGTCTTACACGCAACGAAGGACGAAAGGATTAAATCTGTATTTCATAATTAACCATGAAGAGTAATCATGCCTTTCTTCTATTGTTAAGCTTTTCTTCTAAAGTTAACTTTCAATTTGCCACAGGCAAGGTTTTAATGCCAATTTTCCACATTTCCTCAGTCAGCCAGTCCTCCATCACTCTGCCAAAGTGTAAGAAAATGGCTAGTGATGCTGGGAGAAAATACTGATATATTTCCAGCTCATACTGTAAGGCTTTCTGGACTATCTATATGCTTGTTATCTTCCTCTAGTTCCAGTATCTGATTAGTAATGTACTAGAAAGAAAAAACACAGAAATAAACATATTTCCAAGTACCACTTCAGCTACTGGGGTTAAAAAATGATTTCTTTACCAGAAAAATGTTCATACCATTTGACTGTGTGACCCCACTCCTGGGAATTTGTTAAGAAAATAACTCAAGGGATAAAACAATCTATGCCACAGAGGAATGGTTAATTAAACAATGTGAATTATGAAGCCATTACAAATTATAATTATAAAGATCATTCAACACTTGGAACATGAGTACAAAATAAAACTATGGAGGGGGAAGCCTTCTATAAAGTTATATATGCGGTATGATTACAATTATTTGTTTTAAAAATTGATTCACATGGACACAGAGTATGTAAAGGAGCATGAAAATGAAACAGAGGATATAGCAGGCACAGCAAGTAAATACCAATTTCTTGAATTCTTTTGGAACACTGCTTATGAAATATTTTCATTTACTCTCCTCACTAGATTTTCTTTTCTACAGAGGAATCATAAGATACCCAATGAGCTGCCAAGCATTCCTAACATATTAAGTCTTCTTTTACACACAAGCAGTATGATCTAGTTACAGTGACCTAATTACAGAAACAAAAATTTTGACAAACACTTAGGGTCAGGGAACAATGGGACAGATTACCTGAAATAGGAAGCATGACAGGAAAACCAAGACTTCAAAGTCAGAAGCCCTAGATCCCAGTCCTTCTCCACATGAGCAGCACAGATGGGTAAAAATAGGTTCTTAATTCAGACCAACTGCCCTAGGTTATAATCCCAGTAATTTGGTTGTATGACCAAAGGCATGCCAGTTAACCTGTCAAAACTTCACTGTGGGTTTACAGGGTACCATTTTCCTGTACACAGTAACCGCTTAAACAAATAAGCACACCTAAAACAGTAGTTCACTGTCTACGTAAAACCGACAATGACATCTGCCCCTCTCTACAACCTGTTTTGTCATCAGGCAATGAAGTGAGTAGTCCTGTTCTAAATTGCAAACCATTTTACAAAAACACCAACACTGTCATCATCAATATCATCCACTGTTATTGTTGTTACTAACTCTACTGTTCCTACCAAGAAGCCAGCTGAAGAAGCTGGCTACAGTTTACCTAATGGGTTGAGAAGAAATCTTCTAATCCAAAAATGATACTTAAACACCTCTCCCCTCAAAAAACAACAACAACAACTAAGACTAGAGTACACAATCAAGAAGGGGAAATAGAAAGTTCATAACTAACGCATGGTATGGCTGGTGGAAGGAGTACAGGAAAGTGCTTATAGCATTTTTCACAGTTGTCCTCTGCAGGTGGAAATAAATGCATACTACAGCAGAACTTCCTGCAGAAAGAACACATCTGATGAAATGGTTTCAAAATGCATTGCTGGGGAACACTTGGTTGCCACCCAAATCCAAAGAAGGTGACTTAGGGCTTTAAATATATCCAATCAACATCCCTCTATGATTCATTATTTAAATCCAACAAATAATTCATTCTTAATTATATGTAATTTTATCTTTTTTTAGAAACAAGGTGATTTCAAAATATTTACTATGCTTTATGAAACATAAAATATGAAGACATTGTATAAACATACTCAACTCAAAAAGAAGTATCCTAAAACCTTATTAAACATTGTATTCAAATTATTGATTCATAAAAATAGTTCTTATACTTGACTTGGCTCAGCAGTAAAGAATTCACCTGCAATGCAGAAGCCATGGGTTTCACCTCTGGGTTGTGAAGATCCCGGGGAGAAGGAGGTGGTAATCCACTCCAGTATTCTTACCTTGGAAATCCCATAGACAGAGAAGCCTGGTGGGCTACAGTCCATGGGGGTGGACAAGACTTAGCAACTAAAACAACAACAATAAAATAGTTACCCCTCCCAAAATAAGGTGTACAGAACTAAAGGAATTTAAGCTAAAAAGCCATATAGGCAGGCTTCCAGACAAAGAAAATGAGGCCCAGACAAGACTTTGGAGCTTGTGGCTCTGACCCTGGGAAAAGCCTATTACCACGTGGCTAGAACAACTTTATGGTAATGAATGAACTGAAACAAAAGACTTCTCAAATTACTACCATAGTATTCTTGTATAAAAGACTGGTAAATGGCAACAAGATTTCATGGAAATAATGATATGTGATAAAAACAAGGCACATTATGAGTATACTTTTCTACTGAAATAATGACAACATAGTAAGGCCTTAAGGTAAAGGAAAAGAGAATATATAATGTATTTATGGAAGTAACATAAACTTAAAAAAACATAAATACAATTGTAGGCAAAACTGGAAGAAAATGTGGAAAAAACAGAACTTGTTTTTAATAAAAGGTAATGCTGGGCTGGAAGAAGCACAAGCTGGAATCAAGATTGCCAGGAGAAATATCAATAACCTCAGATATGCAGATGACACCACCCTTATGGCAGAAAGTGAAGACGAACTCAAAAGCCTCTTGATGAAAGTGAAAGAGGAGAGTGAAAAAGTTGGCTTAAAGCTCAACATTCAGAAAATGAAGATCATGGCATCTGGTCCCATCACTTCATGGGAAATAGATGGGGAAACAGTCGAAACAGTGTCAGACTTTATTTTTCTGGGCTCCAAAATCACTGCAGATGGTGACTGCAGCCATGAAATTAAAAGACGCTTACTCCTTGGAAAGTTATGATCAACCTATATAGCATATTCAAAGGCAGAGACATTACCTTGTCAACAAAGGTCCGTCTAGTCAAGGCTATGGTTTTTCCTGTTGTCATGTATGGATGTGAGAGTTGGACTGTGAAGAAAGCTGAGCGCTGAAGAATTGGTGCTTTTGAACTGTGGTGTTGGAGAAGACTCTTGAGAGTCCCTTGGACTGCAAGGAGATCCAACCAGTCCATTCTGAAGGAGATCAGCCCTGGGTGTTCTTTGGAAAGACTGATGCTAAAGCTGAAACTCCAATACTTTGACCACCTCATGCGAAGAGCTGACTCATTGGAAAAGACTCTGATGCTGGGAGGGATTGGGGGCAGGAGGAGAAGGGGACGACAGAGGTTGAGATGGCTGGATGGCATCACCGACTCGATGGACATGAGTTTGAGTGAACTCCGGGAGTTGGTGATGGACAGGGAGGCCTGGCGTGCTGCAATTCATGGGGTCGCAAAGAGTTGGACACAACTGAGCAACTGAACTGAACTGAACTGAAGGTAGTACTGCCATTTTTAAAGCAAGAGGTTACCATGATGATTCATCTTATCCATCACTGCTAAAGGCTAACATGACCCAAGTACTGTACTAAGTGCTCAGAATACAAAATGAAGTCACACTTCTAACCCAGAAAGAGTCCATGGTGTACATGGATGACAAGAATCAAAGGAGGGAACCTCAAATAGAAAGAGAGTGGGTGGTGGTTTAGTTGCTAAGTCACGCCGGACTCTTTGCGACCCTTTGGACTACAGCCCACCAGGCTCCTCTGTCCAAAGGAATTTCCAAGCAAGAATACTGAATGGGTTGCCATTTCCTTCTCCAGGGGATCTTCCTGAGCCAGGGATCAAACCTGGGTCTCCTGCACTGCAGGCAGATTCTTTACCGACTGAGCTACCAGGGAAGTCCAAGATGGAGTGGGGATGTACACAAAAAGGAAGATTTAGCTGAATCTTATAAACACAAATCATATTGTACTATCAGCTTAAGATCCTGTTTTGGCTCATGGTCACCACTGAGAATCAGCTAAAAATGAAGACTTCTGTCCACCAAATTTAGAGTATATACACATATATTAATGCTTCTACAACCAAATCCAGTGGTGTCCACATATAGATCCCAAATTACAAGTGTCTCTTCTAGAGATTTCATTCAGCCTACCTTCCTAATATACATCTTAGTTCAATGGTTTGAAAATCTTAAGGCTAACTTCATTCAGTGTTTGAGAACAGGGAACAGATGGCTCACACAGCATAAACTCTCCCAAGAACTAATTTTTACCAATCACATGTGGTTAAAACCCAGATTTATACCTACAGATTAGTGAGCAAAAGAAACCCTCAGAATGACTTGACAATTATTCAGTGTGACAGCTGTTTGTACCACTATCAAATGTGAGTTTTAAAACACAGGCTAACACCTCTGGTTCCTCTGGATTAAAACAAAACAAAACCAAAATTAAAAAAAACAAAAACAAAGAACCTGAGATACAATACCAATCACAGTATAAAACAAGTCTTTGTAAAGAGAATTTAGAAAGTGCAAAACACTAAGTAACTACATAATAGACAAAGAAAATTGTAGACATACACACCCACTCATTCCAATGTTCATGCTGTATACCATGGCTTCAGGCCTTATTTTCATTAAAAAACAAAACAAAAACACTGCAATGTTATCTATGCTGGATATTGTTCTACCCAAATGGCAAAAAAAAAAAAAAAAAAATCACTTCCTTAGGTGATGGTTTTGATGTTTCTATCAGCTGCCTGAAACAAAGAACATCAAAAAACTTCTGTTCACAGTCACACAGTCCCCAAATGCATAATTTGTCTCCCCCCCCCCCCCCCCGAAGAGGCCAGCCTCTGTCTCTTATACAGTAAGCCCCTTGAAAGTTGGGGCCCATGGCTGTCTCAATTACTGCTATATTCCCAGTGCCAAGTCCAGTACACACTTGCTTATTTAACTTTTAAAAACCTGTTTAAGTCAACTCTCAGGCATTTGTTAGTGGGTTACAAAGAATTATTGAATTTTCCTAATAATGGAACAATTAGGTTAAAAAAATAAATCAGGATGGGAAATTAGAACCCAAACTTTTCAACTTGGATTTAAATCCAAATAAAAACAAGGTAAATGTTAGCTTTGCTTATAATGGGAGATAACTCAAAACACTCTTCTATTTTAAAATAATTTGTCATATGCCTTTATATTTTAAGCACAAAAGAAATTATACTGTGCAACAGCATTCATTACTCTACAACTTTTCATTACAACCACATAAAAAGTATATTCTCAATTTTTTAAGTTTTAGAAATTTAAGAATATCTCTGCATTAAAAAACAAAGACAAGAGGGATAGACACTAAGAACTTATTTACATGATATGTTATGCATTTAGAACAGTCAAAACAACCTCAAAAAAAAAAAAAGGTTAGAGGACAAACTACTCAAAGGCAAGTGGCTGTTAGAAAAGGTACCAAATCAATTCAGTGGGGGACACCCAAGTAGGAAAAAAAATAAAATCTCCATTTTATGTCAGTCCATTCACAAACACAAGTGCAACATGGAGCTCAGACTAACACCCAGGGTCACAAAGTTCCTAGAAAAAGAACAGAAGAATATCTCGGTGACCATACGGTAAGCAAAGAATCCTTAGGCAGGTCACAAAAGAAAAAAAGCACAAACTATAAAAAAACTATTAAAAAATATTTAATTGATAAATTAGACTTTACGAAGTCAAGGTTTTCTATTCATCAAAAGATGTCATTAAGGGTTTCACTGATGGTCCAGTGGTTAAGAATTTGCCTTGCAATGCATGCCACATGCTGGGTGACGGACGACTATGCCCGTGCGCCACAACTACTGAAGCCCATGCACCGCAAGTAAAGAATAGCCTCTGTTCTCTGCAAGCAGAGAAAGCCAAAATGCAGCAACAAAGACCTAGCACCACCAAAAACAGGGAATTTTTTAAAAAGACATCATTAAGATAATGGACAGATGGGCCATGCATAACACAAACTATTTAAAGCTCACATATCTAACAAGGGACTCATATCTAGAATGCACACAGAACTCTGACAAATTAACAATAAAGACACAAATAATCTACATTTTGACAATGGGATTTGAATATAGATTGTGCAAATGGAATAGATTAATATATCTTCACAAAGGGAGACGTAGCAAAGTCCAATATATACATGTGGCCAACATCATTAATCAAGGAAAAGCACATTAAAATCACAAGGAGCTACCAAAAATAAACTCACTAAAATTGCTAAAAAAGATGAAATGGTAAGGATATGAACCATATGAAATTCTCACAAATTGCTGGGCGAAGTGTAAATGGTACAACCACTTTGGACTACTAAAGAACTATTTAGCAGTTTCCTATAATGTTAAATGGGCTTCCCTGATGGCTCAGTGGTAATCTGCCTGCAATGCAGGTTAGATCCCTGAGTTGGGAAGATCCCCTGGAAAAGGAAATGGCAACGCATTCCAGTATTCTCACCTGGGAAACCCCATGGACAGAGGAGCCTTGTGGGCTACAGTCCACGACGTCACAAAAGAGTCAGACAGGACTGAGCGACTAAACAACAACAAACATGCATACATCTACTCAAGAGTATATTTACAAAATTATATAGACATTTATAGGAGCCAGAACTGGAGACAACTCAAATGTCCATCAATAGGTAACTAATTGAAATCTACCCAACGGAATACTACATTAAACATTAAAAACAAATGATCCATTGATTTATGCAATTACATGTATGAAACTCAAAACCAGAATAATCAGACATAGAAGAATACACACTGCATGACTCCATTTAATGGAAATACAAGAGAAGAAGTGAGATACTGGTTATAGGAGATACATAGAAATTTTCTGGTAAATTAAAATGTTCTAAAATTGAAGACTATAGTTCCACAATGGAGAAGGAAATGTCAACCCGCTCCAGTATTCTTGCCAAGAGAATCCCGTGGTCAGAAGAGCCTGGTGGGCTGCAGTCCACAGGGTTGCACAGAGTTGGACACGACTGGAGCGACTTAGCATGCATGCATACATTAGAGAAGGAAATGGCAATCCACTCCAGTGTTCTTGCCTGGAGAATCCCAGGGACAGAGGAGCCTGGTGGGCTGCCATCTATGGAGTCGCACAGAGTTGGATACGACTGAAGCGACTTAGCAGCAGCAGCAGCATAGTTACACAAGAGTAGACAACTATTAAAAACTCAATGGACTGAACACAGTATCTGCACATTTTATGTTAATCAAATCTATTTTAAAATCAGCAAGAAAGGATCCTACTACCTATTCCACTGCCCACTCTAAGGACAGGTTCTGCATGCAGATGTTATGATATCTTCTTGGCATGTGGAAACCACTCAGACTGTCTCTGTACATCAAGTCTCTGTACATCTATCAGAGGGTCTTTCACATCTTTTGCTCAGCCAGCTTATGACACCCTTGCAATTTCCTTAAGTATGTCACCCTGAAGAGTGAGCCTGATAATCGGCTGCCACTCTTGCATTCTGACTGACCAGCATTCACTCCTAATCAATAACAGATGTGGGAATGGTGCCAAGATAGACCTTATGCCAAAGTAACAATTTTTTCTCCTGTTCAAGAGCAAATACCTTTCTTTAAACTCTAAGTCATCAAATGACATCTGGAAATAACACTACAATGCCATGTGTTTGGCCCCTTTGGATGATAGCTGTAGGCAATGCAAGCAGAGAGTTGCTATGCCAGCCTTGTGATGCTGCAGAATATAGCAACTCCACAGCCTTGCAATATGGATAAAGTGCTGAAAGCTCAAAGGGAAACTAACAAATGGGTGCACACAGAAGTTCATTTAATAAAATTCCCCTATGGTTCTTTTAACAAGTAAATAGTTGTTGTTTATCTCATTTCCAATTCAACTTAGGCCCCAGTTATCTATTCTTAGATGTGACTTCTCAATTCTTTACTACTCTCCTAGGATCTATTTTTAAAAACTAATTATTTCCAAGGAAAGCAATACTCTTAAGTAAATTCAATCACATAAACTGCTTTGAAAACATTACAGTTTTAGAGGTGTGGAAAAACCTGAATTAGGTGTACGAACACCAAAGTAGTCAGCTATAAAGGAAAGGAGTGGGGCAGGAGAGAGGTCATGTACTTTTGATCTTACCTTGTTTTTTCTGTAACAGTTTGCATTATTCTTACATTAACTTGTGATATTTTGATGTTATCTGTATCATGCAGCCATCCACTTTAACAATGGATATAAACATAAGCAACTGATAACAAAGGAAAACTGATTTAAAAGCCTTCAGATGCCCATGTTCATGGGCATCTGATTTCTTAATTCATACTGATAAGGAATCAGGTTTCCAATTTATCCAATATATTGAGTTCAGCCAGGCTTTCTTGCTCGAAAGGAGAAGTCAGGAAGCAAATTTTGGCAACAATAATATCTCCCATTACCCTCTATTTTCATTTGTAAATGACAACATAATATTTATTATGTGCAAAGAATTGTACTGAGCATTCTATAAATATTTTCTTTATGCAACACCACCAAAATGACAGGAAAAACCATCATCATTACTCAATAGAAACTAAGGCTCTGGGGAAGTTACACTATGCTCAATGCCATATACAGTAGTTAGGAAGTGACAGCTTGGGAGTTCCCTGCTGGCCTAGTGGTTAGGACTCTGGGCTTTCACGACTGTGGCCTGGGTTCAATCCCTGGTTGGGGAATTGAAGTCGTACAAGCTGTGTGTCAAGAACACTACCCACTCCCTACCCCAAAAGAAACCATAGCTCTGCTGGACTCCAGAGACCATAACTATAACATAAGAAATCTAAACTGAAAGATGCTAGAAGAACGAATTATTAAAAGGCTCAATGAATTTTGCACACTGTAACAAAGTATTGAATACAATAAATGAACACTCATCACAGCACACAGACTTCATATTCTTCTAGAGTACTTGACATCCTCACAATTATATGATGGTAACTATAAAGCATCTGTAGCTGAAGTGGGTCCTGGGGAAGTGAGACTGAAAAGTAAAAGTTATTATGTAGGAACCCATTTACGTCTTCAGCCAAAATCAGAGAGGCTTCTGATAAAAGACGACCCCCCACCCAAAAAAAAAGAGCTCAAAGAATTAAGAAAAAATAAATGTCCTAGACCCTCATGTACTACCTGACATCTACTCATGATAAAACAGGAAAGAAACTGTTTTATTTCCATGTAACAAATTACCACAAATTTAGCAGATTAAAACATATGCACTGATTATCTCATTAAAAAAATTTTTTTTCAGGATTTTGAAACTGTTAACTCCACACCAAGATCATCCTTTTCCTCCTAAAACAACTCCTCAAAACTAACAATCCAATAAGCCCTTTTCTTCACTATTTTCTAAAATATTCAAGTGTGTGTGTGTGTGTGTGAATCTCTGTCTTATATGACTCTTTGCAACCCCATGGACTGGAGCCTGCCAGGCTTCTCCGTCCATGGGATTTTCCAGGCAAGAATACTGGAGTGGGTTGCCATTTCCATCGTCAGGGGTTCTTCCCATCCCAGGGATCGAACCTGGGTCTCCTGCATTGCAGGTGGGTGCTTTTACCATCTGAGCTACTAGGGAAGCCCAAATTTCAAGTACCTTTACAAAAATGGATAAATACAATGTTCAGATAGAAATATAAAGGGTCAACAGCCATTACCACTCATTGAAATGACTCTTTTATCAATGATACCCTAAAACATAACCAAGTATTGTGTTTTCCAAGAGAGTCTGAAAGATAGAACAGATCAAAAGCAACTAGAAAACAAAATCTCTTTGGCAAGTATCACAGTGATGCAATTAGCACCTACTCATCTGTTAAGATAGCTCAATCTTATTCTGGCATTAAACTAAAATTGGTACAAGGAAGATGGAATAAACATAGCAATAAATGAACTGGGACAACTACCAACTATGGAATCTCATGGACAACTCTACCTAACACAGAGTAGAAGTCCTAGTGACATATTCTTGTATATACTTATATAGTCCCATTTCTCCTCCAGACTCAGTGATTCCTCACCAAGTGTGAGCAGGTACGTAAATACACTGTGACCAATGACTAGAGCTGCAGCTTGCAGATGTCAGACTGTTAGCTCTGGGATCGGCAACCATGCCGTCTGCTTTGCTGACTCCCCCCTGGTCACTGCCCTAGCAGTCCGCACTCCAGCTGTGCCCAGAGGTTCTTCCTCTTGGACAGCACCCTCTGTAATTAAGCAAAGAACAAAAACTGTATCTAGGAACTGACAGTCATCACAGAGGGATTTCTCTTCAGGATTCTATTCCTGCTTCTTAATGACCTGGAAAACAAAAATGCTGATATGATGATGATGTCTCAGCTTTCTCCTCCATAAAAATAAAAAGACTACCACCTGTTTTTTATTTCCTGCCCCTGGGGAGCTGTTATGGGGGGATAAAAAGCTTTGAAAATTAAAAGCACAACACAAATATAAGTCTGGATTAGAGTAGGGACTGAATCCAAACAACATAAATGGAAAGTAAATGGGCATTTTGGCAGGGCAGATAACTGTATCTGCCATTAGAGCAAACTTCTTACGTTTCAAAATCTTCTTATACAGTAAGAGGAGCAAGATCTCTGACAGAAATTGAAGATGCATAAAGGCTGCAAACAGGCTGTCCTCTCTCCCTAAACTGCCCTGTCTTCCCTGTTCTCAGGAACTCTGTCCTCCCAGATACTCCTCAACTGCAACTTGACAGAATTAAACTTTCCCACAGCTGCACTCTCACGACTCCTTATAAACACTGATAAGATGTCATTTGTTGTACTGTACCACCTAACTTTTTTTTGTGTGCCCATCTCTCTCCACTAGCCCATGTGAGTTCTTTTGAGCTCTTCATTGTCATATCTGATACACGCTATAGACCATAACTCTTTCCTAACTTCAGCTAACTAAAATGCAGCGTTGGCGGGGGGGTGGGGAGGAGGGTTCCCTGGTGCCTAGGATCCTGGGTTTTCACTGCCATGGCATGGCCTGGGTTTAATTTCTGGTTGGGGAACTGAGATCCTGCAAGCCACACAGAGCAGCCAAAAAAAGAAAGAAAGAAAAGCAGTATAAGAATCTTTCTATAAGGCAGTTTCCCCAGCTGTGTGGCAAGGCACACTGGAGAGGTATGAATGGTCATGAGTGTACTGAGGTATGATTTACTCAGCCTGGGATGGCCAATCAGAATTGATCAGTTTCTCTGTGTGCTATGATGTGAAAAGGTTAGAAAGCACTATACAGATTAAAGATTTAATTTTTAAAAAGATTAAGTAAACAAGTAGGGTTAAACATTACACAAAGAGTAACATCAACTGAGACATCAAGAAAAAATACAATTACTAGAGTAATTGCTTCACATACTGTTCACTAGAAAATAAATGTTTCAGAACATGGCATCAGGTTAAGTATTATATCCTGAAAGAGAAAAATAACGCAGCTACCTTGTGTAGCAGTCAGTCTGTGTAAACACCATATGGTCTGCTAATTCAATCAAAAAGAACTCTAGGATTTACTTTTTCATCTTGCAGGAAAAAACTGAAAATAAAGTTGCTAGAAATATTTAGAAATTATTTTGCCACCCCCAAATATCTAACAAAATACATACAGTACCGAAGGTTTATTCACCCTTTTAAACCTCCTTTTTTTAAAAAATTTTTATTTATTTTATTTTATTTTTAAACTTTACAATATTGTATTAGTTTTGCCAAATATCAAAATGAATCCACCACAGGTATACCTGTGTTCCCCATCCTGAACCCTCCTCCCTCCTCCCTCCTCCCTCCCCATACCCTCCCTCTGGGTTGTCCCAGTGCACCAGCCCCAAGCATCCAGTATCCTGCATGGAACCTGGACTGGCGACTCTAACCTCCCTTTTTCATAAAACCCTTCATAGGCTGCATTTAAAACAACAACTGATTGGCTCAGTCTTTTCATTTATATTTTAAAACCAATCATTACTTTGCATCCTCCACCCACTCCCTGCCAAGTTCAAATCCTCTGGCCCTCTCTACTCCGTCTACAACAAACAAAATACAGACCTTCATCATCTCTTGCCTATACTACACCCATCATCTCAAAATGGTCTTCTCAACCCTAAGATTACCCTCATGAAATTCACCTTTTGCCCAGAAGTCTCCATCATCAAAAATGACAAACAAGTTATACTTTCCTGCTTTAAAATTTTTTTAAAGGAATCTTAATCTCATTTTCTACAGATTATGTTGTATAATCTAGACATCAGTCTTATATACTTCTGAACTCTAAGTTTACTGGGACTCTTCACCTTTTCCAAAAGAAGTGACCTGGGTATCATCTTTTCATGACACACCTTCCCAGATTCACTAAGCCAGGATAAAAGGCTCTCCTAAGCATGTATCCTCTATCCAGATGATGAGAAGTCAACACCTAGGGGTTTTCCTTTTCGTTTTAGCTAAACGTTTAATGCAGCGCTGAGCGGCAAGAACTTAATTCCACTTAGGATACTTGTCCAAAATCCTTGGCTCTTAATCTGCCTTCTTTTTAATCTTTCATTGTATGCCACTTCAAACCCCATTTGGATATACATGAATGTCAAAGCAAAAAGACATTGCAAGTTGTTTCTAAAGAAGAGTATATTTCTGTTATTAAATTACTCCCCAACTATTTATGAATGTTTCACACGCACCAAGACCTATACTTCTTAAAGGCTCACTCCAAATACTTTAGGCTCTTATTTGGTGAGTCCTTGCTGCTGCTGCTGCTAAGTCGCTTCAGTCGTGTCCGACTCTCTGCGACCCCATAGATGGCAGCGCACTAGGCTCCTCTGTCCCTGCGATTCTCCAGGCAAGAATACTGGAGTGGGTTGCCATTTTCTTCTCCAATGCATGAAAGTAAAAAGTGAAAGTGAAATCACTCAGTCGTGTCCGACTCTTAGCGACCCCATGGACTGCAGCCTACCAGGCTCCTCTGTCCATGGGATTTTCCAGGCAAGAGTACTGGAGTGGGGTGCCGTTGCCTTCTCCGTTGATGAGTCCTTGCCTATGCTCAAAAAGATGAACACAACTTCACAGAGTCAAGACTGTACTCCATAAACAACTATCATCTTCAATCTTCATGATAATAAGTACTCAAAAAGTGAGAGGCACAACGTGCCGCAAAAAAATGCTGAACTTTTATATTTATTACCTTTGCATTCTCAAAACCATTACCTTCTCAGCAGGGACCTTCCTTAACTACCCTTTACACACACACCCACACCCACTCTCCTTAACTACCCTTGACACACACACACACACCTGCCTCAACTTAGCCTGGATCTTCTTAAACTCTTTCCCTTATTCCTTAGCACTTCCCATTTTTGTAACATATATTTCAGACATTTTAAATATATACAACATATATAGTTGAGGTCACATATATTACTTATTAAACAACTTTACCATTTGTCTCTCCCAGTAGAATTTAATTTCCACAAGGGCAGGGTCTTTGCTTCATTCACTGATATAACTTTAATGCCTAGAAGAGTCCCTGGGCACACGATGGGTACTTAATAAGTATTTAAATGAATGGATGAATAACAAGGAGAACAAATGTGACAATTATTTGAAAGCACTCTTCTCTCAAAATTCAATACACTGACAAATTCAGAAAACTCAATTTACATCCAAATCATAATCAAATCATCTCCTGTCTATCTCCCAAGTCATGAACATAATCCAAACTTATTTTTTACTTCTGGCCTTGTTGCTTTCAGTCATCCCCCCCAGATAGCTCCTTCTCCTTATCACAGGAAGAATAACCCTCATAAAGTATAAATCAGACCACATTACAACCCCACTGATAGCCCTTTCACTATTACGAACAAGATCCAAATTCCTCACCCTGATTTACAAAGTTCTACAGGAGCTGTCTCCCTATTTCTCTAACTTCTTTATCCTTTTCTCTTCATCTGTGCATGCATGCTCAGTAAGTAGCTCAGTTGTGTCCAACTCTTTGCAACCCTAAGGACTACAGCCCGCTGGGCTCCTCTGTCCATGGGATTTTTCAGGCAAGAATGCCGGAGTAGGTTGCCATTTCCTTCTCCAGGGGATCCTTTCAACTCGGAAACCAAACCCATGTCTCATGTGTCTCTTGCATTGCAGGCGGATTCTTTATTGCTAAGCCATCTAGGGAAGCCCTTCTTATCATCTACTCCATTTTAACTACACTGGCCACTTTTCTACTCTTTAAACGTATCAAACTCATTCACTAAGAGTTAACTCGCTGGAAAACACCCTGATGCTGGTGATAGATTGAAGGCAGGAGGAGAAGGGGATGACAGAAGATGAGATGGTTGGATGGCATCACCGATTCAATGGACGTCAGTTTGAGCCAACTTCAGGAAATAGTGAGGGACAAGGAAGCCTGGTGTGTTGCAGTCCATGGGCTCCCAAAGAGTCAGACACAACCGAGCAACTGAACAACGTTACAAAGTAAGAGAATATTTTCAGATTGAATTCAAACAAAATCTGCATATTTCATAAGAGTCATGTTAAAACCATAATAATACTGAAAGGTTAAGAAAAAATCATTAAACAAAGACAAATGAATTAGCAATATTAATACTGGAGAAAACAGATTTTAATAAAAAAGCACTATTGGGGACAAAAAAGATCATTATCTAAATGATAAAGAAATGAGTCCTAAGGAAAATATGATGATCCTGGACAAAGTATGTACACAACAACACAGGTTCAAAAACAAAATCTGACAGAACTGCAAAGAGAAACTGAAAACACAGTGGAAAGTGTTAACACATCTTTCTAAAAACTAATAAAATTGGGAAATTACTACAGCTGCAGTATACTTGAGCAACACAGTCAGCAAGTCTGCCATGTGGAAACAGTCATGAGGCAGCAAGATGAGAGGATCCTGGAGTTCAAAAGACAAACATGACTTAAAGTGTAACTTTAGGAGTCATCAGCATATAGATGGGAGTAAAGCTACAGGAAGATGACATAGAAGGATGCAGTTAAAGGATATTAAACAATCACCCTCAAAAAGGCAGGAAATATGCAGTGTGGGATATTCTCTCATGTCTGTCCTCACACTGCCCATAATTACAGTTATCCTATTAACTGTATATATTGTGTATGCAAAATATGAGGGGAAAAAATTAAGTGGTACATTAAAATGTAACAAACCAAGAAAGCTGAACGACCTTCAAAAACGTGCACGAAAGTGTTTAAAACAGACTCCCAAAATTAAAGTTCCCAAGGCCAATCACAGGTTCTCTTGCCCCCCTTCCAGATACACCTTTAAAAAAAAAAAAAAAAAAAAGATTCTGGTTGCACTGATTTTCGGTGCTGTGTGAGGGCTTTCTCTAGCTATGGCAAGCGGGGGCTACTCTTCACTTTGGTGCACAGGTGTCTCATTGCAGTGGCTTCTCTTGTTGCAGTGCACAGGCTCTAGGCAGCCCAGGCTTCAACAGTTGCAGAACTTGGGCTCAGGAGTTGCGGCACATGGGTCTAGTTGTTCCGTGGCATGTGGAATCTTCTGGACCAGGGATCGAACCCATGTCTCCTGCTTTGGCAGGTGTATTCCTATCCACTGTACCATCAGGGAAGTCCCTGATACATTTTTTAAAAATTAGGTGTAAGAGTTTGTTCCCTTAGCTGAGTGCCTCCCTTAGAGAGTGCCTCATATTCTTCACCTAGGCATCTCAGTTGCCTTACCCCAATCCCAGTCCTGTTGAAGAATCTCTATCATAAATGTGATCTGAGCAATACAAGCATACATGGTCACTTGCCATGCTTTTCTACTTGGGGCAACCCAAGAACACTGCTTTTGAAATCACAGTTCTCATTCAAAAACAAAGCCAGTGCCAGCTTCATCATGGCATTGGACCCGTGAATGGTATAGGACAATTTACATCATTAAAAGGGATGAACAGAAAATTTATCTCATACTAGATGGCAAATCTCTTTTATTTTTTTATTGAAGGATAATTGCTTTACAGAATTTTGTTGTTTTCTGTCAAACCTCAACATGAATCAGCCATAGGTACGCATATATCCCTTCCCTTTTGAACCTCCTTCCCATCTCCCTCTCCATCCCACCCCTCCAGGTTGATACAGAGATCCTGTTTGAGTTTCCTGAGCGATATAGCAAATTCCAGCTGGCTATCTATTTTACATATCTCTAAGACAGTAGAAGAAGAATCATATTTCTCTCTTCAGAAAGGCCACTAAAGGAAAATTCTGTTCTTCCAGAGCATCAAGAAGAAAAACTAATAAAGGAAGAAAAACTAAGAATACATACGCACACTCCAAGACAGTAACATCTGCCATGCTTACAATCAGCCTTAACTTTTACTAGCCCCACACTTAATTTGGAGTCAGAAGACTCAGTTTCAAACCTCAATCCTCTCCTTTCTTGATCTCTCTAACCTTCTATTTCTTCATTCCTTAAGTGAGGGACAAATCTAAACGCGCTCCAGAGACTCTTCAAAAATGACAAATCATAAACCATTCTAAACACAATCATACAGCTTGACTTGGAGCCTTGCCTCCAAAGGAGCTATCCGGTAAAATGTTGGCTGCCAGGGCCTCCAGGAACTTTTCAAGCTCCAAATTCCTGAAGAGAAAGGAAAAGGAAAAAAGGAAGAAATGCAAAAGGACACTTCTCCAACAGAAATGGCTTTATGTTCTGTAATTACTTATGTTATAAGCACCACAAAGCTAAATTTGAAACACTGAAATTGGTACTTTATATATCAGATTAAATAACTTAATTTGAAATATTATAAACTCAAGAGTTTACCTTAAGACTGAGTTGACACATCTAAATAATCAGCAGTCAAAATACCTTAGTCAATTATCCCCGCCTTGATTTTTCTGAGTTGTTTACTTGTAAAGGCCACCAGGACCAGATTCTCTTTACTGATAAGGGTAGTGACTTTGTCCATGTAACAATTTTGATTTAGGGTTTTAAGTCTGGTAACTTGTTATACATTATAATCTTGATTTAGTCCAATAACCAAAATAGAACACTTAATTTATTGATGAAGGAAGAAAAGCCCAGGAAGCCAATCTCCCCTCTGTGGTATTTATTGGAGTAAATAAACTGGAATAAAAATTTGTGCAAACATAGTGGGGCAAACAACAAAATGATACAAAATTAGAGGACTTAGCTAGTTCTAAATGTGTGCAGTTTTCCACAAAATATATTATTATTTAAAACTAGGTCCCTTTACTAACATCCTGCCTGCCCTGACTAAATTTAATAAACCAAAGAGCAGATGACCAAAATGTTTGTGTCCCCCCACCCCCACCCTAGGGGCCTACTGGGCCATGGTTTGCTTGAATGTTATGGGTGTGGTATGAAATATTTAAAGCAATGACTAAAATTTTCCATAAAAGCCCATCCAAAATCTAAAAGCTTTCCTACTCAGAAAGATTCTTCTCCAGACATTTAAAAGATTTACTATTCCACAATGACATTCTGGTTTTTTACATTTAATATTTACGTAGGAGGTGGTAAAGGGGGAGAAAGAGGGCATAATTAGTTTTGCTTGTAAAACGTTCATCACAGTTGTAGTGCCAACTGAGCTATACAGCCTATTGGGGGTCTAATAGATTTCAGGGTATTACACTTTGAGTAATAGAGGTGGGGGTTGTGGTGGAAATCAATAAATGGCTACTACTTCTTTGCACAGACCCATATGGAAGTAATCAAGCGCAAGGGTGGCAGCTGGGGCCAATAACAGTCACCTGCAGTTGAGGGACATGGGGGTTTCAGATGGGTTTTTAATGCTAATTTCCTACAGAAACAATGAGCTAGAAAGAGCAGAGTAACAGACGAGGCCGGATGAAGAGAGACCAGCCAGAACAATGGCTGCACCTGGTGTTGGGAGCAGAGGGACAGAGCCGGCACGCGCCCGCCGGCAGCAGAGGGCACATCTGTCACCCTCAAAGAGGCCCATCCCCCAGCTCTTCCAGCAGGGCAAGTAACCAAGGTCCCTAAGCACTAACAGCTTGCCACACAGCAACAGGTTTGAGTTAAGGCTGATGCATTCTCTCTACACACCCTTCTCCCATGACTAAGAATTAGTTAAGGAAGCAGGGCTGGCTCCCTGTCAGCTTGAAGCGAGGCTTATTAAAAATGCAAGAAACACATTTTAACTGCAACTTCGATGTTAGGGGAACTGAGAAAAATCACATGGTAAGGTAAATCTGATTGAGTATTTATGCTGCTAGTATCATGCTTGCTACTTTCTAACTTAATTCTTACAGCCCACAATAATAGCTACCTTTATTCCCATTTTACAAGGCAAAAAACTGGGGGTCAGTAGTGATGGTTAAATTTGCTCATGGTTACACAGTCTAATGCCAAAGCCTACATATCTTTTCACTGACTTTCCCCCACCTCTCCTAACTAGCATAACCAAATGAAAATACATACCCTAATTACTCCAGAACTTCAGCTATGAGAAGCAACTGCAGACATATGCACATATATATTCCATATAGACCTGCACTCCACCTTGCCAGGCGTCTCTAACAAGCTGCTCAAGACTGAATGATAACAGGATTTCTGCTAGCCATTGCTTTAAACAAAGCACAAAGAGTGGCTTTT
The DNA here is from genome assembly GCF_002263795.3 of Bos taurus. Lineage (NCBI taxonomy): Eukaryota > Metazoa > Chordata > Mammalia > Artiodactyla > Bovidae > Bos > Bos taurus. Next base: position 63,019,080 of record NC_037340.1, on the reverse strand, counting down.
GCAAGTTTTGGCATGCTTGAGAAAAGTAAATCCATATGCATTTTAAGTTTCCCAGCATAAATATGACGCCACATAGATCTTAAAAGGTAAACACTGTTTGGAAAGCCCATCAACCAGTGAGAATATAAAAACCCAGTTATAGTGGGTTGTTTTTCTGCAAGACACAGCCACTCCTAATTCCTGTATTTATTGACTTGAACTTGGAGGGAAAATTAAACAACTCACACAGTCCACCTAAGTAGAAACCTTTTAAATTATAGAGTTCTTGTATAAATCTTAAGTTTAAAAAGGGGGTAGGGGGTATCATGTATATAGATAATTATCTCAGAAAAAAACAATTACTCTTGGATTTGGAAAGGCAGCAACAACAGCTAGGCAAATTGAAAACACAGTAGAAATTAACACTGTGTAGTTATGTATCTGACAAAGTCTGAGTTAATGCACTTGGAGCTAATGAAAGGTGAACTTTTTCATCTATCCACTGTGCTTCTTCCAAAAAAAAAAAATGAGGAGTCCAAGTTCTTCCTGTCCTTCTAAATTCTAATCAAACGCTAACTCTTCTTGAAGATTCTCTTGATTGCCTGAGTTGGCAGTAATTTCCAGGACTTACTCATTTGAGTTCATTTTACTTCCTCTAGAAGACTTTTTATCTCTTACCATATTATCACACACAATGGGCAATGAAAAACTGTAAAATCAATGTCCTGGAAACTCAGGATACGATGCCAGTCCAAGCTCAGTTACCAACCAGGGTAATAAACGCTGGGCCAGGCTGACTTTTTACCACTCTATCACCCTTCCTCAACTTGCCTTATCTATAAAATAATGCAACTGACTAGATTATCCTTAAGATCCCTTTCAGTCCTAGCATTCTCAATAGGTATTCACTGGGGACTTATGAACATTACTGGCCTTAAAAAACCTTCAATGCATGATCCAACTAGACTTTCAGATCAACTTGAATTTTTCCAGTTACGTATAAAGTATACTCATTCAAACTTAAAAGCACTCTTCCTTTATGTTCCAAAGATGCAATTTAAATGTCATTATCTTCTTCTCTAGTTTACTGACATTATTGTTGTAAATACCTTCAACCCAACATGGCCCCTTGCTATAAAATAAGCCTTGGTTGGGTCATTCCCGGGGCTTCCCTGGTGGCTCAGAGGATAAAGCGTCTGCCTGCAATGCAGGAGACCCAGGTTCGATCCCTGGGTTGGGAAGATCCCCTGGAGAAGGAAATGGCAACCCACTCCAGTACTCTTGCCTGGAGAATCCCATGGACAGAGGAGCCTGGCGGGCTCCAGTCCACAGGGTCGCAAAGAGTCGGACATGACTGAGTGACTTCACTTTTTTTTTTTCAATATATATATATTTTTTAATTTAAATTTATTTATTTTAATTAGAGGCTAATTACTTTACAATATTGTATTGGTTTTGCCATACATCAACATGAATCTACCACGGGTGTACATGTGTTCTTTCTTTCTTTCTTTTGGGTCATTCCTGGAAGCCAATTTAGGTGGTTTCCTCTTTTTACAGTAAGAAAGTTTCTTGAAAGCTTTCACAGTCTTCAGAAAGATGAACATCTTCCATAAGATGTTACCGAAAAACCCAAATGAGCTTTTTGGCCAACCCAATACTATAATTTTCTCTAATATTCAAGTCAAAAATATTGGTTATTGCCTTAGTAAGAAGCAGCTATCCTCCTGAACTGTGTTGGCCCTAGCAGGGTATTTAATAAGCCACCCTTATTTGCAGTCAGAGTAACTCCACATATTAAAATGCATATTATTTATCGTTTCATATGCTTCTTGAAACTCTAGCATCAAAAGCATCCCTGGTAAGGACATGCGGCAGTATGAGAATGACTTCACAGTAGACCCTAACCTGTACTACACTTCAGCATTAAGTCTTTTTCTCTCCACTCAACCTAGGAGCACGTCATTTAGAGTACAATGAAAAGAGCTTGCTCACTGAAAGAGTATCAATTAAATTCAATATAAATCCTATACCCTCTCAAATATTCAAACAAGTCTCCAAAGATTCTGAACACCGGAACCTATCAAAAAAAGAAACTCGAAATTTGTTACTAAATCATTTAATCAACTGGGTGTAAGAGAATATGCATTTTAAAAGTTCATTTACAAAGTCTCCCCCCAGCTAAAGAAATCTGACTGCAAAACTGAAAGAAGAAAATGAACAGTATTGTACTAATACTGTGCTCTTAAAATAATTACCCAACTAACGTAAGTGAAGACTGAAGAATTTTTAAGGAATAAAGTGCTTTTTTAAGTTCCTATTTGCATTTTGAAAGAAAAGAAATACAATTTAAAGTTTTGTTCTGATATAATAAAACAGGTTCATTTGCATTACAATATTTAGAATACTTTCCAAATCATTTATAATCACAGTGAGAAAAAAAGATGGCATACAACATTTGTAACAGAAACAAATGATCTGGAAGGTAAGTAAAGTGAGAGGAAAGTACCCTGAAAACTACACAAATAAGATCTATTCTTAGTCTAAGAGCCTGAAGTTAAAAATGCAGAAGATTTAGGAGACAATCACAGCAAAATAATGAACATCGAGAAAGTTCTGAAACTAACTTGTATGCCTTCTATGTGCCAGACAAATCTCGCCAATAATGACATAAGGCAGGAATTTCAGAAAACAGACTCAAAGAGAATAAGTAGCTTGCTTGAGATTAGAGAACTAGCAAATAAGAGCTGTACAGTATGTCTAATTCCCAAACCCATGCTCTTCTCATAGTTGTCCAAATTAGGGGGCCTGGAAAAACATGAATACAATGTACAGAAATAGCCAAAAAAAAATTAAATTATGGATCACAAACTAAAAAGGACTACAGAACACAGTAGCTAACTACACATGAATTTACTGCATCACAAAACTACTCCAAACTTACAATTCAAATCAGGTTTGTCGATGTTATTTATTTTGCATGTAGGAAGTAAGCAGAAGAAAACAAGATAGGAAGAAATTATGAGAGGAAAACAAAGAGCTAAATACATTAAAATTATCTTTTAGCTGTAATTCACCCAAATATGTTGAAATAAAATGTGATAATAAGAAAGTATTTTATGAGTCATTTTTTTTAACACTATTCGTATTATGCATACTAAAGGAGAAAAAAATTTCCCTCAAAATATCACAGAAAGACTCAATGTAGAATACCTTAAAGAAATATTTGTGGGACTATATCTAGCCATAGAATTCATATGTAACATCTGATTAAAGTTTCCATTCAAGAAAGCATGGCATTCAAATATAAAGGTGGAAGTGAAAAATGATACAGTAAAAATATGAACTAAATGAAGTATCAAAATAACAGTAGCTAAAGGCTAAACTCTCATCAAATATCAAAAGATTCATATCATCATAATCTGAAATAAATAATTGCCCATGTTAGCCCCCAAAACTAGAGTGTACTTACCCCAAATGCCCAGGTTGTAACAATCCAGAGTCTTAAAATATACCAAATTTATTTGAGATAGATACAGAAAAGCTCCTCTTTTTCTCCTCCTAATCTTCAAAGCCCAATGTGAGACCAGCCTTCTTCCTTCTTTCATTAGCTGGACATGTGTCAGCTCTCTCACATCTGCGATTTCTCACTGACTAGAGCTGCCTGTCCCATTCCAGGGAAACACAGATGGATCCCAGATGGGAAGGTCCTGCCAAACAGACCACCTCTTCACCTTGCCAGAATCCCCAGATACAGTCAGTCTCTCTGTCTCTCTCCTTTTCTCCCTCCCTCCTGCTTCCTCTCCCTCCACTACCCTTCCAACCCTCCCTGTTACCAGGGCTCTTTGCCAGCTGATGTCACTAAGTACACACCTCCCAGTGGCTCCTGGCCAATCTGACATTAACTTGTTAAATACGTGTAATTTGTTTATGGCTGACAATAACAGCAAGGATATTATGCAAAACCTATCTGTGCAAGTCCCTAGTGGAATAACATGTAGAAACACACACTGACACAGAGACTCATATTTTTGGGAACATTCAAATGTTTAACAATTACTATTTAAAGTCCTACATATTGTCTGGTTTCTGCTATTGTTTAATAGCTTCTGCTCTTTGAACCAGTTTTAAAATTCTACATATGAAAAATTCCTTCTTAAAACGAACATGTAATTGGATGTAAAATGCAAAGTTGAAAATTAATTTGGGGAGCTATATTAACAGGAATATATGTAAATGAATCACACAAGCCGCCTCTCAGATCCAGACTTGGTAGCACTGCAAAACTGGCACGTGATTAAAATAAGACAATGCAGGCAACATGGTTCTGATGCTGTAAAGATTATAAATGAAAGACGGAGACACAATTCAAAAAATTGTTTTAAAACAAGGCAAATATGAATGTGAGAAATAACATAATGCTTAACACTAAGGAGCCGCTTATGCAAGCTTCAACAATGAAAAGACAAAACATACATTTAGAAATATTAACAATGAGAACCCAAAGAGAAGGACTGAGCTGCTCAAGGTCAGAGTTTAATCACTTATACCTCCAAATACTTAGCATATAACAGCTGCTTAGTCAATTATTGCTAAATGAAAATTGATCATCAAAAACTGACATTGTACTTGACACACAAAATATTACCATTGAGGTAAACTGGGTGAAAGGTCCACGGGACCTCCTTTTCATTTTTTTAAAACTCCCTGAAAATCAGTATTTTAAAACAAAAAGTTACCAGGGGGAATGTTTGGCTGATTCCTGGTCACATTACATCAACACGTATCTGCACTAAAGTCTCCATGAACACAGATTAAGAATGAAAGATCCTCCATGTACATAATCAAAACAGGTGTGGCTATGATTCTCTAACCCTTTTCTATCATACTTGGAATATCTGCAATCTGTAAACAATTTTTCAGTCATGGCAATTTTGGGCAAAGAAGAAGAAAGACTATTTCTGTCAAGGGCAACTTACTGACTAGGTTTCATGTCTGTAGTTCCATCCCAGTGGGGGTGGTAATAGAAGCAACAGCAGCCGGCTGAGTGCTTACCATGCGTATTAAATGCCAGAGACAGTTTTAATTGTCTGAATCTTTACAAAGACCCTATATTATAAAGTTTCTAAATATTATCATTATCGCAAAGTTATAGCTAAGGAAAATAAGGCACAAAGAGTTACATAACTTGGTTATTTAGCCCACAAAGCGAGTGTCAGCACCAAGTAGTCTGGATTCACAGCCAGAAAACTATAGCCTATTGCCCAGTAGAAAAATGAATCAAAAGATGGCACTGGCTGTCCTGGATCACTAGCTCTGGGAGAAGCCAGCCACCACGTCATAAAAACTTCAGCAGCCCTAAGATGTCTATATGGTAAAGAACTGAAATCTCTTGCCAACGCCAGCATTAACTTGTTCATATAACTAACCACAATCACCCAATTAAAATACCTTGGAATTTTGACCTATAATAAGTGCAGGAAAGAATAAATAAATCTAGTATTATTTTAAAAAGGAAAAAAAGATGGTTCTTTCACTTCTAGCACCCAGACTACAGTTCCTAAATACCATTTCCCACTAAAAGGAAGCAGAGCTCTTTAGAAAAACAGTTGACTCCAGGTATAGGGCAGGAAATGTACAAAACTTGTCATATCAGAAATCAATTAAGCTATCCAAGTCTTTTGGAGTTAGGTCCAAGGGACTTAGAAGCCAACCTGAAGAGACTCCCACTAACTAAAATGTGATAATTTGGGCATCAGTAAAATAGTAATAATAACTGCAATGGATTGAAACAAAGCAAAATACTTACATTCATGACTTTAGAATAGAACTTAGAAAAAAAGTGATTTTTCACCTTTTTGAGGATACTAGGGAACCAATTCATTATTCTGAAACCAGTATATATCAAGCATTTTACCTGCTTTCCTATATGAGCTGTACCTCTAGGAAATGAAAGCTGATCCCTATTGAAATAGTCCAATTAAAATGAAAAAATTATATACAGGCATAACTCATTTTATTGCACTTTACATATACTACTCTTTTTTTTTAAACAAAGTGAATGACCGGCAATCTTACATTGTCAGGTGATGTTAGCATTTTTAGCAATAAACTATTTTTTTTAACTTATATCTGCTCTTTTTTTTTTAATTTAAATTTATTTATTTTAATTGGAGGCTAATTACAATATTGTATTTGTTTTGCCATACATCAACATAAATCTGCCATGGGTGGGAGGGGGGGTTCAGGATGGGGAACATGTGTAAACTATTTTTTAATTAAGGTATGTACATTTTTTAGGCCTGATACTCCACACTTTAAATAGACTACTGTTTAGTGTAAACATTAATATGCACTAAGGAACTAAAAAATTCATGTGAGTCACTTTATTGTGATACTCACTTTATGGGAGTGGTCTAGAACTGAACCGAAATTATCTCTGAGGTACGTATGTACTTACAATACAATCATTTTGCAAATCCGTGTTGAAAAAAATTAATCTAGGTAATAAATCAATTGCCACTCATATGAGATGAGAGATATATGGACATTGATGGTCCATTAATACTTCCTAGAGGAAGTATACCATCACCTGTGAAGCATTCATGATTAAAAAAAAAAGTAAATACAGGGACTTCCCTAGTGGTTCAGTGGTTAAGAACCCACCTGCCAACGCCAGGGACATGGGTTTGACCGACAGATGGTCTGGGAAGATCCCACATGCCATGGAGCAAAGAAGCCTGTGCCCACAACTACTGAAGCCCACCCAGACTAGAGCCTGTGCTCCACAACAAGAAAAGCCACTGGAACGAGAAGAAAACGCACCGCAAATGGAGTAGCTCCCGCTCGCCACAACTAAAGAAAGCTTGCACGCAACAACGAAGACCCAGCGCAGCCAAAGAAAAAAAGTAAGTCTGAAGCTGATTAAGCCTTTGGATCTAACAACAGATTTGCTGGACATTGAGAGAATATAGGAACGTGTTAATGACAGCATGTAAGTACAATTAGCAAAGTCCAGAATGTGAAGAAATCTATAGTGCAAACAACCTAGATTTATAGAAAAAAGGGTGAGACAGAGGAAGGGAACTGGAGGAGAAACCTATAAATAAAGAGAAATAAAAGACTTAAACGCACTATGTGGACTTTATGTGGCTTCCGACTTGAAAGAACCATAAAAAATAACCTATGACTGGGAAATTTGTAAGACTCACTTGAAATTTAATTATACTAAAGAATTGTTTTAAATTTTTTATTATTTATATTTTTAAGAAAAGTATTTCATAAGAGATATACAGAAATTTTGTTTTGTTTTACAGAAATTGTTATTGATAAATTTATACGCTATCTAAGATTTCCTTCAAGAGAAGCTGAGTTGGTGACTACTGCAGCATGGTGTTTACTTACATGAGGGTCCATTTTTAGGTCTGTTTGATATTTTCCATAACACAAAGTAAAAAATAAAGACAGCATTTTTTTTAAAGTGTGCCCAATTATGGGTGAAATGGGCAGGCTGATTTGAACAGTTATACTGGAGCATGCTTGCTGTACAATGCTGTGTTAGTTTCTACTGTATGGCAAAGTGAATCAGCTATATGTATACAGATATCCCCATTTTTAAAAAATTCCTTCCCATTTAGGTCACCACAGAGCAGTGAGTAGAGTTCCCTGTACAATACAGTAGGTTCTCATTAGTTATCTGTTTTATACTTAGTATCAACAGTGTGTGTATGTCAATCCCCATCTCCCAATTCATCCTATCCCACTTTCCCCTGACCTTCCCCCTTGGTATCCATGTCTAGAGACAGTTTTTTAAAGCAACTCAGACAAAATGAATTGAAGTCTGACATGAGGTTTAACATTTACTTCACTGACTACATCATGAGTTGATATGTCATCAGCTTTTAAAAATAAAGGAGGATAGTGCAATCTATCAGGAATAGTGAACACAGGTGCTAGTTGGTTGCTTTACAATGAAATTTTCAAAGGATTTTTTTTATGTCCTCCCAAGACTTCCCTGGCTGTCCAGTGGTTAGCACTCTGTGCCTCCACTGCAGGGTACATGGGTTCAATCCCTGGTGGGTGGTGGAAACTAAGATCCTGAATGCCACACAGGGCAACCAAAAACTTGGGGAGGAACAAACATTTTTTTTAATGTCCTCCTATAGGAAAATTAGAATATGCCCCTGGATATTAGATTTGAATTGGAGGTATCAATATGAACACATGGCTATTATATTATATATCACACTATATTACAAATTTTTATAATAAAAACATATAGACATAGGAATACACACACAAACACATTCATACATATACTTCCTACCTGTTCACTCAGAGTCTAGAAGCAATGACACCTTGTAGCGATGAACATATCTTAAATCCAGATCCTGATATCTAAACCACATTTTCTAGTAAAACCAGAGCTCCCTGGAGGAATGGCTGATCCAGGATTGGGCAGGAAAATACAAAATAAGCAGGCAACATCTTATGTAAGAAAATAAAAGACTACTCAGAAATGATGAGGGCATGTCAAAAAGATACTGATGCCAGTTAGAAAGGGCTACTGTGGTCAACTGTGAGACAATCTGAGCATCAAAATAAATGGCAATAATAGATTAAAGCATAACATGTGAAATAAAAATTGAATTTTAAAAATCCATCAATATATAAGGAAGAAAAGAAAGCAATCCCTTCTAGCAGATGTCAACCTATAAAAACAGAAAGGATGATGGGAGCAGAAAATCACCATGGTAGACGAGTGAATAGAAACTTGATGAAAAACAGGATTATCTAGACACTGTCTCATTTAAGTATTGGAGGCAAGAGGGACATTGTTTCACATATTCTCAGAGTGGTTTTAAAAATTATATATACCTAATACACACACAATGATGATAAAGCAAATGGGACAAATGTTAACAAGTGGTGAACAAGGGTCTGTTTTGTGATTCTTGCAACTTACTATAAATGTTCTATAACACCAAATAAGCACTTATCAAAAAGGAAAAAAGTCCCCACTGACAACAAAACAGTTTGAAAACTCTGGGGTATTAAGTGAACATGTGCAGCAGTCCACGGGGTTCTAAGGAAGATGCTCATGACAGTCTCTCCTTTGGTTTCTTACTCTGATCACAACTACTGCCATGGTGGTGGTACTGAACAGTAACTTATTTTAAATTGTTATTTTTAGTGATGTATCAGTAATAATGTTCATTTCATATCTATAATGGGCCACTGCTGAAAGACAAAATAGGGATTTCCCGAGTGGTCCAGTGGTTAGGAGTCTGCCTGCTAATGCAGGGGACATGGGTTCAATTCCTGGTCTGGGAGGATCCCGCTTGCTGAGGGGCAACAAAGTCCCTGTGACAACTACTGAAATCCGTGCTCTAGAGCCCCTGCTCTGCAACAAGAGAAGCCACGGCAATGAGAAGTCAGCACACCGCAACTAGAGCAGCCTGCCTGCCACAGCTAGAGACAGCCCGCACAACGAAGAGCCAGCACACACAGAAATAAGTAAATTTTAAAATTGTTTTTTAAAAAATATATAACATAAAATTGAGAAGCCTAAAAATGATACTACAAATACGCTTGTAATCCAGACCTTTGAGTTGGACTCATTAGATTAAAACTATCTCTCATCCAGCACATAAAGATGACTCTAGATCCTCAAAACAATGGTGTCAAAAAATAACAATAAAGACTGATGCTTACAGTCAACTATATTTTCATTGTGGATGGTCTTCTTTTTTTTTTTTTTGGCCATACCATGAAGTTTGTGGGATTTTATTTCCCTGAGCAGGGATTAGCAGTGAAAGCACGGAGTCCTATCACTAGACTGTCAGGGAATTCCCCACTGTGGATCATATTTACTTGCATATTTGGAATCTTCTTTGTCATTTAAAAACAATATTATATTTCATCTCAAACATCAGATTATATATTTTTTTTAATTTAACACATTATAAAATTTCAAACTACACTTTACCCCAAAACCAAATACTTTCTTCTATTCTACTTTGCTGCACAGCATGTGAGATCTTAGATCCCTGACCAGGGTTCAAACCTGTGCCCCTGAAGCGCAAGCAGAGTCTTAACCACTGAATTGTCAAGGAAGTTCCCCCAGTTTTTTATTTTTAAATTAATATAAAGAATAATGTTTTACTTAAACAGAAATGTAAAATTAAATGTACAAGTATACTTGCTAAATTGGGGAAAGCAAAAAAATATAATACAAGTAAATAATAAGAAAATACAAATCTTAAAGATTATATTTTGAAAGAAAAAATATTTTAACACCAGTCTTTTAAAAAATCACTGCTCTAACATGTACTATACAAAAATGAAATCATCTAAAAAACCTTTCGGGAAAGTTTGCAAGACTGCATAATGAGAGAACTTTCAGGTCCACAAAAATAATTTAGAAGATGACTATTCGGAGTGGGGATCAGCAGACTATAGTTTTGGTAAATTCTTTATTCCTTTGGCAAATAAAGTTTTACTAAAACTTATATAGCTCATTTGTCTATGTATTATCGATCTATAACTGGTTTTCCATGACAACAACAGAGTTGAGACAGAGATTGTATTAGCCCATAAAGCCAAAAATGTTTACTATCTGGCTCTATACATAAAACTATGCTTCTATGGTCTCATTGCAACAGAGTAGATTTAGAAAGACTCAGACACCTACTTGGGCCAGGCATTATGCTATATGTTGGAGATATAACAGTGAACAAAAATATAGTCTCTGTCCACAAAGAGCTTGCAGTCTGTTGGAGGGAAAAGTATTCTAATTATCATACACATAAATATATAATAAACAGTAAATAAAGCAGGAGTCCCCAACCCCTGGGCCATTGGATCAGGACCAGTCCATGGCCTATTAGGTACCAGGCCAAAGAGCAGGAGATGAGCGGCGAACAAGGGAAGCTTCTTCTGTCTTTACAGCCATTGCTCTCATTACTGCCTGAGCTCTGCTACTGCTAAGTCACTTCAGTCATGTCCAACTCTGTGCCACCCCATAGACAGCAGCCACCAGGCTCCCCATCCCTGGGGTTCTCCAGGCAAGAACACTGAGAGTGGGTTGCCATTTCCTTCTCCAATGCATGAAAGTGAAGTCGCTCAGTCGTGTCCGACTCTTAGCGACCCCATGGACTGCAGCCTACCAGGCTCCTCCATCCATGGGATTTTCCAGGCAAGAGTACTGGAGTGGGGTGCCATTGCCTTCTCCGGCCTGAGCTCTACCTCCTGTCAGATCAGCAGTGACATTTGGATATAGATAGCATGGTCCTTACGAGAATCTAATGCCTGATGATCTGAGGCGGAGCTGATGCGGTGCTGATCAACAAATGTAATATACCTGAATCATCCTGAAAGCATCCCCCAGCTCTGACTCATGGGCACGCTGTCTTTCATAAAACCTGTCCCTGGTGCAAAAAAAGGTGGGAACCACTGTTATTAACATAAAGGGGAAAAAATTAGAAAAAGACTGGAACTATGGACCTCCCATCAGGGGATGAAGTGAGAGTTAGTGAGGGAAGTGAGAATTCTCTGATAAAGTGAATAATTAAAAGATATGAAGTGAACTAGGCTTCTTTTTCAAAAGGAGATGAAGAGTATTTCGAGTGTTTCAGGCAGAGGGGATGGGATATATGCGAAGAGGCACGCATGGCATGACAAACAGATTCAAGGGATTAGATCTGATAGGGTGCCCTCAAGAACTATGGAGGGAGGTTCGTGACACTGTACAGGAGGCAGTGATCAATCAAGACCATCTCCAAGAAAAAGAAATACAAAAAGGCAAAATGGCTGTCTGAGGAGGCCTTACAAATAGCTGAGAAAAGAACAGAAGCAAAAGGCAAAGGTGAAAAAAAAAAGATATACCCATTTGAATGCAGAGTTCCAAATAGCAAGGAGAGATAAGAAAGCCTTCCTCTTGATCAATGCAAAGAAACAGAGGAAAACAATAGAATGGGAAAGGCTAGAGATCTCTTCAGGAAAATTAAGAGATACCAAGGGAACATTAAGGAGTTCATCAAGGCTGTATATTGTCACCCTGTTCATTTAACCTCTATACAGAGTACATCATGAGAAACGCTGGACTGGAAGAAACACAAGCTGGAATCAAGATTGCCGGGAGAAATATCAATAACCTCAGATATGCAGATGACACCACCCTTATGGCAGAAAGTGAAGAGGAACTAAAAAGCCTCTTGATGAAGGTGAAAGTGGAGAGTGAAAAAGTTGGCTTAAAGCTCAACATTCAGAAAACGAAGATCATGGCATCCGGTCCCACCACTTCATGGGAAATAGATGGGGAAACAGTGGAAACAGTATCAGACTTTATTTTTCTGGACTCCAAAATTACGGGAGATGGTGACTACAGTCATGAAATTAAAAGACGCTAACTCCTTGGAAGGAAAGTTATGACCAACCTAGATAGCATATTCAAAAGCAGAGACATTACTTTGCCAACAAAGGTTCATCTAGTCAAGGCTATGGTTTTTCCTGTGGTCACGTATGGATGTGAGAGTTGGACTATGAAGAAGGCTGAGTGCCAAAGAATTGATGCTTTTAAACTTTGGTGTTGGAGAAGACTCTTGAGAGTCCCTTGGACTACAAGGAGATCCAACCAGTCCATTCTGAAGGAGATCAGTCCTGGGATTTCTTTGGAAGGAATGATGCTAAAGCTGAAACTCCAGTACTTTGGCCACCTCATGAGAAGAGTTGACTCATTGGAAACGACTCTGATGCTGGGAGGGATTGGGGGCAGGAGGAGAAGGGGACGACAGAGGATGAGATGGTTGGATGGCATCACTGACTCGATGGACGTGAGTCTCAGTGAACTCCGGGAGTTGATGATGGACAGGGAGGCCTGGCGTGCTGCGATTCATGGGGTCGCAAAGAGTCGGACACGACTGAGCGACTGATCTGATCTGACGGGAACATTTTATGCAAAGATGGGCTCAATAAAGGACAGAAATGGTATGGACTAACAGAAGCAGAAGATATTAAGAAGAGGTAGCAAGAATACACAGAGAACTGTACAAAAAAGATCTTCACGACCCAGATAATCACGATGGTATGATCACTCACGTAGAGCCAGACATCCTGGAATGTGAAGTCAAGTGGGCCTTAAGAAGCATCACTACGAACAAAGCTAGTGGAGGTGATGGAACTCCAGTTGAGCTATTTCAAATTGTAAAAGATGGTGCTGTGAAAGTGCTGCACTCAATATGCCAGCAAATTTGGAACACTCAGCAGTGGCCCCAGGACCAGCAAAGGTCAGTTTTCATTCCAATCCCAAAAAAGATAATGCCAAAGGATGTTTAAACTACCACACAATTGCCCTCATCTCACACACTAGCAAAGTAATGACCAAACTTCTCCAAGCCAGGCTTCAACAGTATGTGAACCAAGAAATTCCAGGTGTTCAAGCTGGATTTTGAAAAGGAAGAGGAACCAGACATCAAATTGCCAACATCTGGTGGATCACCGAAAAAGCAGAGTTCCAGAAAAGCGTCTACCTCTGCTTTATTGACTATGCCAAAGCCTTTGACTGGTGGATCACAACAAACTGTGGAAAATTCTTCAAGAGATGGGAATACCAGACCACCTGACCTGCCTCTTGAGAAATATGTATGCAGGTCAAGAAGCAACAATTAGAACCAGACATGGAACAACAGACTGGTTTCAAATTGGTAAAGGAGTACATCAAGGCTGTATATTGTCAGCCAGCTTATTTAACTTCTATGCAGAGTACATCATGTGAAATGCCAGGCTGGATGAAGCACAAGCTGGAATCAAGATTGCCAGGAGAAATATCAATAACCTCAGATATGTAGACGACACCACACTTTTGGCAAAAAGCAATGAACTAAAGAGCTTCTGATGAAAGTGAAAGAGGAGAGTGAAAAAGTTGGCTTAAAACTCAACATTCAGAAAACTAAGATCATGGCATCTTGTCCCATCACTTCATGGCAAATAAGTGGGGAAACAATGGAAACAATGACAGACTTAATTTTGGGGGGCTCCAAAATCACTGCAGATGGTGACTACAGCCATGAAATTAAAAGATGCTTGCTCCTTGGAAGAAAGCACATTAAAAGCAGAGATATTAGTTTGCTGACAAAGGTCCACCTAGTCAAAGCTATAGTTTTTCCAGTAGTCATGTATGGATATGAGAGTTGGACTATAAAGAAAGCTGAGCACCAAAGAATTGATGCTTTTGAACTGTGGTGCTGGAGAAGACTCTTGAGAGTCTCTTGGACTGCAAGGAGATAAAACCAGTCAGTCCTAAAGGAAATCAACCCTGAATATTCATTGGAAGGAACTGATGCTGAAGCTGAAACTCCAATACTTTGGCCACCTGATATGAAGAACTGACTCATTTGAAAAGACCCTGATGCTGGGCAAGATTCAAGGAAGGAGGAGAAGGGGACGACAGAGGATGAGACGGTTGGATGGCATTACCGACTCGATGGACATCAGTTTGACTAAGCTCCAGGAGTTGGTGATGGAGAGGGAAGCCTGCTGTGTTGCAGTCCGTGGGGTCACAGAGTTGGACATGACTGAGTGAACTGAACCTGATGCATGGCTAGTTTGAAGAAGTGGAAGGAGGTTGGCATGACTAGACAGCATTAAATCTGCAGGAGGAGACTGAAGTTGTGTGACAAGCAAGGGGTTAGACCACACAGAGCTTTATTGGGTGTAATAAGAAGATAACACAGGCCAGTTTGTCTCAGCTTTTCCATGTCAGACAATCCTGCAAAAACCTCAATGGACAAAAGCTGTCTCTCTCATCTTCAGTTCCATGGGACGAGACAACAGATGTTTAAAGTTTGAAATGTACAGCTGAAAAAAAAAAAAAAGAAATATACAGCTGATCTGACTATGGAGTGTCCTCTTTTTTAGGTTATTTACAACCATTTTAAGAGATACTAATTTTCTCTCACAATTCTATAAAAATAGCCTGGAGTACCTGTGCCAATTCAGCTACTAAGTATATTATCTAAATCATTAACCCTCTCCATCTGTCAAATCAGATATCAAACTAGGTGTTAGGAGGTCTCATAGCTTTGCTTCTTGCTTAAACTTCTTTGTTTCTATGTCTTATTTAAATTTATTTTCCATGTAGTCTAGTAACCTGAAAACAGCCTGAAAATGAAAGAGATGTTTGGAGGTTCTCCAGAAACAAGATATTCTAACTTTCCAGTTTATGTGACTACGTATAGGTTCCTGTTTTACTATTATTAAAAATCTCATAATTTCCTGATTATTTGCTTTACATAGTTACCATTACAAAGCTTATAAGAATTTTGTGTCAACTTTAAAAGAAAAAACAGAGGAGCAATCAAATTTACAAGAGATCTTGAAAACAAAGCTGAAACAATTCTCTTGATGTTTGAGTCATCGACCCTTATGGGACCAAATCAGACTGTAACAAGCTGTGGATCATTATTTAAAATCAAGAATTCAATGTGATTGTGATAGTAGATTTTTTTAAAGTTGATGGATCAGAGGAACAGAAAATAAATGAAACAGGAATTTTCATTTGCTAGAATAAACCAACACATTACCCTGTATTTTAAGGCACGAGGGATGATACACAGGTATTCTACTCAAATCAGAGTACCAACCATTTTCCTTCACTAAGAGCATGTCAAATAAGCTCTTCTCTACATACCTGGGAAAGGATTTATCTTTTAAAGACTTATCTTAGAGGCCTTCCCTTATGGAGAGATGATTCTCAAAGCAAGCAGAGTTGACAATCGGCCCCTCACAGTGCTGTCCAAGAAGCCTAACATAATACCACACTTGTACTTAAGATTTTCCGTTTTTTGTTGACCTGAGTCTCTATTACTATTCTCTGAGGACAACTGGTATATTTTGATCAACATACTCAATGTTTATTTGTTAGATAAACTGAAATTTCCTCATTGCTTCAAAAATAATTTAACAGGATTGAACCACAGAATATCAATGTTAGAAAGAATCTAATCCAATTGCCACTTTGGGAGTCCCTGCGTGGTCTGCTGGTAAGGACGTGGTGCTTTCACTGCTGTGGGCCTGGGTTCAATCCCGAGAACTAAGATCCCACAAGCTGCATGATGTGGCCAAAAAGAAATAGCAAAACAAAACAAAAATCCAACTCGTTCATTTAACTAAAATAGAGCAAGGGCGACTCCCTGGTGGTGCAGTGGATAAGAAACCACATGTCAACGGAGGGGACACAGTTCCCGAGAGCCAAAACTACTGAGCCTGTGTGCCACAACTACTGAAGCCCGCGTGCCTAGAGCCTGTGCTGCCTAACAAGAGAAGCCAGTGCAATGAGAAGCCTGTCCACTGCAACGAAGAGTAGCCTCACTTGCTGCAACTAGAGAAAGCCCCTGTAGCAATGAAGACCAGCACAGCCAAAAATTAATTAAAAAAAAAAAAAAAGTTTTAAAAAATAGAGCAAGGAGAGGATAAGTTCTGAAAAGTTGGATTAAATTCCTATTAAATATGCTGTGGTCAAATCAAGTTATGTTCTCTCCAAGAATTTTTATGGGAAAGCTACTGTTTTGAAATGGCAAAAACTTTTAATAATTTCAAGACTACTTTGTTAATAACTACGAAAAACTACTAGCTTAGAATTGGTTTCTCCAAACATTTTGACCATTTTTGCTACCCTTGCCTTGTCCCAGATAAGGTATCATTCATCCCAGGGGTGAATACCTAGCAAGAAGGTGCAAGAGTTGTCAAGTTACTACAATCTACAGCTCTATCTTTCAGAAGACTTTATGTGAATGACAAAACTCAATGTCCAAATTCTTGTCAGGTTTTTTAAAGTTGGGTATTTACTGAATCCTATTTTGTAAATTTAAAAACATACAATGTTAGTGTCACTGAGGTGCCTAAGATCAAACAAAGCCAGTGCTCTATCTCCTGCTGGCCTCAAGCTCTCAGAATACCTGAATTGAATAGGCCGAAAAAAAGCCATTTAAGTCAACCCTTTTGCAGAAATGTGCTATACTTGGGCCACTCCTTTAGAATGGTGGAGGTAGGGGGAACCCAATGTAAGAGTTTTATTGAGGTATAGCATGCTGCTGCTGCTGCTGAGTTGCTAAGTTGAGTTCAACACTGCCATCCCATGGACTGCAGTCCACCAGGCTCCTTTGTCCATGGGATTTCCCAGGCAAGAATACCAGAGTGGGTTGCCACTTCCTTCTCCAGAGGATCTTCCCGACCCAGGGATCAAAGTCTCCTGCCTGACAGGTGAACTCTTTACCACTGCACTATCTGGGAAGTCCAAGGCATAGCATACTTACCATAAAATATACCATAAAATGTATAATTCAATGATTTTTAGTAAATTTATAAAGCTGTATAACCATCACCACGATCTCATTTTAGAACATTTCAATTGCTCCCCAGAGATCCTTTATGGTCCTTTACATGAAATCCCATTTATACCCACAGTTCTAGGAAACCACTAATCTGCTTACTCTGCTCCTATAAATTAACCATTCCTGGACATTTCAAATAAATGGAATCATAATATGTTGTCTTTTGTATCTGACTACCGTAACTCAAATACAATGCTTCTGAGGTTCATCCAAGTATCAATATTCATTACTTTTTACTGCAGAGTGGTATTCTATTGGTGGATGTACCACATTCTTTATATTTACTAGCTGATAGATATTTGGACTATTTCCAGCTTTTGGTTGTTGAGTAATGCTGCTGGGAACAAGCCAGGACAAGTTTTAGAATGGCTGCTTTTAACAATTCTGCCCAGATTTAACTGCAAAAATTTGAGAGGAAGGAATTTGCCAAGCCCCTTACTCCACCATTCAGGAAGTTTCACCCTTAAACAGGTTTTTAAAAATATATCATGGTAATTTCTCTTGATTATTTTGAGGCGATTATGCTCTTACAAGAAGTTTGCCTGATTTTGATGTCATGTTTAATGTGGGAGACCTGGGTTCAAGTCCTGGGTTGGTAAGATCCCCTGGAGAAGGGAAAAGCTACCCACCCCAATATTCTGGCCTGGAGAATTCCATGGACTGTACATGGAATCACTCTTTGTGACTGTAGAGTCCATCGAGTCACAAAGGTTTGGACACGACTGAGCGACTTTCACTTCACTTAGAAAGATTTAAAAAAATACATCTATATATTCTTCAGGTACTCAAATTTGAGGTTGAAAAGCCTAAAATATGAGTTTTATTAGTATTAAGACAAGTACCTATTGCTGAAGCCTGTCTATTATTACCTGTACATGTACTGAGCCGCTTTAGTCATGTCTGACTCTTTGCAACCCTAGGGACTATAGGGTTCCTCTGGCTCCTCTGTCCCTCGGATTCTCCAGCAAAGAATACTGGAGTGGGCTGCCATGCCCTCCTCCAGGGGATCTTCCAACCCAGGGATTGAACCTGTATCTCTATGTCTCCTACACTGGCAGGTAGGTTCTTTACAACTACCATGACCAGGGAAGCCCCTATTACTACCTAGAGGAAACTAATGTCCAAAAACCACACAAGCAGTTAGAGAGATCTAAATTCCCAGTTCTCAAGGTAAAAGTGAACATAAGGTACAGATTAAAACTCACAACTGGTCTAGCACTTATACAACAACGGGAATAATACAAAGATGCTACTTTCCTTATCATTTCCCACTTGATACATTGGGATTATTTCTTTTTACCCTTCAGGAAAGTGTTTCTGGTTTTATACCAAAAGTTAGTCAGAAAATAGTCACTTCAGAGAAATTTTTTACAACTAGTTCTGTTCAAATTCTTTTGCTCAAATGTGGGAGTGACCATAACAGATTTTTATATACACCTAAGTTGAATTTCTGCCAGGTAGTCTTTTTTTTTCTATCTTTTGATAACTTAGGAAGCATGAAACATAAGAAAACTTAAATCATTCGGTATTTCAAGCACACAATCAATATTTCAGTTGGAGACACAAAATACTAAGGTTAATGATAGCTTTCTACTTTTATAAAGTAACTACAGAATCTACAGATAAATATATAATTCATACATTCTGCTGGAAAACCTTACAAATTCTTCAGTTCATCCCATTTTTCTCTTGCATTTTCATTGAAAATTTTACTTTTATCACATTCCCTGAAAACTCTCTTAATAAGTCCTGGTATTTCATATCTTTAACAAATTCTAGCTCTGAAATGAAACTAAAGAGAGATATGTAAACTTATTTTCCTCTGCTATTACAAGTTGTAAACTTTTAATTGCAAAGAAAATACAGCAATGAGCTAGTTTTCTAGAGTAAACCAACAGAAATGCAAAATTCATATCAATTGAAAATTCCTTTTCCTTTAGCGTATGGCTATTTCTTTTAAAGTTTTAAGTAAAAAAACCATCAAAATATAAATGTTCTATTATGGAATCACTGGAAATATTCAGGAAAAAGAAAAGAAAAAGTATCAGCCACTAACAGACAAGATATATTAGCCATCTTATTAAAGTTTTATGTATAAGTAAATACCCCCTCCCTCAGATAAACAATTTAAGTGATAGAAAATTTGGTCTTATTATTATTTCCCAATCATTATTAAGTGTTTATCACATGGTAGGTTTGCAGAGAAGACACAGGCCTTTGTAGGACATTTAACAAAGCATCCTCCTACAGTAATACTTTCATTATTTCATTTGGCACATGGCAGATTATGTTAACAGATTTATTTATTGACTAAGTCTAATCATATTTCCTCAGTTGGCATCAATATGATATCTACTATTTACGTTTGCTTAAACACTGGATATTTGTTCAAAAGTCTTCCATATGTGATTTCTACCACAGAATTCTGGGTTTCAATGAAATTTAAGATTTTTTTATGGTAGATTACAAGAAGATAAATAATCTTAATGAGAGCTAAAATAATCTGGTTTGTGAGTCCACTTTATAAGCCAAAGAATTTGCTTTTTACTTCAAGGAAATGAAACATTATGTAATTAAAGAGTTCCATAGCAATGATTTAAGACCCAAAGTGACCTAACAGTATTTTTCAAAAACTGGTCATATCATCACCTTTCCTGGCACATGCATGCACATGACTTTTTAAATATTTTACAGTTTTCCTTTCATTCAAAACATAACTCAAGATAGCATTGTCTTTAACAAACACTGCTTCCCAAAGCTTAAATGCCTATAATTTCACAAAGATTCTGAATTACACATACTTAAGCCAAACCAAAAAGTAAGGAAAATGTAGTCAACTTCATTTAGAGAAAGCAAACCACAAACTGAAAACTGCATGAAAGCAAGGATCACACGGCTACGCTGCTTCCTCTTCCATTCATTCATTCAACAAATATTTACCGAACACCTCCCATGCGCCTGACAATGTTCTAGGCAATGGAAATATATCAATAAATAAAACAGACAAAATCCCTGTCCCCTTTGGAACTTACGTTCTAGAAAGGGGATACAGACAATAAACAAAATAAGTAAAATACATAGAAAGTGATAAGCTGGCCATGGGGAAGGGCATACAATTTAAAATAGGGTAGCTTGGTTGGCCTCATTGAGAACAGAAGTGAAGAAATGAACCACAGGGCAGGTGAACAAAACGCAATCTAGGTAAAGGTCCTAACACAAGACAAGGACTAGAGTATTGAAAAGGGAACTGCAAGAAGATATGTGGCTGGAGCTGGAAAAGTATCAACAGTAGGGTATGAGTCTAGAGATCAAGGGGGAGTAACACATGGGTGTAGAACACAGAAAGCTTGGAAGTCTCTGCTTCTGGCCACACCACACAGCCTGTGGGATCTTAGCTTCCCAAGCACAGATTGAAGCCATGTCCCCTGGAGTAGATGCACTGAGTCGTATCCACTGGGCCACCAGGGAAGTCCTTGAAAGTCTTTTTTAAAACTCTTGTTTTATTTTGAGTAAAATGGGAGTCATTAACAGGGGTCTAAGCAGAGAATTTTTAAGACCTGACTAAACTGAATCACTCTGGCTGCCATGTTCAAAACCTATCGAGGGGCAAGAATGGAAGCAGGGAAAACAACTAGCATGCAACTCTACTAAGCCAAGTCAGATGTGTTTGTGGTTTGGACCAGAATGGCAGGACTGAAGTTGTTATTTAGATTCTGTGTATATTCTCAAGGTGAAGCAAACATGATCTCCTGAGTCAATGTGGGTAATGAAAATAAAAGTTACACAGAAAATTGAACATTTTTGTTTAAAAGCTAGGTAACAAAAAAACATAAAAAATTAAAAACTTTGTACATAATACACTATCCACAGAGTAAAAAGGCAACCCACAGCATGGGAGTATGCAAATTATATATGTGATAAGAGATTACTACCCAGATTAATATATAGGACTCCTAACAACAACAACAAAACAAATGACCCAATTGAAAAATGGGCAAAGGACTTGAACTGACATTTCTCCAAAGAGGATATACTGTGGGTGGGAATGTGAAATGGTACTGTGGAGAACAGTAAAGGTTCCTAAAAAATTAAAGAGAATTACCATTTGAACCCACAATTAATTCCACTTTGGAGTATATACCCAAAAGAATTGAAAGCAGAGTCTTGAAAAGATACGTGTATCGTATGTTTATAATAGCATTATTCACAAGAGCTAAAAAACACAGAAGCAATCCAAATGTCCACTGACAAATGGATAAGCAAAATGTGGTACACCCATGCAATGGAATACCATTCAGCCTTTAAAAGGAAGAAAATTCTGTGATATGCTACAGCATGGAAGAACCTTAAGGACTTTATGGTAAGAGAAGTAAGGAACTCACAAAAAGACAAACACTATGCATTTCACTTATATGGAGTACTTGCTGCTGCCACTGCTGCTAAGTCGCTTCAGTCGTGTCCGACTCTGTGCGACCCCATAGACGGCAGCCCACCAGGCTCCTCTGTCCACGGGATTCTCCAGGCAAGAACACTGGAGTGGGTTGCCATTTCCTCCTCCAGTGCATGAAAGTGAAAAGTCAAAGTGAAGTCGCTCAGTCGTGTCCAACTCTTAGCAACCCCATGGATTGCAGCCTACCAGGCTCCTCCGTCCATGGGATTTTCCAGGCAAGAGTACTGGAGTGGGGTGCCATTGCCTTCTCCAACATGGGGTACTTAACAGTAGTTAAAATTAGAGACAAAAAGTATAATTATAGTTGCCAGGAGTTAGGGGATGGGGAGAATGGGAAGTTACTGCTTAAAAGGTACAGAGTTTCAGTTTACAAGATGAAAAGTGTTATGTGGCTGGATGGTGGTGACTGCAGCCCAACAATGTGAAAGTATTTAACACATCGAGCTTAAAAATGCTTAAGATGGTGGGATGAGGGGGAGGGAAGGGATATAGCTGATTCATGTTGTTAAACAGCAGAAACTAACACATCATTGTAAAGTAATTACTGCTGCTGTTGTTTAGTCACTAAGCCTGCGACCCCATGGACTGCAGCATGCCAGGCTCCTCTGTCCTCTACTATCTTCCAGAGTTGGCTCAAATTCATGCCCATTGAGTTGGTGATGGTATATAACCATATCATCCTCTACTGCCTCCTTCTCCTTTTGCCTTCGATTTTTCCCAGCATCAGTGTCTTTTCCAATAAGTGAGCTCTTCCCATCAAGTGGCCAAACTACTGGAGCATCAGCTTCAGCAGCAGTCCTTCCAATGAACATTCAGGACTGATTTTATTTAAGATTGACTGGTTTGATCTCCTTGCTGTCCAAGGGACTCTCAAGAGTTTTCTCCAGCACAATTCGAAAGTGTCAATTCTTCAGTGCCCAGCCTTCTTTGATACTCCAATTTAAAAAAAAATGGTTAAGATGGTAAATTTTATGTTAAATGTATTTTAATACATATACTAAAAATCAGAGATAACTCCAAGGTTTCTGATTAAAGGCCAGGGAAGATGGAAGGAAGATGTGATTTGAGGAGGAAGGTCAGAAGTTCAGATTTAGATATTTTTTAGTTTGAGACAGCTATAAGATATCCAAGTAGAGATGTCATGAAGACAAGTGGACAAACCAATCAAGAGTTCTGGGAAGGGATCTGGGCTCAATATATAAATCTGGGAATTGTCAGCATAGTATTTAAAGCCATGAGTTCATGAAGGGAATAAATATAGATAAACACATGAAATTCAAGGACTGAGCACCGGGTTCTAGGAGCCCATAAAGAGATCAGGAAGAAAAGAAGGAACCATCAAGGGAAACTGAGAAGAAATAGTTTCCCAGTGAGATAGGAGGAAAAATAACAGTATGGTGGTACTCTAGAAACTAAACAAATAGTATGATCAATTGAGTCAATTCTTCTAGTAAGATGAGAACTAAGAATTGACTACTAGATATCCTCAGACATGTACTCATCACAATAAATATGGTTTCAAGGAATATACAATACAAAATTATTATATTTAATTATTATTCCAACTTCTCTTTTACTTCTGAAAATGTACTGTTGAAAATGCAAACTAAATATGTACTAATGAAACATCAACTCTGTCAAATTAATAATTCTTTTACAAAAAAAATTTGGTTTTAAACTTTCAGATTATCACAGTTAAAACTGGGAACTTTCAGTGCTTTGACACCTGGTTACCGTAACACTACCTGTCTTTTACTTGGTAACACTGGAAACATCCCAATGCTGAACAAACAGAAAGAGTAGGGGGTGGGGTGGGGAGACCAGTATCTCACCTGACACTTCCTTTTCTGGGCCTCCATTTTTTTTCATCTAAAAAATGAATCTTTGTATGTTTTTCCCTCTTAGGATGCCCTACTCCTCTGATCAAATTCCAGAATTCTTCAGGTTCAGCTCCTGTTACCTTCTCAGGTTCTCAAGTCTCTTTCCAGGTTCTCTCTCTTCTCTGAACTCCAGTAATTACTTACCTCTATTATACATGGACAATTCATTTGGTCCCACATCACATACTGCCTTACGTGTTCCCTTTGCTAATTTAATGTTTACCTTAAGCACCCACAGTGCACCAGAAAAATCTTAAATTATACTTGTTTTCCAATAACTAATACCACATTGTATCCATAGAAATTATTTAATTAGGCAAGTTAAGAATTATAAAGACTTCTATTAGTTCCTACAAAGTCTGAAAGTATTGTTTTCTGTAAAAAAGCTATGCTAAAGACAGCTTATTTTTAGAAGACATAGATTAAAAACAAAACTCAAATGCATATATGTCTATGATCAGCTTTCAGCATAGGAAAATTGAGTGACTAATTAGAAATTTAAAAAAATAAGTCAAAGGGCACTTTGAGGGTCCAAAGAGTTCATACAACTCACCAAAATCTATAGAATATTAGGTAGCCAGGAATAAAATAAATCTTGACAGATTTTAAGATCACTTCTAGTAGACATACCAATGAGTAGATTATTGGTTTTGACTGACCACTGATTTAGTTACTCAATCAACAGATCATATTATATGCTCTGAAGAACAAGACAAGGTACTGAGCTTGACAGATGCTGTAAACCATAGGGGACCCTAGCCCACCTGCCTAACTAAACTCTCTCAAGGAGTCTGTTAATATGCATGTTCCCAGTCCCACATTAAATCCAATGAATCAGAATGGGGAAGAGCAGGTCAAGAATCCAAACTTTAATAAGTTCTCAAGACAATTCCTCTATACACTAAAATTTGAGAAAATCATGGCACTAAGATGCAAAAATAGTTAAGGCAAATCCCTGCCTTCAATATGACTATAAGATAATAGGGAATAAATATACATATAGCACCAGATATAATAATCTGAGATATAAAATAAAAATCACCAAAAATGACAAGAAAAGTCTGTTCCAACTAGCAAAAAGCAAGTAGTGCTTCATGGAGACGAAAGATGGGTCCTGAGTTCAGTTAAGTAGGGAGAAATGCATCTATATCCAAGGGGAGTGGAAAAAACTAAGGCTAGGGGAAAGCCGGGGGTTTCATGCAGTGAATATATCAAAATGGTTGGGCATAAGCCTACACTAGAATGTACAGGCCATACTGTCTACCAGTCAAATCACTGCTTGAGCAATGGGCAGGAGCAGAAACTCATCATCATCCTTCAGTTCAGTTCAGTCGCTCAGTCGTGTCCGACTCTGTGACACCATGAATCGCAGCACGCCAGGCCTCCCTGTCCATCACCAACTCCCGGAGTTCACTCATGGCCATCCAGCCATCTCATCCTCTGTCGCCCCCTTCTCCTCTTGCCCCCAATCCCTCCCAGCATCAGAGTCTTTTCCAATCAGTCAACTCTTCGCATGAGGTGGCCAAAGTACTGGAGTTTCAGCTGTAGCATCATTCCTTCCAAAGATCAGCCAGGACTGATCTCCTTTAGAATGGACTGGTTGGATCTCCTTGTAGTCCATGGGACGCTCAAGAGTCTTCCCCAACACCACAGTTCAAAAGCATCAATTCTTCTGCACTCAGCTTTCTTTACAGTCCAACTCTCACATCCATACATGACCACTGGAAAAACCATAGCCTTGACTAGATGGACCTTTGCTGGCAAAGTAATGTCTCTGATTTTCAATATGCTCTCTAGGTTGGTCATAACCCTCCTTTTAATTTCATGGCTGCAATCACCATCTGCTGTGATTTTGGAGCCCAGAAAAATAAAGTCTGACACTGTTTCCACTGTTTCCCCATCTATTTCCCATGAAGTGATGGGACCGGATGCCATGATCTTCATTTTCTGAATGTTGAACTTTAAGCCAACTTTTTCACTCTCCTCTTTCACTTTCATCAACAGGCTTTTTTTTTAGTTCCTCTTTACTTTCTGCCATTAACGGTGGTGTCATCTGCATATCTGAGGTTATTGATATTTCTCCCGGCAATCTTGATTCCAGCTTGTGCTTCTTCCAGCCCAGCATTTCTCATGATGTACTCTGCATATAAGTTAAATAAGCAGGGTGACAATATACAGCCTTGATGTACTTCTTTTCCTATTTGGAACCAGTCTGTTGTTCCATGTCCAGTTCTAACTGTTGCTTCCTGACCTGCATATAGGTTTCTCAAGAGGCAGGTCAGGTGGTCTGGGATTCCCATCTCTTTCAGAATTTTCCACAGTTTATTGTGATCCACACAGTCAAAGGCTTTGGCATAGTCAATAAAGCAGAAATAGATGTTTTTCTGGAACTCTCTTGCTTTTTCGATGATCCAGCGGATGTTGGCAATTCAGTCTCTGGTTCCTCTGCCTTTTCTAAAACCAGCTTGAACATGTGGAAGTTCACGGTTCAGGTATTGCTGAATTAACCATATAATCAACTAATCATTTTAGCACCTATGATACATCTGAGCAAGGCATTTTGAGGAATACAAAGATGCTCAAAAAGAGTCCCAGTCCTTAAGTTCAGGAAGAAGTCAACTTAACAGGGATGTAAAGACCAGAGGGAAATGAGTAACTAAAGCAAACTTAATTGACCCTGAAAAATGAGGAAGGATTCAGAGGACCTGAAAACCTATAGGGGTACCCTGAGATGGGAGAACAACATTAACAACAGTACAGAATACAACAATCAAGCAAGTCATCAATCAAATGATACTTAAGAACAAAACTCTTTAGCTGCAGATGGTATAGACAAGCCAATGAAATCTACAAAAATGCTATTATAGTAAGTGAATTTATTTATTAAAGTTGTAGGATGCAAGATCAATATACAAAAATCAATATACAAAAATTTGTGCATAGTAGCAATGAGCAATCAAAAGCGGAAATTTAAAAAATGGTCTCAAAAATTGTAAAATACTCAATAAATGACAAAGATGTGTAAGACCTATACTTTGAAATTTGAAAACATTGCTAAGAAAAATTAACAAAGACCTAAATAAAAGAACCTAAATACTATGTTCACAGATGAGAAGACTCAATATTGTTAAGATGTCAATTCTCCTCCCTCCCCACCCAAAAATTCAATGTAATCCCAAGCAAAATCGCAGCATGCTTTTTTTTGTGTGTGTGTGTGGAAACTGACATTGATCCTGAAATTTATTTGGAAATGCAAAGGACCTAGAACAGCCAAAACAATTTTGAAAAAGAAAAATACAGTTGGAGGACTAACACTACTTGATTTTAAATTATGGTAAATCAAATCCCATGGAAGAGGCATAAAGACAAGCATATCAGTAGAACAGAACAGAGGACTTCCTTGGTGGATCCAGTGGTTAAGAATTTGCCCACATGGCAGGGGGACATGGGTTCCATCCCTGGTCCAGGAAGATTCCACATGCTGCAGAGCAACTAAACCCCTGGACCACAACTACTGAACCAGCGCTCTAGAGCCTGAGAGCTGCAACTACGGAAGCCCACATGCCCTACTGCCTTGTGCTCTGCAACAAGAGAAGCCACCACAAGGAGAAGCCCCTGCACTCTGTAACTAGAAGAAGCCCATGCACAGCAACAAAGACTCAGGGCAGCCATAAATAAAGAGAGTCCAGAAATAGACCCACACATACATGGACAGCTGATCACTGGGAGCACGGAGTCTTAGCTACTGGACCACCAGGGAAGTCCCTGGACAACAATTTTTGACAGAAGAGTAAGGGCAATCCAGCACAGCAAGTTCAGCCTTTTCACAAAACTGCCACTGAAACTACACATTCACTGCAAAAAACTGACCTTTGATGTATACCTCACACCATATGAAAAATGAGCTAAAAAAGGATTAACAGACCCAGATGGAAAACCAAAACTACACAACTGCTAGGAGAAAGCATAAAAGAAAATCTTTGCAATCTTGAGTTAGGCAAATATTTCTTAAATATGACAACAAAAGTATTGCCCAGTCCATAAAAGAAAAAACTGACAAACTGCACTTCAAATAATTTCTAAGCTTCTACTCTTCCAAAAAAAAAAATCACTAAGGCTTCCCTGATGCCTCAGTGGTAAAGAATCTGTGTGCCAATGCACAGACTTGGGTTCAATCCCTGGGTCAGGAAGATCCACAGGAATTTGGGGAAGGGAATGGCAACCCACTCCAGTCATCTTCCCTGGGAAATCCCATGGACAGAGAAGCCTGGAGGGCTATAGTCTATGGGGTTGTAAAGAGTTGAACACTACTTAGCAACTAAATACCACTACCAAGAGAACAAAAAGACAAGCTACGGACTGGGAGAAAGTATCTGCAAACCATATATCTGATAAAGGACTTTCACCCAGCATAAATAACTCAAAACTCAATAAGAAAATAAACAACTCAATTTGTTAAAATGGGTAAAAGATTTAAATAGACGTTTCACCATGGAAAAAATATGGATGGTAAATGTACATGAAAAAATTTTGAAAAAACAGTTTGGGCCATTTCTTGAATAGTTAGACAACTATCACACGATCCAGCCATGCCATTCCTATGTATTTACAAAGGTAGCCTTACTTACTTACAATAGCCAAAAACTGGGAACAATTCAAGCATCTATTAAGAGGTGAATAAACAAACAAATGATATATCCATACAAGTGAATACTAAAACAATAAAAAGAAATAAACTACGGATACATAAAACAATATATTAAGATAGTTATGCTGAATGAATGAAGCCAGACAAGGAAGAAAGAAAGGAAAAGGAGGGAGAGAGAGAAGATACGCAGTATTATTTCATTTATATAAAGTATAAATATATGTAAAATTTTAGAAAATGCAAACTAATCTATAAGCAGATTTGCCTAGAGGAGGAGCTACTGTTCAACAAAGAGGCACAAGAAAAGTTTTGACAGTGACTGATATGTTCACTATCTTGATTGTGGTGATGGTTTCACACGTGTAACTATAAGAAAACTCAAACAGTACACTTTAAACATGTTTGGTGACTGTATGTTCATTATACCTCCACTTCTTAAAAAGTAAAAGAACAAAACAAGGTATATGTAAGAAAAAAAGTCCACGGGGTCGCAAAGAGTCGGACACAACTGAGCGACTGAACTGAACTGAAGGAAAAAAGCAATAAAAAGTTTTAAAAAGAGTCAGGAAGAAGCACTGTTTGTTCAGG
Organism: Bos taurus; assembly: GCF_002263795.3. Taxonomy (NCBI): domain Eukaryota; kingdom Metazoa; phylum Chordata; class Mammalia; order Artiodactyla; family Bovidae; genus Bos; species Bos taurus. Next base: position 62,990,145 of record NC_037340.1, on the reverse strand, counting down.
AGGGAGTGAGTAGATCCCTGAGGATTCCATGCAGTTAGAAACAGCTGGATATGAGAAGACAGTGAAACAAGCCAAACATCTTCTGCAAGCAGAGAGTAACATGGATATGAAACACAAAGAGGAGTCATTCCTTGAGAAACAACAGAGGACAGAGCACAAGGCAGAAGGTGCTGGGCTAGCTCCATACCTCATTCATCTATAACACGCTGTTTACGGTGCACTCCCCTTGGCCTGTCAGCTTTCCAAAATGCAAAAGTCAGACTGCTCTCCTGGCTTATTTCACTGATAAATACAACTGAAACAAGAGATCCCGACAAAGCCCACATCCTCTCACAAGTCCTGTCCAGACAATCAACTTGGCTCAGCTTGCTTGAATGGTATTTCTCAAAAGAATCTAACATACCTTAAATAATTTATCTTAATATGCATTCAAGAAGACAGACAGTTTATCAAAAAAATATCTGAAACTGACTTATATTTCTAAATTGCTTAAAGCAGGAGGAAAAGCTCATCTAAAATATATCTTGTGTTAGAAATAAAACAAAAATGTCATGTTCTGAACAGTCCAGTGAAAAGAACTAATAGACTGCTTACACTGCTATCTGGGATCAGGAATCCAGTCCATACTCCCATGCCTCAACCTTCTACAGTAAATTCAAAATGCCACTTTCTCAATAAAGCCTTTCTAAGCCCTCTCCACAGTGTCCTCCCTTGACAGAATTAATCACACTATTCTGCCCTCATAACTATACTTAAACAGCAGTACTTAGTTCCTTGAGCTATTAGAGATTAAGTACTGCCCTACTCCTCAGTGTTCTATACAGAGTAGGTGCTAAAACAGAGAAAAGAGGAGTTTGATGGCTTAAGGCTAAAGGTGACAAGACCTAAAGAGGCCTGAAAACCAAACCCAAGACTCAGCAGAGTTCTTTCTGGTTTCCGCTCATTAAGTGTGGTAATTGCAGCTTACTGGGGCTGAGGGGTAAGGTACATGGAGGTTCATTACACTATTCTATCTACTCTATGTATGTTCAAAATTCTGCACAATACATTGTTAAAAAATAATAATAAAGAGTAGGTGAAGATAGGATCAAATCCTTTTTGCTCTTACTTTCGTACCTTTGAACTTTCTTTTTTCCTTTAAATATGATCTTTGCCAGCCTCCTTCCTCTGTTGTCAACAGGTCCACTGGGTCATTAGCCATTTAACAAATGTTGGTTTGGAAGATAAAAGACAGACCCTTTGCACAGGCAGTGGAATTCCAAATGCTAGACTCTTGGCTCCACAATGTCTGATTCAGAAGAACTGCTGGGAGCTATTAGTTTAGCCTGCCCACCCAGGCATATGAAGACTCCTAGAGTTCCTCTTACACCACTCCCATATGCCTCTCATTTATGCCTACACAGCTTGTGTGCTTTCACTTAGCACAGGAACAGATCAGATCCAGTGTGACCACAGAAATTATTAGAAAGGTCCAAGGATGAGGAATCCAGAATGAAGCAGTTCAAATGTGGAACTGCAACAGACTGAAATTTTTTCCTAGTGGGGCAATAATCCAACGAAAATGCATTTTCGAAATCCCCAGACACAAGATCAGGAGGCTATACAATAACAATATGTCTAGGTAGTATATGAGATACATGTTGGCCTAAATTAGAGCTTCTGTCATTCTGTACAGAAAGCACATATCTTGTGCTTTCCTACCTCTGAGCCTTTGCTAACATTCTCCCTTAATATGACTGCTTTCTTCTTTCTTGATACAAAGATAGTGGCAGTAATCTTATGCCTAGTTTTTTTCTTTTACTTTTTTTTAACTCGCAACGAGAACAAAGTAAACAGGGGAGATGGGAAGATGTCCTACAGTAATAAAACTAGAGTTTCCAGAGGAATGGAAGATTACTAAAAAGAGCATGAATATGAGAGAAATGTTATAATCTGAAAATAACTAGGCCATGGGCAGTGCAAGTTAGCGGTGGAGGGGGCAGGGGTGGGGGTGGGGAGAAAGATTAAAACATTTCCTCACACCAGTCAACTGGTGGCACCATGAGCCTAGATATGGATAATACCTTGGTATTGAATACGGGCTAATTAAGTTTGGTTCTTGAGCAAATTCCTCAAGAGTGGACATGTTCAGGAAGACTGAACTTAGTTATATACAAAATACTGGCAAAAAGGTGTAAGAACCACTTAAGAAGCAACTTATAAGTCATAAAGTCTTAATTCTACACACAAGTATTGGGGGCAAAAATAAAACTTAATACTTGCATCAAAGGTTGATAAAGGCCTCATCTGGGAATCCTCTGATTCAAAGCAGAAGGAAAAGCAGCCAACTGAACAAATCAAGCCAATCCAAAAGCCTGGATTCCACTCATGATCTGCTCTTTGAAAGCTATCCTTCAAGATCTGATTCAGATGACATCTTCCACATGCAACTTTTACTGATTATCTCTTTTATTCCATTCATGTGTCCTCATCTGAACCGCACTTATTTACTTAAGTGTACAGGCCATACACCTCTCACAAGGCATCAAGTTTCTTAAGACCTGAAAAGCTTGTCTTCTGAAGAACTCCTAGCTCTCTGCTTTTCATGAAAACTATGCTACATATATTTTGTTTGCTTTTTAAAATCTGGACAACTCACAAATATCCCAAACTCAGAAATAAAATTTAAATAACCAGTAAACACACAATTATAAAACACACAAAGTAAATGATCTATAATAACTGTAGGTAGGAGATAAAGGAGAATAATTTCAAAAGGCTCCTGGATTTAGCAAACTTTACCAAATATACATACAAAGAGGTAGTGGCTCAACAAGGTCCCATAAGTCTTGTAATAATAACACAGCTGAAGACCTGAACAAGAAAGCAGCTTACTACCAACTGATCTTACAAAATTAGGAAACGCTGGGGTGATTACACACTCAGATATGGCAAGTGTGGAAATCTGCCTTATTCAAGTGTGGAGTTGTGTACCATTCAAATACACATCTGTACTCCCTTGAGTATGTGGCTCTGTGGCCCAACTCTGACCCTAAATATTGCAATGCAAGCTAGAAAAGCAAAATGGAGAACTTTCTAAGTCTTCCAACCACAAAGAAGCAGACTGGGCTAAATTCCTCTCAAAACCATACTGAAAACACAGTCCTCTTTCACATGGAAATACGGCTTTAAGAGGTATACTTCCTATATTACAATCAATTAGAAATTTTTAATCAATAATCTATCAATATCTTGCAAAAAGCTAATTTATAACTCTGAATTTGGGTTGTTGACAATTTAAAATTTTCAGTTTTGACATAAATTTATTCATCAAACAGATGTTTTGATTTCATTAAAAAGTTATCTTTAGGAGTCCCACGTGGCCCAGTGGTTACGATTGGCACTGTCACTGCCATGACCTGGGTCTGATCCCTCGTTGGGGAACTGAGATCCTGCAAGATGTGTCGGCATAACCAAATATATATATATATATTTTGTGTGTGTGTTAGTCACTCAGTCCTGTCCAACTCTTTATGACCCCATGAACTGTAGCCTGCCAGGCTTCTCTGTCCATGGAATTCTCCAAGCAAGAATCCTGGATATTCCCCCTCCTCCAAAAAAGCTATCTTTGGGGCAAAGACTAGAAATTTCTTCAAAGAAGATGTATGAATAAACACATGAAAGGATGCTCAACACTGTTAGCCATTAGGGAAATGCAAGTTAAAATGACAATGTGACACCACTTCCAACCCATTAGATGCCTATAATAAAGAAAAAGACAGATAATAACAAGCATTGGGGAGGATGTGGAGAAACTGGAATCCAAATATACTGCTAAAGGGAATGTAAAATAGTTGGCTACTCTTCCAAAGGGACCTGGCAGTTCCTCAAAAAGTTAAACACAGAATTACCATATAACCCAGTAATTTCACTCCTAGGTATATACCCAAAAGAACAGAGAATGTGTGTCCATATAAAAACTCATATACAAATGTTTATAACAACTCAATTCTTATTAGCCAGAAAGTTGAAACAAGCCAAATTCCATCAACTGATAAAGATTTAAGTAAAAATGAGACACAGCATATACTCATTTTCACAGTAGTTGTGTTCTGTAAAGCTACTGCAAACATTGAATTACCAAATACCAAACCACTGCTCCCAGGGGAAATAAACACAGGGTTAGGTTCCTTCGAGTCTCTGGTCAAAACACTTCCATCAATGGATCAATATATAGCCTTGTTTTATGTGTTTCTGTTTAAAGCCATCTGATTTAATATATTGTTGATTCACTAACACTGAATTCATTCCCAACAGCAATATAACTCATGCCTGAACAAAGCTTATTTAACATACATATATTTCCCTTAAGGCATATCACAGTCTTCCTTAGGAACACCAGACAGCACTTGGGGGCCATTTTAAACAGAAAAATTACCAACAGCAGAAAAATGTGAAAAATGTGGCACTAAATAGACCACAAAAAGAACTTGTTTGGGTAAAAAAAAACAAAAAAAAAAACAACTTGTTTGCAGTATGAGAACTAAAGCAAGAAAGAAGGCAGAGTGTTATCATGCATGTTCAAGTTCAACTGGGAATGTGAGTGCTGGTCAACTCAAAATTTTTCACTGTTCATGTCCCAAAATGACCACCTCATATTGATTTTTGGATACAAACATTTTATCAGGTATACAGTTTCACACATACAGAATCTGTGATTGATGAGGACTGACTGCGTATCATACAATTAATATTATTCAGTCATAAAAAGGAATGAAGTGCTAACATGCACTACAACATGGAAAAACAAAAAACATCATGCTAAGTGAAAGCAGTCAGTCACAAAAAACTGACAGTCACAAAATACTGTAGTTTTCCCCATCCTAAATATTGACAAGTAATTCAGAAAAGAGTTATAATACAAGCCAAAGAATGTTTCTAACACTTTATATGCAATGTTCACACAGGCAAATCCAGTGACAGAAAATAGATTAAGGGATGGGAAAGGGGGAAAATGCAGAGTGATTGTTAATGGGTATGGAGTTTCTTCTGGGGATTATGAAAATGTCCCGGTATTCAATGGCAACAGCTGCACAACCTTGTATACATACTAAAATTCATTACACTGTACACTTTAAAAGAGTATAGTATGTGAATTACATCTATTATAAAGCTGTTAATGAAAAAACACTATTCCCTGTATTATTTTCTGACTTATGCATAGCAATATGCTTATGACCTGCTTCTCAAATTAATACCAAAAGAAAAATTGTGCCTTATCATACAATTACTTGGGTATAACTTAACCAGTTCACTTCTAGCAAAGCAAGCCTAAAACTGGCCCTTCTCTAAGCACACACTTCTTTCCTATTAAGATAGAGCCTTGGGGTATTTTTGTTTGTTCTCTTTTTTGGCCATTGCCTATGGATGAGAGGGAAAAAACCTAAAAATGAGTTTGCAACAAAAGTGTTTTATTTGAAAATGAGAACATTTGCATGTTTGTAGCACATCCATCTAAAACAAGTTCCAGAAGAAACAACAACAAAGGGAGAGAAATGTTACCGATTACTCAAGAACTCAGTCTGAAAACCCCTTAGATATTCCAAAGCCAATCCATGTAGATGGTTAACATAAGCAACAGAGTAACTCACTTCTCTGTTCAAACCCTGATTCTGAATTCCAGGAAGTCACAGTATTATGAAAAGGAGAAAAGAAGGAACATTTTTAAAAAGTCATCTAAAAGTCACCTTGTCTACCTAGACTCCACTATGGGTTTTCCTGTGGTCATGTATGGATGTGAGAGTTGGACTGTGAAGAAGGCTGAGCACCGAAGAATTGATGCTTTTGAACTGTGGTGTTGGAGAAGACTCTTGAGAGTCCCTTGGACTGCAAGGAGATCCAAACAGTCCATTCTAAAGGAGATCAGTCCTGGCTGTTCTTTGGAAGGAATGATGCTAAAGCTGAAACTCCAGTACTTTGGCCACCTCATGCGAAGAGCTGACTCATTGGAAAAGACTCTGATGCTGGGAGGGATTGGGGGCAGGAAGAGAAGGGGGCGACAGAGGATGAGATGGCTGGATGGCATCACTGACTCGATGGACGTGAGTCTGAGTGAACTCCAGGAGTTGGTGATGGACAGGGAGGCCTGGCGTGCTGCGATTTATGGGGTCGCAAAGAGTCGGACACGACTGAGCGACTGAACTGAACTGAACTAACCCAGTACATCTCAAATATTTAAGTACATACGAATTACTTGGGGAAATCTTATTAAGTGCAAATTCACTAGATGTGTGACACAGCCTGAGATTCTACATTTTTAAAAAGCTCCCAGGTGACAATGATGCTGCTAGCCTCAGCACAGACAACGTGTATTTACTTTTCTCATGGCTAAGGTAAAGTTGATGTTGCCTGACCATCTTGTCTGAAGTGAAGAGGCATACAGCCAGCCAGCTTCTGCAAAAGGCCTATCAATCCACCATGCATGCTCTTCATCAATCGGAGTTTCTTTTTCTTAATCACATTTAGGGATCTTCTTTGAATCTCTCAAATGCTGTTCACATAGATCTCTTAAACTGAGGTACATAAATATTAAGTTAAACCTTAGGTAGGAAGGAGCAAAGTCCTGGCTCCCTTCATGCAACCCAGTGGGATGATTCTTTCCGAAACAACACCAATATAAGCTCATTTTTAGACTGCAGTCTCAGATGAACTGAAATTATGTACATAACTAGTTGCTCCCTATATTCAGTTGGCTCATTCACTTTGCTATCTCTTTGTAAAATACCACTGGATTTGATCCACTTTTTCAGAATTACAAGTTACTTTGAATTTTAATCCAGTTCTCTAAGGAATCAGGCTCTGGTACTGAGGAATTATTTTCTCTTAGTCATAGTTTTGTTACATGTGAAACAGAAATAATTCCTTGTAAGTCTATTCTAAGAATCTATGACTCTAGAGCTTTTTATTTCCCTTCCAATATTTAGTGTTTGAGATCTATGACATTTTGCTTTATTTTGCTTACTTCCCAGTTCTCCAGAGAAAGGAGCCTGCATAAACTATATATAGACATTACTATATTTAACTATCCTTACAAGGAACTCTCAGAGAAGTTAATATGATAAACTGGAAATACTCTCATGTAAGTAAAAACAAAAATAAAAAGTAAAAAAATAAAACCTTAAATTATCCTTCTCAGTGCCAATCCCCAAAATATACAAGCAGCCAAATGTACACTTTTTTGTTCACTTGGGTTGTTGCTGTTTTCCTGACCAAAGGCAACATCTGTGCACAGGTAAAAGCTGTGCTTAAGTGTAGGTGACTGGAGAGAGCTATAGCTGAGGAAAAGCAGTCAATTACCTCGTCTCATAAGTCTCACCAGCTGTGTTTTCCTGATGACACAGACTCTGTCCACCTGCTCCCACAGACGGCACAGCTGCACTTAGAGTGAAACACCTGGTTCTGCACACCCATTACATGCAGCGTGCTAGGACCCTAGTCACCAATCAGGCAAGCCCAGGGCAGCATTTTCATCTTATTGCCAAAAGTAAAGACCAACGTCATCTTAACTATAAGATGTTAAAATATATTTTTCATATCCAAAACACAAATACAACAATGTCAAAGAAGTTAGAGTAATAATGCTAAAGAATTGTTATAAAGTGTGAAATCCTAGATTACAAATTTGGTTATCATTAACCACTTCACAAACTACTTAATTCAGAGCATTTAAAGGAAGATAATCCTAGTAAAATGAGCTCATTATCTCCCAGCAGTCAGTGCATTATATTAAGAATGGCAGTATCAATACTAGTAAATGTACTCAATTAAGAAATAACGCCAAATAAACATGTGAAAAATGAGAGTTTCTTCCTGATTTTACACTTAAGAAACTTTACAATTGAGATTTTTTTATTCTCCCCGTGGGACTTTAAATTAGGTGTGGATGTGCTCAGCCAGTCAGTCATGTCCAGCTCTGTGATCCCACGGACTGTAACCGGACTGTCCATGGGGTTGCAAAGAGTCGGACACAGCTGAGCAACTTTCACTTTAACTCTACTTCAATGTCCTATATCAAAATAATTTTTCCTCCCCCTAATGCTTTCTCCATTTAGATTTGGATGGTCTTTATCAGGTTTAGATACTCTAAATCAGTATTTCTGAAAGTAGTCTTTAGACCACCTAAAAGAACTTAGGAAGTTTGATGAAAAAACGCAGATTCTTGACCTGATCCTAAATTCTGGAATTTAAATTTCTGGAAGGTGAAGTCCCAGAAGCTGTATTTAACAAGCTTCCCAGATGCCTGGGATGCACACGAAAGCGTACGTGGCACGTAGTTATTTTTTCCTCCTTAATCATTATTTTAGTAAGCCTATATTTACTAGTTATTTGAAATGTTAATTTTGGGGCAGATACCATGATTCATTGGAAGGGCTGATGCTGAAGCTGAAACTCCAATACTTTGACCACCTGAAGCGAAGAACTGACTCATCCGAAAAGACCCTGATACTAGGAAAGATGGAAGGCAGGAGAAGGGGACAAGAGAGGATGAGATGGTTGGATGGCATCACTGACTCAATGGACATGAGTCTGAGTAAACTCCAGGAGTTGGTGATGGACAGGGAGGCCTGGCGTGCTGCAGTCCATGGGCTCGCAAAGAGTCAGACACAACTGAGAGACTGAGTTGAACTGAAGTGAACCGTGACAAGCATCATATCCACCTTTTGCCTTTAGTCCTTCCCTTTGAAGTTCGATATATATCCTCTTTTACAAACTAGGAAATTGACTCAGATCTCATGTGTGAGTGCTAAGTTGTTTTGTTAGGGGAAGTATGGTGACTGAAACCGCCCACCCTGGCCAGGCACTATAGTAACCATCTGCATGAGTTGTTTTACGACAGGAGGTCCTGGTAAGGAACAGGGAACTAATAAGCCTCCATCAACCAGAAGAGTTTGGGAAAGGTCAAAAAGAGACACCACCTGTCCAACCACCTCCCAGAATCCTTCTCTGGCATCTACCTTGGCTGAACAAGGCGTGCACCACCAGGAAGGACTCTGAGTCAGAATGATTGCCTAAGGACAACCCAGAAACTAATCCCATCACCATAAAACCAAGACTGCAAGCCATGTGACAGAGCAGTTCTCCTGGGTTCCCTTACCCTCCTGCTCTCCACCCGGGCACCCTTTCCCAATAAAATCTCTTGCTTTGTCAGCACACGCGTCTTCTCGGACAATTCATTTCTGAGTGTTAGACAAGAGCCCAGTTTCAGGCCCTGGAAGGGGTCCCCTTTCCTACAACAGTTTCAGTCGTGTCCAATTCTTTGCAGCCCTATGGACTGTAGCCTGCCAGGCTCCTCTATCCATGGGATTCTCCAGGCAGGAATACTGGAGTGGGTTGCTATGCCCTCCCTCCAGGGGATCTTCCCAACCCAGGGATCAAACCCCCGTCTCTTATGTCTCCTGCACTGGCAGTTGGGTTCTTTATCATTAGCTCCACCTGGGAAGCCTTAAAGGTGGCAGTAGGATAAATCGGGAGTCTGGGGTCAGCAGATACAAACTACTATACATAAAACAGACAAACAACAAGATCCTACTGTCAGCAGAGAAGGCTACATTCATTATCTCGTAAAAAACTATAATGAAAAAGAATATATGTATAGCTGAATCACTTTACATAAGAAACTAACACAACATTGTAAATCAACTGTATTTGTTAAAAAAACAATAAATAAATAAAAAGCAAAATGCATGATCTGTCACATGTATTAGTTTACATTGGTGAAAATAATCACCAAAATACCTTTATGGCATTAATGAGCTAAAAATGGCAAGATTCCTGTGACTGGCCTGGAGAGTTTGATCCACCTGAAGCTTTCCTTCTCTACGTCATCAATAGCAGAAAGGACCTATTTTCACTTCTGGCACTGTTCTATTTTAGTTACAAGTTCATTAATTCCTTTTTCTACTACCAGACACATGGAGAGACATCATCTCCTACAACTACAGGTAACAGGCGCATCTGCAAGAGCCAGCTGCTCCGAAGTGGACCAGCCTGCACTTTCTGAGAAAGGGAAAAGGATTTGAACGGTTCTTGGCAACCTCAAGAAGCAATTGGTCATATATTTGCCTTTTTCACAGAGCATTTGGAAAGTTCTCTGAGATGAAAGGTATGATCACTTTGAAGACATCTCACTACTAACACTGAACAAATCAATACTGAAAGCTGCAGTCATTCATAAAAATATGTTCCAAGGTACTTAAGATAGCAGAAGAGATAAATGTCTTTGCTCTTGTTTAAAGCAAAGGTCTGACAGAATGGTTTTGTGGACTGCTCATCTGACTGGAAATTAGAAAGACTCCACAAAATATTATGATTCCATTTATAAAATAAATTATACATTCATATGTTTTACAGATGTCTGTAAAGGTATTCCAAAAAGTCTGGAAATACAAACTTTCAGTGATGAGGTGAAATGGTATTTTTACTTTTGACTACAATTTGCTATAAATTTTTTATGAGACTGTCAAGTTACTTTTGTAAACTATCTTTCAAAAATTATATAATTATAATAAATTAAAATTTATTATAATAAATTATAGTTTATTATAATAAATTATCACAGATTCAGCATAGCAGAGAAATGGAACATGGTAGCTAACAGAGTTAGTCTATATAATTCTGAGGAGTTCAGGTCCTGTCTCTACTACCTAAACAGAGAGACATGCCCTGAGTGTCAGTTCATTATCCATGCAGCCTCTGTTTTCTCAACTATAAAGTGGGATATGGCAACAGTACAAATCAGCCTGTTGTGAGCATTGAATAAAATAATCTATATGAAATCCTCATGTAAACCACTATTTTTCAATGTAGGTACAAATTACAAATATGTGATAAAACATAAAGCTTTATGTTTATGGTTAAAGCTTTCTTCCTTCAAATAATTCACAATATACTTAATAATCATACAGATCTTCTAAGGTCACTATGATCATTTTACATGGAATAACCGACAATATAAACTATGGTAGAGTAGATTAAATCTACAATGAGTCCGTGCTCAAATGTGTCCAATTCTTTGTGATCCTACGAATTGTAGCCCGTCAGGCTCCTCTGTCCATGGAATTTTCCAGGCAAGAAAACTGGAATGGGTTGCCATTTCCTCCTCCAGATGATCTTCCAGACCTAGGGATCAAACCCATATCTCTTGCATCTCCTGCAATGGCAGGTGGATTCTTTCCCACTGACGCCACCTGGGAATTGCCAATTAAATATATACAAAGTCTAATAAATTTCGGCCACAGATTTTGCAAAGAACAACCCAGGAACTTTCTCAATAAATTCCTAATATATTACTTCATTGTCAAATAGCTCTCACAAAAACACCAGAAAAGTCTGCATAATCTAAATTCCAAATAATTTGTTTTACAAACATTCATATGATAAAGAGAATTCATCTGTTCACTGCAAAGGTCTTGTTAGGTCCAGTCTCTATTTTCATTCACCATTTTTTTAAACTGAGCTGTGTGGCTTGCAGGATCTTAGTTCTTCAACCAGGGAATGAACCTGCCCGGGCAGTAAAAGCACAGAGTCCTATCCACTAGACTGCCAGGGAATTCCCCATCATCTTATTCACATAGCCTGCTGTCTACTCAACATCTCCAGTTGGATATTTAACAGATACCTCATATACAAAATGCTGCTGCTGCTGCTCAGTCGCTTCAGTTGTGTCCGACTCTGTGCGACCCCATAGACGGCAGCCCACCAGGCTCCCCCGTCCCTGGGATTCTCCAGGCAAGAACACTGGAGTGGGTTGCCATTTCCTTCTCCAATGCATGAAAGTGAAAAGTGAAAGTGAAGTCACTCAGTCGTATCCAAATCTTCGAGATCCCATGGACTGCAGCCTTCCAGGCTCCTCCGTCCGTGGGATTTTCCAGGCAAGAGTAGTGGAGTGGGGTGCCGTTGCCTTCTCCATATACAAAATGTCCCATTTCAAATTCTTGGTTCCCCATCCCAGCCTAAACTTACCTGGGGCTTCAACCATCTCCCCAGTCTTTCTCAACACTCGTTTTTCTCAAATCAGTAAAGATGCAGTTTAAGTCAATAATCTTGGAGTCATCCTTGACACACAATCACCCACTGAGGCAAATTCTAGCCAAGCCACTGGGGCAAATTCTATCAGCTGCACCTTCAAAATATCCTGAATTCAACGATTTCTCCTTACCTCCCCCATTAATAAATATTCTGATCCAAATCAACTTCTCTCTCTTGGCCCATAGCAATAATTTTTCTTGTTCTTATATTTACAATAGTTTGAATTTACATTCCTGCTTCCACCATTGCCATTAGTATTTTCTCCAAGAGCAGAGTGAACTCTTTAAAAGATAGATAAAGGAGATCAAGTCTCCCCCTACTCAAAACCCTCCAACAGTCTCCTACCTCATTTAGAAAATCCAAAATCCTTCCCTGACTCTTCAGACCCCACACGCTCTGATTCCGCTTTACCTTCTGACATTCTACCTCTATGGCCCCTACAGTGTTTCCAGTTTGTTGGGCAAACCAGCCTCCTTGCTGCTTCATGAACTTATCGAGCATACCCCTCCTCAGAGCTTTAGACACTTGCTTCCCTTTGCTGACTGCTCCTCTTCCAGATATCCACATAGCTAGCCTATTTTCACTTTCATATTGGAGGAGGAAATGGCAACCCGCTCCAGTGTTCTTGCCTGGAGAATCCCAGGGACGGGGGAGCCTGGTGGGTTGCCAGAGAGTTGGACACGACTGAAGTGACTTAGCAGCAGCAGCAGCAGCCTATTTTCTCCAGGTCTTTGCTCAAATAGCATTTGATCACAGAAGTCTTTCCTAACCATTGCATCTAACTGCACTCCCCACCACCCTCTTCTCTCTAGCTAACACACTTAGTTAATACTTAGTTAATCACCACCTGAATATATTAATCAATTAATCAGCAATCAGCGCAAAGAATAAGAGGAAAACAATAGAATGGGAAAGACTAGAGATCTCTTCAAGAAAATGAGAGATACCAATGGAACATTTCACGCAAAGATGGGCTCAATAAAGGACAGAAATGGTACGGCCCTAACAGAAGCAGAAGATATTAAGAAGAGGTGGCAAGAATACACAGAAGAACTATACAAAAAAGATCTTCACGACCTAGATAATCACAGTGGTGTGATCACTCACCTAGAACCAGAATTCCTAGAACGTGAAGCTTCCAGGGAAGCCCCTAAGTGTTAAGAAAATCAACCTAAAGATCCTTTCTCACTACACAATACTGTTAATATCTAACTAGATACAAGGACCTATTCAAATGAGAAAAATTTACTCATCTGTTACTGACAGACCTTTCCCCAATGGTTTCTATTTTCGAATGTCAGCATTCAGGGTAAGTTTAGTAAAACCTTTAGCCCTGTTTTCCCCCTTAATGTGTGGAACCAAAATCAGTGTCATGTTCTAATATTTAATTGGCATCAACTGTCTGCCTGTTTTCCCTATAATTGAGAAGCAGGTTCATATGTAAACAGGACTGATCTCACAAATGCATAAACATACAAAGAGATCCTTTCCTTAAAATAAATCTGTGCTCCACACACGGCCAAACCCTTGCACAATAAATTAACTCTTCAGCAGCCTCCAAGTAAAAACTGAAGTGAAACCAATTAAGCCCTAATGGGATCCCAATTTCTTATTTCTGAAAGAAGTCTTAATAGATCCTTCTAAGTTTATAATCTTTATCAACCATCCATATAACCCTGTTAGACTTAGTTCCAAATCTGAAAATGTGCTACAATCAAAAAAGCTTTGATTACTGCATTTACAGCTTTCACTGCCACAACCAACATGTGCTTTAAAAAACTGGGAAATTTCAATTGCTTCAAAATGGAAATAACAGCCTTAATTAGAAAAGATGGCACTGCTCTGTAAAAACACCAAATGGCAGATGACGCTGGTGCTGTGGGAGGGCCCGGAGGAGGCCCCCGGGGGCCCTGGAATGGGAGGCCATGGTAGCTTCTGCGGAGGCTTTGGCAGTGGCATCTGGGGCCAGGGTTGAGGCCAAGGCAGAGAACGTGGACCTCGCAGAGGCAAGGCCGAGAGGACAAGTGGCTCCCCATTACCAAGCTGGGCTGCCTGGTCAAAGAAATGAAGATCAAGTCCCTGGAGGAGATCTATTTCTTCTCTCTGCTATCAAGGAATCTGAGATCGCTCACTTTTTCCTGGGAGCATCCCTTAATTAAGCAGACCTGTACTGACCAGCAGACCAGGTTCAAGGCATCTGTCACCGTCGGGAGTTACTCAAGGGCATGTCAGTTTGGGCATCAAGTACTCTATGGAGGTAGCCATCATCCTGGCCAAGCTCTCCATCATCCCTGTGTGATGAGACGGCTACTGGGGGAAAAAGATTGGAGCCCCACATGGTCCCTTGCAGGGTGACTGGCCGCTGTGGCTCTCTGCTGGTGCACCTCATCCCTGCCCCCAGGGGCACTGGTACTGTCTCAGCCCCTGTGCCCAAGCTCCTGATGATGGCTGGCATTGATGACTCCTCCTCTGCCAGCGGCTGCACTGCCACCTTGGGCAACTTCACCAAGGCCATTTTTGACACCATTTCCAAGACTCACAGTTACCTCATCCCTGATCTCCAGAAAGAGACAGTATTCGCTAAGTCTCTGTATCAGAATTCACTGCCCATCTTGTAAAGAGTCTCTGTGCAGAGGACCCAGGCTCCAGCTGTAGCTACCACATAATTTTATATGAGAAGAATAAAGTGAATGAAGCTAGAGAAAAAAAAACATGACGGATAAATTGTTGTCTCCAAACTTTGCATGCCCTAATAGTCTGCATAGTTATCCTATTCACTTTGGCCACCAAAAGGAATAAAGAAGCAGTTGTTAAAGGTTGTCAGATACCATGTCTGGTGGATGGTCTGAGGATTTTATGTTGAGGGTTTCCTCAGGATTTATTGCCTTTGAATTCATGGACACACAAGACTGTGGAATGAGAAGAATCTCAGAGATCCTTTATCTGTTGAATTTCCTATATTTAGAGCATTCTTTTGCCTCAACAAAAACCTGCACACCCACTATGTACACATAAGGTGCTCAAAATGAGTTCAAGGACTTAGAGGCAGCAAGAGCAGAGTACCTAGTCTTGGTCTTTGTGCTGATAAAAGCAGTTTCATAAAATGAGATGTTGTTGTTTAGTCACTGAGTCATGTCCAACTCCTTGTGACCCCCCCCCATGGACTGCAGCCCACCAGGCTCCTCTGTTCATGGGATTTCCCAGCAAGAAGACTGGAGTGGGTTACCATTTCCTTCTCCAGGGGATCTTCCTGACCCAGGAACTGAACCCATGTCTCCTGCATTGGCAGAGAGATTCTCTACCACTAAGCCACCAGGAAAGCCCCGGTAAGTGGGTAAGACCTCACTCAGTACTTCATGCTAATATCGGGCAATTCATCAGCAGTATATGCATGCAACACAAATGTCTACACAAGACAGCTCTCCCAGCCAGGCTTTTTACAGCTGATAATACAGTAAGCTTACAGTACCAGGCAAAATGTCACCATCTCAGAGTCAATATGATAGATGATTCCTCAGTGAGTCTAACCTAGGAACAAATTCTTTAGCTTGATATTCAAAGTGTCCCACAGTTCTGCCTCAACCTGCCTTTACTCTTGCTTTTATTAGTACATCCTGTACCTTCCAGACCAAGAGTTAGTAACTAAGGCCATTTCCCATCCCACTCTTATACAAACCTTGCCCATGGCCTATTTCAGTAATGGCTATAGGCTAGCAATTTCTATATTTTTAAAGTTGTTTAAAAAAAAAAGAGGAGGAGAATATGTGACAGAATCCATTATGTGTTCCATAAAGCCTAAAATATCTACTATTAAGCTCTTTATAGAAAAAGTTTGCCTATTGCTGGCTTATTCCAGTATCAGGCCCTGGCATGATTTTCTTTATTCCATTTCTCCCTCTTTGTATTTACCAATCCAAGATGGACCCACCCATCAAAATGCAACTAAGTAATATTCAGTGAAGCCTTTCTTGCTACTTTCAGTGAGATACACTCTTCCTCTTTTAAATCCATATCCTCTATCTCCCTTAGCACACTATATCCCTTCTAGTTTCCAAACCCCAAACTGAAACACATGGTCTGACAAAGCTATTGCATTAACCAAAATTATTTTAACTGCTTCTGTCTTGCCCGTTCAAATGCAACTTCACAGAGCCACCAGGGTGCTCTACTTAGAATACAATTGTAACGACGTCATTCCCTCATCCTTTCTGTTGTTCTCCATTAGCTACGGAATAAAATCCAAGCATAAACCTGTTCCCTGCCTGGTTCTCTACTCTCATCTTCTTCTACCCTTCTTCACCTAGCACTTTATACTTTAAATAACATATTTTCAATCCCTCCCCCAAAACCTGGTCCAGACTCAGCTTTCCCATCTCTTACCCTTTCTTTACTTGGGTCACACACTTTGTTGTTAGAAGTAAAAACAATTGATATATCATCTATGGAGAGTAATTTGGCAACATCTATCAAAATTATACAAATTGTACCCTTTGTCCAAGCAGTTCTACTTCTAGGAATCTAGTCAGCAGATTTATGAAATGGCATCTTTTACAAAGCTATGCAGCACTGTTTCTAACAGCAAAAGATTGGCATGTAAAATGTTCATCAGTAGTGGACTGTAGAAAAAAAAGTATTATGCATCCATACAATGAAATACAATGCAGAAAGAGGAAGTTCTTTTATCTATGGTATTATACGGCCTACAAGAATATATCTGCAAGGATACAGTAGAGACTAGTAATGCTAGCTGCCTCCAAGGAAGGCAAGTGTTGGCTGGAGCACAGAGGTGAAGGAGACAGTTCACTAAATAACCTTTGTACCTTTTAATTGTTGAATTATGTAAATATACTACCAGACCAAAACCTGATATTTTTTAAACAGTTGTTGGAGAAGCCTTTTCTGAAACACACCCATACATACATGCACATACGTTAGGTCAGATGCCTATCGGTGGTGGTTCTTATCATGCTATTATTACTGCTTACCATTGATAATGAAACATCAATCTGTTCCTCCCTCCACCACTGAACAACTTTTAAACTTCTCTGGCACTTTAGAATTCTCTTTATATCTGCCAGCGTCCTGTACTAGGGGCTTAATAAACGTTCCCCTGGTCAGGGAACTAGATTCCACATGCCACCACTAAATAAACAAAATATCTTTTTAAAAAAAGTTCACCTTCTAGTGTAACTAGCTTGGGTCACAGTAGAATACAGATATTAGTGAAAGTGAAGTCGCTTAGTCGTGTCCGACTCTTTTCGACCCCGTGGACTGTAGCCTATCAGGCTCCTCTGTCCATGGGATTCTCCAGGGAAGAATACTGGAGTGGGTTGCCATTTCGGCCCCTGAAATAAATGATTTATTGAACTCAATTAGCAGAATAAAGAGAACCAAGAGACTCAAGAAAAAGATAATCAACAATTGATTCTAGGATTTCAAATTTCTATTTAAAAACCATGGCTTTAATGGAAACTCTCCTTATTTATCTAATCATTCCTTAGAGTCCAACAGCCACAAAATTAGCATGGACTATTTAGAGACCTATAGGACGCTCAGAACAATTCAAGCATTGGTATCCATGACTACAGTTAATGTGCTCAGTGGCTCGGAGGCATGTCTGGCATCCCATCTCCTCCCCAAGAAGTTCACTACCTCCATCAATTGAACCAGAATCTTTGCTTCAGTATTTCCCAATACAACTCTCCCCAACAGCATCAGTTATAAGAGAAAAAGATGGACAATCACTGTCTGAACTTAATTAAAACCCAGTTGTCAAAGCTTTCACTACAAGAGCAATCAACAAAAATCTATGTTAGGACATACAGGGCAAGACAAACTGGAAGATCTTTTTTTTTTTATTATTTTTTTTTTTGGAAGATCTTTGAAGACAGGGACTGAATTTTATCCACCTGGGAAGCCCCTAGAACCATCAGCACCTAGAACCATCCCTGCGGCTAACGGCTCCACAATATAGTTGTTACATGAACAGCTTCACTTAAGACTATAAAGGGGATTTTTACTTTATCTGTATTGTTTAAACATCTAAAATATATTCATGCATTACAAAATCATTGATCTAATAACAAATAGTGTCTAGAACATGCTTTTACAATTCCTCAATTGATTCTCATCTTGTCAGGTAGACAGGGATGGTATAGCTGTCCATTTTTCACAGATGATAAAAGCCATTCAAAATCCAAATATGAATTGTCCAAGGTTGCACTGCTTGTGAGCTGAAGATAAAAGGAAGCACTGGGATGATACCCATGTTTTCACTTATTACACATCTAACCAAAAAGAAAACAACGTCCCCTCACAGATTCAACTCCCAAAAACCTACACCCTTGCATTCTATCTGTGTGATAGTGACCAAATCACCTTACTCCTGAACTTTATATGAAATAAGAGGATGAGAATACTACTACTCACTGATTGCTGTAAAAATCAGATGTGTGAAAACTATTCTGACATTTAAGTGGTAGTTGCTATTATTTCTGTTAATGATATGTAAATAAGAAATGACTGTGTTGACTCCAACAGAAGACAGACTCTATATTATAAAAGAGAATATGCCTTTAAGTAGAAACAAGACAACCAAAATTGATTTTACCCAAATACACTGTTTCTTTAACAACTAATTCTAAAAGTAAAACACCCAACCAGCAAATGGAACTCTCATAGATCTCTAGTAAAAATGCAAAATGGTACAGTGCAGCCACTTCAAAAAATACTTTGGGCATTTCTTAAGATGTTAAACACGAAATTACCTAGAACCCAGCAAACCCACTCCTAAGTATTTACCCAAGAGAAATGAAGACATGTGTGCAAAAGACATAAATGTTTAGAGTTTCATTCATATCATCAAAACAGGAAACAACACAAATGTCCATTAACTAGTAGACAGACTGATTTAAAAAATTACAATATATCCATACAGTGGAATGCTTCTCAGCAATAAAAGGGAACTACAGATATATACAACATGGATGATTTTCAAACAATTATAGTAAGTGAAAGATATCAGATACAAAGGCTACATATCGTACAGTTTCATTCATATGACATGGAAAAGGCAAAAAACTAGAGAGAAAGATAGAAACCACTAGAGGGGCAAAAACTAGTATAGTAGTTAGCTGCTGCTGCTGCTGCTGCTAAGTCGCTTCAGTCATGTCCGACTCCGTGTGACCCCATAACGGAAGCCCACCGGGCTCCCCCGTCCCTGGGATTCTCCAGGCAAGAACACTGGAGTGGGTTGCCATTTCCTTCTCCAATGCATGGAAGTGAAAAGTGAAAGTGAAGTTGCTCAGTTGTGTCCGACTCTTCGAGACCCCATAGACTGCAGCCTACCAGGCTCCTCCGTCCATGGGATTTTCCAGGCAACAGTACTGGAGTGGGGTGCCACTGCCTTCTCCTATAGTAGTTAGTAGGGGCTGCCAAATGAAGGGAAAGGAGCATGAGGTAACTATTGGGGATGATGGAAATAATCTATATCTTGGTTGGTGTGATGATTACAATTGCATCTATTTGTCAAAACTCACAGAACTGTACCCTTAAAAAAGAATAAAGTTTACTATATGTAAATTATACCTCAAAAACATGACTAAAAGAGAAAGAAAAACTAAACTACTCCGTTTACACATCTGGGGGAAAAAGGAATAGTTAATTATCACAATATTTATGCTCAGTTTGGTTCAGTATTTGCTTAAGAAATTTTAGCTAAACCACCTAACAACTGCTGGGTTAAACCTCTCTGAGGAGGCTTTACAGGGATACCCTGTTTTCAGAGAAACCATTCTCTCTCTTTAATCACTAGTTTCATTATTTTGACAGTGCTCACTCCAGCAGTCACTACTACTTGACTTTCATTCACAGCCACCTACTTCCTTCCAATGCTCTCCCCATTCCAAAACTCCAAAAAAGGCAACCTACAGTTCTCACCTACAAATGTATCTGAGAAATGAGCACTCTTAAATTCCTTACTTGGAATTTCAAAGGCCAACCACTCAACAGCAAATCACTCTGCCTTTTTCACAAGACAAAAATATTTAAATTTCACTATGTGCCAAAACCAACCAGTCACATATATATATGCTGCTGCTAAGTCGCTTCAGTCGTGTCCGACTCCATGCGACCCCATAGACGGCAGCCCACCAGGCTCCCCCGTCCCTGGGATTCTCCAGGCAAGAACACCGGAGTTCGTTGCCATTTCCTTCTCCAGTGCATGGAAGTGAAAAGTGAAAGGGAAGCCGCTCAGTTGCGTCCAACTCCTAGCGACCCCATGGACTGCAGCCTACTAGGCTCCTCCATCCATGGGATTTTCCAGGCAAGAGTAATGGAGTGGGGTGCCGTTGCCTTCTCCAACGGGTTGCCATTGCCTTCTCCAACATACGTATATATATATATATATATATATATATATATATATATATATACAGACACAAATAGCTGTCAAAAGACGGGAAGCAAAAAGCAAAGGAGTAAAGGAAAGATATACTCATTTGAATGCAGAGTTCCAAAGAATAGCAAGGAGAGATAAGAAAGCCTTCCTCAGCAATGCAAAGAAATAGAGGAAAACAACAGAATGGGAAAGACTAGAGATCTCTTCAAGAAAATTAGAGATACCAAGGGAACATTTCATGCAAAGATGGGCTCAATAAAGGACAGAAATGGTATGGTCCTAACAGAAGCAGAAGATATTAAGAAGAGGTGGCAAGAATACACAGAAGAACTATACAAAAAAAGATCTTCATGACCCAGATAATCACGATGGTGTGATCACTCACCTAGAGCCAGACATCCTGGAGTGTGAAGTCAAGTGGGCCTTAGGAAGCATCACTACAAAAAAAGCTAGTGGAGGTGATGGAATTCCAGTTGAGCTATTTCAAATCCTGAAAGATGATGCTGTGAAAGTGCTGCACTCAATATGCCAGCAAATTTGGAAAACTCAGCAGTGGCCACAGGACTGGAAAAGGTCAGTTTTCATTCCAATCCCAAAGAAAGGCAATGTCAAAGAATGCTCAAACGACCTCACAATTGCACTCATCTCACACACTAGTAAAGTAATGCTTAAAATTCTCCAAGCCAGGCTTCAGCAATACGTGAACCGTGAACTTCCAGATGTTCAAGCTGGTTTTAGAAAAGGCAGAGGAACCAGAGATCAAATTGCCAACATCTGCTGGATCAAAAAAGCAAGAGAGTTCCAGAAAAACATCTATTTCTGCTTTATTGACTATGCCAAAGCCTTTGACTGTGTGAATCACAATAAACTGTGGAAAATTCTTCAAGAGATGAGAATACCAGACCACCTGACCTGTCTCTTGAGAAACCTGTATGCAGGTCAGGAAGCAACAGTCAGACCTGGACATGGAACAACAGACTGGTTCCAAATAGGAAAAGGAGTACGTCAAAGCTGTATATTGTCACCCTGCTTATTTAACTTATATGCAAAGTACATCATGAGAAACACTGGGCTGGAGAAAGCACAAGCTGGAATCAAGATTGCCAGGAGAAATATCAATAACCTCAGATATGCAGATGACACCACCCTTATGGCAGAAAGTGAAGAAGAACTAAAAAGCCTCTTGATGAAAGTGAAAGAGGAGAGTGAAAAAGTTGGCTTAAAGCTCAACATTCAGAAAACGAAGATCATGGCATCTGGTCCCATCACTTCATGGCAGACAGACAGGGAAACAGCGGCTGACTTTATTTTCCTGGGCTCCAAAATCACTGCAGATGGTGATTGCAGCCATGAAATTAAAAGATGCTTACTCCTTAGAAGGAAAGTTATGACCAACCTAGAGAGCATATTCAAAAGCAGAGACATTACTTTGCCAACAAAGGTCCGTCTAGTCAAGGCTATGGTTTTTCCAGTGGTCATGTATGGATGTGAGAGTTGGACTGTGAAGAAGGCTGAGCGCCTAAGAATTGATGCTTTTGAACTGTCGTGTTGAAGAAGACTCTTGAGAGTCCCTTGGACTGCAAGGAGATCCAACCAGTCCATCCTAAAGGAGATCAGTCCTGGGAGTTCATTGGAAGGACTGATGTTGAGGCTGAAACTCCAATACTCTGGCCACCTGATGCGAAGAGCTGACTTCTCATTTGAAAAGACCCTGATGCTGGGACAGATTGAGGGCAGGAGGAGAAGGGGACGACAGAGGATGAGATGGTTGGATGGCATCATCAACTCGATGGACATGGGTTTGGGTAGACTCCGGGAGTTGGTGTTGGACAGGGAGGCCTGGCGTGCTGCAGTTCATGGGGTCACAGAGTCCGACACGACTGAGGACTGAATTGATACATCAAATTTCTATAAGTTGAGTTACATCTATTTTTTAGTATGTTTGTTACATTTAATTTTTTTTTTAATTTATTTCAATTGGAGGCTAATTACTTTACAATATTGTAGTGGTTTTTGCCATACATTGACATGAATCAGCCATGGGTATACATGTGTTCCTCATCTTGAACCCTCCTCCCAACTCCCTCCTCATCCCATCCCTCTGGGTCATCCCAGTGCACCAGCCCTGAGCACCCTGTCTCATGCATCGAACCTGGACTGGTGATCTGTTTCACATATGATAGTATACATGTTTCAATGCTCTTAAATCACTGAGAAGTTATCCCAAAGTAACTTCTGAGTTCAATATACTGACCACATACCCTTAGACTAAAGACAAAAAAACTATAAACAAAGAGGTTTATAAACTGAATTTCATAGTAACATGGGTTAGCAATCTTGGAGCTATTTTCAGTATATTCTAGGTTTGGACAAATAAATACATTATGGATTATGTGAGTCAGGTTTACAATCCCTAGGTAAGAGAAGGGGCTTAAAAATACAGGAAAAATAAGATAAAGGCTAAATAAACTCTGTGGTATTGGAGGTGTTAGTATGAACACACAATTCTGAAACCAAGTTTCCTTATCAAGTTTATGATCAATCTCTCTATCCAAAATTTGATTCCCTCTCTTGTAGTACTCAAGCTTGTGCTAACTGAACACTAATCAACAAAAGTCAGATGACTAAAACTGCTATTACTGACAACATCATTAAGCAACTAAAATTGCTATTATGAACATCATCATTAACGTACAAACTCAGGTTGCTTCTCCAGTACAAGATGAATGGTCCCAGAGCCATGGACCACTTTGGCTGGAGAATCATAAACCAGAGACATCCTGACTTCCCAAAACTACAAATAAGAAATGTCACAGTAATGCCACATAACAATTAGTCCCAGCCTCTTTGTTCTTCCTCTAAAACATAACCCTAACTCAAAGACCAGGTGGGTTTGAAATCCATACTTTGCTGCAAACTCCTATTGTCAGAGTTTGGCTTTCAGTACTGCAGGCATAGGAGCTCTCTGCTCAGTTTCAGTTTTTATTATATTTAGATAAAAATAAAAATAAACTTAGATATATGTGTATATATATGTATGTGTATATGTGTGTGTATATATATATGTGTGTATATATAGACATAGATTTCTTAGCTCTGCCCATTGAAAGGATCTGAAAGCAATGACAACCTATAGCAATGAGCATACATAGGAACTAGATCTTGATTTCTAAATAATTTTATCCACTAACAGAAATTAGGAGAGAAACACTTTAGAGAAATAGCTGATTCCAAAGTTCAGGTAGGAAGATAAGCTTGGAACATCTTTTTTGTGCCAAAAAGGAACTGGTTCAAGAATGTTAGGAACTTGTCAAAAGCTAGCTTGAAGGGGTTCCCACTGCCGAATCTGGGACAATGTGAAAACCACAAAAAATAATGACAGTAACAGATTATGACCTACTGCATAAAATATGAATCCATATTAATACATACAAATAAAGGTAAGAAAATGCTCTCCAGCAGAATATTAACCAATAAGCAAAGAATAAAACTGATAAGCTGAAAAGCAAAAAATAAAAACTGAAAGCACAGTTCTGTAATATGAAAGCACAACCATCATAGTAATAACTGACTCAGGCAAACATCAACAGATGTTACAACTACTGGATAAAAGTTTGATGAAATCAAGGTATTTACATGGACTCACCATCTCCCATAACATTACTAACTAAAAAGGAAAACATTAAACTCTATAGTGGAAAAACCTGACAGACATCATCTTAAATAAGTGATCAAAGTTAACATCATCAGTACTGAACAAATGGATATCAAATGCTTCCTGATATGATGCAATGGGAAGGATATAACATTACTCTGCAATATTCCCATCAAAATGCATAATCTGAATCTATTCATAAGGAAGGCAAATTCAAATTGAGAGACACTCTTTGAAATAAACAGCCTATACCATTCAAAAAAGACAAGATCATGAAAGATAAGTCTGAAGGGTTCTTTCAAACTAAGTAGACTGGAGATTAAACAAATATTTTATGCAGATCCTGGATTGGATCCTAGATTAGAAAAAATTTTCCCTATAAAAAACACTGAAACAAATGGCAAAATTTGAATAAAGTCAGTATATTAGATAATAATATTATAACCAATCTGTATTTCCTGATTTTGGAAAGAACATTGTTGTGGTTACATAAGAGAATGTCTTAGTTTACTGAAAATATACATTATCATATTTAGGGTAAAGAAGTATCATATTTGTAACTTACTCTAGTTTCAAAAATTAATATGCATAGGTAAAAAGAATATAGGGACCTCCCTGGTGGTCCAGTGGTTAAGAATCCAGCTTCCAGTGCAGGGGATGGTGGTTCAATGCCTGGTGAGGGAACTAAGATCCCACATGCTTTGGGGCCACTGAGCCCCTAAGGCGCAACTGCTGAGCCCAAGAACAACTGCTGAGCCCATGAGCCACAACTAAAGAAAAGCCCTTAAGGAGGAGCTTATGAAAACTTGAACTCCTAAGCTCCTAGCAGCTCCAGGCAGCTAGTGAATGAATGCCAGAGGAGCTAAGACCATCATCTCCTCTTCCCCACCTCAGAACCTGCCTCTTCTAAGCCACTGCTACTTTTAATTTAGGCCATTAAGACTTGCTTTCTGCCAGCTTCTGCCCTGTAAGGTTGATGCAACTTCTCAAGAGAGAAACAAAATGAATCATAATCACTTTCTCAATATTAAGGACAAAGAAATACTGCCAGATTTTTGGTGGAAAAAAATATCACTAGTGTTTTAACTTCTATGGGGGATGGGAGAGGGAGAGGATAGTGGTAAGGAGACAGTAAACCAGCTAAAAACTATGTGAAATAGAGGAAATGGTGATTTTGATTAGTGAACCTCTAGGGATATAAGGTAACAATGAATAAATCTGTGCTATCTGAATGTCTGTTCTCATGTGGCTTCAAAAAATTAAAAGCAGGCAGGACCTTTGCATTGAGATGGCTAAGTTAACAAAGGAATAAGGGAAACATCTGTATGAGAGGAAAAGGTCAAAGCAGTGTGTCAAGGGAACTCTGCTATGCCTGGTATTAACATTTCACTTGAATTGCTGGAGAGGTCAGATTACATATTTGTCGCCATCAGCTAATTTAATTGAAAGGTCTAGCCAACTCCAAAGCTATCAATTCAGACAGAAGGATACCTAGCTTCGAGTACCTCTGAGTTTTACTTTGATTTCTGCATTTAATTACAGGAATATAAAATAGAGGGGCAGAACCATATTTTAAAGAGCCACATTCCAAAGTAAAGGTTCACTGTATAGTCCATATACTATATTTGATGATCCATATTTGACAGATCCTCACAGGGCCATGCAAAATTAGCATGGACATTTCTTGGGCTTTTGATGTTCACTGCCATCATGTGCTTCACTGCTAAAATCAGGAAACATATGGGATGAATTGGTAAAGGCTGCTGAGAGTTTCTGCTGCCTTTTTGTTTTCTGTTTTTAATTCAGGGCTAAGGCCAATTCAGAATACCTCTAAACAAGACCAAGATCTAATACAGCACTCTTTAAACCATATCCATTCCCAGGATATTTTTAAATAAGAAAAGATGTTAGGGAAAGAAAGGTGTTGAAGAAAAATGACGGGAAATCAAGTATCTTCAGGGAACACTGGGATCCTTGGGAACATATGTCTAAAAACGTATAGTTTAGCTAGTGAAAAGAAGCAGCCACATGGCAGAGAGTGAAAAACGTGGGTTTTGGACTCAGATCTCAGTGAATTCAGTTATCAGGACTGAACGAAGTGTGAATAGTGTGTCTGCTACTGGTTAACTCTGTGACCTAGGGGAATTTATTTAACTTCTCTGAGACTTATTTTCTCATCTGTAAAACAGAGATACTAACTCCCTCTCAAGGATGTTTTAAGAATTACAGAGATAACATACATGAAAGGAGGTTCCCAGGTGGCATAGTGGTAAAGATTGGCCTGCCAATGCAGGTGACATAAGTGGTTTGGGTCTGATCCTGTGTTGGGAAAATCACCTGGAGTAGGAAATGGCAACCCGCTCTAGTATTCTTGCCATAGAAAATTCCATGGACAGAGGAGTCTGGCGGGCTACAGTCCATGGGTTCAAAAAGAGTTGGACACAACTGAGTACAACATATATGAAAAGTGCCCCCCAGCAGAAAATCTAGCAAAGACTTTTTTGTTAAAGAATTCAACTGGACTTAAAGTCAGATTCAGTTGACATATCTGCTATAGACTCATTTTACAAGTTTAATTTATGATACCCCAACTGCTATAATTTCAGATAGCCTCAAGGCCTTGGAGAGGCCTGAGACAAAAACCAGAGACAGAGGCAAAAGTTACTTAACCAGCCATAATAAAACCCAGAGACAGACTCTGTCACATGTAAATATACTAGCTCATATTGCACATGGGGCCAGTCAATACAGCGCCAGAAAGACCCCTCCTCTTTGTAATTTTACTAAAGCAGAAACGATAACTAGGGGAGAGAGTCTCCCTCAGCCTTTAAACTTTCAGGGATCTTAAGTAAATCTTTACAACTGAATGATCACTTTCTATGAAGTTCAAAACAATACCCTAAAA
This sequence comes from Bos taurus, assembly GCF_002263795.3. Taxonomy (NCBI): domain Eukaryota; kingdom Metazoa; phylum Chordata; class Mammalia; order Artiodactyla; family Bovidae; genus Bos; species Bos taurus. The sequence goes on along the minus strand of NC_037340.1, from coordinate 62,963,121 downwards.
TTAAGAATTGAGGCTAAAACCAGCAGTAAGAAATTTTACTTCCTCATCTTTCCTCCTGTTTTCCTTACCCTGGAGGAAGTATGAACTCAGGGAATTAACTCATCTTTATCCTAGTGCTACACGCATCCACTGTACTCTTATTTAAACCACCTTTCTGGTTTAAAGGCTTCCCTGATGGCTCAGAGGTTAAAGTGTCTGCTTGCAATGCAGGAGACCTGGGTTCGATCCCTGGGTCGGGAAGATGCCCTGGAGAAGGAAATGGCAACCCACTCCAGAATTCTTGCCTGGAGAATCCCATGGACGGAGGAGCCTGGTGGGCTACAAAGAGTCGGACACGACTGAGCGACTTCACTTTCTTTCACTTTCCAGTCTAAAAGCTTTCAGCAGCTACCTTAATGTTAAGAAGTCAGGCTCTGTGGTCACAAAAGATCTAGATTTTAAACTGTTCATTTATTAGCTCTATGTATTTCCAGGTGGCACCAGTGGTAAAGAACCCACCTGCCAATGCAGATAGATGTAAGGGATGCGGGTTCGATCTCTGGGTAAGGAAGATCCCCTGGAGGAAGAAAAGGCAACCCACTCCAGTATTCTTGCCTAGAGAATCCCATGGACAGAGGAGCTTGGCAGGCTAGTTCACAGGGCTGCACAGAGTCGGACATGACTGAATAGACTTAGCATGCACAGGTGAGATCTGAGTCAATTTCCTAGTTTGTAAAACAGGATATATAAATAAAAGTATTAAAAGGCAAAAGGTGGCCCAAAATAAACATTCAATATTAGTCATCATTATTATGAGGCAAGGGTTAACCTCATTTATAGATCAAATAAACAAACAACTGGGTCTCAGAGGTAGAGTAACTTCCCAGTAGAATGGAACCTCAAACCCAAATTCTGCTTTTTCCATTATGCCAAACAATCTATCTCATGTATGAAAGTGAAAGTCGCTCAGTTGTGTTCAACTCTTTGGGACCCCATGGCCTATACAATCCATAGAATTCTCCAGGCCCGAATTGTGGAGTGGGTACCCTTCTCCAAGGCATCTTCCCAACCCACGGATTGAACCCAGGTCTCCTGCATTGCAGGCAGATTCTTTACCAGCTGAGCCACAAGGGAAGCCCCAGAATACTGGAGTGGGTAGCCTATCCCTTCTCCAGCGGATCTTCCCAATCCAGGAATGAAACCGGGGTCTCCAGCATTGCAGGCGAATTCTTTACCAACTGAGCTCTCAGGGAAGCCCTATCTCATGTCTATCCCTGTCGTTTTAAACAGGCTACTAACTGCAATTTACTAGTCTTTATTGTGTGGTCACAGGTTATGGATGTTTTTAATCTTATTCCATTTTTTCTTTTCATATCATGATAGTCTGGGAGGAAAACTGACTGAACACACCAGTGTGCCACAGCAGGTGATGACCCAGGGGAAAAGACGAGACCCAGTTTCTCCTTGTCAGTATTCTTACCTGGAATAGCCTCTCTCCTCTCCAAGTGCATTTGCTGCTTTTAAATCTGCTATGATCTGGGCTCGAATAAGTACCCTAGGACTAGTGAGGGTACCTCTAAGCCTGAAGAACAAAGGAAATACCAACTTTCCAAACCAGAAGGAGCGAGTCATGCATGTAGGGAGAACTACCTTCAGAAGAATAACAAGGGACACAGCTAGACACAGACAACACTCATAGGAAGGGAGCAGGATAATTAAATTCCATATCCTCAGATGGGAAGAAAGCCAGCTGATGTAGTCTAAGTAAGTCAGCTTCCCAGGGTGGCAAAGGATGGAGAGTGGACCTGGAGGAGCCAACAGAAGGGACCTAATTCTACCTCAGAGAGTCTTCCTGGTGCACTTTCACATCTCTTCTTTCATCCTAATGGCTAAGTGCCAGATAAGGAAAGAGTTACTGAATGGGACAGTTCTCACCCCTTTTGAAGAGTACTGCTTATCTACCATAAAATATTTATGGGTGAGTTTTTCACTAATTGAGTATGGTCATTTATCATCCCACTTGTAACTGTTCAGAAGTCTTTTAGGTTCAAGAATTTACGTATCTTTCTCCACATTTGTGGATTTTGCACTTACCTACTAGGCAAATTAAATCACAATAATGCAGATACTATCACAACCCTCAAGGAACTTAATACTTAGGAGTTTGCACTCATATCTTAAGATATGGTAAGAAGACAGAATGAGTGCCACCAGAGGAAAGAGCTGTTGTGCTATGAAAAGTTCGAGGACAGGTTTCGTTGCCATCCAGCCCCTGGCAGGCATAACTTCAGCCAGAACTCACTGTTATCTATTAACAAGGTTTCCCACAGGTCCAGATCTGGAGAACCACTCACCAAGCCCTCAAGAGCCCCCAGTTTCCACTCTACACCCTCAGCCAAAAAGGTTCATGCCTCATTCTCCTGGAAGAAGTCCCTCTCCTTCCAAATGTCACCTCCTTACCTGAACCTTACTTGGACCCTCAAAGAACAATTACAATGTGCCTACTCTGCATTCCCAAAAGCCTTTACTTTGAGAACTTAAAGAACTTTATCATTATCCATGTATTTGTACGGGACCTCTATTAGATTGGGGCTTCCCTGGTGGCTCAGATGGTAAAGAATCTGCCTGCAATGTGCGAGACCTGGGTTCAATCCCTGGGTTGGGAAGATCCTCTGGAGAAGGGAAAAGCTACTCACTCCAGTATACTGGCCTGGAGAATTCCATGGACTGGGGTCGCAAAGAGTCGGACACGACTGAGCGACTTTCACTTCACTTCACTTCTACTAGATTGTGAGATTCCAAGTCATCTGTATCCTTAGCCACTAATAGCACTCAAAACAGTATGCCAGGCCCAGTGTAAGTATTCTACATATATTAACACATACATTCTACTAATATGTACATCACAGTAAGTCATCACAGTAAAACTGAAAAGGAGATGACAGGAACTCTCTTCTCAATTTTACAAGAGAGGAAAATTAAGTGCACAGGAAGGTTAAGTAGTGCTGAAAGTCTCAAAGCTAGTAAGGACTAGACCCCAGGATTTCAATCTAGGCACAACTTCAGAACTGAATTTCAACAGACATCATGGGTTGAGGGGAAGGTCGAACTACAAGATCAGTGGTCTCCACCACAGGGAGCACAGTTACTATTCACACACTGGGGTGTGGAAAGCCAAACACTGGAACTTCTACTTATATTTGTTTCAGTTCATCCTTTTGTAAAACGTCTATTTTTGCACATGTTATAAAATGTACATAATAGACAGTACAGTCAACACTGTAATAGTAACTTAAACACACATAATGTGTGTGCATACTCAACCATATTTACTGATACAAAGAACATTAAAACCATTTGAGGCCACTATTCTAGACTATTTCCTCCAGGGACTCAATTCCTCCATTCTCTCTGCCTAGCACTTTAGTTAAAAAACACTAGCCAATCAAGATTATAGGTGAACTTCAGAGAGGTAAGAGTTTGCTCTTATTTATATTTGGAAGCCCTACATCAGCTCAAGGTCCCGGTGCTTAGCAGATGGTCAATGTATCATGAGATACATTGTATCATGAGAACCTAACTGTATCATGAGAACCTCATTTTAAAAAATTCTCTTCAGGAAAAAAACAAAGTCTCTCAACATTTTAATGCAACTTATAAATACTTCCGGATTAAAAAAAAAAAAACATACTAAGCACATTGCCTAGAAATGTTATATAGAATTCTCTTAGGAAGACTATAAACAAACAAACAAAAAACAAACCTTAGTTACATAATAGAACCAAAAAATTGTACTTTAGAGCTTAAACAGAAAACTGCATAAAAGGGATGTGGGCATTAAAAAAAAATCTAAGTTCATATTAAAGGTCCTTCCACTATACAGAGATAGTGTAACTTTGTCAGACCTAAAGGTCACCTCTGCTAGTCTCTGCTGAGTTAAACTCCAAGAGGAATAGATTAAACTTTCCAAAGCAGCAACTGCAGACTTGACTATGAAGAGGCATTAGCTGGGTCCACCTACCTACTCTGCATTTCTTCAATCCAACATTTAATGGGCATCAAACAAAGAAGAGAGGCTGTGTAAAGCCCCCCTTTTATGGGTGGAAGAACCTGAGCTCTGAGGCTAAATCCACAAGGTTCCTCCCGTCCTCAGCTTCATCCTCTGCACAATGGGCATATACAAATACTTAATTCTTATCTATGTTACCAGGATTAAATGACAGAAAACATGCAAAACGGATTTATCTGTTTCCTCATTGAACGTGTCTCTCTCCCTTCCCCCAGCTAAAACTCAAATCTTGAGTCTGGTTTATCTAGTTTGCTGCTATATTCCCAGGGCCAAAATGGTTCTTTTTATTTAATAAATGATTTAGTAAGTACCAAATGAATAGAATGCAAACTGCCTGTTGCTCAAAAAATGTTGGCTATTATGGCTATTATTGCTAACAAGAAACAATGAAAATTTTATTAAGAGACCCACACCTCCTCCAAAGATCTCACATTTCTAGGAGGTACAGTTAATAAATGCTGAAAAGGAGAAATGAAGGTAAGAAAAACAACTGGATCATAAAGCAGGACTAACCTAAAATAAAATTAAAATCTCAAATAAATACACAATCAGAGCTGAATTTCGAGCTTTCCCGAGTGAGGTTCACCCTGGATGAGGTTTAACAGCGATTACAATAATGACAGTTTACACGCCTGTATGTGCCAGAGTCCGTATCAAGCCTCCTATTTGGCCTCACAAAACCCTGAACCGGGGTGGGGAAGGGCTGGAGATGTTCTTCTCGCCTTCATTTTGCAGAAGGGGGAACTGAGGCTCAGAGAGACCCAAGGTCACCGTCTGTAAGCGGAGGAGCCGCAATGTGAACCCCGGCAGTCAGACCCCTGAGCCTGCACTCAACAGGCCCCTCAGAGGGGCCATCCTCGCCTCTTCCACCATCCGCCACACATCCCTCGAAATTGGATGTGTGTAATATTTCTCTAGGGCCGGACTTAGTGGCCCCGGCGCCAGGAGAACAAAACAATCCTTGTCCGCCGGCAAGTTAGATGGACGCCGGCCCGGCCGGGTCTCCGAGGCCGCGGTGCCCAGAGACTCGCGCACACCACGAGCTCCGAGCTCTCGAGCGGTGCAGGAGGCTCCTGGGCGGCCCTAGGAGCCCGGGAAGGCCCGGCCTGCCGGGTGACCTTGGATCTGCCGCCCTTCTTGGGGCCTCAGTTTACCAGCCTGGCCTCGCGCCGGCTCGCGCCTGTGGAGCTGCAGGCCTTCACACGCCCCCCTCAGCCGCCCGCTTTCCCGCCCCGCTTACGCTGGAAGGCGGCCGCTCCAGGGACGCCCACCATCGCCCAGCGCCGCTGCCGCGCACCTCCGCCTCCACTCGCGGCCCGGGTCCCCCGCAGGCCCCGCTGCGGGACCTGTAGCCGCCAAGCTAGCCGACCCCAGAGACTCTGCTGCCGCCACCGCCGCCGCCGCCGTTAGGCCGCGCGCCGCCCCGCCCCCTAGTTGGCCCCGCCCCGCCAGCCGGGCACGCCCCCGCCGCGCGTTCTCGCTCGCCAGACCAACGCACGCGGAAGCCTGGCCCCTAGACCGACTCCCGCTAAACCTCGCCTCCTGACCTGCTCCGCCCCTTCCGCGCGAACCTACTACCCTATCCCGGAGCACCCTGCTTCTCAGTCCCGGCCCCCTTGCGTCACGCGCGCCCATCACGTGCAAGTTCCACTCTTCAGGCTTAGGGATTCCAGCTGTGGCCAAGGCAACTGCCAGAACCCAGAGGCGGAGCCCTAGGGGGCGGAGCTTAGGGGGGGAGGGCGAATTGCCTCACCTGAGTTCTCCAGGTTAAGGTCCTTTCGCCTTTGCGCCTGTCTTTAGGCAACTCACTTCCCCCGAAAGTGTTCCAAGCATTTAAAATGTCATGATCATAATGTTAATAACTGTTAGCTGTCATTATTATTACCGAGCTATTTTTATACACTCCATCCCGTTAATCCTTACAATGAGCAAGAGAAGTATTATTATTCCCCCTCTTCTATACAAGCGAATAGGGCTTTCCCACCAACCAGGTTGCTCACTGGGTACAGTTAACAAATAGCAGAGATGGGATTGGAAGCTAGGAACTTGTGACTTAAGACCCAGTACTTTGAACTACTCTGAAGTATTCTGCCTCCCAAAGTCTCTAAATTAAAACAAGAGATTAAAATTTCCAAACTCTTCTATATACAAAGATACCAAAAGCAAAGTTCTTTTAGTTAGACTTGTCTTTTGCAAGCAAAAGACTGAGATAAAATAGTTGCAACATACTCAACAAAAAATCAATATTCAAAATAAATAAAGAGCTTCTTAAAACCAATAAGAAAAGTAAGACAATTTAATAGAAAAATGGACAAACAATAAATAGACAATGCACAGAAAATAAAATCTGAATAGCTAATAAACATTTTTAAAAGCTGCTCAGTCTTTCTAATAATCAGGACAACACCAAACAATGAGTTGCCATATTTCATGCAATAGATTGTAAATTCCACTGTGGGTCTCCATCCCAAAGAAATACTAGCTCATGTGCACAAAAAATTGTGTAGGAAAGAAGGTTATGCCAGAATTATTTACAACAACAAAAAGTGGAATTGACTAGAATGTCCAATGTGGAAAACTAGTAAAACAAACTATGGAGACTAATATGCAACATTTAAAAAGTAGGTAAATCTACTTGTAATAAAAGGTTGCCAAGACATACTTGTTAACTGAAAAAGCAAATTCAAGTTCCATATAGTTATTCTTTTGCTTTACTTCCAAGTTTTGGATAAATGGATAATTTTTCTTAACACCTACATACTATGTACACTCTAAAATTGTGCTAAATCTAAGCCCACATGCCAGAGCCAGACAAAGTGGATATAAATTATAGCTCCATACTTACCAGCTATACAGCCCTGGACAAGTCATCCTACATTTCTAAGCCTAGGCAAGTAGTTCACAATAGTACCTAGCTTGAAAGATGTTGCATGAAAAGTACAATGCCTGGTACATTTTTTAAATGTTATACTTATTATTATAGGCACTTTCTTTTTTGTTGTTGTTAATCTCTTTTCCCTCCCAGTACTGAGCCTCTACCCTTCATGCCTGGAAGTTGTTAACACAAAGTAGGTGCTCAAAAAAAGTCTTGCTAATGCATTCTATTACCGTTTGAATCCTGCTGTATACTGCCTTGCCTTGTCTTGGCACTTAGCTATTTGGATATAATAATTGAGCAACAGTTGAAGTATTTTTATGATGTAGATATTTAAGAAATTTTTGCTGAATTAAAGGAAAATTCAGCAGAAGGAAGGAAGGAAGTAGGGACAATAATTAACTTGCCTAAGACCACATACTATGAAGCGGTTGCCTGGTCAAAGAGGCTAAACAGAATTTTCTGCCACAATATCACATTCAAGCTGATAAGTATGAATTTATTTACTAAACATGTAGTGAGAAACTAGCCCGTAACTCAGTGGTTCTCAAAGTGGGCTACTGTCAATGTCATTTGGAAATGAGAAACTGATTTAGAAACACACATTCACAGGCCCTGCTGATCAGGAAAGCCCCCAGGTCTGGAACCACAAGAGCTCCCCTCCAGAGGTAGAAGGAAAGGAAAGGGGCTTCCACTTCTTTCCAAGGCTACCCACTGCAGTATTCTTGGGCTTCCCTTGTGGCTCAGCTGGTAAAGAAGCCACCTGCAATGCAGGAGACCTGGGTTTGATCCCTGGGTTGGGAAGATACCCTGGAGAACAGAAAGGCTACCCACTCCAGTATTCTGGCCTGGAGAATTCCATGAACTGTACAGTCCATGGGGTCACAAAGAGTCAGACGCAACTGAGAAACTTTCAACTCTTCCCAAAGTCTTGTCTGTCGTTGCCAAGTCAAATCTGGCTTACTTCTATGGCAGCCTCTCCATTGCTCTCAGGCTGGTCAGACAGGATGTGATTCCCATTGTGTACCAGGTCTCTAGCCTCACGTCGCCTCTGGGAGCCCCTTCTTCCCTCCACACTACCAGCCCCCACTTCACACCTATACACCCGTTAGGCATCATCTCATCTAGTACTTCCTCAGAGAAACCCTCCAGACCCGTCAGACCTCCTAGTGTCCACTCCTGTAGTACTATGCAGCTCTTCTTTGTAGCACAGAATCCATTTGTCATTTTGCATGTATTTTTCCCGTTCTTGGATTACTATCCATCTTCCTCTATAGACCTCAAGCTCCATAAAAATTTCCTTTTTGTTGTTTTCCACTATGTCTCCAGTGTCTAGGACAGAGATGGCCCACCGTAAACACCTGTTAAATAAATAAGGGAAATATTAAAGTGGAAGTAGGCACAGGCATCTGTGAGAGTACAAAGAGCCTTTCTAGTCAGCCCCCTTAACACCCTTCCCCAACACATGCCCTTGGGAGTCATACAAGCATCGTTAGGAAAGGAGAGAATCAATGCATTCACTAAATAAATATTTATAAAAGAGAAGACATATGGAAAATTCCCAACCACTTGAAAACTAAAATATATAGTATTTCTAAATAACCAGTGGGTCAAAGAAGAAGTCACAGGAAAATTAATAAGTATTTACAATGCAAAAATCCTCAACCAGATATTAACAAATTTTATTCTACAACATACAAAAAGGATAATATACCATGGTCAAATTGGGATTATCCTGGAAATTCGAAGCTGATTTAAAAACTTATGTTCACACAAAAACTTGTGCATGGTTGTAAATAGCAGTTTTATTCAAAATTACTAAAAATTGGAAATCTAAGTGTTCCTCACCTAGTGAATGGATAAACTATGGTACAATCATCATTCAAGCAAACATTATTCAGCATTAAAAAGGGACACATTTCTGGTAGGCACAGCAGCGTGAATGACGGTAGTGGAGGGATGGACTGAGTGTTCAGGGTTAGTAGATGCAAACTGTTACGTATAGAATGGATAAACAAAGTCCTACTGTATAGTACAGGGAACTATTCAATATTCTTTGATAAACCATAATGGAGAAGAATATTAAAAAATTGTATAGGGACTTTCCTTGTGGTCTGGTGATCCACGCTTCCACTGAAGGGGTCACGAATTCCATTCCTGGTTAGGGAACAAAGATCCTGTATGCTGCAAAAAAAGATTGAAGATCTAAGATTCCATGTGCTAAAACAAAGGCCTAGCATAGCCAAATAAAAAATGTTAAAAAATAAAAGTGAAACCATTGAAGTGCAAGGTACATACACACCAATATGCACAAATCTCAAGCATACACGTTGATGAATTGTTTTAGGCTTAACACCCTGTAACCACTACTTATACCAAGATAAAGTTCATTTCTACCACGCTAGAAGGCTCTGTACTGTCCCTTTTCAGTTAATACTCCACCCAGAGATCATCACTGTTCTATCACTTTAGCTATATGATTGTTTCTTAACAGCTTTATTGAGATATAATTCATATACCCTACATTCACCCATTTAAATGGCATAATTCAATGGTTTCAGTATACTCACAGAGTTGTACAACCATCACCAGTACCTAGCTTTGAACATTTTCATTACCTCAAAGAGACATGCCCCCATACTTAATAGCAGTCACTTCCCATCCTGCACTCTCCAGATCTTATGATTGCGCTTTTAAAAAATCAACTTTCTGGGGGACTTCCCTGGTGGTCCAATGTCTAGAATCTGCCTTGCAATGCAGGGGACACAGGATCAATCACTGATCAGGAACTAGGATTCCACATGCTGCTGAGCAACTGAGCCCACAAGCTGCAACTAAAGAGCCCATGAGCAGCAAGGAGAGATCCCACAAAAGACAATGAAGATTCCATATACTGTAATAAGACCTGCCACAGCCAAATGAATTTAAAAAAAAAATCAACTTTCTGGGACTTCTCTGGCGGTTCAGTCGTTAAGACTGCTTCCATTTCAGGGTGCAGGAGTCCAATCCCTGGCCAGGGAACTAAGATCATGAGAACCAAATCTCCTTGCAATCCAAGGGACTCTCAAGAGTCTTCTCCAACACCACAGTTCAAAAGCATCAATTCTTCAGCACTCAGCTTTCTTCACAGTCCAATTCTCACATCCATATGTGACTACTGAAAAAAACTATAGCTTTGACTAGACGGACCTTTGTCAGAAAAGTAATGTCTCTGCTTTTCAATATGCTATTTAGGTTGGTCATAACTTTCCTTCCAAGGAGTAAGTGTCTCTTAATTTCATGGCTGCAATCACCATCTGCAGTGATTTGGAGCCCAGAAAAATAAAGTCTGACACTGTTTCCACTGTTTCCCCATCTATTTCCCATGAAGTGATGGGACCAGATGCCATGATCTTCATTTTCTGAATGTTGAACTTTAAGCCAACTTTTTCACTCTCCTCCTTCACTTTCATCAAGAGGCTTTTTAGTTCCTCTTCACTTTCTGCCATAAGGGTGGTGTCATCTGCATATCTGAGGTTATTGATATTTCTCCCGGCAATCTTGATTCCAGCTTGTGCTTCTTCCAGTCCAGCGTTTCTCATGATGTACTCTGCATGGAAGTTGAATAAGCAGGGTGACAATATACAGTCTTGACGTACTCCTTTTCCTATTTGGAACCAGTCTGTTGTTCCATGTCCAGTTCTAACTGTTGCTTCCTGACCTGCATACAGGTTTCTCAAGAGACAAGTCAAGTGGTCTGGTATTCCCATCTCTTTCAAAATTTTCCACCGTTTATTGTGATCCACACAGTCAAAGGCTTTGGCATAGTCAATAAAGTAGAAATAGATGTTTTTCTGGAACTCTCTTGCTTTTTCCAAGATCCAGCGGATGTTGGCAATTCAATCTCTAGTTTCTCTGCCTTTTCTAAAACCAGCTTGAACAACAGGAAGTTCACGGTTCACATATTGCTGAAGCCTGGCTTGGAGAATTTTGAGCATTACTTTACTAGCATGTGAGATGAGTGCAATTGTGTGTTTGAGCATTCTTTGACATTGCCTTTCTTTGGGATTGGAATGAAAACTGACCTTTCCTGGTCCTGTGGCCACTGCTGAGTTTTCCATATTTGCTGGCATATTGAGTGCAGCACTTTCACAGCATCATCTTTCAGGATTTGAAATAGCTCAACTGGAATTCCATCACCTCCACTAGCTTTGTTTGTAGTGATGCTTCCTAAGGCCCACTTGACTTCACATTCCAAGATATCTGGCTCTAGGTGAGTGATCACACCATCGTGATTATCTGGGTCATGAAGATCTTTTTTGTACAGTTCTTCTGTGTATTCTTGCTACCTCTTCTTAATATCTTCTGCTTCTGTTAGGTCCATACCATTTCTGTCCTTTATCAAGCCCATCTTTGTATGAAATGTTCCCTTAGTATCTCTGATTTTCTTGAAGAGATCTCTAGTCTTTCCCATTCTGTTGTTTTCCTCTATTTCTTTGCATTGATCACTGAGGAAGGCTTTCTTATCTCTTCTTGCTATTCTTTGGAACTCTGCATTCAGATGCTTATATCTTTCCTTTTCTCCTTTGCTTTTTGCTTCTCTTTTCACAGCTATTTGTAAGACCTCCCCAGACACCCATTTTGCTTTTCTGCATTTCTTTTCCACGGGGATGGTCTTGATCCCTGTCTCCTGTACAATGTCACGAACCTCCATCCATAGTTCATCAGGCACTCTGTCTATCAGATCTAGTCCCTTAAATCTATTTCTCACTTCCACTGTATAATCATAAGGGATTTGATTTAGGTCATACCTGAATGGTCTAGTAGTTTTCCCTACTTTCTTCAATTTAAGTCTGAATTTGGCAATAAGGAGTTCATGATCTGAGCCACAGTCAGCTCCCGATCTTGTTTTTGCTGACTGTATGAGCTTCTCCATCTTTGGCTGCAAAGAATATAATCAATCTGATTTCGGTGTTGAGCATCTGATGATGTCTACGTGTAGAGTCTTCTCTTGTGTTCTTAGAAGAGGGTGTTTACTATGACCAGTGCGTTCTCTTGGCAAAACTCTATTAGCCTTTGCCGTCCTTCATTCTGTACTCCAGGGCCAAATTTACTCTACGTGTTTCCTGACTTCCTGCTTTTGCATTCCAGTCCCCTATAATGAAAAGGACATCTTTTTTGGGTGTTAGTTCTAAAAGGTCTTGTAGGTCTTCATAGAACCATTCAATTTCCGCTTCTTCAGCGTTACTGGTTGGGGCATAGACTTGGATTACTGTGATATTGAATGGTTTGACTTGGAAACAAACAGAGATCATTCTGTCATTTTTGAGATTACATCCAAGTACTGCATTTCAGACTCTTTTGTTGACCATGATGGCTACTCCATTTCTTCTAAGGGATTCCTGCTCACAGTAGTAAATATAATGGTAGACTCAGTAAACCTAAAGAATTGCTGGGGACCCTATTTCTTGTCCAAACCAAATGAATTATTCTTCTTTAATTGGTGACAAGGAAGATGAAGATGGGTGGCAGAGAGAAATATTCGCTGCCTGCCATCTGCCCTGACCATGCCCTTCCACTAACATAGGATAAACACAAGGCCTGGCCAGATGACAGTCAACGAGGGGAAGCAATTTAAAGGTATATGATCCTTGTTGGGTAAACAGGAGTCTGAAATGCTCATGGTGCTTTAGAAAGCCTATCTATACACCAGAGAAATACCTGGTATGGCTGGGAGTTTTCTAATAAGCAAAGTTTTTTCTCCATTGGAGGCTGAAGAGCCCAAGAGTTCCCTGAGGGAGAGATGAACAAGGCAAGTTATATCATTAAAATTCACTATTGTTTATGATTGAGGAGGAAGTGAGCAAACTCAAGGTGAGGAATTTGAATACTACATAACACGGTCTGGAAGAAAAGGAAAACCACTCAATTCTCAACACTGAGAATTAAATTTTTCTCACCATTTCACTGTACAGTCTTCTCAGACCATGCTGTTAATGTGTTCTGCATCCAGCTTTTTTTCACTATTATCTTTTTTTTTCTATCTGTATTTTTTCATGTCACTATCAGCGTTTTTTCATGTCACTAGAAACTACTCATTAACATTCTTTGTTGGTCTCATAATATTCTTCTTGTGGTAGAATCCAATTTTTTCAATGACAAATTATGCCTTATTGAACACCACTGTGCATTAGCTTTTCCTCTTTTTTGATTCTTAAAGTAGGTTTTTCAGAGTGGAAGTATTGGATCAAATAATAGCAGGATTTTCAATTTTAACAAATCATTTTTTCCACCTGTAGGGTTTGAGCATGCTCATCCAACAATGGGTATTACAATTATTTTACAGCATTTCCGAATTTGTAGATGAAACTGTGGACAATTGCTAATGGCCAATATCCATTCCCGAGAGTGAGTAAATCCCCAAGACTCAGAAGTGCCCAATAGAAGTAGATGCTACCCCAAACCAGTGCACCTCCTGCCTGACAGGCAATGAGAGAAAGGCTTGCTCCTGTCAACGTCCACAACCAATCACCATTCCATTGACATCACCAGTAAATGCCCCTGAGTCCATGGCTTCCTCTTTATACTTGCTTCCACTGTCCAGGGTGGACAGTGGAAAACTTCTTTTTTTTTTTTTTTTAAGTTTTTATTATTTACTTTTGGTTGTGCTAGGTCGAGCTTCCCTGGTGGCTCAGGTGGTAAAGCGTCTGCCTGCAATGTGGGAGACCCGGGTTTGATCCCTGTGTTGGGAAGACCTCCTGGAGAAGGAAATGGCAACCCACTCCAGTATTCTTGCCTGGAGAATCCCACGGATGGAGGAGCATGGTAGGCTACAGTCCATGGGGTCGCAAAGAGTTGGACACGACTGAGCGACTTCAGTTTCACTTTGTGCTAGGTCTTCATTGCTGTCCATGGACTTCTCATTGCTGTGCTTCTCTTATGGCTTAGGGGCTCCAGACCTCAGTCGGGCTCAATAGTTGTGTTGCCTGGGCTTAATTGCCCTGTTGCATGTGGCATCTTCCTGGACCAGGGCTTGAACCCACATTCCCTGCACTGGTGGGTGGATTCTTAATCGTTGGACTACCAGAAAGTCCTCTCATCACTTCTTTATTTATTTTGGTCTCTTTTTAGACATTTTATTATGAACTGCATCATACCTATAGAAATGCACACTGCATTAGCATGGTTTCTAGCCCAGAGCCTGTGTTTCCTTCTTTCATACACTGAACATTGACTTTGTGCCAAGCATTGTCCTGAGCACTGGGGTTACTGCAGCGAAGAAGACAGAGAAGGTGAGAAGGAGTCAGATTCAAGGTATATTTTGAAAGCAGAGCCAACAGTATTGGCTGATGGCTTCTTTGTGTGTGTGATTAGTCAGTCATTGTGTTCAGCTCTTTTGCGATCCCATGGACTGTAGCCCACCAGGTTCCTCTGTCCATGGGATTTCTCAAGCATGAACTGGAGTGGGTTGCCATTTCCTTCTCAGGGGTTTTTCCCAACCCAGGGATCAGCTTGGTATCTCCTGGGAAGCCAGGGCTCCTTTGTAGGGTGGCGGAAAGAGAAGGATCAAGGTTGATCTGAAGGTTTGGGCTGGGACAGCTGAAAGGATGGGGCAGCCATTGCCTAAGCTGGAGACAACTATAAAATGAACAGATGCCTCCTGGAGACAAGGGTGAGTTCAGTTTTAGGGATGTTGATTTGGAGATGACAATTGACAGTCACATCAAGATTTATCTGGCTGGCCCAGAAGTTCGTTTGGGTTTTTCAGTAAGCCGGGATGGAAACCCAAACGAGCTTTTGGGCCAACCCAATACATTTCCAAATAGGAAAAGGAGTATGTGAAGGCTGTATATTGTCACCCTGCTTATTTAACTTATATACAGAGTACATCATGAGAAACGCTGGGCTGGAAGAAGCAAAAGCTGGAATCAAGGTTGCTGGGAGAAATATCAATAACCTCAGATATACAGACGACACCACCCTTATGGCAGAAGGTGAAGAGGAACTAAAAAGCCTCTTGATGAAAGTGAAAGAGAAAAGTGAAAACGTTGGCTTAAAGTTCAACATTCAGAAAATGAAGATCATGGCATCCGGTCCCATCACTTCATGGGAAATAGATGGGGAAACAGTGGAAACAGTGTCAGACTTTATCTTTTTGGGCTCCAAAATCACTGCAGATGGTGATTGCAGCCATGAAATTAAAAGACGCTTACTCCTTGGAAGGAAAGTTATGACCAACCTAGATAGCATATTGAAAAGCAGAGAAATTACTTTGTCAACAAAGGTCCGTCTAGTCAAGGCTATGCTTTTTCCAGTGGTCATGTATGGATGTGAGAGTTGGACTGTGAAGAAAGCTGAGTGCTGAAGAATTGATGCTTTTGAACTGTGGTGTTGGAGAAGACTCTTGAGAGTCCCTTGGACTACAAAGAGATCCAACCAGTCCATCCTAAAGGAGATCAGTCCTGGGTGTTCATTGGAAGGACTGATGTTGAAGCTGAAACTCCAATACTTTGGGCACCTCATGTGAAGAGTTGACTCATTGGAAAAGACCCTGATGCTGGGAGGGATTGGGGGCAGGAGGAGAAGGGGACGACAGAGGATGAGATGGCTGGATGGCATCACCGACTCAATGGACATGGGTTTGGGTAGACTCTGGGAGTTGGTGATGGACAGGGAGGCCTGGTGTGCTGCGGTTCATGGGGTCGCAAAGAGCTGGACATGACTGAGTGACTGAACTGAACTGAACTGAGTACATTTCTTGCTATGGTTGTTAAACCCCAGGGACCACCTGGTTTGAAATAGTCTGAATGTGACCTATTTCCGCCTTTCAATCTCTGGTGCAGCTGAGCCGTGGCTTGGAGAGGTTGCTAATCTTCCCCTCCCCCTGCACTCCAGGCCTCCCATCTGGCACACCTTCCTCAGGTGTCAGCTGCGCTGGAAGCTGCTCATCTGAGGCGCTGATCTGTTGTGTGACCTTAAACCACCTCTGGGTGATGGTGAGGATGGAAACCCGGAACCTCCCCTCCCTCACCGACATCCGGGCTCGTGGAGGCTCCTGCTGGTGGCCAGCACAGAGCTGGGTGCAGCTGTTTGCTTTAGCACAAGGACAGTTTGCGCCCACCCCCTCGGTGCTCCAGGGCACAGCTCCACACCTGTTCTCCACCCTCTATCCCAGGTGCTGAGAACAATAGAACACCCACTCACCAAGGTCATTACCTTGATGGGGGCAGGGAGAAAGACTGCAGAAGAGAGAGCCCCCTTGGGGAAAGCGAGAAAAGCTCAGGGGAGTTAGAGGGCCTGAATCAACACAGTCTAACCTTTCTTTGCTAATGGGGATGTTTAATATCTGTGCTGCTCAAGACGACAGCCACCAGAACACAAGGCTAGTGAGACTGAGGAACTAAAGTTCCAATTTAATTTAATTGTTGTTCAGTCACTCAGTCGTGTACAACTCTTTGCAACCTCATGAACTGCAGCACGTCAGTCTTCCCTGTCCTCTACAATCTCCCGAAGTTTGTTCAAAGTCATGGCCATTGAATCAGAGATGCCATCCAACCATCTCATCCTCTGTTGTCCCCTTCTCTGGTCTTCAGTTTACCTGTAATTATAATTTAATTGTGTTAAGTTGCTCAGTCCTGTCTGACTCTTTGGGACCCCATGGACTGTAGCCCGTCAGGCTCCTCTATCCATGGCATTCTCCAGGCAAGAATACTGGAGTGGGTTGCCTTTCTCTTCTCCAGGGGATCTTCCCGACCCAGGGATTGAACAAGCATCTCTTATGTCTCCTGCATTGCAGGTAGATTCTTTACTGCTTGTTTAACTTTAAATAGCCACACATGCCTAGTGGCTGTCTTATGGAACGGCACCAGTTTTAACAGTTGGCTCTTAAGACATGAGGGTGCTACTCTGTTTAAGTAGTAACAGTTGGGCCTTCCCTAGTGGTCTACTGGTTAAGAATCCACCCTATAATGTAGGAGATGTAGGTTCGATCCCTGGTTGGATAACTAAGACCCTATGCACCACAGAGCCTGTGCACTCAGGAGCCCATGTGCCACAACTAGAGTGTCCATGCATCCTAACCCAGGCAGCAACTAAAACTCGATGCAGCCAAATAAATAAATATTTAAAAAACTGTCATATGTTGAGCACATACTTTATGCCAGGCACACTGCATGCATTCCCTTACTTACTCCTCTGCTGTTTAGTTGCTCGGTTGTGTCTGACTCTTTTGCAACCCCATAGACTATACCTACCAGGTTCCTCTGTCATGGGATACTGGAGTGCGCTGCCATTTCCTTCTCTTCCTGACCCAGGGATTGAACCTGCCTCTTCTGCGTGGCAGGCAGATTCTTTACCACGGAGCCACCTGGGAAGCCCCTATTTACTCCCCACAACCACTCAATAAGAAAGGCGTTATTGTACCCATTTTACAGATGAGGAAACTAAGGATCTGAGTGGCCAAGGTCCCAGAACGAGAAAGTGCTAAATGCTGAAAGGGAACACCCAAAGTCAGCTCTCAAAACCCCTCGCAAATAAAATAAACCCAAGGACCCTGCTGGCTTTGCAGTTGTCTAGCCTCTACAAAAGAATAGGGTGTGCAAATTGCTACAGGAATGCAAATCAGCCTATGGTCTAGGGGACAAAAGCTCAGACCCTCTGGTCACACCCTGACTCGAGGCTGCGGGTGGGTGGGGATGGAGGCTGAGTGACAAGGAGGGACCTGGGAGGAAGGAGTACTGGATGGGGGTGGGGCGGGCCAGCTGGTGTCGGGACTCAGGACATCAGCTGGCTGGCGGGCGGCGGGCTCAGACAATACGCGGGGGGCCTAGTCAGAACCCTCCTCCCCGCACCCTGCCAGCTGCCGTGGGTACCTTCTCTGTCTCCAAAGTGGCCTGTGGGGAGCAGGAGAGCCTGGGAGGCTGGTGGAGGATGCTAGGGAGGTCTATCTCCAGTGACCTAGGCTGGGTGGAGGCGGGGTAGAGGCCAGGGGAGGTTAGGATCTTCTATGGAGGTCTTCTGGGTGCCAGACTTTGTGCTGTGGGATTTGCATATGTCCTTCCGTTGGCTCCTCCCAAAGTCCCCCTGGTAATAATAATAATGATTATTATTAACAATAGCAGCCCAGTGGCTCATGCTGAGCCCGCCTGGCTGGGTTGAAGGCGTTATCTCAGTTAATCCTCAGAACTGCTTTGGGAACTAAGGACTTCATTATCACCCTTTTCCAAAGGAGGAACAGGAGGCTGCGAGTGGTTAAGTGACTTGCTCAACCTTGCAAATTTAAACAAAAATGCCCCTTCTTCACTTCCATCTCCCACCTTTTCCACTTAAAACTTTAATGTTATAGCTGCTTGCTGTATTGTACTGTTTATACCTTTTAACTGTTGAACAGACCAAAGTCAGATGTTACTTTGACACTTGAGATTTATATGAAGTTTATAAATTCTGACTTCTCCGGTGGCTCAGATGGTAAAGCGTCTGCTTTATAAATTCTATTGTATATTATATAATAGCATCCTTAAGTAAAGTTTTTGGAAACACATCCATGCTTACTGTTTACATATTGTTTATGGCTGATTGCTACAACAGCAGGCAGGCTATGTTTTACTATCTGTCCATTGACATATGAAAAGTTTCTTACCCTATCCTCCCCTTAACCCTATAGATAACTCCAGAGGGAGCTTTGGTCTCCTGAGGGTCTTTCTTCCTCTGACATCCCCTGACCCTTGACAGCTATTGACCCTAGCATGTCACTTTTCATTCTGCCAGCAGGAGTGTGATACGGTGTTCATACATTCATTTCACAAGTATGTTGAAGCACCTTCTGTGTGCTATGCACTGGTCCTCGCATGAGGTAAAAAAACAGATGTGGTCCTTATCTGCAGATATCAATCACACAGCACATCTCGAAATACAAATTAAGTACAGAGTGCTGTGGACAAGGTGCATGAAAGTTGAAGAGCATTTGACAGGTGAGCCAAGTTAATTTGGCCATCAGGGAGAACTTCCTGGAGGAGGTGATGGTAACATTCGAGGCCTAAAAAATTAGTGGTTCCTGATGTAGTGGAGGTGATAGAATTCCAGTTGAGCTATTCCAAATCCTGAAAGATGATGCTGTGAAAGTGTTGCACTCAATATGCCAGCAAATTTGGAAAACTCAGCAGTGGCCACAGGACTGGAAAATGTCAGTTTTCATTCCAATCCCAAAGAAAGGCAATGCCAAAGAATGCTCAAACTACCGCACGATTGCACTCATCTCACACGCTAGTAAAGTAATGCTCAAAATTCTCCAAGCCAGGCTTCAGCAATATGTGAACCGTGAACTTCCTGTTGTTCAAGCTGGTTTTAGAAAAGGCAGAGGAACTAGAAATTGAATTGCCAACATCCGCTGGATCATGGAAAAAGCAAGAGAGTTCCAGAAAAACATCTATTTCTGCTTTATTGACTATGCCAAAGCCTTGGACTGTGTGGATCACAATAAACTGTGGAAAATTCTGAAAGAGATGGGAATACCAAAACACCTGATCTGCCTCTTGAGAAATTTGTATGCAGGTCAGGAAGCAACAGTTAGAACTGGACATGGAACAACAGACTGGTTTCAAATAGGCAAAGGAGTACATCAAGGCTGTATATTGTCACCCTGCTTATTTAACTTATATGCAGAGAAATATTTATAAGTTAAATATATAAAGTTATAGTTATAAATTAAATATAAGTTAAACTTATATTTAACTTATATCATGAGAAATGCTGGACTGGAAGAAGCACAAGCTGGAATCAAGATCGCCAGGAGAAATATCAATGACCTCAGATATGCAGATGACACCACCCTTATGGCAGAAAGTGAAGAGGAACTAAAAAGCCTCTTGATGAAAGTGAAAGTGGAGAGTGAAAAAGCTGGCTTAAAGCTCAACATTCAGAAAAAGAAGATCATGGCATCCGGTCCCATCACTTCATGGGAAATAGATGGGGAAACAGTGGAAACAGTGTCAGACTTTATTTTTCTGGGCTCCAAAATCACTACAGATGGTGACTGCAGCCATGAAATTAAAAGACGCTTACTCCTTGGAAGGAAAGTTATGACCAACCTAGATAGCATATTCAAAAGCAGAGACATTACTTTGCCAACAAAGGTTCGTCTAGTCAAGGCTATGGTTTTTCCTGTGGTCACATATGGATGTGAGAGTTGGACTGTGAAGAAGGCTGAGCGCTGAAGAATTGATGCTTTTGAACTGTGGTGTTGGAGAAGACTCTTGAGAGTCCCTTGGACTACAAGGAGATCCAACCAGTCCATTCTAAAGGAGATCAGCCCTGGGATTTCTTTGGGAGGAATGATGCTAAAGCTGAAACTCCAGTACTTTGGCCACCTCATGCGAAGAGTTGACTCATTGGAAAAGACTCTGACGCTGGGAGGGATTGGGGGCAAGAGGAGAAGGGGACAACAGAGGATGAGATGGCTGGATGGCATCACTGACTCGATGGACGTGAGTCTGAGTGAACTCCGGGAATTGGTGATGGACAGGGAGGCCTGGCGTGCTGCGATTCATGGGGTCGCAAAGAGTCGGACATGACTGAGCGACTGATCTGATCTGATCTGATCTGATATTGGAGAAGGCAATAGCACCCCACTCCAGTACTCTTGCCTGGAGAATCCCATGGAATGAGGAGCCTGGTAGCCTGCAGTCCATGGGGTCGCTAAGAGTCGGACATGACTGAGCGACTTCACTTTCACTTTTCACTTTCATGCATTGGAGAAGGAAATGGCAACCCACTCCAGTATTCTTGCCTGGAGAATCCCAGGGACAGAGGAGCCTGGTGGGCTGCCGTCTATGGGGTCGCACAGAGTCGGACACGACTGAAGCGACTTAGCAGCAGCAGCAGATGTTAGGACATCTCCTTTTTGACTCATCTCTGTCTGTCCTTCATTTCAATTCCTTCCCCTCTCCTTGAAGCCTATAGATCTTGATTCAAATGAGAACCCTGTCTTAGGCAGTGAGATACAGATAAAGGAGAGGCATTCTCCTCTCCATTGTAAGTTGAGGCAATGAGTGAGAGGCAGCATGCTGAAGGAGGAAGGTGGATAAATGGGCAGTCACGCTTTTAAAAATTATTATATGATAACTGTGTAATAATTAAAACAGTTTATTAATTCTGCAGTTGATTCATTTATAAACATTCAACAAATATTAATTGAGCATTTAATGGGCATCAGGCACTGGTCTAGGCCCTGGGAATACTGCAGTGAACCAGATCAAAAATCCCTGTCCAGTGGATCTTCTCACATTCTATTACAGGGGGCAGAAAGTAACGCGTTTGGTCTGTTGAGCGGTGATCACCACCATGCAGAAAAATAAAACAGAGCAAGTGGCAGACAGACAATCTGAAATAAGGAGGTAAAGGAAGGCCCCTCCTGAGAAGGTGACAGGTGACAGTTTGAGCAGAGGGCTGAGCAGTCTGTGTTGGTATCTGGGGGAAGTATTCATTACCGGAACACTAACCATGAAATTCGAATCAATGGTATTCTTAAGTCATGAAATTCTAAGTAATAGAATTCTGGAACCATGGAATGCTAATCAATACTTTTCTGGTGCCATAAAATTCCAGTCAATAAAATTCTCTGGTTGTGAAATTCTAACTCATAGAACTCTGAATCTGAAATTCTTATCAATTGGGAAGTAAAAGTAAATGTCGCTCAGTCGTGTCTGACTCTTTGCGACCCCATGGACTGTAGCCTACCAGATCCCTCCGTCCATGGGATTTTCCAGGCAAGAATATTGGAGTGGGTTGCCATTTCCTAACCTCCCTGTAAAACCAGCTATGGAGGGGGCGTGGCAAAACCTTAGTGATCAGTGGGAGTAACCAGGGGAAAGGAGGAAAAATGCTCAGGGGGAGGGGACGCACAGCATGTACCAAGGTCTTGTGCCAGGAAGGTGGAAAAGCTGGGATCTGGAACCTGCCCCTCACCCAGGCATTCAGTTGAAAAGACTATCGCAAAAGGATCCATTTCTCCACCTTTGAGTCGTAACACCTGAGTTTCATCTGCAGCAAGGCTGGTAAAAATAACAAGCCCAGAGGTATACCTCTCGATGAGCCAGGCCCCAATTCCACATCTACCTTTATTTTCTTGGGCTCCAAAATCACTGCAGACAGTAGCTGAAGTCATGAAGTTAAAAGATGCTTGCTCCTTGGAAGAAAAGCTCTGACAAACCTAGACAATGTATTAAAAAACAGAGACATCACTTTACAAAAGTCCTATAATCAAAGCTATGGTTTTTCCAGTAGTCATGTATGGATGTGAGAGTTGGATCGTAAAGAAGGCTGAGTGCCAAAGCATCAATTGCTTTTGAACTGTGGTGCTGGAGAAGACTCTTAAAGAGTTCCTTGGACAGCAAGGAGATCCAACCAGACAATCTTAAAGGAAATCAACCCTGAATATTCATTGTAAGGATTGATGCTGAAATTGAAGCTCCAATACTCTGGCCACTTGATATGAAGAGCCAACCCATTGGAGAAGATCCTGACACTGGGAAAGATTGAGGGCAGGAGGAGGGGGCAACAGAGGATGAGATGGTTGGATGGCATCACTGAATCAATGGACATGAGTTTGAGCAAACTCGGGGAGATAGTGAAGGACAGGGAAGCCTGGCATGCTGCAGTTCATGGGGTCACAATGAGTCAGACATGACTTAGCGACTGAATGACAAGACAACATCACCTACAGTCAGTCCTGTGGCCTCTGTAGTCTTCTCCCTACTGCATTGAATGAGAGAACTCTGGAGTGACTTGTATCTGGGCTTCGGTCCTGCCCTTCCCCCTTGTGAGTATTAGCCACAATAGGGTATCATCCAAGACCCCTTCTTCTCCCCATCCCCACAATTATTCATTGCTCCATCAGTATTATTATTAATGATAGCAATGGCTGCCATTAACCGTGCCAGTCTTGAAACCAAGTGATCTATAATCACTGCTACTGTAAGTCCCTAAACTGTTTGTTACTGCACAATGAGTAAGAAAAGAATGTCTAGAAGTTTTATGGCAATTTGACATTGCTCTGACATTCGAGCATGTGATTATTTTTCAAATAATTCATTTTCATTGTATTTTATAAAATGTCAGTCCACAGGTGGATTGGAAACAGTAAGCTGGTCCCTTATTATAGATAGGAAAAGCTCTGCTTTATTCACATCAGCCATTCAAAATTCACAACAACCCTTGTGCAGCTGGTACATTTTTTTTTTTTTTGCTGTGCCATGTGGCTCATAGGGATCTTAGTTTCCTGAACAGGGATCAAACCCGTGCCCCCTGCAGTAGATGTGTGGAGTCCTAACTATTGGTGTGAGAATGCTCAGTCACTCAGTCACGTCTGACTCTTTTGCAACCCCATGGACTGTAGCCTGTCAGACTCCTCTGTCCATGGGATTCTCCAGGCAAGAATACTGGAGTGGGCTGTCATTTCCTCCTTCAGGGGATCTTCCCAACCCAGGGATTGAACCCGTGTCTTCTATGTCTCTTGCATTGGCAGGCAGATTCTTTACTACTGAGCTACCTGGGAAGCCCCTAACCACTGGATTGCCAGGGAATTCCCAGCTTGTACTTTAATTATTTTCATTTTATAGTTGAAGAAACTGAGGCTCAGAGAAGTGGCATGCACACAGTGCCCAAAGCCACACAGCAAGTAACAGGGAGGGTATTCCAGGAAAGCTGAACTCTTGGGAATATCTCCCTTCTCCCTCCTGGCGTCCACTTCTCTATCCCCGCTGCCGTCTGGGTTCAGGCTCTTCACCATAACCTGGTCACTGTCACCTCCTGGGTACCTGCCTGTTTCCCTTCCTGACTCCTTAGTGATGGTTGCAGCACAAAGACCTACCCTGGTGACATTCCTGCTGCGGCTACTGGTTGATGCCTTCCCTCCGCAACATCTAGATCACCACTTGCCAACAGAGGTTTCTTGGATGCTGCTGCTGCTGCTGCTAAGTCGTTTTAGTCGTGTCCGACTCTGTGCGACCCCATAGACGGCAACCCACCAGGCTCCACCGTCCCTGGGATTCTCCAAGCAAGAATACTGGAGTGGGTTGCCAGGAATGGTCTATATAGTCAGTAGCCACATATGGAGACGGGGCACCTGAAACATGGCAAATGCAACACTGGAACTGAATTGTTAGTTTTATTTAATTATAAATAAGTACCTGTGGCTTATATAGGCTTCCCTCGTGGCTCAGATGGTAAGGAGCCTACCCACAATGCAGGAGACCTGGATTTGATCCCTGGGTCAGGAAAATCCCCTGGAGAAAGAAATAGCAACCCACTCCAATATTCTTGCCTGGAAAATCCCATAGGCAGAGGAGCCTGGTGGGCTACAGTCCATGGGGTTGCACAGCGTTGGGCACGACTGAGTGACAAGCACCTTCACCTTCATAGGTGGCTAATGGTTACTGTACTGGATAGTGCAGATCTTGAGAGAAAAAGTCCAAACCTCACACAGCATTTAAGGTCTTTGGTTTTGGATAAGGAAAGTGCTGACGGACTTCCGGTCTAGCAGTCACAAAGTGAGGCCTTTTGAGTCTGACAAATCTGTGTCCAATAGCTATGTGGCACTGGGCATTTATGTAACCTCTCTGTGCCTCTAAGTCCTCATCTGTGAAATGCGACTAAGAAAAGTTCCTACCTCTAGGCTTAAGTAGATTCCGCTCACAGTCTTTAGCATACTGCTTCCCTCTGCCCCAGTCCACCGAACTGCATGGCGCCATGCTTCTATGGTCCTGTCCTCTCTGTCTTTTCTCCCTGTCCGCATCTGGGCAAACTGAGGCTCTGAGTGCGTTTAACTTTCCCAACGTCCCCCAGGAAGCATCAGGGAGGGTAAGGTTTAGGTCACCAGGCCTCTTTAGACTTTACCACCTGACATCTGTGTGATGTCAGGCAAGGTACCTACCCGCTCTGAGCTTGGTTTTTACTTCTTCAAAATGCAAACAGAGCAACCTTACCTCATAGCATTCTTTTTTTTTTTTCTTTTCTCAATAGCATTCTTGACAGAATTAAATGATTAAGTGAGACAATGTGTGCTTAGTACATAGATAACTTCTCAAGGTCAGCTATTATTGTTTTCTTATTTTAATATTTACTTATTTAGACTGTATTAATAATTATTCATAATCTTTCTAGCCTAGCACTCTTTCCCCTGCTTTCAAAGAATGGTTTCTTGGGACTTCCCTGGCGATCCAGTGGTTAAGACTCTGCACTCCCACTGCAGAGGAGGTGAGTTCGATCTCTGTAAGAGCTCACATGCCACATGGGGTGGCCAAAAAAAGAAAAAATGGTTTGTGGCCTAAAAAGCACCTATGGCAGGTCCAGCCTCCAAGTTGAAGGAGAAGCCTCTCCCTGCATTCTGCCCAGGACTGGGAGCAAGGTGAGGCCACTTCATTCCCTGGGAGACAGAGGGTACCAAGAATGTGCACTGGCTTAGAGTCCTGATGTGTTCTGAGTTCAAATACTGAGTCTTCCACTTAGTGGGGCAGTTGTGGCTTTACAGCCATATAGACCAGACACTATTATTAGCTGTGTGACTTTGGGCAAATCTTCTGACTTATCTGAGACTCCATTTCCAAATAAGTGATCAGGAAGTACACTTACTCAAGGTGATTGTGAGGATTCAGAGCTTGGAGTGGTGCTTGGCACAGGACTGCTGTGCTGTGTTTAGTGGCTCAGTTGTGTCCGACTCTTTGTGACCCCATGGACTGTAGCCCTCCAGGCTCCTCTGTCCATGAGGATTCTCCAGGGAAGAATACTAGAGTGGGTTGCCATGCCCCTCTCAGGGGATTGAACCCAGGTCTCCCGCTTTGCAGGCAGATTATTTACCATCTGAGCCACGAGAGAAGACCAAGAACACTGGAATGGGTTGTCTATCCCTTCTTTAGGGGATCTTCCTGACCCAGGAATCGAACTGGGCTCTCCTGAATTGTGGCTGGATTCTTTACCAGCTGAGCTACCCGGGAAGCCCTAGCATAGGACTGCTGCTGCCTCTAAGTCACTTCAGTCGTGTCTGACTGTGGGTGACCCCATAGACGGCAGCCCACCAGGCTCCCCTGTCCCTGGGATTCTCCAGGCAAGAACATTGGAGTGGGTTGCCATTTCCTTCTCCAGTGCATGAAAGTGAAAAACGAGAGTGAAGTCGCTCAGTCGTGTCCGACTCTTAGCGATCCCATGGACTGCAGCCCACCAGGCTCCTCCGTCCATGGGATTTGCCAGGCAAGAGTACTGGAGTGGGGTGCCATTGCCTTCTCCGCCAGCATAGGACTAGTGCTCTTTAAATATTAGTTACAGTTATGGAGGTACTCAAACTTTCTGATCTACAGGGCCCTATTCCAGTGAACACTTGGGATTAGGATCAGGTCACATACAAAGCAGGGGCTGAGAGTTTCAGTCTGGGGTCAGGTCCCCACTCTGCCATATGTGACTATGGGCAGGTCCCTGGACCCTCTGCACCTTCACTTTCTTTTCTGAACAATGGGGAGAACTTTAAAGTTTGGAAGTGCCTGGCCCTCAGTAAGGGGCTAGTGAGGTTCCATTTCCTTCACGCAGATCCTGGTTCCCGACTTTTGCAGGGAGATGTACTGGTTTTCTGGCCAGATTCCGTTCTTTGCATGAATATCCGCACAACTGTTACTTCCTTAATTCTAGAAGTGGGATTACTAGTCCTCCATTTTCCTAGGTAACAGAATTGGGGCTCAGAGAGGTGAAGTGGTGTTTGTTCATTGCTGTTCATCTAACTACTGATTATGGATTTGAGCCAACCTGTCCTCCTTTCTTTAACTTTGGAAATGTTTTCTTTCTTTTTTACTTTTTCTTTCTTTCCTTTTTACTTTCTCCCCCCGCCTTTTTTTCAATATAGAAAAGCATATAAGATTATTTGCACTTAAAAAAAAGCCCACTTCAGACACCCAATGTGCTGTGCTCAGTCGCTTCAGTCGTGTTCAACTCTTTGCAACCCTATAGACTTAGCCCACCAGGCTCCTCGGTCCATGGGATTCTCCAGGCAAAAATATTGGCGTGAGTTGCCATACTCTTCTCCAGGAGATCTTCTCGACCCAGGGATGGAATCTGTGTCTGTTGTGTCTCCTGCACTGCAGGCATATTCTTTACCCACTGAGCTACCTGGGAAGCCCCAGACACCCGCTAAGATGGCTGTTGTTAAGTAACAGAGAACAACAAGGGCTGGTGAGGATGTGGAATTCAAACCTTTGTGCACTTGCTGCTGGTGGGAATGGAAAATGGTGCAGCTGCTACAGAAAATGGCATGGTAATTTCTTGAAAAATCAAACATAGAATTACCAATGATACAGCAATTTCACTTCTGGGTATATACTTAAAAGTACTGAAAACAAGATCTCAAACAGTATTTGTACGCCCATGTTCATAGCAGCATCATTCAGTAGAGTGAAAAAGTGGAAGCAAGCCGAGTGTCCATTGATGGATGAATGTATAAACACAATGTGGTCTATAAATACAATGGAGGGCATCACCGACTCAATGGACGTGAGTTTGAACAAGCTCCGGGAGTATGTGATGGACAGTGTGTGCTGCAGTCCATGGGGTCAGAAATAGTCAGACATGACTGAGCAACTGAACTGAACTGATTATTCAGCCTTGGAAAGGAAGGAAATTCTAGCCCATGCCACAACATGGATGAATCTTGAAGACATTATGCAAAGTGAAATAAGCCAGTCACAGAGGACGAATATGGTATAATATCACTTATATGAGGTCCCTAGAGTAGTCAAATTCATAGAGATGGAAAGTAGAATAGTGGTTGCCAGGGATGGGGGAGGGAAGAATGGGAAGTTATTATTTAATAGGTATGGAGTTTCAATTTGGAAAGATGCAAAAGTTCTGGAGATGGATAGTGGTGCTGTTTGCATAACAATGTGAATGAACTGGAATAGAGAAGCAGACCTACAGAACAGACATGTGGACACAGCAGGGGAAGGGGAGGTCGGGACGCATTGAGAGGTTAGGATTGACATATATACACCACCATGCATAAAATTGATAACTGGTGGGAACCCCCTGTATAGCACAGGAAGCTCAGCTTGGTGCTCTATGATGACGTAGATGGGTGGGATGGGAGGTGGGGGGAGTGGGAGAAAGGTCCAAGAGGGAGGGGATATGTGTATACATATAACTGATTCACTTCATTGTACAGCAGAAAATAACACAACATTGTAAAGCAATTATTCTCAAAAAAGGAAAAAAGAGCCACACACCTCTACAACTGAAAATTATTAAATTGGTAAATTTCATGTTTTATATGTTTTACTAGAATTTTTTTAAAGAGTAAGCTTTTGACCAGTAGACAGTTAAAAAAAAAAAAGAACAATTTTTGGAAATGAAATGATCACATGAGTACCTATTTCCCCAAATAATCAAGTACTACCATTTTAAACAAGTTTTTTCAAATTTTTTTATTTTCGTTTTTTACAGAAGTGATAAAACAGTAGAGCTTCCATTCCATTGCATTCCTCTACTCCTCTATCCCACTGCCCTTCCTGCCCTCCACGGGGGAGTTTGGTTTTCATAAATGCCTTGAGTCTGGGTTTCCACAAGCACCATGCATTGTTTATAATTGTACTCCTTTTTATGAGTTGTCCTCAAATCATACACAATATTATTTGTGTGTTTTAAAAGTGTTATGTAATTTGTCACATTGTTTGCCACATCTTGCTGCAACTTGAATTTTTCACCTTATCTTTTTCAAGATCCATCCATTTCTAGTTCAATTTCTTTACCTGTAGTAATTGTGTCATATAAAGAGACCACATTTTATTTGTCTATTGTCAACTTCTCTAGAAAGACCACCAGGAAAATCTGTTGCTCTTAGGTAAAATTGAGTTAATGAAATCTGTTGCAGCAAGGGCAGTGAGTTTCCCGTGGGCTCAGCAGTCAAGAATATGCCTGCCAATGCAGGAGACTCAGGTTCCATCCCTGGGTTGGAAGATCTCCTGAAGAAGGAAATGGTAACCCACCACAGTGTTCTTGCCTGGAAAATCCCATGGTCAGAGGAGCCTGGTGGGCTACAGTCCACGGGGTTGCAAAGGAGCTGAACACGACTTAGTGACTAAATAACAGTAAGGGGGAGCAGTATCTCCAGGGAGTCTTAGTGCCTCAAAAAAAGGGTGATCAGGGAAGAACACTTATAGGGTTATTTATAGCTTATGTGATTTTAGTTTCCTGACTAGGGATTGAATCTCAGCCCTCAGCAGTGAGAGCAAGGAGTCCTAACCATTGGACCACCAGGGAATTCCCAAGTAGAAGTCTTTTAAAGCAGAAAACTGGCTGCGATTGTGCAAAGTTTGTGACAAAACAGTTTGGAGTTGGTGGACACCTGAGAAGAGGTTCTTGAAACTTCGACAAATGAACTGACGTCTGATAAGAGAGGTATTTGCCAAGGTGAGCAAACTTTGCCCAAACAAACTGGTTAGCAAGAATTTCCTGAGGCAAATAGCAAAGTTATTTACTGGTTTACAGTCTTATCTTTCTGGGCAAGAATTTCCTGGAACAAATGGTCAAGTCCTGTTGACATAGGGGGACCTCAGTTCTCAGACCCAATAACTGAGTAACAGTGAGGAAATGATCTAGGTTCTTATACACTAAGTCTCCTACCTAAGAACAAGTTCCTTTCAGGAAGCACATTCATGAGTCCAATTTGTCAGTCCAACAGAGTTAGCCTAGGTACCCAACTAACGCCATTGGTTATATAGTACTACTCTGTAATAGGTTTATAATACTTTTTACACAAATAATATCTAACAAACCAACACACACACACAAATAAACATTTTAAATCTTATAGTACAGTATCTTGAAAAGTACAGTAGTACCGAACAACAGCTAGCATATCAGGGCTGGCATCGAGTGAGCAGGCAAGAAGAGTGACTGACTGGAGGATGGAGAGGAGGTGGGAGATGTTAGAATGGAAGGGTCATCAACAATAGGAGACAGAGGGCAACCTGCAGTTTCACTCACGCCTGACGTTGATGCAATGCACATTTGCTATCTTTGAAAGTTCGAAACTTGAAGGTTCATATGTGGGGGACTTACCAGAACCTATTGATGGGTGTTTGGGTTATTGCCAGTGTTCAGCTATTACACATGGTGTTGCAATGACATCTTGAGCATACGGGTGAGAGTTTCTCTGGAGTCCTTACCTAGAAGAGGAATTGCTAGGTAGCTAGATATGAGCGTTTGCAACTTTCCTAGAGTCTGTGTTCTTTCTAACCCACCTCCCTGACTTCAGAAGAGGAAAATCTCCCTCCGAGACCACCAGAGCAGAAGGCAGGAACTGCCAGGGCTTTGCCCACACTGGCTGCCTGCCCACCTGCCTGCCTGCCCTCCCTTGTTCTAGCAGATTAACAGTGACCTGTGACCCTGACAGGCTGGCCACACTCCCGGCCAATTCCAGCCTGTCGAAAGGAGTCCCCAGGGGTAGTCAGGGCTCGGGGATATGTTGGCCAGATGGGCCTGGGAGGTCTTGGGTTGGGTTTATCCCAGGAGGCAGAGCAGGTGGGCAGCCCCCAGCACCCCACCCCCATTTCCCCCATCATGCATCACTGGGTTGGAGCTGGAGCCAGATGGTGGGGATGGGGCAGCCTTGTAGCTTCTGGTCTGACAAAGGATCCTCTGTACTGCCTCCCTGCCCCCCCTCTCCCTGACCAGCTTGGCTAGTCTAGTCTCTGGCTGCCCAGTCATTCTCAGCCTTGGCCTGCCTTGCCCTGCATAGCTTTTCTGCTGAAACTGTCCCTCCCCCATGTGCTATTTGTGGAGGAAGTTTCCCAAGCAGTGTTCCTGGAGAGCCTTGAACTTGGAAACCCACTTACCATCCATCTGAGGGTGGGGAGATGTGACTGAGTATGGCTCTGTTTTTATAACAGGTCACCAATTCAAATATACTAAGAAGATCAAGTGCAACGGGCCATGGAGGGATTGTGGCAAACCAGTGCCTGGCCCTCAGGAGGCCCTCACTGATGGCCCCTCTGATTACTGCAGGTGGGGAAGCCGAAGCCTACAGAGGAGGGTGCTTGCAGGAGAGTCTCATGGATAGAAGAATAAGCTTGGGAGTCAGGCCTACCTGAATTAATCCAGATCTATTACTGAGAGTGAGTCCTTGGGCAGATCACCTAAACTCTCATTCCTCATCCGAAATGGGGCTAATTAAATCTTTATCATAGAGAACAGTCCTGAGGGAGAGGGAAGACAAGGCAAGGAAAGCATCTGGTACAGAGTTGGTCCTCAATACATATGAACTAAATCTCACTGTTGTCCCTGGAAACGAGGAAGAGGTTGAAGGTGCTGCTAGAGACGAGAAAGCCTCAGGGTGGGGAGAGGAGGATCCCAGAGCATCTGTAGGTGATTGATTCAGTCCTGGAGTCCTCCCCAAGGACGCCCCCAATTACACTTGCGCAACCTTTTTTTTGGCTGTGACTCTGTTTCTTTATCTGTAAAATGGGTTAAATGAGAACTGTTATCTCCTAGGAGGCTATGAGGATGAAATAAGCTATCACCTGGAAGGTTTATGAACCATATTCAGTAAGTATTCATCACTACTATTAGGAGGTTAGGAGTCACCCCTGCCTCCTCACCCAGGCTGGGTTTCAGAGGGTCTCCAAGTCAGATCTTCGGCGTAGCTGAGGGAAGGAAGGGAACAGGCTGCTCTGGATGATCAAGAGCCCTGGGTTTCCTCTGGATGCACCACTATTTTGCTGGGAGACTCTAGGCCTCTGGGGAGTGGATGGTTTGGCCTCTGCTGTTTCTCATAAGTCTGTGGTTCCAGAATAGTCTCTGATGTGGGCAAGAGCATGAAGGGAGAAGGCAGTGGGGAGGGAGGTAAGCGGAGCTGAGCCATGGGACTGCAGTCAGGCCGGCCCTCCTGAGGTCCTGCCTCCAGGAATCCATCTCCCCACACAGGGTCTGGGCATGTTTCAACTGGCTCCTTGATGCCAAGTGAAGTCTATTAATATCAAAGTAATGAGGTAATTACTGTGATTCGGAAAAATTACTAGTGAGTGCTTTTGAGGGAATTTCAGACCAGAGAGGAGGGAGAATGAAACATCTGTGTGGAGAGGAAGGAAGGGTTATTCTGGACACAGCACAAGGACGGGTGAGCTCTGAGCCCAGGGGGGCTCCCTCCACAGCTTGGAACTCTTCTTGGAGTGGGTGAAGAAGAGCTGTATGTATACATATTCCTCAGGAGGGGCAGAGAAGAGCTGTGTGTGTGTGTGTGTGTGTGTGTGTGTGTGTGTGTGTGTTGGGGAGGGGGCTGGGTGAAGAACAAATGGGGGAACCAGAGGCCAATCCCCTTTTCATAGCCTAGTCTGTAACCTCTGACCCTCATTGAAAGATCTCCACCCCCAAGTCACCCCAGTTCTGGGACCACTGGCCGGAGAAGGGTTGGGTGGGAGACTCCTGAATCAGAGAAGCTGAGAAGAGCTCAGAAGTCAAGGTTGTCCACGGATAATTCTTGGACCACAGCATCATTGTCATCTGGGAACTTGCTAAAAATGCAAATGAGTCTATGGCAGACCCACTGAATCAAAACTCTGGGTTTATTAATGGCTGAATGGGGCTCAGCAATTGGTGTTTTAATAAGCCCCTAATAGAGGCCTGAAATGATAGACAGGGCTAGGCTCAGGAATTGAGGATGGAGACTGCTTTGAGAGGCTTTGAGGAAGCTGAACCATAGGAGTTGATGCCAGAGTGGATGTGGAAGATAGCATGGTAGGATAGTAGTAGTAACAATAATAATATTGATAATAATAATACTAGCAACTGAACATGTATTGTGCACTTACTCTGTCTGACACTGTGTTAAGAATTTCTAAGTATTATCTTCATTTAACCCTCACAAAACCCTAACAGGTATCTACTGTTATGACCCCAATTTTTGGATAGGAAACTGAAGAACAGAGAGGCCAAATGAATGTGCAAGGTCACACAGTGGGTCGGTGATAGAATGAGTCTTCAGATGCTGGGTTTTTTTCCCTCTCTTATGCCATCCTGCTTTGGTAAATCTGAGGAGGTGTTTGGTGGCCAAAGTGAGCAGTAAAAGGAGAGGAAACTTTAAGGGAGGCTAACTCTGTTTTTTAATTTTTGTTTTTGCTTCTTTCCCCACCGCGTGAGGAATCTTAGTTCCCCAACCAAAGATCAAACCCAGGCCACCAGAAGTGAAAGCACTGAGTCCTGACCACTGGATCACCAGGGAATTCCTGACACTGTTTTGTTTTTAAATTTACTGAGCACTTACTTTGTGCATTTGCTGTACATTGTACACTTAATTGTCACCTTGATCCTCTAGGTACTGCAACTATCCTCATTTTATAGATGATACAACTGAGGCTCAGAGAGATAGGATCACCTGCCCAAGGTCATAAACTGAGGGGTGCAACATAAATTTAATGCAAGGCAACAGGTATTTGGAACCCTGACTTTTAATCAGATAGTCTTCGTGGGTGCTTTCCTGGCTTCTGCCAATCCGGGAGATCCACCCATGTGTCCCCAAGTACCCAGGATAGATCTAGGCATAGAGTATGCACCAAGAGAATGTCCATTGAGTAACATCAATAACGTTCATCTAAATAAAATAATCTATAGAAGCCAGAGAAGGGATTGAAATTTATGGAGTTCCTCCCATGTGCTAGGCACCTACACAGAGCCCATTTAATTCTCTCAGAGCCCTCCAACGTTTTGTTTTATTATCTTCATTTTATAGACAAGGAAAGTAGACTCAAAGAGAAAGCTGCTGCTGCTGCTGGTGTTAAGTCGCTTCAGTCGTGTCCGACTCTGGGCGACCCCATAGACAGCAGCCCTCCACGCTCCCCCGTCCCTGGGATTCTCCAGGCAAGAACACCGGAGTGGGTTGCCACTTCCTTCTCCAATGCATGAAAGTGAAAAGTGAAAGTGAAGTCGCTCAGTCGTGTCTGACTCCTAGCGACCCCATGGACTGCAGCCTACCAGGCTCCTCCATCCATGGGATTTTCCAGGCAAGAACACCGGAGTGGGTTGCCACTTCCTTCTCCAATGCATGAAAGTGAAAAGTGAAAGTGAAGTCGCTCAGTCGTGTCTGACTCCTAGCGACCCCATGGACTGCAGCCTACCAGGCTCCTCCATCCATGGGATTTTCCAGGCAAGAGTACTGGAGTGGGGTGCCATTGCCTTCTCCAAAGAGAAAGCTATTAGAGGTCGTATGATGTTAGTGGGGCACCAGTGGTAAAGAACTCGACTGCCAATGCAGGAGATGTTAAGAGATGTGAGTTCAATCCCTGGGTCAGTTAGATCCCCTGGAGGAGGGCATGGCAACCCACTCGAGTATTCTTGCCTGGAGAATCCCATGGGCAGAGGAGCCTATAGTCCATAGGGTCGCAAAGAGTGGAACATGACTGCAGCGACTTAACACGCACATTCGATGTTAATGGAAGAGCCAGGGTTGAGGCCAAGTCAGTCTGACACCCAAATGGGTTCTCTTTCCACTGAGGGGGGTTGAGAGTGTGCCGTTGGGTTGGGTTCAACAAATGGTGACTGGTATAATATGGTTACAATAATAATTACCACCATCTGTGAAGTGAATTTGTAATTCTGATCTGCAGAAGAGAAGAAAATGTTTCAGAAGTGGCAACCTCAAGGATGCCTGCCTCCCACCCTCTCCTAGATTTCCCTCTGTTGTGCCAGAGCTGGATGGCCAGCCTGCAGACTCTGCAGCCCTGGCTCTCTGCTGCCCTCTGCTGGCACCTGCCAGATGTGCCACTAGGCTGTGGAATCCGTATGACCCCCAGCATCAGCCTGGCTCCTGCTTGTTGACAGTGTCCTTTGTGAGTGACCCATACTGGGCTCCGGAAACAGGGCTAGTGAGGCTCTTTAGGGCCTCCCTCCCGAAATACTCTCCTTGTTTCTAATCCACCCCCCCTCCCCCCATATTGTCCATATTCTATTTGGTGGCCAGAGAGTTATTTTAAAAGCATAAATCAGCCAGCAGTTTAGTGGATTAGATAACTCTGAACAACTCTATTTCTTTTTTTTTTTTTCTGAACAACTCTTTTGCTCAAAAAAATCTAAAAGTGCTGGGTAAAACCTAAAAATACACTATGAGCAGCTAAGAATGAAAGGGGTAGAGCAAAAACTATTTTCATGCACAAGTATTTCTGCAACATCTGAGTCATACAACTTATGAAAATAAATCAACTCATGAAAATCAACTCATGAAGGATGGTTACATGTAAATCTCAAACATTTTTGGAAAGAGTTATTGTATTATCCATTTTAGACCTTTTCTATCATATTGGAGAATATGAGTCAAGTATGACAGTAGAATCTTTGGTTCTGAAAATTGTAAATTTTTAATTGTAGTTAAACTGAAACTCTATGGATAGACAGTTTGACTGAGACCCAATTTGCATGCATGCTAAGTCACTTCAGTTGTGTCCAACTCTTTGGGACCCCATGGACTGTAGCCCGCCAGGCTCCTCTGTCCATGAGATTCTCTAGGCAAGAATACAGGAACGGATTGCCATGCCCTCCTCCAGGGGATCTTCCCGACCCAGGGATCGAATCTGTGTCTCATACATCTCCTGCATTGACAGGTGGGTTCTTTACCACTAGCACCACCTGGAAAGCCCAAGATACAATTCATCTACCATAAAGTTCACTCATGTATAACTCAATCATTTTTATTATATTTACAGAGTTGTGTGATGATCACCATACTTTAAATGGATTTTCATTACATTTTTATCACATAGTGTTACTTAGCTATAAAAAGGAATGAAGCTAGATCATTTGTAGACATGGATGGACCTAGAGTCTGTCATACTAAGTGAGGTAAGTCAGAAAGAGAAAAACAGATACCGTATATTAACACATTATACGTGGAATCTGCTAATATAGTACAGATGACCCAATATGCACAGACTAGAGGATGGACATGGACATGAGGAGGGGAGCGGGTGGGATGAACTGGGAGATTTGAATTGATGTGTGTGCACTGCCATGTGCAAAATAGCTAGTGGGAAGCTGCTGTATAGCACAGGGAGCTCAGTTCAGTGCTCTGCGGTGACCTAGATGGGTGGGGAGGGGGAGAGGCCCAAGAGGGAGGGGATATATGTATACATACAGCTGACTCACTTCATTGCACAGCAGAAACTAACACAACATTGTAAAGCAACTACACCCCAGTTAAAGAAAGAAAGAACCCTTTCACCCCTTGATAGACTCTCTTCTCCCAATCCGAGCCTAGGCAGCTGCCCATCTATTTTCAGTCTCTAAAAATTTGCCTAGTGATATAGATTTGCCTATTCCTTCCACATAAATGGAATCATTCAGTATGCGGTCTTTTGTGACCGGCTTCTTTCACTTGGGTTTCCCTGATAGCTAGTTGGTAAAGAATCTGCCTGCATTGCAGGAGACCTTGCAATGCAGGGTCTTTTGATTTGATTCCTGGGTCATGAAGATCCCCTGAAGAAGGGATAGCCTACTCACTCCAGTATTCTTGGGCTTCCCTTATGACTCAGCTTGTAAAGAAACCAC
This sequence comes from Bos taurus, assembly GCF_002263795.3. Taxonomy (NCBI): domain Eukaryota; kingdom Metazoa; phylum Chordata; class Mammalia; order Artiodactyla; family Bovidae; genus Bos; species Bos taurus. The sequence goes on along the minus strand of NC_037340.1, from coordinate 62,926,660 downwards.
CTGCAATATGGGAAACCTGAGTTCGATCCCTGGGTTGGAAAGATCCCCTGGAGAAGGGAAAGGCTACCCACCCCAGTATTCCGGCCCTGGAGAATTCCATGGGGTCGCAAAGAGTCGGACACGATTGAGAGACTTTCACTTAGTACAATGTTTTTGAGGTTCTTTCTTGTTGTATCCTGTATCAGTATTTTTTTTTTTATTGCTTGATAGCAATCTACTGTATGAATATATCACATTGTTTATCCACTCATCAGTTGGTTTCATGTCTCTCAGGCATATACCTAAGAATAGAATTGCTGGATCATATGATAACTATGCTTTATAACATTTAAGGAACTGCCTAACCCTAAAACTGAAATTGTTTTTATTTTTTTACGTTTATTTACTTAGTTTACTTTTGGCTGCACTTGGTCTTCGTTGTTGCCAGTGAGCTCTCTCTCTTTGCAGCAAGCGAGGGCTACTCTCCAGCGGTGGTGTGTGGGCGTCTCACCGCGGTGGCTTTTCTTGTTGCAGAGCACGGACTCTAGGGTGCATGGGCTTCGGCAGCATGTGGGCTCAGCAGTTGTGGAGCACGGGCTCAGCTGCCCCTCGGCATGTGGGATCTTCCTGGAGGAATCGAACCCATATTCCCTGCGTTGGCAGGCATGCTCTTAACCACTGGACCACCAGGGAAGTCCCTGGAATTATTTTGTTAAACAACCTCTTAACTTTTAAAAAAATATAGGTTTTACCTTTTTCTGTCTTGTGATCTGAGGGTGCAGTTCCTTGACCAATTAAGAGTAGACCTTCACACACATTTGTTGGATACTTTGACTGTTTTCTTTGATGTTGACATCGGCTAGAGGTTTTCTTGATTTTTATTTTTTAATAATTGTATTTGCTTGTTTTTGGCTGTGCTGAGTCATCTTGGCTGTGCCTGGACTTTCTCTAGTCGAGGCAGCAGGGGCTACTCTAGCTGCAGTGTGCGGGCTTTTCATCACAGCGGCTTCTCTTGTTTCAGAGTACCGTCTCTAGGGCCCACGGGCTTCAGGAGTCTCAGTGTGGTGACTCAGTGCTTGTGGCTCCTGGGCTCTACAGCATAACTCCATATGTGGCCCATGGGCTTGGCTGCTCTGAGGTGTGTGGGATCTGGATCAGGGATCAAGCCCATGTCGCCTGCGTTGGGAGGTAGATTCTTTCCCACTGAGCCACCAGGGAAGCCCCCTTGTTTTTGGTTTTTGTTTTCTTTTTCGACCCTGCCTCATGGCATGATCTTAGTTCCCTGAACAGGGATTAAACCTGTGCCCCCTACATCGGGAGCATAGTGTTAACGACTGGACCACTAGGGAAGTTCATTTTTTTTTTTTAATTAAAAAACTTTTGTTTTTATTGCCTAATGTCTTTTTTCTGTTCCAGGATCCCATCCAGGATGCCACATTTCCTTTAGATGTCCTGTCTCCTTAGGCTCCTCTTAGCTCTGACAGTTTCTCAGTTCAGATCAGTCGCTCAGTTGTGTCTGACTCTTTGCGACCCCATGAATCGCAGCACACCAGGCCTCCCTGTCCATCTCCAACTCCGGGAGTTTACCCAAACTCATGTCCATTGAGTTAGTGATGCCATCCAGCCGCCTCATCCTCTGTTATCCCCTTCTCCTCCTGCCTTTAATCTTTCCCATTATCAGGGTCTTTTCAAATAAGCCAGTTCTTCCCATCAGATAGCCAAAGTATTAGAGTTTCAGCTTTAGCATCAGTCCTTCCAATGAATATTCAGGACTGATTTCCTTTAGGATGGACTGCTTGGATCTCCTTGCAGTCCAAGGGACTCTCAAGAGTCTTCTCCAACACCATAGTTCAAAAGCATTAATTCTTTGGCACTCAGGTTTCTTTATAGTCCAACTCTCATATCCATACATGACTACTGGAAAAACTGTAGCTTTGACTAGATGGACCTTTGTTGGCAAAGCAATGTCTCTGCTTTTTAATATGCTGTCTAGGTTGGTCATAACTTTTCTTCCAAGGAGCAATCGTCTTTTAATTTCATGGCTGCTGTCACCATCTGCAGTGATTTTTGAGCCCCCCCAAAATAAAGTCTGTTACTGTTTCCAGTGTTTCCCCATCTATCTGCCATGGAGTTATGGGACCAGATGCCATGATCTTAGGTTTCTGAATGTTGAGTTTTAAGCCAACTTTTTTACTCTCCTCTTTCACTTTCATCAAGAGGCTCTTTAGTTCCTCTTGGCTTTCTGTTATAAGGGTAGTATCATCTGCATATCTGAGGTTACTGATATTTCTACCAGCCACCTCATGCAAAGAATTGACTCATTGGAAAAGACCCTGATGTTGGGAGGGATTGGGGGCAGGAGGAGAAGGGGACAACAGAGGATGAGATGCCTGGATGGCATCACTGACTCAATGGACATGAGTTTGGGTAAACTCTGGGAGTTGGTGATGGACAGGGAGGCCTGGTGTGCTGCGATTCATGGGGTGTTCAAGGAGTCAGACATGACTGAGCGACTGAACTGAACTGACTGCCTGAAAATCTTGGGTCCAGCTTGTGCTTCATCCAGCCCAGAGTTTCTCATGATGTACTCTGCATATAAGTTAAATAAGAAGGGTGACAATATACAGCCTTGATGTACTCCTTTTCCTATTTGGAACCAGTCTGTTGTTTCATGTCCAGTTCTAACTGTTGCTTCCTGACCTGCATACAGATTTCTCAAGAGGCAGATCAGGTGGTCTGGTATTCCCATCTCTTTCAGAATTTTCCACAGTTTATTGTGATCCACACAGTCAAAGGCTTTGGCATAGTCAATAAAGCAGAAATAGATTTTTTCTGGAACTCTCTTGCTTTTTCCATGATCCAGCGGATGTTGGCAATTCAATCTCTAGTTCCTCTGCCTTTTCTAAAACCAGCTTGAACAACAGGAAGTTCACGGTTCACATATTGCTGAAGCCTGGCTTGGAGAATTTTGAGCATTACTTTACTAGCGTGTGAGATGAGTGCAATTGTGCGGTAGTTTGAGCATTCTTTGGCATTGCCTTTCTTTGGGATTGGAATGAAAACTGACCTTTTCCAGTCCTGTGGCCACTGCTGAGTTTTCCAAATTTGCTGGCATATTGAGTGCAACACTTTCACAGCATCATCTTTCAGGATTTGGAATAGCTCAACTGGAATTCCATCACCCTCACTAGCTTTGTTCGTAGTGATGCTTCCTAATGCCCACTTGACTTCACATTCCAGGATGTCTGGCTCTAGGCTGGTGATCAAACCATCATGATTATCTGAGTCATGAAGATCTTTTTTGTATAGTTCTTTTTTGTGTTCTTGCCATCTCTTCTTAATATCTTCTGCTTCTGTTAAGTCCATACCATTTCTGTCCTTTATTGTGCTCATCTTTGCATGAAATATTCCCTTGGGTATCTCTAATTTTCTTGAAAAGATCTCTAGTCTTTCCCATTCTATCATTTCCCTCTATTTCTTTGCATTGATTGCTGAGGAAGGCTTTCTTATCTCTCCTTGCTATTCTTTGGAACTCTGCATTCAAATGGGTATATCTTTCCTTTTTTCCTTTGCCTTCCGCTTCTCTTCTATTCACAGCTATTTGTAAGGCTTCCTCAGACAACCATTTTGCCTTTTTGCATTTCTTTTCCTTGGGGATCATCTTGATCCCTGCCTCTTGACAGTTTCTCAGACTTTCCTTATTTTTGATGACCTTGACAGTTTTGAGAACTGGTCAGCTATTTTGTAGAATGTCTCTCCATAGGGATTTGTCTGATGTTTTTCTCATGATTAAATTTGGGTTGCTGGTTTTTGAAAGGAAGCCCCAAAGACAGATTATGTACAGAAAGAAGTATTTGATTGACAGCTGACTTCTCAATAGCTTCAGTGGAAGCCAGAAGACCAGGGACGGAGTATCCTTAATGCTAGGGGGAAAACCTGCCAACCTAGAATTTCTACTCAATGAAGCTCTCTTTCAATAAAAGCATAAAATAAAAATATTTTCAGGTAAAGGAAAACAGAGAGTTTACCATTAGCATACTCTCTCTCTCACTAAGGGAAATTCTCAAAGATTTTCTTTGGAATCGGAAAAAAAGAAAACAGTCCCAAAAGAAAATTTTGACGCAAGAAAGAGTGAAGAGTAAAGAAAATGGTGAACATGTATGTACTGCTGAATAGACACTGACTGTATAAAGTGACCATGGTATGTAATTTGCGGGATTAAGAAAGAACGAGCATTAAAACACTAAACAAACTCAGCAAATACTTTGAAAGAGAGTAACTGAAGATCAGAGATTGGAGTGAATACAATTAGATGATATAACTTCTAAATAATAGAAGGAGAAATGTTCATTTGTAAGATGTTTAAAAAATAGGGAATTCCCTGGTGATTCAGTGGTTAGGACTTGGTGCTTTCATTTCCAGGGCCTGGGTTCAATCCCTGGTCAGGTAACCAAGATCCAACAAGCTAGGAGCACAGGCAAAAAAAGAAAAAAAGTAAAACAATAGATTTTTTAGGATTCATACATATACATTAACACTGTAACAAAATATAAGGGCATGATTAGAGCAAATCGTCTCTGGATGTGGGAATGTGATAAAGGAGGGGGGTGCTTATCACAGGTGGTTTGATTATGTTCTATTCTTTAAACTGGGTGCTATTTACATGATTATTTTCTTATTAAAAAAATTTTTTTTTTAATTTTCAAAATTTTCACTGCTGTGCTTTTTTCTCTAGTTGTAATGAGCCCAGGCCACTCTCTCTAACTGTTGCAGTGGCTTCTCTTTGCAGAGCATGGGCTCTAGGGTGTGGGGACTTCAGCAGTTGCGGCTCCTGGGCCCGAGAGCACAGGCTCAATAGTTGTGGGGAAGGGGCTTAGTTGCTCTGCAGCATGTGGGATCTTCCTGGACCAGGGATCAAACCTGAGTCTCCCACATCTTCCTGCATTGGCAGGTGGATTCTTTACCACTGAGCCACCTGGGAAGTCCTTGTTTTCTTATTCTTTACACATTAGCTAGATGTCTCCATTATTTTAAATGTTTAATTAATTATTAGTTTATTTATTTTTAGTTTTTGGCCACGCTGTCTGACTTGGGGGATTTTAATTCCCTGACCAGGGATTGAACCCAGGCCTTTGGCAGCGAGAGAGCAGAGTCCTAACCACTGGATCATCAAGGAATTCTCCTAAATATTTAAATTTTTTATAAATGTGTATGTATATATTTTAGTTTGGCTGATGGGCTCTTTGTTGCTGTGCTCGGGGACTTCTCCTGTTGCAGAGTCCAGGCTCTAGAGTGCAGGGGCTCAGTAGTTGTAGCACACGGGCTTAGTTGCCCTGCAGCATGTGAAACTTAGTTCCCCCTCCAGGGATCAAACCTGGGGTCCCCTGCACTGGAAGGCAGATTTTTAACCACTGGACCACTAAGGAAGTCCCCCCCTAAATATTTTAAATACTTAATAAAAATAAAGGGTAACTCCATAAAGCAAACCATGTTAGTTCTCTACAAAAACCCTCCAGTGCCTGACAGCTTGGAATACTCTGGATGCCTTCCTTGCCTCATGGAGTCTGCATTATCTGGCTCCCATGACCTCTCTGCACTTTCTCCCTTGGCCATTAAACTACAACCACCCAAAGAAGCCAAGGTCTTTCATACCTCAGATCCTTGGCACAGGCTGTTTCCTCTCAGCATTATTTGATCCTTGTTAACTTTTACATCTTAGTTTGAATATATCCCTTCCCTTGACCACTCTCCAATAGGTCCTCCTTGCTGTTTTCCATCATTGTGCCCTGTTAGTTTTTTTTCAGGCACACATCAGTTTTGGGAGTTATTTGACTTGTTTTCTTGCTTAATAAGGGCTTCCCAGGTGGCGCTAGTGGTAAAGAACCTGCCTGTCAATGCAGGAGACCTAAGAAACCCAGGTTTGATCGCTGGGTCTGGAAGATCCCCTGGAGGAGGGCATGGAAATCTACTCCAGTATTCTTGCCTGGAGAATCCCCATGGACAGAGAAGCTTGGTGGGCTATAGTCTATGGGGTCGCAAACAGTCAGACACGACTGAAGTGACTTAGCAGGCACGCATGTTTGCTTAATAAAGATTCCCCCACTAGACTGTAGATTCCATTATGGCAGGGACTATATACATCTTGTTCATGGTCTATGACCAGCACCTCACTGGCTCAGAGTAGAGATTTAATAAATATTTTTTGAGTGAATAAATTCAAAAGCCAGTGTCTGGCTCAGAGTAGAGACTTAATAATATTTTTGAATGAGTGAATAGATGAACTGATAAGGAGCCCAAATCTTAGCTATTGGACTACCAGGGAAGCCCCACATCAAGATTTTTGGATGCTGCTGCTGCTAAGTCGCTTCAGTCATGTCTGACTCTGTGCGACCCCATAGACAGCAGCCCACCAGGCTCCCCCATCCCTGGGATTCTCCAGGCAAGAACACTGGAGTGGGTTGCCACTTCCTTCTCCAATGCATGAAAGTGAAAAGTGAAAGTGAAGTCCCTCAGTCGTGTCCGACTCTTATCGACCCCATGGACTGCAGCCCACCAGGCTCCTCTGTCTATAGGATTTTCCAGGTAAGAGTACTGGAGTGGGGTGCCATTGCCTTCTCCTTTTTGGATGCTAACATTCCTTTATTCTAAATTCCACAAGCCTACAATTTGAATTCCCTAAACATTCTGAGAGTCTGATTTTAACTTGGATCTTAGGGTAGCTCAGAAATGGCCAAAACTTTCGAATCAGAAATAACTTGGTTCATACCCAGGCTCTGTTTTATTAGCTATATGATCTTGGACAAATTGCTTTCTGTCTCTGAGCCTTGGCCTGTAGAATGGAGATGACAGTGCCTGCCTCACAAAGTATAAGAAGATTAAGACGTGGTGTGTAAGGGCAGCACTTGGTTTGATTCCTATCCCACAAGATACCACAGTTTTAGATTTTGGAAATCTCCCACCCTCTTTGGATCCCAGAGATCCAAATGTCTCCCTGGGTGCAGTATGGTGTCACAGCGAGCTCTGGTGCCAGACTTGCTGGGCTTAGTACTTCCTGTCGCTGAACCTCAGTTTCCTCATCTGCCTAATGGGGATAATAACAGGACCTATGATTTTCTTGAAGGTTAAATGAGATGATCCACAAAAGCATGCTGGTTATGTAAACTCTCATTATTACAGCCTTCACTGGGTCTGGGAGGCCAGGAGTGTAGGAATCTCTGCTCTTTGCCTAGGAGCCGAAGCACAGAGGCCTCCTTGTCTGGATGAGGGCCTGAGGTTCTTGGTCCAAAAGCCTGAGCCTGCAGAACCTTCTATGGGAATTTGAGACTGGTGAACTGACCGGCTCCTCTCTCCTTCCTTTCCCTGTCCCTCTCTCTTATCTCTTGAGAGTGAACTGGTTTCTCTTGGGAGCTCTGCCCTGGGGTTTGGTGAGGAGCCAGTCCTGCCTGTGTGTGTCTGGAAGGTCAATTTCTGAACCACAGCAGAGTGGCACCAGCTGACATAGTGGAGGGGTAGTGTATTCCTCCAGCTATAGCACTGCTGTGAGTGGACTGACGGGGGCACAGCTGATTGGCATTGCCCATACTGCATGATCATGGAGACACATACATACATTCTTTCTCTCTGACAGATACACAGAAAAAATACATGTACACATCTATACACACACGCATATACACGCGCACACACACCACTGTTTTCTCTGTCTTTACATCCTTCTTCCTTCTCTGCTAGCCTCCTTTTATTCTATACACATCACCCCTCTCCTTCCTCCTTTCTCTTTATAACCATAGAAAACAGTCCCCCAGGGGAGGAACTCTTTCTCACCAAGTTTGTCTGGGGCTCATTAAGTCTTTTTTAAGCAGGGCAGTACGTGGGGTGACTTTTAAGGATCTGGCTTTCGGATTTGGTCCTGGGAAAGGAATCTCATCTTCCCTCTGGTTTCTTGCCTCCTGCCTGATTCCACCTCCCTCCCCCCCAACCCCCCCTCCTTCAGAATGAAGCTTTCAAAAGCCAAATAAAATGCTGTTCTCTTTTATCATTGTTTAGCCTCAATTTTCTCAGGTTCCTCTACAATCTTGAAGCAAAAGCATATTTTAAAAATATCAATGCATACACACACACACACATATATATATATGATCCCACAGGAATGTGGAATCTTAGTTCCATGATTATAAATATGTGTGTATATATAGTGTTAAATTTCTTTCTATCTTCCTCCCATTCTTCCTTCCTTTCTTTCTCACTTTGTCTCTTTCTTCTATATATTGGCTTGGCCAAAAAGTTCATTTGGGTTTTATCCAATATTTATTGAGTATCGGGTATATGTCAGACCCTAGGTTTTCTTTGTTTTACTTGTGTCTATGGTGTTTTGGTACTTATCACTCTAACTTAAAGCTATTTGATTGGTGCCTGTTTTCCGAGATTATTATGACTCATTTTTTTGTTTGTTTTTTTGTTTTGTTTTTTGGCTACCCCTAGAGGAATGTGGGATCTTAGTTCCATGATCAAGGATTGAACCTGTGTTCCCTGCTGTGGGAGCATGGAGTCTTCACTACAGGACCACCAGGGAAGTCCGATAACTCATATTTTTGAATGCTAATTATGTAGTACAGGAACTGTGTTAAGTGGTTTATGAATATTATTTTATGTATTTCTCATAATAATCCAAGGTAGAGAAATTTTAATATTCCTATATCATAGATTATGAAATGGAAGCTTATATGTTAAAAAAGTCACCCAGGACCACAGAGCTGGAAACTGGTACAGTGTTACATGTCAATTATATCTCAGTAAAGATAGGAAGAAAAGGCACAGTAGGGATTTGAACTCGGAAAATCAGAATCCAAAGCTCCTGCTCTTAAGCACCATGAGATCCTCCCCTCCACACAGCGGACTGTATGTCCTACGAGGTGAGACACTGGTTATCTTGTTTACAACTACTTATTTATACACCGACCACTGTGTCTGGCATAGTGGATAGTCAATAGGCATTACTGATTGAACGAATGAACTGTGAAATCATTCTTTGCTGCTATGTGTGTTGCAGAAAGGAGTAGGGGGGATATGAGCTTGGAAGCCAGACAGACCCAAGGTTTGCACAGAGAACTGTTCTTACTAGCGCTGTGCCTCAGTTTTCTCACCTATAAAATGGGGATAATATACAGACTGAGCAGAATTCATGTGAAGTTTAAATGACAGTGTATATTAATCAGCCAGCTCATGTACCTATGTATATAGCAAACTGCACAAATGACATCTATTTTTATATGTACATGCACATATAATGCATCTGCATTATGCATGTAGCCTTAGGAGGTTTTCAGTGGTGTAGAGCCACTCCCAAATTGTTGGATACTTGGGTTCATCCCTAGTTATTTGCAAACAGATGTTTGATGAGGACAACTTGTATATGTACCTGTTTTCTTTCTTTATTGGAGTAATCATATAATTGCTTTACAATGCTGTGTTAGTTTCTGCTGTACAATAAAGTGAACCAGTGATATGTGTATGTATGTGTATATATATCTCCTCTTCCTCTTGAACCTCCCTCCTCTCCCCCATCCCACCCCTGTAGGCCATCACAGAGCCCCGAGCTGAGCTCCCTGTGCTATTCAGCTGCTTTCTACGAGCTCTGTTTTATACATGGTAGTGTATGCATGTCAGCGCTGCGCTCCCAGTTCAGCTCACCCCCTCCTTCCCCTCATACCTTGTGTCCTTACGTCTCTTCTCTCTGTCTGGGTCTCTATTCCTGCCCTGAAAACAGGCTCCTCTGTACCACTCCACCTGTTTTCTTGTGAGCTTTTTTGTTCTTCCCCTTGATAGTATCTTATGTGGAAGATTCTACTTGCAGGGAATCTATACACGGATGTGGCCCTATTTATTGTCCAACAGCATCCCAGGTAGGAGTGGAAGATGGAAACAAGGAGCAGATATGAGGGCTGGTTGAGGTCTGTGAGGTAGTGTGTTTTTTCTGGTAATGATCACACCTCATCTGTCTAGTGCCCAGGATCAGTGCCCAGGCACTGGTGTGAGACAAGACTAGGTTTGAATCCCAGCTCTGCCCTACTCACAAATGTGTGAACTGGGCCAATTAGATCTTCTGAATCAAAATTTTCCTTTCGGTATAATGGGAGTATTCTTAACTGTAGCTACTTCACGAGGCTACTGTAAAGCTGAGAAAACACGTGAAAATGCTCAGATCTAGGCCTGGTCAATTCAACAGATAAAAAAAGTGGATTCAGTAAAAGTAAGGATTCAACAAATAAAAGTGATTATATTGATTGCATAAGATTCACAGAGTAAAATATATTTCCCCACTGATATAACCCTGACACAGTCCCTGTGAGGGTTATAGGGGTTATTAGGACCCCCATTTCACAGATGAGGTAATTGAGGCCTAGAGTTCCCGCCCCACAGTCGGAAACCCGCAAATCTCCTGCACTAGCCGCCCGCCTGAGAAGTCCCTTGCAGCTCGAGGTCTACCTCTTAAACTCAAGCCGTGTCCCTGCAGTCCGGCGCTCCGCCATATGCAGCCCCACTCTAAAGCCCAAAGCCTCGCACCACGATCCATGGTTCTGTCTCTTTTTCTCGTGATCCCATGGCTGCGAGCTACGGCCTCGGCCCTCGACAGCTTCGCCGGGCTGTCTCCTGCCCAGGATCTTAGGGTCCAGCCCGGGCACGAAGCCGGGCCCCCAGGGCCCTGACCACCCCACTTCACGCTCTCATTGCCTTAACTTTGGGTCCCGTCCGGACACCCTTATGTCCCCATGCCCATGTTGTTGTCGTTCAGTCGCTCAGTCGTGTCCGACTCTTTGTGACCCCATGGACTGCAGCACGCCAGGCTTCACCGTCCATCACCATCTCCCAGATTTTGCTCAGACTCATGTCCATCGAATCGGTGATGCCATCCAAGCATGTCATCATCTGTCGTCCCCTCTCATCCTGCCCTCAATCTTTCCCAGCATCAGTGTCTTTTCTAATGAGCCGGGTCTTCGCATTGGGTGGCCAAAGTATTGGAGCTCCAGCTTCAGTATCAGTCCTTCCAATGAATATTCAGGGTTGATTTCCTTTAGGACTGACTGGTTTGATCTCCTTGCTATCCAAGGGACTGTCAAGAGTCTTCTCCAGAATCACAGTTCGAAAGCATCAATTCTTCGGCGCTCAGCCTTCTTTATGGTCCAACTCTCACATCTGTACGTGATTACTGGAAAAACCATAGCTTTGACTAAATGGACCTTTGTGGGCAAAGTCATGCAGTCTCACAGAATATCCTCTGGCTCTTGGAACCCGCCACAGCCCCTTCTAGCTTGCCGGTGACCACGCCCTTCGCTGTTAACCGCACCCACATACAGCCCCGCCCACCGAGGCTCCACCCCCGCGGCCTGGGGTAGGGTGGCGGCTGGCCCAGCTGGGCCCCCGGTGCCCTCAGCTCTGGGCGCTGGGCCGGAGCGGGCCGGGCACTGCGCGGGCAGGGCAAGCGCGGCGGCCCGGGGGCTCGGAGGCGAAGATGGCGTCAGGCAGACGCGCCCCGCGCACCGGGCTGCTGGAACTGCGCGCCGGGGCAGGCTCGGGGGCTGGCGGCGAGCGGTGGCAGCGGGCGGTGCTCAGCCTAGAAGAGGACGCGCTAACCGTGAGCCCCGCCGACGGCGAGCCCGGACCGGAGCCCGGTGCCCAGCGGGAGCCGGAGCCCGCGCAGCTCAACGGCGCCGCCGAACCTGGCGCCGCGTCCCCGCCGCTGCCGGAGGCGCTGCTGCTCCAGCCGCGCCGCGTGACGGTGCGCAAGGCCGACGCCGGCGGGCTGGGTATCAGCATCAAAGGTGGGCGCGGGGGCACCGAGGGCACGGATCTTGGTGTCTGTGGGACCGCTAAGGCGCAAGGATCGCGGGTGCTGGCAGCGTATTGAGGACGTGGAGTTGGTGGACTTCTGTCCGGGGTAACGGCGTCTGGGAGGACAGAACCGAGGGCACCAGAGCACCAAGGTCGGAGAGGGCTTTGAGGTCTCAGTCAGAAGGCACAGGTGTGGACGGCTTTAGGGGCACGCCAAGGACAAGTGGGTGGGGAGTTGTGTGCCGAGGCAAAGAGGTCTGAGACTGCCTCTCAGGAGTTGCATGGGTATCAAGGACAAGAGGGACCCCAGGAGAGCAAAGGACAGAGAAGGGAGACTGAGGCCTGGGGTGCTACTAGGGAAAGGAAGAGGAAGTCTTCAAGATACGGTCAAAGTAGAAGGGAAGGAGGGGTAAGGTCTGGAGTGGGAAGCATGGCTGGGATGGCGACTAGGTGGAGGTGCCAACTGGGCTGGGCTCACAGACCGGGGGCCGGAAAGGACCTGGGAATCTGAGCACCTAGGAAACCTGTACGTGTGGGTGAACAGTCCTAAGTGTCCACCATCACAGCACTGAGATGGGCTTTCAGCCCCAGCACTGACAGCTTTCTTTAAGGTGCAACCCAGACTGAAGTCCAGAATCACCTGTGTGAACTTGTGTGGTAAGATCCCATGGACTGTAGCTTGGTAGGCTCCTCTGTCCATGGGATTCTCCAGGCTAGGATACTGGGTTGCCATTTCCTCCTGCAGGGGATCTTCCAAACCAGGGATAAAACCCACGTCTCTCATGTCTGCTGCATTGGCAAGCGGGTCCTTTACTGCTAGTGCCACCTGGGAAGCCCTTTCCCATCTCTGGCCCTGAGTTTCCTCAACTATATAATGAGAGTAGTGATAGAATTGGGATGTTTCTATGAAAATAGGTGTCCAAAATACTCACTCTGCCAACACATAATAGGTGCCTAGATAGTTACTGCTGTTAGATGAGAGGAAAAATGAAGGTCAGGAAAGACTCCCAGAGTAACTAACCTGGTGCTGAAAAGTCTGCACACCCCAGCTGCTGCGTTCACCATTCCTTCCTGAGGGGGTGGGGATGGTGGTGACTTGGTTACCACCGTGTGCTGAGTGCTATGCCCAGTACTCTAGGCTCAGGATCCACTTCATCCTGGCAACAAGTACTAAAAGATAGGAAGTATAATCTTCATTTAGCAGGTGAGGAAACTGAAAAGTAAAAGTAAAATGAAAAGGAAACAAACAAACAAAAAACTGAAAAGGAAAAGTAAAAAACTGGAAAAAAAATGAAAAGGAAAAGGAAAATGATTTTCCTAGGATCACACAGTCAGTGAGTGACAGAGCTGGGATTTGAACCTCAATTATCAAGTCACTAAAGAGTGTTCAGAGAAGTTGATTTTTCCCCAGGAAAGGGCAAACTTCCATGCAACCAACCAAAGGGATCTAAAAGCGGGGTAATGAGAAAGCCAGGGAGTGGATACCTGTTTTGCCCTCAAACACCAGCGTGGGATAGGACAACAGATCAATGCAGAAATTGTACACTCTGTGTTAAAGCAGGAAGGAACTTAATGTTCATATAGCGTTCCATTTTGTAGATAGACTGAGTCTTGGAGAGGAAGAGGACTCTTCAAGGTCACATAAAGTTACTCCCTAGCTTCATACTCCCAGGTGGGGGTAAAGGGACTTTTAGGAGGTGTCGGGGAATACCAGCTCCATTCAATTCTTTATGGATGGAGACTGGACTCCTGTTGGTGTGTTGACCTCTCCTTTAGGGTCCAGCCCAGCCCGAGGCATCGAGGAATGGCCATGGATTCAAACTGACTTGAAGTCCTTAGTTTCAGGTGGAAGAGGGCAGATAGATACTGGGTTGGCCAAAAAGTTCATTCGGGCTTTTCCATATCATCTTATAGAAAAACTCGAATGAACATTTTGGCCAACTCAATTTAAATAGAAACTCCTTCCTTTCCTAGGCTTCAAGCTCTGCGCACTGCAGTGAGCAAACTGCTGGGCCTATGTGGGGGTCCAGAGAGGCATTCCAGTCCTACTTCTGCCACCAGTCTGTTGAGTGACCCTGAAATTATGACCGCCTCTCCCTGGGCCACTTGTTCCTCATCTTTGAGGATGGAGCAATAGTGTGGTATCTGAAGGCCTGACTTGCAGCCTACCAGAGGGTTAAGAGTGTTGATTCTGGAGCCTGGAGATCTAGGTTCAGATATTGTCTTTGCCACTAATTAGCTGGGTGACCTTGGACAAGGGGTTTCTCTCCACACTTCAACCTTCCCAATAGGAATCTGAGCATGCCTGTGTGATTGGGTGTTGTGAAGATGCAATGAGACAAGATTGAAAGCATTTAACATGGTGCTTGGCACTTGGTATGTGGAACTAATGTGAACTGTTATCACTGTTTATTATTTTAAAAGGACATTCAAGAGCTTATAAATAAAGCAACATGGTAAAATGTATTACTATTTGATTTTTTTGTCTTTTTGCATCAGAGATGCAATTCAGATAGGCTTTTGAAATCTCTAGACTTTAAAGCCCTGGTTTCCATGCTGAGACCTAGGTTGTGAAGCTTTCAGCTTTGTGGCCATAGCAGTAACTGACTTCTATTTTTATTCTCGATTAGAGGTTATCAGTGAGTTTCCCCATTATGGGAAACTCACTTAAAATAAAAAATAAGAAGAAGTTATTGAAGCATCTTGTAAGTTCTTCAAACACTGGTGACCACCCAAAGCACTTACCCAAAAGATCCATTATAACACTATAAATTTAGAAAATGTCTTTTAGGTATCATTAGTGCCCCAAACTTCTAAGGCTCTTTTCTGAGATTCTCTTTGCCCCACACTGCCGCTTTCCCAGTACTGGGCTGGACACAGTGGGAGACCTTCAGAAATAATTTTGCCTTGTCGTGACTCACAAGTGTTGGAGTGTCTGCCTCAATTTCTTCCTCTTTCTGTGCTTGTCCAGGGGGCCGAGAGAACAAGATGCCTATTCTCATCTCCAAGATCTTCAAGGGCCTGGCAGCTGACCAGACGGAGGCCCTCTTCGTGGGGGATGCCATCCTGTCCGTAAATGGGGAGGACCTTTCCTCTGCCACCCATGACGAGGCGGTGCAAGTCCTGAAGAAGACAGGCAAAGAGGTGGTGCTGGAGGGTAAGCACTGGGGACCCAGGGGTGTTCAGTTCTTCCCTACATCCCCCCCAGGCCTCAACCAGTGGGGTCTGGGAGGTGGGCAGGGTTGAAAACAGAAACAGAACTTGGAGACCTGCCTTGAGATATTGGTGTGGTGGGGATAGAGCTGCTTCAGAGCCAGGCAGATCTGGACTTCATTTCCTCTCTCCCACTCCCTAGCTGTTTGACCTTGGATGAGTCACTTCATTTCCCTGAGCCATAGTTTTCTCATCTGTAGGGCAGGGATATAACTTCAGCCTTGCTGGGTTGTGGGACTAGGATGAAAGGTCCATGGTAGGAACTGCCACTCGGTGAGTGACACAGGGGAAGAATCGGGTGGGGACTAGGGAAGGAGAGACTTAGAATCTTGCCTGAGAAACCAGGGGAGCTCTCAACTCTAAATCCTCCTATCACCCAGGGGCCCTAGAACCCTGCGACCCATCCTGCCTTGGGAGGGTACTTGGCCTTTATGTAGCAGGACATTGGCTACTTCTAGCTAGGATCCAAGAGGAATGTGTTTTGGAGGGGAGGGAAACTTGGTGGCTCCCTGCCACTCTCCCCTCACTGTGTCGTCTTAGATGAGACCTTTGCTTTCTCCTGGCCTCGGTTTCCCATCACTTGTTATAGTCTCTTGCTGGGGTGGTCCCGCTTCTGCCTTTTGCCATCTCTGTCAGGAGGTTTCTGCTTTGCTCACCCCATTCATCAAATTCTACTCTGTCAGTTCCGGAAACCATGGGGGCCCGAGGAATGTGTCTTTGGCTCCTGGCCCAGAACAGGCACAGGGAGGTGGCGGGGGCTGATGGAGAATGCCATGGCCAACGAAGCTGCTGCGCTGAGGCCCAGGCCCAGGTCCTGATAGGTTGCCAAAGATGTCTCCAAGAGGCCACAGAAACCAACAGGCTCTGGATGCCTGGGTGATCTTTGGCATTCTTATGGCCCTGACCTCGATTCTCTCTCATTTCGTTTTATTTTATTTTTACATTTTATTATTTATTTAAATGTACTGTGTGTCTATTCAAATGCTGCTGTTGCATTTTTAAATATACACTTAAAGCTGCCTCTGCGGGATTGATCCCTGAAAGCTTAAGGATATCAATCATATTTTAACAGCAAAGTTAAATAACGAGATCACACATAAAGGAGATGGATATAGGAGACTTTCTTTCCACATGCCTCATCACTTTGATATTTATAGCCAGTAATGCAGTTTGAAATAGTTGAAATTCATCAAAATGTCATATTTCGGTTGACTTGAAAAGCTCTTTTAGTCTCTGCTGTTTGAAAATTTAGTTCATAGATGGTAAAATTTCTACTGTAGATACGTCTCTAATCTACACTGAGGTCCCCCTCCCCTCCTCATCTTTAGGTAGAGAATGTCTCTTTCTGGGTTCTTAGTGTGGATCATTCTGAGAAGGTAGTGTCTCTTGAGTGTTAGACATTTGAAGCATTTCCTGGTATTGGGGCTAATACCCAAGCCTCTGACACCTCATTCATTCCATTCCTTCCTCATTAAAGCCAAGATGCCTTTCCAGAGACCTACTATGTACCCGATGTGCACAGCATTGGGGTAGAAGGTAAACTGGACCCAGGGCCTGCCTAAAAGAGCCCTCTATTGAATGGGGGTACAAAACATGAACACTGTCTAAAAATGGAATGACAGAGGATGAGATGGTTGGATGGCACCACCGACTTGATGGACATGAATTTGAGCAAGCTCCAGGAGTTGGTGATGGACAGGGAAGCCTGGTGTGCTGCAGTCCATGGGGTCACAAAGGGTTGGACACGACTGAACGACGGAACTGATTCCACACAAGCCATTTAAAAATCAGCATCTACAATCCTGTCTGCTCTGTAATTAATCTGGCCTTGGGCAAGACCCTCATCTTCTCTGGGCCTCAGATCTCATATCTGCTGGGGTTGAGCTAGATCAGAGATACCCAACAGCTTTCATTCTGAGTGTCAGTTTCCTTGGTGGCTCCTGGGAGTTCCATATTTGGAAACACTGAGAGGTCTTATCTGAACTCAGCAGAAAGGAGCTAGAATTGATTTGCAATGTTTAGTGCAGATAGAGAAGGGGAGAGATATAGTATACATACTGTCCCAGGACTGAGGGTCTCTGGAACTTGTGTTCTCTAAAACTTTTCTCTGGGCAAGATCTTTCCTTGGCAAGCCCTGCTGCAGGCTGTTGGGTGGAGCCTGGCCTGTCTCTTGCCAGCATAGGATTTGGCACATAGTAGGCTGGAGAAGGGGATGGCTACCCACTCCTGTTTTCTTGCCTGGAGAATTCCACGGACAGAGGAGCCTGGCAGGCTACAGTCCATGGGGTTGCAGAGAGTCAGACTAATATTTTCACTTTTTTCTGTTAGTAACTCCTCTCCTGTCCCATTACATTTACATAGAATTGGTATTATTTCCTGCTTAAATGTTTGGTAGCAGTCTCCAGCGGAGAAGGCGATGGCATCCCACTCCAGTACTCTTGCCTGGAAAATCCCATGGACGGAGGAGCCTGGTAGGCTGCAGTCCATGGGGCTGCGAAGAGTCAGACACGACTGAAGGGACTTAGCAGCAGCAGCAGTCTCCAGGGAAGTTACCCTTATAGAAAAGTTTTTTTTTTTCCCCCCACACTTTGCAACATATAAGATCTTAGTTCCCTGCTGCTGCTGCTAAGTCGCCTCAGTCGGGTCCGACTCTGTGCGACCCCATAGACGGCAGCCCACCAGGTTCCCCTGTCCCTGGGATTCTCCAGGCAAGAACACTGGAGTGGGTCGCCATTTCCTTCTCCAATGCATGAGAGTGAAAAGTGAAAGTGAAGTCACTCAGTCGTATCCGACTCTGTGCGACCCCATAGACAGCAGCCCACCAGGCTCCTCCGCCAAGGATCAAACCCAGACCCCCTGCAGTGGAAGTGCAGAGTCCTAACCACTGGATCGCCAGGGAAGTCATGATGTCTTTAATAAGACAATTTAGATGATCTATGTTTTCCTTGAATGTGTTTTGGTAGTTTATGTCTTACAAGGAATTTGTCCATTTCATTTAAGCTGCCAAATTTCTTGGCATAAAGTTGTTTATAATCTTCGCGTATTTTTTCCTCCCTTTTGGATGAAAGCGCTCTCCTGATTTCTCTTTCTCTCCTCCTCCCTTTATACTGCTTTACTCAGTGGTTTCAAGGGGATTCTGTCTCATGGAGCAGATAGCTAAGCAAACCTACCAGATCACCATCTTGTCATGGGTGCTGAGATGGAGTCTGCCTAGAGGTGGGAGGAAGCAGTGGTCTCCTCTCTCTAAATGGTCAGGAACGACTTCCTGGAGGAGGGATGCTGGCACCTTATGAACAATAAGCAGAGATGTGAATGGGATAGAGAAAGGGCATTCCAGGAATGGAAGTTGTCTGAGCAAAAGGGAAGGGTGAAATGACTTGACTTACCTGGGGAACTGCCTGGGAAGTAATTCAGCTTTATCTGAGCTTAGGTGTGAGGAAGTGGGTGGAGAAAGAGGAGGCTATTCAGATTGACAGATCCTGCAGGGCCTTGAGTGCTAGAATAAAGGAATTTGGAGGGAAACAGAGAGCTATTTCAAGGGTTTTTCAGCAGGGGCTCACATGGTCAGCTTTGGGCTTTACAGCATCAACCCGGTTTGGAAGGAGGCAACAATAGGTGCAGAATGGCAGAAAGGAGGGACTTCCCTGGCAGTCCAGTGGTTAAAAATCCACCTTCCAGTGCAGGGGATGTGGGTTCAATCCCTGGTTGGGGAATTCAGATCCCACATACCCGGAGCAACTAAACCTGTGAGCGGCACCTACTGAGCCTGCGTGCTGCAACAAGAGTCCGTGCACCGAATGAAAGATCCCTCATGATGCGGTGAAGATTCAGTGGGCCCCAACTAAGATCCGAGGCAGCCACATAAATAAATAAATATTAAAAGAGAAAAGAATGGCAGCAAGGAGGCTGGGGCCGTGAGCAGAAGGGAGATCATGATGGTTTGACCTAAGCAGGCTTGGATAAAAGAAGAGTCTCGAGGTTGTGGGGCTTCCCAACTGGCTCAGCATTAAAGAAACCTCCTGTGAATGCAGAAGCCTTAGGAGGCTGAGGCTTTGATCCTTGGGTCGGGAAGATCCCCTGGATGAGGGCATGGCAACCCACTCCAGTATTCTTGCCTGGAGAATCCCATGGACAGAGGAGCCTGGCAGGCTGCAGTCCACAGGGTCGCAAGGAGATGGACATGACTGAGCATGCACACATGCACTTGATGTTGTGGCCTTCTTGTTAGTTTTTTTTTTTCCAGCTTTTTCTTAGTTGAAGTCTGTCTCAGCTGCTCTCCAGTAGGCTTATAGAAGGAGATAATTCCACCCAAGGCAGCAAAGGGCTGGGGCTGAGAACTGGGGTCAAGAATCTTTGAATTGCATGGGTGATCTGAAGAGCCTGGAAGATGTGAGGAAGCTAAGATGCTGGGTTGTGGCTGGTCCTTGAGACTTGGGGGAGTTTGTGGAGAACAGGCAGCTGCCCCAGTCTGGAACCAGAGCTCCTAGAAGCCTCTCTGGGCCTAGGTTCCTCCCCAGCACCCAATCAGTGATCACATTGTTCAGAATTTCCCCGCCCTCATCCCACTCCTTAAGGCCACCTCCAAGGAGCCAAGGGCTTCCCTGATAGCTCAGTTGGTAAAGAATCCGCCTGCAATGCAGGGGACCCAGGTTCAATTCCTGGGTTGGGAAGATCCCCTGGAGAAGGGATAGGCTACCCACTCCAGAATTCTGGCCTGGAGAATTCCATGGACTGTATAGTCCATGGGGTCGCAAAGAGTTGGACACGTCTGAGCAACTTTCACTTTGACTTTCCAAGGAGCCATGGCCTATCCTTTGGATGTGAACTTGGCAGGGTAGTAGGGCATCTTTCCTGAGGTCTGGGGCTTGGTGAGTACAGAGCTGTCTGACAACATCCTAGAAAGAAAACTGTTACTGGCAAATTGTTGTTGCCAGCCAGAACCCTATACCCCCAGCCTAAGGGACTCAGCAATCCCAGCCTGCCTTCTGGACCTTTTCTTCTGTGAGGTCAGGATTTTGCACAAGTGTCTTGAGCCTATTCTCAGTTACAGGGATGTGTTTGTGACCACAGTCTGGGCCCAAGCTGGCAGCTAGTTACTCATCTGTCTGCTTCTTAGAGAGGCCCATTGTGTGCACGGATCTGGAACCAGGCCCTTGGAGACTGTGCCTGGGGGAAAAGGGAGGGATGGTCAAATGCCTCCATTCCCTCCACAGCCCCCCAGCAAGGCTGGCAACAGGGAGCCTTTGATGCATTAAAAAATAATGCTAAAGGACAAAAATGGATAAAGTCAATTTTAGTACTTTGTACAAAGAAGAGAAGCTTCACCTCACATAAAGATCAGGCTTTTAAAAAGATACAGGCAGAGAATAGTACGTACATAAAAATACAAAGAATAGTAGGAATTGCTATAATCCCCATTTTACAGACAAAGTCACCAAATTTGTTAAAAATAAGTAACTTCCTTTAAGTCATACAACTAATAAATTGGCAGACTCAGAATTCAGACCTAAGGACTTCCCTGGCATTCTGATAGTTAAGACTCTGTGCTTTCATTGCAAGGGGCAGGGGTTCAATCTCTGATCAGGGAACTAAGATCCTGCATGCTCTGCGGTACAACAACAAAAAAGAATTCAAACCTAGGTTTCTCTGACTGCAGAGACCGCTGTTGACCCTGCCTTGGATAATACCCACTTCTCATGGTAGTTTGCAAGATTAAGAAATAAGGCATGTTATGTGCTGAGGCCAGTGTGCATAAGTAGGCACTCATTTATGTTTATTTTGTTTGCTATTTATAAGGATGAGACAGTGCATTTGAAGTTTATGGCACGGTATCTTCCACATGGTAAGCATTTGATCAATGTCAACCTTTGTCATCATCGTATCAGCAGCAGCAATTTTTGTTTTCTCCAGTAAACTTGAAGGTCTCTGAGGGCAGAATCATGTGTAGTTTGTCTCAGATCCCCAGACCTGGCGCCAAGCCTAGATGCTGGTGAGTTTGGGGGAAGTGATCCCTAGGAGGGGACATCTCTGACTCTTTCTACTTTGCCTTTAACCTGCTCAGTTGCAGTTGACTTTCGTAAATGTTTAAAAGGGGGTTCCAGGCTCATGCTGGATTTGACTGACTCCTGAGAGTTTCCGTTATGAGTCCTCAGAACTCCAAGACCAGGTCCCTGCCAGCCTGTCCTCTGGCAGATGGGTACTGCCTGATATCCTGCCTGAAAATTGGCTCCATATATCACCACTGTCAAAAGTGGGATGTTGTTAACTGATGCAGCTAATCCGAGGTCACCCTGTTCAGTTTAGGTGAGTGTAGCTGTGCCTGAGAGGTGCCTGAGGGACTCTTGTCCTGGGAACAGAGGTGTGAATGGAGCCCTTGTCTAGTCCCCTCCATGACTGCAAAAACCTGTTGTTCTAATCATTGTTCTCAAGAAAACGTTAATTTGGCTGCGCACATACATGGCTTAGGGCCATATGATTCCCCACAGACAAAACTTGGCTTAATCAGCTCTGGCCTGTTCCTTGGATCTTTGATTAAAATGCTTGTGGGACTCTGGGGGCAGGTTTTGGCCTCCATTTACAATATGAGCTGGTTGCTGATGGTAGCGGAGGGAATTCTAACAGTAATGATAAGAAGGTTAATAATAGTGTTGGTATGTCTGCTCTTTATTGAGCACCTACAATGTCCTGGATACTGTGCTAAATGCCTTCTGTATGTTTTCTCACTGAATCCTCAAAACCACCCCTATGATTCAAGGTACATTATTCATCTCATTGTACAAATAAGAATATTAAAACTTGTAGAGGTGAAGCTACTTGCCCAAAGTTACACAGAGGCAGAGATGGAATTTGAAGTAAGATCTGTCAGATGTCAAAGCCCATGTTCTTCAGTGTTTATCCTGCACTGCAAGCCATGTCATCCATGTGAGACTCAGTTTACTCAATTTATTCAACTGTTAAATAGAACAGTTTAACAATGGATCAGTCTCATTGACTTGGTGTGGTTAAGTGATGATGTGTTAGTGAGATTTGAGCTTTCATGCTTGGTATATAGTAGATGCTTAATAAGTGCTTCTTTCTCCCACTACTAAGATCCTAGTAGGCTTCTTGAGTTGATGAGGGCCTTGTCTTTGAATCCTAGCTAAGATGGTTTGGAATGTGGTATATTTTTGAAAAATAGAATTTTAAAAATGTCAAAAATAATATACACCTAAATTAAAAAATGGAGAAGGAAATGGCAACCCACTCCAGTATTCTTGCCTGGTGAATTCCATGGACTGAGGAGCCCGGCAGGTTACAGTTCATGGGGTCGCAAAGAGTCGGACACGACTGAGTGAGTAAGCACAAATAAAAAAACCTCAGGAAAGTGCAAAGCAATTGTCTTCTCATAGATTAATGTTGCTGCTGCTGCTGCTGCTAAGTCGCTTCAGTCGTGTCCGACTCTGTGCGACCCCATAGACGGCAGCCCACTAGGCTCCTCTGTCCCTGGGATTCTCCAGGCAAGAATACTGGAGTGGGTTGCCATTTCCTTCTCCAATGCATGAAAGTGAAAAGTGAAAGTGAAGTCGCTCAGTCGTGTCCGACTCTCAGCGACCCCATGGACTGCAGCCCATCAGGCTCCCCCGTCCATGGGGTTTCCCAGGCAAGAGCACTGGAGTGGTACCCATGGCTAATATTTTCAAACACTTCCAGAGAGAAGTTTCCATATTTGTTTTTATCATTGAGCAAGTTGAGGACCTCTTTCCAACTCAGCTCATGTAGCTCTGTTTCATTCTCTTTAATGGTTGCACAATATCCCATTATTGGGATTCAGATGTCCATTTAACCAATATAGCCTGAGGCCCTGTTCTATGCCAAGACTCGATGTAGGCACTGGGGACAGAGCTGTGAACAGGACTGAGTGATCTGCCAAAGAACTCACTTCTTGTATTTAGGAAGACCATATTCAAGGAATTCATGTTGTTTCTAGCTTCTTGCACCATAGACAATGGTGTCATGTCCCCTTCATGCACCTGTGAACGTTTATCTGAAGAGGATTCCTGGAAAGGGTATTGCAAGTTCAAAGTGTTCGTGTGCCTTTAGGATCTTGATAGATAGTGCCTCTTAAACTGCACATATAGGGCTTCCCAGGTGGCGCTAGTGGTAAAGAATCTGCCTGCCAATGCAGGAGACGTAAGAGATGGGGGTTTGATCCCTGGGGTGGGAAGATCCCCTGGAGGAGGGCATGGCAACCCAGTCCAGTATTCTTGCCTGGAGAATCCCATGGATAGAGGAGCCTGCTAGGCTACAGCCTATAGGGTCGCAAAGAGTTGGACACGACTGCACAAGGGTGTGGAAGTTGAGATTTTATTCCCCAGAGTGTTGCCCCAGACAACCCAGGCGGCTCTGCTGCAGGCCTGCCAATGACTGGGGACTATTTATAGTCCAGCCTTGCTGGGCTAACAGGACCTCAAAGGCCATCCCTTCCCAAGGGATGTCACAATATCCTGAGTGGACAGGTGGGCAGCCTGGACTTGAATCCTCACAATGCCCTACTTAGAGAGCTGGCATATCAGTGCCAATTATATAGGCAGGCAAACTGAGGCTCAGAGAGACATCAGAACTTGCCAAGGCCAGGATGCAAGTGACAGGATCTGGACTGAAATCTTTGTCTGTCATCTGTGTTCATCTCCTTATACTGTCGTACTAAGAACAGCAGCAGAAATAATAACCAGCCACGTTACGATTTGCTGAAGACCTGTTCTGTGCCAGGCAGGGCAAAGTGCTTTACAAGTGTTGGATCTCAGTATGCTAGGAGGTAGATATATTTTACTCTCATTTTAAAGATGCAGAAATAGAGGCTTACAGAAGTCAAGTCACTTGTTCAAAGTCACAGAACAGGGAAGTTAAACACAAGCCTGCATTACTTGAGAGCCCAATTCAATGTCTGTAGCCTGGGAAGCCTCAGGATCGTCAATATTCGTTTATTTAATGTATTTCTTATTTACTGATTACCTGGATATGTCAGGTACTATTCTAGATGCTGGGGATATCCTAATAAATGAAGAAAACAGGCCCCTGCCCTCGTGGAACCTACATTTTGTATTGAGGAGAGAGGCTGTTGACAGTAAGCAAGTGGATGGATCATGTATTTTCAGGCAGGGGCAAGTAAGTGACCACCCACTGAACAGACAAGGAACAGTTTGAGCTTAGAGGACAGGCTTGAGCCAAGATTCAAAACCAAGACATTCAGTCATACACCTTTATTGAGCACCAGGATATGCACTGGGTGTGCTGTGTTGAACCAGAACGGATTTATCCCATTCTCTCTGCAGCACATAGGTTCCCTCCCAACTGTCCTGGGCCAGGCAAAGGGTCCTGCCCTGTCTCTCTTCCTTGTGTTTCTTTCTTTCTTTTTTTTTTTTGGCCATGTTATGTGTCTTGCGGGATCTCAGTTCCCCGACCAGGGATTGAACCCGAGCCACAGAAGTGAAAGCCCAGAATCCTATCCACTAGGCCACCAGGGAACTCCCAGTTCCTTGTGTTTCTTGTGGAATCTGTTCCTGGCTCCTTGGGGTCAGTGCTGGCTTCTCTCCTTGGCAGAGTTGGGAGTCGGGGCCTCTGGAAAGGGCAGGGTGTCCTGTGTGTGTCTGCTTCTGCTTCCCTGAGGAGGAAGGGCCCAAGTGTCACTGTTTACCAGGTTCCTGGGCCAGAGTTTGGCTGGAGAGGGTATGGACACCAACTGGGTCTATACTTGGAGGCTCAAAGAATCCTGGCCACATGGCCACGTTCCTGCCCTCAGCTCTCCAGGCCACTGCCTTTGGGCAGCCCCGCCCTGCTTGGTTGGGTGACTCAGGCAGAAATCAGAGGCAGGGAGGAGACCTCAGAGCTGGGCTATTTACGGCCACACTCCGGGGCCCTCAGGACCCCACCCCCACCCTGGGATGGGCCAGTTGGTTTGTGAAATGCCAGCCCGGTTTCAGACATCAGCTGGTGTGCTGTCCATTTATAGTGTGTTCCTGTGGGCAAGGAGAAGGAGGACCCACTTCCAGGATGGCCTGAGCGAGCAAGGCCTCTAGCAGTTTCTTTGGTTGCAAAACTGACAAATGTCCATTTGCTGAGTACATAGCGTCAGAGATCCCTGCTGAATTCTAGGGATACAGAGACCAGTCAGTCAAGGTCCCTGCCCTCCCATGCTCTCAACCTGGAGAAGGACACAGATTCCCACATGGACATATAGGGAAGTGGGATCTAGGGACCTGCAGAGGTGGTGGGTGTGCAGGATCTAGTGGGCATCCGGGAAGGTTTTCTTGAGGGGCAATGTCTGGGCTGAGCTGGGACCTCCTGGGCTGTGACAACTTCTCCTCGTTGAATGAATCTTTTCTGTCCTGGCATTCATTTCTCCATTCCCAGAACACTGACTCTGAGTTCGAATCAAACCCCATTTATGTCGTCTTTGTGTGTGTTTGTGTGTGTGTGTGTGTGTGTGTGTTGCTCAGTTCTGTCTGACTCTTTGTGACCCCATGGACTGTAGGCTGCCAGACTCCTCAGTCCATGGAATTCTCCAGACAAGAATCCTGGAGTGGGTTGCCATTCCCTCCTCCAGGGAATTTTCCTGACCCAGGGATCGGACCTGGGTCTCCTGCAGGCAGATTGTTTAGCATCTGAGCCAGCAGGGAAGCCCCTTCTGTTCTCTAGGAGCTCCCAGTTTGGTGAGAAAGAAAGCCCCAACACACAGAAGCACTGCAGAGTTCTAAGGAGTGTGGGCAGAACCTGTGTCGTGTTTCACATCATCTCATTTAATTCACTGTCTCTCTAAGGTATACATTGTTATTCAGGTTGAGGGACAGGGAGGTGAATTACCTTGTTCAGGGGCTTCCGTGGTGGCTCAGTGGTAAAGAATCCACCTGCCAATGCAGGAGACGTGGGTTCAGTTCCTGGGTTGGGAAGATCCCCTGGAGGAGGAAATGGCAATCCACTCCAGTATTCTTGCCTGGGAAATCCCATGGACAGAGGAGCCTGGTGGGCTACAGTCCATGGGGTCGCAGAAGAATCGGACTCTACTCAGTGACTTAACAACAACAACAATGGCCACACAGCTAGACAGAGCTGGAATTCAAGTCTGAGAATACCTGTCCCCTAACCATGTACTAAGGTCATTCTGTACAGGGGAACTGCATTTTCAAAGGTATTTGGAAGCTCCTACACCTTCTGAGAGCTCTGAGCAGGTCAGTATGATTGGATTAGAGGGCTAGATGTGGCTGGAGGTGAAGCCAGCAAGGTAGGCAGGGCCCAGGTCCTGGAAAACCTTGAAGTTGGATGAAGAGTGCAGGGAGCCAGAGCATGGCTTTGAGCAGGGGAGGGGAGTAGCTAAATATAGTAGGGAGATATATCAGTTGCACCCTGAGTGGGGGTGGGGGATGGGTGGGTGCTGCATTAGTGAGGATGCTTTTGTCTGCAAGGAACAGGAACCCCATTCAAAGAGGTTTAAACATTGAAGAAAATAGGTTTTCTTCCAGAATACCTAAAGTCAGCATGGTTCCAGATTAACTTACGGCTTTGCAATGTGTGGACCCCAATCCTGTGGTCCAAGTGACTATCGTTGCTTTAGAACAAACTCCCTGCTTTCCAGCAACTTCTAAAGGCTAGAGGAGAGGAAGGGAAGGGAGTATATTTTCCCTCACAGCTCATTGGACAGAATTGTATTATCTGCCCCTTTCTAGGCCAATCACAATTAAAAAGGATGGAATGATCATGATTAGCTTCAACCAATTAAGATTTTCCCTTTGAGCTGGGGAGAAGCCCAGCCTTTAGGGCTTAGAGTTCTGTTAGCAAGGAGGAAAAAAAAGTAGGATTTAAAAAAAAAAATGGTTTAACTGACAGAGAGACTGTGATGTGTCCCACCTCTATCACCTCTTGAGACATAGTCTTAGGGAAAGTCATTGCTGTAATGGTGAGGATGAGTCATTTTTAGCCTAAGTTCCCAGTCTTTAGACCTAGGCTTAGTTCTTTCAAAAAAACTCTGCTCTTATTTTCAGCATAACTTCTTTTCCAACACCGTCCCTCTCACTTTCACCCTTGTTTGCCTTGGATCTTATCTGAGCAGTCTCTTGTGACAGAAATAACTTCTTATCTGGTTCTTCCAGGGAGCTGAGCCAAGAACTCATTCCCCCTACTTCCTGGTCTGTCCACTCACAGCCAGAGCATACCGACTGGGCCTTGACTGCAGGCATCAGATGGCCAACAAACCAGATGGCCGTGGAGGTAGAGGTGGCTGAGAAGAGAGGAAGAGAGGCTGTCCCAGGGCTAGCAGGCATAGGCATTCTTCAGTAGGGCAGCCGAGGGGACAGCCTGACAGGGAGAAGAGAGACCAGTGCTTGGGCAAGACATTAAAAAAAAATTATTTATTTATTTGGCTGCACCAGGTCTTACTTGCAGCATGTGGGATCTAGTACCCTGACCAGGATCAAACCCAGGCCCCCTGCATTAGGAGTGCAGAGTCTTAGCCACTGGACCATTAGGGAAGTCCCTTGGGCAAGACTTTCAACCATCTTGACATATACATTGTCCTCCTAGTAGCTCATTTCAGAGACAAGGAGACTGCTGCTCATCAGAATTGGGGACAGTCCAGATGCTGGGTCAGATGTGGTAGACACCTTGGTTGCCTGCCTTTCAACCATTTCCCCTTCTTCCATGCTACCAGAGCCTGCTTTAATTTGCTCAGCCCCAGGGCTTCCCTGGTGACTCAGACAGTAAAGAATCTGTCTGCAGTGTGGGAGATATGGGTTCGATCCCTGGCTTGTGAAGATCCCCTGGAGAAGGGAACGGCTACCCACTCCAGTATTCTGGTCTGGAGAAGCCTGTGGACAGAGGAGCCTGGCAGGCTACAGTCCATGGGGTTGCAAAGTGTTAAACACGACTGAGTGACTTTCACTTTAATGTTCAGTCAGCCCCAGAGGCTGACTTGTGATTGGTCTAAATCAATCATGACTACTCCCTCTTACTAATGATTGTGCTAGAAGTTGGCATGCCAGTCCAATTGTGCCAATGAAATACAAGGTTTCATGGAAGTATTTACCTCTCTGATAAGAGGGAGGTATGAGTTGACAGAGCTTTTGCTGCCTATCTCCTTCCTTCCTGGTTTGGTCAGGTAAGGGATCATTGGCTGGACTGTGTTACAGCTATCCTGTGGTCATGAGGGGAAGGCTGGGAGAATGGTAGGGATGCCCATCCGGGATCCAGTGTCATTGAGTCATTGAACCAACCCTGACATTGCTTTCCTCTAGACTTCTTGTCACATGAAATCATAAATATCTTTCTTGCTTAAGGCACTAGTATCATATATTCTATTATTTGTAGCCAAACCCAGCTAATTGATAGAGGAAGAGGGACCAAAATATTTTATTATCAATCAGCTTTAATTGATTGGTAATGGCTACCATGGACTTACCAGGTAGCTCAGGGGTAAGGAATCCACCTGCCGGTGCAGGAGATGCAGCTTGGGTCCCTGAGTTGGAAGGATTCCCTGAAGAAGGAAATAGCAACCTGCTCCAGGATTCTTGCCTGGGAAATACCATGGACAGAGGAGCCTGGTGGGCTACAGTCCATGGGTTTGCAAAGAGTCAGGCTGAAGGACTAAGTACAGGCACAAATATAACAGAAGCTCCTTGCTTTCTCAGGTAGCAGTTCAAGTCTGATGTGGTATCTCCAAAGTCTCAGCATCCATTTACTTCTGTTTTATCGGTCAGCCTTTTGGAGTGTGGCTCATGTTCTCCTGGTCAAGACGGTGCTCTACCGGTCTGTGTTTCAGCCAGCTCAACCCTGTGAGGGGAAAAGGCAGGGAAAGGAAGGGCGTGCCCCCTTTTTTAATGGGCAGGACTTGGTAGCCTAACACATCTCTTTTGTTCTCATCCTGTTGGCCAGTCTTGGTCACATGGGCACTTACAGCTGCAAGGGAACCTGCAAATTGAAGTCTTAAGTTGGAAGGTTATCACTGTTTTGGAGGAAAATTGGCAGCCTCCACCGCAGGACTATCTCATGCAGCCCCTCCTTCAGCAGATGAGAAGACTGAAGAGAGAGAGGCAAACAGGGGACAGCGGGGGCACTTCTGTCTCCTGCATCCTGTCTTGGCGCTCCTCACTGCCTTGTTGTAGTTGCTGCCCATTCTCTTTAAGCGGTCATTCTGAAACTCTAAACACTTGAACTTACGGGGTTAGAACTTAGTCCTGTGGCCATACCTAGCTGCAAAGGAGGCTGTGAAATGTAGTCCACCAGGTGGCCATGGGTCTATGAATAACAAAGGCAAAAGGATGAATGTTGGCCTGCATCCAGAATTTTCTACCATGCAGCCCTGTCAGAGACTTTAGCCTAGAGGAGGATAGTGATGTGAAAGTGTGTGTGTTGGTTGCTTAGTTGTATCCGACTCTTTGTGACCCCATGGACTGTAGCCCATCAGACTCCTCTGTCCACAGAATTCTCCAGGCAAGAATATTGGAGTTGAAAAAAAAGAATACTGGAGTTGATAGCCATTCCCTTCTCCAGAGGATCTTCCTGACCCAAGGATCCAACCTAGGTCTCCTGCATTGCAGGCAGATTCCTGGTGGATCATCTGAGCCCCCAGGGAAGGGAAGTGGACATAAATTAAAATTTAATGAATCAGTGACGGCTGTTACATGTGCTACATGGGAGCCCACGCCATGGTGGTAACTGCTGACCTCTCCCCTAACCAGTCAAGTACATGAAAGAGGTCTCACCATATTTCAAGAACTCTGCCAGCGGGACCTCGGTTGGCTGGGACTCGCCTCCTGCCTCACCCCTTCAGCGGCAGCCTTCCTCCCCTGGCCCCCCACCCCGGGACCTCCGTGATGCCAAACACATGTCCTTGAAGATGGCATATGTGTCAAGGAGGTGCACCCCT
The DNA here is from genome assembly GCF_002263795.3 of Bos taurus. Taxonomy (NCBI): domain Eukaryota; kingdom Metazoa; phylum Chordata; class Mammalia; order Artiodactyla; family Bovidae; genus Bos; species Bos taurus. The sequence continues at coordinate 62,896,746 of NC_037340.1, read as the reverse complement.
ACAGACCCAGAAACCAGGTAAGCCTAGCATAGGGGGCGACTCAGACAGACGTGCCCTCGTGTTAGGTGGTGGGGCCAAAGGAAAGATCCCTTGTGTTGCAAGTGACAAGCACAATGCCCGAACGTAGTAGGTGCTTAAGAAATGCTTGTTGAATGGAGACAGGAGTGAAGTTATGGGGATGATGGTGTGCTTTTCTTCTCTCTTCTTCCTCTGGGTAGTTCACATCTGAGGAGGAACTTGGTCTGCAGAGGAGTCCTGGATTCCAGTCTTGGTTCTCCTTGAACTAGACCCTTTTTCTCACTAACCTTTAGATTCTCCCGTACGAAAGAAGGATATCAGACTTAGTGATCCCCTCAAGTCTCTTCTAACTCTGCCGAGGTTCCAAGATACCTGGTAACTTTCACTCAGGGCCATGGAAGGTTACCATCCCTCACAGCTGAGCAGCCCTAACATTGATGATAAGATTGATACTAGCCAGCATTATTGAGTACTTATCATGCACAATTGAATGTAACTCTCACAGCAGCCCTATGAGCAAAGTCCTATTGTTTCACCCCACTATTATAGATGAGGACAGAGGGAGGAAGTAACCTGCCCAAGATCACACAGCCAGGAAGAGAATGGAGCTTGCCTCATTCCAGGTAGCCCTCTCAGCTTCAGAAGCTACCTGAGTGATGGCAGTGGTGAATGCAGTCCATGTTGATCAAATGAGGTGTGCAGTATTGGGGTGGGGGTAAGAGGCCTGTGCTCTGGGTGCTAATTACAGCTGAGGTTTAATGCCCAGTCAATGCCCAAATTGGCCAGGGGGGTCTGATTAATGTTCAGCATTCAGACCTCCTATCCCTACTTGATGCCCTAGCCCCAGCCTCCTCTATGAGGCAAGAACTAGAGATTCACAGGTTACTTACAGGTGCTCCACTTAGGGACCTTTTGTGTTGGGTGAAGGTGAGGTGGTGTCAGTCCTTCCTGCGACTCACAGAACTTTAGGTTAGTTGTGGTTCCCAGCCTGATCCCAGACATCACCTGAAGCATGTGTGAACCTGTATTTCTATGTGTGTGTACATGTGGATGGCATGTAAGTGCAAGTGTTTGTGTGTATATGTGAGCATTTGCACAGGCAGGGATGTGCATATGTGTTTGTATGTTTTGTGCTAATATCCATATGTGTATATGCATGTATGTACGTGTGCTTGACCTGTGCACACATGTGTAACTTGAATATAACTGGGGTCCCATATCAGCACAATATCCCAGTCAAAGGAGCACCATTCGCTAACTAAAGCATAATGAAAGATGTTTTGAACTTTTACTTAGTGTTAAGATTACATTGGTGTGCAGGCATCAGAAACCCCAACAAGCAATGGCTTAATAAATGAGGAGTTAATTTTCCACATGTTTAAAAAGAAGTCCAAGACTTCCCTGGCGGCACCGTGGATAAGAAGATGTCTGCCAAAGCAGGAGACCTGGGGACCTGGGTTCCATCCCTGGTCTGGGAGAATTCCACATGCTGTGGAGCAACTAAGCCTGTGTACTGCAACTTGCGAGTCCAGGTGCTGCAGCTACTGAAGCCCATGTGCCTAGAGCCTGTGCTCCGCAACAAGAAGCCACCGCCATGAGAAACCTGAGCACCACAATGGAGAGTAGCGCCTGCTTGCCGCAATTAGAAAGAAAACCAGTGCAAAGTAATGAAGACCCAGTACAGCCAAAAATAAATACACACATACGTAAAAAAGAAATCCAGCAGTCAGCTATTTAGGCTGCAATTGATGGTCAAGAATACCCTCAAGGCATCAGGCTTCCAGCTTCTTCTTCTGCCATCTTTTATAATTTTTATTAAAAAATTTTTTCTTGGTTGCACCATGAAGCTTATGGTATCCTAGTTCCCAGACCAGGCATTGAACCCAGGCTCTTGGCAGTGAAAGCATGGAGTCCTAATGGCAGGGAATTCCCCTCCTGCCGTTTTTAGTATGGATTTTCTTCTTGGAAATAGCTTGGTGCCTGCACCTCTACGCATGTGTCCATATTCTAGACAGGAAGAAGGCAAAAGACAAAGGACTTGTTCCCCTGGTATTTTGTTCTATTGCTGCATGAACAGCCATCCTAAAGTTTAGTGGCTTAGAAGATAGCAGTTTAATATTTTTCACAATTCTGTAATCTGGGCTGGCTTAGCCAGGCAGTTCTTCTGTTCCTTGTGCCATCTGCAGGGGCTACAAATCCAGGATAGCTGCTTCACCTATGTGCCTGCTTCCTCAGCAGGGGTGTTGGAACAGCTGGCAGCTGGCTAAGCATTCCTCTTTTTGTAGGGCTTTTCCACGTGGCTAGCTTGTTTTCCCTCTTAGCATAGGTGACCTTGGGGTAGTTGGATTTTGTGATCACTTAGGAATGCCAAAAAGGCACTTCTGCCACATTTTGTCTGTCAAACCAAGTCAGATGGTCAAGGAGAGGAGAAATAAGCTTCACCTCTTTGTGAGGGAGGTACACTGTGCATATAGGGAGAGATGAGTTTGGTGGAGGCCATCTTTGGAAACTAACGGCCACAGCTAGGAACGCTTCAGTTGGGAAGGGACGCCTTCCTCAAAGACTTCGCTTTCTATTTCATCAGTCAGAATTGGGTTGATGGCCAGTGCTAGCAGCAGGGGAGATCTGTGGTGGAGGAAGGCAGAGGTGAAGGCACTGGAATGGATATGTGTGAGCCATTCTCCAGTTTCTGCCCCACTTCACTGGTTACGGAAATACCAAAGGGGAGTGATTCTTTAAAGCCCCACAGAACATTTGAAGGTCCTTTCCCTGACACTGACTCTTCTTGGAACTCCTTGAGACCGTCCCCTTACACTTGCCTGTGTGGCTTTTTGTCTCCCCACCCTTTCCCTTCGCCATACCCTGGCTTTTTCTTTTTTAACCATACAGTGTGCCTTGTAGCGGGGCTTCCCTGGTGGCTCAGTGGTAAAGAATTGACCTGCCGACGCAGGAGACACAGGTTCAATCTCTGGGTTGGGAAGATCCCCTCGAGTAGGAAATGGCAACCCACTCCAGTATTCTTGCCTGGAAAATTACATGGACAGAGGAGCCTGGCTGGCTACAGTCCATGGGGTCTCAAAGAGTCAGACATGACCCAGCGACTAACACTACTACTACTACACTTGGAGTGTGTGTATTTGTGTATATATGCCTGTATGTGTATGTGTGTTGGAGAGAGAGATATAGTCTCTTATCCCAAGATAAGATAAGATACATAAACCCCATGAAGCCCACCAACTGTGGCCGGAGCCCTGCAGTGGGAGTCGCTCCTGATTCTCTCGTGGACATCCCCTGTGGTTTCCTCTGGTTTTGGGGTAGATGGGGGTCCCTTGGCTCAGGTTTCAGGGTTGGGCACCTGTCCAGTGGATGGGACTCCCCTCTACCTCACTTGTGCCTGCAGGTATCTGGAGATCTGCTCGGCCGATGGCCGGGATACCCTCTTCCTGAGGGCCAAGGATGAGGCTAGCGCCAAGTCCTGGGCGGCTGCCATCCAAGCCCAGGTCAACACGCTGACGCCCCGGGTCAAGGATGAGCTGCAGGCGCTGCTGTCGGCCACCAGCACAGCCGGGAGTCAGGACATCAAGCGGATCGGCTGGCTGACTGAGCAGGTGCCTGCCGGGCCCGGGGACCCCTCCTCCGCTCCCTTCCCCTCTCCCAGAGGCGACCCCACTCCCATTTCCCCTCACTGCCTCACCCCGCCCTGGCCCTCTCACCTCTCTTCTCCCCTCCCCATCCCCCATCACTGCTGCCTTGCCTCCTGCAGCTGCCCAGCGGGGGCACGGCACCCACCTTGGCCCTGCTGACCGAAAAGGAGCTGCTCCTCTACAGCTGTCTGCCCCAGACCCGTGAGGCCTTGAGCCGGCCGGCACGTACTGCCCCTCTTATCACCACCAGGTATCTGTGGGTAGGGCAGGACTGTGTGTCCCACCCAGAGCTTGGGGGGCGATGCTCTAGATGGACCTCAGAGGCTGGGGACTCCAGCCCCATTCTGTGCTGAGTTATTCCCCAGGTGGCTTGAAGCGAGTCTCTGCCCAGTCTGGGCCTTGGTTTCCTCATCTGTAAAATGGGGACTTGGAACAGAAGGATATGAGGTCCTATCAGTCACTCACCCATTGACACCTGCTCTGTCCAGGTGCAGTGTCCAGGTGCTGCCTGGTTCAGATGAAAGACAGTCCCCAGAGGTCTCTGTCCTCAGGGAGGGCCCAGCCTGGTGAGGAGACTGGCCTGGGAACAGCCTTTACAATGCAGAGTGTAGGAACCACTTAACTCTACCTGGCCTGCAGGTGGGGGTGGGGCAAGGCTTCAGGTAGAAGATGACATCTGAGCTGGACTTTGGCAGGTGGGTAGAAATTTGCCATTTAAGGAAGGGTGGAGAGGCATCTTACACAGAGGGAACAATATAGTCAGAGGGACAGAAGCATGCAGAGCTGTCGCAGCTTCATGGAGCTCTCTGAGTGTGCCGTAACCAGGGTGTAGACTCTGTCTGGGAAGTGGAGAGAAACAAGGCAGGGAGTTGGCAGCCCCGATCTTGCAGAGCTTCTGTTGCCTGGATAAGGGCTGTTAGCTTTATCTTAAGAGCTGTGGCAGACAGAGTGAGAAGAGCTTTAACCTGGGAGTGAGGTGTCTCATTGGGTCCTGTTTTAAAAAAGATCTGTGTGGCTGCCATGCGGAAAATATACTGGAGGAGGGGGATGGGAGAAGTTATGCTGGAGAGACAGTGGAGGTGGGTAGAGGCAGCAGATGGGGAAGAAAGGCCGCATTTGCATTGGAAACACATGGTGGGAAAATTAACCAGGCTTCATACTTGCCAGATGGGGAGGGTGAGGGAGGCGTCCTGATGGATGGATGAACGGGAGTTTTGGAGCTGGTGTCTGGGTGGGCAGTAGGAGTGGGGGTGGGAGTGCAAAGGGAGGAGGTTGGATCAAGATGTCGAGTTCACAGTGTTGGTGGGGGGCGGGTAGGTAGGGAGCTTGGGTAGGAAACTGGGGAACTTGTGAGTTTGTTGCTTAGGGCTGCCAAGTAGGAGACTGGGCATCAGAAACAGCTCCAAGGGGGAACTGAAGCTACAAGAGAAAGCTTGTGGAGTGAGGACCAAAGAGGGCGAAGGTATAGAACTCTGGGGTCTGCTGCCCAGAGAGGGGTGGTGAACTGCCCAAGGTTAGACAGCAAGTGGGAGTCAAGCTGAGCGGTGTGGGCCCTTGCTGCTCACGTCTCCTCACTCCAGAATGCGTTCCGGCACACGGGTCAGGAGCCTGCTGCCTACTAGGGATGAGCAGGTCATGAACGTTCTACCTAATCAAGTGATTCATTAATTCAGGCCACAAATGTTTACTAAGCACCTACTTTGTGCCAGGCATTGTTTTAGTTTCTGGGACTATAGCAGTGAACAAGCTAGACAAACATTTGTACCCTTGATGATATTCTAGAGAAAAAGGCAATCAAAAGCCAACTGAAACAGTAAAAAGTAAGTATAATTTCTGGTACCATAAGGAAAAGTGCGGCTAGTGATAGGGGAGAGCGCTGTTTTATTTTTATTTTTTGGCTGTGTGGCATGTGGGATCTTAGTTTCCTAACCAGGGATCAAACCTGGGCCCCCTGAGGTGGAAGTGCAGAGTCTTAACCACTGGACCGCCAGGGAAGTCCTGAGGTGTCATTTTAGGCAGAGAAGTCAGGGAAGGCTTCTCAGAGGAGCTGGCATTTGAGCAAAGGTCTGAAGGAGGTAAGGGAGAAAGCAATGCAGATAATCAGGGAAAAGTTTGCTGGGCAGAGGGAACAGCAGAGGGGCTGAGGCAGGAGTGTGCTTGGAGTGTTTGAAGACGCTAGAGTGGCTGGAGCTGAGGGGGGCCAGGAGGAGGGTGGCAGGAGATGGTCTCCTGTGACTCCATCAGTGACCATCTGGACGTCCTGTCCCCCCATTGGGTGGAAAAGGAGTCGCAGGGTCCCTTCCCAGGTCACTGCCCCCTTGGCCCAGAACTACTTCCCTGCTGCGAGGCCTCATGCTTAGCCCTCTGCCCCCTGCCCCCAGGCTGGTGCACTCAGGCCCCTCCAAGGGCTCGGTGCCCTACGATGCAGAGCTCTCTTTTGCCCTGCGCACGGGCACGCGCCACGGTGTGGACACTCACCTGTTCAGCGTGGAGTCACCGCAGGAGCTGGCTGCCTGGACCCGCCAGCTGGTGGATGGCTGTCACCGGGCCGCTGAGGGTGTGCAGGAGGTGTCGACAGGTGGGCTGGGTGGATATGGGAGTGCCTTTCTGGTAATGAGTTGCTTGTCCCCAGGGGCATTCGTTTCCTTCTTTAGGATGCTTCAGGAGGGGGATCAAGAGTGGGATTTGGGGTCTCCGAGGGCCCTCTGTTTCGGATGTGCAGGTGTCCTGGAAGGTAGTGAGACTCGCTTCCCAGGGGTTTTCTTGTCCTGGCTTTGTGACTCCACTGGTGAGGATATGAGAGGTGGCACTTGGGGTAGGGTTGGCAGAAAAAGTACAGGACACTCATTTGGATTTGAATTTCAGGTGAACAGCAAATAATTGTTTAATTGAGGGAGATCCAAATTACCCATTGCTTATCTGAAATTCACATTTAACTGGGCAAGAAGTCTGTAGGCGTTTAAAGTCTCCAAAGGCCAGGCTTGGTGGGCCTACCTTCACAGGAGTGGGCCTCCTGTCCAAGGCAGAGTTGCAGATTCCCCTTTCCTCCTCTGGTGCTGCTGGCTGTGGGTCTGGAAGTGGGGTATAGGTTTTCTGTCCACTCATCCTTCTGTGTTTTAGAGTGTGGGTGACTCTCTATAGGGTGGGTGTACAAATGGCATGACAGACAGTGAGCTTCCCACCCCCGGTGGCATTCAAGCCCCACTTTTGGAGCTGCCAGTGGGGACTGGAGGGAGGGCTTGCAATCTCTGAGGTGTCGCTGTGCCCGTGCCCACGCCCTCCCCACAGCCTGTACGTGGAACGGCCGTGCCTGCAGCCTCTCCGTGCACATTGACAACGGCTTCACGCTGTGGGCGGCGGAGCCGGGTGCGGCCCGAGCTGTGCTGCTGCGTCAGCCCTTTGAGAAGCTGCAGATGTCCTCGGACGATGGTGCCAGTCTCCTATTTCTGGACTTCGGGGGCGCTGAAGGCGAGATTGTGAGTGGAAGGGGTTGAGGGGTGATGCTCTCCTGGAGGTCAGGCTGGGTGGGCTCCTGACCCTTCTCTCTGTTCACCCCGTAGCAGCTGGACCTGCATTCATGCCCCAAAACCATGGTGTTCATCATCCACTCCTTCCTCTCGGCCAAGGTCACCCGTCTGGGGCTCTTAGCCTAGAGGTGGTCAGATGCATTAGCCCTGAAGAGGGAGTGTCCACCACATGGCCTGACCTGGCCCTCCGCTGATTGCCTGCTTGTCGCTGGGCTGAGGGAAGGGAGAGGAGAAGAGCAAGAAGGCGGAGACCCAGCTCAGGACACAGCGGATCTCACCAGTGATGGGGGAGTGTCCCTGCAGCTCCCCCCACCCCCACCAGTGCCTTTCGTGGAGAGATATTTTGTGTACACAGAAACCATTCCGAGCCTAGTATGTGCCCCTTTGGGGATCCTGACCCCAGCTAACAACTGCTGGCCTTCCTAGAGGCCCCTAAACTGTCCCCAGAGGCCCCACCTGAAGCTGGAGCTCCCTGGGGCCCATGGCAAGAGACAGAGAAGCCTTTCATTCATTTCTCCCCTCAGCTCCACCACCTTGGGGCATCAGGTTCTCTTCATCCTCTCTCTCCTCCTTACTCTTGGATAAATAAACAGCCTGTGAGCACACAGGCAGCCTGGCCCAGTGTCTGTGGTTTGTGCCTTGGCCTGTGGGTCCTGTGGTGGCCCTTGTAGTCCCAAGATGGACCAGACTGAAGACTGGAGTCCCTTTCCTTAGAGAAGAGCAGACCTTTAACCGTAGGGTGGAAAAACAGTCTATTGGTTATCTACTATTGCAGAACAAATGACCCCCAAATTTAGCAGCTTGAAACAATGAACATTTATTATCTTTCAAGTTTGAGGAGTTAGAAATTTGAGAGGGGCTAAGCTGGATTGTTTCTGTCTCAGGATCTTTCATGAGGTTATCATCAAGGTGTCAGTTGTACTCATCTGAAGGCTTGACTGGGGTCAGAGGATTTGTTTTCAATATTTCTAACTCATGGTTGTTGGCAGGAAGCCCTCGTTCCTCACCATAGTCACCTCATTATGACAATGTGGCTGGCTTCCCCCAGAGTGAGTGACACAGACGAGAGAACCAGGAGGAATCCACTGTGCCTCTTATCACCTAGTCTTGGATGTCACATACTGTCATTTTTGCTCTATTCATTAGAAGTGAGTCACTAATCCCAGCCCACTCTCAAGGGGAGAGGAATTAGGCTCTACCTCTTGAAAAAAGGAATGTCAAAGAATTTGTGGACCTATTTAAAAACCATCATTGAGAGCCTCTGGCCTGTTTCCTGCAGAAGAGAGGATGCTTGGCGTGTTCTTCTTGGAATGTTTCTTTGGAAGCTGTACCAGGCAGCTGGCTACATATGAGCCTTAATTGCTTGCACTGTCCACAGAAAACCACCATGACATCAGTAATTGTAGCGTACATTCGGAGAGTGCGTGCTATCTGCTCAGCACTGTGCATGCATTTCCTTACGGGGTCCTCACCACATACCTATGTGGTAAGCACAACAATCTCCATTTCACAGGTAAGAAAACAGGCTCAGAGGGGGAGAGACACTTGCCCAAAGTCACACAGTTATGAAATTCTGAGCTTGGATTCAAATGATGTCTTTCCGACTTCTGACCTCTTGTTCACCTTAGAGACTTTCTGGTCCTGCACTATCCACTAGAAATATAATGCAAGCCACGTAAGTAATTACTAATTTTCCAGTAGCCACCTTTTAAAAAGTAAGAAAAAATAGGTGAAAACAATTTTAATAATATGTTTTATTTAACCTAATAGAGCCAAACTGTTAGAACTTCAGTACATAATGTACAAATTCATTAATGAAATGTTTTACATTCTTTCTGTCTTAGTAAGCCTTTGAAATCTGTGTATTTTATACCTACATCTCTATTCAGAGGTCAAATTTTCATTAGAAACCTTCGATTGGTATTTTCATAAAATTTACAGTTGAAAAAATTAGATTCACATAATCAAGTTATTTCCAAATATACTAAAGTTTTCCCATAACTGAAATTATTTCCCTGGGGAAATGCAGGTAAGCAGAGATATTCCAGCTTTGCCCACCTCAATCTGCCCACTGTCAATGCACTGTTTATTCAAGAAATATATAGTGCACACCTAGTCTGTGCTAATCCTTGGGGCCAGGAGCTGCTTTGCTGGGAGCAAGCCTGACAGGTCCCCATGTGCAGGGGAAAGAAATTCAGCAGAAGCTCTCACAATCAAATGTGTGACTCTGATTGGGTAGACATATGGAAATATCAGAAAGGCCAGAGGGGACCTGATCTCTGAGGGTGAGGGCAGGTTTCTCTAAGGAGGAGACCTGAAGCTGATGTGCATCTGAAGGAGCATGCTAAAAATCAGACAACCCCAATCTCTGTTGCCCCAGAAACAAGCATTTATTTTCACACTTCTGGGGCTGCATGTTGACTGCAGTTTGACTATTCAAAGCTGGGCTTGGCTGGATGGCTTTGGTCCGGACTGTGGGTTGGGCTCAGGTCTACTCTATGTTTTTCCTTTTGGACCCCAGGATGAATGAGCATCAACTCCCAGGGCAGTATGAGACAGTATGAAATTTGTTATGCATGCGTGCGTGCGTAGTCACTTCAGTTGTTTCAAACTCTTTGTGATCCTATGGACTGTAGCCTGCCAGGCTTCTCTGTCCATGGGATTCTCCAGGCCAGAATACTGGAGTGGGTTGCCATACCCTTCTCCTGGGGATCTTCCCAACCCAGGGATCAAACCTGCATCTCTTACATCTCCTGCATTGGCAGGAGGGTTCTTTATTACTAATGCCACCTGGGAAGCCCCTGAAATTTATTATGGTATGTTTCAAACTTCTAAAATCCGGGTTTGTTTTTTCCTCACTGCCCCCAGACACCACACTGGCCCAGGACTCCACAATCCCTGGACAGCTGCCACAGCTCCTAAATGATCTACTTATTTGTTTCCGAACCCTCCTTCCTGCAGTGCAGCATATTTCCCACACAGCAGCCACTTTATATGCAAAGAAAGTGAAAGTCAGCAGGGATGACTCACTTGGCCATGGCTATCATAAGCATTGGAGCCTTAATATGAACTCAGCCGTCTGACTTGGAACTAGTCAGCTGATGACAGTGCTTTTGGATCAGACTGGCCTGTGGGTGGATTCCAGTCCACCATATACTAGTTGTGTGAGCTTCAGCACATGACTGTTTGTCTTTTCAGTTTTCTCACCTTAAAAATGGACCAACAAGTCTCATAGACTTCTAATCAGGTATCAAAGAGATTAGTTGTAACAGGGGTTGTCAGGGCCCCCAGAGTCTCAGTAATTCAGAGTGGCTGGAGCCATTGTCTGCATCTTATAGTCAGAGGGCTTTCTCCCAAACCACAGCCTCCCCATTAACATATGTAGGAGTATACTTCCACCATGGCTGCTAGTATATAACTACCCCTTTGGGTGAAATAATTCTGAGATCTGTGTTTTACTGTTTCCTAGATCTCTGCAACAGAATTAAGACCCAGATGCCCACTTCAGTAACTGGCTTGGTAACACATTCTTTATTGGATGTCTCCCCTTCTCTGTCTCATTTTCTGACTACCTTATCAGTGTCTTCTGAGATCACCTGCATGCACTCAAATACACAAGGTCTGCTTCTGGGGAACTCAAACTAATACATAAAGCAGTCATTTATTCATTCAACGCATACTTATTAAGCCATACAATGAGTCAGGATTTGTGCTAGATCCTGGGGATATTGCAATGAACAAGACAGATTGTGTTTCTGCTCTCAGGGAGCTGAACGTCTAGGAACTAGGCAATGCTGAGTAAGCAAATAATGCTATCATTATGGATAGTGACAAGTATTGTGAAGAAAATGATGTGATTAAAAAAAAAAGAAAATGATGTGATAATAATGGGAGCATTTTAAATGGGATGGTCAGAAAGGGTCTCTCTGGAGAGCTGGCATTTAAGCTGAGACATGAAGGACGAGAAGGCACCAACCTTGAAACATTCTGGGGGAACATTCCAGAAAGAAGCTAGTTAAATACAAAGGCTCTGAGATAAATAGGTGCTTGGGGTATTGAAGCAGCAAAATAAAATTATGTAGTTGAAGTATATTCAACTAGAGAGATCATGCTAGGAAAAGAAAGAAATAAATGGGTTGGAGAAGTAAAAGAAAGCAGTAGCTGGATCTTGCAGGTCCTAGGACACAGTAGGAAATTTGGATTTTATTGCAAAGGCAATGACAAGCCACCGGGAATTTTCAGCAGAGGAGTGATGTGATCTGACTTTTCTTTTTTTTTTTCCTGTGGGGCTGGGCAGCTTTCGGGATCTTAGTTCCCTACCAGGGATCCAGATCAAACTCTAGCCCATTGCAGTGAAAGGGCAGAGCCCTAATCACTGGACTGCCAGCGAATTCCTTTTTTTTTTTTTTTGCCAGCGAATTCCTGTGACCTCAGGATAAAAACAAATACATTCCCTTAGGCCCTGTGTGGGAGATAAGTCAGTAGGAAAGAAAGAAAGTGAAGTTGCTCAGTCGTGTCCGACTCTTTGTGACCCCATGGGCAGTAGCCTGCACCAGGCTCCTCCGTCCATGGGGTTTTCTAGGCAAGAGTACTGGAGTGGGTTGCCATTTCCTTCTCCAGGAAATCTTCCCGACCCAGGGACCAAACCCAGGTCTCCCTCATTGTAGACAGACGCTTTACCATCTGAGCCACCAGGGAAGTCAGTAGGAGACTAGGTTAAAGGCAGAAGCAAGGAGACCAGTTAGGCTATTACAGCCGGTTCTGATGAGATAATGGTTGCCTGAGACAAGTTGCAACAGGGGTAGAACGGGAGAATAGAAAGTGACAGATTTGAGACATTTTGGAGTTAGAGCTGACAGAACTTTCTGTAGAGACTGAGGGGGAAGAAACAAAAATGAGTTTCTCTTAGTGCAACTGGGAGGATGCTTGGGTCTGAGATGGGCAAGACTGGGAAGACACAGGTTTTGGGTGAGGATGTGTGTGTAGAAATGACGAATTCTATTAAGTTAGAGGCGGTCGATACGTACCCAAAGGGGAGGTGCCCCATAGACAGTGGAACTCTGGGTCTGTGACTCCAGCAGGGGCGGCAAGAGGGGGTGGTCTATGCTGGAAACGTGAATTGCGAAGTCTTTAGCGCAGCACTGTCCAACAGAAAAAAAAAGTGAGCCACGTAAATAATTAAAAATTTCTCAGTAGCCACAGTTAAAAAAAAAAAAAAAGGAAAAATAAACAGTTGAAACTAACTTAAATAATATACTTACTTAGCCCAATAGGTCCTAAATATTATCTCAGCACGCAATTCATGGGGTCGCAAAGAGTCGGGTATGACTGAGCGACTGAACTGAATTGAATCAAAATAAAAATTATCGATTAGACAGTTGGCCTTCTTTCTTCGACATTCAGTGTGTTTTACACTTAGAGCATAGCTAACTCGCACTCGCTACGTTTCAAGCGCTCCGTTGCCATATGCCGGTTAGGGGTTACCACTTGGTTCAGGGAAGCAGCGGAGGATTTTCAAAGCCAGAAAAGGCCCAACCCGGACGCTGTAGACGACGCACTTCTGCCGGACGGAACACTCTGGACCGAAATTGCGGCGGAACGGAAGTTGCGTGTATGCGCGCGCAGCCGCAGACGGACGAGCCGGGAGCTTGCTGATCAAGAGGACAATCCGCGGCTGGAAGCTGGGTTGTTGGGCTGCGGAAGGTGAGCGGCGTGCGTATAAGGTGGCCTGCGCCCTCGGCTGTGGCCCATGATTGGGGCTAGAGGGACCACGGTGCCCCGGGAATGCGCAGTGTCCAAGGGGAGAATGGGGCGGTGGTTATGGCGCGGATCCTAGAGTCAGACTCTGAGTATTCTCACCCTAGCTTCGCTGCCTATTCGTTTGTGACCTTGGACAAGTCACCTCTCTTCCCCTTGAACCTTAGCTTTGTCACCTGTGAAAAAGTGGGGGTGATAGAACCTGCCTCACATTTGCTGTGAAGATCGAATACGGTAATCCGTGGAAAGCGCCTAGCACCGCCTATCACGTTGTAATCACCCAGTAAAAGGTTTGGGATGCTTGATTGTTAGCTTATGTTGACAAGAGGCTATCGAAATCGTCGACATCGTTTTTGTCAACTACAAATTAATGTAGCGCCGCACAGAGGCGCCTACATTGTGCTATGTAAGCATTTTATTTGTATCACCACATTGCATCCTCACAAAAGACATGGAGATAGATGCTGTAATAGGTACTATTATTCCCATTTACATATGAGGAAATGGAAGGTCCCAAAACTTTGATTCCAGGTGCCCGAAGTTACCTGGTGAAGCAGTTGGGTCAGACGCTTACTCTTAAGACCTTAATCACAATGTTCTGTATCCGCCATCAGGGAAGTGGCCTTGCTGCAGTCCATGGTATCTCAAAGAGTCAGACACTGAAAAACAACAACAATATCACCAACAAAGGAGGTGTGGGCAGCAAAAGGTGTGGTTACTGAAGACTTACTGTATGCAAAGTTAGGTTTTGATACCATTAATTCTCAACAGAGTGGAATTGGTGACTCAGATAGGTATTTGACTTGCCCAGGGTCACACAAGTAAGGGGCAGAAACAGGTAACTTTAAAGCTCACACTGAAAGTCTGCTGTTCTCTGTCACTTGAAAGTAGGTTGGCATTGCTCCTAAGTGCTGGTAGCATGTACATTAGGTGATCAGATTGGAGAATTAACAAGCCCCATCTGTCTCATTTTACATGTACAGCACCTGCCATGTTACTAGAATGGGAGATACCAAGGATGTAGAAATGAATGAGATTTGTTTCCTGCTTTCAGGGACCTCTGGCTTATAAGGGATAAGCAGCAATTAACAGCAAGGTGTGATGAGTCTTGTGATAGTGAGAAGTGTTTGGGAACCCAGAGGAGGACCTCTAGACTTTGGCTGTGATGGCCTGAAAAGGCGTCCAAGAGGAAGTAAACTAAAAGTAGTGTAGGAGTTGATTAAGTCAGTCGAGATAAGATGTAACATCCAGAGAAGACAGCACGTGTAAAAGCTTAGAAGCTAGTGAAGATCAGGCACCCACTGTTTCTCACTCTTTCTCGAAATACTGTGTGCATTACAAATATGTACCTGAATTTTCATGCTTTCTTTCCTACACGGATCTGTGGATGGCCTACTGTATCTAGTATAGCACTTTACTTCCCTGCTTTTGTCATTCAACCTCGCTTTCTAACAGTTGCATCTTATTCCATTGTATGGATGTGGTATGACTTATATAACAGTCCCCTGTTGATGACGTTTAGATCTTTTCCACTTCTTTGCTGTTAGAAACACTGCTGCATCAAGTATCCTTAGGCATAGGTTATTTTGTATACGCAAGAGTCTATCTGTAGGATAAATACCTAGGAATGGAACTGCTTGGTCAAAGGTTTGTGTGTGTGTTTTCTTAATTTTTACTGGAATATAGTTGATTTACAATGTTGTGTTAGTTTCAGGTATAGAGCAAAGTGAATCAGTTATACATGTACATATATGCTCTCTTTTTAAATTTCTTTTCCCATATAGATCATTACAGAGTATTGAGTGGAGTTCCCTGTGCTATACAGTAGGTCCTTATTAATTATCTAGGAATTGTTATGTTTGTGATTTTGATGGAACGTGGCAAAATGGTCACTGTAAAGGTTGTGCCATCTTCTATGCCTCCCAGCCATGTGTGAGAGGGTCTGGGTGGGAAGTTTGAAGGCAGTAATGTGAAACTCTTGGAGGGTAGAAGGAATCACTGATCAGGCCTATGGTGCCCCCATGTCAGATACTTTCCTTTTGAAGGAAGACAGGAAGATGCTAAGTAGTTTTCACAGTGTGGGGAGGCAGTGTATCAGGGTGGTTAGGGGCACAGTCTTTGTAGTAATTGTCGTTGTTCAGTGGCATTTATGTCAGACTCTTTGCGACCACACGGACTACAGCATGCCAGGCCTCCCTGTCCCTCACCAGCTCCTGGAGTTTGCCCAAGTTCATGTTCATTGGATTGGTGGTGCCATCCAGCCATCTCATCCTCTGACACCCTTTTCTCCTTCTTCCCTTGGTCCTTCCCAGCATCAGAGACTTTTTGCAATGAGTTGTCTGTTCTCATCAGATGACCAAAATACTGGAGCTTCAGCTTCAGCTTTATGTTAATTCAGACCTTTATTTGGATCCCCACCCTGCTGCTTATTGGCTGTGGGAGCTTAGGTAAGTCCTTCACCCTCTCTGTGTCTATTTCCTCCTCTCTGAATGGGGATAATAATAGTGTCTGTTGCCTGTGTTACTCAAGATTGCTGTAAGGATTTAAAGAATTAATCACTTCAAGTCCTTGGAACTGTTCCTGGCTCAAGGTGCTACTTTGTTATTTTGTCAAGGCTTCTCATTTCATCTCTGTCACTCCTCTTAATTTTTATTAGAATATAGTTGATTTACAATGTTGTGTTAGTTTCAGGTATAGAGCAAAGTGAATCAGTTATACATGTACATATATGCTCTCTTTTTAAAATTCTTTTCCCATATAGATCATTACAGAGTATTGAGTGAGTCTATTTTTGAAAATAGACCGCCTGAATTTGCATCTCATCTCTAGCACTTTTTATGATATTTGTCAAGTTGCTTCAGTTTTTCCACCTTTAAAATATTATTAAGAGGACAGTATTATTAAGAGTATGTTCTTGGGTTTTTATGAGATTAAATGTATTAATATGTGTCAAATGCTTAGAGCAGTGCCCTGTGAATAGTGCTCAATAATTTTAGTGATGTCTGTCATCCTCTTGCAGACTGTGGGCTCCTTCAGTGCCATGCATCCTTTTCAGTGTGTTCTCCGAGCCCGGAGGTGTCTGAGGCGGGGGCCCTTGGCCTCTGTGTCCTGGCTGCTGCTCAGGACCTGCAGGGCACACAGCAGTGTCCCCAGCTCTGCATGTCCCAGTCCACAGAGGCAGCAGGAGGATGGAGTTTGGAAGGATTTCAGCTCCAGGCTGGCCACTGGACCGACTTTTCAGGATTTTTTAAGAAGTGCTTCAGTTCCTCCAGAGCAACCGTCCTCTTCAGAAGTGGAGGACCCACCCCCGTATCTCACCGTGGATGAACTTTTAGGGAGGCAGAGAAGAGGTTGGTTTAACTTTACTTCTCTTTGGACTTCCTGCTTTACTCCCTTTCAGTGCTCATGGCCTGATTCTTAACCGATCTTTTATAGACCTGGCTTTGGAGTTAACGGGGTTAACTCAGTAGAAGGTTGGGTTAACAGAGTAGAAAGGCTGCTAAGTTATGGAATCATCAGCCTCTACCAAGCAGCAATAATATAAAGAAACTTAACAGTTCTGATACACGCAAATTGCTGGTGGAAGTCCTGGGGAGTCCTCTCTTTGGTTACCTTTGGAAACCCTGCAATCTCTGTTCTGAGTTTTAGATCATCCTAAGTTACAAGGCAGGTTTTGCAATTGGTACTATAGAAAATCATTATGCTTATGCAGAGGTTTTCTTAGAAAACATAATGCACTCAGTTAAAATGTGTTAAAATTTGAAAAGACATCAAGAGACAACCAGACCTCTCCCCTTTTGCACTGTTTCAAAAAAAAGCTTCCGTTTATAACTCTTAATGATTTGGTTGCATTCATATGGTGCAAATTATTTGTAATATGCTATTTTCATTTAATATTCCTCCAAATACCAGTCTTCATAATTAAATTAAAAAGTTGTTGCAAAATACCACATGCTGTACCATGATGTTTTCCAATTGTTGGGACATTGGGTTGTTTCACAAATTTTTCTATTATAAATAACACGATTAAAAGTGCTTTTGTATGTATACACACACAGATACACATATTCACACGTATAGAGATAGTTTTGCTTCTTCAAAATTTTTTTTCTAGAGTAAATGTCTAGGCATTGAATTGGTAAATCGAGGAGCCTGTATACCTCACGACTTCTCAGATTTTTGTAGTCCTTTAAAATTTGTTATTCCCTTCTGTCTCTCGCTGACATAAGTTTGGTGTTTTCTCTTTTTAGACAAAGAAAGGAAGCCAAGGAATGTTTAGAAAATTTCCTGATTGTTTATTTTTTAAAAAATTACTGCTATTTTCTATTGGTTTTCATGTGATTGTCCTTCAGCTCTTAGCTCCATTTAGAATTTATTTGGGTTTGTGGATTAAGTGTGTTGGTGGGATAGGGATTGATAGAGGGATTTAGTTTGAAAGGGTTTGCTTGGGTGTGAAATTGATGTTCTTAAAACTTTGTGCAGATGTGTTTTATGTCATGTTAGCCATACTTACTTTCCTTTGATATGTTTGGAGTTACTTTAGGAAGTTGCCTCATTTTTATTTTGTGGCTTTATTGACCCTCTAGCCACAGCTGTTATCTCTAGAGGCTAGAGAACCTCATTCTGTATAACTATATTTCCTGAGTCTTAGGAGCATGTTTTCCCCACTTTTAAATGATCTGACTTATAGTTGGTGTGTGTATATAATGAAGTATTTCTTTTGTTCTGAAAGGCTTCATTATTAATAGTTTGGGGGTACATCTGGCAATTAATGGTATCTCTGAATTGAGGCATCAGGGGACTTAAGCGACTAACCAGGTGCCTCAGGTGTTTCTGGGGTGTTTGGGGAGGCAACCTTTTGAGACATGTGGTCCCTTTTTGTCTTCTTACCTGTGGAATTGCCCTCTCGTTGCAGTCTACCTTGAGACCTATGGCTGCCAGATGAATGTGAACGACACAGAGATAGCCTGGTCCATCTTACAGAAGAGTGGCTACCTGCGGACCAGTAACCTTCAGGAGGTATACACATTTCCCTCTTTCCCTGTTTCCTGGGCCTGGGCGAGATTCTGCATTTGTGCTGGTTCTTAGGTGGAGTTTCAGGAACAGGCTGTGGCCTTGTGAGAATGAGTTCCTTTGAGGGAAGTGAGGAGTATGGGACTGAGGTGTACTTCTGTTGCAGTTATTTTTGAAACTTTTATGGTGGTGCTCACCTCAGGCAAGGAACTAGGTTGAAAATGGGCTGCGAGGAGAAGGCAAATGGGGAGTTAGTGTTTAATGCCTATTGGTTTTAGTTGGGGAAGGTGAAATAGTTCTGGAGGTTGATGGTAGTGATGGTTGAACAACAGTGTGAGTGTACATAATGCTACTGAACTGTATACTTAAAAATGGTTAAAATGGTGAATTTTATGTTATGTGTGTTTCACCATAATCTGGGGGAAAATAATGGACTGTGGGCAGTGATTCTACAAGGCTGATTTTAAAGATCATAATTTTCCTTTTTTCCTTGCTCTCTACCCAGGCTGATGTGATTCTCCTCGTCACATGTTCGATCAGGTGGGAATTTATTCTTTACCTAGAGAGTGAATAAATTTTGTGTAAAATGCCAGAGCCAGCAGTGCCAGGGTGACCCAACCCGTGGAGATGAGGCAGCAGGTTTGCAGTTTTCCAAGTAAATATAGTACTGATAGAATGTCAGCATTTGCTGAGCATATACCTTGCGTCAGGTCCTGTGCTGAGCACTGTATGTGCACTGACTGATTCTCATGACAACCCTCTGAGGTAGGTGCTGTTATTGAACTCATTTTATCGATGAGGAAACCGAGAGTGTGCTGAGTCGCCCAACATTTCCTGGGGTTTTTCTTGCACATGTTTATGCTGTACCTCACATCATAAGGGCTAGGTCCAGTCAGTGGCTAGGGACAGAGTTCTTCTGACAGAGATGGGTGGCATCCATCACAAGTGAACATACCCTGCTTATTACTTTGTTCCTGTGTACATGGCATGTTAGTGTTGTTTCCTCAGCTGGCTGTATTATCAGTCAATCCAGCATTTTTGTTCTGAGGGTCTTGCAGGACATTGAACTAGGCGCTTTGGGAGATTCAGAAATGAACCTTTCCTCCATGGAGCCCGACTTTACGGAACTTAGTCTGATATGGGAACTAAGACATACGCAAATAGCTCTAACATCTGGCAGAAAGCACTAGTTAAAAAAAACAGTAAAAAGGAGAAATTGCTGAGTACAGGGAAAAGAATAGTTAAAGTGATAGGAGAACAAACTCTCCAACCAAGGAGAGTTCGGGAAGTCTTTGTGAAATAGGTTGTTTTTAAGTTTGGCTTAAAGGCTCGTCAGGATTTGCAGATGTGTAGGGAGGACTCATCTTAGGAATGGATTTGGCTGCACTGTTTGTGAAATGTTAGCTCCTGACCAGGGATCAAACCTGTGCCCTCGGCAGTGAAAGCTTGGAGTCCTGGCCCCTGGACCACCAGGGAATTCCCATTCCCCCCGTTGTCATGCTGTTTTAGGTTGCTCTGTAGTTGATTTTCAGGTTCAGGTCTACCTTTTTTGATCTTTGTAGGGAGAAGGCTGAACAGACCATCTGGAATCGTTTACATCAACTCAAATCCCTGAAGTCCAAACGTCTCCGCTCCCGAGTGCCTCTGAGGATTGGGATTCTAGGTATCTGGTAATTTGCAGGTTTTGTGAGCTTTTTGAGACTTGGGCACTGTGTAGCTTCATACGCTAGAGTTTCCCTTAGATGCTAGATTCTCAGTCTTATACATCCCATTCAGCCCTTGTACTTAATGTCAGAAGCTATAGAATTAAATGAGATGAAGCTCATAAAAGGGCTTTTCTTAGTGCCTGGAAAATAACAGGTACTCAGCAAGTGATCTGTCCTTCCTAGTCTAATGTGGCTTGTGGTAGCACAGAGTAATGGATAGGAGAGAGTTTGGAGTCTGAAGGGACAGTTTGAATTTATCAGGTAGATCTCTTTCATCTTGACTCCTAAAACATGCCCAAGTGAAGATCCAGCTATGCACTGACCAATATGATAGCCACTAGTCACATGTGGTCATTTAAATTTAATTACACTTAAATAATATTAAAAATGCATTTCTTCAGTCTCACTAGCCACATATTGACTGCTTATTAGTCACACTTGACTAGTAGCTGCCAGTTTGAACAGCATAGATAAAGCACATTTCCTTCATCTTTAGACAGTTCTATTGGGCAGCTCTGATCTAGAGAGCTGGGAGGCATATTTCAAAAATAAATATTCGGTACCTTTGTGGTCCCAGAATTTAGTCAATGTATTTAACCTTAAAAATAGATTGTGTCCATTGTGGAATAGTTAAGTCCTCTTGATGATGGATCAAAACAAAGGTTGGAGCTTATTCTTTTACACAGATTAATGTACTAAGTGAAGCAGAAAGATGGACGGATTAGCTAGGATGTTTTGTTCCATTTCAATTCCTTCATCATAGGACTTACATATATCTGTTTGGAGTGTTAGAAATCTCCAAAATAGTTTGTTTTTTAAATTGTAGTAAAGTATATGTAACATAAAAAGGTTTACCTTTTGAACCTCTTCCAGAGGCACAGTTAGTTCAGTGGTATACAGTATAGTCACATGGTTGTGCACACATTACCACCATCCCTTTCCAGAACTTTTTCTTCTTCCCAAGCTGAAACTCCATACCAATTAGGTAATGACTCTCCCGTTCCTCCCTCAGTTCAGTTGCTGGCAGCTGCCATTCTGCTCTCTGCCTTGATGAATTTTAGTGCTCTGGGTACTTCATAGAAATGGAATCATACGGTATTTTTGTAACTGGCTTAGCACAATGTCCTCAAAGTTCATCCAGGTGGTAGTATGTATCAGAATTTCCTTCCTTTTTAAGGCTGAGTAATATTCCATTGTATGTATGACATCTGTTTATGGACATAGGTTGCTTTCACTCTTTGGCTATTGTGAATGATGCTGCTATAAACATGATTATACAATCAAGAATTGTTCTTAAATGTTTTTAAAGGGTATTATTAAGAAAATGGACTTTCAAATTCTATTTTTTTACTAATGGCGATGGTTTTCTTGGTTATGGAAGATGCCAGCATAGATGATAACTCATTTTTTACAGGTTTTGATAAGTATTATGGGTGATAGGAGGAGTTCCCAGGTGGGTAAAGCACTCACCTACCAATGTAGGAGATACAAGAGGTGTGGGTTTGATCCCTGGGTTGGGAGGATTCCCTGAAGGAGGGCATCACAACCCACTCTAGTATTCTTGCCTGGAGAACCCCATGGACAGAGGAGCTTGGTGGGCTACAGTCCATGGAGTCACTGAGTTGAACACGACTGAGCGACTGAGCACACACGTACACATGGGCAACAAGAAAGAAAAAGAGTGTAAGGGCAGTTGTATATAGGTGAATTTTATTTAAAAAAATAAGTTTTGGACACAAAATAGTTTTTATTTATAGTACCAAGTAATTTTCAATTGAAAAAAGAGATGGTTCATGTCCAGAAATGTTTTTGGATGGTGGTTTAATTTTTGTCGGGCACGTAATTGAATTGCTGTAGAGCCCTTTTCCTGGTTTTCTTATATAGAAATACGCAGGTTCCAGAGGTATAGAGTGTTGGGCAAATTTAAGGAGTGATGCTAAATTCCTGGAGAAGTTTCTATGCTTTCACCTTTGATCCACCTGGAGAGAATGTGTACTGGAAAGAAGTTGTGAGACCAGATGAATTTGGGAACAGGTCTCAGCGTATTTGTTTTCCCTCCCAGGCTGCATGGCTGAGAGACTGAAGGAGGAGATCCTCAACAGGGAGAAAATGGTAGATATTTTGGCTGGCCCAGATGCCTACAGGGACCTTCCTCAATTGCTGGCTGTTGCTGAGTCAGGCCAGCAAGCTGCCAATGTGCTGCTGTCTCTGGATGAGACCTATGCTGACGTCATGCCAGTCCAGACGAGCCCCAGTGCTACCTCTGCCTTCGTGTGAGTCACTGACCAGGAGATGGGGAGTCAGCTTCTCTTTCCTTACTTTTAAAGTAACATCTTACCTTTATTACATTAAAAAATAATGCACATAGTAAAACTAAAGACAAAAAATGGTATAGTAAGACTCCTCAGAACTCTCATCCTCAGTCTTCTAGACTAACTCTGAGGCAGCCGTGTTTGCAGTTCCTTATATAATCCTTTCAGAAGTATTCTTTGCACATGCATTCATATATATTATATGGACTCTTTTCTACCCTCCCGTCTCTTACTTTTTCTACTTAAGAAAATGTTTTGGGCTTAACTGATCCTTTTGTCCATCCCTTAATCTTTTAACTTAAAAGATCTGATGACAAAATAGTTCATATTTGTTGAAGAATATGTGGAAAGATAGAAAAACATAGAGAAGTGAGTAAGAATTATTTACACGTTTTACCACCTAATGATAAACACTATTATCATTTTGGTGTATATCATTCTATTCTTTCCTCTGTGTTTGCGTGTGTATGCTTTGTATGTATTTATTCATAAAAATTGGCTCTTGATATACTTGGTTTTATACGTTTTCTTATTTAAAATGATGAACATTTGTTAGGAAATTTTTTGTAACAGATTGGCGAATAGGCTTATAGCCTGTTCTTGTAAATAAAGTTTTATTGTAATACAGTCATGCTCATTTGTTTACGTATTGCCTGTGACTGCTTTTGCCACTACAGTATTAGTATGGTTTATAAAACCTAAAATATTAACTATCTGGATTTTTTACAGAAAAAGTTTGCAACCTCTCATTTTAATGGCTATCCAATACTCTGTTGTTGGAATGCTTAATAAAAAAATTAATAGCTAATATTTATTCGAGTTCTTCAGTGAACATCTTCAATACATAGCTATCCATAATTGTTTCCCTAAGATAAGTTGAGGCTTTCATATATAGGACACAAATGAAAGAGAGTGATGTAGCTTAGATACTTGGCATTTGGATCAGGAATGAGTGAGAGATGCAGAACCTTACATTTTAAATCCAGGTCTCTACTCGTTATGTACTCTTTGGTAATATTTATTTTTTCTGATCTGGATTTAAGGAATTCAAAAATATGTAAATATGAACAGTAGAAAGTCCAAATGTGCAAGCTCTGTACCCCTCCTCCACTGCTGTGCTTCCCTGGGGTAACCACAGTACAGTTACAGTTTGGTTTACATCCTGTGATTATCAGATAATAATTTTTTTTTTGGCCATGTCATGTTTCTTGTGGGATCTCAGTTCCCTGAGCAGGGATTGAACCCAGGCCATGGCAGTGAAAGCCTGTAATCCTAACCACTAGGCCACCAGGGAACTCCCAACTAATAGTTTTTAAAGATAAAAATGTCTGCTTTGTTGCTTCTTAGATCTCAGATTGGTCCTGTGTGAGCATGTTGCCAAGAGAATTCAGAGCTAAAGGATAAATGCCAAGGGAGCTGTGACCTTCTCTTTGGGTTGGACCAGATCGTCCTGCTCCTTTACTGAGTTCTGGCGCTTTCCTCCCCAGGTCGATCATGCGAGGCTGTGACAACATGTGCAGCTACTGCATCGTTCCTTTCACACGTGGCCGGGAGAGGAGTCGGCCTGTTGCCTCCATTCTGGAGGAAGTGAGGAAGCTTTCTGAGCAGGTGAGAAGTCTTCCAGCCCTTCTGGCTGTGAGTGTGTTTGTTGGAGGATGAGGACAACTTTTCTGTAGTTTTACAGCCTGTGCTGTCTCTCAGCTGTACATGTTTAGAACCATACCTGACCAGAAAGAAATTCCTGGGTGTACATCTTGGGTTGCTGCCCACAAAGTTTAGGCAGATCCACAGAGAGGTTTCCTTAGGAGGGAGTACAGTAGAATGGAGAGAGCATGAATGAAGTGATTTTGAATTCGGGCTCCACCATTCTCTGGCTTGATGTGTGTGTAGAGAGAACAGATGTGTGAATGTGAATGATAAAGAAATGAGGCACAGTGTTAACAATTACTGAGTCTGGGCAAGTAGTTTATGGGAGTTTTTTATACCATCTCAGTTTTTCTGTAAGTTTGAAATTATGTCAAAATAAAATAATAAAAAATAGTCTTTATAGCCACCATTTTTCTTTTACTTTCTGAAATTTTACAGTGTAGATTTTCAAACACAGACAAGTTGAAAGATTAATAAACATGATTATTGACATTTTGTCGTATGTTTTTTATCTGCCTATCTCTGCAGATATATAAATATACTTTTTTCTGAACCATTTGAGAGTAAGTAGTAGTCATCAGGCCCTTTTGCCCTGCATCTGTCAGTATGCATCTTCTCAGAAGGAAGAATTTTTCCCTTCATAACCATAATACCATTATCATAAGTAGGAAACAGTTAACTAGTATATTCTAACATGTAGCCCATATTCAGAATATCTTAATTATCCAAAAATGTTTTATTACTGTTCTATTTTTAAGCCAAAATCCCATTAAGATTTATATAGTTTCATTTGATTGTATATAATATTTCTTCAATCTCTCTTAACCTAAAACAGTCCTTTCACTTTTTTGTTTTTTGTCTTAAACGATGCATTAGACATATCTCCATTTGTTTGTTTCCTCATGTTGTTATTTAAAATATTCCCCTGAATTGTGGTAAACTGAAAGTTAGGTGTAAAAGCTTGATTGGATTTAGACTAAATATTTTTGGCAACAATACTGCATAGATAATGATTATATAACATTCAAAGGACAGAATGGTATCATAATTTGATTTTTGGTGTTTTAAATTAGCTGTTATTTTTGAATATTGGGTTTGCATCCAGCTTTTTTGCTATTTTTAAAAATGCTTTGAAGATTTTTACATATGGTTTTATCCTGAAGTTCAGTTCTTTGGACATGATGCCCAAGATGAAATTATTGAGTTAAAGAGGGAGTATATTTATGGATGACTCTTGGCAGGTTTAGCTAATTTTAGTTGGAGATTTGGCATAACGCTGCCAAACAAGTTTTAAAATTGCTTCCAATATATTTATATTTTCTTTTTCAGGGGCTGAAAGAAGTGACACTCCTTGGTCAGAATGTTAATAGTTTTAGGGACAATTCAGAGGTCCAGTTCAACAATGCAGTGTCCACCAACCTCAGCCGTGGCTTTTCCACCAACTATAAAGCCAAGCAGGGAGGCCTTCGTTTTGCTCACCTTCTGGATCAGGTGTCCAGAATAGATCCCGAAATGAGGATTCGTTTCACCTCTCCCCACCCTAAGGACTTCCCTGATGAGGTGAGTATTGATAGTTTACTGTGCCAGATTGACATCAGTGTCCCTAAGAATGCCAAAGGTTGGAGCCAGTAGGGTGTGGCAGAGGCATCTGTCCTCAGAAGTCGGGGGATCCTGAGGTGTGTTACTGTATTGCCCTCTGAATCTACCCCCTTATGGAAAGATTTGAAGTCCACCAAGGTGGAGGAAGGTGTAGGATTGATAGTGAGGCCATCAGTGGACCGTGAGGGCTGTGCAGAGAGGTTTTATTACAAGATGGTATGGGGAGGGCAGGTAGGGAGGCAATGTGATGCAGCAGCAAACAGTTTAGACTTTGGCCTCAGACAGAGCTGAGTTCAGTCCTGGCTCTTCCACTGCTTTACCAGTTCAGTTCAGTTGCTCAGTCTTGTCCGAGTCTTTGCAGCCCCATGGACGGCAGCACGCCAGGCTTCCCTGTCTGTCACTAACTCTTTACCAGTAGAGATGACCTTTTCAACTTGTCATCTTCATTTGTAAAATAGTTAATAATCACTGCCTGCTTTGCATTGTTGGGAAAGTTTTTTGTTTTGGGGAAATGTCTGTCTTTTGGCCCCACCCCTACTTTTTCCCCTCTGAAATATTTGTCTTATTGAGTTGTGAACATTCTTTATGTACTCTTGGTAAGAATCATTTGTCAATACATTTTTTCAAGTATTTTCTCCTAGTTTTAGTTTCTTGATTGTATCTTTTAAAGGGGCTAATTAGTTTATAAGCTAGGTGAGACAAATGCTGCTTTTCCTTTCTGGTCTGTGTTGGCACTGTCCTTGTATAGCCTCGTGACCTGAATCTGACCTCTGCTTGCTTTCTTCACTCTTTAAAAGTAGTAAAAGTAGAGAGATACCATCAGGTGAAATGTCTGGGACAGACGGAACATGGCTTGAGCTAAAGTAAAGAATTTGGGTGGTTTATATATTTGGTTTTGTCAGCCTCTTAATTCTTAAAAATTAACCTTGGTGGAGAAACAGTGGGAGTGGTATTCCTTTCTGTGATTCTTTGGTGAGATTTTGATGACCTTTAATGTGTTATATTTGACCAGGTTCTGCAACTGATTCGTGAGAGGGACAACATCTGTAAACAGATCCACCTACCAGCCCAGAGTGGAAGCAGCCGTGTATTGGAGGCCATGCGGAGGGGGTCAGATTTGCTTGGGGAGGGGCGTTCCATACCAATCCATGTTTAAGGACCAAGCAATGTCTAAGAACCTAGGATAGTGTGTGGCACATGGTAGCTGATCAGTAAAGATTTATCACATGAGTAAACTGATGGACTTTATAACTTGCTTTGTTCATTCTATAAGTATAGACTGAGGATTGGATCACTCATTTGTTTAGCATGTGTCTCATTAAGCACCTACTGTGTGGCACACTGAGACTTTTAATCTTTATAGCTTCTGTGTGTTTACTTACTCTGGAAATAGTATAGCAAAGATAAGACTGAAAGGAGAAAGTGACAGATGACACTGTATAGAACTAGTGATTTACCTTATATTCCACTTATATTCCACATTGGCAAAGAATCTTAGAAATATTAAGTATTAATTTGTCTTCATTTCTTAGTTACATAAAAATAGCTATTTAAAATTACATTCTTGAATTAAAATTTTATAGGCTCTGGATTAGGTTACAGTACAGGATTTGGATCTGAAGGGCTCTTTAGAATATTTTAACTTATTCTTGTACTGTCCTGTGTGAATGTAAAGTGATTATGTGAAGTAATTCATAGTATTATCTTCTTATAGCATTCATTTAAAGAAGATTGGTTCATTTGAGCTTTTTCTTTTTGTTTTTTTATTGCAGGTATTCAAGAGAAGCTTATGTGGAATTAATTCATCATATCAGAGAATCTATCCCAGGTACATTTAAGAAACATATTTTGCTGGGCATGTTACTTCACCAGTGACCCCCAGTCTTTTTGGTTGGATACAGGCAACACTTATGGAAGTACATGGTGTCGCCTTCAACACTTCTTTTACTGTTCTTCATTTCTCTCTTTCTCTTACTTCTTTCTGACCAAATATCTTGGTCTTGCTAGAAATACTCAGAGATATGAATTAGCTTGTGGCCTCAATCTAAAGAGATTCCTTTTCTAGAGTTTTTATGTTTCTGAACATGAGAGAGACCTTGTTTCTGCTCGTTAGCAGCAAAGTTATGGTCTAAATTAGTTCTGATTTTGGAACAATTGATATCTTTTTTTTTAAACTTCTGTTTTGTACTGGGGCCAGTTAACAGTGTTGTGGTAGTTTCTGGTGAACAGTGAAGGATTCAGCCGTATGTGTATATATATATGTGTTCTCCCTCGAACCCATCCCATCTAGGCTGCCAAGGACATTGAACAGAGTTCTATGTGCTCTACAGTAGGTCCTTGTTGGATACCCCTTTACTCTGTAGTTTTTTAGATCTGTTGACGGTGTCTACATTGTTTTACAAATTTCTAATTACTGTAATGTGTTCTTCACTAAAACTTCCATTTGGATGGGACAGGATAGTGTGGACGTTCTCTGGGCTGTAGTTTCCTCTTCTATAATGTGGAACTAATAGTACTCACCTTATTGGATTATTAGGATAATTAAAGTGTGTTGGAATGTTGTGTTTCATTTCAAAAGTTTATGTTTGTATGAGGTACTCAAAACATTCTGCATGATAGATCACATGCTGGGCCACAAAGCAAACCTCAGTAAATTTAAGAAAATTTAAATCATATCAAGCATCTTTTTCAGCCACAACTCTATGAAATTAGAAATCAGCTACAAGAAAAAAATTGTAAAAAACCCAAACATGTGGAGGCTAAACAATGTTACTAAACAACCAGTGGATCACCAAAGAAATCAAAGAGGAAATCAGAAAATTCCTAGAGACAAATGAAAATGAAAACATGATGATCCAAAATCTGTGGGACGCAGTGAAAGCAATTCTAAGAGGGGAGTTTGTAGCAATACAATCTTATCTCAAGAAATAAGAAAAATCTCAATGAAATAACCTAACCTTATATCAAAAGCAGCTAGAAAAAGAAGAACAAACAAAACCCAAAGTTAGAAAGAAAGAAATCATAAAGATCAGAGCAGAAATAAATAGAGACAAAGAAAGCAATAGAAAGGACCAACGAAACTAAAAGCTGATTCTTTGAAAAGATAAACAAAAATAAACCTTTAACCAGACTTATCAAAGAAAAAAGGGAAAGAGCTCATTAAAAAAAATTAGAAATGAAAAGGAGAAGTTACAGCTGACACCACAGAGATAGAAAGGATCATGAGATTTCTTTAAGCAACTGTATACCAGTAAAATGGACAGCCTAGAAGAAATGGACACATTCTTAGAAAGGTAAAATCTTCCAAGACTGAACCAGAAAGAAAGAAAATATAAACAGACCAGTCATAAGTAGTGAAATTGAACTGAGATTAAAAAACTTCCAACTAAAGTCCAGGACCAGATGGCTCCACAGATGAATTTTATCACACATTTAAGAGAAGAATTAACACCTATCCTGAAACTAGTACAAAAATTGCAGAGGAAGGAATGTGCCCAAACTCATTCTATGAGGCACCATCACCCTGATATCAAAACCAGAGAAGAAAAGACACCACCAGAAAAGAAAATTATAGGCCAGTATCACTGACAAACATAGATGCAGAAATCATCAATAAAATAAGAGCAAACTGAATCCAGTAATACATCGAAAGGATCATATACCATGATCAAATCGGATTTATCCCAGGGATGCAAGGATTTTTCAGTATCTGCAAATCAGTGTGAAACACCACACAAATTGAAGAGTAAAAACCATATTATGTCAATAGATGTGGAAAAAAAGCTTTTGACAAAACTGAAACAACTATTACTATAAAAACTCTCCAGAAAGTGGGCATAGAGAGAACCTTCCTCAACATAACAAAGGCCTATATGACAAACCCAGAACTAACATACTCAAGAGTGAAAAGCTGAAAGCATTTCCTCTAAGATCAGGAACAAAACACTTTTATTCGACATAGTTTTGAAAGTCCTAGCTGTGGCAATCAGAGATGGAAAAAGAAGAAATCCAGATTGGAAAAGAAGAAGTAAAACTGTCACTGTTTGCAGATGACATGATACTATATATAAAAATCCTAAAGATGCTACCAGAAAACTACTAGAGCTTATCAATGAATTCAGTGAAGTTTCAGGATACAGAATTAATATACAGAAATCTCTTGCATTTCTATACACTAAGAACAAAAAGATCAGAAAGAGAAATGAAACAATTTCATTTATCACTGTATTGAAAAGAGGAAAATACCCAGGAAAATACTCCTACATAAGGAGGCAAAAGACCTGTACTCTGAAAAGCATAAAACATTGATGAAAGAAGTTGAAGTGATACTAACAGTTGGAAAGATACACCATGTTCTTAGATTGGAAGAATAGTATTGTCAAAACAACTGTACTACCCAAGGCGATCTACCGATTCAGTGCAATCCTTATCAAAAGTGCAATCTATCAAATTACCAATGACATTTTTCACAGAACCAGAACAAATAGTTTTAAATTTATTTGGAAACAGAAAGACCCCGAATAGCCAAAGCAATCCTGAGAAAGAAAAACAGAGCTGGAGGAATCAGGCTCCCTGGCTTTAGACCATACTACAAAGCTATAGTCACCAAAACAGTATGGTTCTGGCACAGAAACAGAAATAATAGATCAATGGAACAGAACAGAAAACTCCAAAATAGACCCACACACCTTTCGTCAGTTAATGTATGACAAAGGAGGCAAGAATATACAGTGGAGAAAAGACAATTTCTTCAATAAATGGTTCTGGGAATATTGGACAACTATATGTTAAGTTAGTATATAAACTGAATTTTAAATCATAGCTACGCTCAGACACATATTTATTAGGAACCATTACAGTCAACACATTCTTGCCAACAAGGTGTTTCTTTGTTCCTATAGCATAAAAATCCATGCTTTAGGATTCGATGAACTCTTGGAAAGCATTTTCTGCCTCCTGTTGGTTTTGGAAATGTTTTCTCTGCAAAGTTGTCAAGATGCTTGAAGAAGTGGTAGTTGGTTGGCGAGAGGTCACATGAATATGGCAGATTAGGCAAAACTTTGTAGCACAACTTTTGAAGTGTTAGTTGTCTCATATGCAGTTAGGTTTTCTTGTGGAGAAGAATCAGGCCCATTCTGTTGACCAATACTGGCTGTAGGCATTGCAGTTTTTGGTGCATCTCATCAGTTTGCTGAGCATACTTCTCAGATGTAATGATTTTGCTGGGCTTCAGAAAGTTGTAGTGAATCAGACTGGCAGCAGACCACCAAACAGTGACCATGACTTTTTTGGGTACAAGTTTGGCTTGGGGAAGTGCTTTGGAGCTTCCTTTTGATCCAGCCACTGAGCTGGTCATCTTTTGTATACGATCCACTTTTTGTCACATATCACAGTCTGATCAAGAAATGGTTCGGCATTGTTGTGTAGAATAAGAGAAGACAACACTTCAGAACAATGGTTTTTTAATTTCAGGTCAGCTCATGAAGCACCCACCTGTCGAACTTTTTCACCTTTCCAATTTGCTTCAAATCCTGAATAACCATAGACTGGTCAGTGTTGAGTTCCTCAGCAACTTCTCATGAAGTTGTAAGAGGATCAGCTTCGATGATTACTCTAAGTTGTCGTTGTCAACTTCTGATAGCCATCCACCATGCTTCTCATCTTCAAGGCTCTCGTCTCCTCTGCAGAACTTCATAACCACCACTCCTTTGTACATTTGGTAGCAGTTCCTGTGCCAAATGTGTTGTTGATGTTGTGAGTTGCCTCTGCTGCTTTATGAGCCATTTTGAACTCAAATAAGAAAATTGCTTGAATTTGTTTTTTGGTCTAACATCATTTCCATAGTCTAAAATAAATATAAACTTTTATATAAATAAAATTTTTATATAATATAAAAATTTAAAATAAAAATATATTAAAAAATTAAATTTATTTAAAATTTATTTAAATTTAAAAATTTATTTTAAAATATATTTTTATATTTTTAAAATATAAAATTTTTATATATAAACTTTTATATAAATATAAACTTTTTTAAGTCTAAAAAAAAATAAAAATAAAAAATATAAAGTAATAAGTCATTAGCCCAAAAAACATAAAGCAAGAAATGCACATTAGAATTATTTGTAACGTCCACATTTATATAGAATGTATTCATGTCAGACAGCAAATTCAAAAACTGCAGTTACTTTTGTACCAACTAATATAAAAAAATGAAATTAGAACATTCTCTGACACCATCCATAAAAATAAACCAAAAATGGATTAAAGATCTAAATGTAAGACCAGATACTATAAAACTTGTAGAGGGAAACATAGGCAGAACACTCTGTGATATAAATTATAGCAATATATATATATTTTTTTGCATACTGCTTGGCCTGCAGGATCTTAGTTTCTCAGTCAGGGGTTGAACCTGGGCTGTTGCAGTGAAAGCACCAAGTTCTAACCACTGGACTGCCAGGGAATTCCCACAGCATTACTTTTTGGATCTACCTCCTAGAGTAATGAAAATAAAAAATAAACAGATGAGACCTAGTTAAACTTAAAAGCCTTTGCACAGCAAAGGAAACCATAAACAAAACAAAAAGGCAACCCACAGGATGGAAGAAAATATTTGCAAATGAAGTGGCCAAGAGGGGATTAATCTCCAAAATGGACAAACAGCTTGTGCAGCTCAGTATCAAAAAACAAACAGCCTAGTCAGAAAATGGGCAGAATACATAAATAGACATTTCTCCAAAGAGGACATACAAATGGCCAGAAAGCATATAAAAAGGTGCTCAAACATCGCTAATTATTAGAGAAATGCAGAGGGAAACTACAATGAGGTATCTCCTTACACTAGTCAGAATGGCCATCATCAAAAAGTCTTCAAACAGTGAATCTTCAAGAGAGTGTGGAGAATAGGGAACCCTCCTGAACTGTTGATGGGAATGGAAATTGGTGTAACTACTATGGAGAACAGTATGGAGGTTCCTTAAAAAACTAGGTATTAAGTTGCTTCAGTTGTGTCCGACTCTGTGTGATCCCATGACGGCAGCCTACCAGGCTCCCCCATCCCTGGGATTCTCCAGGCAAGAACACTGGAGTGGGTTGCCATTTCCTTCTCCAATGCATGAAAATGAAAAGTGAAAGTGAAGTCGCTCAGTCGTGTCCGACTCTTTGTGACCCCATGGACTGCGGCCTACCAGGCTCCTCCGCCCATGGGGTTTTCCAGGCAAGAGTACTGGAGTGGGGTGCCATTGCCTTCTCCAATAGAACTATCATATGATCCAGCAATCCTACTTGTGGGCATGTATCTGGAAAAAAAAACATAATCCAAAAAGATAAGTGCATCCCAGTGTTCATTGCAGCACTATTTATAATAGTCAAGACATGGAAGCACCCTAAATGTCTCATTCCTTGATGGAGGAATGGCTGAAGATGTGGTGTGTATACACACACACACACAAACGCACACACACACATACTGGAATATTACTCTGCCATAAAAATAATGAAATAATGCCATTTGCAGCAACGTGGATAGTCTGAGAGATTACCATGCTAAAGTAAGTCAGAGAGACAAAGACAAATATATGGTATCACTTATATACGGAATCTAAAAAGGTGACACAGATGAACTCATGAAACAGAAACAGATTCACAGGCTTTGAAAACAAACGTACGTTTACCAAAGAGGAAAAGTGGTGGGGAGAGTTATACTGAGTTTGGGATTAACATATACACACTACTGTATATAAAACAGATAGCAACAAGGACCCACTCTATAGCACAGTGATCTCAATATTGTGTAATAACCCATATTGGAAAACAGTCTGAACAAGAGTAGAAATATGTATGTGCATAACTGAATCACTTTGCTCTACACCTAAAGCTGACAACATTGTAAATCAGCTATACCCCAATATAAAAGATTAAAAAAAGTAAAAGCAGGACAGATTTGAAAATATGGACTCCTACTGTGTCTCTGTCCCTCAATCCAATGTTTGAAGTGAAAAATACCTTTTCTGATATGAAGCTGAGGGGAATGTAGACTGAGAAGCCAGGCTTTGGCTTGGGAATCTTGTCGATGAGCAGTCATGTCCCTCCTGGCTCTGTATTGATTGTTCTGTTTCACTTGCCACGTGGGTTAAATAGCTCCGGGAAGGCTGTATAGTCACTAGCCCTCCCTCTGAAATCTCCGAGTGCCACGGCCTCTCTCGAAGGTAAGCTGTGACAGTGACATGCTGTCATTTGTCGTGTGTCACAGGTGTGAGCCTCAGCAGTGATTTCATTGCTGGCTTTTGTGGTGAGACGGAGGAAGATCACCTTCAGACAGTGTCCTTGCTTCGGGAAGTTCAGTACAACATAGGCTTCCTCTTTGCCTATAGCATGAGACAGGTGAGTCCTGGACTTGGGGGAAGAGCTCATTCTAATTATGAGACATCATTCCTGACCAGTTTCTGATTGATTGTGAACTGCTGGAAGAAAAGAAAGTGACAGCAAGGCTTTGCTTGAGAAACCACAGGGATCTTACATTCATTATTTTTTTTCTAATAAACCTATTTACTCTTTTACACAGTTCAGCAATTTGAGATGAAAAACAACTTCTTCTGCTAGTATTCCTCTTTATTAGAATATTTAAAAAAATTAATTGGTTAATTAACTTTTGGCTGTGCTGGGTCTTTGTTGCTGCACGGGCTTTTCTGTAGTTGTGGTGAGCAGAGTCTACCCCCTGGTTGACTTGCACAGGCTTCTCACTGTATAGCATGGACTCTTAGAGTGTCTGGAGTTGCAGACCCCGGGTTCCAGAGCACAGGCTCAGTAGTTGTGACACATGGGCTTAGTTGTCTCGTGTCATGTGGGATCTTTTGGATCAGGGATTGAACCTGTGTCTGTTTTATTGGCAGGCAATTTTTTATCACTGAGTCCACCCTTTATTAGAATATTTAGAAGTATTGTTTAGAATTTGAAAGTGCAAGGAGGGACACTGTTCTCTTTAAAAGAAACTGCAAATCCTTTACTAACATGCAGAACTTTTTTGGCCTACAGATGTGATTTGTTTTATGGAAGCTCCGTGTTGCCCTCCCAGCCATACTCAACCATTAAAAAAGATATTTATTAGTGTTTATATACTTGGTTGCGTTAGGTCTTGGTTGTGGCACATGGGATCTTTGTTGCGGAACATGAACTCTCTCGTTGTGGCTCACATGCTCAGTAGTTGTGGCACTCAGGCTTAGTTGCTCTTCGGCGTGTGGGATCTTAGTTCTCTGACCAGGAATTGAACCTATGTCCCTTGCATTGCAGGGAGGATTCTTAACCACTGGACCACCAGGGAAGTCTCATCCTCAGCCATTTTTAATTTCCATTTTTCTAGGCCAAGTGAACCCACTGATATCTGCTTCAGAGTTTCTCTTATAAAACAATTCCCAGGAAAACAAAGCAGAAGGAGATGAGAAAGAAAGGGGCGAGTAATGTGTATTTCTTGCAGAGAGGAGTAGTCTTGGTTGCCTGCTATTTTCTTGATAGCAGGAATGAATTGCTTGGGTCTCTTATCATCTTCCCAGTCACCTCAGGGGTCACTTGATTTGTGTTCGGGCTGGAGACTGACGGACTTCCATGGCCAGGGAAAAGCTGTCTGATGAATGATTGAGCTGTGAATGTCACTCAGCTGTCTCTCATCAGCCAAGCGAATTCATGTCTTTTAAAGCCCACTGCCAAGGTTTCTATAGACAGTGTACGTGGGCCAGTGTGTGTATTGATGCCTCTTACAGATTGTTTCAGGATAAAGCATCAGAGGAGCTGTTGGCTTCCAATTTGCTTCATATCAGAAGTCACAAATATGCAAGAGAGATTTCTCTTTAACTCTAGAGTTGGAGATGAGTTTTCAGTGTGTGGTAGAAGCATGTCCTACAGGCATTGCTTATAAATGTTGATTTAGGAATCTGTTTAATAATTCCTAGATTAGAGTGAAAGTCATAGAGACTTCATCAAGTAGCATAGTGGGTAAGAACAAACAGTCAAATTGTGCCTCTACCATTTAATGGCTATGTGACCTTGGAAAAAGTCTTTGCTTTCTTCATCTGTGAAAGGGAATAATGTTAATACCAACCTGATCAGATTATTTTGAAGCAATATATTAGCTCAATTAAATATATATAAAGCACTTAAAATAGTGCTATATAGTAGTTGAGTGCACAACAGAGGTAAATTATTATTGTTAATAATAAGACAGAATTAGAGTAAGCTCTGTGAAATAATTCTGTTTTAGAATTGTCTACCAGTTCTGCATTTCCCTCTGGATTTGGTAGTTCTCTTAGAGCATTAGAGTTAGGCAGATTGGTTTGAATGTCCAGACTCTGGTGTATAGACTTCCCTCTTGTTTAGTTCTGTGGTTCTCCAGCTCTATTATGAGCTTGTGTTAATAAAGATACGTGTAAACGTGTGTATGTATATATTTATATATAAAGATGTATGTACACTATGATTTTGGATGATTTAAAAGTTTTTCAAGGATAACTTTTCTTTTATCTTTTGACTAGGTAATACATGTGCATGGTATAGAATTCAAAACATCAAAGTAGTGTGCAGCGCAAAGTAGTTGTTTTTTCTTCCTAGATTGCCTGGTTTTTCAGTTCCTTCTCTGAAGGCAACTGCTCTTAGCAACTTACTGTGTAACCTTCTGGAGATATTTCGTGTATTTATAAGTATATTTATATGTATTGTTTCTACAGCAAACTCGCTATACATGATGATCTGTACCTTGCTTATTTCTGTTCAGAGTATATTTTGGAGAGCAATCATAACTATATATACAGAGCTATCTCATTCTTTTTCACAGCTGTGTAATATTCCATTGTGTAGATAAACCATAATTTATTTCACAGGTTACTTATTGATAAACATTTACTTGCTTTGCATCTTGTGTCTTTATAAAACTGCTGCTCAGAAACCTGGTACATGAATTATTTAATATATGTGTGCTATAAAAGTATCAAGAACAATTTTTGAGTCTATGGTTTTCATATGCTAAATTTAGAGTTTAACCCTTATAAAAATATGACTATTGCACTGTTACCTTTTTCTCTTAGAAGGCCTCTGAACTAGAGAACCGTCATGGTGTGGCTTGAGTTCCTGTAGATGTGTCTGTAAATTGCAGATTGGATGAGCATGTCTGCCTTAAAAATGGACTCTACAAGTCCTTGGTGACCTCCATCTCTCTTTTTTCAAATAGAAAACACGGGCGTATCACAGGTTGAAGGATGATATTCCAGAAGAGGTAAAATTAAGGCGTTTGGAGGAACTTATCACTGTCTTCAGAGAAGAAGCAACAAAAGCCAACAAATCCTTTGTGGGTTGTACGCAGCTGGTGCTGGTGGAGGGGGTGAGGCTATGTGTATATGTATATTTTTTGTTTGTTTGTCTTTTTGTTTTTTAGAGCACAGTATATCTGCCTTTATTTAGATCTTTGATTTATCTTATCAGTTTTTGAAGTTTTCAGCATATAGGTCCTGTACATGTTTTGTTAGATTTATACATTTTTTTTTTTAGCTATTGTAATTGCTATTGTATTTTTCATTTTGGGTGACTATGTATTCACTGTTAGTATGTAGAAATAATTGATTTTTTAAAAATAATTTTTATATTGTAGCCCATGATCTTGCTGAACTCAATAGTCCTAGGAGTTTTTTGGGTAGGTTCCTTGGGATTTTCTTAGCAAGTTATCATATTATTATTTGTTTTTTGTTTCTTCCTGTTGTTCCAGGTTCCTTCTTTTATTGTTTCCTTTTGCTTAGAGAACTTCCTTTAGACATTCTGGTAGTAGATTCTCTGTGTTTTCCTTCATCTTAGAATGTTGATTTCTTCTTCATTCCTGAAGGATATTTTTGTATTTAGTGGAAGGATTGGGGAAAAGTTTTTCTGCTGCATCTTTCTGGAAGCAGTATTGTGTGTATTTTGAGAACCAATTTTATTGTCTGTTTTCAGTCCTTTAAAAAAATCACACTGTCTTAGAAATATACTGCGTTTCAGAAAGTTTGGGCTTCTGTAGTCTTCCATGGTCAAGCTTGGGAATCTAGCCATCATTTGGTGCACTAAACAGTTAGGATAAGAAGGGGTGTTAGAGAACCTGACCTTCTGTGAAGCTGCATGTTTCAGCTCTTGAAGAGAAGGGGAAGGAGAGAGGCAGCGCCCTTTCTGTGACTCCTCACAAGTCCTGAGTTGAGCGAGTCCTGCTCCATGCCTTAGGATATGGCAGCTTCAGAATCACCAGTTGCTTATTTGTGTTTGTTAAGGCTCTCCAGTAATGAGTAACTGTGGAAAATTTGTTCAAGCCAAAAGTAATTCTGCTTTGTGTAAGACTTCAGGAGGATATTGTGGAGCCCAATGGCAAGAATACTGCCAGGTGTCTGGAGGGTACCGTCCGTACCCAATCTGGGAAGCCCCGAGGCTCAGACTTCTTCTCTCCTCAGGTCAGCTTTTCCTGATTCTTCATCTGTGTGGCAGAGTACAGCAGCCCTATAGTTCTGTGTTTCATGGTATATAGTTCCAGCTAGTCACAGACCAACGTTGTGTTTTTCAGCTCCAATTCAAATTTCCAGGAGAGGGAGTCTCATCCGCTCAGCTTGGGCTAGGAATCTTCCTATGGTCTGGTCCAGCAGTTGCTGTTGGTTGATGATACTGAGCTGGTGAAATATCCCCAAAGTGTTTGCCTTAATAAGTGCTTTGCTATTTAGGGTATCAGCTATGATTCTGAAGATCTCCGTACATGAACGTGTCTATTAGCAGTCCTCATTTTGTCCAATAGGAATTAGGTCTTACTGTAACCCCAGTTCTCCTCATACAAGATCTGGTACAGAATAGTGTACTTGCCATTTGATTGAATGAATAAGTCCTCAGGTTACTAATCTTTGTCCATGACGTCATTGGCCCCATGGAGAGCACATGGTAATTATTTCAATCAAAACAAGTTTTTTTTTTTGGTCTTTATTTTATTTATAATTAAATTAAATTAAATTTTATTTAATTAATTAATTTGGCTGTGTGGAGACTCAGTTGGGATCTTCAGTCTTTGTTCTGGCATGCAGGGTCTTTTTTTAGTGGCATGCGGGATTTTTAGTGGCAGTACAGGACTCTTCGATCTTTGTTGTGACATGTGAACTCTTAGTTGCAGCGTATGGGATCTAGTTCCCTGGCCAGGGATTGAAGCTGGACCCCCTGCATTGTAAGTGCAGAGTCTTAGCTCCTGGACCACCAGGGAAGTCCCAGCAGTAGTTTCTTATTATTTTCAAATATCTAGTCAATGTTCTAGTTTCCCTCTTTGTCTTATAAATGTTCGTGGTTGGTTTGTTCAAATCATGGAACATGAATGCTGTCTCTTTAAAAAAATTTATTGTAAAGCCGTCACAAACATTGCAGAAAAGTAGCAGTATAGTACAAAGAACTTTTTTCTTTGAAGCATTTGAGAATAAGTTGCTCTGATGGTCCCAACTCCCCAAACATTAAAGTGTTTGTTTTGTGCGAACAGGAGCATTCTTCTAAATAACTATAGTACAACCATCAGAGTCAGAAAATTAAGCTTGTTAGATGATTACCATCCAGTCCTTAGACCTCACTTAAGTTTCTCCACGGTCCCAACTCCCCAAACATTAAAGTGTTTGTTTTGTGCGAACAGGAGCATTCTTCTAAATAACTATAGTACAACCATCAGAGTCAGAAAATTAAGCTTGTTAGATGATTACCATCCAGTCCTTAGACCTCACTTAAGTTTCTCCACGTATCTAAGAACCCGTCATTTATAAGAAAAAGATTCAGTTCAGTATCACATGTGTTGTCATTGTATCACTTTGTTGAAATTTAATGTGTTTTGGCATGGCTTTGTTTGTGTTTTGTTTGGAATATATCAAGGCTACATAATTTGTGGGTTTATACTTTTCATCAGATTTGGAAAACTTTCGTTTATTACTCTTCAGATATTTTTCTGTACCCCTCCTGCTTTCTCCCACCGCCTCCCCTTTCTTCTCTCCTCCAATCGCCCATGTGTCCAGCCACTTGATATTGTGTCGTAGGTCACTGAGGCTGTTCAGGTTTTTTTTTCCCTATCTTTTTTTTTTTTTTTTTAATATCTGTGCTTCACTTTGAATAATTCAGTTTCTATTACTCTGTCTTCAGTTTTGTTATTCTTTGACAGTGTCTCATTTGCTATTATGTATTGAATTAATACATTCAGATGTATATTTCATCTGTATAAGTTACATTTGGTTTTTCTAAAAACATCTAGTATTTCTCTCCTGCGTTCTTGTTTTCTTTTGAAACTTAGTATTTGAACTTAATTATAATAGCTGGTTTAATATCTTTGTGATAATCCCATCATTGCCATCATTTCTTGGTCTGCTTCATTGACTTTTTTCTTGATTATGAGTCGCATTTTTCTGCTTCTGGGCGTATCTAGTGACTTTTGATTGGATGTTAGACAGTGTATTGTTGGACATTATTTTTGAATGTCTGGGATTTGTGTTGGGCTTTGTTTGAAAAAGCAGTTTCATTACTCGTGGTTTTGTCTGATCCTTTTAAGGTTTGTTTTTAATCTTTGCTAGAAAAGTTTTTTTATTCTAGGAAAAGTTTGGCCTTAGTACTAGATGTGGCTGTAGATTCTAGAGTTCCTGCTGCATGTCCCAAAGAATCAATGAGGACTATCTGTTGCTAGATCAAATGATTCCCAGCCCAGTGTGAGATCTGGGAGCTAAACAGTTCTCAGCCAACCAATTCTTTGTCTGACTTCATGGCTTTTCACCCCCTCTTCTCTAGAACTTGCTCTGCAGTTTCTAGCTATTGCAGGTTCCCTGGACTTTGATCCATTTTTCCTCAGTTCAGAGAGAACCACCATGTTCTGCCTGAGGTCTCCCTCCTAGCTTTGTGTTCTCTGGTCTGGCACATGTCTTCTGGTAGAACGCAGGGGTGATTCTCTCCGTTTGTTTTCCTTCTCTTGGGGATCATAGTTTTACACAGTCTGTTGTCCAATATCAGAAAATAGGTTCTTCATGTATTTTGTCCAATTTCCTGGTTATTTAAGGCCTGAGGATGAATTTCGTTCTTGTCACTTTCTCATGACTGGAAGAGAAAGGCTTGTGTATGTTCTGGGGATTAATACCCAGAACTGCATACTGTATACTGATTTTATTATTTTCCTGGGCCAGTCGTTTACATGTTATAATGGAGGCTCTGGCTTCCAGTCTTCTATTCACTGAGACCTGTAACCCAGGCCAGACAACCCGAGAACATTCCCGAGTGATTGCTATGAGACTCTGTGACGTGAGAGTCATTTTACCGAATATATCACCCAAAAGCCATTGGCATCAAGCCTGTTGGAGGTTCATTCCTGTGAAAGGTAATTCTGTAATCAAAGACTCATTGATCGAGTCATTTATTAAATGGACATATTGTCAGCAAAACTTTATTGAGTTTCTGTCATGTGCCATTTACTGACCTCGTTGGTAAAGCAGCGGTGAAGCACTTAGTCTTAGGTGGTTCCTTGGTTAAAAAGTGCTCTATGGCTCAGACCCTTGGGGATCTGAGACAGACCAACAACTGATGACTGACAAATTCGTAACCTCTCCTCTGTCCTTTTGCAGCCCAGTAAACGCTCTGCTGCTGACCTGTGTGGCCGGAATGATGGAAACCTTAAGGTGATCTTTGCTGACGCAGAGATGGAGGATGCCACTGACTCTAGGCTCAGGGTCCGAGCTCAACCTGGGGACTATGTGCTAGTGAAGGTAAGGGGTTCTTTTTGTGCTTTTGACTTGCACTTTGAAATGGGAGTTGGATTGGATAATTTGAGGGAATGAAGTTTTTTTTTTTCTGGAGAAATTCTTTAGTAAGATAAAAATCTCTTCTCAACCCCACCAATGCAAGGGCACTTGAATTAAATTTTAGACTACTCCTGACTAGGCCTTCTGTTTTATTCTCTTCTCTCCTGCCCTGAAAGGATTATTTCTGGGAATTTAGTGAGGTTGGAATAACAGTAGCCAGTAGTTTTCTGCTGGAGAGAGGCCAGGAAGAGTAAGTTCTTATGTGAGTTGATAGTTCTCTCTGGCAGAGAAGAGCATTCCCTTCGAGGTCTCTGATGCCCCAGACATTCCTAACTTACAAGTTTCCTGCCTCCCTTCCCTGGACTATAGGTCTAGTTGAATGGCTGTGGGATTTTTTCCTCTCATTTCACTGAAGACATTACCCCTTCCTGAGTTTCTTCTCTCTTCTCTTCCTTCTCTTACTACCGCAGGTCTGCCACTGCCATCTTCCTTTGTTTTCCTCATGTCCACTTTGCCCCAGTGCCAGGACATGTGGCTGATGTGTCCAGGCTGGCAGGACATGTGCTGATGAAGTGGGCAGGAGCACAAGTACTTTTCCAACACTGATCTCTGAGGCATCTGCAAAAGAGAGGTGGCAAGAGGGTGATTCTTCTACTGATGTCATTCAGAGTTATATTCTCTGCCCTGTTCCTTGGTGCCTCACCCTCTACTCTTCTGTCCTTGTTACTTCACCTCCCGCTTGAATCATCATAGGAGCCATGGCTCATGGTATGCAGCAGACGGAGTCTCATTTCCTTGGTGTGTAACTTCTGTAGATTGGCCTGGAAATTTTAC
The DNA here is from genome assembly GCF_002263795.3 of Bos taurus. Classification (NCBI taxonomy): domain Eukaryota; kingdom Metazoa; phylum Chordata; class Mammalia; order Artiodactyla; family Bovidae; genus Bos; species Bos taurus. The sequence continues at coordinate 62,854,898 of NC_037340.1, read as the reverse complement.
CAGCGCTCAGAACTTTTCTGTTCTGTCCATCTGATAAAATCAGTGATTTTGTAGGTGGGGGACTTCTGTGATCTCATTCCTTTCTGGCCTTGTTCGGACAGGGGATTGTCTTACTTTCAGCATTGCCTAGAGGTTTCCTCAGGAGAGGAATTCCTACTAGGTAGCCACCTGATTGATGTGGAAAGTCTCTCATAGGCTTTTCCACTTGTTCTTTCTTTCTTTTTGACAGTGTCTTATTTTCTTCTTCATCTTCTGAATTTTGCTTCTTTGATTTTCAAGTTGATTTTTCATGCCTCTTCCTATTCTCTTTCTACTATAGATAAAGGTTACTTGATAAAAGGGATGACATTAGTGGGTTGGGTTATAATGTTAGAATGATGATATTCTTCTGTAAAATGGAAAAATTGCATTTGTCAAGAAAGACAGAAAGGTGATACTTGGGACTCTTGTTGTTGTTCCAAAGTGACATAATAAACCCGACAAGTAAGATTTAGTGGAGGGAGCAAGATAAAGGAGGAACTGGAACCAGGGCTCTGTTGGCTGTTTTTGTCACTCGTGTCTGCTCTTCTCATCTCTCTCCACTGAGAAAGTCTCTGGGCTGTACTAGAACCATTTCCTCATAAATTCCGTTTTCTTGTTGCCCTTTCTTCTGTGGTGCTTATTTGGCTAGTCTCCAACCTTGGTGAAAATGATTATCTGCTTACTTTGTATCTGCGTGAAAACAGCTGAATATTGCTGGGCAAGAGCACCCAGTTAATCTGTATGACATAGGTTAAGTCAGATGATGGTGACTGAAAAACTCAGAATACACTGGTTTAAATAAGCAGAAGTTCTCTTTCTCATAAAAATCTAGATATATGAAGGTCCAGGACTGGTGATTGTGATGGCTCCATGATCACCAAGGGTCTCAACTGCTTCTATCCTTTGCTCTTCTCTGTGTGGCCTCCATTCTCATGGTCATCTTAGGATTCAAGATGGCTGTTGGAGCAACCATGTCCATATCCTAGCTTGTAGGAAGCAGGAAGAAGAGAGGTGAAGGGCTTGCCCTCTTCCTTTCAAGACACTTTGCAGAAGTTGCACAAAAAGGCTGCAAAGAAGTTGGGAAGTATGGTCTTCATTCTGAATGACCTCATGCCCAGTTAAAAATGGGTAATTCTGTTACTGAGGAGGAAGAGGAGAACTGTTGGGGGACAAGAAACGGTCTCTTCACAGAAACCAACTGCACTCAGTTCACATTTATGCCATGAAGTTCTAGTTGAACGCTCAGCATGGCCCTGAAATCCTAATTTTACAGTATTTTCCCAGTAAATCACTGCAGATGGTGATTGTAGCCATGAAATTAAAAGACGCTTACTCCTTGGAAGGAAAGTTGTGACCAACTTAGACAGCATATTAAAAAGCAGAGACAATACTTTGCCAACAAAGGTCCGTCTAGTCAAGGCTATGGTTTTTCCAGGGGTCACGTATGGATGTGAGAGTTGGACTGTGAAGAAAGCTGAGCGCCAAAGAATTGATGCTTTTCAACTGTGGTGTTGGAGAAGACTCTTGAGAGTCCCTTGGACTGCAAGGAGATCCAACCAGTCCATTCTAAAGGAGATCATTGGGTGTTCATTGCTAGGACTGATTTTGAAGCTGAAACTCTAATACTTTGGCCACCTGATGCGAAGAGCTGACTTATTTGAAAAGACCCTGATGCTGGGAAAGATTGAGGGTAGGAGGAGAAGGGGACAACAGAGGATGAGATGGTTGGATGGCATCACCGACTCAATGGACATGGGTTTTGGTGGACTCTGGGAGTTGGTGATGGACAGGGAGGCCTGTGTGCTACGTTCATGGGGTCACAAAGAGTCGGACACGACTGAGCAACTGAACTGATCTGAACTCTTCATTCTCCCTAAGTCTTCACTCATGTCTTTAAATCCTAGTCGCAGCTATGTCTTTGTCTCATCTTGTGTAGAGAAAATAGATGCAGTCGCGTGACGTCTCACCGTCTCGTTGCTGTTTGCACCCACTCCGGCGCGTCTCCGCCTGTCCCTGCGGTCTGCTCGTGTGGGCTGTGTAGGAAGTGTCTGCGTCTTCTGTCACACTGCTGCTTGTGCTTTTTGCTTCCATGCCTTCACATCCTCTCCAGATTTGCATTTTTCTTCTCTCTCTCTTGTGTCCTAAACTTAATGTGGCCAAAATAGAATGAATTCTTCCCACTTTCCTGCAATTTTCTTCTTTTGAAGCCTCTTCCATCTCAGCAAATAGCACCACTCAGTTGCTAAAACCAAATATATAGGAATCATTCTAGATATTTATTTTCTTGTACTCCCCTTCAGTAGTTCATCTGTTTCAGCTCTACCTATGGAATGTATCTTGGGTCTCTTTCTTTCTCTAAGCTGTCTTCTTGGTTAGCTTAGATTAGAGCAGCCTTTTCACACGTTTTCTTGTTTCTGTATTTTGAAAGTGAATTATTTTATTGAAGCATATCATAAATGTAGAAAATTACTCCAAAGTGTACTTAATACTTGATGAATCATCACAAAGTGACCCTATCCATGTGACTGGCTCCTGAATCAAAAAACAATATTTTCAGAACCTCCAAACCCCCTTCATGTTCCTACCGTACTCTTCTTCCCTCCATCCTAATTTTTAATACCATAGTTCAGTTTTGCTTATTTTTTATATAAAATTGAATCATACAGTGTAGATTTTTGATAACACGGATATTGTGCAGTTCATCTATGATAGTATTTATCCATATTATATGAGTATACCACAATTTATATATTGTACTTTTGATGGCCATTTTGGTTGTTTTCCAGTTTGGAGCTATTATGAATAGAGCTGCTATGTATGCGTTATAGTGCATTTCTATAGGGTATATGGTTTGAAATTGCTGGGAAACTGGGTATATATAATAGAAAGAGCCAAAATGATTATACCGTTTTGCACTCCCACCAACAGTACCTGAGTATTTCAAAGGCTTCGTATTCCTGCTTTCATTCTTGCCCTCCTCCAGTCTTCCTGCCCCATAGCAGTCAGTTTGATCTTTCTAAATCAGATCACTCACTCATTTGCGTAAGCCCTCCAGTGGTTTCTCATTGGAGCCACAGGGTATCCAGGGCCTTTTATGGTCTTTCCCAGCTACCTTTCCAACCTCATGTCCTCTGTCCTCTTTTTATTCTCTTTCCTCTAGTCTTGGTGGCCTCTTTTTTTGCCTCTCAGACTTAGTTCTAGTGTTAGGGACTTTGAAAATGCTGTGTCACTTAGGAGGGTCTTGATTTTTGCCTGGCTGCCTTCTTTTAAACCTTCCAAGTTCTCTTAAAGGTCACCTCCTTGAAAAGCTCACTAGTGCTGAAAGCAACTTCCCTCGGCCTTGCTCTTGTCACTGTTTGGGCCTTAACCATTTTATCTTCATCAATTCAGTTCAGTCACTCAGTTGTGTCCGACTCTTTGTGACCCCATGGACTGCAGCACACGAGGCCTCCTTGTCCATCACCAACTCCAGGAGTTTACTCAAACTCATGTCCATTGAGTCAGTGACGGCATCCAACCATCTGGCCCTCTGTCTTCCCCTTCTCCTCCCACCTTCAATCTTTCCCAGCATCAGGGTCATTTCAAATGAGTCAGTTCTTTGCATCAGGTGCCCAAAGTATTGGAGTTTCCGCTTCAACATCAGTCCTTCCAATGAATATTCAGGACTGATTTCCTTTAGGATGGACTGGTTGGATCTCCTTGAAGTCCATGACTCTCAAGAGTCTTCTCCCAACACCACAGTTCAAAAGCATCAGTTCTTTGGCATTCAGCTTTCTTCATAGTCCAACTCTCACATCCATACATGACTACTGGAAAAACCGTAGCCTTGACTAGACAGACCTTTGTTGGCAAAGTAACATCTCTGCTTTTTAATATGCTGTCTAGGTTGGTCATAACTTTTCTCCCAAGGAATAAGCATCTTTTAATTTCATGGCTGCAGTCACCATCTGCAGTGATTTTGGAGACCAAAAAAAAGAAGTCTGTCACTGTTTCCATGGTTTCCCCTTCTGTTTGCCATGAAGTGATGGGACTGGAAGCCATGATCTTTGTTTTCTGAATGTTGAGCGTTAAGCCAACTTTTTCACTTTCCTCTTTCACTTTCATCAAGAGGCTCTTTAGTTCTTCTTCACTTTCTGCCATATAGGTGGTGTCATCTGCATATCTGAGGTTATTCCCGGCAATCTTGATTCTAGCTGTGCTTCATCCAGCCCAGCATTTCTCATGATGTACTCTGCATATAAGTTAAATAAGCAGGGTGACAATATATAGTCTTGACATACTCCTTTCTCTATTTGGAACCAGTCTGTTGTTTCATGTCCAGTTCTAACTGTTGCTTCCTGACCTTTGTACAGATTTCTCAGGAGGTAGGTCAGGTGGTCTGGTATTCCCATCTCTTTCAGAATTTTCCAGTTTATTGTGATCCACACAAAGGCTTTGGCATAGTCAATAAAGCAGAAATAGATGTTTTTCTGGAACTCCCTTGCTTTTTCAGTGATCCAGCAGATGTTGGCAATTTGATCTCTGGATCCCTCTTCCTCTGGTTCCTTTTCTAAATCTAGCTTGAACTTCTGGAAGTTCACGGTTCATATACTACTGAAGCCTAGCTTGAGGAATTTTAAGCATTACCTTGCTAGCATGTGAAATGAGTGCAATTGTACAGTAGTTTGAACATTCTTTGGCATTGCACGTCTTTGGGATTGGAATGAAAACTGACCTTTTCCAGTTCTGTGGCCGTTACTGAGTTTTCCAAATTTGCTGGCATATTGAGTGCAGCACTTTTTAACAGCATCATCTTTTAGGATTTGAAATAGCTCAACTGGAATTCCATCATGTACACTAACTTTGTTCGTAGTAATGCATCTTGACACAATAAATGTCTTAGGAAGGTGTTTGATTGATACAGCCTGGATCACAGCTGCCTTGGGTTGGGAGGGCAGCGTCTGTGGTAGGCTTCCTAGGTGGCACTAGTGGTAAAGAACCTGCCTGCCAATGCAGGACATGCAAGAGACTCGGGTTTGATCCCTGGGTCTGGAAGATTCCCTGGAGGAGTACATGAGAATCCACTCCAGTATTCTTGCCTGGAGGATCCCATGGACAGAGGACTTTGGCAGTCCATAGGGTCGCAGAGTCAGACATGACTGAAGTGACTTACCATGCATGCATGTCTGTGTTAGGCAGCTCGTATATGAACCTTATGGTTGCCTCCGGGGAAGACCATCTCCCAAGAGAAAAGGGAGTAGTGGCTGTTTGGGACTGACCTATTTTGGACTTCTTAAATTATATACATTAGTGTTGTATCAGTCGTCTCTGGGGGCAGAGAGGAACCATGCTGTGTCTTAAATTATATACATTAGTATTGTATCAGACGTCTCTGGGGGCAGAGAGGAACTGTGCAGTCTCGAGATGCTGGCCTGTCATCTCCCATTAGATTCCATTTGGTGACCTCTCCTTTAGACCATTCACATTAAGTCCCTGTAGTTCAGTCCCAGTTACCTTGCCTTCTTCTGATTGGTTTTCTTTCAGATCACCTCAGCCAGTTCTCAGACACTTAAAGGACATGTTCTCTGCAAGACCACTCTGAAGGACTCTACAGCATATTGCTGACCTGAGTGGTTGATGTCAGTCCTTTCTGGCAGGAAGAGAAATATGAGTGGTCACTAATGAAAGACGAAGCTTTGGAGCCAAGCCTCAAGTGGTGAAGTAACTTTCTATGAAATGGAAAATGCATTTCTTTGCTGCTTTGTGAACAGCTTTTACAGTCATTAAATTTACCTAAAGTAGTTCATTTTTATCTACTTTTACTTCATTTTTGCCTTGGTGAGTGTCTCTGAGATATTCCCTAGTTTTCCAACCCAGTTTCTATTGTGGACTGTAACACTTCTCTGGTTTTCTCTCATGTACCCTAGGAATTGGAGACAAAAGGGGCAGGGAAGGTGGAGAGAACCATTTGCTTAGGAAAACCTGCTCTAGATCTTTCTAACATTTTGGTCTGATAACATTGACTCAGCTACCTATCTCCTCACTATTTTACCTGAGAAATTCCCTCATGGACCCTTTTTTTTTTTTTTTAAAGCTTGTCAGAGTATTCTTTGCCTTCAGGTCTGACAGCATTTGGAGTTTAGAAAACATCATTACCTTCTAGTAGGCTCTGAGGAGTCATTCTTGGCTCCTTAATCTGCCAAGATTATGTCATTCTGTGGGGATCATGTAAAAAAATCCAAAAGATGGTGGTATAGAATATTTGGAGTCAGAAGGACTTTGGTCTAAGTTCCCGCTCCATTGCTTCAGAGTTGTGTGAACTTGAGTAGTTATTTTATTATTTATCTGTGCCTTGATTTTCTCATGTGACATGGGGATAATAATACAATGCTTATCTCATCTGGAGTTCAGTGAGATTGTACTTGGGAGGAGCTTAGCACTGTCTGTGGAACACAGTAAAATCTTAACAGATGAAGAGTGATCATTGAAAGATTTTGCTTCTAAAACACACTGTGTATATTAGGATATGCTGAGGCTTTTATTGTGTGTCTGGCTATGATCTCCTTTTTACACCTTCCCACTGACCTGCATGGCAACCTTTGGGAATCCCAGGCTGGGAACCTGTTCCGTATCTGTTGGCATGGTTGAGGGAGTTGATTTCTGTCCTCAAGATCCATCTTCTGGGACTTCCCTGGTGGTCCAGTGGCTAAGACTCTGAGCTCCCAATGCAGGGGGCCCAGGTTCGATCCCTGGTCAGGGAACTAGATCCCACATGCCACAGTGAAGGTTGAAGATCCTGCATGCTGCAACTAAGATTTGTCGCAGCCAAATAAAAATAAATAAATATAAAAAAAAAATCCGTCTTCTACTCAAGAAATATTTGTTATGGCTCTTCACCTCAGTCTTTATTCAGAAGACATGAAAAACTTTTGGAAATTTTATTTTACTTTTTATGAAAAAGTAAGTCATACATGTGGTAAATAATTCAAACAATACAACAGGTATCTGTATTTTACTTTTTTCCTGGATCGGAAAAGGCCAGCATTTGGGACTTCTCTGGTCCAGTGGGTAAGACTCTGCAGTCACAATGCAGAGGGCCTGGATTGGATCCCTGGTTGGGGAACTAGATCCTGCATGCCTGCTGTAACTAAGAAGTCTCCCATGTCACAACTAAAACCCAGTACAGCCAAAATAAATAATAAATAAACAGACAATCATTGAAAAAAGAATGGTGCCTAATGTATAGTAGGTGAAAGTGAGAAGTGAAAGTGCTAATTACTCAGTCGTGTCCAACTCTCTGGGACCCCATGGACTGTAGCCCACCAGGCTCCTCTGTCCCTGCAGTTTTGCAGGCAAGAATACTGGAGTGGGTTGCCCTTTCCTGCTCCAGGGTATCTTCCTTACCCAAGGATTGAACCTGCATCTCTTGCATCTCCTGCGGCGAATTCTTTACCACTGTGTCACCTGGGAAGCCCTTAATGGTTGCTTTGAGGATTATAATTTATTTATTATATAAATAAATTATATATAATATATATATATATATATATATAAATAAATCTTAATTTATTAATAGCCCAATTAATATTAATTTAGTTTCAGTAGGATTCAAAAACATTGAAGGGTACCATCCCATCCCTTTTTGTTGTTATTGTTCTAAAATACATCTTAATGCACTGTGTACCCCTTAACATAGATTTATAATTCTTGTTTTACTTAATTCACTTCTGAATCTTACAGGGTAAAGAAAGAGGAGTTACTATTGATTTTCAGAAACTCACATTTGCACTCAGATTTAAATAAAGGAAAATTAGGTTCCTCCTCTTAATAGGAAGTGGCTGGGTTCCTGAAGAGTATGTGGGATGGCAGGTCTTGGTGTCATCTTTAAGAGTTTGGTGGTGAGTTGGGAGAGTTGAAAAAAACTGGGAGCTTAGTGCTGATGAAATATTGTCAGGGAGGGACAGACTGGTCTAGTATGAGATGAGATGGGAATGGTTGGCTTGAGGTGCATTGTCCAGAACCTTTGAGGCCTGATGGGTTTTATTTAAATACAGTGGGGAGGCATTGGATGGTTTTTAATGTTTTTAATTTTTAAGTATTTTTGACTTTCAGAGAAGTTGCAAAGTGAGTTCATAGAGCATTCTCCTAAGTCATCACACAGCATAGTGTTCATTTGTCAGAGCTAGGAAATTAATATTGGCACATTGCTATTCACTAAGAGCAAAACTTCATTGAGATTTCACCAGCTTTTCCTCTGATGAATGTACCTTTTTATTCCAGTATCCAATTCAAGATACCACATTGCATTTAGTTGTCATGTCTCCTTAGTCTCTTGTGATTTGGGAAAGTTACTCAGTCTTCCCTTGTTTTTCGTCACTGACGCTTCTGAAAGTACTAGTCACAAGTTCTGTTTGGATTTTTCTGCTATTTTCTTATGATTAGTGCCTTTATTATCAAATCATACCAGAGTGTACATGATATAACATCATTGTTGAAGTTAATCTTTTGTCACCTACTAGATGGTGGGGATTAAGCCCAAACTCCAAAGTGGGGGGTTATTTATATGTATTATTTGGAATTCTATAGGAAAAATGCCTCTTTCCCCCTATTTATGTATTTATTCCATCGTTTATGTCAGAATGGACTCATGGGTGTTTATATTTTGGTTTGTACTCTGATATTTAATTTTGCTCAAATTGATCCCAGTTTGGGCATTGGGAGCTCTTTCAGGTTGCTCCTGTGCCCTTTGATTTTTCTTAGTTTTTGTTAATGTTTTGTTTCATGTTTTTAAATAAACTTTAAATTTTTAAATAGTTTTATAGAATTATTGCAGAAATGGTGCAGAGTTTCTCTATACACTGTACCCAGTTTTCCCTATTCTAATACTTTATTATGGTTCATTTGTTAACAATTAATAAATCAGTAGTGATGCATTATTTACTGAAGGCCATACCGTATTCAGACAGCTTCAGTTTTTCCCTAATCTCTTTTTATTTTTCCGGAATCCCATCTGGGAGGCCACATTACAATCATGTCTCTTTAGGTTCCTCTTGACTCAGACTTGTAATTTTGATGACATTGATAGTTTTGAGGAGAACTGGTCAGATATTTTGCAGTGTCCCTTTGTTGGGATTTGTTATGTTTTTCTCATGTTTAGATTGGAATTACGTGTTTTGGGAAGGAAGACCACAACGGTAAAATACCATTCTCATTCCACCATAAGGGTACATACTAGTAATATGATTTATCACTGTTTATACTAACCTTGATCACCTGGCTTCAGGTAGTGTTTGTCAGATTTTTTCATTGTACAGTTGCTCTTTTTGCCCCTTTCTATACTTTGCAGAAAAGTCGCCATGTGCAGCTGAAGCTTAGTGAATGGAAGCTATGCCCTCCCTCCTCAAGGGTGCAGTAGCTGTGTAAATCATTTTGGCTTCTTCTGCACAGGAGATTTGCCTGTTCTCACCTGTATATTTACTGAATCATTTATTTATATTAGTATAGGCTGCTAGATATTTTTTTTATTCTATGGGTTATAATCCAGTTGTTCAGTCATGTGATTCTCTGTGACCCCATGGACTGCAGCATGTCAGGCTCCTCTGTCCTCCACTATCTCCCAGAGTTTGCTCAGATTCATGTCCATTGAGTTGGTAATGCTCTCTAACCATCTTATCCTCTGCCTCCCCCTTCTCCTTTTGCTTTCAGTCTTTCCTAGCATCAGGGTCTTTTCCAGTGAGTTGGCTCTTCACATCAGATGGCCAAAGTATCAGAGCTTCAGCTTCCGCATCCTTTCTAATGAATATTCAGGATCAATAATCCAATACTCCTTTATATATTTCATTGGCCAAATTGTTTCAGCTCTGGAAGCTCTTTCTTTTGGCCCTCTATCCCTTTGACACACTTCCGCCTTTGTATGAGTGCCTTCTTCCTTGCATCTGAGCTGTTCTGGGTCATTTTTCATATTTTGTTTCTAGTCTTAGAATTAGCCATTTCTCCAAGGGGACTGATTAGGTTCCTTTGATAAAGAATGGTATAGAAATCAACATCTGGGTACTTGATATACTCGTTGCTAATGTGATTTGGAAGGCTTCTTGTTTTTTATTTATTAAAATTTTTTTTATGTGTACCTTTTTTTTTAAGTCTTTATTGAAATCGTTACAGTATTGCTTCTGTTTCATGTTTTGGTTTTTTGGTGTGGCATGTGGGAGCTTAGCTCTTTGACCAGGGATCAAACCCTCACCTTCTAAGGGAAGTCCCATTTTTGTTTTTAAATGGAAGTGGAATTCACATAACATAAAATTAACTAAGGTAAAGGAGATAGTTTAGTGGCACAGTGTTCAACTACAACCTCTGTCTGGTTCCAAACCATCACTCCAGAATAGAACCCCATACCCATTAAGAGTGTGATTGGGTCTTTGTCTTGTGCGGTGCTGTCCTTGCTGTAAGGCACGCCCAGTCTCTGGCCTTGCTTCGCTTTCTGATCTTTTGTGTCTACAACCTGAGCTGTTTTGGTTCTGGAGCACACAGTTGTGCAAGACACTGGCATAGGGCAGAGAGTCTCTGCCTGGTATAGAGTTCAGAGTTGTGTTTCTCATTATCCCTGTTGTGTATTTTTCTGGGTTTCTCTGCATTTACTGACCTAACATTGATTGGCTTTCCTCTCAGCCACTTGGCCTGGCCTGTAGTCCCTGAGCTGGGATCTAGATCCTTTGCTGCCCTGTTTATGGTATTATCGGACTCTTATCTGCTCTGTTCCACCCAGCTTTTAGCATTTGGACTGTGCCCTTCAGTTTTTAACTTGACGATGGGGAAGTTGTAGCCTAGCCCCTGTGTGATTTTCATCTTGGGCCAATGGGCAGAAGAGAACGTTTGGTGTTTGGGGAGGGGAGGCCTGAGCTATGGGAAGAAAAGTCTTAATCATTGTCAGGATTGTTCCCTAGAGCACTCTGTAAAGTAATCCTGAGTTTTGTGGCCTCATCACTCATATTACTAATTTTTTGTCCCCAATAAGAAGTGCTTTTACTAGTCATAAACACACAATGGAACTCCTGTTTGTAAGAATTAAAGACATGTCACTTTTTTTTTTTCTGCATGAAAACAGGTTATTTATTGGTGAGATAATTAGAAAAGTCCCCCCCTATCCCTGGATTCCTGCCTTTCTTACACTTGTTAATTCAGGGTATTGTTGGTGAAATTCCAAAGCATAGCTGGACATGTTGAGAACACTAATTCTACTTAATTCCTTAGTCCAAAGGATGTCTTTTCCACAGTGTTTCATAGAGAGGGATTACAGAGTGTCTTTGCTTTCATTCTGAAACATTCCCTGGCTTCCGGTGCTGGGTTTAGTTTGTGGCTTGAAAATCATTCTGTGGGGAGACAAAAGACAGCTAGTTATACTCTTAAATACATAAGCTGGTGCAGGCACAGGCTGAGCCAGCCAGTGGACTCCATCTCCCTGACCACAGCACTGGCTTTAAGGATGGGGACGTGGAACAGTTCAGGCCAATGGGAGCCCCAGATGTTACTTCTGGATGACTTTCATTTGTTATTCCAGAAATAGGGTGAAGTTCCTGATAGTGAGGGACCCCCAGCGCGGAGCCAAAATAGAGCCCACCCCAAAGCACTTAGAGTCCAGAGATGGATTCTGGTGTCACATTTGGGCCACCTCTGAAGTTGGCACCATCCTTGGATGTTAGGACCAATAACTCTGTGTTGTTGCTTGAACCAGTTTTGGTTGAGCTTCCTGTCACTTGCAGCTGAAACACAGTTGGCATTCATCTGATCCAGTCCCTTAACTCAGGCGGAATGCGGGAGGCAAAGTGACACACGCGGGCCCCTCATAGTTATGGAGCATAAGAGTAGGAGGTAGAAAGCTAACATTGAGGCAAGTGCTGATTTTACCAGCCTCTACACTGTAGTAATTGATTTGGTCACAGATTCATGGACTTTGGGGGATTGAGTAAAAATTGGAATGTAAGGCTTCTGAAATTTGAGCCAACATGAAAGAAATTAATGTTTTCCCAGTCAGATGGCATACTCATTAGACATGTTAATCAAGAATGGAACATTGTAAGGGTGATGGAGATTCTAAACTTCTTTACTCTCTGGTATATCTTCTCTAGTTCCATCCCTCTTTCACTGTTTTCCTGGTGGCAAATTTACATAAAGTTTCCATCCTTTTAACTATTTTTCAGAAAGCAAGTTCTCTTTTCACTTTTCCCTAAGTGTGAGGTTAGATAGATGGGAAGAAGGGGAAGTCTGAGTCAGGGTGGTAAAGAACAAGAGGCTTTACAGTCACAAGGCGGCGGTGTGGAGGAATCGGGAATGTGTAGTGGGGATGCAGGGCTTCCCCGATGGCCCAGTGGTAAAGAATCTGCCTCCCGATGCAGAAGACATGGGTTCGATACCTGGCTTGGAAAGATCCGTTGGAGGAGGAAATGACAACACATTCCAGTACTCTTGCCTGGAAAATCCCATGGACGGAGGAGCTTGGTGGGCTACAGTCCATGGGGTTGCAAAGAGTTGGACATGACTGGGCATGTGTGCACGTGTTTCCAGTCTCAGGGTTAGAACTTACATGATAACGAAAGGGACAGTAGGCAATGAATCTGCTTAGGAGAGACTAGGGAGACTGGATGGAGCTGGTAAGGCAGCCCAGACAGACGTTGATGCCAGGGCCCACTGGCCTTATTCATTACTCTGAAGACTGAGGTGCAGAGTGGACTTTAATGTGAAAGGAAAATGTTTGTATTTCTTTCTCTTACCGATTTAAGCACTTGAAGCTTGGCACTGTTTATAGAATTTGGGATTACTCCTAGTGGAATATTCCATTGATTTACATTTCCTGAAAAAAAGAAGGCACATCTTATGATGTGAGTTGAAAGAAACAATGGCTAGGGTGGGTTGTTTTAGCCACAGTCAACTGGAGAATATCTCTGGGCAGAGTGTGGCTCTAGGGGAAATCTCTCCCCCGTCCCTTCAGCAGAGGGATCTGAGTTAAGACACAGTTTCTCCCAGTCTTGTGTGTGTGTGACGGTGAGTTCTCAAGGACCCTAGAGCTAACTGGAAATCTGATGGGTATAATCGATACCAAGAGAGATGCTGGCATGTCTGCCCTCTTTCTCTTAAGAAACCAGAAGAATTAATCCTTGCTCTTTTGATTTCATTTGCAATACATCAACCCCTCTAGAGTTCATCATTAATATGCTTAGATGGCATTTTGTGCTCTATCTCTTGATGATCATCAGGGTTATGAACTCATACTCCTAAATTTCTCAAACTCTGTTATCTATGTGACTAGGTGACGAGGCCCATGTTTCTTTCCTCTAAGTGGCATAATGCTGTTCTGAAGACACCCAGTGGGCTGGATTTCATTTGGACCGGGAGAAGAAACATTTTGATTTGGTTTTCACGTTTTGCCATCTCAAGATGCTGCGGTCCCTATCTGAAAATAAAAACGTGCTCTTCAGTCCCGCAATGACCAGATGATACTCTGCTCGCTGCTGCGGCACAGGCTGCAGGGTGCTGTCCCGTCCCTGCCTTTCAGTGACACTGACTTTTCTGGTGTTCATGTTACTAGTTCCACGTACTGGTAACAGCAAATAGAAGTTTCTTCAGAACTTCACGTAGCACATCTCTTTCTTCCTCCTCCTGAAAGAGATGGGTGGAGTGTTTTTGTTAGTACATCTGCTAGCCTCCCAGCTCGTCCTCACATAGTGGAAAGTGGTCTTGGGTTCCTCTGGACATGTGGGCTCTTTTTTTTCCTGGTACTCGACAAGGCTATGTGGGGAGGTGGATCTCAATCTATCCCTCAGGCCTCTAATTCTTTGGGGATTTTCAAAGGCCTTTCAAGTAGGTTTTTGATGCCTTGGGTGGCTCCTTGGCCAGTGTTTCTTGGGTTCCTGTCATGTTCCAGACATTGCTGTAGGCACTGAGATGCAGCTGTGTGCCCTCAGGCCAAATGCCGTTTGAGTATTTCGGAGGATGGACTGTACTCTTCGGGATCCGTTCTGAGTCCCCTTGGATCTGGTGCTCTGTTTACCTCCCTTCTTTTGCATTCCCCTCAACAGGCCTAGGAGTCCACGCTGCCTACCCTTTGAACGTCCTGTTTCCTCTATCTGGTTTACACCTTTGCTCCCTGGTAAACCCCTGCTCCTTCTTCAGGGCTGAGTCCAGGCATCATTTTCTCAGTGAACCCACGGTCTGCCTACCAGTTCATGCTTTCTGCCCTCTGTCTTTTTCATGGTCAGTTGATAGCTATTGCATCAGTCTCTGTTCCCTGTTAGGTGGGTAGTTACGTGAGGTCAGGGTTCATGCCTTCTGTGATCCTTCCCCTGCACAGAGCTTGGCCCAGTACAGATAAGGTGAAGCAACCCAGGCTTACGCTGACTCCCAAAGTCTACCTCTCAGCTGACATCCCCCTGTCTCAGGGCTGACACCTGGGACACAGGCATAAGGCTGTTCGCCTCTGAGTGCATATTGTGTGCCTCCAGCCAGTGTGTGGTTACCAGACTCTTAATGATGGGGCTTGATTTATATATGGTTTTAATCTGTCCCTGTCCTCCTGCTTAAACTAGAGCATCACTCCCGGAATCTGGGACCTCACCATTGTTTCATGTTACAGATTTAGGGTCACACATGTTGGCACCCCACTCCAGTACTCTTGCCTGGAAAATCCCATGGATGGAGGAGCCTGGTGGGCTGCAGTCCATGGGGTCGCTAGGAGTCGGACACGACTGAGCGACTTCACTTTCACTTTTCACTTTCATGCATTGGAGAAGGAAATGGCAACCCACTCCAGTGTTCTTGCCTGGAGAATCCCAGGGACGGGGAGCCTGGTGGGCTGCTGTCTATGGGGTCGCACAGAGTCGGATACGACTGAAGCGACTTAGCAGCAGCAGCAGCAGCAGCATGTAGTGACGCTCACTAAATGTTTGTTGAATGAAAGTATAATTATGTGTGTGGAAGATCAAGTGTCATAAAGGTGGGGGTAGTGAGATGCTCTGGTGAGCCAAGGCGTAATTAGAATCCACATCATCTTTTCTTCCTTTCTGTGGACCCTCAAGACTTCCTGGTGTATCCGAATCACCCAACACAAAGAGCACAGATTCTAGGCCTGCCTTTAGGTCATTGACTGAGGTCACTGAATGAGCTTGGGGAACCGGGTTTTAAGAGCTTCCCAGAGAGAACCTAGGTTTGGAACCTGCAGTCCTGCTCCACATTGCGTCTGTGATCCAATCTGCGTGACTTTTTTTTTTTTTGTAGAGTCCTGTTTTACTGAGTGCCTGGCTTGAAAATAATTTCTCACCTATCATAGATAAATATTTTGAAAAATCAGATTGACTTACAGCCTCAGGGGGTATCACACTGTGTTTAGCACTGTCAGGAAAGACAAGGAAAAATTATTTCCAAATAACAATTATTAACCAATTCTAAAGTAGAGTTTAGGTATTAGCTCAGTTCCTTCTTGAAGTCACTTATAAAATGTTGTAATAAATACAGAGGAGAAAGAGCAGATTTAAGGTGCATAACAGCATGTGAGTAAAACTTTCTGATTTCCCTGTAATAATCCAAGTATTTCTCAAAGGCCTTGTCCATTATTCTTTGCATGTGATTTGAATTGGGTTCTTCCTTTTTTCTTAATTGGAGGATAATTGCTTTACAATATTGTGTTGGCTTCTGCCGTACAACAACATGAATGAGTCATAAGTATACGTATGTCCCCTCCCTCTTGAGCCACCCCCACCCTCGCCCCATCCCACCCCTCTGGGTTGTCACGGAGCACCGGCTTGAGCTCCCTGTGCCTATACAGTAGTTTCTGAATTGGTTTCTTGATATTGCATCCTATGCTGATGAATGGCAAGAGGAGTTTGTAGTTATAGACCGTACCTGTCGGTCTTGATGGTTGTTTTGATTTTGTTGTTTGAAATCTCACTTGCATGGGAGATGGTGACTTCCTACATGAATATAAAACAAACATGAGTTGAAAATACCTTCACCAGGCTACTCAGCAAACGTGTCATGGTGTGATATGACCAGCAAGGTGACAAGTGAGGCCTGGCGTGGAGGCGACCAGGTCTTAGGAGACAGCCCACCAGCCTGGTTGGCCTCCTCCTCCTAGGGACACCCAGGCACTCTGACCCCCAGAGTTTTGGTAGTAGTTCCCCCCCAGAGCACTCTTCTTTCCATGGGACCTCTGCTCCTATTTGTTCCTCCTCACAGCCATTCCCGATTTGTTACTCAGCACTCACCGTCTGCCCAGTGGCTATGTTCTCACCATCCTTCACTATAGTGACCCCGTAGGCAGCATTGATTTTGTTGTTTGGCAGGTGGTGGTAAACGATTTTGGTGATCGCCGCTTCCAGGTTGTTTATCTGTGGTAAAGAAGTCATCGTTTATAGAGTATGGAGAGGGAGAGGGCTGCAGGATGTTGTATGGTGAGATATCCATGCATTGCTCGATTCCATCATTCAGATGTTTATGGATCCTGTGGTATGCATTGGTCACCTTGCTGGGTGCTGCCACAGCTGATATGAGCACACAGACACCATCTCATTCCAGACATCTCCCTTTATTTTATTTCCTTTCTCGAAAAGACAGTGGGGCCCATGACACAGAAGCGTGTTTCTATTACTCCTCATCCATTTTAGAGCCCATTTCTTTCTGTGCTCTTGTAGCAGATAGCTCTGCACTTGATGATTTTGGGAGACTGTGTTAAGGAAGCATTGAAATAGAGCCTGGCACATAGAGAGTACTGAAGATTATGATTTTGTTATAACTACCTACCTTCTACCACTTTCTGGGTAGGAAGCAAGTGAATACCTCCTATGTAGATAAACCCACTCCCTTGCACATGCTGTGAGTGTTGGTTAAGTTGCTTCCCTCACTTTGGTTGCCTGTAAAATGGAGAGAAGCAGCTCTGCCTCCCAGAGCTCCTGCTCCCCCTGTGCCCTGCTCTCTCCTCTCCCCTAGTGCATTATATACAAGACCCAACTAGACGATCATTAAGGGAAAATCTGTATACCATAGCGTTCCTCGTCTTTATCTCTGGAAGAGCATTCCAGAACCCACTTGGCATTTCTACCTTTTCACACTTAGAGGTTGATAGGCTAGACTTAAGCAAACAGGAAGGTCGAAGGGCCATGTGGATGAGGCTCACCTTGACAGAGCTCTCCTTGGCGCTTTTAGTGACAATCTCCCTGAGCATCATTTGGGACAAAATCACGGCAGTGTTGACATTTTTAGGATCTGGAGGAAGATGGCTTCCAGGCACAGGGGATTTATTTTGGTTAAAGTAGGCCTAGAGAGAGAACAAGAGAAACATCCCTGTTATCGTGTGAGACTGCCATCAATTTCAGGGTCTTTGAAGGCCCGTCTGTGATGCTGAGGAGTGAGGTGGCCCCGTGTGAACCCCACAGTGGACGAGCATGAAGACAAAGCACAGGTGACCTCCCTGCCCCCTTGTTGCGGGACTGTAGGGGAGTCGTGGGAGAGAGGAGCCCCTTACAGAGGAGGAAGCACTGCCGTCTCCAGCCGATTAGCCCTGAAACAGTGCCCCTCGGTCCCCCAGACCTCCGATTTTCCAAGAGAAGCTACATGTCTTCATTTTCCAGCGAATTCCTCCATTTAAATGTTGCCTCAGGTAATATGTGTGTGTATATGCGTGTTTGTACCTAACTCACAGTTCTCCCAAGCTTACAATGACTGTCTTGTCAAGCACACTCAAGGCTCATCTTATCTATGGAATTCTGCCTCCTTTGAATGATTCCTCTTCCTTTTGTATACATTGTGCCCTGTTTATAAAATGCAGATTGCACATGGCAGGAAGTTTGACAAGTCCAGAGAAGTACGAAGAAGGGAAAAGATTTTAAGTGGATATCACTAAT
This sequence comes from Bos taurus, assembly GCF_002263795.3. Taxonomy (NCBI): domain Eukaryota; kingdom Metazoa; phylum Chordata; class Mammalia; order Artiodactyla; family Bovidae; genus Bos; species Bos taurus. The sequence goes on along the minus strand of NC_037340.1, from coordinate 62,837,013 downwards.
ATTTCACCTTATTGTCTTTCTTTGCCTGTACATAATATCACTTGTATTTTGCTTTAAAAAATTAACCGTACCTTCATACTTTGTAAACATTTCTAATAATCTCGTAGTTAGCTTAGTTATTTCCTTCTAGTTCATTTCCAGTTTTTTCCCCCCTTGTCATTAATACTTGTATTTCTTTGTGCTTAAATATATCTGTACTTGGGATGTCTGTGCAGATGGATCCCACGAGTAGAGTAAGTGGGCCCAAAACCTTGCCTGTCTTCAGTACTCCTCATGGCCTAGTTTTCCATTCCTTCAGTGGTTGAGAGGGTGGGTGGGAGAGTCTGCACTTCTTTCCTTAAATATAGTCTGTTGAATATCTAACCGCTGCTGGGTACATCCTACTGGTCAAGAAAAAGTTGTCGTTGTTGGGTATGCATCTCAGGCACTGTGCATTAGACGTAACTGGAAGGGAAAACACGGCTGGCCCCTGTAGCAGGCACTCAGCTGTTACGGTAGAAGCCTGGAGATCGCCCCAGGTGGAGGTCTGGGGATCAGAGAAGGGAGGAAGACTGGTTTGTCATGATTTGGAGTTTATTTGGTGAGTTCAGGGATGTCTCCAGCCCTCTTACAGAACCCATTCATAACCACAAAGAACACTTACACAGTAGAGGATTGAAAGACCTTCTGCAGAAGTCCTGGGACTTTTGACTTGGTAGTTGAACAAGCCAGTAGCTGCAGGTGAGAGGGAAAGAGAGCCTGTGGAGGCGCCGCAGTCCCCTGGAGGCTGTGCCCTGGGCGCCTCCCTCTCCCTTGGTCCCAGGCAGAAACCTGCTGCCTCACTAGCTTTTCACATGTGTCTAGGAGGAGACTATGGAGAGGAAGGTGATGTGACAACTAAAAGAGCCTCGCTGCCCAGGCCCCATATTTCATCTGCTCTGGGTCCTGGGAAATGTCGACAGGTTCCTGCCTGAACTGTCTTGGCAACTGCCATCCTACTGCGTCCTGTTATCTTGGTCTCCTGGATGTTAGGAGACGTGAGAGGGAATTTCTGCTTCCCAGCTTCCTTGGTGTGAGGGTGCTCCTTGCTCAAGCTCCACACTGTGTACTTTGCACACCACTGGGACTGAGGAGCTACCAGAGACTCCAGAGGGGCTCTGTGTCCTGGAGAATGAGTCACTGTGGTTCAGCGAAGCTGCTAAGTTGCCACATTCCCAGCCTGGGTGCTTGGGGATGCAGCTTACAGCTCCGTCCTTTCCTATCACCATAGGATCCAAAGGAGCCTGGGCCACCTCCCTCCATTGACCTGGGCAGCCCCGCTGGGGAGGGCGGGGGTCTGGTGTTTGTACTCACAGTTCTTGCATTCGTTGATGTCACTGAGCTCAATGCCACATGATTTTGATCCTTCAATCTGTTAAAGGGCTCATCGTTAGCTTTGCCAAGGGAGAGCAGCAGTCCTGTCCTCCTGTCCCCTTCCGTCTGTCCTCCTCTTCTCCCTGTCCTACTTCCTGGTTTCCTTTTTGCCAGAGCTCATCCTCCCCTACTCCTGCCCCAACCTGGAGCATTATCCTATCCTGCTACTGGGGTATTTGGGGCTGGGGGTGGGGCAGGGGATGCTTCCGTAGAAACAGGCCTCTTGAGGCCTGATGTCCCTCTAGCACCAGACTGTATCTGAGGTAAGGGCCTCTTCCTGTGTCCCCCAGCAACATAGACCTCCGAGGCAGTGCCCTCCCCGTCCCACGACTTACATTCTCGTTCATAGTTACTGTCAGCAATTGAGAGATGGTATCATCCAAGGGCAGAGGCAGAGGCAAGACACCTGTGACCCTGGGGAAGATACACGTGGAGAACATGTATCACGCATGTATACCTGTGTGATCCTTAACATTTGCCCAACATCCATTGACGAACCAATGGCAGTGATGTCCTGCTATTTACTTTGTTCCCTAAGCTCTTTTGCCTTCAGTTTTAGTCACTAAGGAAGATGGAAGAATACCTAAGAAAACTACCAAAGCCAGAGGGCTGACCCAGCAATCTCACAGGGAGGAATTTATCCTTCAGATACCATGACAGTGGTAAACAGACTTGTCTGGGAACTTATTCACCGGTTGAGTACAAAAGTTAGTAGCTGGAAAAAAAACCAATTATTCCTTGATAAGGATCTGTTAAGTAAGGGATAGTGTATCTTCATAATGGAGTACTAGACAGCCATAAAATATCAAGAAGCTATTTATATTCTGATGACCAATTCCAAGCAATTTTAAAAAATATCAGCAGAGGCCAGAAAATTGTATATAATAAACCAGCCCATTTCTGTGTGTGTATACACATGCACGTTTGTTGCATAGCAAATAATATCTCTGAAAGCCAATGGAAAAATTGGATCCATTGGTTGCTTCCAGGAAGGATAATTAGCCGGTGTATATGGGTGAGAGGGAGACGTGTACTGCATGGCTTTTGAGTCATTTGAATTTTGATCTAGGTGAATGGATTGCTTATGCAGGAAAATAGAACTGAGTACAAAAGCATGCTTAGCAAAGAGAACACAGGCAGAGTGAGAGAAGGCTGTGCTCAGGCCCAGTGGGCCATTTGCAAGCAGAGGCCCTTCTCTGGGCCTCCTTTATTGATGGTTCAAACCACTGGGTTGGCTGAGCTGGTCTCTAGGTGTGGTACAAGCAAGGATATCCTGACATACAGACCACTTGATCCAGAAAATGAGAAAAAATGGTCTCACATACACCTCTGCTATCTGCAGGTTGACGTTCTTGACTTCGATGTTCTTCTCCTGGACTAGGAGGCTGACACATTGTGTGTTGTTGCTGGAAATTCCAATTTCCAGAGTTACATCTGCATGCACTTGAAATCCCAGTATGCTGACTACAGGTCCTGCTAGGCTGTGGAGAACAAGACGCAGGTGAACCCAGGTCCCATTGCAAGATGTCACTCAGCCAAGCGATAGGCATTTTGGGAATCACCAGGTTATTTGAGTGAGGGTAAGTTCGGTGCTTTCCAATAAGTATGCCCCATCGTTGACCAATCTCCTGTGCATAGAATTCAGAGCTTGGTTCAAAGGTATTCAATAAACATTGTCAAAATCACCCTCCTAACCAGGCTTCAAGGGTCTTTTTTTGTTGGGTGGCACCAGGCTGACTGGTAACAAGATGCCCATTACAAGTTCACTTTTGTGCCCAGCACTCCCACTTGTCTGTTGTGTGGGTGACAACGGACAGGAAAAACCCACAGTTTTCCAGAGCCTGGTCTTCTTTGAGTCAGATATTTTGGAGAAGATAGATGGTTCTCCCTGACACTGTTAACTGTAGTGGTCACAGATATGGACTCTGGAAGCTGAACACCTGGGCTCAAATCCTGTCACTGCCGTCGTTTGGTTGAGGGACTTTGAGCAAGGTTTATAACTGGTTTTCCTAGTTTAAACTGGTTTTCTAGTTTAGAAACAGGACTGCTTTCCTGATGAGGTTGTCAAGAGGCTTCATGAGTTCAGACTACCTCAGTTAAGGGCCTGGCTGGAGCTTAATCAGTGATAAGTATCAGGGATATGAATATATTAGTCCAAGAAATCTCCTTCCCAGTGTGGATTCCCTTGCCCCTCTCACATCTTCCTGGGTGCCCTGGGCCTCCTCTGTTAACCTGTCCCTCCCCCAAATGTTGACATCCACTGAAGGCAGGGACCGCCTGCCTTTAGTCTTCCCTCTCCCAACACAGCATCTGGTACAGAGCAGCGGTTATTAACTACCCATTAGGTGGATGAGCGAATGTGTATACGCATGCGTGTTTAAATCTCTAGTTTCCTGAGGGCATTTTAACCATCTCTGTTTCCTCTCAGCTTCCTAGCAAAGTGTTTGTAGAGTGAGTTGACTCTCCTTGGAGGGTCAAGGTTATTTGGAAGGCATATTTGGAGATCCAACCAGTCCATTCTAAAGGAGATCAGTCCTGGGTGTTCTTTGGAAGGAGTGATGCTAAAGCTGAAACTCCAGTACTTTGGCTACTTCATGTGAAGAGTTGACTCATTGGAAAAGACTCTGATGCTGGGAGGGATTGGGGGCAGGAGGAGAAGGGGACGACAGAGAATGAGATGGCTGGATGGCATCACCGACTCGATGGACGTGAGTTTGAGTGAACTCTGGGAGTTGGTGATGGACAGGGAGGCCTGGCGTGCTGCAGTTCATGGCGTCACAAGGAGTTGGACACGACTGAGCGACTGAACTGAACTGAATTTCCCCTAAGACCAGTGTACATGTTGATATGAAATGAGTTCTCCATGGTTTCTGTCTTCATTGCTCATCTATCAAATTATGCAGATTTCACATGGAGATCTGGATTTCTGGCTTTTATTTTAGTACTATTTGAGAGTGGGGTGCTGTGGTGTTATGTTGCCACCTTGCTCCTCGGGGCCGGAGGAGAGAGGCAGCTGGGCCTGGTGCCCCTTTCGCTCCATCCTCAACCATCCTGCCTTACTCGTTGTTGTCTCTGCTTGGCTCTTGGACACTAGATCTTAAGTCACTAGTCCAGCCTGTCCCAGCTGACTGATTTGGAAATAGGCTCACCCGTTTCCACCTATGAAGGCAGTAGTCACGGCGTGGACAAGGATCCCATTGCCTGTCATGGTTGACGTCATGTTCTCCACAGTCACTTTTTCAACCTCTAATCTGTAAAGTGACAGCATCAAGTATAAGTGTCAGTCCTGGCTCAAGGAATCAGTCTGGGTAACAAGAGAAACACCTTTGAAGCAGGCAGTTAACAACCTACCCACCCATCTATCTCTGGGACTCCCCAGCCCCCTTACCCACTTGGTTCTTTCCTCCTTCCTTTTTTTTTTTTTTTTAAACATAATAGCTCTGGCTCTTGGGGGCAGTTCCACAGACATCACTGCCACTCTCAAAAAAAAGGTGGCCCAGTTCTTTAAGGTCAACAAATCTTGATCATATTTCCCCCCAAAAGGATAGCCTTTCAGCACCGAGTTAAAATATTGCTTCATGAAAACGTGGTTGCCCTTTTGGGGGCTGAACATTGGTATCTCCAAACAGTAGCTTTTGTCTTGTGCCAGACATTAGGGTCAAGGAAGCACTTACCCTAACAAGAGATCTTCCAAGTCGATATTTCCCAGCAGGCCAGTGAGCGCACTGTTGATGTCTTTTGGCACCACACTGTTCAGTATGCCCTCAGTGGTTTCTTTGAGTTTGTCACCAGTCAAGAGACCAGTGCTGTCAACAAGTTCTTTGACAGCATTCTCTCCACCAAGGAGTGGCAGACTGCCCAGAGCCCCCTGGCCGAGGTCACTGACAGCACCAGTGGCTTCTGAGAGCAATGACTGGGGATGCTTTGGGGACTTGTTGCTGCTCCCCCTTCCCAGAATACCACCAAGGCCACCACCTCCAAGGATATCAAGGGATGAAGTAAGATCTAACACAGACAGCAGGCCAGAGTTGGACACTGTGGATATCACTTCTCCCAACACACCGGCCAGATTTATCTCCTCGCACTTCAGCATGTTCTCTATCTTCGGGGTCAGGGTGGCATTCAGATCTGAAAAGGGTCGAGAGAAATGATCCTGCTGCTAGCTGCCCAGCCGGTTCAGCCAGAGGAAGCTTTCCAGCTGGAGAGCCAGCACCATTGAGTTGTGGGACCCATAGGCATTTAATATCATGCCTCCCCGAAATATCAATTCCTGCCACTGCTCCCCACAAGGACAGCCTGGTGTTCCAGAAACATACCTGTCCCCTCTTAGGAGTTAGCCTCTACTAGCACCTACCTGCAGAGAAGGCAATGGCAGCACACTCCAGTACTCTTGCCTGAAAAATCCCATGGATGGAGGAGCCTGGTGGGTTGCAGTCCATGGGGTCGCTACGAGTCAGACATGACTGAGTGGCCTCACTTTCACTTTTCACTTTCATGCATTGGAGAAGGAAATGGCAACCCACTCCAGTGTTTCTTCCTGGAGAATCCCAGGGATGGGGAAGCCTGGTGGGCTGCCATCTATGGGGTCACACAGAGTCAGACACGACTGAAGCGACTTAGCAGCAGCAGCAGCACCTACCTGAGACCAACCTGGTATTGAGTATGTTACTCTAAAGCAATTTGAGCATGGCATGAAAGGACCTAGTTTAGCTTTTGAGCCTAGCAGTCCAGAGTATATACATATAGTCTAGGTTCTGCCCCTTGAAGGCCAAGTGGCCTGGGGCAGGCTCTTCTCTTTTCTGAGGCCCAGTTTTGCCTCAGGGGTACCAGGGGTATATGATGGAACCTGCAGCACGATTCCCTGGGGGCAGGCCAAGTGAGCGAGCACTGATTTTAAGTGCTGTGTAGGGCAGGAGGTGGCTAGGGAGGTAATGGAGCTCGCTGATCTGGATCTCCTGTTCTCCATCCGTGTGGTTCTGCACCTCACACCAATCAGAATGGCCAGCATCAAAAAGTCTACATTTATAAATGTAGACTTTTACATTTAATAATAAATGCTGGAGAGGGTGTAGAGAAAAGGGAATCCTCCTCCACTGTTGGTGGGAATGTAAATTGATGCAGCCACTGTGGAGAGCAGTATGGAGTTTCTTTAAGAAACTAAAAATAGAGTTACCATTTCACCCATCGGTTCTACTCCTGGGCATATATCCAGAAAAGACAGAAACACTAATTAAAAAAGATACATGCTGAAATAAAAGCAAAAATAAACAAATGGGACCTAATTAAACTTAAAAGCTTCTGCACATCAAAGGAAACTATTAGCAAGGTGAAAAGACAGCCTTCAGAATGGGAGAAAATAATAGCAAATGAAGCAACTGACAAACAACTAATCTCAAAAATATACAAGCAACTCCTACAGCTCAACTCCAGAAAAATAAATGACCCAATCAAAAAATGGGCCAAAGATCTAAATAGACATTTCTCCAAAGAAGACATACAGATGGCTAACAAACACATGAAAAGATGCTCAACATCACTCATTATCAGAGAAATGCAAATCAAAACCACTATGAGATACCATTTCACACCAGTCAGAATGGCTGCGATCCAAAAGTCTACAAGCAATAAATGCTGGAGAGGGTGTGGAGAAAAGGGAACCCTCTTACACTGTTGGTGGGAATGCAAACTAGTACAGCCACTATGGAGAACAGTGTGGAGATTCCTTAAAAAACTGGAAAGAGAACTGCCTTATGATCCAGCAATCCCACTGCTGGGCATACACACTGAGGAAACCAGAAGGGAAAGAGACACGTGTACCCCAGTGTTCATCGCAGCACTGTTTATAATAGCCAGGACATGGAAGCAACCTAGATGTCCATCAGCAGATGAATGGATAAGAAAGCTGTGGTACATATACACAATGGAGTATTACTCAGCCATTAAAAAGAATACATTTGAATCAGTTCTGATGAGGTGGATGAAACTGGAGCCTATTATACAGAGTGAAGTAAGCCAGAAGGAAAAACACCAATACAGTATACTAATGCATATATATGGAATTTAGAAAGATGGTAACGATAACCCTGTATACGAGACAGCAAAAGAGACACTGATGTATAGAACAGGCTTATGGACTCTGTGGGAGAGGGAGAGGGTGGGAAGATTTGGGAGAAAGAAGAAAAAAGAAAAAAGAAAAAGATACATGCTGGGACTTCCCTGTGGTCCAGTGGCTAAGACTCCCCAGTCCCAATGCAGGGGGCCCAGGTTTGATCCTTGGTTGGGGAACTAAATCCCACATGCTGTGTCTAAGAGGTCACACGCTGCAACTAAAGATTGTGCATGGTGCAGTGAAGACTGAAGATCCCGTGTGCCACAGCTAAGGCCTGGCACAACCAAATAAATAAGAAATGGAAATTAAAACAAGCAAGCGAACAAAAAACCAAAAAGACACATGGCACCCCAATGTTCATAGCAGCAATATTTATAATAGCTAAGACATGGAAGTGACCCTAATGTCCATTGACAGATGAATAAAGAAGATGTGGTACACACATGCACACACACACACACACACACAATGGAATCTTAGCCATAAAAAAGAATGAAATAATGCCACTTGCAGCAACACAGATGGATCTAGAGATTATCAAACTAACTGAAGTAAGACAAAGACAAATGCATGATATCACTTATATGTGGAATCTAAAAAAATGATACAAGTGAACATACTTAATATTTACAAAAAAGAACTGGACTTACAGGCTTAGAAAACAAACCTATGGTTACCAAGTGGGTGGGGGAAAGGACAGACAACATGGGCTTGTTGTATACAACAGGGAACTATATTCAGTGTCTTATGAAAGTGAAAATGATCGTGGCTCAGTTGTGTCCAATTCTTCGCGACCGCATGCACTGTACAGACCATGGAATTCTCCAGGCCAGAATACTGGAGTGGGTAGCTGTTTCCTTCTCCGGGGGATCTTTCCAACCCAGGGATTGAACCCAGGTCTCCTGCATTGCGGACAGAGTCTTTACCATCTGAGCCACCAGGGAAGCCAATATCTTATGATAAACCTTATGATAAACCATAATAGCAAAGAATATGAAAAATATATATATAAGAAACTGAATCATTTTTCTGTACACCTAAAACATTGTATCAACTATACTGCAATTTTGTTTTTAAAAGGAAATCGACTAGCTGCATGAATCATGGAGGATTCACTGGGTACAATACTGCAGCAAAAGTGAACGGACCAGAATTTCTCATTACAGCACGAATGAACTACCTCAGAAACGTTTAGGTTTGAGAGACAGTGCAAGCAGGTCACCTTTAGAAAACTTTATAGCACTTAGTGCAAGTATTTATCTTGAGAAGGAATATCCACGTCATAAAATATAAAGAAATGGCAGGAGGAAAAGAATCAGGCCAGAGGCCTTCTCAGGAGAGGAGATGGAGGGTGGAGCAGTGCAGCCCCAGTAGGAGCCTAGGGGTCTTCAGTCCTATGGCCCGTTTTATTCCTCCGTCTCAGTGGTGGGTACAAGCGTGTTGCTGTTGTTTAGTCACTAAGTCTTCTCTGACTCTTTTGAGGCCCCTTGGAATGTAACCCTGGCAGGCTTCTCTGTCCATGGGATTTCCGACTCAAGAATACTGGAGTGGGTTGCTGTTTCCTTCTCCAGGGGATCTTCCTGACCCAGGAATCCAACCCACATCTCCTGCATTGGCTGGCAGATTCTTTACCACTGAGCTACCAGGGAAGCCCCCACAAGGGTGTTAATTCTATATTCATATCTTTTAAGGTTTTTTTTTTTATGTCTGACAGTGAAATTAACAGCCTCTACCACCAAGTCGCTGTTTGATGGGTTACAACTGTCACGTGTAGCACTGTCTGAACTGCCCTCCGGCCCGCGGCGGTACTGCTGCACCAGAATGTCTGTGAGTGGGGTCCAGGCAGCTGATTGGTAATAAGCCCCAAAGGTGATACGGCTATCACCTCTTATTTCAGAATCACCTGTCCAGAAGGTGTAACTAGCCTTTGGGCTTGGAGATGAAAAGCATGTGTGAAGGGGTAGAAAGTCAAAGCTGTGCAGGTAAAACGAATCTTACTTACAGTCATTGAGTTTGCTGCTAGACACAAGGTATTTGGCCACGGGTGAACATCTGGCTCCTGAGGTCCCAGCTGCACGTCTTGGAGGTAGAGAGCCTTTTCTGATTGAGGAAATTCTGGGGACTTGTGGGTCAGGCACACTGATCGGGAAATGAACGGGAAGCCTAGAGGTTATTTTGTCAGGAGGGGCTCCCACCTGTGAAGGTGAGGTCGATAGGTCAAGCGCTCCTGCCTGGATGGCTAGCATGATGGCCAAGGCCCACAGGGTCAGCATCTTGTGGCCGATACCTGCAAAGGAAGGCTTAGTCAGACACCACATTCCCAGTGGACCACAGGGCTGCCAGTATATTTGTATTGGTTGTGCACATGCCAGGGTCCTAGCTCTTATAGGAAGGTGCCACTCACATTGTCAATATTCTGATCAGTATACCGTATTCGAGGGATGGCGTTTTAGCCCATGACAGTCAGTATCTTGAGGAAGGGCCCCTTTTTCTACAGCTTATTTAACTTTGCGCAGAGGTGTCTATGGGCTGGTGGCACCCTTTAAGTACAGGCCATGCCCTGCCCAGATCTTAACTGTACGGTCCCACATTCTCCTACCAGTCTTCCGGATTCAAATAGCCTTTCAGTGATCTGAGTCACCAGCTGGGGAACTCAAGTGTTTTGAATGATCAAGCTGCGAGTGTTGTCACTCCTGTGGTAGTCAAGGTCTCTCCTTGTTTTCAGGCAGCTAATGTATAGCAGTGTCCTTGTTGATGTGAGCTTATCACATGCCAGTCCCTTTGTGGAGTGTGAATGGATGTCAGTTGCTCTAAACTCCGCACAGTGCTGAGATGGAAGGCCTGTGTTCTTATTTTTTACTTGGTGAAACTCGTGTTTACAGAGTGGCCAGTATGCTCACCTTTACCCACTGTCTGCCCCCAGCTGGTAGTTTTGCCTGATCAGGACTAAACCACCCCAGGAATCAGCCCTCGGCTTGGCAGCCTCCACTCACTTGGTCACTGGGCTATCCTAGCGTGTTAGCTCAGTGTACCAAGGCCGGAGTCATCTCCCTATGAGTGAGACCATTTCGGGGCTTCTCTCTTTTTAAAGCCCATTCCCTTGTTCTGGGAGAGCCGCTGGCTTTGTCTGATGGTGGCACTGGTCAGTCCACACTATGATATTGGTGGCAGCCATAATGTAGGAAGCTCACCTGTGTGTATTGAATGACTAAGTTAACCTATTCATCCACTTCTTGGGGCCCTCCTGTGGGCAGGGCACTGGATGTTCCCGCTGACCATTGGCTGTGGGGCATCTTCCTCTTGGCTGACGTTGAGCAGCCTTAGTGACTGTGAATGTGTAAGCTGCGTAAGTCTCCACTCTACTTCTTGGGATGTGTCCATAGGTATTTCCTTAGTGAGTATTGGTTCATGTTCATACTGGTCAGTTGTGTTAAGCCCTTCATCTGCAACAATTCTCCCAGCGAATCTGGCACCAGACAATATTATTATCATCCTCTGCAGCGGAGGAGCCTCAGTGCTAATGAGAAGGCAGGGTCTAGACCCAGGCAGGAGAGCCCTTTTTGACTCTGAGCTCAGCTGTGTGACCCAGTGGAGATTACTTCCCTCCCCTGCTGGTCAGATTCCTCTGTTCCCAGGAGTCTATTGTCTTTTCCTTTGCTCATGTTTTAGGTAACATGGAGGTTTGTGTCTTGGGGCCTTTCCCCTCAGTGAAGCAAGTAGACTCTGAGCTCCTCTCTGTTTGGATTTCCTAATCAGTCAAGTTTTGTAAAATTGGGCTTGTCAATTTTCGCCATGTGCTGGCATTGCCCAAGTCAAGCTGCCTGTTATTTACTAACACCATAGGAAGAACTGCTATTGCAGAAATGTTGGGAAGGACATTTCGGAATCCACTGACAATCTTTCACATTGGATAAGTTTGGCTTTTGAAAAAACTCACCTCTTCATTATTTTTTAATTTTATCCTCATCAGTGAGGAGTTAGAATTAGTGTCTCAGGAAACATGTAAGTGTCTTGTGAGGGAAAAATAAGAAATTCTGTGCCTGTGACTGAGTTGATGGCAGTATTGTTAGACATTGTCTTGAGAGGAGCCTGCTGATAATTCTAGTAATAAATCTCCCATTTTTTTAAAAGCAGTTGCCTAACAGGCCCCTGTTAACACCTACTGCGCTAGGCAGAGTAATGTACGTTTTAGCCGGAAAGTGGTATGGCGAAAGAGATTCAAAACACAGAACCCAAGTCATCTATCCTTTGACGAGCTGGCCTATGCTTGTTTCCCTCCTGGAGTTTTGACCTTTTCTCTTGTGTATTGTTTATTGAGAGTTCTTACCTCGTCCGGTGCCGATCGGTTGGTGTTGGTGGGCACAAGTTTTCAGGAGGTGCCTTACTCCTGCTTCTGCCTCCGATCTGTCAGAGGAAAAGCGCCATCCCATTTTTATAGACCAGTGTCTCTCGGAAAAGTCTTTGGACATGTAGGGACACCATCCAAGCCTACTGATAAGGGTGATGTGATACAGGCTGACTTCCAAGATCAGCACCTGCTAATGGTTTTGATGTCTGTGTCTTTCTGAGATGTTCTGCAGGCCAAGTAACTGTTCCCTTCTTTTTAATCTTCACAGGCCTGTTAGCTTTAAAAATTTTTTTACATTTAATTATCTTTTTTTGTCTGGGCTTTTCTCTGGTTGCAGCAAGTGGGAGCTACTCTTTAGTGGCAGTGCATGGGATGCTCATTGCTGTAGCATCTCTTGCTGCGGAGCAGGGGCTCTAGGGAGCTTGGGTTTGATCCCTGGTCCCAGAAGGTATCACATGCCTCGGCGCAACCCCGCCCGTGGGCCACAGCTACTGAGCCTGCACTCTAGAGCCTGTGCTCCTCAACAAGAGAGCCCCCTCAGAGAAGGCTGTGCGCCACAAGTAGGGAGTGGCCCCTGCTCACCACAACTATTGAAAGCCCACATGCAGCAGTGAAGACCCAGCACAACCAAGAAATAAATAAAAAATTTTTTAATTAAAAAAAAAAGAGTCTGGGTTAAGAATTCAGTTCAAAGGGATTAGACGGTCCCTCTCTCTTGGGTTTAAGCAGCTCTCCAGCCACATGAAATTCCCCTGCACTCATCTAGTATTGTCTGCCTCTTACGTGCCCCTCACTGGGCAGTCTTTGTCCCCTGTAACATGCTAATTATCTGCTGCTTCATGATAAAGGGCTCTGAGTCCAACTGAGCTGGGTAGTAACATCATGGTGAGCCCTCTCCTGGAGATTCTCTGAGTATATTTGCCTCTCTAGGCCTCTCAGCTGTCTACCATAAAGGACCTGTGTGCTCACTCATTCCTATATTGCCACAAATATATATTGTACCAGGCACTGTTCCTGGGGGCTTCCCTGGTGGCTCAGACAGTAAAGAGTCTGTCTGCAATGCGGGAGATCTGGGTTCGATCCCTGGGTCAGGAAGATCCTGGAGAAGGGAATGGCTACCCATTCCAGTATTCTTGCCTGGAGAATTCCATGGTCAGAGGAGCCTGGAAGGCTGTTACAGTCCATGGGGTTGCAAAGAATCAAACACGACTGAGCGACTAACACATATACACTCTTCCTGGAGGCGGTAGAAGGGTGTACAACTCACAGGGTCCCAGCCCTAATGGAGCTGATGGTCCAAGTGAGAGAGACTGACACTCGCCAACCTACCCACAGATGAGTGGATGATCATGGATCAGGGTCTGAAGCAAATGAAGCTGGTTCTGGAAGCTTCACTAGTTGGGATTGCATTGGGCAGAGCATCTGGAAGGTTCTCTGGGAGTCTTCAGGGCAGGTGTGGGCCTGGCCCTGCCCTCTTTTCCTAGTGGAGAAAACCGGCTGTCCCTGCAGGGATCATTATCATCTGGGGGTGGGGGTCATTGTTAAAAGTTTTAATTCTTGGATCCTCCCTTCCCTAACTCTTAAATACTTTAATAAGTCAGGGTTGAGTTGAAGAAATTTGTTGAAAAAGCCTCCACAAATGGTCCAGGCGAGTGGCCCAGGTTTGAGAACCACTGGTCTAGCCCATTCCATGCCCTTGTTTTTTGTTTTTTTTTTTTGCAGATGGAACACTGAGTTCTAGAGAGGAGGTTATGTATGTGCCTCAGGACACCAAGAAGTCCAGCTGATTTAGGATCTGAACTCAAATCTTCTTGCTATTAATAGATATCAAATCTCCCCCCAAACCCACTGTTACTTTCTGCTGTGAGCCAGGGAGATGGGATCGTCAGTGAGTTCTTTCCTGTCCCTGAAGAAAAGTGTGATGCTCTCAGTGACCCTTGGCCTGTGTTCATGCCTGCGTTCATTCGGTGGATATCACTGAGTACTTTCTCTTTGCCATGTACTGCGGTAGGCTGTGGGGACTAGGTCGTGGGCCAGACACACAGGTTCTCCTTCACGGAGCTCACACCTTAGTGGGGGACACTGTTAATAGGTTGACTTCTGATAGTGATATTAAAAAAAAAAAAGATGGAGAGAGGGAGTGAGTTCTCTTTGGACAGGGTGTCAGGTGATGAGTGACATTTTATCCCTGATGGGGGAAATATGAGGGGTCCAGGCCTGCAGAGGTCTGGGGCTTGGAAAAGTACAAAGAACCTGACATGGGTAAGAACTTGACTAGTTCAAGAGGTGGGAGGAAAGATTCCTGGCTGAAGGCAGAGAAAACTGCCCCGGGAGACAAGTATAGGTTTTACTCCTGCGCTGGACACCAGTGAAGGGAAACAAATATGAGCCTCGGCCCAGAGGCGTGCTCCGTGCTACCCTGAGCTAGAACTGCTTTTTCAGGAGAACTTCAAGCAGGGTCATTACCTGATTTGCTCAGCTCCCTTTCCTTTCCCTAATTACCCCAGGAATGAGGCTTGAAGGGTGTCAAGAGCCTGCTCTAGTGCTCGTCTGTATTCAGGATTTTCCAGTCTCTAGCAGCAGCAGCAGCAGCAGCAGCCCAGACTTCTTCTCACTTATTATCTCATTTAATGGCTCCCTCAATTCTATGCCTATGCCGTGGGTGTCAGGCTTCTTCTGTATTTTAGAGAAGCCCCAGTCATCTGTTAGGTTCCTAGCACTCCATGTTCTGTGATTGATTGAGTGCATCCTGACATGATCATGCCATGGTGTTCCCACAGCTTTACAATGTAAGAGTCGGGGAGAGGGGGTGATTTGGACTCATGGGATGGGGGCTGATTTGGACTCAATGCCTGAAGTGGAGAGTGGGGGCTGGGGTGGGGATTGGGCTGGGGCCCTGCTTTCAGGCAGGCTCAGCATTTTGCTGCAGGGCCCCTCCAACCTCCATAGTATGTTCTCGAACTGTGAACCTCAGCTCCAGTTCCAGTTGCCAAAGATCCCATTTTCGTCTTCGCTGAAATGTCGATGCCTAGAACAAATGACAGCTGACCTTTTCTCAGAGGGCAGAAGGTGTACCCGATGATAGCAGAAGACAGAACCGACTGTCCTGGCTCTTATTTTTCTTGGACCTTTGAGGGAAATGGAACCACCTTTTACGTGAAAATCTGTGACATCTGTTGGTGGGTGTGAACTTTGATTTCAGTGTTTCCAGTGATTCTTTGGAGCCAAAGAATGAACCCAACCCCATGTTCTGGAAGGGGCATATCCGGAATGCAACCTCTGATGGGGCCTCCTGCTCCTTGTCTCTCTCTCCTTGAACTTTAGGAGATGTGGCAGTCTTTGAATTCTGCTAATCCAGGATCCATGGGAGGTGTTTCACTCAGATGAGGTTTATCAGGCGGGACACAAGGATGCGGTTGTTCTCAAGCTCTCAGTGATTTGACCTGCTGACTCTTGGAGGGTAGGCCCTTTCCAGTCTGGCTGAGACTTAGCCCCACAGGAGGCTGGGTAAGTGCCAGCCCTTGACGGCTTCTATATGATGATGTCACAATGAACCAGGTCAACTTGGGGGCATCCTGTTTCCAATTGTCTCTCTCTCTCTCTAAATTCATTTTTGTATGAGTTATTTTTTCTGGGGTTTTCACTTATGACACTGGATTTAATGTTTTTTAGACCCCAGTTCTGATGCAAATGCTGCCACCTCCCTCTGTTTTCTCTATTGGATCCCAGAAGTCCTAGTCCTAGAGGAGAGAAGAGGGGTAGAATGACTGTAAGGGAGGACTATATTGGCAAGTGTTACCTTTGATTCTTGGTATGTTGTCTTTTCATTACTACTCTGTTATAAAAATTTCCAGGGATTTCCCTGGTGGTCCAGTGTTAAGAATCCACCTTCCAATGGTCAGAAAACTGAGATCCCACATGCCTCGGGACAGCTAAGCCTGTGTGCTGCAACTACTGAGCCTGTGCATTGCAACAAGAGAAGCCCGTGGATGCTGCAACGAAGACCCAGTGCAGCCAAAAATAAATTAATAAAACAATTAAAAAATTAAACATTTCCAATTCTCCTTTTGCTTTCATTGTCCCTTGAGTTACTTAGAGGTTTGTAGTCTAATTTAGAATCATCCTCATGTCTCCTAATGTATCGATCTGTTACTGATTTTTAACTAATGATATTGTGGTTATGTATTTAAACTTTTTGCATTCATTGAGTATTGTTTTATGTCACAGCATGTGGTCTGTCTTGACGAAGAACTCATGAGCTCTTTGGCTATGCATGAGCCAAGATGATGTAAGCCAACCACCTGCTATATTGCCCACTAATCACAATTTAAATCTCTGAACAGAATATAAAAGGAAAATACCCCAAAGCTCTGAGAGTAAATAATAATAGGTAAGGGAAGGAGGTAAAGTTTTTCAGGCATAAACTTCCTTTTTTCCCTTAGGTTTTCTTCTTTGATTCCTGGGGAGCCCCTGTGCTGAAAGTGTGCAGCACATTGGACTACAAAATCTCCGTAAGATTTCCTCTATATTCTGGCTGAAAGTGAAAGTGTTAGTTGCCCAGTTGTGTTTGACTCTTTGCGACCCCATGGACTGTACTGTCCATAGAATTCTCCAGGCAAGAATACTAGAGTGGGTTGCCATTTCCTTCTCTAGGGGATCTTCCCAACCCAGGGATCAAACCTAGTCGCCCACATTGCAGGCAGATACTTTACTGTCTGAGCCACCATGGAAGCCAAGTCATGTGAAAGTGAAAGGGTTAGTCACTCAGTCGTGTCCAACTCTTTGTGACCCCATGGATTGTAGCCCATCAGGCTCCTCAGTCCATGAGATTCTTCAGGCAAGAATACTGAAGTGGGTGGCCATTCCCTTCTCCATTATTCTGGCTAGAGGACTGGATAAATGGGCTTCATTTGAGCTCATGAGATAATATAAAATAGGTATATTGGTCTCTGCCTCCAATTCCTGGCACAGAGCTCCTAAAACCCTTGTAAATTCCTAAGTGATAAATGCGATAAGAGCGTCTTTTGTTCTAATGAAGTGACACTGGATGGTGGCTCCTGGGTGGTTTCTGGATAGGAGTTGGCCACCAGAAAGACCAAGCCGTGATTAGAAGGTTGGAAATTTCAGCCTCACCTTCCATCCTCGAGAGAAGGGAGATGGACTGGAAATGAAGTTAATGATTGATCATGCCAAATTGAGGAGCCTCCTATACAATCCCAGAAGTACAGGATTTGGAGAGCTTCTAGGTTGGTGAACAGATTTACATCAGGAGGCTGATGCACCCCAGATCCACAGGAACAGAAGCTCCTGGGCTTGGGACCATCCCAGACTTTGCCCTGCATCTCTTCATCTGGCTGTTCATCTGTATCCTTTATCATATCCTTTTGTAAACTGAGTTTATGAACTGAGTTACTTTAAATTCAGTGAGCTGTGCTAGCCGGTTAATCAAACCTAAGGAAGGGGGTCATGGGAACCTTCAGTTTGTAGCTGGTTGGTCAGAAGCACAGATAACAGCTTGGGGATGCAACCAGTGTCTGAAGGACATTAAACTGTGGGCATGTATAAGTGTGATTAAAAAGAAAAATTTGAAAGATTAGGAAATATATATGTATGGCTATAGGGGCTATCTTAATATCAAACCAATGTAAATTTTAGAACAAGATATTGTATCAGGGATCAAGAGAGACATTATATAATAATAGAAGAGTCAGTTTACCTAGAAGCCATAGTAATCCTAAACATGTCTATATCTAACAACAGATCACATGAAGGAAAATCTGACAGAAATGAAAAGAGAAATAGAGAAACCCACAATTACATTTGGAGATTTCTTTGATTAACTAACAAGTTAACCAATGATTAACCAACATTCTTCTTTCAGTTGATGGAAAAAGTACACAGAAAAATCAAACACATAGAGAAGCTGAACAACACTTCCAACTGATTTGAACCAACTGACCTGTACAGGACAATCTACCCAGCAACAGTAGAATGCAGTGTTTCCAAGATTGTATGAAGCATTCACCAACAGACTATATTCTGGTCCATAAAACAAACTTAAAAAAATCAAAGTATATTCTTTGATTACTGTTGTTGTTCAGTTGCTAAGTCGTGTCCAACTCTTTGTGGCCCCGTGGACTGCAGCACGCCAGGCTGCCTTGTCCTTCACTATCTACCAGAATTTGCTCAAACTCATGTCCATTGAGTAGGTGATGCCATCCAACCATCTCATCCTCTGTCGCCCCCTTCTCCACCTGCCCTCAGTCTTTCCCAGCATCAGGGTCTTCTCCAAAGAGTTGGCTCTTTGCAACAGGTGGCCACAAGAAGCTTTCTAAGAAATAGACGTGCTTGATTTCATGTAGTCCCCCTTTACCAAAATCACATATATATTGTCCTTCCCCTCTACCCTGTTTGGAACAGTCTCTCAGAGTTATCTGAGGTGCTGTCTCCTGGGCTGCAGTTCTCATATTGCCCCAAATAAAACTTAACTTGCAACTCTCATGTTGTGCATTTTTTTTAAGTCGACAATAGGATAGAAGGTGAAACTACAAACATCAATTGCATTTGTATATTGACAATTAAGAGCTGTATATTAAAATGAAGACTATATTTTACAGTAGCACAAAAAATAAGCTACTTAGGTATAAATCCCTCAAAACCTGTTCCTGAATAGTCTTTGTGTCAAAAACTACAGAGTTGATGACATAAATCAAAGCAGACCTTAAAAAAAAAATGGAGAGACACGTGTTCATGGGTTGGAAGGTGCAATATTGTTAAGAAATGCATTCCTTACAAATTGCAATCCCAAGAAAAATTCCAGTAGACTTTTTCTTAGAAATTGACAGTCTGATTCTATCATTAATATTGAAAACCCAAAGCACTAGAATAACCAGAACAATTCTGAAAAAGAAGAACAAAGTTTTATTTGGCAAAAGAATGAAAAACAGGGCCACATGGGGTGGGGGTGGGCACAGATTGGGAGAAAATCTGAAGTTGGGCTTGTGTCCAGGACATGTAAAGAACTCTCAAAATTCAACATCACAACCCTGTGATGTTCTCTCCAGGATCTCAACATTAAAGTTTAAAAAAACATTTTATTTACGTTTAATTGGAGGATAATTGCTTTACACTGTTGTGTTGGTTACTGCCATATAACAACGTGAATCAGTCATAACTATATATATCCCCTCCCTCTTAAGCCTCCCTCCCTTTCACCCCCATCCCACTCCTCTAGATTATCACAGAGCACAGGGCTATTATAGCAACTTCCCACTAGTTATCTATTCTGGCCTCCATTGAATAACTTCTCTTCCTATCATATGCATTGTGTTCTCTACTTATAAGATGCAAATAGCACATGGCAGGAAATTTGAAAGTTCAGAGAAATATGAAGAAGGGAAAAGAGATTCTGAGTGACAGCATTGGTATTTCTTTTTTTTGCATACCGAATATAATTTTTATTTTGCTTTTGAAAAATTAGCAGTACCATCAAAAGCATTTTTTGTATATCGTTACAATTTTGGAAAACTTTCTAATGATCTCACGAGTGCGTGTGCCAAGTTGCTTCAGTCGTGTTTGATTTGTTGTGACCCCTTGGACTGTAGCCTGTCAGGCTCCTCTGTCCATAGGATTCTCCAGGCAAGAATATTGGAGTGGGTTGCCATGCCCTCCTCCAGGGGATCTTCCCAACCCAGGGATTGAATCCGAGTCTCCTGTATTGCAGATAGATTCTTTACCACTGAGCCACTGGGGAAACCCCTAATGATCTCATACTTGGCTCGAATATTTCCTTTTTATTTTTTTCTAGTATTTTTTTTTCTTTCCACTTCATTAGTATCTGTATTTCATCGCGTGCTTTAATATATCTATTCTTAGGATGATTAGGACAGACGGATTCTCAGAAGTGGGCCCAAAACCTCGCCTCTCTTCAGTGCCCCTCATGGTCTAGGTTTGCATTCCCTGCTGGTTGAGACGGGTGGGGGATGAGTCAGCACTTTTGTTTTCCTAGGTATTGTCTGTTGAGTGTCTGGACATGTGCTGGGCATGTCCTACTGGTCAGGAAATGGCATTGCCATAATGCCTCACAGGGATTGTACATTAGACTTAATGGAAATGAATACATTATCGAGCCCTGGCAGGCTTTTAGGTGTTACGGCTGAAGTCTGGGAGAGTCACTCCATGGTGCCAGTGCCATGCCTTGGTCATAGTTGGCACTCAGCATTGAGTGACCTTCACTACAGTGGGGGATCTGAGGGAGAGGGTGTGGGGTCCCTTTAGGCAAGGCGTTCAGGGATGGCCTCCACGTCAGTTGACATTATTGTATCAGAAATGTGTGACATGAAGGATCCAAACATGCAGAGATTTGGGAGAGAAGGATGGGTGCAGGATGAAAGTACACTGTGTCTTAAGTGAGCAAGAGCATGAAAGCAGGCCTGGGGGCTTTAAACATGCTTGTTACATGATTTGCTCAGCCCCCTTTTCTTTCCCTAATTGCCCCAGAATGAGGCTTGAGGGCTTCCCAGGTGGCGCTAGTGGTAAAGAATCCGCCTGCCAATGCAAGAGACCTAAGAGATGTGGGTTTGATCACTGGGTTGGGAAGATCCCCTGGAGGAGTGCATGGCAACCCACTCCAGAATTCTTGTCTGGAGAATCCCATGGACAGAGGAGCCTGGAGGTGGCAAAGAGTCAGACACAACTGAGTGACTTAGCATGCAGGAATGAGGCTTAAAGGGTATCAGGAGATTGCTGTAGAGCTCATCTGTATTCAGGATTTTCCAGTCTCTAGCCCAGACTTCTCACTTATTATCTCATTTAATGGCTCCCTCAATTCTAAAGCCTATCCTGTGGGCCTCAGGCTTTTTCTGTATTTTAGAGAAGCCCCAGTCATCTGTTAGGTTCCTAGCACTCCATGTTCTGTGATGGGGTGCCGTCCTGGCATGATCATGCTGTGGTGTTCCCACAGCTTTACAATGTAAGAGTCGGGGAGAGGGGGTGATTTGGACTCATGGGGTGGTTAATGTCTTAAGTGGGGAGTGGGAGCTGGGGTGGGGGTTGGGCTGGGCCCTGATTTCAGGCAGGCTCAGCATTTTGCTGCAGGGCCCTCCAACCTTCCTGTTCTCATACTGTGAACCTCAGCTCCAGTTCCAGTTGCCAAAGGTCCCGTTTTCGTCTTTGCTGAAATGTCGGATGCCTTGAACAAGTGACAGCTGACCTTTTCTCAGAGGGCAGAACGTGTAGCTGGTGATAGCAGAAGACAAAGCCGACTGTCCTGGCTCTTATTTTTCTTGGACCTTTGAGGGAAACGGAATCATCTTTTCGGTGAAATTTGTCATGCCTGTTGGTGGGTGTGAACTTTGATATCGGTGCTTCCATTGATTCTTTGGTGCCAAGGAATGAATCCAACTCCATGGTCTGGAAGGGGCATATCCGGAATGCAGTCTCTGAAGGCCCTGGGGGCCTCCCAGGTCTTTGTCTCGCTCCCTCCTTGAACTTTCGGAGGTGGGGCAGCCTTTGAATTCTGCTAATCCAGGATTCATGGGAAAGTGTTTCAGGCAGGTATGGTTTATCAGGCTTCACACAAGGACATGTTTGTTCCCAAGCTCTAAGTGATTTGACCTGCTGATTCTTGAAGAGCAGGGCCCTTTCAAGTCCGGCCAAGTCTTGGCTGGATCACAGTTCCAGAAGATAAGGCAGAGACCGATTCTTAATGACCTTTGTGTGAAGATGTCTTAATAGGACTGGCTGAGCCATGGTTGGCATCAGAGTTTTGACCTTTCAGAGGTATTTTTTTTTAATGTGTTCATTTCTTATGGCTGTGCTGTGTCTTCATTGCTGTGCGTGGTTTTTCTCTAGTTGTGGCAAGCGCGGGTGCTCTCTAGTTGCGATGTCTGGGCGTCTCATTGCGGTGTGTCTTGTTGCACAGCAGGGGCACTAGGGCACATGGGCTTCCCGTGGTTGTGGCTTGCGGGCTCAGTAGTTGTGCACTGGCTTAATTACCTTGTAGCGTGTGGTATTTTCCTGGACCAGGGATTGAACCCATGTCCCCTGCGATGGCAGGCAGATTCTTAACCACTGAAGTCCCATAGGTGTTTTTTAGTGACCTGCATAGAGCCGTGTGCATGCTTGTATGTTTGTCTGAATATATGCTTGTCTGTGTCATCTAGTCCCCTGGACTTGTCAGTCATGTGTGGCTTTCCTTCCCCAGTTTCCTTCTCTTGTGCACTTGCTCTCAGATCTTTGCCAGCAATGGGAATTCACAGAGGCCTCCTGTAGGGAACTTACCTCCCTGAACTCTTCGGTTGCTTGTAAAATTTGGGTTAATTTTCATTTGTAGGGTACATATCTTTCATGAGATTTTCAGTGAGCTTTGTGATTTATCAAAGGTGAAAGGTTAGTGTTTTAGGAAGAGGCAAAATTTCTGTGCACAGGCTCTGGGGCCAGACAGGCCTGTCTGTGAATCCTGGTTCAGCTACTTACTCTTCTGTGGCCTTGGGCTGTCATCCAACTTTTTTTGTGCCTTCGTTTCCTCATCCATAAAGTAGGGATAATATTGTCCCTTTCATAGGGGTGCCTTGTGGATCAAATGAGGTGAATAAGTCAAACAGTTAGCACCATGCTTGGCATATGTGCGTGTGGGCGTGCTAAATCACTTCAGTCGTGTCTGACTCTGCGACCCTATGGACCGTAGCCCACCAGGCTCCTCTGTCCATGGGGTTTCCCAGGCATGAATACTGAAGTGGGTTGCTATGCCCTTCTCCAGGGGATCTTCCCGACCTAGGGATGGAACATGAGTCTCCTGCATTGCAGGTGGATTCTTTACCATCTGAGCTACCAGGGAAGCCCCTTGGCATATATAAGTATTCCATAATTTACTACCGTCATCATCATCATATAATTTTGCATCGTTTTTTTCAGAATTTTTTTTTTTTTTGGTCTACCTTTCTCTTAGATTTTATACCGTTTTCCTAGCCTTTGGGAACTATTTATAGTTTATTTGCTATAAGAAAATATGGATTTGGGTTTTTTTTTTAACTGAAATATTGGATTCTTTATAATGCTTTTACCAGAATTAAGGCAGGCATAGAGACATTTTAATGTCACTAGAGTTTTTGCTTTCAATGGGAGGACAGAGTTCTGTTGACACATCCTACCACAATGATACATGTGAATATATCTTGTCACAGATGCATGAGTGGTTTCAAAAGGTTAAATATTTAAGACATGTTTGCAGATGTCTTTGTTTTGACTCTGTTTCTTTTCCACCCAATTGCCCCACAGATGTCAATGTGTTAGGCCTATGGTCTCTGCTTTGTTAATAGGTCAAAGCTGAATGTGTCTATGCCTAGAGGAGTTTTTCATTCATTCCCTGAGGGGCTACACATTGTTTTTGCTGCTTTCTCTCTGAGTGACTTTACCATCCATGGGCTACATTTTGCTGCTTGAAAGTGCAACAAGTTGGCTCCCTATATAGCTATAGGTGTTTCTCTAATGGCATTTTACGTATCAGCCAGCTTGGGTTTTACGGGTGTAGGGGTTGGGGTGGGTAGATGGATCTAGCTTTGCCTGAGATGGAGAGAGGATCATGTCATGGAAATCACACTGAAAAGATACAAGATTGCAACCACAACCACCAAACCCCTGTTAATAAGCACTCAAAAAATGCTTTCCATCCTTACAACAACCTGCATTCAGCAGCAGCGGCAGCACATTACCATCACCCACATCCCCATTTAGAGATGAAGAGACCGGGGCTCAGAGAAGCTGCTATTCCTCTACAAAAGTGGCAGGGCTGGGATTCAAGCACAGATGTGCCTGAAACCAAAGCCTTGACCTAGGATGTGCCGTTTGTCTTCTCGTGCCCCTGGTCTGTGAGATTCTTGGGGGCTGGGGCATGTCTCACTCACCTTGTACATCCCTGTCTCCACTCGGTGTGCAGTAAACATGGAACAAACGAAGTAATGGTCGAATGAATGAATGGATCGACTTCTCAGAGCCTCACTTTCTCTCCCTGACTGTCAAATCAGCTACCAGTTCCTTGCCTGCTTCTCTTATGGGGCATTATGGGAGTCAGATGACACGGTGGCTCTGAGTGTGTAAAGTGACAACCTTATGTGAGGCAAGGAGAGTTCAGCCATCCATCCATCCATCAGTTCATCAATTTATGTATTCCTCAGACATTTATTAAGCACTAGCTATGTACCAGGCACCATGAATGCATTAATGAGCCATGGTCTCTCCCCTCATTACTTATAGTCAGAGAGACAGACACAGGCCAAGTAAACAGACCAATAAAATTCAGTGAAATAAAGGAGAAGTTGTGTTAAGAGTTTTGAAAGAAATGAAGCCTGTGATGGCAGTAGTTGAGGACCTCTCAGAGGAGATGGGTCCTAAGTTGATTTAAAGGATGAGAAGAAACCACCCAAGACAGGGTGAGGGGCTGAGGGAGAGGGAACAGCTTGGGTCAGCCTGCTATAGGGAAGATCTGGTGTGTTTGAGCAGCTCACAGGCCAGTGAAACTGAGGAGGATGGAGGGCTGACCTGGGGCCAGTCAGGAGGAGCCTCGTGGGCCGTGGTGAAGACCATGGATTTTCTTCTGAGTTGGAAACCATTAGAGGGTTTTAACCAGGAAGTGACATGATTCAGTTTATGTTTTGAAAAGTCTATTCTGGCTGCTACTTGGAGTCCAGGGGGAAGGCAGCTGGAATAATCCAGGTGAGAGATGGTGGAAGCCTTGTTCAGTGTGGTACTGTTGATGGATCTGAGAACTATTTAGAAAATAGGACCACAGGATTGGACCAGGCATTGGACTGGGTGTGGAGGAATCAGAGCCCTTACCTGGGGAGTTGTGGTCGGGGTGGGGAAGAGTCAGTGCCTTCCGTGTTCTTCCTTCTGGGCCCCTTTCTTTCTTCCAATAAATCTCTCCCCATTCTTTAGGCTACTATCCCAGTTGGTCAAAACACGTCCATCCTGTGTCATGTCCCTCAACACTCTTGGTTCTCGATGGCCTCCCTCCTGGGTGACTCAGTGACTTCACTCCATGGAGCATAGAGGCTTCTCAGAGGTGCCCACTTTGGGGATTAGAAAGTGGAACGAGAGAGGGCAGAGATCCAGCCCCCTGTCTCATTCTATCAGAGGAGGTCCCTTGTCATCTGTTTTATGTATCAGATTTCTTTTAAGCTTTTCTTTGAAGACATGGATCATGAGCCTTGAAAATCACTTCTTAAAAAGATGTATTTCTTAAGAAGACCTTCAGGGGGGATCTTTTTGGGGAAGATCTTAGGTCACCAGAGCAGGTGAGCAGAGGAGGTGTTTTGGGCTATTTGCTCCTTAGCTGAGCTTCGAGGCCTGGGATGGTGGTGGCAGCGGGAGGGACCATAGGGGTGGAGGGAGCAGGAGGGTGGTCTTTGGAGCCCCTGTCTTGACTTCTAGCATCAGAAGTGGTGTTGCCCTGCTGGCAGATGGGAGTGATCTCACAGTCTATCAGGGAGCACCCAGTGTTATCACGAGGTTTAATGGGATAACAGTGTCTGCAGACTGCAGAGTGACATGCATCTGGTAAAGCCATAGGAGAGGAATGAGGATCTTCTAAGGCTCGAGGGAGAGGCTCTCTCCTACTTGGACAGGTCATTCCTGCTGACGAGCAAGCCAGGGTCCTGAGGAAGTCTCCATTCAATCATTTTGCACTTAGTATCTACCTTGCGCCGGGCGATGTGATCACACACAGGTGGGAAAATTCTGGGCTGGGGGTAAAGATGCGCGTCTCCTCTGGGAAAGCGTGTTCCAGCCTCCACCTTATCTTAGGTGTGTCATATACACATCAAGGGTGAGGTCCAAGACCAGGACGGTCCTGCCCTCCTGCCTGAAGTCCTCTTGATGGCTCCTGCACTGGGGGCTCCTGTGGGGGACTTTTTTCCTTCAAGGTGAGGCTTGTAAAACAGGTTGAGGAGTCAGGTAAAGAACTCACAAGTGGTCTGCTCTGGGCTCCCACCTCTTCCTACCATCAGGGACCCTGCAGCAGACTGGTGAGTTCCTCCCATAATTTGGGCTGTATGGTAGAGAATCAGCCCCTAGGACGGCCTCCCCAGCAATTTCTCCAGTTTCACAGGCCAGCTGGGGTTCCTGGGCAGCTGACTACCTATTCATTCCAAGACAGAGCCTGCTATGAGTCTCTATGAGTCTGAAGTTTCCCCCCATCTGCCTTTTTCTGGGGCAGGGCCCAACCTGCTGTGGGCTTAGACAGGTGCCCAGGTGTGGGAGGGGGCGTCCCTCTGCTTGGCCATCCCTCCATCCTTGGCAACTATGGTGCTATTTACAGTTCAGACTGCAAAGCCCTCTGGTGCCTGGCTTTTCTCTGCTCGCTGCTTTGCTCTGCCTGGGCCATATGGGGCTGGCAGGTTGGTGGTGACGATGCTTCTGGATCTCTCCCTTGAAGGCCCTGCTCTTGGGCACATGAAAATCACTCTGCTGCTCACTACACCTTTGAGGCCAGGGGAGCTCTGAGGTGTGGCTGTCTCACAAGCACTCACTTGCGTGGGGGTCTGCCTGCTTCCCTCTCTGCTCAGGGCCTCCCAAACATCTGTCTCCTGTGGTCCCTCTCTTCTTAGGGACTCTCTTTCCTGCTTCCTTTCTCTTCCTCCCTCCTGAGCAGGGGAGCTTTCCTGTGTGCGCATGTTCCTCCCATCCTTTCCACACCCCATCCTCTCAGGGGCTAGGCTTTCCGAGTTCAAGCCCCCTTTCCATTTTCTGAGTCACTTCCACTGTCGAAGACACTGAATACAGAGGGGCTAAGGGAAAGCAGGAATGAATGGCCAGGGAGACAATCCCTTCATTGAAACATTTCAGAACAGCCTGGCCACCTCCCAGAACCCCTTAACAAATTCAGAACCAGACTTCTCAAGCAAGAATCATCTTTACTGCAACTGTGATTTTCCACTGTGACTGTAGCCATTCTCGGACTCTCAAGGGCCTGAAGCACTGTGGCTGAGGGGAGGGACTGGCTCTCAGTAAGAACTGGTTATTCCTTTGGAACGGTCAGCGGCAGGTAGTCCTGTGGATAGAAGCAGGGAGATGCGTCCCTTCAGTCTACACCGCGCACAAAGCCAGCTGTCCCCGAGGCTGCTCCTGCCACACCTGAGAGGGACTGTATGCCCTGAGGACATGCCTTCCCCTGGTGGCCAGAGGGCACAGTCAGGAACCGACTGGACAGGGGGATAGAGTGGAGGGGGAGGAGGGTCTCGGGAATGTTTGTGAGTGAAGGGGCAGACCAGTCTTTGGGGCTTGTCCAGAAAGCCTGCGTATCAAGGTGACTCTCATATTTTTGTAGCATTGGGGTTTGTCTTGCTTGGGTCACCCTGAGGTGGATTGGAGCCTTTCACTTGTTCCCACCCACAATGCTCAAACCTCTGCCAGACCTGACCATGTTGCTGGAATCCATCCCTTCCTGCACCCTTTCCCCCCACAAGAATAGGAGCTCCTGGAAGGTTTAGGCCCCGGGTTTAACTCATCTGTATCTCAGCATCACTCAGCACAGGGCCAGGCACAGATCAGCCAGTCACATTTATTGCCTGAATTAATGAGTGAGTGATGAGGGCAGCCTCGGAAGGACGCACAGGTTGTGCACTGCTCAACTCTAGGTGGCGCCATTCATGTACACTACAGTATAGGTGCGTTCTAGAGCTGTACAATATGTCATCAACTTGACAGCGTGGGACAGTCTAGAAGTGAATTAATGAGTGAGCCACTGAGCCCACCCACACTTTCTCCCCTTGCCTCTCGGTTGTCATTATGGTTGTTTAGTTGCTAAGTCATGTCCAACTGTTTGCAACTCCATGGAATATAGCCCTGCCAAGCTCCTCTGTCCATGGGATTTTCCAGGCAAAAATAC
The DNA here is from genome assembly GCF_002263795.3 of Bos taurus. NCBI lineage: Eukaryota > Metazoa > Chordata > Mammalia > Artiodactyla > Bovidae > Bos > Bos taurus. Next base: position 62,809,281 of record NC_037340.1, on the reverse strand, counting down.
TGGAATGGGCTGCTATTTCCTTCTCCAAGGGATCTTCCTGACCCAAGGATCAAACTCACATCTCCTGCATTGGCAGGCAGATTCTTCACCACTGAGCCACTAGGAAGTCCCCCTGCCTCTATAGGTCTGGTTATGTGGTAGCTGCAGGGGCTATGCCGTGATTATTCTTCCGGGTTCTGGCCCCAACAGCCAGGATTTGTGGCATCATTTTTGAGCAGGCGGGCCCCTATGTTACCTCTAGTAGCCCTTCTAGCCCTGACCTGCTAGAGTTACCTGGAGCCAACCCTTCCCAACTAGGGCCACCCTGGGTTGAATCTAGGGCAGAGTCTGAGGTTGGGGGCGGGGAGCAGCACAGGTGAGGAGCTGGGGTTTTGTTAGGAACTGCTGCTGTCCCCTCCTGCCTCCTTCTGCTCAGTAACTTCTGGTCCTTGAAAGCAGATTCCTAGTGTTTCCTGAATGTCAGGACTGGGAACTGGGAGTGCTGGGTCCAGGACTGGGCATAACTGGCGATCCTGAAGCTCGAACTGTGTGCCTGGGGTGGTGGGTCACATTCTGTCAAATGTTGGCCTTAATGGTTGCTCTTATTTGTCAGGGGAGCCCTCACTTCCGGCCCAGGGGGAGAGCTATCTTTCTCTCCATTACGCAAACAGAGACAACAGGCTGAGAGACTAGTGGCTTGCCTGAGGTTGTACAGCCAGGAGGTTCTGTGATTCTCTTTCTGCCTTGCACCAAATATCCCTTCCTGTGCTGCTGTTTAAGAGTGGGGGTCTTTTAAAGGCAGGAACAAAGAAATGAAGGGCAGCTCTAAGCTCTGTCCTTTCCTATCAGCCTCTTCTCATGTTCACCCACACAGGGAAGGGCAGAGGGCCGAAGGGGCAAGGCAACTCTGGGGGCAGATTCAGAGCTGGCAAATGCCGATGGAATCACCTCCGTGGTTCCTCTGCTGGTTTTCCCTGCCCTCTGGTCTCTGGCAGCATCTTCCCTTCCTGGCATTCAGATAGCAGGTGCAAGAGGCAGCAGCCCTGTTTTTGGGGGTCAGGATACCCAATTCTAGCATGATGGGTGGTCCAGGCTAAGGGTACAGGCTTTGAAGTCAGATGAACCCCAGTTGGAATCTTGGCTCTGCTGCCGTGGGCAAGTTTCTCTACTTTTCTTTTGTAAAATGGGAGAAGTAATAGCATCAAATTCATGGAGCTAATTGTTAAGATCACCTGTGTAAGGCCTAGAAGCTCTCGGAGAGCCAGGGGTATGGCTCCTGGAGGGATTCATGGAGCCCCCTACTCCCAGAGCCTCAGCTTCCTCATCTGTAAATGAAGCAGCTCACCCAGTATGGCTGTGAAAGACAGTGAGATGAGGAAGGTCAAGGGAGGGCCACCTTTGCCCGAGCCTCAGCGTCCCCCTCCGAAGGATGGGGACAAGTACCTGTAGGACCCCATGGCTCCTATAGCTCTGACCTCCCACGTGGGCCCCGGGAAGCTCCTTTTCCCAGCATTTACCTCGGAGGGCTCCATTCGTGCCTGGTCGATGCCTTGTTCTCTGAGCAGGTCTGTAAGAGGGGAGGGCAGGGGAGCTCAATGTGTTGTGGGCAGGTGTCTGCGGGGCTGGGTGTGTCCTCCTCTCTGCTATCCTAGATAAAGTTGCATCCTTGACCACCTTGGGGCTTCCCTGGTGGCTCAGATGGTAAAGAAACTGCCTGCAATGCGGGAGACCTGGATTCGATCCCTGGGTCAGGAAGACTCCCTGGAGAAGAGCATGGCAACCCACTCCAGTATTCTTGCCTGGAGAATTCCATGGACAGAGTCTGGCAGGCTACAGTCCACGTGGTCGCAAAGAGTCGGACACGGCTAACACTTGCCCACCTGGACTCTGGCTGCCTTGTTGGACTATCTGTAACTATAATCCTCCACTTCCAATTTGTTTCCCTTCTTGAAAATGAATTGGCTCACTTCATGCCCAGAACCTTCCCTGGCTACCATAGGCCACAGAACAGATGGTAAATCCTTCAGCCTGCTTCGCATTTGAGACCCTGTCTGCTCCTCTTGGAGAAGGCAATGGCAACCCACTCCAGTACTCTTGCCTGGAAAACCCCATGGACGGAGGAGCCTGGTAGGCTGCAGTCCGTGAGGTCGCTAAGAGTCGGACACAACTAAGTAACTTCACTTTCACTTTTCACTTCCATGCATTGGAGAAGGAAATGGCAACCCACTCCAGTGTTCTTGCCTGGAGAATCCCAGGGACGGGGGAGCCTGGTGGGCTGCCCTCTATGGGGTTGCACTGGGTTGGACACGACTGAAGCGACTTAGCAGTAGCTGCTCCTCTGCCTTTACTCTGCAGTCCTAACTTGAGTCCTGGAGTTGGAGCACAGGGGAAAGCTCATGTCAGGGAAACAAAGAGCCAGGGTTCTGGGCTCAGATCTGCCAGAGACTTGCAGAGTGATCTTGGGTAATTCCACGGGGGACATCTCTGGGTCTCTCTGAAAGAGGAGGCGGCTGAGCCAGGTGATTTCTCAGAGGTGAGTGAGGTCTGAACTGTTTATCCTACATGTATTAATACTTCCTGAGGGTCTCCTGGATGGGAGGCACTGGACAAGGTGTAGGAACACAAAAAACAAAGACCAGGGGTCCCTGCCCATCGGCAGCTCACTCTCTGGCTGGGTCATAGGCAATGGCTAAATAATCACGTGGGTAGACTGGCGATGGGCAGCAGGTGTTAGGTAGACAGTGATGGGTGACAGACCGCATCAGGGGAGGTGGGAGGAGAGGGAGGCCGCGAGCGCCACGGGGCAGAAGAGCCTGACCGCGCGCTGCATTTCCGGAAGACTCACTTGCCACACCCCTCCATCTTCGCAGGACCACTTCCTGTGCCTGTTCTCTGTTGCCTCAGGGTCTGCTTCCCAGGAAACCCAAACTAAGACAAGGGTGTTTTGGGAAAGTTTGATTTTGTTGCTGTTATCTAAGATGGAGGCGATGTCTCAAAAAGTTCAGCTTTCTGGCGTCTCTCAAAGGTAAAACATATCTTCCCTGCTCTCATTTGAGCTGAGTGCTCATGCGTGCTCAGCTGCTCAGTCGTGTCTGACTCTGGGACCCCCTGGACTGCAGCCCGCCAGGCTCCTCTGTCCATGGAATTCTCCAGGCAGGAATATTGGAGTGGGTTGCCATGTCCTCCTCCAGAAGATCTTCCTGACCCAGGGATCGATCCTGAGTCTCTTCTGTCTCCTGCATTGGCAGGTGGGTTCTTTTACCACTGAGCCACCTGGGAAGCCCCAGCTGAGTGCTAGCTGCCCACTAAAGGTGGGACGTGTTCTCCATAGGCCCGATCTGGGCTGCTTCCTTTGGTGTGTTGCTTACCTGGCCCCTGCAGGTGTAGAACTCTGAGCTGTGGGCTCCACCACCTCTGAGGGCCTCTCCTTTTCTTACTTTCTGTCATGTTACCCCCACCTCCGTATGAAGCCCTTCCTCGCCCCACTCTAAGCTCTTGTTACCACCCGCGGCCTGAGCAAAGAACAGGAGGGCACAGGTGGCCCCTCTCCCACCCGTCATCTGCCACCCCCTGCACCCCCCAGACTTCAGGGTCTCCACAGTTCTCAAGCGTGGAAGCCAGCTGTCTGTGTGGGGCTGCAGGCATGGCTGGTGTGGCTCTCTGCGTGGTATGCAGGCCTGAGTAGAAAGACAGTGGCGCTCACTGTTGTGATGGGGCAGGACCCTCCAGTTCAGAAGCTCGAAGAGAAAGGCCTCCAGACATTCTTTCTACAAGGAATGAAAGAGGAACAGGAAGGTCACTTCTGCTGGCTTGGCAGATTCCGACCATGGGAATGGGGGGACTCCAGTGTCCAGGTGCCCACAGGAGACCAGGAGTAGTCCTGGGAACTCCACTATTAAAGGGCATTGGAGCCAGACGACCAGGTTCGTGAAGGGACTGGGGAACATTGGGGGCCCTGAAAAAGGGTCGCCTCACAGATTCTTTGTTTCTGTGCAGGGCAGACCAGGAAGCCGGTTGGGCCAGAGAAAACCCCAGGGCCAGAGTTTCACGGGGACCAACTTGTCAAGTGTATCAAAGAATGAAACAGACAAGTTGACATTCTAAGGGTTCTCCCCACCCCCGTGGGCAGGATGAGATCACCCAGAAAGCGAGTGAGGCTTCCCACCCCCACATCAGTGACTCAGGGCCTTCTTTCAGGCCTGCGGGTGGGTCCTTCAGAACCATGAGAGGCCAAGGATAAGGAAAAAGACTCACCTGCTTTTCAAGGCCAGCGGGGTAAGGGCCCAGGATGACTGTAATGCTACCAGAGAAAAGAGATCACCCTTTTAGGTCATGGCAGTTGCTTGGGGTGGGAGAAGGGTGCACTGTTCAGTGACTTCATGTCACAACACACCTCGCCTCCCCTTTCCTTCCCACCTCCTCTCAACGGCTCCATTCAGCTGACAGTGAGCTGGGAGACTTGCACCCCGAAACCACACTCTGTCCTTCCACACACCCTGTCAACCCCCTCATTTTTTCCTGAACATCCCAAACAAAAATGTTTACCTGTTTGGAGTGAACTGGAGTTTTAATTCCCGATTTTTCGAGGAAAACACAGCATTTGAAAGGAGTTTCTATGAGGAGTGGAGATTATTAGGTCAGAACAGGAGAGGAATTCATATTCCAGATGGAGGGGTTTCCTGCACCCCCACCCTACATTTGAAAAGACCCTGGTGCTGGGAAAGATTGAAGGTGGGAGGAGAAGGGGACGACAGAGGATGAGATGGTTGGATGGCATCACCAACTCAATGGACATGAGTTTGAATAAACTCTGGGAGTTGGTGATGGACAGGGAGGCCTGGTGCGCTGCAGTGCATGGGGTCACAAAGAGTCAAACACGACTGAGTGACTGAACTGAACTGAACACCTTACATTATCCAGGGCCAGCCCCCCTCACCCTATCGTCTCCCCAGCTCCAGCTGCTGGCTCCTGTGAGTTCAGACCACGAATGTGTGGGTGTTGCCATGGAAGAGAGCACTGGGGAGCGGTGCTGGGTGCTCCTGGAGGCAAAGGCTGGATATGAGGGGAGGGGGAAGCTCAGCTCAGTGGAGGGAAGGCCTTTTGCAATGAGTCATTTTGTGGTGGCATCGCTAGTTGGAAGCCAGAGGACCCCTTGGTTTTGAGGGGATTGTCCCTGGGCCTCCATAATTCACGCGATTACCTCCTAAACCAGAAACCAGAATTTTCACTGCCAGCCAGAGATGACTGATGTCTGGTCCAGGGAATCATGCCAGCTAAGTTCCCAGGATCCAGCTGCACACAGCAGATGGCCCTAAGCTCACGTATAGTGGGGCGGCCTTTCTGCCCCACAGTTGTTGTTTAGGTGCTAAGTCATGTCCCACAGCGCCTTCCCAATTTCAAGGTCTGCGGAGTGGGAAGTAGGAACACCAGCGGGGCTCGGGATAGACGGGTTGAAACTTCGATGGGGCTGTCTTTTCCAGAATTCCTTCCAGGGTCCAGCCCTCTCTAGCTTGGGTTACCCCGCTCTTGGGGAGCAGAGAATACAATCACATTTAGCCCTCCATGAACTCTGTTTCTCTAAGTTTTCTCCTAGTTTTGTGGACAAGGGTTTCAATGCAGCCATGTCCAGAAGAGAGAGTCAATAGGGTATCAGAGGCAAAACTCTGTAGTTGCTGAAGAGATCTCTGGGGAGCATGGGGGCTCGACTTAGGGGAGCAGGTGTGAAAGTATTTTAATTTTCTTGCAACAGGCATGGCTATGGAACGTTAGCAGATGTCATGGCGGCGAGGTTTGCCACTGCCCTCTGTCATGCTGCCTCAGTCAGCTGGCCCTGGAGGGGCCCTCAAATGGCCCCCAGCTCCTTGGGGAACGAAGAACTTTGAGGCTTACTCACCCAGGAAACTGAGACGGGGGAGGTGTTGCTGGACCCTGCCAGCACCAGGGAGCCTGGCTGGATGACGGAGGCTGTGTGGCCATCAAGGTGGACGATGGGAGGGTCAGGGATGCTGATGGTCAGTCCCACGTTCCCTCTAGACTGATCAGAAGTCTAAATAAGGAGAAAGCAGAGAAGGTGCCGGCGGGGACAGACTGTGTTCCTTAGCCCCCAGCTGGGAAGGACGGGAACAAGGCCATCTTAGGAGTCAGGGTGTCTGAGTTTTCACTCTAGTTCTGTGGCAGCTTGCTGTGTGACCTTGGGAAGGTCACTTACCCTCCCTGAGCTCCTCTGACCTGAAATGACATCCCCCTTTTCCTGGGCATGCAAAGCAGATAAGAGTATAGATTTTGGAGCCAGAGTCTAGTTCTGCTGCTTCTAAACCGTGTGGTCTGAGACAACTTTCTTAATTTCTCTGTGCCTCAACTTTCATGCTTGCATTGGGTTGGCCAAAAATTTCACTTGGGTTTTTCCATAACAGCTTTTGGAAAGAATGAACTTTTTGGCCAACCCAATAAAATGGGGATAATCATCATACCTACCTCATCAGGTTGTTGTGGTGATTAAACGAGTAAATTAATGTAAAGTGCTTAGAAAGGAACTTTGCATCTGGTAGCACTATTGTTATCTATCGTGTGTGTGTTAGTCGCTCAGTCGTGTCCGACTGTTTGTGATCCCATGAACTCCTCTGTCCATGGGATTCTCCAGGCAAGAAAACTGAAGTGGGTTGCCATTCACTTCTCCAGGGTATCTTCCTGACCCAGGGATCGAACCCAGGTCTCCTGCATGGCAGGAAGATGCTTGACCATCTGAGCCACCAGGGAAGCCCTGTCTGCCGTGGTTATTGTCATTATTCTGTGCTCATCAGGTTCCCTGTTCTCAGAGCCTTTGGAGAGAGGATGCTGAGCATGGATCGTGGAGTCTGGGATCAGAACAAATCCTGGTTCTGCCTCTTACTGAGCAATGTGAGCATGGGCAAGTGAAGTCACTCTGCTCAGCCTCATTTGCACAAGTGTCAAAAGGTGAGAGGGCAGGCTTTTCGAGGATTATGTTGATGCAGGTCTGGCACAGTCTCTGCTCACTGCTATCTGCCATGTGCTTGGGGATGCCTTAGCAGGGTTGGGGTTTTATTCAGTAGTGAATAATGACAGCCACATGGCCATGTCACCTGGGTGGGACAATGAGCTAAGTGAACTGTCCCTTTTAAACACTTGTGAAGAAGGTACAGTGATTTCCAGAGTCCACAGTAGAAACGTCTGGCCAAATGCAACATGCCTGTGTGGCCCAGTCCTGTCCTCTGTTCTAGAATCTTTCCTGAGATCCTGCCCGAGGTGTTGGGGGAGAAGCAGGCAACACACCCACCTTGGGCTCAGGCTCCAGTACGCTCAGTGACAATAGCTGGTTGAGGTTGGCAGCCTGGAAAAAGGGCAAGATATGCGTTGACCTTTAGAATCCTGTAGATCCTTTCTGAGCAGGTTCATGGGCTGGGATGGGTGTCAGTGGGGTTCAGTGAGATGTAATTGTCCCCAGCTGAAGGTACCACCGACACACCACTCAGTCTCAGCACAGGAGGAGCCATTCATTTGGCTTCTCACCATGATTTACATGGAAAGGTTGACATTACTGTTTCAATGATTCCCCCCACCCCCCCGGCCAAAGTTTTATTGTGAAAATTTTCTTTCTTTTAAAAAATAATAATTGTTATTTATTTGGCTATACCAGGTTTTAGTTATGGCACACAGGATCTTTAGTTACAATTTGCAAACTCTTAGTTGTGGCATAAAGGATCTAGTTCCCTGACCAGGTATCAAACCTGGGCCCCCTGCATTGGGAGCATGGACACCCAGCCACTGGACCACCAGGCAAGTACCATGTGAAAATTTTCACACATGCAGCAAAGTTGAAAGAATTTTATAGAGAACATTTGTATACTTAGTACCTAGATTCTTCTATTAACATTTTCCTGCCCTTGCTTTATTGTGTTTGTATTTAACTATCTGTACTCTGTTGATTTTTGAAAATCGTAGGTCACCAGAGCAAACACTATAAAATGTATACAGTAAAAATTAAAAGTCCATCCGAACACTTTTTCCCCTTTTCCCCTAAATCCTATTCTCAAGGGTAACCACTGTTGATGTTTTGGAGTATATCCTGACAGACTGTTTTCTACACACAGAGAGGAATGAATAGATGGGAACATTCTAAGCACATGGTCCTGCACGTTGTTTATTCCTCTCCACGTTGTTTATTACATCAGTACTTGTAGAGCAACCCCATTCTTTTAAACAGCTGCCTGGTATTCCACTGTATACGACCATAACGTGACTTATTTTTTACCAATTCCTTATTGATGGACTCCTAGTTTAACTTTATTTTTCACCCTGTAATAAGTGAAGCTGCAAAGATCACCCTTGCATGTGTACCCACTGGTGTAAGAATTTCTATGGACATGGATTCACAGGGTTCATATCTAGACTTAGAGCTGCCACCGGTGTGGAAAGGAGGGAGCAGGAGTCTTGGCTTCTAGCTTCTAGAAGTCCTGCTTCTCCTCCTGGGGAAGCAAGAGTCTTGGCTCTAGCCCTGATCCTACCTGCTGGGTGACTTGGGAGGTCACGTTCCCTGTCTGGTCCTTGGTTTCCTCATGTAAAAAATGGAGCAATAACACTAGATTTCTTCCAGATATGGATCTTGGGATTCTGTATTTCAATATTTACTGAGCACTCGCTGTGTACAGAGTATACAGAGTATTCACAGAGTATACTGTTCACAGCCCCCATCCTCAAAATGAGGGAGACAGTGAACATGCAAAGCTAAGGAAATGAACACACAGATATACATATGTGTGTTCATGTGTATGTATTACATATGTATAAACATAACTTTGCATATATGTGTGTGTTTATGTGCATATATTGCATATGTATATATATGACTTTGCATATATATGTGTGTGTTTATGTGCATATATTACATATGTGTATTATATATGACTTTGCACATATAACTTTACTCATATACTTATACATAGTTTGATCTACATTTTGAAGAGAAAAGAATAGAAAGAGAGAGGCAGGGTGGAGAGAGAAAAAGCTTACTTTAGATATTTAGATGTGGTGGCCACGGAGCGGCTCTCTGAGGTGACGACATTTGCACTGAGAACAACAGTGGAGGGAAGATTGTTCCAGGCAGGGAGAGAGTGTGTGCAAAGGCCCTGAGGTGAGCACCAGTCCAGCCTGTGTGACCAGAGTCTCGTGGGTGAGGAGACAGAGCTAGAGAGGTGGGCGGGGCCAGGCCATGCAAGGCTCCAGGGCTGCGGGGAGGAGACTGGATTTTATTCCGAGTGTGATGGGGAGACGCTGGGGGCTGTTGAGTGATTGATCTGAATTTCTCCCTCATTTGACCCCCTTGTTGACCCTGGGAACTTGCTCTTCCTGTAGACTTGTGTGTGTGTGTGCCTCTTTGCTACCATTCAGGCCACTTCCTCAGAGATGTCCTTACTGACCTCAGTGTCCAGGGCAGCCTTCTCACCTCCACCAGTCACTTGCTTATCCACTTTGCTCTGCTCATTATAAATAGACACGTTATTTTATTTACCTGACTGTTTCCTTGTTTAGTTTCTATTCCCCCAATAGACTTTGACGTCTTCAAGGGCAGAGACCCTGTGTGTACAGGGCATGGCACACAGTAGGCCTACAATACATATTTGCAGAATAAATGTTATGAAGAGAGGAAAAACAAAGGGGCCTGGGTGTTCAAGGAGGTCTTTCTAGAGGAGGCAACTTCTATACTGTGTTCTGAAGGATGAACAGGAGTTCTCCAGGTGAGGTCCAGAGAGAGGAAGTGACTCATCTGGACCTACCAGAAAGGTACTTCTGCCAGCTGGGCTTCAGTTTCTTCGTGTGAAAAATAGAGCAATAAAGTAACGTACTCCTCTTCTTTAAGCACTCACCACGGGGTCCTGGGGGTTCACATGGATCTCCTTGCTGGTGTACAGGCAGGACAGGATGTCGTTGTAGGTTTCCAGTGAAAAGACCAGGTCTGCCAGGCTGCCCTGGGCTAATTTGGGGAGGGGCTTGGGGGCCAGGTGGCCAGGCCTTGGGACTCTCTGGCCTGGACTGCAGGGGGTCACAAGCTTCAGAAAAATGAAGAAGGAAGGAGAAATTCAGTGAGTACAACTTCCCTGGCCAAAAGCTGGCTACAGTTAATATGTAGAGGATTCACCATGTGTCAGACACAGTGCTGAACACTTACAGGCACATTTCTAGCTCACAATAGCACCGGGAGGTGGAAACCGCGTGACAGGTAAGGAAACGAGGCCCAGAGGGCTGAAGTGACTTTCTTAAGATCCTACATATGGTAAGAGGTGGAGCTGGGTTTTGAACCCATGAACTTTGCTTCCTTGCTTATCGCTCAAGTAACTCCAATCCTTTCTCTGCGACTTTGTTAACAGCCCCTCCTTTCTAGTCACTCAAATTCTCTTGTCCTGCTGACCCACCTGCTCCTCATTCTCCTCCATACCCATCCTCCCCCAGACCCGTGGATGTCCCCAGAGGGTCTGCCCTGGCCAGGGGCTGGCTCACCTGGACTTTCATCAGGATGGCCTTTTCCGTGAATTCTGTGGTGGTGACATAGTACTGGAAGTCTTCTGGGCCTGAGCTGGCTGGGGCTGCATTGAGGAAATGGAGGCTGGGCCCCAGCCTCCTGGGGGGATGTACAGAATGGTGTGGGGAGGCTGCAAAGCAGTAGAAATTCCTTTTTCTTCTCTGCTTAGCTTTATGTTGATTGTGGGATGGCCTGAGCATCTTGTAACAATGAACGTTTAATGAGCCATAGCTCTGTACCAGCTTATATGTGTTATCACGATGGTCCATTCTATGAGGTTGTGGTTAAACCCATTTTACAGATTGGGGAACTGAGGCTCAGAGTGGGAAATGAGTTACCAAGGTGATAAGACATAAATAATGCCCTTTCCCTCTATCCACAGGAAGTAGGCTCCCTGTGTGAAAGCTTTGTCTGTTTTATTTCTCATCATATTCCCAGAGCCTAGATGAGTTCCTGGCAAGCAGTTGAGGGACAGCAGATAAGCCCCACTTCCCCTTGGCGAGGAGCTACGAACGCAGAGTGATGTGTAACAGGTCTTCCAGCAGCGAGTTGAGCAGGGTTGTGGCAGTGGGGCACACCTGGCGCAAAGGCATGAGGGGGTCATCACTGAGGTTGGGGTGAGGTCAAGGGGCCACCCTAGGAGTCATACCCCTCTTTCAGGGGGCAGGGACAAGGAGCAACTTACTATTTTCTGCAGGAGGAAGGGCAATGCCTCGTCCAGGACATCTGTCACCAACCGCAGAGCTTCGTTCACCAGGAGGGGGTTCATCCTAGGGGCGTGGAGAGCAGATGGGGTCTCGGACACCATGGAAGGGGAAACTGAGGCCAGAGAGGGTAGTCCAGACAGGGCGGAGGAGACCCCTGTGTAATGAGGCGGAGGGTCTGTGTAATGAGGAGGCTCAGGATGGCTGCTTCCTTCCCAGCTTGGTGTCCTTCTTCTCGCCTCTCCCCTCTTTTTTCACTTTCCTTTTCTTTTTTCTCCCCTTCTTGCCTTCTTGCTTTCTCTCTCCCAGACTTTGTCCTCCTCAACTTTATTTCTTCGTGAGTCTCCCTCTCTGCCCCTGTCACTTTATTTGTCTCTCTGATAAAGTTCTCTGGGATTTTCAAAGAGGGAGAGATCACAGCTGGCAGTGGAGGTCAATGGAAGGCTTCCTGGAGGAGGCGGCTTTTGTGTTAGGTATACTAAGAATCATAGGTAGGGGACTTCCTTGGGGGCCCAGTGGTTGAGAATCCACTTTCCAAGGCAGGGGACCTGGGTTTGGTTCCTGTTTAGGGAACTAGGATCCCACATGCCGCTGGGCAACTAAGCCCGTGCTCTCTAGAGGCTGCGTATTGCAACTAAGACTCGACACAGCCAAAAATACATACATACATACATACATAGTTTTTAAAAACATACATACATAGTTTTTAAAAGAGTCAAAGGCAGTGGCCACTATATGTGGCATGTTCTGTGCTCAGCAGCTCACATGGGTTAGCTCATCTCTCCTTGACAACCACCCTAGGCGGCCAGGGTTCTCTGAGTGATACTGTTTATTGGAGAGAAAACTGAGGCTCCTGGAAGTCAAATAGCTTGGCCAGGGCTCCCAGTGTTAGGAAGCAGCTGAGGCAAGATTTGACCTGCATGGATGCACACTTTGACCATAACACTCAACACGGAGGCAGGAGATGCTGATGGACGGTGTGTACAGCTGGTGGCCTTGGAGCTGACCCTGTCCCTGACAACCTGGGCTGGGGAGAGGCAACCCCAGCCTGGAGTCTCAGTGGAGGACTGAGCACAGGAAGGGGGTAGGTACTCACTGCTCCAGAACCTCGATGCTCAGGTACCCTGGTGGGGTGTGGCACTCCTCAAAGGCCACGTGGGTCTTGTTCCCCGTCTGCTCCAGCCGAGCCCCGATGCGGATGTTCTTGATGACTCTGAGCCGCAGGATCCTGTAGGCACAGCGTGTCCGGGAAGGCTCCAAGTCACAGCCCAAGACAGTCCAGAACTCACCGGCCAGTGGGGCCCTGCCGTTGTCTGGAGGGCTCAAGTGAAAAAGTAGGAGATGTCATTAAAAACACGGAATTCTAACTTTTAGGTTTAAAAGATCTGGCAGCTCTGGGCCAGCGTCCTCACAAGGTGGCTGATGTGAGCTGGACGTGGGCCACGTGCGCTTCAGTTTACTACAGTCCCCACTGGCCGAGGGTCAAGTGCATTTTTGCTGTGCGTCATTATAAGGGCGATGATATTTTTCTCATATAACAGAGATCTATTTCTCTGTGGCCACATCCCTATCAAAGAAATATTTCTTGTTACTCACCTTTCAATTAGAAAGGGAATGTAAATTTAAAAAATGCCATATTTATAAAAAATAATTTTGTTTATTGGTGAGATTGGATGGTCCTAAGGGCAATGCAAGGAGATATCCTGTTTCATGTGCCAAGGCTGCCTGTATCGCTCCCTCTGTTGTCTGCTGTGTTTACAACCCCAGACTGGCATATCATCCACTGGTTAGTGAGTGGTCTGAGCTCTCAGACTGGCAGTGAACTCTCACAACAGGCAAGGCCAGCAGAGAACTTGATCATAACTCTCTGTGGATAAACCAAGAGGATGGATGGCCTTACTCAAGCCGAGTTCCAGTGTGCTGGGCCTCAGGGTGAGCTTGAACCAGACCCTCCTTGGATCATCCCGTGAAAGCATCCGCCTTTTTCTCCAGATGACACGTGTCCCTTGACATGGAAGTCAGAGGGTTTGTTTCAGCCTCTGCTGCAGATTCACTGGGTGAGTCGCTGTGTCGGTGGGTCCCTCTCCTACAGTTTTTCCATCAGAAAAAATGACTTTGGGGAATTCCCTGGTGGTCCAGTGGTTAAGAATCTGCCTTCCAATGCAGGGGACATGGGTTCAATCCCTGGTGAGCGAACTAAGATCCCACATGCCACGAGGCAAGTAAGACTACACGCTGCAACTACCGAGCCCTTGCGCCACAACTAGAGAAGCCTGGGCACCGCAACGAAGACCCACGTGCAGGAACTAAGACCTGATGCGGCCAAATAAATAAATATTTAGAAAAAAGAAAAAATGCCCAAGTTTCAAGGATTACTGTGACCCTTACGGTGACACAGGCAGCAGGCTTTTGCTAGCCTTGCGCGGCTGCCTGGAACCGAGAGGTGTGGGGAGAAAGCACCCACCCACCCAGCACACACACCCACCTCTGGAGTGAGAGGTACAGTTTGCTTCGCAATGTGACCTGCAGCAGGCTGTCACTCAGGACTTGTAAGGTGACCTCGGGTCCTTCAGAATCTTCTATGACCAACCTGTGAGCAGTGTGCGTGGGGATGTTTTTGTGTTGCCTGGTAAGCCCCCTGTGACTCTGTGGAGTGTGTGTTTCTGTACTGGCTAGAATAGGGGAAGACACCAGGAAAGGTAGGGGCAGCTTTGGGACAACCCCTACCATGACCCTCAGGGCTTCCTTGGTGGCTCAGACAGTAAAGGATTGCCTGAAATGCAGGAGACCTGGGTTCCATCCCTGGGTTGAGAAGATCCCCTGGAAAAGGGAATGGCAACCCACCCCAGTATTCTTGCCTGGAGAATCCCATGGCCAGAGGAGCCTGGTGGGCTACAGTCTACAGGGCTGCAAGGAGTCGGACATGACTGAGCAACTAATACTTTCAGTTTTCACTACCATGACCTCCAGCCCGGCTACAGAACAGTGGGCTCTCGTTGCAGCCTCTAAGCCTTGAAGACTTGGGCAAGTCCCTTCCTTTGTCTGGGTGTCAGTGTCACCCTGCACAAAATGAGAATACAGCGGAGGAGCTATCTGTGCCGTCTAACAGGTCTGAATTCAGATAAAAGCATTCTGCAAAAAAAGACGAGAGCAAGCAGGAGTCAGAGAAAGCAAGATGGCTGGTGATCCCACTGCCTTCTGCCCAGGGAGCAGCTGAGCATCCAGGAGCGAGGACATGAGCCTTCTGCTCCCTGCGATGGCCTCAGGTCCCTGCATCTCTCTGAGCTCAGAGGAACTCAGAATTCTTTTTAAATATTAGATACAAGCTGGTGACTCATCTGATGCCTACTGGAGTGGGCACCAACAAGTTCCAGTGTTGGAGGAAGACCTGGCTGGGTCAGACTCCCCAAGGGCTATATGCGTGGAAACTTCCAAAGAGCTTTGAAGTATGACTTGGACCTTGTGCGTTTTTTCCTATGGCCTTTCCAAGCCTCTGCCAGGCTGGGTGGGCAGAGGTGGGGCCAATGCATGGGCAGCGGTGAGTGGTAGCCAGACCTACCACTCACTGGGGCAGGTATGGGCCCAGCACCCCCTCCAGGCCTCTCTAGGAAGCAGCCCCACCCTCCCTAGTGCTCTGACTTTTCATGCCATTTCACCCCCATCAGAAAACTTCTGGACTCTCATTGCAGGGACTCTCTGGCTCTCCCAGCTCACACTGAGAGATGGATTTGGAGGCATACCTGTGACTACTGAGGTTGACCTTTGAGGAACCCATGCCCCAACCTACATATGCTGGTACTTATTTTACCAGAAGTTGTGACTAGGGACTGACTTAGGAACTAAGGACCCCACATCCATGACTGTCATTGGGGGAGATCAGGCCAGGTGGGCCAGATCTTGGTTATAAGAGAGACTTTCTATTATGGGTTGAACTGTGTCTGTTTCCCACCCCCCAGTTCATATATTATTGAGTTCCTAACCCCCAATACCTTATAATGTGAACTGATTTAGAAATAGGGTTGTTGCAGATAGAGTTAAGATGAGGTCATACTGGAGTAGGGTGGGGCTCTTGTCTAATGTGACTGGGGTCCTTGTCAAAAGGGAGAATTTGGACACAGACATAGATACACCCCTGGGGAGATTGCCAAGTGAAGATTAAGGCAGAGATCAGGTGATGATTCTACAAGCCAAGGGAAGTGAAAAGTTGCCAGCAAGTCTCCAGAAGCTAGGGGAGAGATAAGGAAAACGCCTGATTTCAGACTTCCAGTCTCCTGAATTTCTGTTGTTTAAGTGACTCAGTTTGTTGGACTTTGTCACAGAAGTCCCAGCAAACTAATATAATCAGAAAACCTGGACTTCTATTAAAACCCTCCAGATTTATTAAAAATAAAACAAAACAAAACACTATGCAAGTTTGCAATACCCAGGGGTAGGCTGAGTGTGGAGGGTTGGAGGGCTGCCCGGCTAAGATCCCTGGTTGGGATTCTGCCTTGTCCCCTGGAGGATTTCAAGTGGCTTTGAGAGATTTGTGTGCTTAGTTGCTCAGTCGTGTCTGACTCTTTGCAACCCCCTAGACTGTAGCCCACTAGGCTTCTCTGTCCATGGGGATTCTCCAGGCAAGAATATGAGAGTGGGTTGCCAAGACCTTTTCCAGGGCATCTTCCCAACCCAGCGATTGAACCCAGGTCTCCTGCATTGCAGGTGGATTCTTTACTGTCTGAGCCTCCAGGGAAGATTCCTTTTGAGAGGTTTAGGGACAACAAAAATGCACTTGCTGAAAGCTTTCCAGATGGAGAAAAGCTCCAGAGACACCAGGGCTCCCACCGCCCTCCAGTGTTCCACTTGACAGAGGAGAACTGAGTCTGAGCAGGGAGAAAAGCCAGAAGGAACTCACCCGCCCAGCTGGAGCAGCTCCCCCAGCGGGGAGAGGCTCTGTCCCAAGAGCAGACCCCTGATCAGTGGCAGGTCAAGCCCAGTGCTCTTCTTGGAGAGACCTTTTCTTACGAAGGGCATGTGGTCCAAGATGGCAATGCCTTCACCTGCGTCCCCCCTCACAGGGATCCTGGTCACCCGGTCCAGGACGCGGTGTTTAAAGAGCAGGTCTGAAATGTCTGAGGACAAGGCCTTCCTCAGGGCGGGGCTCACCCCTCATTCAGTCATTCAACAGATGCCCACCAGCACCTGCCCCGGGCCAGCGATTTAGTCATTTAGCAACAAGTACTTAAGAAGCACTTACTCTCTTCTGGGCTCAGGGACCAGGAGCCCTGTGGCTTGTGCCCCCATGGTGGTTACATTCTAGGGGCGGGGGCAGTGAAAGACAACTGAGCCCTTAGATAAGCAAGCAAAGCAATTTTTGGAAAATAAAATGTAGTTGAGTTGGGGCATGATGGGGGGGAGTTTGTTTTAGATACGATGGTCAGGGAGAGCCTGTTTGAGGCGGGGAGGCATTTGAGCTGAGACCTGAATGAAGTGGAGAAATCCACTATTGCAAGATATTGGGAGAGAGCAATATAGACAGAGGCAACAGAACGTGCAAAGGCCCTGAGGTGGAGATGAGCCTGGTGGGTGTATGAAGCAGAAAGGTCAGTGAGGTTGGATCATGCTGAATGGGGTAGGAGGTGAATGGGTAAGAAGGACCTCACAGCAGAGTTAGGGAGACAGACAGACAGACAGACAGGATCACAAGTATAATATGCTTGGATAAGGCCATAGACGAGGCTTCATCAAAGGGTTGTGGGAACCAGTGGAAGAAACCTGCTTCTTGGGACAGACATTGGGACTGTTAGACTTTGGCCTTAAGGTACGAATCAGAATCTGTTGTGTTGGGGGATTGAGAACAGGTAAAGAACAGCACAAGCAAAGGAAGGAACCTGGGAAGTCTCCAGGGCCAGTCAGGGCAAGTGGTGGAAGAGGCTAGAGAGGCAGGGCCTTGGAAACCAGGATGAAGAGCGTGGAGGATCTCCTGAAGGCTGTGACTAGGGAGCCACAGCACATGTTAGAGCAGGGGATGCGGGGGTCAACTTTGGGCGAAGGAAGGCAAATTCTGCTGCTGGTTGGTGGGGAGGCCAGAAGAGGAAAAGCCCTGAGCAGGGAGGTGGTGCCACTTCCCACCCCTGCTCTTCCCGGAATTCCTGCCTCCCACCACCCACCCCTTAAAACTTACCTGTCTCCAGCTGATCCTTGCTGATGCGCATGAAGACAAAGTGCTGGGCTTCACCTTGGACCTGGGGCAGCAGCCCCCAGCAGAGCAGTGACCCCCAGAACAGCAGCATCCTCCCGCCCAGGACCTGGGGACACAGGGCTGGGAACCCCACCGGCCACCTCCATGGCCTCAGCGGGGACCCACTGCCCAGCTTCTCCCAGCTCTGCCTCTTCTAGAGCCATCTCTCCAGCTTTCCTTCCTCGCTTCTGCCCCTCGCTCTAGAGCTACCAGACCTTGAACACAACCTGTGCCTCCCACCATCTCACGTCAGTGCTTTCCATTCCTTCTGCCTGAAATGTCCTTTCCCCTCAAGTGGGCTGGCTTCCAATCTGGACTTTGCCACTTCCTGACTGTGTGACCCTGAGCAGATTACTTGGCCTCTCTGTGCCTCAGTTTTCTCATCTATAAAATGGGAGACAATCATAGATTATTGTGGGGAATGCACTCAGTAATATGTGCAAAGCACTTAGCAAGTAGTGTGCCCAACAGCTTTTAACGCAGCTATGTGATATTGTGAGACATTAAAAGAGGTAGTACTCCCGTTTAACCATGGAGGTTTCTGAATCTTGAGGAGAGGACATGGGGTAGGGGTTCTGGGAGAAGCACCACCGTGGCCAGGGTAGGCACTTGGGGGGCTTAAAGTTAGGGCTTTTTACCAACTAACTAGTAAGAAGATACGTCAATATTTCAAACAGTATGTTCGTACTGGTTCCTGCCTGCTGAACCTCAGCCCTGCTCAGGCAGCCGAGGGGGTATAGTTGGGACCCCAGAGCCTGTGGCAGGGGGCTCTCCAGGTGGACAAGGCTGTGCTGCTAGGAGATGCAGCCTTTGAAACTGCAAGGCAGAGACCAGCCGGGTGAAGACCCCTCCAGGGCACATGCCAGAGTAAGCAGGACCCATTAAAAAGCCAGCACCTCCACCCCAGTGCCCAAGAAGAAGCCACCCAGAGGGTAGATGCTGGCCCTGAGCAAAGACAGGATGCCCCTAAAGTGGCTGAGCCTGCTCTGGAGCGCCTGAGAGCATCCTGGCATTGCCTCGAATCAGCAACATCCAGGTTTTTGTTGCTTGATGGCAGGAACTCAAACTAGTGATTAAATTGGGTCCTAGAGAAAGAGACTTTCTTGTTTGCTTGCAGCTGTGAAGTTTGGACTGGGAAATTTGTATTCACGGCATAAACTATTTATATTCAGCTACTGGGGTGATTTGAAACTCATCCACTCCTCATCCAGCCAGTGTTTAGCCAGTGCCCATGTCAGGCACTTTTCTTAATCAGTTCACCCAAGTCGTGTCTCTCCTCCCTTCTTGCCTTTAGTACTTCTCACTAGCCCTCTCCATATCACACCAGTCTTGAATCATACTGGCTGAGACTTCTACTTGAGTCCTTTCTGTGTAGCAGGCTCCATGCCGAAAGCTTTACGAGCTTTGTTGCATTGTTGAATCCTTACTATGATAGTCTGGGGTCACTGAAGCAGGCACATTTTACAGAATCGGCAAAAGAGAGGAGAGGTGGGTCATCCAAGGTCACAGAGTTAGTAGCTGTGGACCCAGGATTCAAACCCAGTTTGGCTGAGAAACTGGGAAACGGATCTCTGTACCACATCGGCACATTATTGTAGGTGCTCAAGAAATATTTGAGAAATGCCCAAGTTAGCCTCCCTGTCCTTACCTCTCCAAGAATAGGGCTGTCCAGAATCTCTGCCTGGCCTTGGTCACCAGCTTCTCAGAAAGACAAGACTTTTATAACCCGAGCTCTGAAATTCGGGTGGAAAGGAGCAGGGCAGGAAGTCCAGCCTCCTGGCGGGGTTTGCGCTCAGCGGAGCCCTTCAGTGGAGGGAGAGGTCCTCTTGGCACCAGACTGTTAGGGGCTTCTGACTAAAACTGGTAGGGCCAGTCACTGGGGTCCCAGCATCAGGCTCTAGTCCTGGGTCAGCAGACCCCAGGGAGGAAGTGTGTGGGGGCCCTGTGATTTGGGCGGTAGGCCCTTTCCCTTAGGAGCCACTTCAGAGCTATGGAGCCTTGGGCAAGGCCTCCATCTGAGCCTCCAGCTCTCAGGAGGGACCCAAGGAGGCTGATATTGCAGGATGCAGAGGTCACAGAACCCAAGGGAGCAAGGATGGATGTTGGGGTATGTGTGGAGGAGAGCAGGTGCGGGGTGGAGGCAGGCATGGGAAGGGCCCAGTGACCACCCGCGGCCGCTCCCCATGCCCTTTCCATATATGTCACCCATGCCATGCCTCTGCAGCCAGACAGGTCTGGGTTCAATTCCCCACGGTCACTCAGTAGCTGTGTAAGTGTGGGCCAGTTACTTTCCCTCCTGAGCCTCACTTTTCATGTCTGCAAAATGGGAATAATAAATCTATCTATGTCTTTTGGGTATTGTGAAGAGTCAGTGGGGCAAGTCATGTGGCTGTCAGAGCCTGGAACATAGGAAGGGTTCCCCAAAAGTTGCTTAGTTAATAATTAATTAAATTTTGGCTGTTCTGGGTCTTCGTTGAGACTCATGGGCTTCTCGTATTCCAGAGAAGAGGCTCTAGAGTGCATGGGCTCAGTAGTTGAGGTGTACGGACTTAGTTGCCCTGTGGCATGTGGGATCTTATTTCCTCAACCAGGGATCGAATCCACTTCGCCTGCACTGGAAGGCAGATTCTTAATCACTGGACCACCAGGGAAGTCCCCAAAGTTGCTTATCTTATTTTTGATTTTACAGATGAGAAAATGGAGACCCAGAGAGGCTAAGTGATCTGCTCAAGGTCACACAGCATGTGTGTGACAAAACTGGGATTTGAAATAAAGGCTCAGAAAGGAAACTGGCTACCCAGTGAAAGGGAAATTCAATGTTACTATGTACACAGCTCCAAGGACCTCAAGTCCTTACTTCCAACCAAACTGCTCTGCGAAGGTCCTCTCTCGTGGGTACTGGTACCACATGGTAAATACGTGTAACCACCTGCGCCAACATCCCCCAGCCGGTGCAGCCGTCCCAATGGTGGGCAGGACTCACTTCTAGGAGGGTTTTAGATTTTTCCATAGGGTTCTCCTTGTGGATAATTCCTTTCCCTTTCACCATCAGGGATGCAGTCAGGGCAGGTGTTAAACTCCATTCTTGAGCTGGATGCATGGGGCAGAGGGGCTGGTTCTAGAAGGCAGCAGCTGCACAGGAAATGCTAGGATAATGCTGTTAGCTAATGTCAGAACTAATGGCTAATGTTAATATTGTTGGGGACAATATTTCAGATGGGATGAACTTTTTCTAGGATCTCGTAAAATCATGGACTTTTTGCTTGGAAGATGCTTTAAAAGTGGGGAGGTCCTCCTTATTTCTGTTGGTTGGGCTTCAACATTACTGTCAAGTGCTATCATCCTGCCTCTGGCAGAAAAAGGCTGTAGGGTAAATTTCTTCATCTGAGCCACCGAGGGCTGGTGCAGGATGTTGGTAGAAGTACAGATATCGCACAAGGTCTCCCTTCCCTTCCAATATCTGGCTTCTCTAAATAGAATAGGAGGGAATATTTTGGCTGAAGTGCCGTGGATTCTGTTGACCTTATTGACTAGTCTCTGCTAAGAGATGGGAGATTTCCTGAGTGTCTCCTCCATAAAAGGGAAGCTCTGGAAAGAGCTTGTACACAGAGAGGTAAAAGACATCTTTACTCTTGTTTCTGAGCCTCAGTCTATTCATCTGTAAAATCGGAACATTAACCCACAGGAAGTGTTTAGCCCTGTGCTGGGAACTGAGTAACTCTAAGGGAACAGAGGCTATTAGTTGTCCTGTTATTTTGAGGAACAAGAAAACTGGGTCATTGTCCTGCTGTGGATTCAGATGGGAGGCTGGGGCAAGTGGGTGAGGCTTGGGTGCCCACCATTTCAATGACTCTGTGGTCACTTGAATTCTCATCTGTAAGACAAATACAATGATTCCTTTGAGGCAGGAAGAGTTACTGTGATATCACTTGGTGTTTGTTGTTTGCTGCTAAGGGTCAGAAGGAAGCCAAGGACTTTTCCTTCCCCCAGTCCAAGAAGGGGCTGAAATCTTGGAGCTTTGGATCTGGGGCTCCTGCCTTGGAGGTGTACAGGTGCTTCTTGTGCTTCAGGGTGCAAATTGGAAGGGGATTGGCACAGAAGACCACCTCTCTTCTTCTTTATGGGGGCCAGAGACCCTGCAGAGTGATGAGGGAGCAGAGAGTAGAGTGAGGCAGTATGGTGTAGTGGTTAGGGGCTGCTTGGTAGTCAGGCTGAGCCGTCAGAGCCTCAATGTCTTCACTTGTCAAGTGAGAGATCCATTGGCTGTAGAGAAGGCTGTGGGACTGAAGGTCTGTAAGATCCTTGCTCCTGCAGAACAAATGCTCATCTTGGTTTGGGTTCCCCAGAAGCAGAGCTTGAGACCAGGATTGAGAGTGGGTAGTTGATTTGGGAGGTGGTGCCAGGAGACATTGGTAGGAGAGGGGGAAAGTGAGGCAGGGAGGGAGACAGCCCATAAAAGTGTGTATCAAGCAAGCGACCCGTGGACACCTGGGGCTCAGTCCCTCTGCGGTGCTGTGGGAGCCACTGTGGAGAGGTTCCCTGCTCCCATGGGGTAAGATAGCAGGATTACTTATCCACCAAACTCTAGGAAGCCAAGGGATCTGGGTGGTCAGAACCCGGGAGCCATGGCCATGGCTGTTTTGGACAAGTGCCCCAGCGTGGCCAGAGGTCCACGCCGCTCACCTCTGACACAGGATCTTGAGGCAGGGTGGCCATTTGTTCATCAGGACAAGATGTTACCAAAGACCAGAGGTCAGCCCCATCCTCCAGGCTCCGCGGAAACCTCACAACCGAACCTTGTAGGACTCTAGGGAGACAGCGGAGCCCCGCCCCAGACAGGATGGAGATGGACTGTCTCATGTTCCTTGTGAATCGGGGCTCAAAATCCCAGGTTTAAAACGACTTAGAAAAATAATGGAATCTGGTGTGTGGGATATGGACCGCAAAGCATGGCTGGGGGCCAAGGGTGCGTGGGAAATGCAGCACAGGGCCTGAGTGCTAGCGCCCTGTGTGGGCCTAGCCAAGTCCTGTTGGAGAAACGCCTTTCTGGCTGCCTTTCCATGTTTCGAGGTGTTCTTACAGCTGTTTTTACTGTGAAGTTGGGTAGCGTCTTTTCCTGAAACACCTGCCCGCCCTTTCCTGGCAGGCCCCCATGGGACATGAGCTCTGTGTGCTGGGATGGGCCCGAAGGCTGGAGAACAGAGGACTTATTGTCTGTCCCCAACCTACTGACATCAGGGGAGACAGGGACACAATGGCAGTCACGCACCGTCTCAGCTGGAAGGGACTTCAGTGATAAGACCCAACATCCTGGAGCTCAGGTAACAAGAATGACAATGCCGTCACCCATGGATGGCATTGTTTGAGCACTTCCCAGGTGCCGGGAACCATTTTCTCTCATTGCATTCTCACCACAGCTTTCCAAGGTAGGGACTACAATTCTCCCCATTTTACAGGGAAGGAAACTGAGGCCCAGAGAAGGGGAGCCACATCCCAGGGTCAAACAACCATTGAGGGGTCCAGATCAGAGCTCAAAGCCTGCCTCCAAGAGTCACGCTGTTCAGTGAGCCCTGGACTCGCCACATCACCAAGGTCAACTCAATATGTGTCCCCGCCAGACAGGTTATCCTAACATTGGTGGTCTAGAAACTGACATGGAAGGCAGGAGGTGGCAACTGGCTTTCTCATTCCTGAAACTCAGGGAGGTGGTCAAAGTCTTGGGCCTCATCCACATGTATTTTGATGTCACCAAGACATGGCTTGGACGTGGCCCTGATTGACTCAGATGTGCTCGAACATGACCTAGATGTGGCTCAGATGTCTGGTCCCTAAGCTTACCAGGGGGCAAAATGACCCTGAATTGGGACAAAGACACACTCCGGACTGCAAGATTCACAAAGTTTATTCATTGTAGGGAGGGACAGACTACAGCGCTGGCTCCCACACTCTCACTGAGACACAGCCTTCCCTGGAGGACCACAGTGCAAGTCTTCACTGGGAGAGAGGAAAGTGGGCTGAGGTTCTAAGAGGAGGCTTGGGTGACCACAAGGGCTTCCTGGAATTGGAGGAGAAAAGTCAAAAAAATTTTTTTTAATTTATTTATTTTATTTATTTGACTCCAGCGGGTCTTAGTTGTGGCCTGTGGGATCTAGTTCCCTGACCAGGGATTGAACCTGTGCCCCCTGCATTGGGAGCACGGAGTCCTAGCCACTGAATAGCCAGGGAAGTCCCCTCAAAACATTTTTTAACATCCTGCCCTGTTGTGGCTTATGGTGGTTTGTCCTTCACTAGGTGACCGCTAACATTGGGAGTCAGGACCCTGAACTCATAAAGGGTTCTTGGAAGGGTCAGAGTAGGAGGGTCTGTGTGTGACCAGTGACACCACGCAGGTGTCTGGGGCACGGATGAAGTACCCGGGCGCACAGTCTGGGCTTATACAGGACAAGCGTCTCCACTCCAGCAGATCACCAAATCTCGCAAGAAGTTTCGTCAAGTGTAGATTCCTGACTGTATCCATTGGGTCCTAGGCAGCTAACGTTTTTAAGAACACTCTGATTTTTCGGGGGAAACTAAGTGTGATGCAAGGAATGGAACCTATTAGATTCTCCCCCAAATTTCTACTATGATAATTTTCAAATATGTAGCAAAGTTGAAAAAACTTTATGCTGAATATTTGTATACTCACCACCTAGGTTCTACCGTTAACTTTTTTCAAACCATACTTGTTTGATCTCAGATCTATCCATTTATTCATTCCTTTGACTAGATTTTAAAATATAAGACTATAAACACGGTATCAGTGTGATGCTAGTCCTAAACAAAGGAATAGAGCAAAACAGGAAATTTGGAGAAAACATAAAAAAAAAAAAGAGTGAAATGATATCTTTCCAACCCAAACTGCCAATGATGAATTATGGTTTGCAACTTGATTTAAAAAAAAAAAAGAAGAAGAAGAGAAAGTTGCTAAATGCCCCCTAATAAGAGATACATGAAATACACTAAGCTCTAGCCACCCAGTTATATGGACACCGGTTGCCCATCCAACATGAATTAAGTGCAGCATGTGTCTTAGATAAACTGCTTATGTGATAATTGAATCATTTTATGTAATAGTTCACTAGTGCATGACCTGTATATTCAGACATCCCTGCCTAGAAATAGGCAGAGCTGGATTTGAACCAGTTCTTTGGTCCCTGAGTCTAGACTTAGCCTCTTTTGTTATCATGCACAGTATGTGGTCATACTTCTCCATCAAAGCCAGCTGAAGTATGGACAGATTTTGAAGGTGGGCAGCTGAAAATAAGTCAAATGTCAACATGTCTTTGGAGACAGTTAATAAAGCCTCTTTCCCTTCCCCCTGCCTGAATGACAGGTAGGATGGAAAAGGCTGGAGGCACATAACCCCAGACTGGGACAGGCACCCTTTTCCACGTACAGACTAGGACACAAGGCCCTGAGAGGAGAAGGGACTTGCCCAACATCCCCATAAGTGACCTGGGGAGCTAGGATTGAATGCAGCCCCTATCTCCCACCCCAGGGCTCTCCCTCTGACTGTGCCCTCCCTGGGGGAGGGTGTTTAACTCCACTCACCTTGGTCAGAGACAATGAAATCGACTTAAATCCCAAGTTTTTCACCATTGACACTGGGATCCCAGATCTTAATTTGCCTGAAATCACAAATGCGGTCAGAGACTTGTGAGCTGGTGGTGGGGTTGGGCAGCTGTCAGTGGGCTCACAGTTCCTGCACGTGGCACGCCTGATTCAGACTTCTGCCTCTGCTTCCTGTCCTCTGGCTCTGGCATCCACCCTGCCTCGTCTCCCCATTCTTTGGCTCCAGCCCCAGCTTCTGGCTGTTTCAAAGGGCACCCTCACATCTCTCACATTCCTGCTCAAGAACCATCAGGGGCTCCCATCATCCACAGCAGAGGGGCTTATACTTTGAGATTTCTCGCTCTAATAAAACAAAGACATGAAAAAAGCAGGGTGGACATAGGTTACCAGTTCACCCACCCCCAGGACCTGAGGTTCAGTAAGAATAATCCCCCCTTTTCTCTTGGCTTCCTTCACTAGTGACACAAATAGTAATGCCAGCTACAGCCAACAACAGCAAGAACTGTTAAGCACTGGCTGTGTCAGGCGCCCCCTCTCTTCTCTGTAAAAACCTCTTCTTTATGCCTCTGAGGGACGTGTTGCTATTTCCCCATTTTACAGATGGAGAAACTGAGGCTGAGGATGATAAGGTAGTTTGTTCAAGGCCAGGTAGCCAGCAGAAGAATCAGCACGAGAGCCCAGGTGTATCAGAAGTCCATTGAGCATGCTCTGGTTGTTTCCATTTCTGTCTCTCTCCTGCTGTTAGCCCATGAGCCTGGGACATTGCCCACACCCTCTATGGATGTCTAAGTTCTGGTGTGAGGGAGCAAACTGGGCTGGGGTGTTGGAGATGGGAGAGCGCATTTCCAGCTGGATTGACCCGGAAGGCTTCCTGGAGGAGGCGGAATTAATTTGAACAAGGCTCTGAGGATAGGTGGAAAATAAATGAAAGGGGCCCCACATGGAGGCACAGGCAGGAGAGGTAAAGCGCCTGCCCTCAATGTCCTGGGGAGCAGGGAATCAGACAGCAAAGGGACGCACCATTCTCGTTTGGCAGCAGGATGGAGGTGAGGATCTTGGTGGTGATGTTGTTCAGAAGCTTAGGCTGTGAAAGAGAAATGGCCCCGTCACCCTGGCTGAGAGTCTGAAGTCCTCTCAGCCATTCCTCAGATGGGCACGGCCCTGCCTTGTGGTGAGGGCAGCAGGTGAATATGCTGAGTCTCAGATTCCCTGCTGGTCAGAGTTGCCAGGGCTCAAGGATCAGACATGCTGTGGGGGGAGCAAACCAGCTGGCCCTAAATCAGGCAGGTGGGGAGACTGTGGTGCATTCTGGGATGCACACCTGGCCTCCAATCTCTAAGGCTCCACTGCTCTGTTTCAGCAGAATTCTCCAAAGGAATTTCATCCTGTTTCCTGAGTTTTTGACTTCTCAAAGGAAGCCAGACGTCCCGATTTTCATGTGGAATCCACCCCATTAAAAATATTTAAGTGTATACCTGTGGCGGATTCATGTTGATGTATGGCAAAACCAATACAATATTGTAAAGTAATTAACCTCCAATTAAAATAAATAAATTTATATTAAAAAAAAAGAATTAAGAGGCAAAACAAAAGGGTGGAAAAATATGCCTCCCCCACCCAAACCAAGAAACAAATACCCCACCATGGCAGAAGAGAGGATTCAGACAACTTGAGATCTCTGATTCATTTTGACTTTCAGGGCAACTGAGGATTCAGGAGAAGGGGCTGCCCAGGGTCACTGAGATGAGTCTATATGAGCAAAATGTGTTATAAAATAGATTTGTTTTCTAATTTATGGTCAAAACTTTACAGAAGGTAAGTCTGTGTGTATCTGTGTGTTTGCGAATGTGTAGACTCTCAGCTGTATCTGGCATACAGTAGGTGCTCAGTAAACACTTGAGCCAGGCGGTTGGACTTTGTGGCTAAGATTGGGAAGGCTGGCCTGCTCACCATGGAGCTGCCTGTGGGGACCTTATTCAAAGCCATTCCTAGGCAATGTCTCCTTTTGCGGTGGATCATCCTGGGCAATCTCCTGCATCCCCAGGGAAAATCTGTTCATACTCACGTTGAACACACCGATGTCTGAGTTCATCAGATGGATCCGATCAGCTCTGCAAGAGAAGATGCCCATGAGGCTGGTCCCTTGGAGTCGCATCCATTCATCCATCCATCCATTCATTCAACAACTATTTACTGAGCACCTACCATGCACCAGACATGGCACAGGCTCTGGATACAGCAGGGACCCACATGAAACCCTGGCTTCATGAGCTTACATTGTAATGCCCTCCTACACTGGAATGAGCTTACATTGCAATGTGCGGGGGAAGCGGGGGAGATAGCAGGCACATGGTTGCCCAAAAAGCAGGCAGAAAGATCACCCCCCCGAGTGAGGACCATCGTGAATGGAGGAGACCATCCAGGCAAGGTGGTCTTTCCCTTTCTGCCCATCCCCAAGCAGCCTTCACGTGATACTCACACCCCAGAGGTTCAAGACACTGGGTGTTTAAAGAAAGCAGTGGTCACCAGGCAGACTCATTTCCATCTCCAGAACCTTCTCAGTAATTTTTGCATTTACCTGATTTCGTTAAAGCTGAACACAAGTAGGCCATCTTCGACGTAAAACTGAATGTCCGAGGAGGCTTCCTGCAACAAGAGAAACCCAGGACCCTTTTATTTAGAGGATTTTTGTCAGGGGTTGGGTGTGGGGCTCTGCACGGAAGTTCTGGGGTCAAGCTGACATGGTCTGAATCTCAGCTGTTGGCTGTGACCTTGGGAAAGGGTCTGACCTCTGTGGGCCTCAGATTCCTTCTCTGTGGGTACAGGGCTGTTACCTGTACCCATGCCCCAGTGAAAAGGTTGCGCATAGGATTGCTGCTGCTGACAATGATGACAGGAGCCAATGTTCACGGGAGCCCTCCTTGTGTGTCAGATGGTGTTTTATGAGCTTTGTCTGATTATCTCCTTTGATCCTCATGACTCTGTGAAATAAGTCCCATTATTATCCCATTGTAGAGGTGTGTAAACTGAGGGACAGGCCGGATGGTGACTGTTAACCAGTTATTATTATTGCAAAAGTCAGAAGCTGAGCCAGCCTCAAACACAGGTATATACATCCAGCATCTTGACCCTTAGACTCAGGTGAGCTGAGTACCAGGCTCCAGGGCAGCTGCACCCAGAGAACAGACTTCTCTGGCAGGCCTGGGCTTGGAGGTCTTTTCTTAATTTTTAATTCTTTTTAGGCTATGCCAGGTGGAATGCTTTTGAACTGTGGTGCTTGAGAAGATCTTGGGAGTCCCCTTGGACAGCAAGGAGATCAAGCTAGTCAATCCTAAAGAAAATCAACCCTGAATATTCATCGGAAGGACTGGTTCTGAAGCTGAAGTTCCAACACTTTGGCCACTTGATGTGAAGAGCCAACTCTTTGGAAAAGACCCTGACACTGGGAAAGATTGAGGGCAGGAAGACAAAGGGGTGGCAGAGGATGAGATGGTTGGATGGCACCACTGTCTCAATGGACATGGGTTTGAACAAACCCCAGGAGGTAGTGAAGGATAGGGAAGACTGGCATGCTGTAGTCCATGGGGTGGCAAAGAGTTGGACACAACTGAGCAACTGAACAACGCATGTGGAATGTGGGTCTTAGTTCCCTGACCAATGATGGTGGCCTTTGAAAAGTGCCTGCTATTGGCCATGGAAGGGAAGTCCCCAGGGAGTGAGGCTGGCTGGGGTCGGTCCCCTCTCCCTGCTTGTCAGGGGATCAGGGTATCCCCACATCCTCATGGGAAGCCAGGGCACCATGCACCCTGTAGCTGTGTGAATGGTGCCCACTGACAAGGCGTGTGGACAGCTTGCACAGGGCCTGCAGCCACCCTCCTGTAAGGAGAGGGTAACGTTGGCCTCCGACAATCAGGTGCTGTCCAGACTCCTTGGCTAGGCATGGAAGGCCTTGCTTATCCAGGGCCCAACCATGGATCTTGCCTCGTCTCTTCCTTCACCTTGTCCTCTGTAGGATGCAGTGGTGCCCCACTCAGATCCCCCTTTTTTGGTTGGGGCACCCATTCCTCAGCTGCTGAGTGTCGCTGCTGCTAACAGTTCCCAGCCGTTCCCTGGTCTGGGGACCTGTTTTTGCTGGGAGGTTATGTTCTTCCTACCTTGGGGGCAGTTAGTGACCAGTAACTGACAGACAAGGGCATACAAGAGGCTGGCCTTCCTGTTTCAGCCTGGGCTCAACCCCATGGCGCCACCATGCTCCAGAGCTCACTGTGGGATGAAGCAGAAGCCAGCTTCCAGCTGAGGCCACATCCTTGCTCAGTCCTTCTCCTGGGAGCTCTCCCCCAGTACAGCACTTTTCTAAGGGTCTTTGTCTTGGGCCTGTTTCTAGGGGTCCTACCTAAGATATCTTCTACTGGGCCTGTCCTTTGATGAGCCCACCCCCAGATCTTTATCCACAGGGTCCTTTTAAATGGAAGCTCTGAGATCTGACCTGCTTTGTTACTGAGAAAAGCAATTCAGAACTTACTTGGAGATGACTTAGTTCTGTTTATCTTTTGGAAGAGGAAGAGGAATTATCCCCTTTCCTTCTAGGCCTGTGGTTTGGATAGAGCCAATCCTAATCTCCCAATTTGGGATGTGTGTGTGTATATGTGTGTATGTCCCAGCTCAGAAAATTTACATATTTCATTTTTCTGGTCACGCCGATTGGTTCATTAGTAAGCATTTGACCCTAAGTCATCCAATGAGAGTCAGTTTTGGAACTTTTGCTAGAACTACTGGGAAAGAGAAGCTTTTCCATTGAGGTTGCCACGTTGACAGGTTATAAGCCTGATGTGGGTTAGGGGCACTTCCAAGAAGGGACAAACTGCCTGAGGATGAAGGCAACACAAGGAAAAACAAGGCTGCCAGATGGGAAGAGAGAAGAATGAAGATGACATTGTTTGAACACCTGATACAGCTATTCTGGAAACCAGCACTGACCTGGACTTTTCAGGTATATGCTGCTGCTGCTGCTGCTGCTAAGTCACTTCAGTCGTGTCCGACTCTGTGCGACCCCATAGACGGCAGCCCACCAGGCTCTGCCGTCTCTGGGATTCTCTAGGCAAGAACACTGGAGTGGGTTGCCATTGCCTTCTCCTTCAGGTATGTGAGCTAATGCAATTCCCTTTGTGCATGTGAATTAAATGTCTGCTTAAAGATTCTGACTAATTAAGAGTTGAGCCACCAAAGCCCCTGATTCTTGGTTCAAAATTCCCTTCCCCTAGCTCCGCGAGGTAATAAGAGTGGCAGAAAGGTTTAGCAAAGCAAGAGAGGGTGAACAAGAACAGTGAACAGGGGGATTCCCAAGGTTGCTGCCAACGTCTCAGACAACTGAACTCACGATGCCCAGGGTGAAGAGGGGGCGGCTGTCTTTATCTGTGGCGAATATTTCCAGCACGATCAGTTGGGCCACCTTGGCATTGCCCTGGTCCAGAATGAGCATTGGGGTCGTCTGACTCATGATCTTCACGATCTGTGTGGGCCCCAGCTGCGCTGCTGCCTGGAAGGACATCAGACCCACATGACGCATCCCAAGTGCGTCCCCATAGTCCACGAGCCCCATGTGGTCCCGTGAGACTGGCCACTGCCCACCTTCCTGGACTCCCCCATTCCTCTCTGTGCTTCCTCAGATCCTGGAATAAATTGTTGTTCTGCCCATCTCACAGTCTTTGGTTTGGACTCTCCCTCCGTCTGGAATACGTTTTCCTTCAGGGAAGCCCTCCCTCATCTCCCAGGGTGGTTCAGATACCCTGGCAGTTCTCCTATAACCCCTAGAATCTATCTGTCCGTCACCACTAACTGTCCTGTTAGAGTGAAATCTCCATGAGGACAGGGAGCAGTGTGTTACAGTCACCAGTGCTGGGGGGACAGAGTGGTCCCACACCTCCCTCCCTCCCCAGATGCCAGCAGACAGACCACAGCAAACCCTCCAGGCTGCAGATGGCAAATGGACCAACCGTTTCGTCGATCACCTTGATGCTTGACCTCAGCTGGCGGGCTACCTCAGGAAGCTGAGGAAGAGAGGAGGTCAGAGCTGGTCAGCTGGTGGGGAGAGGGGAGACACACCTCCAGCAGTCCTGCTGCCGGGATCCCCCAAACCCCAGAGAAGCTGGGAGAGTCTGGTGGCCCAGTGCACGTGTCTGCGCCTGGTGGGAAACAGCCTCTGTGTCAGTGGCTGTTGGGAATGCAGTCCCAGCCAGCCTGAACGTTTACTGTGGATTGGTGGTGCCTGTGGGTCTGCGGGCAGCTTCCTGTTCTCAGAGGACACAGAGAAGCAACCCAGTTCTTACTAGAGTCGTGAATGTGGTTGCTGGTGACCACGCCCCTTTCCCTGTCATTCCAGGCCCTCGTCCTGACTTCTAATCCCCAAGAACTTGGTGATCTGTCAGCTGACTTCAAGTCCTGCCCTGCTCCCCTATCTTTGGGCCAACCCTGCCCTCTTCTGGGCCCCATCAGTCACCTGGAGGAGATGGCACACCCCAGTGGACTGGTGGTGGTTTTCTGTTGGGCTGGGTTAATAAGGATTCCGTGGCTGTGACAGAATCCAGGCTCAATAGGGAGGAGGGCCCTGGGAGATGAGCGATGTCTGCCGTGGGCCCTGCAATGGACGGCAGCCGTGCATTGCTGTCCCCGGGCCAGTCAATATCTAAGATGCCCTTTGGACAGAACTGTTATCTGATAGAGGAAGCAGGTGTTTCAGGTTCCAGGAAGGCAGAACGAGGACTGGTGCTGGATGCTACAGGAGGTTTTCAGCTTTCTCGTTATATATATGTCAGAGGCAGGCTCTGTTCAAGGAAGGAGTGAGCTCTCTGTTGCTGGAAGTATGTAAATTGATCCTGAAAGGAGGTTCCTGCTTGGGGAGGGGGGTCCTTATGCCCTCTTTGATTCAGGAAATCCCCATGATGCAGCAGAGCTGGCTTCAGGCTCTGTTCCATGCTGAGACTTACCACATAGTCCAACAGGACTGTGAGTTTTCCCGAATGGATCAAGGCAGCTATGATAGCGACCACCACATCCTTCCTCACGGTGAGCCTGAAAGGGGTCTGGTTCAGGGTGGGCAGATTCAGGGAATCCCCAGCAACATTGAACAGCTTAGTCACCTTTCCTTCTGAGTTGAACAACCTGGCCTGCAGAGACACAGAGCAGAGAGAACTCAAGCTCTACAGTGTATCTAGTAATAACCTAGAAGGAAATGACACCCTCCAGCCGGTTTCTCTTTTTGCAGTTGCCGCCAGGAAGCTTAGCCTGGCAGTCAGTGCCTGGCTGTTGTAGATGAAGGGCTATCTCAGCTACTTAGCAACACCGACTCCATCTGCACCCCTCAGGTAATCTCTGGTTTTTAAAAAATCTAGACGTCTTGTTTGGTACTTAGGTTTCAACTTCTCAGACACCCCAGAAACCCTTTAGAAGAAGAGAAAATTCAAGACTGCAGCAGAATGGATGGGAATGTTTGATGCTGCAGTTTTCCAGGGGTCCATGAAAACAGGTCTGAGGTTCCCGCTGCCTTGCTTGGCCTGGTTCCAGAGGGTGTCCAGCCCCCCATGTGGTGGGTGGCTCCATATTTTAGAAAGAACTGATGGTTACTGGGCGCCTCCTGCCTGCCAGGCCACATGTGGTATCGTTTCCTCCTCTCCTTAGTGACTGTGTTATTACATTTTACAAAAGAATTTGAGGATCAGAGAGGTGAAGAAACTTATCCCAAGTCACACAGCCAGAGAGTTTTGGAGCTGGAAGAGAAGTTTAGATCTGTGTGATCCTTCATGATGTGTCTGCATCCTGGGCTCTTGTTCAGAATCACCAGATATTTGAGGATTGTCAGGGGCTTGCCTGAGAGAAAGACCAAGAGTCCCTCCCACTCTGGCCCCTGATGGCAGAAATCAAGGTTGGAGGAGGTTGGGTCATTGGGGTCGATATTCTGTGTGTGGCCCGTACGCTGACTTTTCTTTGCCAGAACGGTTTATGTGGGACGTGGTCAGCTTGTTGAGACTTTTCTAAGTCTGCCTGTGTGTACTGTGACCCGTGTTTTCTCACCTGAAGCAGATCAATGGTCTCTGACTACTGGTGGTCAGAGAAGGGAAGGAATGTCCCCAGTTTCCCCTGGAGGTCCCATGATACTCACCCCCAGGATGAGATGGACAACACTGTGGTCGATGACAGGAGAAATAAAATCAAGCTTCAGGTGCTCAGAGTTGAGAGACATGGGCACTGCTCAGGGAGAAGAAAATTCTGTGAGGGTGGAGGGCAGTGTTGGATGGCTTGGTGGGAAGTTGCTTTTGGCTGAAGCATCATTTTTGCTCGGGGTGGGGCAGGTGTGTAGGGGCAGGAGCAGGAGTCATGATGATGCTGATAAGGACAATGATAAATATAATGAGACTTATCAAGCTGAGATTTATCAAGCACCTGGTAATGCGTTAAATTGTACACATGTTAGCTCATGGAATCCTCACAATAACCTTAGGTCCTGCTATGACCCTCATTTCACAGATAGAGAAACCAAGGCTCAGAAAAGTGACATGACTTGCTCAAGGGCATACTGTAAAAGGATCTGAACTCAGTTGGTCCTGTGTCAACATTTTGGTTTGGAACAAAACTGACCCATTGTTTATACCTCTCCACTTCCCCCACCAGTCTGATCCGTACCCTCCACCCTGGCAGGGTCTGGGTCTGCCCTAGGGATCCCTTGCGTCCTCCTCGGGATTCCCCACTTGGCCACCAGGTGGCAGTGGCATCTCATCTGCCCTAGCTGTTGGGTGGAGAATAGAGATCAGGGAGGTATGTGCGAAGTTCGTTGCTTAGTCTGCCTGCTTCTGGGAGAGCCTGTGGAGCCTGGGGAACCCTCCTGCTCTGCCCCTAGGGAACAGAGGAGCTGGATAGACTTGGGGTTCTTGCCCTAGTAGCTTTAGCTAGCCTCTTTCTGCCTCTGAACCTCAGTTTCCTCATCTTAAAATGGGGAAAGTGAAAGTGAAAGTCGCTCAGTCCTGCACGACTCTTTGTGACCCCATGGACTATACAGTCTCTGGAATTCTCCAGGCCCAAAATGGGGAAGCAGTAGGATACTTGCCTTGTAGATTGTACAGGACTGACACCTAGCAAAATCAGCTCACTCAGATCTGAATGAATCAGACTTGAAACTTACAGAATTGGGTTTAAGCCTTCCCCTATCACTAATTCCTCCTGTGAATTGGACAAATGATTTCATTTCTGAGCCTCAGTTTCCTTATCTGTTAAGTGGGATAATGATCGCTACTTCATGGAGTTGTCTGAGGAGTCAGTGAAGCAGCCCAAGGACTTGGCCCAAAGTGGGTGCTCTATAGATGCTGAAAACCTATTGATTCCATTCTCCTCTTCCCAATCCTCTCTGGTGGCTCTTTGAATGAGCCTCTTCAGATCCCCAAAGAGTAGATGGTAGAGTTTTCTTCTCCCCACCAATCCCCTCTCTGAGGGGGTCCAAGAATTCAGACTTTAACTGTGAAGGGTCTGAGGATACAATTTGTTTCTTCCCTTGATCCCTCTTCTCTGATAGCCCACAGTAGTCTCTGTATCATCCATCCATCCATCTATCCATCCAACCATCCATCCAGCCAGCCAGCCAGCCATCTATCCATCCAGCCAGCCAGCCAGCCATCCAGCCATCCATCCATCCAGCCAGCCAGCCATCCATCCATCCAGCCAGCCAGCCATCCATCCATCCATCCAGCACACATCTGTAAGCACATGCAGAGCATCTGCCATGTACCAGGCACTCTCCCATAAAATTTTAATCCTCAACAATCCTGGAGGCAGGGATGTATAAGCCCCCTTTTTCAAAGCCATGGAACAAATCAGTGGCAGAACAGGAATTTGAACTTGGGTTTATCTGGGCACACACTGGCTTACATAGAACCTTGCATGTATTATGTACTCATGAAATTACAGCTGTGGTGATATCCTGTCTGTTCATCCTGGGCAGAGATCAGATGATGCTTGTCCCTCTTGCTACCGGGCTGAGTTGCTGCTCAGGCCTGACCAGGGGAGGCTTGCCTTGGGCAGAGAGCAGAGGCAGTGCTTGGAGGTCAGCTCAGCAGTCAAGAAAAAAGGAGAGAGAGTGGTGCACCTACCCTTCGTCAGATTCAAGAGTTCCCCACGCATGTCCTCAAAGCCCGCCTTGAGCACAGGACACAGCTGCAAGAGCACAGATGCAGGGCCTCCATCAGCCGGGGTCAGCACCAGCCCCACAGTGACCCACACCCAGCTCACCTGGCTGAGTCCCGCCCCTGTACCACGGCCAGCCAAATTTTCACCCATGTGCTTGAGGACTCAATGGTGCGTCTACTCCCCCAACCATTACCACTGCTCAGAGATCACCACAGCTTCTGGTGTCACCTGGGATCTTTTGCAATGATTTGTCCCTTGCCCAGTGTCCAGGTGTGCCTGACCTGCCAGCTGTCCTCCCCATGAGACTCATCGTATTCACAAGAGCCCATGTTCCCATAAGAGGGAAATCCAGAATGTGTTCCTTCATTCACTTCTTCAGTCAACCCTTGGTACTGACTTCCTTGCATGTGTCACATTAGAACAGAGGCCAGAAAGACAGACGCAACCAGACTGGTAAACATTCTTTGTGGGTTTCTAGCCCCAGCACATCTCTTTGCCCCTTGAATTCTTCTCCCCTGAAAATTCCAGCTGTTCTCGGGAATTCCCTGGCAGTCCAGAGGTTAAGACCCTGGACTTCCAATGCAGGGGATGCAGGTTCAATCCCTGGTCAGGGGCTAAGATCCTACATGCTGTGTGGCTTGGCCAAAAAGTAAAAATAAAACTAAAACTAAAAAAAAAAAAAAAAAATTCATCAGTTCTTGGCAGGGGTGATTTTGTCTCCCAAGAGACATTTGGAAATTTCTGAAGACATTTTCAATTGTCGCAGTTTACCGGGTAGTGTTACTAGCACCTAGTGGGTGGAGGCCGAGGATGATACTAAGCATCCCCCAGTACACGGGACAGCCCCCGAAACGAAGAACTATGGGGACCAAGTGTCACAGTGACAACCCCAGCCTCGGCTCTTCTGCTTGGGAAGGAAGTTAAACATTCACCTCACTTGATCCTGGGCCCCAAAGGCCTTGCTCCTTGCTCGAAGCAGCCTGTTTTCCAGGGCAGTGCTCTGAGACACTGTCATTTTGTCTTAGGTTAAAATTCACCAGTGAAGAACCTTCTGGTTGACCACCTTTTGCTACTTTTGAGAAATGACTATGTACTTTGATAAATGTTAATTTTTCCTATGAAAAGCCAGCTGCTTTGCCCTTCTCCAGCTGCTTTGCCAACCCTGAAACCAGGGAGGATGGAGGAGTTGGGCTCAGGGACTCCCAACATTCTCTGCCTGTTCCTCGTGGGAAAGGGGTTCCTGGCCCTCTCTGCACACCCTCTCGTAATTCCCCTCCCTTTAGTTCCACCCTTGGGCCTCGACCATGGTGACATGCTAAAATCCTCCTTTGGGGGAGCTAGAATCCTCTGAGATACCAGGGCCCCACCAGACCAATTAAATCTGAATCTCTGAGGTCGAGCCCTGATATCAGTATTTTAAAAAAGCCCTCCCAGGAAGTTCTGAAGGGCAGCTGGCATTGGGACCCATGCTGAAAGGGGCTTTAGCATTTTCTAGGTGGGCTCCTGCCACATTTAAACATGCTGCCCCTTTTCCCTTCATGCCACGTGAAATATTCACAGGAGGTAGTCTCAAATCAGTGATTCCTGGTGGGAAATCATGATGATTGACGGAAGGCCAGTTTTCTCAAATTGTTCACTGGATTTGGCTTTTCACCCTTAAAAGCAGATATTTTCTCAAATTGTTTCTCAGTTTTTCAAATTGCTCACTGTATTCAGCTTTTGACTCTTAAAAACAGGCTATTATGCAAAGAACATTTTATAATCCCAGGTTCTTGCTATCTTTTCTAGTGGAAGATATATTTTTAGCTAGTAAAGTATAATGCCAGTTAAAATGTGATTTTGCCGGAAGCTGGGAAAAAATTTCCAGCTGAGCCCTACTTTAAGAAACTGTCACCTTTAAGTAGAAGAAAAATTTCTTAAAAAAAAAATCTCACATAAGAAAAGCTAAGTTTTACAAAATTATTCCTTTCAAAAGGCTCTCTGGAAAGGTTTTAGAAAGTATTAAATAGGACTTCCCTGGTGATACAGTGGATAAGAATCTGCTTGTCAATGCAGGAGACACAGGTTCAATCCCCTGGGAGAATTCCACATTCTGGAAGCATATTAGTCTGTGCACCACAGCTGTTGAGCCTGCACTCTAGAGCTTGTGAGCTGCAACTACTGAGCTCATGTGCCATAACTGCTGCTGCTGCTGCTGCTAAGTCGCTTCAGTCGTGTCCGACTCCGTGCCACTCCATGGACGGCAGCCCACCAGGCTCCCCCGTCCCTGGGATTCTCCAGGCAAGAACACTGGAGTGGGTTGCCATTTCCTTCTCCAATGCATGAAAGTGAAAAGTGCAAGTGAAGTCGCTCAGTTGTGTCCGACTCTTTGTGACCCCGTGGACTGCAGCCTACCAGGCTCCTCTGTCCACGGGATTTTCCAGGCAAGAGTACTGGAGTGGGGTGCCAGTGCCTTCTCCGGTGCCATAACTACTAGAGCCCACGTGCCTAGAGCCTGTGCTCTGCAGCAAGAGAAGCCACCACAGTGAGAAGTCCATGGGCTGCAACTAGATAGTGGCCCCCGCTCATTGCAACTAGAGAAAGCCTTCACACAGCAGTGAAGACCCAGAGCAGCCAAAAAATAAAACAAACAAATGAATAAAAATTTAAAGACATTATTAAATACGGTGAAGCTATTAAAACAGTTATGACTATCATAGAGTGGTATAGGAAATAGATATAACTTAGAGGATATCAAATAATACTGATGCTGAGTGCAGCCACATAAAAGTATGAGTGCAGATGGATGGACATTTGGAAAACAATATACAAAAGAAAAAATAGCTGCTAAGTTAAGGTAGGAGGATTATGGGTATTTTTCTCCCAAAGTTTTGGTTATTATATTGCGTTTTTCAGTCAAAAAAGTTTTACTATAAAAAATATATTAATTATCTGATAAGGTATTTTTAATCCCAGGAGAAGCATTGGTGTGAGCACATCTTGGAATTCACAGTGAAAATCAATGGTCATAATGGCAGATAAATCCAACTTATTGAGTTTTAGCTTATCTGTGACATATAAGGGACATATAAAGGGAGATGGACTCGTGTTCACTGACTCAGAAAAATAAATCCAACAAGACCTGCTGGGTAACAAGCCCCTGATGACACAACCAGGGTAGTGTGGGATCCTGGTGTCCTAGATAGAGCTAGCTTGGATCAATTTTTGAGAACCAACTGTTAAATTTTCAGGAATTTCTAAGCTTGGTGATAAACCTGACATTATTAAAAATCAAGTTGTATACACTTACAATTAAATAAATTATGCTAAGAGCAAAGTCAGCTCAAAACTCATTGCTTCCTAATTATTCTGTTCTATCGTACCGTTATCCATTGCTCTTGAGATTATATATGTCTATTGTATCTGCATGGTGGAAACACCACCCACTAATGTGCAGCCAAGCATGTCTTCCTGACCCTGCTCAAATGTTTGTCCCAATTTCTGTTTAGTGAATTCACACTAGTAGCTTGAAATTGGCAACAGAAGAGGTGTTTACAGCAGGGAAGTCAGTGAATGCTACAAATCAGGGCTTCCTTCCTCCAACCCCTCCTGAGTCGATTGTTAACAATTTATCAGCACATCACTGTCAAGGTCCCTTGGCTGTCTTTTGGCAGTTTCATTACCTTGACCACAAGGATCCACTGCTGAAAGAATGACCCAAGCCCAGAAACGTCCCACTCAAAGGAGACACAGGTCCCTTAGCACCAGCCTGCAGTTCCACCTCTAACCCACAGGGGGGCAGGCTTCACAGACCAGAGAGACGCTGACTCTACTTACCTCGCTTTTCACCAGTTTAGGGAGCGCTGGCGTCAGAAGGCTTATGACCTTGTCGGCTAAGCATTTGAGCAGGAAGGAGAGCCTTTGAGGGAGGAAAAGAGGGGAGAGATGAAGTGGGTCAGGGATGGTCACCTCTCCCCTGTGTTACAGAAGGCGAGACCAAGTCCAGGGAAGGAAGGAACTTGCCCGAGGCACAGGGCCTGTTGGAGACAGGGCTGGGTGTAGCCCCTGACCCTGGGGAAGATGGTGGTTCTCAAGGACACGGGCTGGGGTTTGTCTTTAGCAATATTATCTGGACACTGGAATGAAGGCAGTGGGCATTTCCCCCATTCTCCTGCTAAGGAGGGATGGAGGGAAGCATCCTGGCTTTGAGCAGCTGTTGTGTGCCCTGCACTCAGCTGGGTACTTGAGATCACTGCCTGATCTCATCCTCTCACTATGGAGGTGAGGCACGGGGAGGTGACTTGTCCAGAATGTTGCTTGGACAGTAAATGCGAGAGTTGCATTATGCTCGCCTGACTCCGTAGTTCAGACCCATGGCTGCACCCAAGCCTGCCAGTGGTGGTTTGGGGCCCAGAAAAGAGCCTCCTCTCCACTTTCAAATGTTTGTTCCAATTTCTGGCACGATGCCTGAGATCCCATCATTATTGCTTCACCCTTCAGCTCTCTTTGGTGTCACCGATTTCCTGAAAGGAGCCCCAGACCAGGAACCAGGAGGGAAAAGTCCCTTTCTTTCTGCGGGCCTCCGTGTTCTCCATCTGTAAAATGGGGCCAGAGCACCACCTGGCTTCCCTCCCAGGTGTGCAAGGGGCCGGGAGAGGTGGCGGCACTCACTTGTGCAGCAGGCTGACGCGCAGGCTCCCGCCGGTGTTGGAGCACTCGCTGAGGACCAGGCGGGCGTGGTCCTTCTCCCTAGTCTCCACGTGGATGATGGCTTGGGCCTCCACCTCCACATGCAGCTCCACAACGGTCTTGAAAAGGGGCCTGGGAAGTGGAGGAGCCCCAGGCTGTGAGCTCCAGCCCGGCCTGAGGCCGGATCAAGCCGCAGTTGCTGTCCACCTCCGCCTCCGGCCTCTTGCTCCTCCCTTCTCAGGCTCCATGCTGGGCTCTCCTCGTCCCCTCATGTGTATACCTCACTGTGTCCCAGACTCGGTGTTTGGATTCCTCTTCTGATTTAAATCCTCTACACTTGCCAGCTTCCAAACTTACACCTAAATTCTTTCTCAAACGTCTTACTGGTGTCTCAGATTTAACGTGTATATAGACAGAGGAGCCTGGCGGGCTACAGTCCATAGGGTCGCAGAGAGTTGGACACGACTGAGCATCTAATACACACAAACTGAACTAGGGATCCTTCCCCAATCCCTCTCCTCTCTTGATCTTCCCTGCTTTGTTTTCTGGCCACTCCATACTGTCTTGACCCTTCAACCTCCCCACCACCCTATTCCCACCCCGAGCCCTAATTGAATCCATCAGCAAATCCTCTTGTGTCCTCTGAGACATATTTTGAATCCAGCTTCTTCTCACTACCTTCCTGCTCCTAAACCCTGGTCCACACTCTTATTGTCTCCTCCTGAATTGTTACAGTAGCTTCTGGATAACCTCCCTGCCTCCACCCTTGCGGCCCCCCAACCCCCCACCCCGCCCGCAGCAGCCAGGAGGCTTCTTGAAGAATGTGAAATCACCTCACGTCCCTCCTCTGCTCAGAGCCCTGCATGGCTCCTGTCTTCCTTGGGAAAACCAAGTCCTCACCTTGGCCCACAGGCCCTGTACGCCCTGACTTCCCGCCAGGCTGCCCCTCCCCTCCTTCCTTAGGCCACCCTGTGAACCAGGCAACTGTACTCTTGCCCGTGGGCCTTGCCCTTATTCTCCCCTCTGCTTGGAACTCTCTTTTCCTGCATGGAGGACGGGGGCAGCGAGAATGAGTGGAAGAAACTGTCTGGCTCGCGGTGCCCGACTCAGGGGACACTCACACGTTGAATCCAGCCACCACGTCCAGGGGGGCCTTGACCATCAGCTGCCGGCCGTTGGCCAGGGGCTGCACCTGCAGCTGACCGATGCTGGCTGAGGTGACTTTCATCCTGGATGGGACATGGGAGGGTTGAGATTCATGCTTCATATTCAACTGAGCATCATCCCCAGACTGGTCCCCATCTTAGCTGTCCCCCAAAGTGTCCAGGTGGCAGCTGGACCCAAGCCCTGTCTGCTGACTCCCCTTGGCATGGTTTTGCTCCCCTCCTCCTCCACACTGTCTGGAACATTTGCATGGCTCCCCTCCTAACTCAGGAGATGAACCTGAGCTTCTGGGGCTCACCTGTAAGACCCTCTGTGCCCGGGCCCCTTTGACCTCTCCCTCTTGGCCTTGGGGTCTGAGCACCAGCCATTCTGACCCACCCTTACCCTTTGCCTCTGCTCAGCTCAGTCTCTCTGCCCAAAATGCCATTTCTTCTTGTCTCCTGGTGACCATGGAGTCATTGGCTCACCTGTCCCCACCACTGGGAAGCATCACCTTTTCTCTTCATCCTCCCACCCCAGGCGATTTTCCTCTGGGGTCTTCCCTCTTAGGGTTCCTGGGTCCCTCTTATGGTTCTTGGTAACTCCTCCGGGAGCCTCTGAAGGAGAGGCTTTTTTGGATCCATCCTTCACAGCCAGGCACAGAGTTGACACCAACCGACGCTTGTTGACCATGCAAACAATGTCCAGGGCAGAGAAGTGGGCAAAGAGCCAGCTCCCAGCTTGGTTCTGCTCCACTTACCAGAGAATATGCTTCAGGATGGATTTCACCAGGTTGCCGAAAATGCCCCTGGACGACTCCTCCTCCATGGCAGTGAGCAGTGGCAGCTGCTGCAGGGTGTTGGTAACATCGTGATTCTTCAGTTTCTGAGCCAGCACTGGAGACAGATCCCAGGGATTAGGGTCCAGCGGGAGGGGCAAGGAGGATGGCTTGGTGGGGGCTCCAGGCTGGGAGGGGACATCACTCAGGGCTACTTGGACTGGGACATAAGCTGAGGGTAGGGATGGCTTCATTCTGAGGATGATGGTCCAGATGGATCATGTTCACATGGAGACTGTGGCTGGGCATGGGCGGGACCATTCCCACCTTGAATATCGCCAGCCTCCGCCAGGAGTGTCGGCCAGGACACCTGGAACAGGGACCTACGTGTCTCTCTCATTATCCACTGGCAAACACTCCGAGAGGCAGGGAGCTCCTAAGGCCTTGTTTGGGGCTGTTTTGCTGCTGAAACGAACTTGCTAATGATACCCTGGCATCTGCATTCCATGGGCCTGTTGCCCGAAGAGCCCCAGGTGCTGTACAGAGGAAGAGCCGGGAGCCCTGGGTTCTGGTCCCTGCTGGACGTCTCCCCTGACGACTGGAGCCCATTTGGCTTGTGTGCAGAGCAGGTCAGAGTGCTGGAGAGCTGATGCTGAGAGTGGCATTGGAGAGCAGCCCTCAGCCAATGAATGACTGGTGGGAACTGGTGTATAAAGATCCTGCCTCCCTCCCTCCACCCCAGGGCAGGATGACTCGGGTGTGTGTCCCCCACCGTGTCCCAGAATCCCTGTGTGTTAGTGCCTCGCAGAGACCAAGCCAGCCTTTTAGCCTGCACTGTGACGATGGAGCTGACCCCCATAAATAAGCCTCCTTTGCCAGCCAGCGCACTGTTCAGTACTGTCTGTCGAGGTTCTGGAAGGACATGGAGGAGGAATAAGAAGCTTGGCCCTAGCATGCTCCTCTTGCCCAGCTCCAGTGGTATTACTTCCCAAGACTTCGGGCTGGGAGTTGAGTGGATTTCCTTGGGCAGCCAGTGACCCCCAGCTCCTTTCTAGGTAGTTGCCAGAGACAGCTTCCCAGTGAATCAATGGTAGTCCCTCCTGCAGAGAATTCCATTGGCTCCCCGGCAGGCAGTTCTCTGCCATCTGGCCTCAGCCTGTCAACCAAGGACCGACTCTGACCTGGGACAGTTCAGGGAATTTCCCCACCATTCTGGGAGCTTCAACCTTCTCCCCCCATGAGTTCTGGGGGAGGATTCTCCCCACCAGGTTTTTTCTGTACTTGGATTTGAGGTCCCTGCTGCGTCCCAACCCCTAGGGGATTCTTTGGCATTCTCTCTTTATTCCTTCTTAGCTGGTTTCCCAGTGTTTCAATTCTTGCCAATAATATCTGATACAAACCCATCTGTTGGGCTTACTGTGTGGTTTCTGCCTTCTGACTGGCCCTGACTAACGCACTTGCCCAGTGGGACTGAGCCCCAGTTCCCAGTGATAACTGGCTTGCCTTTACCTGACTTGCTTCCCGCTCTCCTGCAGCTGTTGCCTGGGATCACCTCCAAAACCACCCCCTTGCACACAGCTC
This sequence comes from Bos taurus, assembly GCF_002263795.3. Taxonomy (NCBI): domain Eukaryota; kingdom Metazoa; phylum Chordata; class Mammalia; order Artiodactyla; family Bovidae; genus Bos; species Bos taurus. The sequence goes on along the minus strand of NC_037340.1, from coordinate 62,765,893 downwards.
CTCGACTCAGACTCTGCTGCTGGGAAACCTAAATGACTGCCCCTCTCCAAGCTCTTTCTGGCTGAAATTCCATGTGCTTGCAACTCAGTGTGGGCCCAGAGCATATGTGCCTCCCCCAGGAGTGCCTGGAGTTCTCAGCTCCCCTTCCATCCTAGGGGAGCCATCCTCTCTAGTGGATATATATAGCCACAGGTTATAGTGCCTTCCAGCTGTGTAGAACCCGGCCCATGCACAGGGCCACAGCCCAGGCCCACTGTATGCAGAAGGTTGGTCTCTGTGCTCCAGGTGGACCATTTTTGGTGTCACAGCTGGGCCAAGGATGCTTCTGAACAGCTAGAAGGCCCAGGACAGCATTCCCCCTATAACAAAGAAGTATTCCATCCCCAAAGTCAGTAGTGCTGAGGCTGAGAAGTTCAGCTGTAAAGGTCATTAAGTGGTTGTCACTTTCTGTCTTATTGGATGATCCTGACAACCTGGGGAGGGGGGAGGCTCTCTTGCAGAGGAGGAAGCCAAAGCTCAGGGAGCTGCCAGGGCCACAGAGCTGGAGCTTGATAAAGCTGTGCCTGGGGTGCAGGCAGCCAGACTCCCAGCTGAAGGGGCTTGCTTTGGAGACTAGTTGCATACTAGGTCTAACCCAGAGGAGGGGCTCTGGCATCGGGGTTTAGGCAAGAGCAGCCGGAGAGGCATTTGCATCAATGTATGTGGTGGCCGCATACTCCTCTGAGGGCTGTGGACCTCAGAGTGGTAGGTTTTAGAATCATGGAATTTAAGAAAGGGATCTTGGAATCATAAATACTTGAGATCATAGACCCTCCCAACCTTTGTAACTCACCTCGTCAAGTCTCACTCAAGACTTGGGATCCAACCGTGCCTTGTATACCCCTAGTGATGGGGAACTCCCTCCCTCCCTGGGCGGCCAAGACTTACTTTGCTTGATGACTTCTGTGCTGAGACTGAGAACCACAGGAGGGCTTAAGGTGGCTCCTACCAGGTTGGCTGCCAGCAAACCACAGAGGAAGGTGAAGGTCCACGGGTAGGCCATCTTCTTCAGGGTCGGCAGGTGGCACGTGGCAGAACCTGGGATGAGCACAGAGGGCTCCGTTAGCTGAGCAGAGAAGGCCCAGGCCAGGCCTGCCACACCTGGTGACTTGGGGTCATAGAGTCCCGGAGAGTCTGTTCAGTGAGATGGTTAGGAGAGTAGGTGCTGGAGCCTGACTGGGTCTCTGTGTCCTTTGACAATCAACTTAACCTCTCTGTGCCTCAGTTTTCTCATCTGGAAAATAGGCATCATGACTGCTACTTCATGGAGTTGAGATTAAATGAGATAATATCTAGAAAGCATTTAGCACCATGCCTTTTGTATGGTGGGATTCCCAGGTGGTGCTAGTGGTAAAGAACCTGCCTGCCAGGGCAGGAGATGTAAGAGATTTGGGTTTGATCCCTGGGTGGGGAAGAAACCCTGGAGAAGGGCATGGCAACCCATTGCAGTATTCTTGTCTGGAGAATCCCATGGACAGAGGAGCCTGGAGGGCTACAGTCCATAGGGTCACAAAGAGCTGGACACGACAGAAGCAACTTAGCATGTAAGCATGCTTTTGCAAGGTGAGCACTTGGTAAATATTAGTTATTTTCTTACAGGACATCCACCCTCAGTGCTCAGGACAAAACATTTCTGCTTCTGTTTTTTTTTTTCCCCACCCATCATTGTGGCACTTAAAGCCCTCAACCTCAGCCAATTTCCCTCCCTGGGTTTTCCCTCTTGCTCTATGAAGTTCCAGTCATTCCAAGCTGCCTGAAGTTCCCAGAACAAACCCTCCTCTCTCCCATCTGTGTCTTCACCCTGCTCTTCCTGCTTCCTGCAGTGCTGACCCCTTTCCTTATCTGCCTGCTGAACTCCTGTTCATTCTTGAAAACTCCACTCACGTGTCCCTTTCTCTGCAGAGATTTCCTTCTCCTGGAACCTGAGAGCCTGGACCATACTTGCAGAAAGGTCGCCCTGGGGGCTAGTGTGTGTCCAGGACAGGAAGTGCAGGCTGGAAGGAGATGAGCATTCAGGTAGGAGGCAAAGTGGTAGGAAAGCTGTTTTGCTTAATTCGCAGGATTCCCCCGACCAGACTGTGAGTTCCAGGAGGACAGATTGGGTCTACCTGCTCCCTTCTGAGTCCTCAGCACTCAGCATAGCACACAGTGCTTTAATAAGAGGTTGCTGAATGAATGAATGGCCCTGGGAGCCCTGGAAGAATTGGGGAGTGTGAGTTTCTTAAACTGAGGAGGTCTGGGCCATGGGAGCTGCTGTCGATTCACAGGACCCTCGTTCCTGAGTCTTGGATGCCTGAAGGAGGAAGAGAAGTGTCATGGGCTTGGGAGTCAGACAGACCCGAGTGGGAGGGCTGCCTCTACAACTTGCTGGGTGTTCTCAAGCAAGTGATTTGTCCTCTCTGTTTCCTCATCTATAAAATAAGGGATAATGATAACGATACTTACCTCGCAGGGTTGTTGGGAGGATTCAATGGGACCATCCCTTTGTATGACACAAGTGCCCGATGAGGGTTAGCTGTTATTCTGATAATGACAGTTATGGTCGCTAATTCTGGGGTCAGACGGAGCCACCTTGCAGTCAAAGCCAGGAGACAGAGGGGACGCCCTCCCTGCACTTGCTCCTTTGCCCAGGAAGCCCCCATCCCCACTCCATTGTCTTTTTGTTTCAAGTGTCTTGACCCTGTTTTCCCTTCATTATTAACTCACACTGCTCTGTCTCCTCTGATCAGAAGCTCTCAGGGGGGCAAGTGGATGGTTGCCTTCCCTCCTGTGGAAAATTGTCTTCTCTACAAATTCCAAGCACCATACACCCAACCCGCCACATTGCATCTTGCCTCCTGGCTTTTGCCTCTTTGACTATGCTGTCCCCTTTGCACGAGATACCCTTCTTTCTTCCTTTGTCCAGCCAGTTTCTACTCAGCTTCTCCACCAATGTATCACCTCTTTCAGGAAGCCTTCCCTGACTGTCCTCTGCCACCATGTCCCTGGGCTCTCCTTGAGCATAGCATGTTGGTCCATTCTGGGAATATCTTGGGATCCAGGACAGTTTGATAGTTTTGTCTTCAGAATCACCCCAGCCCAGGGCTGGCCATAGAGCAGCTGGTGTGCGTGGAGTAGGTTAATGTCACTGGGATGAGGTCAGGGAGAGATGGAGCCAGTCCAGTTCCCTCCTCATTGCTGTTTTGTCTTCTGGGTGAGAAAGCTGGACTCCCCTTCACCCCCGGCCCTGACCCTAACAGGGTCCTAATGGACTGAGAGGGGCCTTACCAGGGGGTCAGGCCTCTCTCCTGCTCCTGACCTGACCCCAACAAGTGTCTCTAGCTCAGACCCTTCCTGGTGACGTAGGCCCTTCGCCCCTTCCCTACACATTTACCTGGACACGCGGATTCCTCGGCCTGCTGCTCTCCTTACCTGGGCGCTGCGTCTGGAAACCCAGCCTTATATCCTGCACACCCTCTGCATTTGGACTGAGGTCTCCAAAATAAATATTTGTGGCATCTGGTAAACCACAGAGCTGCTGGGAGGCAGACTTGGTACTCCAGTTTCCTGATGTTTGGAGAAACAAGGATCCGGCTGACGTGAAGGATAAGGGTGGGGCACTGGGGCACATGGCAGGAAACTGGACTAGACAGCATGTGGCCTGTGCAAAGGGCTCCCTGCCTCCTGGGCAGCCACTTCCGTGAAGAGGGGCAGTGATGAGACCAGGGGCAGTGATGAGACCAGGGGCAGAGAGGAGATGAGGGGCAGAGATGAGACCAGGGGCAGAGATGAGACCAGGGGCAGAGATGAGATGAGGGGCATTGATGAGACCAGGGGCAGAGATGAGGACAGGGGCAGAGATGAGACGAGGGGCAGTGATGAGAACAGGCACAGGAATGGGAACAGGCACAGGGATGGGAACAGGGGCAGAGATGAGACGAGGGGCAGAGATGAGACCAGGGGCAGAGATGAGACCAGGGGCAGTGATGAGACCAGGGGCAGAGATGAGAACAGGGGCAGTGATGAGACCAGGGGCAGTGATGAGAACAGGCACAGGGATGGGAACAGGGGCAGAGATGAGACGAGGGGCAGAGATGAGACCAGGGGCAGAGATGAGACGAGGGGCAGAGATGAGACCAGGGGCAGTGATGAGACCAGGGGCAGAGATGAGACCAGGGGCAGTGATGAGACCAGGGGCAGTGATGAGAACAAGGGCAGTGATGAGAACAGGCACAGGGATGGGAACAGGGGCAGAGATGAGAACAAGGGCAGTGATGAGAACAGGCACAGTGATGAGACCAGGGGCAGAGATGAGAACAGGGGCAGTGATGAGACCAGGGGCAGTGATGAGAACAGGCACAGGGATGGGAACAGGGGCAGAGATGAGACGAGGGGCAGAGATGAGACCAGGGGCAGAGATGAGACGAGGGGCAGAGATGAGACCAGGGGCAGTGATGAGACCAGGGGCAGAGATGAGAACGGGGCAGTGATGAGACCAGGGGCAGTGATGAGACCAGGGGCAGTGATGAGAACAAGGGCAGTGATGAGAACAGGCACAGTGATGAGACCAGGGGCAGAGATGAGAACAGGGGCAGTGATGAGACCAGGGGCAGTGATGAGAACAGGCACAGGGATGGGAACAGGGGCAGAGATGAGACGAGGGGCAGAGATGAGACCAGGGGCAGAGATGAGAACAGGCGCAGAGATGAGACCAGGGGCAGTGATGAGACCAGGGGCAGAGATGAGACCAGGGGCAGTGATGAGACCAGGGGCAGTGATGAGAACAAGGGCAGTGATGAGAACAGGCGCAGGGATGGGAACAGGCACAGGGATGAGACCAGCGGCAGAGATGAGACCAGGGGCAGAGATTAGACCGGGGCAGAGATGAGACCAGGCACAGGGACGAGAACAGGGGCAGAGATGAGACCAGGGGCAGGGATGAGACCAGGGGCAGGGATGAGACCAGGGGCAGAGATGAGAACAGGGGCAGAGATGAGACCAGGGGGAGGGATGAGACCAGGGGCATTGATGAGTCCAGGGGCAGAGATGAGAACAGGGGCAGAGATGAGACGAGGGGCAGTGATGAGAACAGGAGCAGAGATGAGAACAGGCGCAGGGATGAGACCAGGGGCAGAGATGAGAACAGAGGCAGAGATGAGACGAGGGGCAGAGATGAGACAAGGGGCAGAGATGAGAACAGGCGCAGGGATGAGACCAGGGGCAGAGATGAGACGAGGGGCAGAGATGAGACGAGGGGCAGAGATGAGAACAGGCGCAGAGATGAGACCAGGGGCAAAGATGAGACCAGGGGCAGAGATGAGACCAGGGGCAGTGATGAGAACAAGGGCAGTGATGAGAACAGGCACAGGGATGGGAACAGGGGCAGAGATGAGAACAAGGGCAGTGATGAGAACAGGCACAGTGATGAGACCAGGGGCAGAGATGAGACCAGGGGCAGTGATGAGAACAAGGGCAGTGATGAGAACAGGCGCAGGGATGGGAACAGGCACAGGGATGAGACCAGCGGCAGAGATGAGACCAGGGGCAGAGATTAGACCGGGGCAGAGATGAGACCAGGCACAGGGACGAGAACAGGGGCAGAGATGAGACCAGGGGCAGAGATGAGACCAGGGGCAGGGATGAGACCAGGGGCAGGGATGAGACCAGGGGCAGAGATGAGAACAGGGGCAGAGATGAGACCGGGGGGAGGGATGAGACCAGGGGCAGTGATGAGACCAGGGGCAGAGATGAGACGAGGGGCAGAGATGAGAACAGGCGCAGAGATGAGACCAGGGGCAAAGATGAGACCAGAGGCAGAGATGAGACCAGGGGCAGTGATGAGAACAAGGGCAGTGATGAGAACAGGCGCAGGGATGGGAACAGGCACAGGGATGAGACCAGCGGCAGAGATGAGACGAGGGGCAGAGATTAGACCGGGGCAGAGATGAGACCAGGCACAGGGACGAGAACAGGGGCAGAGATGAGACCAGGGGCAGAGATGAGACCAGGGGCAGGGATGAGACCAGGGGCAGGGATGAGACCAGGGGCAGAGATGAGAACAGGGGCAGAGATGAGACCAGGGGGAGGGATGAGACCAGGGGCAGTGATGAGACCAGGGGCAGAGATGAGAACAGGGGCAGAGATGAGACCAGGGGGAGGGATGAGAACAGGGGCAGTGATGAGAACAAGACCAGTGATGAGAACAGGACTGGTGATGAGAACAGGGGCAGGGATGAGGTATTATGCACCCGCAAGCAGTCCTATCAATGGAGTCTCATTCCCACCAGGGTCAGCATGGCTATCCTGACTTTGCCACAAAGGCACCAGCTTCACCAGCCAATAAATGACAGAGCCACATTTAAACCAGAACTCTGATTTCAAAACCTATCTAGGGATGTCCTGAGTTCAGGTTCTGGCTCCACTATTTCCATGCTGTGTGACTCAGAGCACATTCCTAACCTCTCTGAGTCTCTGTTTCTCATCTGTTAAATGGGTATAATGTCAGCACATGGGTCATACATCCCGGCACAGAGTAAATGCTCAATAAATGTGCACTTTTTGCTTTTGTATTAATATTATTGCTTAAAATAGAATAAGCCTTTGCAGAGAGGTTACAATCATATTAACTGGGAGGATGGAAGGAAGGGCCTTGCCCATCCCTTATTCCTAAACACATCTTAGGATTTAGGAGTACACATATCCATGAATTAATTCACCCACGAGAGCAGGTTTGAATCTCATTTTTGCCACTTTGTTGAGTGACTGTGGGCAAGGTACTTCACCTCTCTGGGTCTCAGTGTCCTCATCTGTCAAATGGGGATAATGGTAACCCAGGCTGCTGAGAGTGTGAACTGAGCCACGCACTCACCCAGCACTCAGCCCAGGCTGAGTTATTCTGCAGCAATGAGCACTGTCTTTGCCTTGCCTGTGGCCTCAGCAATCTCAGTGAATATTCATGGATTGAATGAATGAGGCTTTGTCTTGAACCAAGGGGACAAATGAACTGCTCCACAGGACCCCTCTCGCCCACTACCTGGGATTGGCCCTGAGTGTACCCAGGGAGTCTGAGGCCCTAGGAAGTGAGTGGACTTGCTCCAGGTCCACGCTCAGCGCTTCTGGAGCTGGCACTTGAGTATATTGTTTTGTCCAGACCACACGCTCTTCACCACTATGCCATCCGTCCCCTGTGAGTCCAGGTCAGTGTCGGGAGGTAGGACTCAAACAGGGCCTGGTGGGACTGCCCTCCCTGGAGATGTCGAGAAGAAGAAGGCAAGAGTGTTTGCCCTCCTGCCATGTCCGAAATGGGCTCGCGGCTCCAAACACCCGATGATGAGAAGCTTCTGGGACCGGAGAGACTTCATGGAGGGAGCCTGCCATTCCCCCGGGCACATCTCCAGAGGAAAGAGGCCTCCTCTGCGGCTCTCCTGCTGGCCCTGCTGCCGCCCATGGACAATGAGCCTCTGTGGGAGGCCTGAGCCCAGTGACAGGGCCTAGGCCTCAACCAGCTCCTGCTTCCTGCCTCTCGGTCCAAACACATTCACTGGGGCCAGCAGGTGTGACGGCGCCTCTAAGTTCTGGCACGCCTCGGAAGCCACAGGGCACCGCAGCCCTGCCCTCAGTGCCACTCAGCTCCCTCCCCCCAACCCCAGCTGCTCAGGGCCTCTTTGTCCCAGCCTGTCCTCTTTTCAGCTCTCGGGCCTTTGTGCTGTGTCCCTTCCCAGATGCCTCGTCCAGCCCCTTGTCCATCCTGCCCTGTCTGCTGCACGCGTCTGGAGTCCACCAGCCGTGGACCCAGCCCTGTTCCAGGCTCATCAGCTGTGTGGCTGGGGGAAAAAGGCTCCTCTCTGGGAGCTGCCACTTCCTCAGTTGTAAGATGGGGCTGTTTTGAGGGTCACATAACAAAATGTGAAATGCTTAGACCATCAGTGAAAGTGGAAGTGTTAATCGTTCAGTCTTATTCAACTCTTTGCGACCCTATGGCCTGTATCCTGCCAGGCTTTTCTGTCCATGGGATTCTCCAGGCAAGAATACCAGAGTAGGTAGCCATTCCCTTCTTCAGGGGATCTTCCTGACTCAGGGATTGAACCAGGTCTCTTGCATTGCAGGCAGATTCTTTGCCATCTGAGCCACCAGGGAAAGGCGATTATTATTATTGAAATATTAACATCATTGACCTTCAAGGCCCAGTTCAGAGGCAGTATCTGCTTCAAGCTGCCTGACTGCTGCCCATGGATGAGTGTCCTCCCCAGCGCTTCCTCAAGTTCCCAAGCTCAAGCATCGCCAGAGGCGCCACACTTCCACAGAAGCTATAAAGCAAGAGGAGGAGCCAGACCGCAGTGTGAGCAGGCGGCCAGGAGGAGTGGCACTGCTCTTGGGCCCCTCCTATGGGGGCTCCTGGCCCAGACTAAGGTGAGAAAGGAGTCAAGAGGGCAAAGGAGGCAGATCTGTGAAGATGCTTCTCAGCAGACAGCTGTGGTCCCCTCCCCCACCGGCTCAGTGAGGCGAGCAGGGGTGTGTGCCCTCGTCCAGGCCTAGAGGGGTGCAGCCCTGGACTGGGATGCGCGATGGACAGCATCCTGTCTCGTTCCTGAGAGAAACAGGCTGAGGAGCTGACGTCATCAGCTCAGGTGGGCAGAGTGGCATTTGAGAGGGAAAAATGACTGCTCTCTGCTCGCTAAGGCTGTGGTCAAAGTGTGTGTGTCTCTCTGTGTGTGCTTTTCCAAAGGCCTGGTATGGACCCTGCAGGAGCGCGATCTGGTCTGGGGCTGATTTCAGCCCTTCCCATTCTCATCCCCTGGGCAGTGAGGAAGGGGTGCCAGAGAACCAGAAACTGGGGTGGCATGTAGGGGGGTCAGTGATTGGAGAAGCTCTGCCCTCCTCTGGCACTGCGGCTTGAGAGGCCTGGCATGAAGGTGTGAAACACCCCCATGAAGGTGCCTATGAGACTCAACTCAGAACAGTTTCTGCCTCTTCAGGAAGCCATTTTGCAACAGTACCAATCCAGGTAACTCTCTCCTGCTTCCTGCTCTCTTCTCCCTGCCTGTGATCCATCCAGATGGAGCCAAAGAGGAAGAAAAGGTGAGCGTGTGTTCCTGTGTGTGTGTGTGTGTGTGTGTGTGTGTGTGTGTGTGTGTGAGAGAGAGAGAGAGAGAGCGAGAGAGCTCTTTTCCCCTGCCAAGCCGATACACAGAAACCTGGGTTAAGCATGGGGAGAGAGTTTGCTGTTGAACCAGAGCTGTTCACTCCAACACAGCAAAGTGGCAGAGTGGAAAAGACCATCTCTATTCTACACATCACCAAAAGTAGGGGCCAGAAGGGAGAGAATAGCAGTATTAACACCCCTATTTCCCAGATGAGGAAGGTTCTTGGAGAAGGACTTGCCCACGGCCTCACAGCTATAACTGTGGAGCCAGGATCTGGACTCAGTTCTGTCTGACTCAGGCAGCCCATTCTGCCCCTCTGTCCCAGCCCACCCCATCACCCCAAGTGGGATGAGGGGCACCTTTTTCTCAGAAATCTGTGGAAAACCAGAAAGGGTCTCTGAGAACATGGCAGGGTTAGACAGATGGAAATCAAGAGAACTTGTGGACTTTTTCTGTCTCAGAGGGCAAGAAGGAAGCCACATGAGAAATTCACTTGAATGGGCTCAAGTCTACAATTTGAAAAGGCTCTTTGTTGGCACCAAAAATGCCACCAGAAACATTTCACCTCTTGTGCCAAGTCCTGTTGCATGGTAATGACTGCTGGAGATGTCCTCAAGTGTTAGAAGAAATTATGATGATTGATTAGCAATGTCTGCCATGAGCAATATAGATGCTATATCCTTTCTCCATCCCACCTGCATCCTTGTTGAAGATTTTGCATTCCCTTGCAAAAAGTCAGAGAGATAACTGAGTAGAGAGAAAGTCTCTAGACAACATAGAGTTTGCTAAGGCCTTTAGATAAATCAGTTCTTATCTCTGGGCCTTAGGCTCCCCAACTGTTAGATAAGGATGTTGGACTTTTTGATGCTGTGGGTCAGGCTGGCTCTGATAACCTTTGCTTATAGCAGTGGGAGCTTGGTAAATATGCAGTGTGGAATGACCTTTTCTAGAGAGCAAATTTGTTCTTAGGAAGGCTCATATCCATGACCCAGGGTGTGCGTAAGTTCTGTCCGAGGGAATTGCCCAGGGATGTGGGCAAAATGAATCATTAGTGTAACTGAGCAGCATCCTATGGGGCTTCCTGGGACAAACCTTCCCTCTCCCACCCCTGCCTCCTCTCTGTAGAAAAACTTTAGTCTCCTTCTTTGTGTTCCTAAGAATAAAATTAATCAGAATAGCAAGAAAATGAAGAAATAAAGGAAAATGGTGAAGCAAGACCGAATAAGATTAGTTTAGCCATTATATGGTCAAGTTCCTTTAGTTCCTCCTCTAGAGCTATAGATAATATCCTGAGCCATGTCATTTGATCTATGTCACAGATACTGAAACCCCTACCAGGTGGAAGAAGTTAACTGTATGCTGCCCACAAGCATGGAGACCAGGAGGTTGATGATGCTGACAAATAAACTGGATGCACACTGCAACATTATGTATCATGCACCAGTTTAAATGTCTATCGATTTTGCCATACATCAACATGCATGCATGCAGGCAAAACCAATACAATATTGTAAAGTAAAATAACAATAATAAATTAAAAAAAAAGATGCAAAAGCACAAGCTACAAATCAAAAGATTGATACTTAAAAAAAAAAAATGTCTATCAACAGGGGATTTGTCAAATAAATTGTGGGCCCCCAGGCAGCAGTCACAAAGCAATATGGAGAAACTAATTAAAGACTCTTAGCAGGTGAAAAAGGAAATAGTTTCTTCTGTTTTGTATAAATTTTTTTTTCCATCTAGAAAAAATACTGGAAGGAAATACACCCAAACAGTAACAGTGCTTATCTCTTGGTTTGTGTCATCATCGGTGACCTTTACCGTTGTCTTTCTGTTTTCAGAATTAAACAACGGTTACACTGAATTCATATTTGGATCAACAAACAATCCCATGAAATGGCTTGAAAATGAATAAATAAAGATTGGGTAGAGGACAGGATGTGGAGGAAAGCTCATTCTTTCCCCAGAGCTGGCCCACAAGCCCCCACCAACTCAGGATTCCTGGGAAGCACCGTCAGGGACAAGGATGATAGCTGGAACAAAAAGTCCCTTCACTCTAGTCCCGGAACCACCAAGAAAGGAAAAAAAGAAAATCTGTATTGGAACCTCGTGGGTACAATCCCTCTTTTGTGGGGCAGGAATAGCTTAAGATTCAATGCAAACAAAACTTGGTTAAACCAGACTCCTAGATCTAAGAGGGACAGTGCAGGAAGGTCAGGTATGCCTTGCCTGTGTAGGACTCACAGTCAAGGGGGTGTGTGTGTGTGGGGGGGTCTTACAGAGACAGAAAGGACAGGTCACATGAGGGTCAAAGCAGGGAGAGAGCTAAAGACTGTGATTTCTCATTAATGAGGTAGCATGGGGTTAGATGGTGGTCAGCTTGGCCTTGGTAAGCAAGTGCTCTAAGAAAGGGAAATCCAAGCAGAGCTACCGGGCTGAAACTGCAACAAACCTCCGCTCTCCTGGAAGTGCTGTGATGGAGGTTGGCACAGGGGTGTTAGCAGGGCCAGACAAGCAATACAAAGGCCAGAGTGTGGGACTCAGGCAAAAGGTGTCAGGTGACAGAGTGTGTAGCTTGGTCCACGCCTGTCTTGAGTATGACAGTTGCCAACAGCCTGGAGAGGGTGCCCTGCGTGTTTGGGGAGAGTAATAGTTGAGAAGGCTTCACAGAAGAGGTGACTTTTCATCTGGGCTGGTGAGTTGGAGAAGCTGATATGGAGAGTTAAGAAAGAGCACCTTCCAAGTTTTTCCAAGAGCACCTTCCAAGTGGAAGGACAAAGAAAGGAGGTGGGTTTTGCAAAGAGTGAGTCTGGGGCTTGTCTGTCTCTTCCTCTGGAGAAAGAGGACAAAGAAGGCTTTCTTGACATAAGAGAAGCCATTTTGGCTTAAGCCATTTATGATCTAAATTTGGCCACAGTACTTGCCATTGAACATGTCTCAGTAATCAATGATTTCAAGGGAAGTGAATGAATGCAGGAACAAAGGAAAAGTTGTCAAGAAACAATAGCTCAGTGACAAAACAGAGTCCAATTTCCTCCTTGTGGGATATACCTAACAATCTGATACAGTCTTTGAGTTCTGCAGGAACTCAGGCCCCCACTCAAGCTTGGATGGAATGATGATGTTGGCCCTCCTGACTTCAGTCAACTAAAGCTTGGACTCTGAAGACCTTGGCCCCAAGTTTGTGCTGAATTCTCCTCTGCTCAAGCCCTTCGTGAATATACATGTACCCTTAGCTTTAAAATTCCCCAATTTTGCTGTTCAGGGAGACACTGCTTTGGGAAAGAAGCCTGGTGTTTTTACTGGCTGTAAGTAACAAGTCCTTACTTCTGATCTTTGGCTAGGTTGTGTCTTTTGGCTCAACATCCACCAAGCGTTGCAACCAGTTTTTGGGTAACATCTGAGCCCTGCGATGAAACAGAGTGGATAGAAGGGGAGTGGGCTTGGGTCATTTCCATTGGAAACAAGACCCAGGGTTGGAGGTGGATGATGGGAACTGAGCACTAGCAGGGCTGGGGTCCTAGTAGCCCCTTGGCTCACCCCAGAAAGCTGCAGGCTGCAATGGAGCTTCCCTCAGGCAGAAGAAGAGTGTGATCTGGCTTCCTAAACCATGCCTGTGGAATGCTGATTGTCTGAACACTGTGACTCCAGTTCTCCCAGGGCCTCTCTCTGTATCTCTCACACAGACTGGCTTCTCTTATGTCTTTATCTCTTTCTTCCTGTCTCCTTCTGTCTCTCTCTTTCCATCTCTTGGGGGCCACATTACAGGCCCCCAGAGGGAGCTAGGGGGAGCCCTGTGGAGAGCACAGATGACCCTCTGCTGTCAGAAAGGGCTTGGGCCCTGCCCTCATCACTGAGGTCACTCAGCAGTGGCTGACTTGGCTCAGCTGTGGATGTGGGAATGGAACCACATAGACACATAAGCCCTTCCCAGGCCTGTCCTAAGCACCTATTAACTCACTTAACCCTCAAAATGTTAGGAGAACCACTGATGAAAACTGCTGCCCACCCACACACTTCCTGGCCAGGCACAATAGTAACCACTTTACTATTACTAACCACAGTAATAACCATGCGCTATCATACAACAGGAGGTCCTGGTAAGGAACAACACCAACCAGAAGAATCTGGGAAATGTCAAAAGGAGAAAGGAGATGCCAGTCCATATGTCCTACCAACCTTTCAGCATCCTTCTCACTGGAATCCATCTCACTGATGCTCATGGCCAGGAAAGACCCTGAATCAGAATGACTGGCCAGAGGCAAGTCGTAAATGCTCTCATTACCATAAAGCCTGAGACTGTGAGCCACGTGGTAGAGCGGTTGTCCTGAGTTCCCTCACCCCCCTGCCCTCTGCTCAGGTGCCCCTTCCAATAAAATCTTATGCTTTGTCAGCATGTGTGTCTCCTCGGACAATTCATTGTTGAGTATGAGATAAGAGCCCACTCTCAGGCCCTAAAGGAGGCCCTCTTCCTACAACAAGTGGAGACTCTGGTGGGATCTCTTCTTTGCCATGACTGACATCCCGATCACTTGGGGTACTTGGGAACAAGCTTGCCTGCCAATGGACCAGACCCAGTGGTCACTACCTGGGATCCTCTGTCCCTGGTCTCCTCCTGATGCAGATGGTTGGTCAGAGTGCCCTGACCCTGACCAGGTAAGGAACAAGAGACTCTGTTGACCTCTTCCCCTTTCCTCTTTTCAGCTCCTCCTATCCTACCCTTTTTTCTTCTGCCTTTATCCTGAATGCAGGAGTCTGGTTGAGGGGTCTCAGCCTGATCTGAGGGTTGGAGCCTGATCACCTCTGGTAGGCAGAGAACTCAAATTCTGATCTCATATCTGGTTTCTGATTTCTGCTAGGGTCGAGTTCCTGACCTTCCTTCCTGGAAACCCAAGGGAAAGTCCTGTAATATCTGAGGTCTGCAGGTGGCAGGACTTCTGTAAGATCATCTCTTTTGTCCCTTCTTCTTACCCACTTCTTTCAACCTGCCTTTCTTCCCTCTCTTTGAAATCTTTGAAGAGCTGAGCTGTTTCCATTTACTCTCAGTGCTCAGATCTGAAGTTCTGTATCTCTGTAGGAGGTTTTCTGAGAGATTCTAATTTTGTATTTAAGGGAGTGTGTGATGAGGATGGTCTTGCCTATTTGTGTCTCATATTAACACTTTGTGTTGTGTGTTGTGATTTGTGATGGCCATTTTGCCTTGTGAAATGGGAAATTCTGGTTCTGTTCCACGGCAAAGCTGTCTTCAGTGAATTCTGTCTGACTGGAAATATTTTAGCTGTGAGCTTATGACTAAGAAAGAGATGATATTTTATTACAACATTATGTGGCCATGATATTGTTTAGATTCCAGAGAAAACTGGTTTAGGTAAAACTCTTGAAAATTCCCAAACTAGTTCTTTTTGCCTATAAAAGGTGAGCTTGATAAAAATGTCTTTTCAGAATTCTGACCTTGGAACAAGTCCTACTAGGAGAACTTGATTTTCTCTCCCTGTGCCTTGAGACCTGGAGATGGAAATGGCAACCCACTGCAGTATTTTTGCCTGGAAAATTCCATGGACAGAGGAACCTGGTGGGCTACAGTCCATGGGGTTGCAGAGACGGACATGACTGAGGTCTTGAAACCAGGGCTCTCAGGAACACTTATCCTATCTAGACCATCTCTAATTCCTAAGACTGAGGGAAAAAAATATAACAAGGAAGACGCCTTTTAACAGGTTATGTATTCCAACTGTTACTGATAAACTAGTGAGTTTTATAATTTCTGATTCATGAGTAAGTTTAGAAAGTGAAGTTATGAGATCTCATGTTGTGTCTGTCTTTATGTTTACATGTGCATTATCTTTGACTTTACTTTTGGATGGTATTATCAAAGCTAATTTGTCAATGAGCTCTATTTAATTGACTTAAAGAAATTAAGTGCTTATATAAATTCTGCAAAGTACAGAAGGTAACTGGCCAGAATTTGTTTCAGATTCATGTAAACTGGGAAATATTCAGTATTAAATTAATATCTGGAATTAATGTACAAACTTGTTGATCTAATGAAAAAAGACATGCTTTTACAGTCATTAAGTGTAATACCTTTATTGCACCTAGGTTTAATAAAAATTAAATAAGGTTTTATCTGTTGCAAATTTGTCAGCAAGAAAAATAACTTGGTATGATGAAATTTTATAAGTGAATTAAATGCAAATGAGATAAGAGATTTTAGGTAAACTCTATAGGAATAACTATGTTTTAAGAAAACTTATCTAAAAATAGTCTCTCTAGATTTTGGTACGGAGAAGGCAATGGCACCCCACTCCAGTACTCTTGCCTGGAAAATCCATGGATGGAGGAGCCTGGTAGGCTGCAGTCCATGGGGTCTCGAAGAATCAGACACGACTGAGCGACTTCACTTTCACTTTCACTTTTCTCTTTCATGCATTGGAGAAGGAAATGGCAACCCACTCCAGTGTTCTTGCCTGGAGAATCCCAGGGATGGCAGAGCCTGGTGGGCTGCCATCTATGGGGTCGCACAGAGTCGGACACGACTGAAGTGACTTAGCTTAGCAGCAGATTTTGGTAACTTGAAATTCCAGTGTTGTGACCTTTTTTTTAAATCCTGAAAAATTTTTATTTATATTTTATATATATTTTTAATTTATTTATTTTAATTGGAGGCTAATTACTTCCAGTGTTGTAACCTTTTAAGTCGTCTGGTCTGTATTTGTCTTTCACATCTTTTATTGTTTCTTTGACTAAGTGAATAACTATTGTTTCACAGTGACTTTTGATCCTGTCCAACTGAGTTTTTTTTTTTTTTTTATTTAACTTTACAATATTGTATTGGTTTTGCCATATATCAAAATGAATCTGCTCAACTGAGTTTTGTCAAGGAAAATATCAAAAGGGTTTCATTTTGATATTTTCTTGACAAAACTTCTTAAAGAAAATTCTAATGAAATCCTTTTGACCTCTAGCTAACTTTGGGATTCTTCAAAGGGCTCCTGAAACATCCCAAGGAACGATATTAAACAAATTAGGTTCATGTGGTGTTTTAAATTACAAGGAAGTATTGTCTGATGAGTAGTAAATCTCAAGTTTTATTGTTTGGTAAGTGTTATTAATATAGATATTCTAGAAATTATATGGAGTTTCTAAAATTCTGATATGACCTGGTAAAATATTATCAATTATGATTCTAATTATTATCTGCAAGTGTTATATATTACAGCAGTAACCAAGTTTATTTGTCAATTGCATTGTAATCTTTTTTTTTTTTACTGTGGGTTTTAAGTCTTTTTGTCATTCATAGACACTTACAGTTTCACTCTAAACTTTTTGCAAAAATGCTCCCTCCTCAAGAAGATTTGTAGAAAGAATTTTTGGATAAATACAAGTTTCTGACTATCATACCATAATGCTGAGAAAAAGAAAGAAAGTGAAAGTTGCTTAATCGTGTCCCACTCTTTGTAACCCCTGGACTATAGTCCATGGAACCCTTCAGTCCAGAATACTGGAGTGGGTAGCCTTTCCCTTCTCCAGGGGATTCCCAACCCAAGGATTGAACTGGGGTCTCCTGCATTGCAGGTGGATTCTTTACCAGCTGAACCACAAGGGAAGCCCACCATAAAGCTGAACTGAGTAAGAAATCGAAGAATTCTAATGGGAAACCTGTGTGCATGCGTGCTAAGTTGATTCTGTCGTGTCTGACTCTTTGTAACCCTGTGGACTGCAGCCTGCCAGGCTCCTCTGTCCATGGGATTCTCCAGGCAAGAATTCTGGAGTGGTTGCCATGTCCTCCTCCAGGGGATCTTCCCAACCCAGGGATTGAACCTGTGTCTTTTATGTCTCCTACATTGGCAGATGGGTTCTTTACTGTTAGCGCCACCTAGGAAGCCCTGATGGGAAACCTGACGGCTTCATAAAACTGTTAACTAAAAGGACTAGTTACATAGGACTGAGTGAACTGGTGAATATAGTTATAATTTTTATGGTTTCCATCTGAAAAATTATTGGTTTGATCTGTGTTTTCCAGGTGTAAGGAAAACCTTCCCTTCAAACTCATTATGACTTAAAGTCACTTGGTAAATTATACCTTTGAAAACAGAATTGAAACACTTACCTTTTCCCTCTGTCTCATCCCTACAGAGATTGGAAACTTTTAGGTTCCCAGCAGTTTTATAGGATAAGTTAGGAAGGCTAACTCACTAACAGGTACAGAAATCTCAAGGTATGTTGGCGACCTTGAAAAGGGAGAAATTCACCTTGATCTGTCAGGTGATATCTGTGACAAGCTCTTGGCATGACTTTCCTAGCCCTGAGAAGTCTTGTTAAAGTTCAGTCTGAGACTCTATAAAAGTTTCAGCAAAGCAAAACAGGCCTATATCATCAATCATAGTTCATGTAAATCATCAGGCCAAGTTTACTGAGACCAGGCTTATTTTGCAAACAGATTGGTCTTAATTTGGCTATATTTGGTAAAAACTGAAAACTGAAACTGTTTGTTGCTCAGTCATGTCTGACTCTTTGTGACCCCATGAGCTGTAGCCTGCCAGGCTCCTCTGTCCATGGGATTTCCTGGGCAATCATACTGGAGTGGGTTACCAGTTCCTTCTCTGGTGGGTCTTCCTGACCCAGGGATCAAACCCTGGTCTTCTGCATTGCAGGCAGATTCTTCACCATCTGAGCCACCAGGGAAGCCTGGTATTTTGGTAAAAATGAGGTTAATTATAGAGATAAAAAAGATTATGTTTCAGTGGATATTAAATAACAGTTCCGTTAACAGAGGTCTGTATTTACTAAGACTCACCTTAAAACAATGCTCAAACAGAGGAGAAACTACACCCCTACTAGCGTAAGAAGACAACATCAGAAGTAGATAGCTAGCTCAAGATCCTCGACCTGACTCATATCATTATTTATAATGTTTTCTTGACTTCTTGAACTTTGCATATGAATCAAATGTTTTTCTACCATGGGCACGATACAATGCTATGTTTAAAAATCAATCAATTTTAGGTTTGTGACCAATTACAGCACTTCTGGGTTACCTTGGTGGATTTCTCCACTCTAAGGCTCTAACTGGTTGGCTTTTAGGAAATATATTTTAAAAGAAAAAAGTTATAGTCCTGTTCAAGACACTATTTATATTACGAGGTAGAATTCCCTCACCTGGCAAACTAATAATGCCTGCTCTGATCCTGGCCATAAACATGAATTTTCCTCTATTACTTAAGCTCAATCAGAGCAACAGGCAAAATTGAGCTTGGAATAAAAGGAATAAAACTTCCCATAATTATGGGATGGGTTTATGTACAGTACGGTAATTTAAGTTTAAAGGCTTCTCTATATTGGGAACAATTATATCATACTAAGGATAATCAGTCTAGTAAACTAGAAAACTGGGCTGGGTGCCTTATGGACAGTGCCAATATATAATTTCCCTTAAAGATAAGGACTGGTACAGAACAGACTAAGTCAGAGACCTGAGATATACTGCTGTTGCTGCTAAGTCATGTCTGACTCTGTGCGACCCCATAGACGGCAGCCCGTTAGGCTCCCCATCCCTGGGATTCTCCAGGCCAAGAACACTGGAGTGGATTGCTATTTCCTTCTCCAATGCCTGAAAGTGAAAAGTGAAAGTGAAGTTGCTCAGTCGTGCCCGACTCTTCGTGACCTCATGGACTGCAGCCTACCAGGCTCCTCTGTCCATGGGATTTTCCAGGCAAGAGTACTGGAGTGGGGTGCCATTGCCACTGGGTTGCACCTGATGGAAGTTCTTGACTTATATTCTTACTTATGACCTTACTAATACTGCTTGCTATATTATTTTTTTATATTGCCTGTTTTATGAAATTGTTTCTTTCATTACCAAATAAACCTCTGATAAACCTCTAATAAAATGATGATATAGTCCTGTATGAGATCAATGATTGTAATAGTGTAACTCTAGATATGGGAAGAGGCAACAGGGGGAATATTTCCCTGGACATAAGAGACTAGTAAGACAGATGGTCCAGAGACCTTTGGCTACTGTTAATAAGACCTAGCCCAGATTTTTGGCCACTGTTGATAAGACCTAGCACATTGAGTGGTTTATTACTGAAACTTTTGCCAGACCTGGGGATGAACATTCCTAGCATCATGGGATGAAATGGTCATAAACTGCCCCTCAAGCCATGGTTGTATTCATGACCCTGAAGGGGCCCTGCCAGCTGAAAACCGGCACTTGCTGTCAGTCTCTGCAAGAATTAGGTCAATGGCCACTGACCTTCAACATACCTTAAAAGGAGTTCAGGGTGGAGATCAGGAATGAAGCAATTTGTGCTCTGGGGAAAACTGGCAAAACAGGCCTCTAGATAGTTAGGCACTTTCAGAAAAAGATTTTTAAGAGCCCAAAGTCTTGTATCTTCTCATATATAGAAAAAGCACCAAGATCATTAATTGTGGATGACATCTGCTTTGGCCATTAAGGAGAGAGATGCAGTTGAAAGTAAAGATGGAGTAGCTGTGGTTCAGACGTCCAAGGTAATACTAGACCCGACTAGACAAGTCCTTGAATTGGGAAGAACTTGAGTTATCTGAGCTGTGTTAGACTTGGGATGCCACCAGCCACTCTCAAAACAATGTCTGCTGGCAGTTGGTAGCTGTAATTATGGTTTCAAGGTATCCTCTTATAACTATTGAATTTTTCAGAAAATGAAATTGCTTTAGATCAGATATTAGTAGAAAAAGGAGACGTGTAGTGGCCAATGGCTGAAATTATGTATATGTTAGTACCACATTGGAAGTTAAAATCTACTTAGATAAAAGTTCTAGTTATCACCTCTCCTCCAACTACTTCTAATTGAGTTTGTTACTCCAAAACCGAGGACCAACGGGTTGAAATTTTAATCCTATGAGACTCAGATCCATGGCCTGGAATTCAGAAATATGTCCAATTCAGTGCCTATTCTCCAAATTGAGGCAGGACTATGCCCATTTTGGCAGAAGTGGCCAGAGATGTCGTCACCCAGTTCCCTGAATTGAAACTGAGTAGGACTCTGTGGGCCTCTGGAGAACAGAGACCAAAGATAAAGGCAAACTTGGGATGCTGGAAGTGTACCACCAGAGCATCACGAGGCTTTAATGGTTTCAGCCAGCCTGGGAACTGGATGCCCTCCATCCACACACCACACGCACACTCCTTGTTCGACTTTTATAGTCTAGGAACAGCCCTACCGCCTCTGAGGGCTCACTGCCTGCCAGATACAGCCTCCACCTGCAAGTTCATCGCTATTCCCCTCATTGTTGTTGTTGTTTAGTAGCTAAATCGTGTCTGACTCTTTGTGACACCGTGGACCGTAGCCCATCAGACTCCTCTGTTCACGGGGTTTCCCAGGCAAGAATACTAGAGTGGGTTGCCATTTCCTTCTCCAGGGGATCTTGCCAACCCAGGGATCAAACCCTAGTCTCCTGCATTGGCAGGTGGGGTCTTTACCATGGGGCCACCAGGGAAGCTCTCCCCATTGTACATAAGGAAATGGAGGTACACAAAGGTGGGAAGACTGGCTCAAGTTCACACAGCTTTGGGGACAAGATGGCAGGATTTGAATTCCAGTTCATCTGACTCTGAAACTTGTGCTTTCAGTCTTTCAGCCATCATCTGCTGCCACCTTCCCTTGCCTGCCACAACTGCATTTATGTTTTGCAATATCTGCCTGCCCCTGAGATTACTATTTACTTGGCACGCATTTGGTAAATGGAATCAGTTTCAAACTTAAATGCATTTGATTTTCCACTTCTAACAGAAAATTCTATAACACTACCAAAAGTGAAAGAACAATATCGCTTCTCAGAAAAAAAGGTGACAGCAGGATTATAGTGATGAGATAATGGCTATAATTAAGATAAGATAAAGTCTATAATTAAGCTTCGTGAGCACTTATGCACCCTTGTGTGAGTTAACCCATTTAAGCCCACTCCAATGTCTGGAGTTGGGCACTGTTTTATCCTCATTTTGTGGATGATCCTCCTTCAGAGAGGTGACATACTTTTTCTAAAGCCACGGTGAGCCACAGCATGAGTTGTAGAGCTCTAGCTGGGAATGTCACCCACTCAAGGCACCTGGGGGGGAGAACAGGCAGTGGCTGGAGAGGCGTTCAGGACGTACCCAAATTCTGCGGAGGACTGAGAAAGAGCAGAAGGGGAATCCCTTTCTCACTCCCAGCGATGGTGTGGGAGGCAGCCCGGCTTCTGGAAAACCTGCACCAAGCTCTCTGTCATGCACCAAGAAAGGTGAGGAGCTCTTTCTGAGTGTGACTGACCTGGAGGACAAATCTCTTACTGTGTGGGTGGCTGTGTCCCCTGGCACCGGCAGAGGCTCCAAAACCCAGACCGAGTGAGTTCTCAAATCCCTTTGTGTCTTTTCTGAACTTGGGACCTCCCTGGCCTGTGAATGTCTTGCTTTCTCAACTTATCTCAACTTCCTGGAGGCTGGAAGGAGAGCCCAGGGACCCATCTAGCACCTCCCTCGAAGTCACCCCACGGAGGTTCTTGTGTTCACTCGGTCACCCGGTCCTCCAGGAGAGAAAGAGGGAGTTAGTGGGTGACCCAGGAGACCCACCTGGGAGTTGGGGGCATCCAGGGCCTCTTTTCAACATTCCCCTTTGTGTTGGGAAGGGTCGTTCAGGACGCCCTCCTGCCCGTTATCTCTGCACTTTCAGCATCTGCAGCCCCTGGGAGAGGTCATTCTGGGCTTTCATGGGGTTCTGACTTCTGGCCTGTTTTCAGTCATTTCTCACCTCCCCAGCTGCCTCTGGCATCTCCCCCAAATGGTGTCTCTGGCCTCCCTCCTCTCCATGCCACTGCCAGGCCTCAACTCAGGCCTCATCATTTCTTCCCTGGGGCAACTGCAGTCAGTCTGGTCTGGCCCCCTCATATCTCCTCTCTGCAGTATAGCCAGAGACCTAGTATTTTCTTAAGAAAGTTTCAAACACAGAGCAGTTAGTTTTACATATAACACTACATATTACCGCCTAAATTCTGCCCATCCATATTTGTTTGATGCATTTCAGACTAAATTGCAGATGTGAGTACCCTTCCCACCAAGTCCTCAGCACGTGTGTGGTGACCTGGAATTCAACCTTGCTTGCAGCTGGGCTCTCGGCTTGAAGGAGGCCAAGGTGTACCTGTTTCCGGTTGTCTGACACCTGAAATCCAACATAGGCTGCCTCCTCCATGATGTTCAAGTTCACCCCAAGGAGATCAAAGTCGTGTGCCCGTGAGAAAGTGGGGGCCACGTCAGCCCTGGCCTCCCAGATTGGCTCCCTGGGTCTCTCTCCAAAAAAGTTTGGTGATGACGTTGCCAAGGCAACTGGGGACCGAAAGGGTCTGAGGCTCACAGTGGAACTGACTGTTCGGAACACACAGGCTCAAACATCACAGCCCTCAAGGAACCATGCAGGGACAGAAAGGAGCAGAAAGACATTAAGCACTTTGGAAGTATCACTTTTGATAAGGCTGTCGACATTGCCTGATAGATGCACACTGGTCTTTAGCTAGAGAACTCTCTGGAACCATCGAAGTGATCCTGGGGGCTGTCTAGTCAGTGGGCTGCAGTGGAAAAACTTTCAGTACACAATGAGAAGCGCAGATCTTAAGTGTTCATTTGCTGAGATTTGACAAATATGCACACCTGTGTAACCCAAACCTGTATCAAAATACAGAATTTCGCCATCCCCTTAGAAAGTCCCCTTATGCCCCTTTCCAGTCAATTTCACACCCTCTGTCCCCGTAGGGGGAGTGGGTTCTCATTTTTTCCTACCGTAAATTGGTTTTGTCTGTACTTGGTTTTCATGCAAACAGAACACGTTGTACGTACCCGGCTGCACCTGGCTTCTTTCCCTCAATATACAATGAGCTTATTTACTTATTCTTTTATGTGCTTATTGTTTGTTCTCCTCCCCCGTCACCGGACGAGGAGCTCATGAGAACTGCAATGTGGTCCTGTCCACTGAATCGCCCCCAGCACATTGCCACGCTATGTGGCGCAGAGTAGGGGCTCAATACGTGCTGGCTGAAAGTGCAGCAGTGGTGACCGGCGCCTGCACTCTTTTCAAAAAAATGTCTTTAAGAAAATCAAGTATGAAAATGATACACAGAGGGGACTTCCCTGATGGTCCAATGGTTGACTCCATGTTTCCAGTGCAGGGTGTGTGGCTTCAATCCCTGGTTGGGGAACTAAGATCCTGCATGCTGCACAGTGTGGCCAAAAAAAACCCAAAAAAACAACTCACTAAATAAAATAAAATAAAAAATGGCTTTATAAAAAAGGAAAAAAGAGGTGTATGCTAGGGTAAAAGTATAACAAAATAATTTTAAAATGATACATACATACATACACAAAGATTTTTGCATTTCATTTGATATACATTTTACCTTAAATTTAAAAAACATGCGCAACTACCGAACTCTAGTCAATGAAATGTCTCCTGGAATGCTTAAAGACATAGTGGACTGCTATCTGCAATTTACTTTGAAATGCATAAAAAATAAGATGGAAGGATGGATAGACCTTTATGTGACAGGGCAAGCATGGCAGATTGTTCATTATAGAATCTAGGTGTAGGTATATGGGTTTTTTTTTCAATTTCCTGTATGTATAAATATGTTTATAGTAAAATGTTGGGGGAAAATCATACATATATAGGATAAAAATTTCACCAATACAGAAGGATGTTGAGTGAAGCCCAGGGGCACAATTTCCTCATTCCAGCCACTCTACTCCCTTGGAGTTTTATTCGTTGTAGATACTTCCTGGTCTGTCCTTCCAGAAAGGACTTATCCTTTTGCAACAATCATAGAAGGATCAACCCACTCGGTGTTTTGCACCTTGTTCCCTCACCCATCATTAATGTGTCTTGGAGGTTTTCCCCACATCAGCACATATAGTTTGAGTCTTTCATTTCACAGGCTGTATCGTACCATAAACTTTCCCCCTGTCTCCAATAGTGAGCATCTCACGCACATGAATTCACACCCTTTTCAGTGCCAGATGGCACCTTGAGCCAGTCCTCCCACAGCTCTGATCCTCTGCTATGAGAGGGAGTGGAAAAGCACAGCACAGAGTTGTTCCACTCTCAGGCCCAGGGACTGGCCTTTCCCAACCTCGTATTAGTCCATCATCTGTGGCGGGTTGTCCCCTAAGGGGGTGGGACCCATCCTGTTGGCTGAAAGCTGTTCTCTAGAGCAGGGGGAGCTGTGAGGCTCTGCCCAGTTGAGGAGGGGTGGGGGGATAGTGCCAGCATCTGTAGGCCACTCCTTTCACTGCTTGGGCCGACTTGCTATTCATATTAAGTTTGCTCTCTGCGGGCTCAGCCACTCCAGAATTCTATGTGATATGGACTGAACTGTGTTCCCCTAAATTCATATGTTGTAGCCCTAACCACCCAATGCCTCAGACTGTGAGTATATTTGGAGACAAGGCCTTCACCGAGGTGATCGAGTTAAAATGGAGTCATTAGGATGGGCCCTACTCCAGCTGGCTGGTATCCTAATAAGAAGAGGAGATCACACCAGAGGCGAGGTTGCATGGAGGGGCCACCATGTGAAGAAGCAAGAGACAGGACACCTGTGAGCCAAGGAGAGAGCCTCAGAGGAAACCAGCCCTGCCGGGACCCTGATCTTAGATGTCCAGCCTCCAAACTGTGAGAAAATACATTTCTGTAGTATTTTCTTGTGGCTGCCCTACAAAACAGATGCAGTCATAATTCGTGGGAAGTTTCCAAACTATAAATAACTGGAGTCCATGGTATTGCAGCGGATCACAAGGCCTCAGCCGATACTTAAAATGCTGTCTGTTCCCAGTTGTCCTAATCCTCAGCCCTTCTGCTGGGCCAAGAGGCTGGTTGGTCACCTGAATGGATGGTATCACATCAGGCACTCAGTGCTGGTCCTTGTTGGTGGCAGGTCATACCTACCTTCGGTGGCAGTTACTAAAGCTGCTTTGGCATTCCCAATCTCTAAATCTTATTTCTTCCAGGTCCATGATTAAATTATTACGGCATCTTCCTCAGCCCACAAAACAGTGACTATCTGGCCATTTCTCTCTTTTCTCAATTGGATGACCACGTGTGCAGCCTGAAGTTTGCCCACTTCAGGATTCCTTCTCATTCTCATCTTTCAGGGTCACTCCTGAGTGAGCAGAGCTATAGTGAAACAGCATCTGTTTTCAGTTTAGACCAACCTCTTAAAGAATCACGCTCAGGTTTTTTTCTCCTCCATCAACTGGTCACGCAGCCATAGGTGTGAGCCAAGAGAGAAGTGGAAGGGCAAAAACACGAGTAGGTGACATCTGTGACATGGGAGATGGACGTCCGGCCTCACGCTCAACTTATTCTTGCAGCTTATTTATGCCCCCTGGACTTTAAACTCAAGCTAGATGTACTACTTCTACCTGATGTTGGATGGCTACAGGTCCTGCCTGACCTTATGACTTGCTGGGTAACTGTGCCTAGTGCATGATGGGAAGCTCTGGCCTCACGGTCACTTGATGACCAATGAGGAGCTGTTTTTTCTAATGGTGTACAGTTCTCTGCTGAAGATGGCATGGGGCTTGTCAAACACTCCACATGGCATCTTTATCTATCACAGATACCTCTAGTACCATGGGTTCTGTCTCATCACATGGCTCAAACAAGTGCTGCTTAAACTGTAGCCTGAAGCTGCTGCAGAGCCCTCGACTGCTCTGGGCTCAACTCAAAACTTGCACAGAGTAGATGCTCAATAAATATTCCCCTCTCTGGGTGAATGGAGTATGGGGGGCGGGGAGATACAAATGCAAATGCCACTAGGGTAAATTTTCCAGAAAAAAAAAATACAGGAAGCCCAGTTAAATTTGGACTTCAGCTCACAAATGAATAATTCATAGTTTAAATATGTTTCATGCAATACTGGGGACATACACACAAAATATTCATTGTTTGTCTGAAATTCAAACTCAACTAGGTGTCCTGTATTTTTATTGGTAGATCAGGCACCCTACTTTTAGGGCCAAGCATCTAATAGCATAAGACAGTTTGGTATGCTGGAGGTGGGGGAATAGGTGAACGCATTTGCAATCAGTACCCAATAGGAGAATAATCAGTAAAAATGAAAATGTGCTGATTTGGCTGGAGGATAGTGAGTCTATAACCCCTGGCAAAGAGCTTGAGCTCTAGAGTTCGACTTCCGGAATCTGAAACTTGAATCTGCTGCTCACAGTCTGGATGACTTTAGGTCATAGAGTCCTCATCTCTGGGTGAGGATTAAATAAGATTCTGCCTTTAAAGGGTTTAGTAAGGTGCCAGGCTCACCATTACTGCCAAATAAATGTTCATTTTCAAGATGACTGCTGGGTTGCCATGCAACAGCTCTCTCTAGTGGTCACAGGGCTATGTGAGAGTGCTGGCTAGGGCCCTGGAGGTCTACTTGGCTTCTGGCTATCCAGAAGCCAGGCTTTCCAGGCATCAAGAAACTGGTCCCCCATTAGAGGATCTGAGGATCTGATCCCAAGATTCCAATCATTCACATGTCACCTCCACGATTTCTGCCCCAAACCAGCCACCATTACCTTATTACTCCTTTCAATTGTCTATTTTTAAAGAAAATCTATTGTAATAGGAAACGTCACAATTTTCAATTAAAAGTCCCAGCATCATCAACTTTCAGAAATAGAATGTAACCACAAAGTAGATATAAGTGAAACAAAAAAACGTGAAATTTCATGGAAAAGTGTGGTGAGAGTTGGAGGATCTCACTTTCTCTCTCTCTCGATTGTAGCCAATTCACCCAAAGTACTAAAGACAGACTAGCCCCCAAGTGAGACTTTCTTCATGCTGCAGTCACAAGAAGGGAAAAAGAAGCAACAGAGAACAAAAATGTTTCCCCGTTGGGATTTCATGCTCTGTCTGAAGTCATCTCACAAACCATCAGCTCTGGAGGAGACAGAGAGGGCAGAAATGTTGAAACTGTGCCCTTTATCTCCACTTCAGTCAGAGTATTTCTACTTTTATTTGATTTGAATGTAGTGGGGAGGAATAACTGCTTTTAGACAAACAGTCAAAATAAAAATAACACAAAATCCAAACTGGATTGCAGCCACTTCCACCTTATTGGGAGGCTCAAGATTTTAACTAGGGAGCAAAGTCTCATTTGCTTAGGAAAACATGCTTCTGAGCCTTTGGCCATTGAGTGCAATGCCCAGGGAAGCATCTGGAATGGAGAGGGGGATAGTGGTTTTTAAAACATGCCCACAAATTCTTTGATGTGCCCTTCAAAGAGGGGACTAATTCTCCCTTTGGGGGTGGAATGGATTTAGTGACACACTTCTAATGAAGAGAAGATAGTAGAAGGTGATGATGTGTGACTTTTAGAATGAGGTCATAAAAGATTCTGCAGTTTCCCTTTCTTTTTCTCAGATCGCTTGCTCTGGGAGAGGCCAACTGCCATGTTGAGAGGACACTCAAGCAGACCAATGGAGAGATCTGAGAGGCAAAGTACTGAGGGTAGATTCTCCAGCCCTGGTTAAGTCTTTGGAAGACACAGTCCTGGAAAACATTTTAATTGCAACTTCATGGGAGACTCTGAGCCAGAATCACCTAGCTGTTTCTACATTCCTGACCCACAGAAACTGTGATAGAATAAATGTTTATGGTGTTAAGCCAAAAAGTTTTGGGGTAATTTGTTACACAGCAATAGATAATGAATACAAAGGGAAACTAAGGGAACCAGGTATTCAGCTGCAGCATAAATAAAACAGCACCCTTCCTGGGGAGAGAGTTTTCTTCTGAAACAAGGACTCAAATGCTAAAAGTCTCCCATTTCATAGCTTAGAAGACCGATTCCCAAAGAGGAGGATGCCATGCAGTGAGTTCTGCTCTGCTGCATTGCAGCTAAAGCTCAAGAGGGCCGTGGGATTGTGACTGGTCTTGGCTACTTTGCATTCGGGGTCACATGCAAGTGGGAGTGGGGTCTGAACCAGCATTCCGTCTCTGGCTCTTGCTCCACTGCCTTATCAACTGCCCAGGTTCTCCACTGTGTCCCTAAGAGGAGTAGGAACCCTCCCCGCACCCTTGCATCCTTAAAACAATACTCATGTATTTATTTTTGGCTGTGTTGGGTCTTGGGGCTGCGAGAGCCTTCCCTAGTTGTGGCAGATGGGGTCTACTCTCTAGGTGGGGTGGGTGGGCTTCTCACTCTGGTGGCTTCTGTTTGTGGCAGAGCATGGCTCTAGGGCATGTGGGCTTCAGTAGTTGTGGTGCACAGGCTCGGTACTTGGGCTCTTGGGCTCTAGAGCACAGGCCCAATAGTCGTGGTGCATGGGACTAGGTGTTCTGTGGCATGTAGACTCTTCCTGGACCAGGGATCAAACCCATGTCTCCTGTATTGGCAGGCGGAGGTCATAGGACAAACTGCCATATCGAAATCTGGAGAGACAATGAATACATAGAGTTATAGTCAAGAACAGCTTACCTGAAGCAGAGGCTGCTGGAGCCGGTAACTTGTAGGAACATTTAAAAGGTAATTATAACAAGTTCCTAAAAACTTGAATGTGGACTAGCTTGAGAGTCCACAAGATTCCTGGGGATCCAGTCTTAAGGCCTGTGTACCATTTTGACAAATGTCCTTAGGGAAAAGACAGTTCATATTGACTGGCTGAATTCTGAGTCAGGTCATGTCAAGACAGCCTTGGGAATGGGCTCATCCAGGGAACTAGTGGACCGGTCGAAATATGACAGTTCTCTGGGAATGAGGCTTGGAAGTTGTTCGATCAATCCCCTTCTGCTGGCCTCCAGTGGTTGCCAGGCTACTGGTTTTCACCAAGATTATGGGATTTTAGTTTTCAAGTCTACTGTGGAACTGGAAAGTGGGAGATGGGTAAGATAAAATGTCCTGGAAAGTGGGAGATGGGTAAGATAAAATGTCACAAAGCTTGATAAAATGTCACAAATTTTCAGCAGTTTTTATTGAATAAACACCTCCTCCCCACCCAGATGCTGCAGGTCTTTTATAAATTTTAAGAGGTCTGAAAAAATTGGTTCTGACAGTTTTTTCCAGTTTTCTGATTGCTTTAGATAGGAGACGATTTTGGAAGTCTTTAACCTGCCATTGCCATTGCCACTGACATCCTTGTGGAGAGGTTTTAAAAATGTGAAAATGTCACTATTAAAGTCGTAAATGTGCTCTGACTAACCAGGTCACTTGGCAGACTGTCTTGTATCCAGGGGAATGTTTGGTTAATTAGAAATTGAAATTGTTAGGGGAGAGAAAAGACCCACTAGTGAGCTATAGGAAGAAGTCCAGGGAGCAGTGGGAAGAAAATAGTAACCAGAGATGGGCAGTGGATGTGTGTCCAGGCAGGAATACACTTTGGTGCCAGGTCAGAGGGCAGCAGGGTCAGTGCTGATGGTCCCCCACAGGTGTGTGTGTGTGTGTGTGTGTGTGCTCATCTTTATCCACCTTGATTCTTGGGGCTTCAGCCCTGGGAGACTCTCAGTCCTGACCAGGAAAGATATGCCTGGGTTCTCTCCAAGTCAGGTCCTGATTGATGGTTTCCAGTCTGGAAGTTCCTTTCTGTATTTCAGGTCATTCACAGTCATAACAATCAATTCAGCTGCTTACAGAATTTAACTTATTCATCCTGAGCTTGAAGATATTCTACTTCTGTGAGTGTGAAAAATACTTCCCCTCTTAAATCCTCATCAGAAGACATATATTGGTTTCCTATAATAAACCTTCTTGCAGTTCTGAACCCCTGGACTGTCCTCCCTTGATGCCATATTGGTTGGTGGCAATAGAAAGTGGAGATTGTGGTGGGTCCAGACATGATGGCAGACGTTTGGCAGGGGTTGAGAAACACCAGCCTGAATCTTCTAATTCTCACAAAGTTAGTGGGGTCTCCCAATATCTGTGATGTTGCAGTCCTTAATTTGCCTTTTTGTCATTCTGTGACCTTGTACAAGTCATTCATATACAACAACCCAGGGCTTCCTCTATGGAGTGAAAAGGTGGGGCTGGTCCTCTAAGGACCTCAAATAATGAGAGCATGTTTATTTTTTATTTGAGAGGACAATGTTCTTCAGCCTACGTAGCCCTTCTTCTTCCTTCTTGCTTCCAGTTTTTCATAAAACTTACCTGGATCCACAGTCTCAACTTCCTTATATCCCATTCTCTTCTCAGTTCCTTAAAATCAGGTTTCTTTTTCTAAAAATATGATTCTCACTCAGGTCATCAATAATCTTTTCATATGCAACTCCTCTGACCCTTCTCTGTGCTTGACTTTCCCAAGCCTTTCAGCAATGAACACTGTGGTCTAGTTTGTCCTTCCTCCTACACTTCCTTCCTGTCATTTTTATCATCCTTTTGTTGAAAAAGCAGAGAAGGGGCCAGTATTGACTGGAGGCAAACAGGCAAAAGAGCAGTGGTAGACGACTTGCATCCATCAGATTCCTGGACGGCTTCCTGGGGTCTCCCAGGCACTTTCATGCAGCGTGGCCACAGCTAAAGGCATGATCTTCCTGCTGGAATCAACTCCTCCCCCCACGTTTCTGGTTACCTTTGGGATCCCCCATCTGAGACACAGACGGGAGTCTCGCCTGCTCGTCCACCTCTACCCTTCTAGGTCCACTTCCTGAACATCTCTCTCATCTGTCATTTTCATTTCTTGCGAAACGTCTTGTATATCATCACCTTTGTCTGGAGAGTTACATTTATCCAACCCCTTGTGACACATCCTAAGAACCCCAGAGCAGTCGTTCTGAAATCCATGCTCATCTGAACATCCTTCTGTCCTATCTAAGACCATTAAGATCTTCAACGTAAGGTTCAAACTCTGTTCTACAGCTCCAGTCCCTCAGGCCAGGACTCTTTCCCACCTGTGAGCCCTCCAGTGATGGTGAAGAATGACAATATCTTATGCAGAGAAAGGGCAGTTTTATTTGGTGATGAACGAGGAATGACACATGCTTGGTGGGAAAGCAAAGGGAGAAGTTTCCTTGGTGAGAAGGCTGCTCTGGTCTCCAAACATGGCTGTGTCATTGTCCAGGACATGGGCCAGCCTTCTGTGAGCCCTTGGGCAGGCAGTGAATCCAGCCTCAGGAAACGGTTCTGTTGGGAGAAGACCCCAGACAAAATGGAGACTCAAGGTCCTTGAGTCTAGATGGTATTGGCCCATGATCAAACCTGCCCTCCAGAGGGTGGGGAGGAGGCTGAGACCCTGGAGCTGGGGGTCTTGTCTCCAGCCACCGGGGGAGCCCAGACCCAGAGTCAGGGGGCTCCTTGTGCATGTGCTTGAGGGAGTGCGTGTCTGTGTGTCCATGTGTATTTGTGTGTGGCGTGTTTGCACATGTGAGTATAAAGGTGTACATGTGCTGATGTGAGATGTGTGCATCTGTATGTCTGTCTGAGTAATCATGGTGTGTCTGGCACTTGTGTGTGTGTGTGTGTGTGTGTGTGTGTGTGTGCGTGTGTCCCTGACCATGTGTGCCTCCCTCTGTATCTGTGTTGTGGTGCCACTTGTGTCTCTCCACCACTGTCAACCTTTCTGCGGACTTCTCTCTGCATCTCAGTGTTTGTCTATAAGGCTGTTTGTCTTTCCCTTTGGATGGCACTGTCCCAAGCCCCTGCTGCCCTCACCAGGAGGAGAACAGCCGACCATCCCCCAGATCCTGTGGAGTGTGGAGCAATACTCACCAGCTCAGCAGAGGCCAGGTCCGTTCCTGGAAGTCTTAGACCTTGATGACAAATTGTAGCCCATGGATCAGTGCGTCTGAAAAAAAAAAAAAAAAACCCAAAAAACAATAACCACAGACCAGAGGGAAGGAGCTCAGGGATCTTCATGGTCCCCAGGGGCCTGGGAAATGGGAACTCTGAGATTCAACCATGCTCAGGCAGGGCTTGAAGGGGACTGTGCCTCCTTCATCAACCAGCCCAGCTATTCTTAAGTTATGGCTGATGTGGGAAGACAGGCAGGGTCTATGTCTCAAGATGATCCTGATAATTCAAGGTAAAAAAGAACTCCAAAATGGGGAGAGCTGAGGCTGGAGGGCCCTAACTGTCCCATGTGTACAGGGACAGAGCTCCCTGGCAAAAAGCCCTGCTTCTGCAGAGGGGAGAGAGGACCTCCCCTCTCTGGTCATGTCCAGAGAGAGGACCTCCCCAAGCTGGTCATGTCCAACTCTTTTGTGACCCCCTGGACTGTAGCCCACTAGGCTCCTCTGTCCATGGGATTTCCCAGACAAGAATACCAGAGTGAGTAGCCATTTCCTTCTCCAGGGGATTTTCCCGACCCAGGGCGGGTACTTACTGACAATGGAATGTACCAGAGTGACGT
The DNA here is from genome assembly GCF_002263795.3 of Bos taurus. Lineage (NCBI taxonomy): Eukaryota > Metazoa > Chordata > Mammalia > Artiodactyla > Bovidae > Bos > Bos taurus. The sequence goes on along the minus strand of NC_037340.1, from coordinate 62,733,394 downwards.
CCAAGCGGCTGAGAACTGCATTGACCAGGGGGCACACCTGAGCCGGGGCGGAGAGGAGCATTAGGCACCTTGGGAGACACGGGCAGCAACCGCATCCCGAGCATGGGCTCCCTGGAGAGATCCTCTGTCATCTGTCTGTGTCTGAGAGTGTCTAAGAAATCCCACAGATGAACCCTCACATGTCCACACTGGGTAGATGGAGATGATGAAGGCAGGGATGAGGTGTCCAATCACAGAGTGAGTGGTTGTTCACTCCGTGATCTGGCATCTGTTTCTGAACAGGGTGGACTGCTCTGGGAGGAGTGGGTTTCTGGTCATAGGAGATCCCGAGCGTAGGCTGGGTGAGCCTTGTCTGCAGCCATAGTGGGGGTGGGCTGGAAGCTTCTTGGGGCAGGATCCCATCTGTTTCAGCTGTAGTGTGGATACACAGAGCGCCTGGCCCAGAGCAGAAACCAATCAGTACATTTTGAAGGATGGGAAGAAGAAACATGGACAGATGGATCAATGGACAGATAGACTGAGAGCCTCAGAAGAGCTCACCCCAGGGGCTTCTTTTAGCCTGAGAAGTTCTAAGATCCAAGGACCAGGAGGCGCACTTTACCTCCACTTACCTTGCCTTGCACCAGCCCAGGAAGGACATCATTCAAGATGCCAGTGAGGTTATCAACAAAGCTTTGAATGGGGAGGGAGCCCAATCTGAAAGAGAAAAGCATGGAGCGTGCAGGGGCCTGGGGCTGGTATGGAGAAGCACGGGTATGGGCCCACCGCAGTCTCAGTACTGATAAGGGGACCTGGCCTTGTGCCCCCACACCCACGTGCATCCATCACAAGGTGCCCATCCAAAGGGAGCGACACCCTGCACAGCAGTGTGCACACTAGGTACTTGTGGAATAAACACTCAGTGCCAGCACACAGTAGGTGTTCAATCAGGCTCTGTCGACTCCATATAGGAATGAACAGTGCTTAGTGTGCAGTTGTCATGAGGATTCAATGAGACAGTACATGTGACACACACATGTGTGTTCAATAAATGCTAGTCATGATGGGGGTGACTCCTGTATTTCATACCTGCCTCCCTCTCCCATTCAAGAGTAACTGAAATAATTACCCTTGTGAGTTCCATAGCTATTTTACTATTCACTGGGACAAAGCATGCTCACATTTATTATTTTTGAGGATTCTCTCAATAACACCGATATAGCTCCATATTACAATTATCGGAGTAAGCTGAGACTCAAGTTGGATAAGAACTGTTCAAGTTCACACAGGGAGCCCTCCATCCCTTGCCATACCCCTCAGCTAGATGGGGCTTGAACTCAGATTTCTTGTTGCCTCATCCAGCATAAAATTGGTCAGCCTGGCCTAAGAAGCGATAGTGACCACTGACTTATTCATCCGTCCATCTGCCCATCCATCCATCCATCCATCATCTCACCCTCCCACCCTCCCACTCACCCATTCTCCCATTGTTCCATCTGTCCAAGCATGCACCCATCATTCCATCGTATTGTCTCAACAGGAGCAGCCACCCCTCTGGCCTCACCCATCAAGCAGGAAGATTTGCAGGCTGCCAGGGGAGTGAGTGCAGTTGCCAACAACCAGGTGGACATGCTTCTGCTCATCTGTCACAGCTAAGAGTTCCACAGTGATGTTTAGCTTTACAGCCAGCTTCAATAGACTCCCCACCAAGGACCTGCAGAGGAGACAGTCCGTTGTAGCTGAGCTTCCATGTCCCAAGGCAGAGGAGGTTTTCTTCTGGACAGAAATGCCAGTTTCGACTCATTCCATCTTGCCCACAACTCTACTTGTTTCAATTCCTAGTAGGCTCAAAGAGGCCAAGTGAGTCTCCTAAGTGAGTCAAGGTTGCTTAGCATAGCAGCAAACAAGCTGATGTTGGAGGCTCAGGTCTTTTGGATAGACTCCAACAGCTTTTTTCTTTTTTACCACTCACAATCATCAGGGTCTCTTTTGGCGAGCCATCCTCCCATCCCCTCCTTGGAGTCCACTCACGTTTTCACATTGAGGATCATGCCCAGAGGGATGGTGACATAGAGACGATGGCCATCAGGGCTCTGCACAAGGCCAAGCTCCAGCAGCTGAGGGTTAGTGATCTTCAACCTGCCCAGGGAGAAACACTGGAGTGAGAAACATTAACTCCTCTAGTCCTAAACTTAGAAACCATATCTACTCCCACCAGGAGCATCTCAGAGATGGAGCTACCCATAAGGTGGGATGGAGGAGACATGAGGGGAGTCTTGCAACGGTAGCCACATGAGTTTTGAGTCTCGCATCAGTTTTTCTCATCCTCTGCACTGGGTCATATCCCTCTGCTCACCTTAAGTCTATGAGGTTTTCCAAGATAAGAAACTGTGTCTGGGTTATATTTGCATCCTGTACACCAGCTCAGAGCCTTACAAAGAAAGGGGCTACTTTATTCTGGCTGAGTTTGTGGACTGATGAGCAGGTGGGTGGATGAATATGTGGGTAGATGCATGGAAGAGAAAGTGGCTAGATGAAGGGCAGATGGTCAAGTGGATGTATGGGTGGGTAAGTGGATGAGTGGATGATGTCGGGGCAACTGAAGTAAGTCCTTCACATTTAAGAGTAGGGATCATAAATCTTGCTGAATCCTTTAATGGCAGGTCAATCAATAAAGTTTATCATGAAGATAGAGGAGCAGGAAGCTGGGGAGAACTGAGAGAGGGGGGATGTAAGCCTCTTCTCTGAGGCCTTTTCTCTTCTCTGAGCTAGCCTCTGTGTCAGATGATTTACATTTTCTCCAGTCCTCCTGACAGTTCTTCTCTGTGGGTACCAAAATCTTCATTTTACAGATGGAGAAACCAAGCCCAGAGAGACTGAGCGCCTTGCCCCGGGTCACCCAGCAAGTACATAATGGATACAGAAATCAGACTCAAGGCTATCTGTCTTCAAGTCAGAGGCAAGCATCTGGGGGGAAAAGGGGGGAGGAATCCTGGGAATGGATCTGATCCAGTTCTGTACAGGACCCAGTCTTGCCAGCTCACTTTCCACTCTTGCTCTTTGTTAATTGGATTGTTCCACGGACATCACATGACGATGTCCCTAAGGAGAATAGCTTACACTTTCTTGCTTATATCAAAAGCCATTGTGTTCACTAGTGAGGACAGCAACTTAAGAAGGGATTCCACCGATGAAGAGAATGAAATTAACATAGTGGAGTGGAAGAAGCCTTGGCTTTGGACTTAAGTCAGTTAGAGTCGGAACCCACACTCTGTGTCACTCTGGTGGTGTGGGCACAGGCCCCTTTCTGTGCCTCCACTTTTCTATAGAACTAGGCATTATTAAATTGACCTCAGAGGACTATGGTGAGGGTTATAGGTGATGCTGGAGATCCAAGCTGTGCTTCAGGACTGGGAGCGATTGCTGGTTCAGGAGAGCTGCTGCTCCCTGCCAGACTGTGAGGGGGTCTCAGCCTGAGTCCTGGCCTCATGTTCTGATGACCCCACTCCCTCCTCCAAGGCCACTACCTGGGGCTGGCTGGTCTCCAGCAGGAGATCTCTGGTGGGGTCCAAGGCCCTGTTTCAGGGCTACTCACTCAATGATGTTGTTCAGGAGAGGGGTGAGTGAAGTCACTTTCCCAAGCAGGCTCCCCAGCAGACCACTGGGAGCGTTCCCTCTGGTCTTCAGGATGTCCAAGAGTGGAAGGTTTTCGAGAATGCCCAACAGACCCTCAGAGAGCAGGCCATTGCTGAGAGCTGGAAATGGGTGTGGGATGCTTGGGGGTCAGATCTGACAATTATGGCTCCTCAGCCCTTGCCCCCCTTTAGCTCCCTTCCCAACCATTAGATGATTGCACACACACACCCACACATACCTGGAAGAAGTTGTCACAGACTCTTACTTACCACCTGTCAAGCTTCCAGCAAGATCTGGGGGACTCGGGGCCAGGGCTGGAGTCACAGCCAAGGGCAGAGTCTGGCCCAGGGGCGTGGGCAGGGCTTCTAGCAGGGCCGTGGTCGGGGCCAGCAGCCCACAGAGGACAACGAGGCTCCCGATGTGAAACATCCTCTCACTCAGGATCTGCGGAAAGGACCACTGTGGCACAGATGCTAGAGAGGAACCCATCCACTGCCTGCCCCCGCCCCAGCACACCAGGGAGTGGACAGCAACAGCTAAGGCATTTGCTCTGAGCCAGGTGTCAGGCTGAGTGCTCCACATTCGGTGACTGATTTCAGCTTTACTTTTAAGATGTGGACACTTAGCACCTGCGTTGCACCAGTGAGGCAACGGGGGTCTAGTGAGTTTAGGTAACCTTCCCCAAGGTCACAAGTACACACTGGGGATAGGATTTAAAGATAGCTCTCTCTGCCCGGGGGCCTCTGTTTAAATTAAGTGACCATCAGATTTACTTTCCAGCTGGGCTTGCTTACAATGTATTGAATGAGACAAAGCAAATTAAAAGGCTTAAACGTGCTAGTGGCTGAGGAACTCGACTGCTTTGTCACCATCCTCCTTAAGTCCTTTGGTCTGCGTGTAGCCCGTGGCGCTTTGTGGAAGCCCTTGCAAGTCATAAGACTATCAAAGGTGGCAGGGCTATAGCTACCATCTCATTCACACCAGTGCTGGGAAATCCTGGGAACCATCCAAAGTCCTCATTCCACAAGGACAAGAGGACCAGAGAGGGGTAGTGATTTTCCCAAGGTCAAACAGCAAACTAATGGCAGAACTGCAGTTGGAGGAAGGTGTCCCTCTCACCCCAACTCTCCACCCCCACCAATATACACACTATCTCATCCATGTCTTTCTCTTTTCCCTCCAGGTGACCTGGACGAACTTCCTGGGCAACCTCTGACATCTGCCTCCCTTTTGCACCAGTCCCCTTCCCAGATGACCACCATCCTTCTCCAGGGCCTTTTTAGTAGTCAGTAAAGGTGTCGAGAGCTGGAGCTGGCTCCCACACTCTGGAGACACTTGGCTGCTTCGGGCAAAATCCCATAAACTGGCTGATTTGGCCAAAGAGCCATCACTGTTGCTGCCACAGGAATCGAAAGGGCTTTTTGGTCCAAAGAGCCAGTTGTGGCTTCCTTGAGAGGTAAGCTTGGCTTAGGGCCTCTGAATCTCTTTTTGGCAACAGATCTTTTATGACTCCAATGGAAGCTAAGGACCCTTGGTCTCAGAATAATGCACCAAAATGTACAAAACTGGGTGGATTGTAGGAGGTTGCTGGACGATGGTCTGGATACACAATGGAGCGAGGGTGTACCCTGAGCAATGCACAGTGGTAAACTCAAGATAAAACTCTGTAGAGACTGGGATTTAGGGCAGGAGGGGCACGCCCGTGAGAGATCCCTAGCTCACGTGCAATTTGAGCAGTGTACCTACAGCCACGTGCTCCCTATCACCATCAAATAGCCTGCTGCCAAAAGTCTCTACATTGATGTCAATGGTCTCTTAGGGAGGCAGAGTGGACGGTTATCACCTTTCCCCCGCTAATGGCAAGCTTTGGCTCTTTTGGAAGACCCCCAAAGAGTGATCGGAAGTGCAGCCAGCCAGTGATGCCACAGTGTGGAGGCTAGCACAGCTGCCCCCCGAGGCAGTAGCGGTGATGGGGTGTGGGGGTAGGGTGGAATGCACAAAGTCTCACCTGGCTTCTCAGAGGTCCTGGCAGCTGTTGTGGTCTCCTTACTTTGCTGAGAAGGCAGCCTTTTTTATAGTGTGGAAATCAGGAAATGAGTGATGGGGAGATGGATTTATAGATGATTCAGAATTCGGCAATCTGTTGCTGTCTTTCAGGGCTCTCCAAAGTAAATAATTGCCAGTCACAGTGTAGGTGGGACCGTTAAGCTGTTTGATTGACAAGTTAAACAGAAAAATGAGATGCGGATGTTACTCAAGATTTCATGGTTTCATTAGTGGGGCTGAGGCTGGGAACCCTTGCTCCAAGGTGGCCTGAAGATTACGTTTGGAACACTGGGAGAGGCAGCTGTTGGAGCCCTGGAAGGGACCTCAGTCTCATCGTGGTTTAACTTGCTAAGTCGTGTTCGACTCTTTGCGACCCCAAGGACTATAGCCCTCCAGGCTCCTCTGTCCATGGGATTCTCCAGGCAAGAATACTGGAGTGGGTTGCCATTTCCTTCTCCAGGGGAATCTTCCTGACCCAGGTATTGAACCCACCTTTCTACTCTCCTTCTTTGGCAGGTGGGTTCTTAACCACTAGTGCCACCAGTCTCAGTGTTGTTGTTCAGTCGCTCAGTCATGTCCAACTCTTTGCAACTCCATGGTCTGCAGCACTCCAGGCTTCCCTGTCCTTCACCATCTCTCAGAGTTTGCTCAAACTCATGTCCATCGAGTCGGTGATGCCATCTGACCATCTCATCCTCTGTTGTCCCCTTCTCCTGCTTTCAGTCTTTCCCAGCATCAGGGTCTTATCCAGTGAGTTGTCTCTTCGCATCAGGTGGCCAAAGTCTCATCTCCAATGTAGAAAAAGAATCGAATTATCTCTGATTTCCCTACATCTGGGACGCCCCTCGGTTCCAGGGCGGGGGTCTCCTGACTTCTGAATCCCAGTTGCATGACAGTCACATGCTGGGAGCTAGACACCTTCACTGAACCCTGGAGGGAGGGGTTGCTGCTCCTCCTTTGCCGAGGTGGAAACTGAGGCTGCCGGAGTCCAATTCCAACAATCAGGGGTTCAACCTGAAGAGATGACGGTGTCGGCCAATGAGACAGCCTCTCAGTTTTCTATGGACTGCCTGTTTATTCCAAGTTAAAGATTCTCTTTTATACTTTTACAAAAACATTAGGCCAGAGGTTTGACATTTTCAGTTCCCCCTCTCCCAGATTTATTGTCTCCATAAATCATTGTTGCTCTTCAAACAGAGTTCCTGCTTCAATGATTCTTATCATCTATTATCTACCTCTTCTAATGTGTCCTATAGTTAACTTGTGATTACATTGTAACTCATGCTACATTCCTCAGTTTACTACTTATCTTCCTAAATCCTGTTTGCCCCTAACATCCTGAGCTCACTATCTCTTAACAAGGCTTCTAGCTATAGTGTCTCTAAAAATTCCTAACTTCTATAAGCTATAGTAAAATATGCTAACTTTACAAGATTTCTTAAATGTTTAACTTCTAACTATTTTAATTATTTCTAAGCCCTAAATTCAGTAAACTCCTTTGCCATAAACATTCTCCTCACAAATAGGCTTCAGATATCAATCCCTCCCATGGCCTCAAGCTACCGCCTATGTGCTCATCCTGGAACACTCTTTTGTAAAAGTCCTTGAACAAATGTCAATGATTAACTTTATGAATTATTTTCTGAGCACAGCCGCAGAAGGCTTTGTACCTTCTCGTGCTCCTCTCAAGACCAATAAGCACCTTAATATTCCTTTTCAGTCAACTCGGCTGAGGAGAGGAAAAGACAAGTGAGAATTACAAGGCCTAACTCCTTCATCCCGGGATCCGTGCCTGCGGAATGAGGAGAGGGGGCTGGGGACCGTGCCTGCATTTTGTCAGTAATGCCTAACGCGGCTCCCGACATGAGGCCCAGTGGGTACAGGTGCCCAAGGACTCAGAGAAGATGAGGGCAGAGTTAGTTGCTGCAGTGCTTACTCCTGGACAAATGTCTCTTTGAGTAAGAAAATACAAAAAAACTATAAGGGACTAAAAATAACTGCATGCATTTGCAGTTGGGGCAAATTATGGACAACACGACATAAAAAAAACCCTAAACCCATCTGCCACTTCTGAAAGGCTGAGAACCAAAACCGGGGGGCGGTGGTCGGGAGCAAACGCTGGGTACCGCACATACCCCCTGCACCAACACCACCAAAAAGGTGGGCAGACCATTTAAGCCCCCCTCCAGCCCAACCCTTGGACACACCCCCTACCCTCACCCCCTAGAAGGAACCAGAATGCCCCGCCTTGGGGAGGGAGCAAGGGAGCCTGTTACGTATTTTCGCTTCCCCCTGCTGTTAGCAGGGGCCCCAGTAAAGTCTTCCCGAACTTATTGTCTGGCCTGTAGTCAATTTCTATTGACTAAGGAAGGCCAAGAACCCTGGTCAGTGTCATTAGGACTCAAGCTACCGGATAATAATCACAATAAAAACTATGACAACAGCTAAGGCTTGCGGAGCTCTGCCTAAATGTCAGGCCCAGCATTGCTATTTTTCACATCCAGCCCTTCACGAATCCTCATAGCCTTGTGTGGGGTGGGAATGAATACATCCATTTTACAAAGGGGGAAACTGAGGCTTGGAGTCTGAGGCAATGAGTCCAGAGTCTCACGGTGGGCATGGGGCCCAGGTATCCATGCTCCAGTTCTTTCTCTTGATCACTGGGCTGAAATGAGGATGGCTTGGGTATGCTATGACCATTTTGCATCCCTCCATCTGTGAATGTCATGCTCCCACTTGTATAACCTGAAAAAGGCTACCCAGTGTCCCAGGCCTGAGGGATTGTGTGGCATCCTGATCTCTACCCTTATCCATTTTTCTCCCGGTCCCCAAATGAAGGTATGAAGAATTTGTTCCCACCCCTTGGGTCTTTGGAGTCTGTTTTACAGATGAAAAAAAAATGAGGCACAGGGAGTTCCAGGTCTTAGTCCAGTGACAGCAGCTCTTGTCTTGTGGAACCAAACACCTTATAAGCAAAAGCAGACAGTGAAGGAGGAAATGCACATTTATTGAGGACCTACTGTGTGCCAGATGTTTCCATACATGAACTTCATCTTTGACATGATTGGTTGATATGGTTGAACCTCAAATGTCAGAGGAGACTAAGGTTCAGAGAGGGTGATTATTGCCGAGGAACAAACAGCGAGTGAGTCGTGGAATCAGAATTCTCCCCCGTGTCTGATGTCCTGGTGAAGAGTGAGCCGTGCTGCCCTCCCTTCATTTCAGACCATCACAGGAGCTACTCCTGCTTCCTGTGAGTCTGGCTGATGCCTCTAGGAGGCTGTGGCTTTGAACTCAGTTATCCATTCAAGCACATACCAGACTGTTCCCACAGCCTGTGTGTTGACAGTCACCCTCAGAGGGGCCCCCTTTTTATGCTATTTTGGTACAGCTCTTCTGGACTGGGTCACATTGTTACTATCTTTTGGGGAAACAGAGGCAGATAAGTCAAGGAATAGATTCAAGTTTGTTATTGGACAGCTAACAGCCAAGCTAGGAAATTACATTTGTGTTACGGCAGAAAGGGGATGGCTTTGGGCACATATTGCCCTGGTTCAAATCCTATGACCCTGGGCAAGTCCCTCCAATCCTTTGAACCTCAGTTTCCTCATCTGTAAAATGGGGAGTTAGTATCTACCTCACAGGGCTGTGGAGATAATGTCTAAGGAGGGGGTTTATGTTCAGTTCATAAGCTCATGTGTTTACATGTTTTTTTTTTTTTTTAAAGTTAAAAAAGTTTAAAAAATGTACTATCTGTTTGGCTGTGCCGAGTCTTAGTTGCATCATGTGGGATCTTTTGTTGCAGTGTGTGGACTCTGGCTGTGGTGCACAGGCTCCAGATTGTGCAGGTCGGTAGTTGCAGTTCTTGAGCTTAGTTGCTCTGTGCATGTGGGATCTTGGTTCCTAGACCAGGGATCAAACCCGTGTTTCCTGCATTGGAAGGTGGATTATTAAGTCCCTACATGGTTTTCTTTTTAAATACATAATCCCTTTATTTTTTCATTTATTGTATTTTGGTTGCATCTTACCACATGGCATGTGGGATGGTTCCCTGACCAGGGATTGAACCCAGGCCTCCATAATGGCAGCATTGAATCCTAACCACTAGGCCACCAGGGAACTTCCCCTACATGTTCCCCCTCCCCCGCCCCCTAATGTATGTAGAGTTTAATATTTCAAGTATCATTTTGCTGAATAACAGAACTGTCCTCATTTCCCCCTGGCATTTTATTTCTGTTCCAGGGGCTTTATTGGTGCCAGGGCATCTGAAGGAGGCTGCCCTGTCCTTGTTTTGACTGGAAATGTAGAGACAGCCACACCCCATTTAGTCCCTTGATGCCTAAATGCTGTGCTTTCCTTTCTTCCTAAAAGCCCCTTCGAGTTAACTTTTTAAATTATATTTTCTCTTTTATTTTTAATCGGAGGATAATCGCTTTACAGTATCGTGCTAGTTTCTGCCATAAAACAACACGAATCAACCACTGGTATACTTAATGTCCCCTCTGTCTTGAACCTCCCTCCCACCCCCACCCCATTCCTTCCCTCTTATTTGTCTGCACTGGGTCTTGGTTGAAGCCAGGGGGAACTTTCATTGCCAGGTATGGGCTCAGTCGTTGCTGCAGGCAGGCTTAGTTGCTCCATGGTATGTGGGATCTTAGTTCCCTGACTAGGGGTTAAACCTTCATTCCCTGCATTAGCAGGTGGATTCTTAACCACTGGAACATCAGGGAAATTCCATCCCTTTAAATTTAGCCTTTACTTTTTACTCTTTTGCTGGACACCCAAAAGTGTTCTGTGTCGCGATTCCTTGGGCCTTGGGCAGGACCTTAGCCCATCTGTCTGGACTATGACCTTCCAGTTGACCCTCTCTCCTTGGGGTCCAGCCATCTTTCCTGGCTCTGGAAGGGAATAGGGGCACAGACTCTGCCCATTCTGGAATCCCCCACTTCGACCTGGGGTTTCTGCTGGCCCTCCTCTCACGCCAAGGTTTGCCTGGGGAGAAGCAGGAGACACTTCTCAGAACCCACGACAATTATGTGCTCTTCAGTTTCTCTTGGACTCTCACACACTCCACCAACAGGGAGATTTTCTAGTCCTGGGAGCAAGAAACCTTGCTTCAATTAGCCATATGCATACTATTCTTAATGGATACCATTAGACTATACATTAGACTATGCTATAACATAGTCATATACATGTTATTCTCCTATGTCCCACATTTTGAAAATGAAAAACTCAGGCTTAAAAAATAATTAACCTACAGTAAAATTGACTTTTGGGGGGGGTGTATAATTCAATGAGTTTTAACACATGAATAGTTCTATGTAGCCACAATAATAATCAGGTTACTACAGAACATGTCCATCACCCCCAAAATACCCTCATGCCGCCCTTTCAGAGTCACTCCTTCCCTTCTCCCGACTCCCTCCCGCCCCTGCAACTGGCAACCACTCATCCGTTCTTTGTCACTGACGCTTTGTCAGAGACCCAGGCTTCGCAGACTCAAAAGCCTTCTCTCAGCTTCTGCTGCAGTTGCCCTTCCTGGAAGCACCGGTGTGGCTGGTTTCCCTGCCCCGAGCAGGACAAGGGTCATGAGGCATCAAGAAGTGTGGACGGACACCCAGCTAACATTTCAAGACAGTGTTTTCCACTTTGGTGACGTCAGTGCCTCCTCGTTGTGTTTCTCACAAACTGGAGATTGTGCCCTTTTCATCCTACATATCAGACTGTGATTGTGTTGGGGAGTCTTTGCTGGCATTGTTTTGTGAATCAAGAGATCCCTTTTTAAAGGGCAGAGTTCATTTTATTTTTCAATTGTGCAAGGTCTGCTCTCCAGAACTTGGGAGTGGGATGCTAGCTCTGTCCCCTGGGAGCCAGAACTCTGTATGGAAGCGAGAGGAAGTCGTTACAAGCATAGGCGGGCAGGGTTGGAGCAAGCATCTGAGTATTTGGGGCTGAATATCTGCTTCAATTACCCCCTACCCCAGACCCCGGTATCATATTAGAGGTCCATTGTGCACCAAGCTCCTCCAGGAGAAAACACGATGAGTCCACAGCTCTGTGAACCTTAAAACAAAACAAAACAAAACCCAGAATTCAAGAAACCCGAGGAGGGCTCTTGAGAAAGGCACTCCTGGCAGGGGTCAGAAGAAAGGTGGACAAAAGCCACTTTCACCGAGGGACCAGGCAGTCTCGCTGGAGGATGAGGCCCAGCCCTCCCGTGTTTGCTCTCTGAATCACGAGCAGGAAAATCCCGTAAACTCAAGCCTGTCAAGGGGAATCTTTTGTGTGAACGTGGGCGTTTAGGGTTGCAAATCCCCAGTGAAGCATTTTGGATTAGGGAGTCTGAGTTGAAAGATGGAGACGTGAGTATCGCTTGCCCTATTCTCATCTCTGAGCTGTTGACACCTCCTTGTTTGAGCTTGTCAGTCAAGCTGAATGAATATTTCATCATTTCCCCTCAAGCTGAATGAATATTTCATCATTTTCCCCTAAGTGTAGGGTGTGTGTAGGTGGGTGCAGGAATGTTGGGAGGGAAGACTGAAGTGGGGGATCCACAGTGGTCAAAGATGTGGGCTCTGGAGTCTGGCTGCTTGAGTGCAGTTGGCTTGGTCATTTCCTGGCTGTGTAAGGAGAGCAGTTTTGAATAAGATAGCAGTTTTGAACTTCATGCGGTTTCTGTGAGGATTTGATGAGATGCTGGATGCAAGCTCTGAGCACCAAGCTTGGCATATGCTGAGTCCTGTGTGTGTTACTGCTATTAATTGTGTGTATGTTATTTCCTCTTTATTTCTCAGTATGCTCTTCCTTGCCTTGGGTGGAGGAGGACAGGAATCTATATTTAAGAACCGAGGGACTTCTCTGGTGGTCCCAGTGGCTAAGACTCCGAGCTCCTGATGCAGGGGGCCCACGTTCAAGCCCTGATTAAGGAACTAGGTCCCACATGCCATAACTAAGAGTTCTCACATTGCAACTAAAAAAAAAAAAAAAGAATTGAATAGTCATTAATCAACTTATTAACAACAAATTAAATGACTTTTAATTAGCACTTCCCGTGGACCTAGCACGTGTTAATCATACTGCAACTGCTTTTGTGTATTCCTGCAAATATCCTGCAGGGTAAATAGTTTTTATTTTCAAAATAAAAATTTTTGGTTAAACTATAACATAAATGGGAAAAACGCACATAAGTGAATAGCTCAGTGAACTTTCACAAACTGAATGCCTTCCCTGTAAATCAGCGCCCAGATCAAGAAACAGAATGGCATCAGCCCTGCAGAGCCCCTCCCTCTACTTCTAGTCACCAAGCATCTCCCCAAGGATAACACCAACTTGACTGCTGACTACATGCATTAGGTCTGCTGTGTGGTAGCTTCACATAGATGGGAGATCCGTGTTTTGGAGCCTGGCTTTATTAGGTGTGTGAGATCCATCCATGCAGTTGAGTGAGTGCAGGTAATTCTCTTTACTGTAGAGGATTCTGCTGGTGACCTTCCCGTAAGCTAATTATCTATCCACTGTATTTATCCTTTTTTTGGATGTGCACTTAGGGAGTTTTCACTTTGGGGCTCTTATGACTATGGCTGCCACGAGCAATCTTGGACAGATCTTGTGGGATCCACAGACACGTATTTCTGTACTTAGGGGCGGGATTTTGGGTCAGAGGGAGGAATATGCTGCCCTTTTGGAGATGCTGCCACCTAGTTTTATGAAGTGGAGTTATGACTCACCTCCCTCCAGCCGTGTGCTGGCTCCTGTTGCTCCACGTCCTGCAAGATTTCTATCCCCTTTCCGCAGGGGAGGAAGACCAAAAGGTTATGTGCCTTGTCCCTGACATAGCCAGGGAGTCCTAAGACCAGGACTCACCCAGCATCTAACCACGAGTAAATGTGCCAGGCCGATGCTGGGGGCGGGTACGGGGTGTGTGGTCACTGGCTGCCCTGATGCACATGTCCATATGCTCATGGAACTTCTTATTGGGTTGAATTGAACTTGAATGCAGATCTTTTGGGGGCAATGTTTCTACTTTACCACTCTATCACCATTCTTCACTCCCTTGGAATCCAGCAGAGCGGTTGGCACATATTAGATGCTCAATAAAGTGAAAGTGTTAGTCGCTCAGTCATGTCCAACTCTTTGCAACCCCATGGACTATAGCCCTCCAGGCTCCTCTCTCCATGGAATTCTCCAGGCAAGAATACTGGAGTGGGTTGATGTTTCCTTCTCCAGGGGATCTTCCCAACCCAGGGATCAAATCCAGGTCTCCTGCATTGTGGGCAGACTCTTTACCATCTGAGCCACCAGAGAACCCAGGTGCTTAATAAACATGGGTTCAATGGATGAGAGGATGAGAAACCTCAACAGGACCCTCCCTGCACTGTTGAGCAGATCTGTGGATGGGGGCTACTGGCTGCCAATTACAGGATAAGAAACGATGTTTTCTGTGTCATTTCTGGGCTGATGAGCAAACCCAGGCATATCCAGTCTCAGGATGGATCTTCATCAGGTCTGACTTTTGGAACCCAAACCTCAGGACCTAGGCAGAAGGCCTTTTGCACTCTTCAGAGCTAGAATTTATTATGGAAGAGGACAGGATGTCCATAGAACCTGTGGTACAAGTTTTTGGAGCATCAGAAGTCCCACCATAAGGGAGACTTAAGGTCTCCAAGTGTGTTATTTCCCTCTAATGGATCAGTGGCTGCTGAAGGGTGCTCAAGTCTGGTTCATGGAAGGTTGGCTGGACTCAAAGTTGGTTGAGTTTGTGAGCAATATCCTGTTCTGTAAGGAGAAGAGGCAGAATCAGTCACCAGGTGTCTGCCCCCAAATCCCCAGCTCCACACTGAAGGGGTCTCTCATCCTTTCATGATGACCAAGGCCCAGTGCTGGGAACATTTGCACTGAAACTCTTCAAACGATATCTAATCACTTCTTGTGTCTTCCATTCACAGTGAGTTCCCTGATGGCAGGAACTTTATCTGTTTGTCTGCAACTGGGGCTCAGGTGAGCTCAGGTAGGGGGGTCAGTGCTCCCTAAAGGATTGAGCGGAGATCTTGGGGGAAGCTCTGGTGACCTGGAGGTTTGATGGGGTACAGCCTGATTGGTAGGGGTGCCCTCCACTGTCCCACCTCACTTGGGGACAGTGATGGTCATGGTCACACATTCACCTCCGAGTGTCCTCAGAGCACATGCAGGCACCCCTCAGAAGGCCTCCATGGGAGCTGAAGCAGGGACAGCTCTCTTGTCCATTTGCCCATCTTCAGTCCTCCCCACCAAAGGGACACAGATGCTCACTTACCCATGAGACTTTTCAACAGTTTCACATCCAGCTGCCTGAGTATCTCGTCAATCAGAGGACATACCTGGGCCACCAGGACAGAAAGAAGGGTCAGACCAGGGACTGGAAGAAGAAAACTGGAAGGCTTGTGGCTGGGAGCCATGGGATTTCAACAAGGAATCATTGCAATAGTGGCTCTCCTGTATTGAGTGCCAACTATTTGCCAGGAGCCATGCACCACACTACTCTGCTTTGTCCCCCTGAATCTCTGTGACTTTCTGTGAAATAGAGAGTGTGATGGCTCCCATGCTACAGATGGGGAAACTGAGGTCCAGGGAGGCTAAGTCACTTGCCTAAAGACACAGCCAGTAGATGGCAAAACTGAACATTTTAATGGAGATTTCCCAGGTTCTAAAGACCCATTTCTCCAATGAAATGCCAATATATATGCCCTGACCCACAGACTCAGGGATGCCCAAGGTGAAAACCCTTTTTCTCAAACTTACCTGACTTTCTATCAGATGTGGGATAACTTTTTCCAGGTTATCTCTGAAGTTGCGGAGAAAAGGATTCACCTTTGGTGGGATAGCTCTAGAAAGAGAGGTGGGTGTATTGCACAGATAAATACAGGAAGCACTAATGGCAAGGGCTGTGTGTGGAGGGCATCTCACAGCCATTGACTCCTCAGCCAGCTCTACACGAGAGCTGTCACTGTAAGCAGTAGTCGAAGGGCGAAATGATATGCCTTGCCCAAGGTCACACAGCTAGTTAAGTGCTGATTAGATTAGAACCAGGTCAGTAGCCACACCCCACAGTCCTCTTTGTGGATGTCTGGCATGATCTAGGCATTCAGTGAATATCTGATGAATAAATGAACGGACATACACTGAGGACCTAGTTGCTTTCAGCCATCTGGAATTATGGAGAGAAATCAGACATAGATCTTGCCCTTGAGGGACTCACTAGTCTGTTGGGATTCACTCACTTGGTCAGCCAGCTTACAGATCTTCATTTAGATCTGTTTTTTTCTATCTTGCTCACTACTGTATCCCTAGCAGTAAGCGCACCGTGCCTAGCACATAGTAGGCTCTCATCAAGTATCTGTCAACTGGCTGAGTGATGAGGAGGAGCTTTAAAGGAGAAGGGAGGGGCGTGTAGGCCTAAGGATGAAAATATATCATGCTGATGGAGGGAGTCCTGAGAGGCTCGAGGGCACAGGGCCACAGAGTGGGGCATGGGACAGGACAAGCAGGGCCTTGAGTGACAGCCAGGAGTTTGCTCTCTATCCAGAGGGTGTTGGAGAACCGCTGGAGAGTTTGAAGCAGAGGTGGGGGGAACAAGACCAGATTTCTGGGCTGGGGGAGAATGAAGACCAGAAAATCTCCCTGCTGCAGGGGGAGAATGGAGTGAAGGCAGTGAGGTCTGAGTCAGGGAAAGCCGGAGGAGGTTCAGAAAGTGGACTATGAGCCCGGCCAGTGGGTGTGAGGATGGAAAGAGAGGGAGCAGGTGAGGGTTGCCAGGAGGTCACTGATGGGACCTGGTGAAGATGGCCTGTGGGGAGGGGGAGGAAGAGTCTGGCTTCTGGGAGGGTGGCAGGGTCATCCCCAGGATGGGAATGCAGGAGGAGGAAGAGATCTGGGGGAAAGCATGAGGTCGGTCTAGGGCTTTCCCAGGAGCTGGTGGAGACGTGCGACCGAAGCCAGTGCCGGTCCGGAAGGGGCCCAGCCCTGGGAAGGGGTGGCTGGGATCTTACTCAGTGAGGAAGGTCGTGTGGACACTCCTGGGCTCCACGTGGCATTTGCCTATCACCAGATCCCTCCGGCCAAACTCATCTTTCTCCAGCCAGAACTCCACAGAGAGGTTCATGCGTTCGTGTGTCTTTATGATATGGTTATTGAAGGGCCTGGGGATGAGACAGCAGAGGAGAGGGAAGGGCAGGAGACAGAAAAAGAGTAGAAGGAGGAGAAAGCAGCCAATATGGAGAGTGGCTGTTTTGCCAAACCAGCCCAGTGGGGCTCCACGGTGCCTGGATGTTAAATTTTGTTGTCAGTGATTAAGGAGAAAAATGTTATTAGCCTGAGTGGCTTCCAAAGATCCTTTTAAATAGACTAGATTAGGGGGCCTTTGGGCTTCCCTGGTTGCTCAGATGGTAAAATAATCTGCCCGCAAGCCAAGAGACCCAGGTTCAATTCCTACGTTGGGAAGATCCCCTGGAGAAAGGAATGGCAACCCACTCCATTATTCTTGCCTGGGAAATCCCATGGACGGAGGAGCCTGGCAGGCTACAGTCTATGGGGTGGCAAAGAGTCAGACATGACTGAGTGACTAACACTTTCTGGGAGGGGGCTTTGGAAATTAAAAAATGGAGATTTAATTTTATTATAAAAATCTTTATCATTTAGTGGAGCCCTCCATTTCCTTGGGAGCAGCAAATGTTAAAGGACAGTTTAAACAGGCAGAGGGAAGGGTGATGAGATCATTAAAGTGTTTCTCTTTTTAAAGATCGTTATAGGGAACTCACATAGGTTTAAATGAGCAAATGACCTGTCTCCACTTATCAGTGATCGCCATCCACATTTCAGCTGAAGAAACCAAGGCTCAGAGAGGTGAAGAGAGATGAAGTGACTTGCTTGAGGTTACATAGCAAGTGAGTTTGGAAACCAGGATTTGAAACCAGGTTGGTGCAGAAAGATCTGGGTTCCCCAAATGGCCAAAATCTGCCTGCCCCCACTCCCGGCTTCCCAGTGAAGAGGAACAGTGCCCTTTAGACCCTGCTTCTGAATGACTCACAGTCTCAAGTCAATGTCAAATCCAAGTGAGATGTTTGCTGTGAACCACTCCTTATGGAAAGACATCCGGATCCCACCATAGTCCAGCTGAGCGTTGGTAATGTTGGCACTACACAAGGAAGGAGAAAAAGGCCCCCACCAATGCTCAAGGACCTCAGACCTCAAGACCTTGGGTTGACAGACAAGGCTGGCAGTTGGGTTTGGAGTCAGATCCTTTTACAGATGTTCTGCTGGCAAGAGCTCCCGGTAGGAGTCCTGGGCTACAAGCTGACCCCAAGCACCCCTAACAGCTCCATACAGCTGTCTCGTGAAACCCACAGCCAACTGCAGACCCAGCCACTGGGCTTGTTCTCAGAGCCAGCCTAATACTCTCAGAGGATGACTGTTAAAGGAATGAATGAAGGGAAGCGATTGTGGCCTCATACATCAAGGTGATGAGCACTGGCACTCATTAAAATGGAGGGAATAAGGCATTCAGATCACAGAGAAGGCAGGTCAAGGGCACAGAAGGTGTTACAGCTGAGTAGCTTTGAGACCTGCATCCATTGAGAGGAAGGAGGGAAAGTGAAGGTGAAAGACAGGCCCAGTTCTGTGAGACTGATTATACCAACGGCTATGCAGTTGTTTAACCAGTGGCTATGCAGTGGCTATGAGTGCAGTGGGGAAAGCCCCTAACAACTCCAGGATGCAGCAGTCATTATGCCCATTTCACTGATGGGACTCAAGGCTGAAGCTCGGGGAGCTCAAATGCCTTGCCCAGGGTCACACAGCTTTCAAGCAATAAAGTGGGGTTCGAATGTCTGACTCTAGCCCTGGGTTCCTATGGCACCCCAGATGTTATCCGGGCTGTGCTCTGGGTACCTATGTCTCATAGATGAGATCAGAGTGGTCCAAAAATTTCCCCAAAGTTGGTGGCAGCGCCAGGATGTAAGTGAGGACACTTTTGCTCCCGAAACCTCTACCTTTAATGACTATGCTGTGCTGCCTTCCCCAGTGACGCCCCAACTCATCTTCCCTCCTTCCTTCTTCATAGGGCTTGCACCTCTAGGCCTCAGCTCTGCCCTCTGACCCAGAGCCTTTTAAGGAATCCCAGGGCCAGGGATGGTGTTCAGGATCTCACCTGCCTTCTTGATGGTGATGAAGGCTCATGCTGCCGATTAGCCAGCCCACCATCCCCGGGGCCATCTTCCCAGAGGCATTCAGACTGTCCAGGAGGTGAATGTTCTGGATTCGGCCCTCTGTATTGTGCTTCATGAGGCCCTGGGCAATAACTGGAAATGGACATGGGACAGTGACATTGCACGATGTCCTGGCAAAAGTTGGGGGGTGGGTGTTGGAGCCAGGAGGCCCAGGTTGCTGGCTGCAGCACCCACTTCTTGCCGAGTGACTGCTGGGGGCTTCCCTGGTGGCTCAGATGGTAAAGAAATCTGCCTGAAATGCAGGAGACCAAACGTTTGATCTCTGGAGGAAGACCCCCTGGAGCAGGAAATGCAACCCACTCCAGCACCCAGTGCTCTTGCCTGGAGAATTCCATGGACAGAGGAGCCTGGCGGGCTACAGTCCATGGGTCACAAAGAGTCCCTGGTTTCACGGAAGACTCTTACCCAACTTTATAAAAAGGTAATTATGAAAGTAAATGGGAAAAGAAGATGCAAAATTCATTTTATGAGCCTAGTACGACTTGCTTCAAGAACAGTACAAGACTGATGACCTAGAAGGGTGGGGTGGAGTGGTGTGAGGGAGGCTCAAGAGGGAAGGAGCACACGTATACTTATAGCTGATTCACGTTGTCGTATAGCAGAAACCAACACAACACTGCAAAGCAATTATCCTCCAATTAAAAATAAAAAATTAGAAAAAAAGAACAGTACAAGGGAAGTTATGTATCAGTTTTATATATATATGAAAAATTTGCTAAGATCCTAAATAAATGACTAGCTAACAAATCTAATAGTTCAGTTCAGTTCAGTTGCTCAGTCGTGTCCATCTCTTTGCGACCCCATGAATCACAGCACGCCAGGTCTCCCTGTCCATCACCAACTCCCAGAGTTCACTCAGACTCACGTCCATCGAGTCAGTGATGCCATCCAGCCATCTCATCCTCTGTCGTCCCCTTCTCCTCTTGCCCCCAATCCCTCCCAGCATCAGAGTCCTTTCCAATGAGTCAACTCTTCGCATGAGGTGGCCAAAGTACTGGAGTTTCAGCTTTAGCATCATTCCTTCCAAAGAAATCCCAGGACTGATCTCCTTCAGAATGGACTGGCTGGATCTCCTTGCAGTCCAAGGGACTCTCAAGAGTCTTCTCCAACACCACAGTTCAAAAGCATCAATTCTTCAGAGCTCAGCCTTCTTCACAGTCCAACTCTCACATCCATACATGACCACTGGAAAAACCATAGCCTTGACTAGATGGACCTTTGTTGGCAAAGTAATGTCTCTGCTTTTGAATATGCTATCTAGGTTGGTCATAACTTTTCTTCCAAGGAGTAAGAATCTTTTAATTTCATGGCTTCAATCACCATCTGCAGTGATTTTGGAGCCCCCCAAAATAAAGTCTGACACTGTTTCCACTGTTTCCCCATCTATTTCCCATGAAGTGATAGGACCAGATGCCATGATCTTTGTTTTCTGAATGTTGAGCTTTAAGCCAACTTTTTCACTCTCCTCTTTCACTTTCATCAAGAGGCTTTTGAGTTCCTCTTCACTTTCTGCCATAAGGGTGGTATCATCTGCATATCTGAGGTTATTGATATTTCTCCCGGCAATCTTGATTCCAGCTTGTGTTTCTTCCAGTCCAGCGTTTCTCATGATGTACTCTGCATATAAGTTAAATAAGCAGGGTGACAATATACAGCCTTGACGTACTCCTTTTCCTATTTGGAACCAGTCTGTTGTTCCATGTCCAGTTCTAACTGTTGCTTCCTGACCTGCATATAGGTTTCTCAAGAGGCAGGTCAGGTGGTCTGGTATTCCCATCTCTTTCAGAATTTTCCACAGTTTCTTGTGACCCATACCGTCAAAGGCTTTGGTGAACAAAAATGAATTGGAATGGGTGAATTTAACTCAGATGACCATTATATCTACTACTGTGGGCAGGAATCCCTTAGAAGAGATGGAGTAGCCATCATGGTCAACAAAAGAGTCTGAAATGCAGTACTTGAATGCAATCTCAAAAACGACAGAATGATCTCTGTTCATTTCCAAGGCAAACCATTCAATATCACAGTAATCCAAGTCTATGCCCCAACCAGTAATGCTGAAGAAGCTGAAGTTGAACGGTGCTATGAAGACCTACAAGACCTTTTAGAACTAACATCCAAAAAAGATATCCTTTTCATTATAGGGGACTGGAATGCAAAAGTAGGAAGTCAAGAAACACCTGGAGTAACAGGCAAATTTGGCCTTGGAATATGGAATGAAGCAGGGCAAAGGCTAATAGAGTTTTGCCAAGAGAATGCACTGGTCATAGCAAACACCCTCTTCCAACACACAAGAGAAGACTCTACACATGGACATCACCAGATGGTCAACACCGAAATCAGATTGATTATATTCTTTGCAGCCAAAGATGGAGAAGCTCTATACAGTCAGCAAAAACAAGACCAGGAGCTGACTGTGACTCAGCTCCTTATTGCCAAATTCAGACTGAAATTGAAGAAAGTAGGGAAAACCACTAGACCATTCAGGTATGACCTAAATCAAATCCCTTATGATTATACAGTGGAAGTGAGAAATAGATTTAAGGGCCTAGATCTGATGTGCCTGATGTGCCTGATGTGCCTGAGTGCCTGATGAACTATGGATGGAGGTTTGTGACATTGTACAGGAGACAGGGATCAAGACCATGCCCATGGAAAAGAAATGCAAAAAAGCAAAATGGCTGTCTGGGGAGGCCTCACAAATAGCTATGAAAAGAAGAGAAGCGAAAAGCAAAGGAGAAATATCTAATGCAGAGTTCCAAAGAATAGCAAGAAGAGATAAGAAAGCCTTCTTCAGTGATCAATGCAAAGAAATAGAGGAAAACAATAGAATGGGAAAGACCAGAGATCTCTTCAAGAAAATTAGAGATACCAAGGGAACATTTCATGCAAAGATGGGCTCGATAAAGGACAGAAATGGTATGGACCTAACAGAAGCAGAAGATATTAAGAAGAGGTGGCAAGAATACACAGAAGAACTATAGAAAAAAGATCTTCATGACCCAGATAATCACAATGGTATGATCACTCACCTAAAGCCAGACACTCTGGAATGTGAAGTCAAGTGGGTCTTAGAAAGCATTACTACGAACAAAGCTAGTGGAGGTGATGAAATTCCAGTTGAGCTCTTTCAAATCCTCAAAGATGATGCTGCGAAAGTGCTGCACTCAATATGCCAGCAAATTTGGAAGACTCAGCAGTGGCCACAGGACTGGAAAAGGTCAGTTTTCATTCCAATCCCAAAGAAAGGCAATGCCAAAGAATGCGCAAACTACCGCACAGTTGCACTCATCTCACACGCTAGTAAAGTAACGCTCAAAATTCTCCAAGCCAGGCTTCAGCAATA
This sequence comes from Bos taurus, assembly GCF_002263795.3. NCBI lineage: Eukaryota > Metazoa > Chordata > Mammalia > Artiodactyla > Bovidae > Bos > Bos taurus. Next base: position 62,711,125 of record NC_037340.1, on the reverse strand, counting down.
CGTGAACCGTGAACTTCCAGATATTCAAGCTGGTTTTAGAAAAGGCAGAGGAACTAGAGATCAAATTGCCAACATCCGCTGGATCATCAAAAAAGCATGAGAGTTCCAGAAAAACCTAATAGTACATTATAAAAATATGACATGACATTACAAAATATAAATTTTGGTTTGCTACATTATAGATACATTATAGTATACTACAAAAATACATTATAAAATAGTAGCTTGTAAAGATATAGTACATTATAAAATATAATATTTATTTTAGAAATGGTAGGATGGGTTTAACATAAGAAAATCTGTTAATATAATTTATCATATTAACATAATAGATATAAGTTTTAGTATGGTAATTTTTAGATGCAGAAAAGCACTTGTTAAAGGCTAATATGGATTTATGATTAAGAAAAATTTAGGAAACTAGGAATATAAGGGGACTTCTTTAACAAAATAAAAACTATATTCCAAAAACCTACAGAAAATATACTTAGTGAAGAATTCTAGATATATTCCCACCCCTATAGGAGACTTTGGCTCTACTGCAAAATAAGAAAAAGGCATAAGAACTATAAGGTTTAGAAGAAAATAGGAAAGACTGTCACTATTTGCAGATGATGTAATACTCTAGACAGAAAATTGAACAGAATAAATAAGACAAATTATTAGAACTAATAAACCATAAGACTTTGGGGTAGCAGATTAATTTTCAAAAATCAACAACTTTCCTCTCATCTGTACCAGCAATACCAACTAGAAAACATAATAGAAAATCAGGCAGTATTTACTGAGGCAACAAAACTCATAAAATCTCTAGGAATCAATTTTACAAAGCATGCTCAAAGCATTTACTGAACTTTAAAATTCTATTAAGGGTTATAAAATAAAATCTGAATAAATGAAAAGTTATACTAAGTTTGCAATTGGATAATGTAATATTGCAAAAATATCATTAAATTCATAAACAAATTCAATGAAATCCTAATTAAATTTCCAGAAGATTATTTTTTCTTTTTCAATGAACTAAACCCAGTCTAAAATTCATTTGGAAGAAGAAAGTTCTATCAGATGAAATGGCATTTTACGAAGATGTAGTGTTTAAAATACTATGTTCTTGGTACGGAAACAGTTACACAGAAACAGAACACAGAACTCAAAAAGGAATCCACGTGTTTGGAAACTTAATCATTTAGTAGATGAGTTGAGAAAATGGACTCATATGGAGAGAAGTGAAGTTGAATCTCTAACTTACGTATATAAATATACATAAAGACAGCCTCCAAATAAATTAAAATCTTACATGTAAGTTTGAAAATATTCCTGTTCAATGAAGCATCTACAAACAAAGTTAACAGGTGACAGTTTGGGAGAAATGTTAGCAGTACTTAGACTGAGAAGGGACTAACGTCAAATAAATTAACATCTCCTCAAATGAAAGAGAATTAAAAAAATGGAAAGCAAATAGAAAAATGGGCAAAGGGTAAGAAAAGGGAATTCAAAGAAGTCAAAATGGCTAAAGAAATTAAGATGTGATGCTCAGGACCTCCGTGGTCGTCCAGTGGTTAAGAATTCACTGGCTAAGGACCCATATACTGCAGGGCGACTAAGCCCATGCACCCCAACTGCTGAGTCCACGCTCTAGAGCCCAGGAGCTGTAACTACCGAGCTGACGTGCTGCATCTACTGCAGCCTGCACGCCTGGAGCCTGTGCTCCGCAGCAAGAGAAGCCAGGCAATGAGAAGCCCGTGCACGGCAACGAGGAGCAGCCCCTACATGTGGAAACTAGAGAAAGCAACGGAGACCCAGTGCAGTCATAAATAAATAAATAAAGTTAAAAAAGGATATGATGCTCAAAGTTCCTACTAATCAGGTAGTTAAGCTACAACAATTAGATATTGCTCACAACAAAACAAAACAGACTAGCAGACATTTAGAAAGATGACATTATGTACTGTATTGCGTTACCCCTCCCCAAATGAACATATTGAAGCCTCAGACTCCAATTTGACTCTGTTTGGAGATGAAGGCTTGAGGGAGGAGTTAAGCTTAAACCAGGTCTTAAGGGTGGGGCCTTAATCCAATGGGACTGGTGTCCTTATAAGAAGAAGGAGAGACACCAGAGTACACTCACTCACTCACTCTCTGTGTGCACACAGAGCAAAGGCTCGGTGAAGACACAAGGTGGCTGCCTGCAAGCCAAGAAGAGACGTTTCACCAGAAACCAACCCTGGCAACTTGAACTTCCAGCCTCCAGAGATGTGAGACAATAAATATCTGTTGTTCAAGCACCCTGGTCTGTAGTATCTTGCTATGGCAGCCCAAGAGGACTGATTCAGTGTTGGGAAACATGGGGACAGAGGTATGCTTGTTTGCTACTGGAAGGGGTGTAATCATTCTAGAGAGCAACCTAGCAGTCTTTAAATTCAGTTTGCATCTGCCCTAGAGCCCAGCCATCTCCCTTTAGGATATACCCCAGAGAAATTCTCCCACAGGTTCTAAAAGGAACACATATGAGAATGTTCATCACCGTGCAGTTCATAATAGCAGGGAGTTGGAGACAACTCAAGTGTTCATCCCTAGGGAAATGGACAAGTGGTGGTGAAGTGGATGAATTTCATGGACTTTTCTGCACTAACGTGAAGCAACATATGTCAACAGCATAATGTCCAGAAAAAACAGTAAAAAAAAATGAAGTCTTATTTATTGGGTTGGCATCAACTTATTTATTGACATCATTAAGATGTCATGGAAGAACCTGAACAACCATTACGGCCAACCTATGTTTTATAAGGATATGGGCATTTTAAAACACATATATTAAACACACTGCATTGCCTGCCAAGGAAGAGGGGAATAATAAGAGGTTTAGGGGAAAATAACATAAAATAATATCCAGAAAAAACAGTACAACAAGAGGTTGAGGGGAAAATAACATAAAATAACACAAGAGGGGCCTTGCTATTGTGCCTGATAATGACAATGTGCTATGAATAGGCACACGATCAACTCAACCTCAATTTTTTGTACTTCGAGTCTACGAAAAAGAGAAAGAAAAGAGGGTAAGTGACTGATCCCAGCTCATCTAGCTGGGTAATGCTTTCCCACCCTCCCTGTGACAGCGGGCAGAGCATGAGGTTAGCTTACTTCTTGCCAGAGCCGATTTGCTGTCTGTGTGAGTCTTGGCCAGGCCAGGCTGGTGTGGCTTGTGTAGGGCTGAGGGCAAGGCCAGCAAGCCGAGGAGGACCAGGAGCCTCCAGACAGAATGCATCTTGGGTTCTGGGACCTGTGGGTATCAAGAAAGATCAGTTGATACACAGGTGGATGGCTGCAAGGGTGGCCACCGGGATGAATGGACTCATGGTTTTTGGTAGGAAGATGACACCAGAGTTAGCCCCCCAGCATGCTCTGGGGAGGTGTTGTGATGGGCTCTGGCAGCTGCCGCCGGGGCTTGCTCACATGGTGAGGGCAGCAGGTGGAACACTGGGGTGAGGCCAGGAATCCAGAGGGAGGCTTGGTTGCTTGGTGACACCCAGTAGAGCCCACTGTTGGGTCATCCAGCAGGGGTCCTCTCCCAGACTCTGCAAAGCCTGGATGTTGGTGACTCTTCAGTGAATAAATGAATGAATGAATGGGTGAGGATGGCTAATCTCAGGCTTCCCAATTGGGCTAGGATTTTCCTAAGGGCAGGATCATCTGTAATGTCTACCACCATGCTTGGTTGGTAGAAATTAAGTGCTGGTGATTGTTTATTGATGACTGAATGACTGAATACATGAAATAATGAGATACATGAATACATGAATAGTGGTTGGTCTCTGTTCAGTTCAGTTCAGTCACTCAGTCGTGTATGACTCTTTGCGACTCCAGGGACTGCAGCAAGCCAAGCTTCCCTGTTCATCACCAACTCCCAGAGCTTACTCAAACTCATGTCCATTGAGTCAGTGATGCCATCCAACCATCTCATCCTCTGTCATCCCCTTCTCCTCCTGCCTTCAATCTTTCCCAGCATCAGGGCCTTTTCCAATGAGTCAGTTCTTCGCATCAGGTGGCCAAAGTATTGGAATTTCAGCTTCAGCATCAATCCTTCCAATGAATATTCAGGACTGATTTCCTTTAGGATGGACTGGCTGGATCTCCTTGCAGTCCAAGGGACTCTCAAGAATCTTCTCCAACACCACAGTTCAAAAGCATCAACTCTTCAGCTCTTAGCTTTCTTTATAGTCCAACTCTAACATCCATACATGACTACTCTAAAACCCACAGCTTTGACTAGACGGACCTTTGTTGGTAAAGTAATGTCTCTGCTTTTTAATATGCTATCTAGGTTGGTCATAGCTTTTCTTCCAAGGAGTAAGCGTCTTTTAATTTCATGGCTGCAATCACCATCTGCAGTGAGTTTGGAGCCCCCAAAATAAAGCCTCTCACTGTTTCCACTGTTTTCCCATCTATTTGCCATGAAATGATGAGACCAGATGCCATGATCTTCGTTTTCTGAATTTTGAGCTTTAAGCCAACTTTTTCACTCTCCTCCTTCACTTTCATCAAGAGGCTTTTTAGTTCCTCTTCACTTTCTGCCATAAGGGTGGTGTCATCTGCATATCTGAGGTTATTGATATTTCTCCCGGCAATCTTGATTCCAGCTTGTGCTTCTTCCAGTCCAGCGTTTCTCATGATGTACTCTGCATATAAGTTAAATGAGAAGGGTGACAATATGCAGCCTTGATGTATTCTTTTCCCAATTTAGAACCAGTCTGTTGTTCCATGTCCAATTCTAACTGTTGCTTCTTGACCTGCATACAGATTTCTCAGGAGGCAGGTCAGGTGGTCTGGTATTCCCATTTCCTGAAGAATTTTCCAGAGTTTATTGTGAAGCACACAGCCAAAGGCTTTACCATAATCAATAAAGAAGTAGATGTTTTTCTGGAACTCTTGTTTTTCAATGATCCAACAGATGTTGGCAATTTGATCTCTGGTTCTTTTGCCTTTTCTAAATCCAGCTTGAACATCTGGAAGTTCACAGTTCATGTACTGTTAAAGCTTGGCTTGGAGAATTTTGAGGGTTGCTTTGCTAGCATGTGAGATGAATGCAATTTTGCGGTAGTATGAACATTCTTTGGCATTGCCTTTCTTTGCCTTTCTTTGGGATTGGAATGAAAACTGACTTTTTCCAGTCTTGTGGCCACTGCTCAATCTTCCAAATTTGCTGGCATATTGAGTGCAGCACTTTCACAGCATCCTCTTTTAGGATTTGGAATAGCTCAACTGGAATTCCATCACTTCCACTAGCTTTGTTCATAGTGATGCTTCCTAAGTCCCACTTGACTTCAGACTCCAGGATGTCTGGCTCTATGTGAGTGATCATACCATTGTGGTTATCTGGGTCATGAAGATCTTTTTTCTATAGTTCTTCTGTGTATTCTTGCAACCTCTTCTTAATAACTTCTGCTTCTGTTCAGTCCATACCATTTCTGTCCTTTATTGAGCCCATTTTTTGCATGAAATGGTCCCCTGGTTGCCGGGGACCAGCCCCGGCTGATCCAGGGTATTCGAAGGAGAGACGGGGTAGGCGAAGATCAGGAAACAATTGCTTAATTAAACGTTAATTAAGGATATAAAGAGTAATAGAATGAGGATAGCTCAGTAAAATTCAGTGAAGAAAAGAGGCTGAAATAAGGATAGCTCAGTGAGGAAATTCAGTGGAGAAAAGAGGCTGAATAATTCAGCCAGAAGGTGAGAGAAAGAACGACATGGGGAGACCAAGTTTCGGTGAACAAGGCCCGCACTTTATTTTCCAAAGTAGATTTTATACCTTAAGTTATGCATAGAGGATAATGGGGGAAGGGGTAGAGTCAGGCAGCAAGCCAGGCTTTCTTCCTGCAAACTTATCATATGCAAAAGCTTAGGTGATTTGCATCATCTTCTGGCCCGGAGGCCTGTTAACATTTTAAGACCTTTTCTTCAGAAAACTTATTTTTCTCTAAAGGTGATTGGTCAGGAGCCACCCTCCAAAAGCATTAGATAAAGTTGCATTCCTACAGAGCAAAGGTGTGGTGGGCTACAACAAGAAAAAGAATTAACTCAAGGGTCCCAGGTTACAAACATTAAAGCTACTATTTACACCAATTATATTAATCAATACACTGCCAGGGACACAGCAGGTAAGGGATATGGAAACTTAGCAGCAAACATTGGCCCAACAAGTGAAAATCCCTTCACCAATACAATTTCTAATCAATCTCTTAACTACTCAAAAGAATCTGTGTTTAGACAGTTTAGAACATCTCCTGCCTCTCACAGTTGGGAGGCTCTGAACAATCACATGAGGCCGGAAAAACCTATTCAGGCAGGCTAGAGGATTTCCAAAGGAGTTTGTAGGTTAAACACTGTCACACCCAGGAATTATTAACTGGAGCTGTAAGCTAACTCTTTTTTCAGAGAGGTAGTGGGGGACAGCCCCCCGTAAAGTCAGAGGTGTAGGTGAAAGCACAAAGCAGAAAGTAGGCAGACTCTGGTTTTGGGGGTATATGCTCGAGAATTTCCAGGGGGACTCCTGAAGCTCGATCCCGCCTTTGCGTATGCCGAGCCTCCTTCCTCATGACCGTTGTCATGGGCGGAGTTCCTCACGCTGGCTACCGGCAGTGATAGAATTCCAGTTGAGCTATTCCAGATCCTGAAAAGTGCTGCACTCAATATGCAATATGCACTCAATATGCAATTTGCCGGCTCCCAGCACCTGGTATCTCTAACTTTCTTGAAGAGATCTCTAATCTTTCCCATTCTATTGTTTTCCTCTATTTCTTTGCATTGATCACTGAGGAAGGCTTTCTTATCTCTCTTTGCTAGTGTTTGGAACTCTACATTCAAATGGGTATGTCTTTCCTTTTCTCCTTTGCCTTTAGCTTCTTTCCTTTTCTCAGTTGTTTGTAAGGCCTCCTCAGACAACCATTTTGCCTTTTTACATTTCTTTTTCTTGGGGGTGGTCTTTATCACTGCCTCCTGTACAATGTCACAAACCTCCAACCATAGTTCTTCAGGCATTCTGTCTGTGGCCTCTCTGACTGCAACCCCTACTACTCTATCTCTCCTCTGCTCCCCTGCAGCTGCAAAGACTTTGGGGTTCTGGGCTCCACAAGTCAGCTGCCCTGAGCTCTGAGACAAAGGCACTTTCCCCTTCCCATGCTCCCCCCACAGAGCGGGGAAGTGCAGGTCCTGTGTGAGTTTCTCTGAAGCCCTGGGCCATTCCCGGACACTTCACTTCTGGTTTCGTAAATCAAAAGCATCAGTTCAGGGTGATAGCTTTCCTCATTTGAGGTTCTCTCTCAGGGTTCATGATCCCCTTGAGGATGTTTGTAGAATATCAATTACTTTGAAATGTACTTTTCTAGTCTTCCTGGTCTTGTGTAACCAGCTGGGATTTTGTTATTATTTTATTAAGAGAATTGGAGAAGAGAGGGCACTGTTGTCCTTGGCTCTTTGGAGGTGTGAACCGGGGGTGAGGGTAGGGGCTGTCAGTCCCACCTCATCACAGGCTGTGGTTCTCAGGGCCACTGAGTGTAAAGAAATGATGATGCGGAAGGTGTAGACTGTCCAGGTCTGGGGCATGATTTGGGAACAGGAAGCACTGCTCAGGGGTGAGCCCTGGATTTGGAGTCATAATCCGGAGAAGGCAATGGCACCCCACTCCAGTACTCTTGCCTGGAAAATCCCATGAACGGAGGGCCTGGTGGGTTGTAGTCCGTGGGGTCGCTAAGAGTTGGACATGACTGAGTGACTTCACTTTCACTAACGCATAATCACAGGTGGTTAAGAGCATGGGCTTCTCAGTCACACGGACCAGGATGCAAATCCTGGCTTTCCCTCCTGGCAGACTCAGTTTCCAGATCTGAGTCTGGATCTGGAAGAGGAGGAGCATCGTGCAGGGCTATAGTGAGAATTAAGGGGAATCATGCTCAGGGCGATGCTCAAAATGCTTGTAGCTATGATTGCGGTCACCCTCACCCTCGCCTCTCTGAGTCTCAGTTTCCTCACCTGTAAACTGGAGAAGCTGGCGGAGTGAATGACACCATGTATGATTAGACTGGAGATGGTGCCCAGGACACTGAAAATGCACAGCATGTTAGGGAGCCACCTCTCCTGAGTGTGTCTGCAAATGAACGCGTGGCTGTTTGGGCAATTCTATCAGGAATTACAAGGCAGGGCTGTGTGCCTCCAGTGCCTGGAGGGCATTTGCAGATGTCCAATCAGATGGTGGGCTTCGCTCTCATTCATTCAACAAACAAAGCCCTGAAGTGTTGAATGCTACATGTCAGGCACCACAGCTCCGAGCATCCAGGCGGGTTCCTCATGCCCACGGGGAGACAGTCTTCAGCGAGCATGTGGCTATGAAGCTGGGCTCTGCTGTGGAGTGGAGGTGGGAGAAGCTAAGCCAGGGTACAGTGAGGGAGACCTGGCTGGTGGGGAGGGGGTAATCAGAGAAAAGACCTGCCCGAGAAGGCAGAGTTGACATTTAAGGGAAAGACTACAGCTAGCTGAGTGTTGTCCCACCTCTGTCCCTGCTGGTGCTCCCAGAGAAGGGGGTGCTGGAGGGAGGCTCAGCTCTTCTGTAAGCAGCTACCTACGAGGATGGTGATGATATTTATCTGATGGCCTCATTCACCGTGCTAAGCCTGCTTCATGCAAGATCTAATTCTACCCTCCTGCCAAACATGAGGGGACGGGGACCCAGAGAAACCCACCAGCCTGCCTCCCCAGAGCAGTGAGATGCTGTTTCCCTTTGGAAGATGGAGCTGCTGGACATCCCAAACTTCACCCATTAGCAATCCCCAATACTATTTCAAATAACGTTCCTTAGAACAGGCTTCTTTACGTTTTGGGGAGACATTTGGAAATGTGATGAAAACTTGGGTTTGTGATGATAAACATATATGTACCTGGTTTAAAAATGTTGCTCACAGTAGCAGAATTTCTGTGGTCCTCCTAAGGCATGTAGGTAATTGGCTTTCAAATTGTGGTGTTGGAGAAGACTCTTGAGAGTCCTTTGGACTGCAAGGAGATCACAGTCAATCCTAAAGGAAATCAATCCTGAATATTCATTGGAAGAACTGATACTGAAGCTGAAACTTCAATCCTTTGACTACCTAATGTGAAGAGCCAACTCATTGGAAAAGACCCTGTTGCTGGGAAAGATTGAGGGCAGGAGGAGAAGGGGCGACAGAGAATGAGATGTTTGGATGGCATCACTGACTCAATGGACACGAGTTTGAGCAAATTCGGGGAGATGGTGATGGATAGGGAAGACTGTCATGCTGCAGCCCATGGGGTCGCAAAGAGTTGGACACAACTGAGCGACTGAACAACAGTTGGCTTTCCAAGAGTTTGACTTGCAGGAACATTGATTTGTCCACTCAACCACTATTTCCTGTGGGCCCACTATGTGCCAGGTACTGCACTTGGTTTGGGCAATATCAGGATCCCTGCTTCTCTTGCAGCTTATAGTCTGGGGAGAGAATCAGGACAAAAGATGAACAATACATGAAATAATTACGAATTGTATTGAGGGGGTAAAGTGAGGTGAGACTGGGAATTGCAGGGAGGTCACTTTGGACAAGGGTTAGGGAGATTCTCTGGAGAAAGTGGCCTCTGAACTGGAACCAGGAGAAGGAGATGGAGCTGGCCTTGGGCACTTATGTAAGAGCTGCCAGCAGATGGAACCACAGGCTAAAGGCCCTGCGGTGGGAGAAGGCTCAGTAGGTCAGAGGAACAAATGAACTGGGTGTGGCTGGGACCATCAGGTAAGAAGTTAGCAGCCATGTGCCTGGAAGAGGCCCCGGCTCACATCCACAGCTCCAGGGAGGGGCATCCAGCCATGAAAGGGGACAGACACCCCAGCAGAGTGAAGGCTGTGCAAGTGCTGTGTGCGAGTGCCCTCCTGTGGCCATTGGGAGTGGCTTCCCCCATCTCCTTGCGCTCTAAGACAGCTTAAGGTCCCCCAGGGCAGAGGTCTTCAAACTTCAGGGAGCAGCAGAGCAAGTGGGTAACAGGCAGCCTCCTGCACCTGAATCAGCAGGGTTTGGGACAGGCCTTCTTGGTCCACTCATTGAGAATCACTCGTCTAAGGAATGGGATCCATTATTCATTGATATGCTATTTATCACACAAGATTAGAACTTTAATCCACATACAAGTTTCCCTAAAATGGAGGTAGGGGCCTTCCTGAATGGAATATTGGAATTTAACAAAAAAGGATGACAGTGGGTTCTACCGTGGCCTGGAGAAGGGGAAGAGAAGACAGAAGAGCTGGGGTTTCTGGGGCATTGCAGTACTTTTGGAGGGATGGGTGGTCCTTGTGAAAATTCAGATTTCTAGGCCACCCCTGAGCCATGGAGTCAGAGTCTCCCTGCATATGGGACCTGGGAATGAGCTTCCGGGCCATCCTGCTGTACAGGGTGCAGGAGGTCTGTTCAGCTGAAATAAGAGTAATGATACTAGTCAACATTTGTTGAGTGCTGACTGTGCATGAGGGGCCATCTAAGTGCCTTCCTTGTAATTGCTTAGTTAGTCCTCCACGCCACCCCTGAGGTAGGTACTGTTGTTATTGGTCTCCCTTTGCAGAGGCACAGAGAGGTTAGGTAAAATTCCCAGTCACCCAGCTGTGGGAGGTGGGGCTGGGGCAGGAACCAGGCAGCCAGACCCACAGGAGGGAGATCAGAGGAGCTGTCACTCATTTCCCACCAAGCTCCCACCCTATACTCCTCTGTGCCCCCCAACACCATCCATAGCCCCCCCCCAGGCAGCACAAGGAGAGGCAGGAAGAGTAACAAGAGCAGACTCATTGAATCCCGAATCTGTACCAGGCTCTGCTCTAATTCTTTGTAGATTAATTTGACGACTCCTCCCAACAACCCTTGAGGCTTGCTTTGTTGTTGCCCCATTTCACAGATGCAAAGCCTGAGACACAGAGAGATGGGGGCACTTGCCTACAGACACGCACCCAAAAGTGTGAAGTTGTCTGATAAAGGTAGGCGCTAGTTTGTCTCTGGATAAATTCACTCACAGTTCTCACCCTTCGTTCTGGGCTCTGTGAGCTTGCCTTGTCCAGTGGCATTTCCTCTCGTATTCTACAGAGACCGCTAAAGAGTCCGTGGGACCCGCATGGCGAATATCAAAGACTTTCAATGAGCCGGAGTTGCTGGGGCACCAGGGGAGTGAAGACTGCCCGTCTTGCCACAACCGTGAACACTCTGGGCCACAAGAGGACAGAAGCTGACTCCATCCAGCCCAGGGTCCTGCACAGCGGAGGTGTTCTCAGGACGGGGGAAGGCGGGTCATCCGGGGGCACCAGCCATTCAGGGCCACAATGCTGGCCTTAAATGTCAGCCAGTGGGAAGGAGGGAATGTGCTTGAGCCCTTACTACACACATCAGACCTCAGCATCCATCGTAAGAAGTTAGAAAAAGAGTCAGCTAAACCCAAAGGGAGCAGAAGCAAGGAAGTAATAAAAGTCAAAGTAGAAACTAATGAAATAAATGCAGAAAAATAGTAGAGAAAATAAAATCAAAAGCTGTTTCTCTTAGAAGATTAATAAAATTGAAAAAGTCTCAGCAGAGAGATTAGGAAAGGGAGAGGACACAAGTGACCAATATTGCGAATGAAAGGGGTGGCAGTATTACAGACTTCACAGGTATTAAAAGGTTAATAAAGAAATATTGTGAAGAATTCTGTGACAGTAAAATCTACAACTTAGACAAAAATAAAGTCCTTGAAAGACACAAACTACCAAAGCTTCTCTAGAAGAAATAGATGACCTGAAAAGCTCTATATCACTTACAGAAATTGAATTTGTAGAAAAAGCCTTAGCACACAGAAAACACTAGGCTAAGATCATGTCATCACCAAACACGACATTATATCCAAGCTATTCCAGAAAACTGAAGAGGAAGGAAGACTTACCAAGTTCTTCTCTGAGGCCAGCCTTACCCTAATACCAAAACCAGACTAATACAGACCAATGTCCATTGTGAACACAGAGACAAAACCCCCCAAAATTTTAGTGATTTAAATATGGTAATGTATAAAAAGGGTAACACATCTTGACTATGTAAGGGCTTATCTCAAGAATGAAATATTGGTTTGGCATTTGAAAATCACCACATTAACAAACTAAAGAAGAAAAATCACACAACTCAGTAGATACTTAAAAAGCATTTTATATATCTCCAACATCTAGATTTGATCAAAACTTTCATCTTGCTAGGAATTGAAGGGAACTTCCTCAGTCTGATAAAGTAAAGGGCATCTACACAAAACCTATAACTAACATTGTAGTTAATGGTGAAAGACTGAATGCTTCCCCACTAATTTCAGGGACCAGACAAGGATGTCTGCTCTCACCACTTCTGTTCAACATTGTTCTGGATGTTCTACCTAGACGGGAAAGGAAATTAAACAGCTGGATCAGAAAAAGAGATGTCAACTAGCTTTATTCACAGATGATATGACCATCAACACAAAGTCTGATGGATTCTACAGAAAAGTCACTAGAACTAATGTGTGAGCTTAGCAGTTATAGAATACAAGATCAAGAAGCAAAATCAAATTACATTTCTACATACTAGCCATGAATGATTGGAAACTGACATTAAAACAATACTATTTTGATAACATTAGCACTGGGATGACCCAGAGGGATGGTATGGGGACGGAGGTGGGAGGGGTGTACACTCGTGGCGAATTCATGTCGATGTATGGCAAAACCAATATAATATTGTAAAGTAATTAGCCTCTAATTAAAATAAATACATTTAAATTTAAAAAATATTAAATACTTTGGAATAATATGGCCAAAGGTATGTAAGATCTGTACACTGAAAACTACAAAATATTGCTGAGAGATATTTTAAAAGATCTAGATAAATGGAGAGATATGTTCTGTTGGAAGACTCAATATTGTTAATAAGTTTTCTCCTCCGGTTGGATTTCAGACTCAATGAAATTCCATTAAAAATCCCTGCAAGACTGTGTAGAAATTTATAAATTTATTCTTAAAATTCACATGGAGATGTTAAGGAGTTAGAATAGCTAAAATAACTGCGAAACGAAGCAAGAGCAAACTAGGTACAAGAAGCTTTGGTGATAGGGAATAATACCAGGTGGAGCCTTTGTCAAGTGCCAATAGAAAATCATAGTGCATACCCCTTGGAGCTCCAGAACAAGGCCACACCATCTGCTGCAGAGATCTATATATCATTTGGAAAATAGCACCTAGCTTGATACCAGCCCCTGGTAGACAACTGTGTCTGACTGTGGGCTCTCAAATAACCATGTGGCCAGAACTTCTCCTCTTGAGCTTGGTACAGCCCGAACCACCAAATAAGCCAAAAAAGTCAGGTTGGCCCAGGATCAGTCCATGATACATTGGAAGTGTCCTATCCAGGACTAGTCCTGAGCAGTTCAGAGGGTACAAATAAGGTACATAAGCAGGCGGCCCAGGTCCCACGTCACCTCTCACTGTTGCACTGGCATCTTTTCCTCGACATCCATGGCCTTATAGAAGTTTTCTACAACCAACTGACAGAGGAGAAAAATTTTTGAAATTTGATTCATGAGTGGGTCAGCTTGGTATGCTGATATGACATGAAAAAGATCTGTTCAGCACTACAGCTCCTCTCACAAGGAGCCCAGACCATTTCTCTGGACAGAGCTTTAGGCTGAGTACCTGTCACCTACTCTGTGCAGAGAGAGTGGCCTGAGGTAAGGCTAGACATGGACTTGTGGGCTGTGATGAAGGGCTCATTGGTCATAGGACTGGAAGGAACAATATTGGATGGTTGAGGATATTGGATGGGTCTGGGGAAGAGGCGCATGAATGAACAATGGGAGTGAATATCACTATAAATGGAAGTTTTTGTCCCCCTGAAATTTATATGTTGAAACCTAACACTCAATGTGATGGTATTTGGAGGTGGGGCCTTTGGCAGGTGATTAGATCATGACGTTTTCAGGATTAGTGTCCTTATAAAGAGGCCCCAAAGAGCTCCCTTGCCCCTTCTGACATGTAAAGGCACAGCAAAAAAGATGGCCATCTATGAACCAGGAAGTGAAGGCTCACCAGACACAGAATCTGTCATTCTTTAATCTTGGGCTTTCCAGCCTGCAGAACCATAGAAATAAATTTCTGTTAGTTATAAGCCATTCAGGCTAACGTGTCTTGCTATAGTAGCCCGAATGGACTGAGACAATATAAAGAGTGTGAATATGTGTGTGTGTGTGTGTGTGTGTGTGTGCATGTGTGTGTGTGTGATCAGTTCCCTTTTATTATTTTTAAAAATAATTGATTTACAATGTTGTGTTAGTTTCTGGTATATAGCAAAGTGATTCAGTTATACATATATAGATCGTTACACACGTATTTCTTCTTTTTAATAAACATTTATTTATGATTTTTGGCTGTGCTGGATCTCTGTTGCTGTGCGTGGGCTTCTCAGACGGTGGCTTCTCTCATTGTGGAGCACGGGCTTAGCTGCTCCGTGGCATTTACAACCTTCCAGGACCAGAGATACAACCTGTGTCCCCTGCATTTGCAGGCTGCCTCTTAACCACTTGGCCGCTGAGGAAGTCTTATATTCTTTTTCATATTTTCTCCATTATTGTTTATTACAGGATGTTGAATATAGTTCCCTGTGTCCTATAGCAGGACTGTGCTGTTTGTCTATTTTATATATGGTAGTTTGTATCTGCTAATCCCAAACTCCTAATTTATTTCTCCCCACCCCCTTTCCCCTTTGGTAGACAAAAATTTGTTTTCTGTGTTGTGAGTCTGTTTCTATTTTGTAAACAAGTTCATTTGTATGATATTTTAGATTCTACATATAAGTGATGTCGTATGATATTTGTCTTTGATGTATTTCACTTAGTATGATAATCTCCACTTCTGTCCATGTGACTGCAAATGGCATTACTTCATTTTTCTTTATATCGCGGATTACTATTCCATTGTGTATATTTATGTATACCACATCTTCTTTAGATGTTCATCTGTTGATGGACACAGATTGCTTCCGTGTCTTGGCTATTGTTAATAGTGCTGCTATGAACATTGTTGTGCTTGTATCTTTCTGAATTAGAGTTTTCTCTGGATATACTCCCAAGAGTGGGATTGCTGGATCATATGGCAATTCTTTTTTAAAGGAAGCTCCATACTATTTTCTATAGTGGCTGCACTAATTTACAGCCCCACCAACAATGTAGGAGGGTTACTAACGGGTGTGAATCTTTGTGTTGCACCAGTGCCCACCAGAGAGCATTCATTGTAGAAGAGTCACAACCAACCAACTGGTTGAGATGACTCCGAGGGTAGATGCCAGCCAGCCTCTGTCCTCAGCCACTGAGTACTGGTCTCTCTTCTTAGCAAAGTATCTCCACCCAGGGCACACTTGCATTTCACTCAACCCAAATATTTATCTAAACTAGACAATTGACCCCAGATATTATAGAGGCCACTATTCTTTGATCATCTATGCAGGGTTTGTCCATTTTGAATTTAGTTCATTTCAATGACTTTAAGAAAAAGTGGATTTCACGTAACTGTTGTTTTATTGTTCGTACAATGGTCTTTCACTTCTCAGTCCTAACCAAAGTGGAAAGCTTTTTCTGTAACATTAAAAAGAAAATAAGAACCAATGTTGTTTGGGATACCATAGGGATAAATAGGCATTATGTCAGACCACAGATAATGATGATGGCTGAATCACTAGGGACAGAAAGGCAAACCCATATCAAGAAGATGTGCTTATTACAGTGAGTAGAAATGACTGATTCTTCTCAACCTGCCATAACCTGGCTGGATGGTGTTCTTCCTTCCCGCTGGAATGGTGGTACATTAAGGGCTTATCAGAATTAGTGTTTAATATTCAGAGAGTATTGGGCATAATGTATATGAAAATAATAGCATGTTTTTTTCTTTGCAAGGAGTCAAATATATAAATTAACTTGTGACTTTAGGACCTGCTCAGGCTCAGTCTCTTATACAGTTTCCAACTGGACAAGGATTGTTGCTGTGCATGCCCAATATTAAAACCTGATAGATCAGACTACACATACTCTAGGAAGGGCATCTCAGGTTGCATGGTCATTTGATATCTCATAGTTAGATGGTCATCTCTACCAGGACTCAGTTTCAAGACAGGAGCGGTTTTTCAAAATCAAAACAGTTATCCCCACAATAGGATAGTACTCTTCTCCAAAATGCTGGAGTTTTCTCCGAAATTTTGTGTTGTGTTTCTCTTATTAAAGTTTGCCAGAACATCAATACAACGCCCTTGTTTGCGAAAGATACTTTAAAAGTATCACTGGCTTTGCCTTGGTCCTAAGGACAAAGTGGTAGAGAAGCTTGAACTGCTTGGTGGAGAGACTTTTCTTGCTCTGATTCCTACTCAAATCTGGTACCTTAAGAGTTAGTACTTAAGTGCAATCAGAAAGGCACTTTTAACTGTGGTATGTATGCGTGTTTGTGGGTGCTCAGTCATGTCTAATTCTTTGTGACCCATGGACTGTAGTCCACGAGGCTCCTCTGTCAATAGGATTTTCCAGGCAGGAATACTGAAGTGGGTTGCCATTTCATTCTCCAGAGGATCTTCCCAACCTAGGGACTGAACCTGAGTCTCTTATGTCTCCTGCATTGGTAGGTTCTTTACCACTGACACTGCCTGCGAAGCCTTAGTTGTATTATATATTGTCTTAAAAATCAAAATGGCTTATGAAGCTTTGCGCTTTTTTGTAAGAATAGGCATTGCAAGGGCACAACAATTTTTTATTTATCTTGGAGGGACATCCTGACATGCTCCAAACCATTGTCCCTTCAAAAGTTTCATCACAGTGGTGGGGTCCTGGGTTTTCATGAAATTTTGTCATATCTTTTTGCTCTCGTGTATTTTGATAATGCATTTAAATTTCTTGCTAATTTCTGCTCATCACATATAACAAGCATAATGTTAACAGTGTATTGGATGTATGAAATGTTCTTTGATGTCAAGATAATCAATAGTTTTGCAAGCCATATTATTATTATTTTAAAATTGTACACTTTTAAATTTTATTTATTTTTGGCTGTGCTGGGTCTTTGTTGCTGTGTGTGGCCTTTCTCTAACTGCATTGATCAGGGGCTGCTCTTTAGCCGTGGTGGATGGGCTTCTCATTGTGCTGGCTTCTCTTGTTGCAGAGCAAACGCTCTAGGTCAGGTGGCCTTCAGTAGTTGTGGTGCATGGGATTAGCTGCCCTGCGGCATGCGAAAGCTTCCTGGACCAGGGATCGAACCCGTGTCCCCTCCATTGACAGGCAGATTCTTAACCGCTGGACCACCAGGGAAGTCCTGCAAACTATATTATGGTAGAGAGCAAGATGCTTACTGGCCCAAAGCAAAACTGTGAAGGTGTGTTGATAGCATTGACAAGTAAAAGCAAGCTGATTCTGATGGTTCCTACAGCTTGGTATAGGGTAAAAAATGTTTCCCAGGGCAATAGTGGATCCCAGGTGCCAGGCGCTGTGGACAGTGAGCAGTCGTGTTAGGTGGGGATGGGATAATAATATGATTTTCTTTTTCAGTGTGTCCATTTGGCTAGGCTACAGTCCCCAGTTATTTAATCAGGTACAAATCTAAGCGTTACTTTGAAAGGAGTTTCCAGATATAATTCAAGTCCATAATGAGATTAATTTATGTAAATGAGGTTATCTTGGATGATTTAGGTAGGACAAATTCAATCAGTTGGAAGACCTTTAAAGCAATGCTGAGGGGGAGGGAGAGAGATAGAAGGAGACAGAGAATAAGAAGAACAAGAAGGAGGAAGAGAAGGAAAAAGAAGAAAAATTTCTTGTGGGATGCAGCTTCAGTTCTGGCTTTTCCCTTCCTGGTAGCTTTACCTACTGGTTTTGGTCTTGCTTAACCCACCTCCATAATCACATAAGCCAATTTCTCAAGAGCTTGAGCTTACACTCTCTCTCCTCCCTCTTCTGTAAATTGATCCTGAATGTTACAAGTATCAGCATCATTTTGTCTCTTAAATCTAAATTATAACCTTTGTCTCTTCAACTCCTCCAACTGCTTTTGGTTTATTATCCTGTGACAAGAGGAAACTCCAGGAGTTTCTGCTTGCCATTGTCTCCTAAAACAATTCTCATTCTATAAATCAGAGAGCCATCTGGGGATTCTGTCAGTTGCTAATTATATCTGTTCCAATTATACATGAATGAACTGGGGAAATAATCACAGAATGGGTCCCCATAATTATTGGGCCCACTCTGAATCAAACTTGTACCAAAATCCCATTTATCACTTGAAAAACAGAAGCCCATTTTAACTAGTGGACCTGGAAAATTGGGTTCCCAGAAAATTACATAAACTCGCAGCCAGTATCTCACATTCCCAAAAGTTTAGGGTATTTTTTTTCATAGTACACCATAATTGTGATGAATTTCAATGGGCCAGTCTGGGAGAGACTTGAAGGAAGGTTTACAGTATACACTGTGGCCACATTGTGGGATCCTTTGCCTTCCTTTCCATCAGTGTCTTCCTGATTTTGAACTAGCTTATAACTGGAAACTGGATGAGAGGCTCTGATTCTCCGTTTTGGCAACCCGAGTCAGGTTTCTGGATACCAAACTTGAAGAGTCCCCTAATCAATTAACATTTAGTAGATGGACTAGTTCTTTTTTAGGGAGATTGATCAATTAGAAACTGCCAAGTAGTCGAATTACCAATTTATCATTGCTATTCATTAAAATGAGCTTGCCATCTTGTTCCTGCCAATTAAGCTCTGCACTTGCTCTCTGTTTTTTTATATCTCATCATCCCAAGTGAAATAAAGGAATCCTTCACTCTCTCTTTTGGCAGCACCACATGGCATATGGGATTTTAATTCTCCAACCAGGGATCAAATCTGTGCCCCCTGCAGTGGAAGCATGGAGTCTTAACCACTGGACCACCAGGGAAGTCCCATTAACCATTTTTTTATGGAGGCCTTCTCAATGGTCACATGTCCCAAGAAACAAAAAGCCATCATTAAGCTCTTCAAGGATACTGATGCTCTTCTCCTAATGCAAACTATTTCTCAGTTTTCTAGTGAAGAGATGTTCTTTGGGCCCCCTCAGGAGATAACGATGGTGTTGGGGGAGGTGCATGTATTTGCAAAACATAAATCCACTCCAACAGTCCTATCTCCCAAACCTTTGGGAGACTTACTTTAAGTAAAGCCTTAATTAAGTAAAGCTTTAAAGCCTGGGAAGTTGTAGCATCTCAACCACATTGGATGAAGGCCATTGTTGAGTTCAATTTCCAGTAACCAACATAATAAACTATTAAAGCCATTTTCAATTGTCTGATACTAGGACTAGATTCAGAATCTTTCATAAATGTACCCATCAATTAATTAAGTACAACCTATTGCTATATCCTATCATCCTTGGTCTAATGTATTTAGAATCACTTGCTACAATATTCTCCATATCTGCTTAAATAAATTGTCAAAAATTTCAATTAAGTGTAAAAGTTGTTTTATCTTTTATTTTTGTCCCCCCCCCCCCCCCCCCCAGTACTCTTGCCTGGAAAATCCAATGGATGAAGGAGCCTGGTAGGCTGCAGTCCATGGGGTCACTAAGAGTCGGACACAAGTGAACAACTTCACTTTCACTTTTCACTTTAATGCATTGGAAAAGGAAATGGCAACCCACTCCAGTATTCTTGCCTGGGGGATCCCAGGGATGGAGGAGCCTGGTGGGCTGCCATCTATGGGGTCGCACAGAGTTGGACATGACTGAAGCGACTTAGCAGTAGCAGCAGAGCATGCTGAGATCTGAACCTAGTTGTGGGTCTAGTGGCAGCAGAAAGTGGTAGGATGAACTTTGAGGATCTTTGAGGAGTAATCCTATGGAACTTGGAAGCAAACTTCTGAGGAAGGGACTCCTATCAGCTGGTGCAGTACCCATAAAATGCTTTTGATAAGTCTGGTTTTAGGAACATTAAATAAAAACCTAAACTCCATCTGACTTCCCCTAGCTGAGTGAAGAACCATTGCCAGGTGATGCTCAGAGGAATAGAAATAAACAGGAGACAGGAGTTTTCTTTTCTTCTCCTCCAGCTTTGCAATCTCCCTCTAGTAGCCTCTGTTGACAGACCCTAACAAGGAGCAAACCAGCAAAGAAGACACGTGGCTTGCAGGGTCCCAGACCAGCATGGCAAAACAGAGTACAGAATGATAGATTTGGAAGCAAGAGGAAAAATCTTAATAACCAACATGGTTTATTTAGAAGAGTAAGTGATGTAATATTGTAAAATGCACAGAAGAGTGCCAGGTATGAATCAAGGTAGTGATGAGGAAGAAGAAAAGGGGGCAGAGCAGGTAGAGGGTAGGTTGGGTTGTCATCCAAAGTGCTAACTGCTAATGAATTGAGAAATATGAACACCTGATAAGGGTTCTTTGGCACTGGACACAAAGAAGTTCATAAACGGCCCTGGGCAAGTTATTTTGAGGAGTTAGGGGAAGAAACCAGATTATCCAGAACTGAACAGTGGAAGCAGATGAAGAAGTAGAGGTAGTGGATAGCTGTATGTCTTTTGAGCCTGGTGATGGATGGGATAAAAATGGGAATACTAGAACAGACAGTTTTTCTTTCATAAAGCACAAAACTTGTAGACTGTTCTAGTCTGAGAGCAATTAGAAGACAAGATTGACACTCTCACTTCACAGTGAGGAGACCGTGGCCCAGAGCAGGGAGCTACCCAAGGTCACAGAATCAGTTTAGAAAACACTTCAGATCGGACAGGAAGACTTGGTTCTTAGCTTTTGGGAAACTCTGTATCGAAGTGTTCTGGTATTTCTGAGATAAAGTCTAAATCAATCCAGGCATCTTCTTCCATCTTGTGAACTTTTGTTGTCATAACCAGACCCACTGCCATCTCTGGTTATTGTTGTCCCTGCTCACACGGTGCTATGGAAGCTGGACAGTCCACAGGTCAGAGCTGCAAAAAATTTATTGTGGGAAAATTATAGTGAATCAATATATGGATTCTGATGAGATTTATAGGGAAATAGTCTCTATATCAAGAGTAGTAGTAAGTCTTTGGGTCCAGGGCAGGTAATGAAATTCCAGGCAGCAGCTGAATAATCAACATGAACATCTACATAGGTGATGGCCTGGAGCTTGGAGGACATTCCAGGGAGACCAGCCAGAACCTGACTCTGTATGAAATAATCAAGATATTAGTTAACTTCATACCCTTTCTAAGGAGGTTGTAAGCCAGTGCTGAGCCTTTCCCCTTCCCCCACCTTCCTTCAGATTGGTACGACTGTCCGCTATCCATGGTGCTGAACCATATTCCTAGCCTGACACGCACGCTCTGCCTATCACTGAATAACAAATTCTTGCTGTTTTCTGGACTCTCATCAACTAAGGTGAATCATGCTCCTCACCTTGGCCTACTTCATGACAGAAAGATGTAAAGTATTGCCAGATGCTTTGGTTGATCAAAAGACGTATTTCTTACTTTTAATATTGGCAACTCATTCACATTTATAAAACACTGGGTTGGCTAACAAGTTGGTTTGGGTTTTTTTGCAAGTGTTATAGAGAAGCCTGAATGAACTTTTTGGCTAACCCAAAGCTTTCTATGTCAGTGGGCTGAATAAAATATAGGGGACAAAGTTCGGGACTTCTGTCCCAAGCAGAATAGGATGCCTAGATATATTGATGGGGATAAAATGAGATGCTATAGGCCTTTCAAAAGTTTGTAACTGGCAGCAAACTAGCTTAGTTAGAGCTGCACTGTCTAATATGGCAGCAGCTAGCCACACGTGCATATTAAGCACTTAATATTGAAATGTGCTGTAAGTATAAAATACACAATAGTTATAAAAGATCTGGTACAAAATATAGAATGTAAAGCATTTCATTAATATTTTATATTGATTATATGTTGACATGGTAATATTTTAGATATATTAGCTAAATAAAATTTATTACTAAAATTAATGTAATCTATTTCTTTTTCTTTAGAAAATGGCATTACTAAGGCACTCAAAATTATGCATGTGTTTTGTGTGTTACATTTCTGTTGAACCACACTGGCTTATTAATAGACTATTATGTAACTAAGCTAATCAACCCAAGGACATAGATCCAATTGTGATGTTGATTATTCAGTTTCTTAAGTCTCCTGTCATGGATGGCATCTACTACTTGATGGCTGAATTTATCACATCCACCTTGTCTCCAGAAAGCATGTGTACAGTTCATTACAAACTTATCATTACCTCTCAGAGGAGGATGCCTCCGTCCCCCATGAGTCCTATGTCCAGGCACCCAAAAGTTCTCCCCATTGGAGAGAGCATCAGATGCTTTCCTACCCCTGTGTGTTTGCACATGCTGTGTATCCTTTGCTTTGTTATTATTAATTTATTTACCTATTTATTTTTGGCTTTGCTGGGTCTTCATTGCAGCACACAGGCTCTTCATTGCTGTGCAAGAGCTTTCTCTAGTTGCAGCAAATGGGGGTTGCACTTGTAGTGCACAGGCTTCTCATTGGGGTGGCTTCTCTTGTTGCAGAGCATGGGCTGTAGAGCGCTCAGGCTTTAGTAGTTGGGGCACACAGGTTTAGTTGCCCCATGGAATGTGGGATCTTCCCAGACCAGGGATTGAATCTGTGTGCCCTGCATTGACAGGTGGATTCTTAACCACTGGACCACCAAGAAAGTCCTTATCCTTTGCTTTTAATGTCTTATATCACAAGAAAATTCTTAATCATCCTTCATCACCCAGTTTAAATCCTGCCCCCTCTGTGAAGCCCCCCTTGATCTTGCCTCTCTACTTCCACAGAACACTTTACTGCACATAAAATTTTCTATTCATTTGTCTTATCTTTCAGTAGGCTGGGGGCTCTTGAGGTTATAAGCCATGTGTGAGTCTTTGTAATCTGGCACTTGGAATAAAACAGGGAAAAAGATAAAGTCTTTGTCTTCATGAAGTCTACATTCTAGTGGAGAAGACAGAAAATAAACAGGTAGTATAGTTGGAAATCAGATAGTAAAGAATGTTACGATGGAAGGTAAAGTAAGGAAGAGAGTGGAAAATATGTGTCTTTTTGAGAGACCTGAGATTGTGACACTTGAGCAGGGTGTATCAGCACAGAATAATTGCAAAAAGTACATGACACATGAATAATGGCATCTCCTTTTACAGAAACCTCTCTCTTTTCTCCATCAAACATCACCCTTGTAAAGACACTTCCAATAGCTGAGCCCTTTCCACACTGCAGTCACATTGCTCTTCTGTCTTTGCTTCAAAAAGGAAATCTTCCTGCCTCAGGACTTTTGCACATGTTCATCCTCCTGCCAGTGATGTTCTTTCCCAGGGTTTGGCACAACTCCTGCTTTACAATACAGGGCTCAGCTGAAAGATCTCCTCAAAGGGGCTTCTGCCTGCTTATATTCTCTTAATTTGATGTGTTCTTCCCTGCATTCACCCCAGCCACTCTCCTCCTATTTGGTTTTCTTCACCGTGCTCACCATTCTCTGGAATTTAGTTGACTATGTATTTATTTCCTAGTTCATTGTTAGTGCGCTCAACTAGGATACAAGCTCAGGAGAGAAGAGTCTTGTTTTGTTCATGGCTGTATCCCTCATATCTAGCACATGTGTGTGTGTGTGTGTGTGTGTGTGTGTGTGTTAGTCACTCAGTCGTGCCCAACTCTGCAACCCCATGAACTGCAGCCCACCAGGATCCTCTGTCTATGAAATTCTCCAGGCAAGAATACTGGAGTGGGTTGCCATTTCCTTCTCCAGAGGATCTTCCTGACCTAGGGATTGAATCCAGGTCTCCTGCAGCAGACAGATGCTTTACCATCTGAGCTACTAGGAAAGCCCCATCTAGCACATAATAGACCCTTAAATTGAAATTTTATGAATGAATGACATAATGGCTCTAGAGGCCAAGCATCGCCAATAAGGAGTGGAATATGTTCTGATGTCTTACCAGACTGGTACAAACATGGCTTCTTCACTTTGAAGCTATTTCAATGGCGGCTTGGTACCCACTCTGCTGCAGCAGCCAGTCTAGAATGCAAAACAGATAGCTCAGAACAGTGGGAGTGAAGGCAGATCAGACAGACCAAAAGGAATTCCCTCTGCTTTAACTGGGGGTGGCAGGGTAGGGGAGTGAGCCAAAGGCTTGAAGACAGGAAGCTGGGCTGTCACTATCAGTCACTAGCTGTCTCTGACCACTTCACTGACAGTTCTGAGCCTTCTTTTCCTTATCTATATATTGGGAACAACTATCCTTCCCAAGCGAATCACTGAAGAGTAAGACAGTAGAGGAAGTTGGCATTATAGCAGCCAGAGTCTCCATTTGCCTGGCCATCTCCCCATTGTGGTGGCCCAGAATCATCAGGGTGAGATTGAGCTCCTCCACTCACATTTACTTTGAGAAGCTGGGGACTAAGCTTTGGGAACTTTAAAGCAGTGGTCCCCAACTTTCTTGGCATTAGGGACTGGTTTCATGGAAGACAATTTTTCCATAGATGGGGATTGAGAGAAGATGGTTCAGGTAGTAATGGGAGTAATAGGGAGCTATGGGGAGTGGCAGATGAAGCTGCTTTGTGGGCCAGTTCCTAACAGGCTATGGACTGATAGAGGTTGGGGACCTCTGCCTTAAAGCTCAACCAGATTTAACTGCCTTGAGCTTCCTATTGCATAATCTGGGTGTACCCTGTCAATGGAGGGATGTGAACAGCCACCAGAAAATTGCTTAGTGGGAGAGAAACTGCAGCATCTAGCACTTGGTAGAACTAGTGAATAGTCAGTGAAGGTAGGAAGAGTCTTTTAAGTCCATTGGTTTTCAGAGTCCCACTGGGGCCTCAGCTGCTGAGATTCAATCTTGGATCTGTTGCTTTGGGTTCTTGCAGATGTGGGAACTTCAGTGGCTTAGAGATAGTGACTGTTGGAAGGAGGCAGGTTTTGACTGGGCTGAAACTATTTTCTGCTTATAAAGCAACATCTAAAATTTAGGAGGAATTGGACAGCTTTTGTCTCCCACAGAAACCTCCATTCATACTTCAGCTTCTCTAGGCTTTTGGGACCAGAATAGAATTGAAATCAGCCTGACTTAGCTAGTGGTGGAGGGTTAACGGCTAGGGCAAGCAGGGTGATTACCCCTGGGCTTGGTGTGCACAGGACTCTCTCAATTAATGGCAGTTGAGGTCATTAGAATTGTTATTATTAGGGGCCATTCTGGTTTCAATCTGAGAGAAGCATAAGGTGAGGTCAAGGCAGAGGGGATGAAGTGTGAAGGAGGGTTGGAGCTTTCTCCTGGAGTATTCCATCCCTTTCCATCGCCATCACTTACTCATCAGCTCATTAGCCACCTGTGGGTTCAGGTTATAGAGCCATGAATTGATGAAGGGGCATACCTGAAAGATAAGGAAATATGCAAGAATCAGGAGGAAGGTGCTACCCACTGGAGCCTGAATGGGAGTAATCAAGGCAAGTTCTTCTAAGCCAACCCATCCGAGGGAAAAATCAGGTAAAGGGCTTTGGGGGACAGACTGCCCTGGCATCATATGTCAGCTGAGCCATTTGACAGCTCTATGACTTGGGTAAGTCATTCTTCTCTGGGACTTTTTTTTTTTTTAATTTGGAAAGTGGAAATAATATTGTTACCTAAAGTATGAGATAGTTTGAAGGATGGGATAAGAAAATTCATGTAAGATACTTAGCACAGTTTCTGTGACCTTAATGAATGTTAGCTCTCAAATTTATAATTACCTTCTACTGATTTTACTGATAAGGAAATTGAGTCTTGGAGAGGCTTATCAATTCGCCTCCAATCACACAGAAGCTGGTTCTGATATGAAGAATTAAATGTTTGTAAAGCACTTTCTCCATGCCTGGATGCAGAATGGAAGCTTTTTTCTCCCATTTCCTCTTTCTCTAACTTTCCTTCCTGGGAAATTTCCTTCCAGTTTAAGAATAGCTAATCCTGGACATCCCTGGTGGTCTAGCAGTTAAGACTGCACTTCCGATATGTGCGTGGGTGCTAAGTCGCTTCAGTCGTGTCCGACTCTTTGCGACCCTAGGGACCGAAGCCTGCCAGTCTCTTCTGTCCATGGGATTCTCCAGGCAAGAATACTGGAGTGGGTCACTGTGCTCTTCTCCAGGGGATCTTCCCAACCCAGGGATCTGACCTGTGTCTTTTATGTCTCCTACATTGGCAGGCAGGTTCTTTACCATTATCATCACCTGGGAAACACTTCCAATACAGGCAAAGTTTAATTTCTGGTTGGAGAACTAAGATCCTATATGCTGTACTGAAGCAATTGGATTTTGTAGACTTACTTTTTCTCCCAAATTATTGATGATCAGGTTTTTTATAGTTATCTCCACATATTCCCAAACAAAATTTGGTATCCGACTGGTTCTAAATGAAGAATGAAAAAAGTGGGTAGAATGGATTAATTTCTCCCAAACTCTCCTTTTTTCATTTCACTTCTTTGCTCAATGGACCCCAAATTGCTTAAAGTCTAATGCTTGTTTCCATAGCACTTTATGGGTCTTCCCTAGTAGCTCAGACGAGAAAGCATCAGCCTGCAAGGCAGGAGACCCGGGTTTGATCCCTGGGTCAGGAAGATCCCCCGGAGAAGGAAATGGCAACCCATTCCAGTATCCTTGCCTGGAAAATTCCATGGACAGAGGAGCCTGGTGGGCTATAGTCCATGAAGTCGAAAAGAGTTGGACATAACTGAATGGCTAACACACACATACAGAGCGCTTCATGACCCAGCCTTGCCCTTCTGCCTTGACCTACTTCTTAGGGATCCTCAAAATGAATCTTCCCATTCAAATCACCCTGACCTCATCACTGCTGCCCTTCATCCCCCTCTCTGTGACTATTTTATTTTTCTCTCCTGAGATGCCTTCTTCAACTCCTGTCACCCTTTTAGGTCCAGCTGTTTCCTCCAGAAAGCCCTTCTGAAGTTTTCCAGCCAACTCTGAGTTTGCTCTGGCAAACTCCTATTTCGCTGATTATCTAACACCCTAGTAGAACGTGTTCCCTTGGCTAGATGGTTGTGCATTCACCAAAGGAATATTTTAACAGTCTTCAGCTGGGAGAGATGAGAAAGAAACAGGAAATAACAGTGACAAGGTATCTGTGTATTTCTTACTCAGTCTTTAATCCTTACAGGTGAGGGAAAATCTAATTCTCAGGCATCAGGTTTGTGCCTGTATTCTATAAATTATATATAAATATATATATATGTAAATATATATAATCATGGGGAGATGGCATGCTTGTGTGCTAAATCGAGTCTGACTCTTTTCAACCCCATGGACTGCAGCCCACCAGGCTGCTCTGTCCATGGGATTTTCCAGGCAAGAAAACTGGAGTGGGTTGCTATTTCCTTTTCTAGGGGAACTTCCTGATCCAGGGATCGAACCCAAGTCTCCTGTGTTTCCTGCATTGTCAGGCAGATTCTTTACCACTGAACCACCTGGAAAGCCCATATATAATTACATGTAAATATAAATTCCATGTGTCTTTATTCTATAAAAACCTTGCATATAAATCAATTGATCTACCCCTGCCAGCCTGACATCTTAGATTTCCCACAGAGAAGGGACTTGTTTTCTTCAACACATCAAAAGACATGGGAGCCATCTTCAGAGAAAAGCGGAGACATTACTTTGCCAACAAAGATCCGTCTAGTCAAAGCTATGGTTTTTCCAGTAGTCATGTATGCTTGTGAGAGTTTGACTATAAAGAAAGCTGAGCACTGAAGAATTGATGCTTTGGAACTGTGGTGTTGGAGAAGATTCTTGAGAGTCCTTTGGACTGTAAGGAGATCCAACCAGTCCATCTTAAAGGAAATCAGTCCTGAATATTCATTGGAATGACTGATGTTGAAGCTGAAACTCCAATACTTTGGCCACCTGATGCAAAGAACTAACTCATTTGAAAAGACCCTGATGCTGGGAAAGATTGATGGTGGGAGGAAAAGGGGATGACAGAGGATGAGATGGTTGGATGGCATCACCAACTCAATGGACATGAGTTTGAGTCAACTCCAGGATGATGGTCAGGTGATGGACAGGGAGGCCTGGTGTGCTGTGGTCCATGGGATTGCAAAGAGTTGGATACAACTGAACGACTGAACTGAACTGAAGTGAAGGGGAGGTGACTGAGAGCCAGGGAGGCTGTGTTCAGCTTGGTTCTCACTTATGTTTGAACATGACTGAAGAACATTACCAGATCTGTATGGGCTCAGAAAGGATTCCACACTCAGTTCTCTCTGGAAACAGTGAGAAAACTGGGAGATGAATCAAAATAAAGAACATGGGAGTGAAAAAAGACAGGGAATAAAATAGATTGGGGGTGATCACTAGATTCAGTTAATTGTGGATGTCAGCCTAAGTTTTAAAAAATTTTACTAAAGAAGATTGTAAAAAAGAGATTATAAATGTATAGGAAAACACTAAAACTCTGGTTAATAAAAGAGCAAACCTCTGAAGATGGTTACTAAGAAGAGGAAATGTCACAGACTAATAAGAGATTGATGAAATCCTGGCCCTACTGGTAGCCTGCCCACCTCCTCCTCCAAATAAAAAGAAAAGGAAAGAAAAGAAAAGAAGAGAATTTCATCTATGGTATTTTCTAGCTACTGAAGAGAAAAGTTGTGAAAATGGAATAATTGGTGTTGTTTGAATATGAAGTGAAACTGACCAACACTGGCTAGAAACAAATCACTTAATTTAGTTTTAATGGTGAAGTATTTGGTAAGTTATTTGGAATGTCTTTGAACTATTATATGCCTTCAGATTTAAAGTCATAAGAATGTTTATACTTTTTCAATATTTTTAGCTATCTACAGTAAGGAAATGATCCCATTTATAATTCTACTCTTGGAAAATATTTTCCAAAAGTCTCAGGATTATTTATGATAGTAAAAAATTCATAAATAACCTAAATGCCAACCAATGATCAAGTGATTCTGTTTTCTTTGTCCTTAGTACTATTCAGGGAACCATTTTCATATAAATGAAATTATGAATTTTACAAACTACATAATTCTAAATTACTGTGAAGCTCTATTTATAAAATGTAGTCCATGAGGTCACAAAGAGTCGGACACGACTGAGTGACTGAACTGAACTGATTTACACAAAAGGCTGATTTTGGAGGGTACAGTTGCTGGTGACATCTTTCAGTTGAAGCCTCACTGTGGGCTTCATCACACCTGGTGGAAAAAGATGGAAAACTCACAGACTTCCAGATTGGATCCGAACACTCTCAGGAATGAGCCTGCAATGCCCGAAGGTGAGCCGGTATATGCCATTTACATCCTTCTCCAAACGCAGCTGGACTTTCATATTTGTCCTCACTTGAAATATGAGGGGATTAAGAACTGGAAGCCTGTGGGAGGGAAGAGTTAAGGATGGTGGGAGAGAATTTCAGAGCTTTCTACATTCCCATTTATTTCTAGAATGAGGGTCTCCATATTTGCACAAGATCCTAAAAATCACCCTATTACAACCCTTTCCTCATTTTTCAAAAGATGTGACTCAAGACTGGAGAGCAGGAGTGGCTTTCTTGAAGTCATGTATCCAGCCAGCAGCATCCAGAACACACGACTGATACTACCTCTGGCTCAGGGGACAGTTAGAAAGGAAAAAGTTAATTCTGAGTATGGTATCCTATCAAACCAAGAAACCATGACCTTGGAAAGTACTTTTTTAGAGGTCTTAAAATCTACTGCCTCGAGGGTCAGGCTTGAAATGGAAATGAATGAAATAGACCAGGGCTTGGCTTTGTAGGGAGATGAGTGAAGGCTGTGATGAACTGAAGAACGCCCATCCTCTAAAAATATACCATGCAGACTAAAAAAACATATCCCTAGGCATCTGTATGTGTTACTGCCAAGGAGTATAGGGGTCTAGAGCAGATTCCTGAGTTCTCACCTTAAATCCTATTCAGTCAGAACTGAGTTGGCTCATGAAGTCCAAATCAATGAGTGGGGGCCTTTGAACGAAGCAGGGAAAAAGAAACTCACTCAACCTTCCTCCTTTCCTTAGAGGGGCCCCAGGATGGAAGCATTCGAGTATTCTGCAGGCTCCTGATTCTACACATAGGGTGACCCAGGCCTGGGGGGAGGGGCTGTTTTATCTCAACCACACAATGAGTCTTTCTGAGGCTGTGCTGGACGCCCTCCTCCCTCCCCTGGCTGCACACTGCGCAAAAGTGAACAGAGCTGCACCTGAGATTTGCAGCTGTTACTTACTTTGTATGTACAGAAAATGCCAGTGCTACCAGTAATCCGGCTTCCTTGTTGTTGACAGAGTCCTGGAGGAAGACCTGAATGAGGCGCGGGTCTTCTAGTTCTACCCTGGGTGAAGAAATAGCACAACAGGGGAAGGTTGTGGGCTTCAGCTGTGGGTGGACCTCACTTTGTGTGAAGGCAGGTTCCCTGCAGAGCAGAAGCTGAAGGCATGCAAATATGGTTGCTCACTCTTTAATCATGGAATTGCATAGCTACTGCATGTTATGAGCACTGGAAATATAGCCCTGAGCAGAAAGAAACTCTTGTCTTAATGCATCTCAGGATGATCCGGTCCAGTCCTTTGGTCAGCACTAAGCAGTTTGGAGGGCTTCCCAGACGGCACTAGTGGTAAAGAACCCACCTGCCAATGCAGGAGATGTAAAGAGACGTGGGCTCGATCCCTGGGTTGGGAAGATCCTCTGGAGGAGGGCATGGCAACCCACTCCAGTATTCTTGCCTAGAGAATCCCATGGACAGAGGAGCCTGGCAGGCTACAGTATGTGTGTGTGTGTGCTAAGTCACAAAGAGCCAGACATGACTGAGTGACTTAGCATGCACACACAAGCGAAAGCAGGCTGGGATAAAAGGGTGGATAAATAGTAAGGAAAAGACTGAAAGCCATATGTAGCACATACCTAGAGAGGGTGTGTATGTGTAAAGCAATAAACCCAGTAAATAAACCCAGGTGACAGGTACTGTGAAAAGGCCCTGTAGGATCAGGCAAAAAAGGATGACATTGGGAAGAATGGAGTTTTAGATAGGGTAGTCAGGGAAACCATTTCATTGGCGGTGACATTTGGCCAGAATCACGAATAAAGTAAGGGTACAGGTCATGAGGAGGGGGGCTTCCCTGGTGGCTCAGCAGTAAAAAATTCACCTGCCAATGCAGGAGACTTGGGTTTGATCCCTGGGTCTGAAAGATCCTCTGAAGAAGGAAATGGCTACCCACTCCAGTATTCTTGCCTCAGTTCAGTTCAGTCGCTCAGTCATGTCCGACTGTTTGCGACCCCATGAATCACAGCACGCCAGGCCTCCCTGTCCATCACTAACTCCTGGAGTTCACCCAGACTCACATCCATTGAGTCAGTGATGCCATCTAGCCATCTCATCCTCTGTCGTCCCTTTCTCCTCCTGCCCCCAATCCCTCCCAGCATCAAAGTCTTTTCCAATGAGTCAACTCTTCGCATGAGGTGGCCAAAGTACTGGAGTTTCAGCTTTAGCATCATTCCTTCCAAAGAAATCCCAGGGCTGATCTCCTTCAGAATGGACTGGTTGGATCTCCTTGCAGTCCAAGGGACTCTCAAGAGTCTTCTCCAACACTACAGTTCAAAAGCATCAATTCTTCGATGCTCAGCCTTCTTCACAGTCCAACTCTCACATCCATACATGAACCCAGGAAAAACCATAGCCTTGACTAGATGGACCTTTGTTGGCAAAGTAATGTCTCTGCTTTTGAATATGCTATCTAGGTTGGTCATAACTTTCCTTCCAAGGAGTAAGCGTCTTTTAATTTCATGGCTTCAATCACCATCTGCAGTGATTTTGGAGCCCCCCAAAATAAAGTCTGACACTGTTTCCACTGTTTCCCCATCTGTTTCCCATGAAGTGATAGGACCAGATGCCATGAAATAAACAAGTCACAAGGATAACCAGGGGAAGAAACAGCTAGGCTGCAGACAGAGTAAGTGCAAAAGCCCTGAGGCTGAAATTTGGCCAGCATGTTTGAGGAACAGCAACAGACTCAGTGTGGCTGGTGGGCAGTGGGTGAGGGGAGAATTATAGGAGAAGCAAGAGAGTCAGGGCCAGGCATAACAGAGGCTTGTGGGCCAGTGATAAGAACTTTGGGTTTGGTTTTGAGAGCAAAGAGAAGATGTTGGAGGGTCTCACTAAGGGAGTTATAGAGTCTGTCTTACTCCTTAGATTTTTCTGGCTACTGGTGGAACAGGATGGAGGGAAGGGGCTTAAAGTGAAAGAAGAGGGTCTCTGAGATCAGAGGAGGTTGGCAAAATGGGCAGATGCCTGGATGTGTTTTGAAGGTAGGGCTGCCCAGATTTGCTGAGAGGATGTGGCTCTGAGGGAAAGAGAGGAGGCTAGGACCACATTAGGAGCTTTGGCCAGAGCAAACTTCCTGAGTGGAGCTGTCATTAACTAAGATGAGCTAGGTCGGGGAAGGACCAGGTAGGGTGGGATGAGGGTGGGTGGGAATCAGCAGTTATGTTGGATGTGTTAGGAACAGGAGCTGGGTCTTTTTCACTCTGGTGGTCAGATAACATTGATTATTGTAGAAAAAGTGAAAGAGAAAGTGTTAGTTGCTCAGTCGTGTCTGACTCTTTGTGACCCTTATGGGCTGTAGCCTACCAGTTTCCTTTGTCCATGGGATTTTCCAGGCAGGAATACTGGAATGGGTTGCCATTCCTTTTCTCCAGGGTATCTTCCCGACCCAGGGATTGAACGGAGGTCTCCTGCATTGCAGGCAGATTCTTTACTATCTGAGCAACAAGGGAAACCCATTATTGTAGAGGTTGCTATTGTTGCTGCCAATTGGGTTCTTACTAAGGATGGGGAACTGTGCAAGCATTTTACGTGTATTATTTCATGTAATATTCACAGCAGTTCTCCAGGGATAAGTGCTATCATTCCCTATTTAACAGGAAACAAGAGTTGAGAAGGGAAGGGAAGAGGAAGAGAGAAGGGAAGAGAACTGTTGCCCTCCTGGCAGATAGAGAGATTGAACCCTGTCTGCAGCACCTCCTCAACTCCTGTAGCCCCCTCGACAACCCCCACTGTGGGAATTTCTTCCAACTATAGTACATCCCCTCTGTACGAATCTTTAAGTTGTGAACTTTCAAAGATGCAACATGCGTTTGCGTGTCCAATCACATAAGGTGTGAGTGAAACTGCAGCTTGCTCTCTGTCTCCCATTGCTGACCATCCTTCAGCTCTACCATCTCTCACCTCCTGCAGTCAGCAGCTCTTCTTGTCCTGTTCACTCAGTGCCAACCCCGGTGTGCCAGCTGTTGTGCTGTATGACTGTACTTTTCAACGTACTGTGCTATAAGACTTAAAATGTTTTCTTTTTTTTTTTTTTGTATTTTTAATGCATTATTTGTGTGAAAATATTATAAACCTATTATAGTACAGTACTATATAGCCATTGGTGTTAGTTACCAAGGCTAAATTTGTTGGACTTACAGACACATTGGACTTATGAACATGCTCTCTGAAAGGAACTTCTTTTTTGTAGGGGACTTACTGTAGTGGATCTAAGGTCATAGGTGCTGGAAGGGCTGCTGACTGAAGGGAAGGTCTATGTGAAGTCAGGGCACGTGCGGTGAGCTCTAATAAACTGACAAACCCGGAGAGCCTGGACCTGGGGGCGGTAACTGGAGCACACTCACACAACATTGCTGTCACTGTTGATGTCCAGCAGGCCAGCTGGTTGGCTGAAGACATTCTGCAATGACTCTTGAAGGTCAATATTCTGCAGGCTCGGGAGAAAGCCCACGCTGAGGAGTTCTTTAGTCAAGACTGAAAAACATGCCCCCCACCCCCACCCCCAACCCAATTAGACATTTAGAGGTCAAAGTGTCTCAGATGCAACCTTGACCTCTGCGTAAGTCCCATACGAGGTGCTTCCTCTTCGTTCACCTAGTCTTTCTGGTCTGCTCAGTGCTGGGCCAAGTTCCAGACACCATCACTCAGTAAACATTTACAGGAGCCACAGCTCTGTCAGGGATGGGGCTGCCACAGTGAGAACAGGCAGAACTCTCTGCCCTGGTGGAGCTGGCGTTTCAGTGAGAGTGAGGGGAGAGATGGCAGAGTCATGAATGAAGAGACTTGCAGGAGGTGGGGGCAAATAAATGCTATAAAGGTGTTGATTTCAAAATATTTAGCAACCAGTTTGGCATGGCACTGGCTGGTCAGAAAGAACATCAGCTGTAGCTGAGGCCTGGTCCTGGGGCTCCTGTGCTTAACTTTTCAGATTTTTGGTTGGTGAGGAGCCTGGAGTTCTGGGTTGGGGGTGAAGCTGGGATGGTTCGGGTGATGAGAGAGAGCTGCTAGGAGTCTCTGAATAGGGATTATTTCCTAGGGAGAATAGACAATTTTTTCAATATACTGAATTCCCCTGAATGCTATTTCTGTCTATGAGGGAAAATAAAAGGCAGAGTGAGGAATTGAGAGTCCTGGGTAAGGGTGTTAATATATGCAGCGAGATGGAGGAAGGTCTTCATGCAAATTCAAAATTTTAGCAGAGACCTGAAGAAAGGGAGGGAACAGTGCCAATAGTTAGGGGAGGAGTGTTCCAGCCAGAAGGAATAGCATGTGCAAAGGTCCTGGGGTGTGCTTAATGTGCTGAGGAGGCTACTGTGGCAGAAGGGCGGGCGTGAGCATGCGGTGGCAGGGGAGGTGGGCAGAGGTTTTAATAGATGAAGCACGGAGACAGGAAAGGCAGGAACCTTGGGGGAAGGGGGTTAAATAGAATAATGCAGTGATGATCAGAGCTGTTAATGATTATTGGAGTTAACTGTGTCCCAGGCACTAAGCTAATCAGAACTTAACTGACATTAGTTAATGACCTGGATCTCTAGAAGAGGCCTGTGGGCCTGGCACAACCAGGCATGACCCAAGGCTGGACAGTCTCACCATCGTTGATCTGGGAAGAAACTTCAGACAGGACTTCTTGCGCAGATGATAAAGCAAGCAGTCCACAGAGGAGAATGAAGAGGCTGGAGACCTTCAGCATCTTGGAATGGGCACCTGTGAGTAAGCAGGGCAGACAGGGTTCTCTGAGAGAATCTCCCCAGAGCTTGGATCCAGGATGGCCACAGAACTCACTGGACCCATTTTACAGATGGGGTCACTGAGGCTCAGAGGGGACACACGCTTTTCCCCATAGTACTGAGCAAGAAATGGAAGGTCCAGCCCAAGGCTTCACAACCCATATTTTATGCCCAAGAGATCTAGGCATACAACTCTTCCTTCAGGGACACAGCCTCCCCCAGTGGAGCTCTGACTGCCCCTGTGAGAGGCTGTATAAAGTTGTAGCTACGAGACTGTAGCAACAAAATCAGAAATGAGGCTTTTCCTCTCCTGATAACAAAAAAAATAAAGAGAACAGCGAACTGGTCTAGAGAAACAGCATAAACAGGCCTGAAAAAGTTGATCTATCCGAGTTTTAACTGTTACTAATCTGTAGTGTCTGTAACTAGATGGGCTCCTCAAAAGCTAACCTCTAACACTCCCTGACTTGGTGTGAATTACATTTTGCAGGGATTAACACTCCCTACACTCCTTTGTGGGCTTCCCTGGTGGCTCAGATGGTAAAGAATCAGCCTGCAATGCAGGAGACAGGGGTTCAATCCCTGGGTCGGGAAGATTCCCTGGAGAAGGGAATGGCTACCCACTCCAGTATTCTTGCTTGGGAAATGCCATGGACAGAGGAGCCTGGTGGGCTACAGTCCATGGGGTCACAAAGAGTTGGAAACAACTTAGCAATGAAACAACAACAGCAACAACTATATGTGTGTGTTTTTATTTTATATATATATATATGTATATAAAACTCAATCACTTTACTGTACACCTGAAACATTACAAATAAACTATACTTCAATTTTGTGAAAAATATTCTGTAAAGAAAGAGAGAAAAACAGTCAAGTGCTCTCCGCTCTCCAAGTTCCCATTTCTTGCTCATTAATGTCAATATCTTCTCTTAGGACTGAGCGGTTATAAGGACTTAGTGCATTCCTCCAGCATTCAGGGTCCCCCCCCACTTCAGACTTTGTTAATCTGTGAATCTTCCAAAGGCAGGGCTAATGAGGAAGTTTAATACTGTGAATGAAAAATGTTGCCTGCCATATCATTAAACAGGATGTTGCAGCAATCAAGCCAGTACGGCCACCACCAAAGTTAAGCCTTGAGGGAACTCAGGATGGAGACATGCAGGCTGCCCCACAGCCAAGCCCACAGCATCCCAAGTGGCACCCCCTCTCCCTGAGGGGACTCAGCATAAGAAAGAACAGAATCCTGGCCGTGGATACCTAAGGTGCATACCAAAGGAATCATATCAACGAGCCCAGACCCTTGCATCTTCCTATATATAGAAAAGCACTAACTTTTTTAGCTTGAGATATCTGTTTTTTTTAGTTGGCAGTAATCTTTTTTTTTGTTTTTTTAACCTTTCAATTATTTCAGATTGGGCAGTAATCTTTTGATGTTTCAACTACCTGACTTTTGTTGCAAAGCTCTTGTAGATTCTGGCTCTTCCCTTACCTCTTCAGGGTAGTCCCTCAAACCTATCTGAGAGACTGCCCCCTGTGCTTGAAGTCCGCAGGAAGTCAGCCAGATAAAACAGAATTCCCAACTTTTAGGTTGTGCATTCTCTTCACTTGAAAGTTTGGTGACCAATTACGAATGGACCAAGACCAGACTTCTCTCCTTCACCTGAACTATATGAGGAACTGGAGCTTGGTGCCAGCAGAGCCTTCTTGCTCTTATTTCCCTTCCTTGAAGAGTCCAGATGAGTTTGAGTGAAACTTTCTCCTGGTTCTTGGATCACCCATTTGTTGGTTGATGATCCTGATTTTTAATTGGTGATATCTGACAGGTACCTGGTTCCCTAGTGGAAAGATTGGGAGGGACCACCCCTAGTTAAAAGATGCTGGGGGTACCCAGTCAAAAGACTCTATGGAAAGGATAAACTCCCAGAGTTGAAAGGTATTAGGCAAGTCTGGTTGAAAATACTGGGATTTGTTCAGCTAAAAAGATACTGAGTTGGCAGAGCTGAGAGGTTAGGGAGGAGACTGACCTGTTGTCTTTCTTCAGATTGGCTACCTTAACAAGAATTTGTAGAGCTAGAAGTGAAGATATTACACAAGAGCTTTCAGCTCTGAAGAAAGTACTCTCCTCCTGGCCAGCAAGGGCTTTCTTGGGTGACTGAGAAACTTGCAAGAGTGCTAAAGGCAAGTGCAGCTGTGCCTATAGGGAAACCCACTCATTTTAATTAACAACTTGCTCTGCTGGAGATTCGGGCTTCCCTAGTGGCTCAGCTGTTAAAGAATCTGCCTGCAGTGCAGGAGACCTGGGTTTGATCCTTGGGTTGGAAAGATCCCCTGGAGAAGGGATTGGCTACCCATTCCATTATTATGACCTGGAGAATTCCATGGACTATACAGTCTATGTGGAGAAGGCAATGGCACCCCACTCCAGTACTCTTGCCTGGAAAATCCCAAGGACGGAGGAGCCTGGTAGGCTGCAGTCCATGGGGTCGCTAAGAGTCGGACACCACTGAGCAACTTTCACTTTCACTTCTGCTGCAGAAACAGATAAGAACTGGCATCTCTGCTATCCAAGCATCTACCATGGTCTTATATTTAATACTACCCGAGGCAGACATAAATACTACCCTGAGACATGTAGAAGGAGCTAAAATGACTCTAGGGTAAAAACCCAGAGGAGTTAAGCTCACAAGAGGCATATTGGCCCACCACACAATTTCACTAGAAAATTTTATCCCTGACCAATCCAAGTTTAAAATGGGGGACAGATTCTTTCAAATAGAAAAATGAGTGGCATCAGAAAGCCAGCCTATAACTAACACCCTAGCCAGATTCAGGTACCATATGTCTCAATTTCATATTTGCAAGTACTCACTTAATTGAAAATTAAAGTAAATCTTGCCCTGCACATGAATAAGAGGGCTCTCATTGCACAGGCAGTTGTTAGAAAAGCTATCTTGATATAAACCCCTTTTCAAATCTCTGATCTCGAGAAAAAAAAAACAAAAGCCCTTCTGCAGGAACCTGCATTTCTCTTCCTGTGCCTTTGAAATGTAAATATTCTGATTTTCTTCAGCTAAAGTGTATGAGTTGAAAACTTGGTCTTTCCCATCCAAAAGGTACACTTATAGTGTGCATTTGGCAATCAATCATATACACTGGGATTATGAACAGTGATTTTTCTGACTGTACCAACTCTCAGGGGCTTTTGGCCATCTTAAATTTCATTGCATCGGCCTGTACAATGATGGTCTTTACTTCCTTAGACTATTTTGGGGAGTAAACTTTCTAGATCTTGTTTAGCCAGCCTCCTTCACACTTTCTTGTGGGGAAATCTATTCCATCTTTACACTATTAAAATATATCTCACTAATGGCCAGATGATGGATCCTTTAAACTAGAAAAACTCAAAATGATAAATGTCTAGACAGTTCTCATTACAAGCAGCTGTTTTATTGGTACCTATGAGGAAATTATCAAAGTAAGAGGCAGAAAAAAATATATAACTGTTAACTGAAGAACTTCCTCAGTTTAAAACGAACAAGAAAACCAGTTTAGGAAGACTTTTTTGTGTTTCCTCTTCCCCTCGGTGGGTCTTACAGATGCTAATAAAAATATTAGAATAATAATATTAATTGGTTGATTAATAGGAAAATAAGAAAAAAACTTAGGGAAAGCCTAGAGAGTTTTTCCCAACAAGGTAGAAATTTTAAGGGACTTATCTAAATGGATAAAGAAATCTTTGGATGGTTATTTTTAAATGGGTTAGATTTAAAGGACATTTATGAGATTAAAACAGAAGGTTTTTTAAAAAAATTTATTTGATACTATACTACCTAAGGTTGAATGGGCCAAAGGGATGCCCTACTGTCCCCCAACATTAAAGAGCCCCTATGGGCTTCCCTGATGGCTCAGATGGAAAGGAATCCACCTGCAATGCAGGAGACCTGGGTTTGATCCCTGGATTGGGAAGATCTGTTGGAGGAGGGAAAGGCTACCCACTCCACGGACAGAAGAGCTTGGAAGGCTAGAGTCTATGGTGTTGCAAAGA
Source organism: Bos taurus (assembly GCF_002263795.3). NCBI lineage: Eukaryota > Metazoa > Chordata > Mammalia > Artiodactyla > Bovidae > Bos > Bos taurus. The sequence continues at coordinate 62,671,950 of NC_037340.1, read as the reverse complement.
GTTGGACACGACTGAGTGACTAAGCATAGTGACTAACATATTTAAAGGGCTAGAAAAATTTACACTGAGATATCTGACCAACGACTACTTGGGGCAACAATTAGGCCAATTAATCAAATTAAAAGATTGACATAAGTTGAGTCCCTTGGCTCAACCCCTCTTGGAGGACACCAGAGCCTTCTATACAAAATAGATAAAATGATTAAGAAATAAAAGAAAGGAAAGCTCCTAGAACTTGTAAAACCAAGACTTGTTGATTGGATCCTAATGAAAACTAAAGTTGAAGTTATAAAGGTTGATAGAATTGAGATAAATGTTGTAAAAAGTGGTGTATTTAACTGAGCTTTATATAAAATGGTTACATCTCTCTTGCTTAATTATTTTGTGGAAGACATGTTTCACTGGGAAATATTTCCCCTGCATAAGACAGGGCACACAGGAAATATTAATTAAACATACTAAAGGACTTCCCTGGTGGCTCAGATGGTAAAGTGTCTGCCTACAGTGCGGGAGACCTGGGTCAGGAAGATCCTCTGGAGAAGGAAATGGCAACCTACTCCAGTACTCTTGCCTGGAAAATCCCATGGACAGAGGAGCATAGTAGGCTATAGTCCATGGGGTTGAAAAGAGTTCGACACGACTGAGCGACTTCACTTTAAAGGAAACCAATAGGGTTACCTGAGGCATACAATATAAAGTAAAAACTGGCAACTAATATTCAGGGGCTAATAAAATAAAATTAGTGATTTTGCTCTGGGTTTAACTTGTACACTCAGAAAGAGAGCCTTGTTGAATTACCTTATGCAAGCTTTTGAAAGTGAAAGTGAAGTCGCTCAGTCGTGTCTGACTCTTTGCGACCCTGTGAACTGTAGCCCACCAGGCTCCTCCATCTATGGGATTCTCCAGGCAAGAATACTGGAGTGGGTTGTCATTTCCTCCTCCAGGGGATCTTCCCGACCCAGGGATCGAACCCAGGTCTCCCGCATCGTGGGCAGATGCTTTAACCTCTGAGCCACCAGGGAAGCTTTTGAAGGCATGATAATTAAAACCTAAAGTTGAAGAACATAAAACTCTCAAATTTCAGTTTAGTTGGTAATCTCATTGAAAAGTGATTAAAGAAAATATAGTTGAGCAAATCAATTTTTAATATTATTTAGGTGACAAACCAGTTCTTTGGGGAATTAAAAGCAATTGTCTTTATTTTTCTAATCTCTATAAATCAGAAATATAAATACAGTCCACAAGGACCTTAGACTGAGCCTAATTAGCCCAATCAAATAGAACCTAAAACCAAAGGGACAAAAAAGAGGAAAAATGGCCTTTTTAAACTCAAGTTACAGAAAATCTAATTCATAGCCTCCTTCAGACTTTATCAAGGATAAATACAAATCTTGAGTCTTTCCCACAAGTAGTAAAGTCTTAGTTATCTAAGCAAGCACATTTAATTCATTCCAACTGTTACTTGTAAACTTATAAGTTTTCATTATAATGCCTGATTTGTAAGTTTTTAAAGTGAAGCTATGAGATCTATAGTTTTGTCTGTTTGTTACTGAGTACAAGCTTGCTTGGAGAAGGCAATGGCACCCCATTCCAGTACTCTTGCCTGGAAAATCCCATGGATGAAGGAGCCTGGTAGGTTGCAGTCCATGGGGTCACTAAAAGTCGGATACGACTGAGCGACTTCACTTTCGCTTTTCACTTTCATGCATTGGAGAAGGAAATGGCAACCCACTCCAGTGTTCTTGCTGGAGAATCCCAGGGACGGGGGAGCCTGGTGGGCTGCCATCTCTGGGGTTGCACAGAGTCGGACACGACTGAAGCGACTTAGCAGCAGCAGCAGCAGCAGCACAAGCTTGCTTTGCTTGCTGCAGGACAGGCCAATAAATTGGGAGACGAGATACTGAGACAAGGAATAGTGACTTTATTTGGAAAGCCAGCAGACCGAGAAGATGACAAACTAGTGTCCCCCCAAACCATCTTATCAGGGTCTGGGTGCCAGACCAGAGACAGGGAGGAGATGAGGAAGTAAAGTGAAAAGGCCATTAGTCTTGCAAAAATATCTCTTGGCTTGGCCAGCATCGGGGAGAGGATGTATTAATTTCTTCTTTTCTGTAGCCATTCACAGGTGGGCAGGGTCAGAACGTCTCCCTGTGATCTGGCACTTAAGTCAGAGCCGCAGATTCCCTGAGGCCATGAAGTATGCTTACAGCTATAGGCAGCATCCTTTTAGTGATTATAATAACAGAAGCAATGAAAAGCAAAGGTTAAAGTAAAAGAAACAGATCCAGCATGGAGTCAGGGCTTCGAAAAAATTCTTTCAAGGTGGTTGATCCAGCTTTTATTTTCCTGTCCTGTTTTTTTCCTGATTGAATATCAGACATGATGGCTGGAGCTCAGCAGCTGTTTCATTATCATAAAGATGAAAGCCCCAACCTACGGGGAAGCAGAAGGAAGAGCTGGAAGGATCCCCCATGTCAGTGTAACGATCTACCTCTGGACTTCTCATTATTTAAGTCACTATTTTCTTGTGATCCGTACTAGAACCAATCACAATGGCAACTGGTAGCATTTATCAGAGGCTTTAGTCTGGTTTGACATCTCATGAAAAGGCAGGTTGGGGAGTGTCATTGCGTTGGGCTCACCTGGATGCCTCTGGTGTGCTGCAGAGATGCCCTGGGTCTCCGTTAGTTGGTTCCCAGTGGACTCTGCATTGGGGCAGACTTTATAGATGGTGAGTGATCCTATTGCTGGGGAAGACGTGGCACTGAATGACGGACTGCTGGAAAACTGATGAGAAGCCCTTGATCTTACCATGTCCATCCAATACCTCCAAAGTAAACTTTCCTGCATGGAAGGCCCCAGGAGATTAAGGGGATTAGTGAGTCACTTAAGCACTTTAATGGATGTGTCAATAATGTATTTGGAACTGTACATCATGAATGTCACCATATGCAGAGGTGTGGGGAACATGGAGAGCAACCAAGAGGGCTGGGAGACTGTGTTCATGATTCATTCACATTCCAGTCCTGCTTTGAGCCATTTTCCTCATCTGTATCATGAGTGAGGTGGATCCAGGGACTGTGAGGAAGGAAGTCTCTGAGTAGAAGCAAGGGAGAGGATACTCTTGCTTCCATCTGTTGCAGGGAGGAAGACAATTCTGACTCCATGTTGGAAACTGTTTCTTTGACTTGCTTTTCATTGCTTTTGTTATTATCAGTTCATTTCAGTTCAGTTGCTCAGTTGTGTCTGACTCCTTGCAACCCTGTGGACTGCAGCACACCAGGTTCCCCTGTCCATCACCAACTACGGGAGCTTACTCAAATTCATGTCCATTGAGTCCATGATGCTATCCAGCCATCTCATCCCCTGCTGTCCCCTTCTCCTCCCACCTTCAATCTTACCCAGCATCAGGGTCTTTTCCAATGAGTCAGTTCTTCGCATCAGGTGGCCAAATTGTTATTTGTTATTATAATCATTGTTATTATAAAATTAAAATCATTGTTATTACAAAATTGTTTTATAAAAATTGTTACTATAATCATACTTAATAACTTGACTCAGAGGACCCTACCCTTCTGCTTGACTGTAAACTAAAGTGTCTTTGGTCGGTTCATAGAGAGAGAATTTGTCCCTACCCACCTGTGAACAGAAGAGATTAACACATCTTTTCCAAAGGCTGGCCATTCCTTTGGAAATGTTTTTCAAGACTGAAGACCATTTCACTTCATTTCCCCACTGCCATTCCCTCTCCAGTCTGCCTGTTGACTCTAGTTCCTCATTGCTTTTCCTCTGACTCTACAAAAGAGCCTGGCATCCAGACCCTGACAAGATGGTTATTTTGAGGCACTAGCTTGCCATCTTCTTGGTCAGCTGCTTTCAGAGTCATTTTCCTTGCCTTAGCACCGCATCTCTCAGATTCATCAGCCTGTTGTTCAGTGAGCAGAGCGAGCTTGTACCCAGTAATTCATCCAAGGAATCTTGTGCTCTAGACCGGCCCTGCCCATTCCTTGCTGTTTGACACGGACAGCTCCCATGCCCTTCCTGGGCCTCAGTTTCCCCATCTGTAATAACAATAGCTGACACTGACAATTTTCACAAATGTTTGTGGAATCCTCCTTGAATCCTTACAATATAAAAACTTTTATTAGTCCTATTTTACAGATGAGGAAACTAAGATTCAAGAGAGGAAAAATTTTGCTCAAGATCACAGAGCTAGTTTATAGCAGAGTCAAGATTTGAATCCAGTTCTTCCTTTTGCACAGGCTTATCACCTTGACATCACATCACAAATTCCTCTTAGAGCAGAGCTGAAGCCTCCTTTTCGGGTAAGGGTAACAGCTCTCTGTTGCACTGAGAAGGAAGGCTTGTTTCTTAAGTCTCCGAGGACAGACACACTCCATCATTTGTTCCAAAATGCTGGCACCACCTCCATCAAGCCTTAGTCTTAAATTTGTATTAAAATATGTATTTTAGGTTGTTTAAAAAATCCACATTTTCAAAGAAATATTTTTAAAATATAGAAATATGGAAGACAATGTCTCTATTTAGAGCTAAGCCCTGCTAGTACTTTGGTTCATTTCCCTCTAGTCTTTGTCCTAGGAGACTAGATGTAGACAGAGATGAAGAGACACGAGCAGCCAACTATCCTCTCTGTGGCATGTCCTCTGGAAGGGAGAACTTAGGGATCTGCTTCCTCATCTCCCACACTAAGTCATGTAACAATTCTGGGCAAAGATAAGGATAAGACAGGCTCACGGAATCTCAGCCAAGGGGCCCTTGTCATGCTGATCTCCACCCACCATCCCCAAATGCAGCTGAAGTTCTCTGCTGCTTACCTGTTGTTTCCCTGGAATGTCCCTCCTGCTTCTAGGCCTTTGCTCAAGCTGTTCCTGTGGCCTGCCCGGAATACGGCAAATGATCCACAAAGAATGAATGATTCAACCCTTGCAATCTTGCTTTATTTATTTATTGAAGTGTTCTGTAGCTGGTTAACAATGTTGTGTAGGTTTCAGGCGCACAGCAGAGTGATTTAGTTATACACAAGTACGTGTATGAAAGGGAAAGTGTTAGTCACTCAGACATGTCCGACTCTTTGTGACCCCACAGACTGTAGCCTGACAGGGTCCTCTGTCCACAGACTTCTCCAAGTAAGAATACTGGAATGAGTAGCCATGCCCTCCTCCAGGGGATCTTCCTGACCTAGGGATTGAACCTGGGTGTCTCACATTGCAGGCAGTTTCTTTACCCTCTGAGCCAACAGGGAAACCCCACATACATATATACATATGCATTCTTTTTAAAATTATGTATGTATTTATTTATTTTTGGCTGCACTGGGTCTTCATTGCTGCGTGCTGTGTGCATTCTCTCATTGCAGAGCATAAGTCAGTCGTTGCGGCATGCGGGCTCTAGACAGCAGGCTCACTAGTTGAGGCACATGGACTTTGTTGCCCCACATCATGCGGAATCTTCCCAGACCAGGGATTGAACCTGTGTCTCCCGCACTGGCAGGCAGATTCTTAGCCACTGAACCACCAGGGAAGTCCTGTAAATTCTTTTTCAGATTCTTCCCCCTTATTCTTACAAAATATTGTGTATACTTCCCTGTGCTATACAGTAGATCTTTGTTGATTATCTATTTTATATGTACTGTGTATATGTCAATCCCAACCTCCTAACTAAAATCTTGGTTAATTTCACCCGAAGTAAGAAACTTTTTAGAGTTCCTTGCTAGAAATTAGTTTCTGTCTTATTCCAAGGCTGGACATTTGTCCCTTTGCTCAACCCTAGGTCTGAGTACATGAACTTCTTCCACTTATTTATCAGATCTTAGAGGCTGTCTCTAATTTTGCTCTCTTCCCAGACCTGTGCTTTGTACTGTGCACACCACATCTTATTTCATCCTCTCCAAACCCTGAGAGGTGTTGATGCTCTGTTACTCACATTATAGGAAGAGACTGTAACCTGAGAAGCTGAGCAATGTGCCTCTAGCCTCTGGAAGAGTCAAGATTCACAGCCAGGAGGCAGACCCCAGAGCACTTAACCATGATTCAGTTTCATCTAGTACATTTCCTACCTACTGATACATATTGAAGCCAGAATGCCATTCTGACTTTGTAGAACAGAGTTCCCAGTAAATATTTCATCACGAGCACCCACCAAAACATCACTGCATGATTCTTTGTTATAGAACGTGAATCAGGAAGCCCAGGTGAAGAGGCTGAAAGGGAGGCAGTGGTCAGGTTCTAGGGGAAATGCAACAGCAGACTTGAATCCTCTACCCTGTAAGTTTTAATTTTTAATAGACTTTATTTTTTAGAGCAATTTTAGGTTCTCAGCAAAACTGAGCAGAAAGTGCAGAGAGCTCTTATATATCTCCTTCCCTTCCATCCCCAGAGCCTCCCCTGTAATTGATATCCTCTACCAGAGTGGGACATTTGTCATAATGATGAACCTACATCGTTATCACTCAAAGTTTACATGAAAGTTTCGTCTTGGTGTTATACCCTCTGTAGGTTTTGGCAAATGTGTAAGAATGTTTCTCTGCCACTTGTGTACAATTTCATTGCACTAAAAACCCTCTGTGCTGTGTTGTGCTTAGTCACTCAGTCATGTCTGACTCTTTGTGACCCCATGGATTGTAGCCCACCAGGCTTCTCTGTCCATGGGGATTCTCTAGGCAAGAATACTGGAGTGGGTTGCCATGCCTTCCTCCAGGGGATCTTCCCAACCTAGGGAATGAACCCAGGTCTCTTGCATTGCAGGTGGATTCTTTATCATCTGAGCTACCAGGGAAGCCCAAGAATACTGGAGTGGGTAGCCTATTCCCTCTCCAGGGGATCGTCCTGACCCAGGAATTGAACTAGGGTCTCCTGCATTACGGGTGGATTCTTTACCAACTGAGCTACCAGGGAAGTGCCCAAAGCCCTCTGTGCTCTGCTAATTCATTTCTCCCTCCCTCCTAACCTCTAGTAACCACTGATCCTTTTACTGTCTCCTTAGTTTGCCTCTTCCAGAATATCACAGAGCTGGAATCATATAATATGTAACCTTTCAGTAGACTTCTTTCATGTAATCATATGCATTGAAGATTGCTCTGTGTCTTTTCATGACTCCAGAGCTCATTTCTTTTCAGGGCTGAATAATATTCCATTGTCTGGATGTACCATAGTTTGTTTATTTATCCACCTATTGAAAGACAGAGGCTTCCCTGGTGGTTCTGATGGTAAAGAATCTGCCTGAAATCTGGGATACCTGGATTTGATCCCTGGGTTTGGAAGATCCCATGGAGAAGGGAATGGCTACCCACTCCAGTATTCTGGCCTGAAGAATCCCATGGAGTATACAGTCCATGGGTTCGCAAACAGCTGGACATGACTGAGTGACTTTCACACACACTGAAAGACATGTTGGTTGCTTCCAAATTTTGGCAGTGGCAAATAAAACTGCTATAAACATCCACGTGCGGGTTAGTATGGGACTTTAATTGGGCACTGTAGAGTGTGACTGCTGGATCATGTGGTAGGACACTCTGGAAGTTTTGATGAAGGTATAACATTTAATTCATGGGTACCATTGTCAGCCCAGCTGCTCCCATCGGTGGCCACGTCTGCAGAGGCTCAGATGGATGGATAGTGTTTGCAGGACCACGGGGACAAGTGCTGACTTGGCCTGCAGCATTGGATAAGAGCCAAAGGGAATGGCTTTGCTCCCTCTTCTGGAACCAGAGGTGTGGTCTTGCTCCTTCCTGCAACACTGGCTCCCTCCTAAGTGGGGGAGATCATAATGTAGGCCCCTGAGCCATAAGCCCTGGCCCTGGAACCTAGTCTGGGGCCCCAGGATGGCAAAGGCTCAGCATGAATGAGTCACAGGAAGGCCTTCTCTGGGTGTCCCTTTCTCATAAGCACCTCTTCCCTTGGAGGGAAGTCTGTCTGCAGCCCTGCCATCTACCCCAACGGCTCCTGCCCTGGGTTGGACCTGGACCAGCCACAGCCTTTGTCACCTTTTAATCCACGTACCAGAGGAAACTTCCTCAAACTAAGAGCTGAGATGGTCTCTCCTCTGCTCAGAAACCTTCCTTGGCTCCCTGGTGCCTAACCTGCCAGCTAAGTCGCTTCAGTAGTGTCCAACTCTTTGCCACCCTATGGACTCTAGCCCACCAGGATACCCTGTCCATGTGTTTCTCCAGGCAGGAATACTGGAGTGGGTTGCCATTTCCTTCTCCAGGGATCTTCCAGACCCAGGGATTGAACCCGCATCTCTTAGGTCTCCTCTGCTCACTGGAGGGGTCTTTATCGCTAGCGCCACAGAATGCCTAACCTGGTGGTTTTCAAAGTGGTCTGGGGGATCCCAAGTCCCTTTCCAGGGAATTTGCAAGATTCAAATGAATTCTAAATTAATTTAAATACATTATTTGCCTCTTCATTCTCATTCTCTCACAAGTGGGGAGCAGAATTTTCTAGACACTTCATCACATGTGATTTTGAAACAGACCGAAGTCTTCTGAAGTCCAGAAGACTCTTACCACGGACCATGCTGGCTTGGAGAGGAACTGCTTAAAGTCACCCTGAATTGCCCAGCAGAGAGCATGGCTTAGTTAGGTAGTCAATCATCTTTCTTTTAAAAATCCATTTTATTTCTTGCATGAAGATTTCAGCATCCTTTTCAGTTTTTACCACCTACGTTCAGTCTTTTGCATCATTATGATTCTGGTTAAGCACAATTCTAAGATCTATATTTTCACCCAGCTGTAAAGCACAAATATTTCCCAATGTTTTTTTTTTTTTTTCAACATTCAGAAAATAGTGTATTGAATTGTAGTAACAATGAAGTCTCCTAATTTGGGACCTTGGCTTTTCCACTGTGATGAAGTTTATTCTACCCCCATCTCAAGAGCAAATATCTAAAATAAAAGTGTCCATCTGCTGTCAAATATATGGGGAAAAGTATATACTCTCCCATCTTAGTGTAAATAGAAAGATCCGGTTTGGCAAATAAATTTGTGACGTGTTTTTGGAGCCATAAAATGTTCCAAGGCATAGAGCTAATAATTCTGATCCTCAGCTATTATCCTGAGGGAATTGGACAAACATTGGAAATATCCAGCATTTACTTAACTGAATTAAGTCTCCAAAACAGCCTGCACTGGAGTTTGGCACTTGAGTTTGTGGATGACTCAGAGGACACTCTGGTTTTGCCGTCTTTCTTCCTATATATTCCCCTATGGCAGACAGCCTCTCACCCTCTCAAAGTATCCTCCTCTCCCCTGAATCCTCCCTCATAGGGTATCACTGCCTCTAGAAAAACTTCACTCCTTTTTGAGGTCTGGGCAGGGAGCCAGAGCTGGTCCTGGGGGTGCCAGAATCACAGTAGTAGAACATTCTCTCACTTCTCCACCCATCCCCTTCCTTTTCCCTTCATTGTCCACATCTGTTATCTGTGGGGCCCAGTGGCCTTGGCCCCACCACTCCATGTCCTGGCTTCGCTCACCTAGTCAGTTCCGTTCAGTTGCTTAGTTGTGTGCAGCTCTTTGCAACCCCACGGACTGCAACACACCAGGCTCCCTTGTCCATCACCAACTTCCTGAGCTTGCTCAAACTTATGTCCATCGAGTAGGTGATGCCATCAACCATCTCATCGTATGTCATCCCCTTCTCCTCCCACCTTCAATCTTTCCCAGCATCAGGGTCTTTTCCAATGAGTTGGTTCTTCATATCAGGTGGCCAAAGTATTGGAGCTTCAGCTTCAGCATCAGTCCTTCCAATGAATATTCAGGACTGATTTCCTTTAGGATTGACTGGTTTGGTCTCCTTGCAGTCCAAGGGACCCTCAAGAGTCTTCTCCAACACCACAGCCTTCTCCATCACTCAACTAGGGCCAACACAATTGGCCATAGCCCATCACACATGTCCTTGAGTGCCAAGTATCTGGCCCTGGCTACTGGAAAATAATGACAGGTCTCCCACATCCCCCAAATCCTGAGTTGCTAGAATTTTCCTGTTCACCACCCACTTAGCTGTCCTGGAGATGATGTCTGATTGTGTACAGTCAAAAAGAGGTTCATTCACTCATTGATTCATTGAACACTGGTTAGTGCCTGTATTACATCTGGTCCTTTACTGGACACTGGGGTTGCTGAGAAGACAGAGGTACTGGCCCTCAAGGAGTTCACAGGCTTGTGGGGCAGAGATGAATAAGGAAAGTGAGAGAGTGATGTTACCAAATGGAGACATAGTTCACTTCTGACTTTGCTCCTGTCACAAGAACAACTAACAATGATTCAAGAACAAGACACCACTGAGAGGATCCTAGTGAGGCTGAAGCACCCTCCACACCACGGAGAATCAGGGCAGACCACCTTATAAGGGTAAGAAGCAGCTCCACGTAGCCCTCCTCTAGGCCAGCACAGCACCACAGGGAGAGGTCTCCTCTGAGCCTCCAGAGGGAAAAGAGAACCCTGGGGGGAACCAGAGCCTCCTCAGCATTGGGGTCAATTTGGGGGATGTCTTCTTGTTTCACAGCATGGGGACTGCCAGGGAATCTGTGAAGGTTCAACCACTCGGAAACTGACTGCTGGAGAAGGGGGAGGAAGTATTGCATGCCCAATCGCGTCTGAATCTTTGCGATCCCATGGACGGTAGCCCACCAGATTCTTCTGTCCACGGGATTCTCCAGACAAGAACACTGGTGTGGGTTGTCACTTCCTTCTCCAGGGGCTCTTTCCTGGATTGAACCCACATCTCCTATGTCTCCTTTGTTGGCAGTCAGTTTCTTTACCACTGAGCCACCTGGGAAAGGGGGAAGGGGCTTGCAAAAACAGCATGTGGATCTTGGCAGACCAAGTTCATACTTACAACATCCAAGCAGTCATCATAACCAGTGGTCCTGTCCATCTGCAGAACCAAGTTGGGGGTGCACTCTGATGAGGGAACTTGGCCAAGAGCAGTTCTACCTGATTCAAATCCTCAGACAAGGAGTTTTGCTGGTCCTAGAGCTCAGTTTATCCACGTACAGGAAGGGAGGGGAGTCCTAGCCCCACTCGCTGTGGGGAATGTCTTCTGGCCCCATCTGTCCAGAAGGGCTAATGCCAACTCCTGGAAGCTGTGCTGCCCAGCTGGAGCCTAGAGAAGGGCAGGTAGAGCCCAGAGTTTGTAAAGGAAAAGTAGTGACTCTGTTCACTCAGGAAACTTGGGGGTGTGGGTTGGTTTGAATTTAGACAACAAACAAAAAGCTTGACCAGCTTTGGAGCTGCTTCTCCTACTGTACCTGGGCAGTGAATCTAACTGATAGCCCCATTCATTGCTAAACACAGCCTTCAGCCAGTTTAGCTAGGGAATCTACCCAGAGCACACAGGAAGTTGTGTCACCCGTTCAACAGTTCTAAGTACAGGGGTATTTGAAGGGAGCACAGTTCCTGGCTTCCCTTGTTTGCAGAGCAAAACTGATGGCTTCACCTGACCAGGGGACACAGGCTTCCAAACAACAAGCTGTACAGGTACTGGGTCCTGTCCTGCTGCATCTTGTACTATGTACAGTATCAAGTCCTGATCATCTAGTAAGTCTGGCCAGAGAATCCAGGCAACCGTAGAGCCCATCTTACAGCTTCACCAAGATAGGAAATTAAGCCAGCAGTCCTTTACAGCTATCTTCAGGCAGAGGCACATCCCACCCCATCCCCATCCTCAGAGCTCAGTTGACTCACCCCAACCATTAAGCCCAAGGACATCACCAGCACACACACACACCCCAAAAAACAACTGAGCTGACTGGTGAAGAACTGTCTCTGCCAGAGCAAACCTATAAAGTCTGGAAGAGGACTCAAATGTGCAGATTCCAATGTAAGGAATCAAGGATCACACACAGAAAACCAGTGAACTATGATACCATCAAAGGAAACTAATACAGTTCTATAAATGACCCTCAAGAAACGAAGGTCTGTGAACTGTCAGACAAAGAATTCAGAATAAGCCTCTTAAGGATGTTTTATTGTTCAGTTACTCAGTCGTGTTTGACTCTTTGTGACCCCATGGACTGCAGCATGCCAGGCTTCCTTGTCCTTCACCATCTCCTGGAGTTTACTTAAACTCATGTCCACTGAGTCGGTGATGCTATCCAACCATCTCATCCTCTATTATCCCTTTCCCCTCCTGCCTTCAATCTTTTCCAGCATCAGAGTCTTTTCTAATGAGTCTAAGGAAGTTTAGTGAACTATAAGAAAACACAGACAACCAAATGAAATTAAGAAACCAATGCATGAATAAAATGAGAAGTTCAATAAAGAAATTGCAACCATAAACAACAACAACAACAGAAATCCCAGAGTTGAAAATAGAATAATTGAATTGAAAAAAGTCAATGAAAAGTTTCAAAAGTAGATTTAACCATAAGGAAGAAAGAATCAGCAAACAGGAGAATAGGACATTAGCAATTAAGCTAGTCAGAGGAGAAAAAGGAAAAAGAGTGAAGAAATTATTGATCCTTGGGTTGGGAAGATCCCCTGGAGAAGGGAAAGGCTACCCATTCCAGTATTCAGGCCTGGAGAGTTCCATGGACTGTATAGTCCTTGGGGTGGCAAAGAGTCAGACATGACTGAGTGACTTTCACTTTCACTTTCATGGAAATTATGTGACACAATGAAAAGAAATAATATTTTCATTATAGGAATTCCAGAAGGAGAAGAGAAAAAGGACAGAAAGTATATTTAAAGCGATACTAAAACTCCTAAACCTGGGGAAATGGACATCCAGACCCATGAGATCCAAAGAACCCTAAATAGACAGAATCTGAATAGATCTATATGAAGACACTTTATAATTATATCCTCAAAATTCAAAGACAAAGAAAAAATTTTAAGAGCAATAAGAGAAAAAAACCGAAGTTACATACAAGGGAATCCCGTGAGATGACTGGTGGATTTCTCAAAAGAAACCATTCTGACTGAGAGAGAATGAGGTGACATTCAAAATATTGAAAAAAGAACCGTCACCCAAGAATTCTATACCTGGCAAGACTGTCCTTCAGAAACAAACGAGGGATAAAGAAAACAGGAATAAAGTTTCTTGACATGGGTCTTGGTAATGACTTTTGGATGTGATACCTAAAACATAAGCAACAAAGTAAAAAATAAAGAAGGGAACTACATCAAACTAAAAAACTCTTCATAACACCAACAACAGCAAAAACAAACAAACAAAAAAACAGTAAAAGGAAAAGACAAGGCATGCTGTTAAAAAAATATTTACAAACCATATACCTGATAAGGGGTTAATATCTTAAATATATAAAGAATGCAAACAATTCAATAGCAATAAAAGAAAAAACAGCACATGGACGATTTTGTCCACTGCTGTGTCTATAATTACTAGGAGTTTCTTAGCACACAACAGAGGCTCAGTAAATACTTACTGAATGTATACCTGCACGCATGAATGAAAAACCCATTTGAATGGTATACTGCCCAGAATGGTTGTCTAAGCCAACTCAGATATAAAAATTGTGTTCTTATACTGGTTATTCCATACTGACAATAAATGTGTGGTATTTAATGATAAAATATTTTTAGGAAATAATAAAGATGGATCATTTTTTTCAAAACATAGGCTTTTATAATGAGAAGAAAAAAAGAAAAACAACAACACAAGAAATAAAACAAAAAATGGGCAAAAGATCTGAACAGATATTTCTCCAAAGAAGATATGTGAAAGACGAACAGGTACATGAAAAGATGCTCAACATCACTAGCAACTAGGGAAATACAAATTAAAATCACAATGAGATGTCATCTAATGCCTGTTCGAATGACCATCATCAAAATGATGAGATCACAGATGAGGTTGTGGAGAAAGGGGAACCTGTGTGCATTTGGTAAGAATATAAATTGATGTAGCCACTATGGAAAATAGTATGGAAATTCCTCAAATAATTAAAAATAGAACTATCATGTGATCTAGCAGTTCTACTTCTGGGAATAAACCCAAAAGAAATGAAATCACTAACTCAAAAAGATGTCTGCACCCCTGTGTCTATAACAGCATTATTTATAATAGCCAGCACACAGCAACACTTGTGTTCATTGATGGATGAATAAATACATAAGTTATAGTATATATACGCAGTGGAATATCATTTAGTCGTTAAAAACGAGGAAATCCTATTACCTGTGACAACATGGTTGGACCTTGAAGCATTATGACAAGTGAAATAAGTTAGAGAAAGACCTATACTATGCGATCTCACTTATGTGTGGAATCTGACAAACAAAAACACTGAACTCATAGAAAAACAGATCAGACTTATGAATATCAAAGGAGGAGGGTGAAGGAGAGGCAACTGGAAGAAGATGGCCCAAAGACAGGAACTTCCAGTTCTAAAATAAATAAGCACTAGGAATGTATTATACAACATGGTGACTATACCTAACAATGATGTATGATACGTAGGAAAGTTGTTAAGACAACAGATCCTAAGAGTTCTTATCACAAGGAAAATTTTTTCTTTTTTTCTTCTTTTCTTTTTATTGTATATGTATGAGAAGATGAATGTTAGCTGAACTTTTTGTCATAATCATTTCATAACACACACAAATCAAACTGTGGCCTTCAACTTATTTCAGCTGAATGTCAATTACTTCTCAATAAAAATGGAAAAAGGATTTTAAAAGTGTAATGAGATACTCATACTCATATGTAATAACGAGAGCTGACGCTTCCTGAACCCTCTGTCTGTATTGGACAGTAATGACAAGGTAGCTTGTTTAGACCCCCCAGCTGGAAAACACGGTCTCTTATTTTGGGAAACATTGAGGAGTGGCCCCCATTCAGCTGGGACACAACTCCTAAGCAGAGCTGTGGGGCTGAGGAGGATCGAGAAGGTGGAGGGGGAGAAGAAATGGTGGATGGAATAGTGTGCACAGGGTCAAGTGGGTGGCTGCCCAAAAGAAGTCTTGAATTTTGAAACGTTCTTCTATATTTTTTGTGGAAGTTGAAATAGTCACAAAATAGTCACAGAGGAAAACTCTGATCCATCTTCCGTGGCCAACAGGGGAAGAACCAGCTGCGGAGACTGACATCAGATGGAATCTAGTTTTGCCTCTGACCAGCTGTGTGGCCCTGGAGAAGTCACTTTACTTCTCTGAGACTCAGTTGCCACATCTACTCCAAGAACCATTCACTGCATCACTCAGTAGATATCAGAATCTAATGAGATACAGTGTATAAAGATTAAATGTGTGGTTTCTCAACATTGTTTGACAGTAATTCCAGTGGGTAGAGCCTGACTTGTGCTCACTAGTGTCAGACCCTGGAAAAGCACTTTCCACTCATTGACTCATTTAAACCTCACGACAGCACAATAAGGGAGGTTTTATTGTTAATTCTTTTTGGCAGGTGAGAGAACTGTGGTTCCAAGAGTAACTTGCTTGAGATTACACAGCTAGCAAGGGGCAGAGGCCAGGTAAGCCAAGTTCAGCTCTGTCCAACCCCTCACCCTATGCCTTGTCAGCAGCCCTGGCACAGCCTGAACTAAGGTCCGCTTTGCAGAGCTAAGGAGAGATGGTTGAAGTCTCCCGTAGGCAGCCCCAGGGGCTCAAGGGCCCCCCAAGGTGATTTGACCTTGTGAGGCAGCCTTCATCGGGTAGAAAGCTCTTGGGTGGAGTAAGCGCTCTTGCAGGCCTCTGTGTGACCCTGGCCTCTCATAACCCGAGTCTCACAAGAGGATGACGGTGGTTCTTCCCTCACAGAATTGCACACAAAGCACTGAGATGGCTGCTTAGCCAAATGGGCAAAGATTCCCTGGGCCTTTTGGCAGGAAAGTCAGGGGCCCTCCTGGATAAGAGAGGCTGCGGGGACCCTGAGGTGATAGCCTGGATCACTCCTCCAAAGAGGTGATGCAGCATGGAGTAAGGGATGTGGTCCTCTCTCTTCCAGGGCAAAGGGGAAACTGAGGGCTTCCATGTTAGGGAGGAAGAGTGGACTCAAGAGGACCTCATCAGTCCTGCTCAGAAGAGAGCAGGGCCAGGATGATGGGACCTGCTGGGGGCAGGAGAGAGGTGGCTGAGTACTGAGAACCAGGGTGTCACCTCTCTGAGCAAGTGTTCCCAGGGACATGGGTTAAAATTCTAGCCCTGCCACTTGCCACCCTGTAACCTTGATGAATCACTTGTCTTCTGTGAGCCTCAGTTTCCTCATCTGTACAATCAGGGCAAGAGCAATGTCTCCTGGCAGAAGGGTGCTGTGAGGAGGTCATGAGGTCAGGTCTGCTGGGGAAGGCAGCCCTCCATCATGGTGGTGCTGTAGGGAAGCAGAGCGAGGCTGTCTCTACGATACCTCAGGTCACTTTCTTGCCCATCCTGGGCCTCAGTTTTCCTGCTTGTAAGACAAGGAGGTGAGGCTGGATAATCCCCAAACTCCCTTTTAGCTTCAGATCCAGGTCTCTGCTTACCTGGTTGCACATATCCCACATCCCCCAAAATCCCAATGGAAGAATGCAACGGACCATACAGGAGGTGCTGAAAAGGCTTTTTATTGCTGGGGGTGGAGGGTGATGAGCATAGGGTGTCCTGACTATGAGCATGAGTATCCGAGAGTGTCCTTTGACTGGGCTCAGTTGTCATTCCTGGGGGATGGTGGCAGCACCGCCTGTCCCAGAGGGAGACGGTACAGAGATTCAGTCTAGTCCTGGAACCAATCTGGAAAGAGACCCTCGTGCGAGGCATGGACACCCTTGGGACCCTTTCCTGCTGCTGCATTCAGCATGCACAGCTCCCAGAGTACTTCCCCACAAACCCTGTGAGCTCTGAGGCTTGGGGAGGGCCTGGCACCTGTGGTTTGGGGTCTTTCTCTGGCACCTGGCACTGACCCCCCTCATCCCCTCACCCTCCCACCCCCATCACCTTAGCAACAATGGCCAATGTAAAAAGACTGATCAAGGCCCAGAGGAGCCAGGGTTCAGGGCTCAGTGTATGATCAGGATCAGGATCAGACTGAGATGCGATCTGGTCTCTATCTGTGACCAGTGTCAGGGCTCAGTCAACTGCTGGAGTCAAAGCTCAGTCTGGCTGTTCCGGGCTCAGTCAGGGAGCAGAATCAAGCACAATTTGTGTGTCTGATTTAGGGTCAGGAGTTGGTCTGTGACCGAGATCAGGGCTGAGTCTACCACTAGAGAAAGAAGAGAAGCCAAGCTTGTTTCTGCTTCTCCACAGGCCCCTGTGGGGGGTCTCATCCTCTCTCAGCCCAAGGCCCTGGGCCCAGCCCTCACCAGCAGGCGGGCATCCCAGCGGTTTCCTCATCTGCTGCCTTCAGGTTCCTGTTGGGTGGTGTCCTGAGACTCGCCTGAGGGAACACAATTAGTAGCAGTTCTCAGGCTCCAGCACTGGAAAGCCGAATACAAATTAGACACCAGTAACTGCCACCCTCCAGCAGGTCAGACTTGACAGCCACGGGACCTCTTGTGTGTCACTCCATCTATCTGTGCCTCAGCTAGTTCATCTGTAAAATGGGTATGATGACACTACCCATCCCCACAGGGTCGTTGCAAGGATCCAATGAGATAGTATATAAGAAGCACAGATCGATGGCCCAACGAACTGTGTTTGTGGCTATTTTCTAAAAAAACTGCCTCCAGGACCCTGATGCTTCACTCATCCCATTTCTGTTGCCCACAGCCCCAGCAACCCCACCAATGCCAGAGACCCAGGTCAAGGCTGGGGGTGAAACCACACCTCCTCATAAGAAGGGAAATAGAAGGGGCGGTGCTTATCATCAATGCCTACTGGATATTAGGCTTTTCCTGCTTTTTCTTTAAATCCATTCATCAGCTAAGCCATGTTTACAATCTCCTTTCACCTGGGAGGAACCTGAGGCTCAGAGAGGCGGAACCAGTTGACTAGGACTGCACAGTTGCTAAGTAGCAGATCCAGGGTTTGAATCCAGATCTGGCCTGTCCTCTTTATCACATCATTCTGGGCATCAGGTTCTGCCAGTGGGACAAAGGAGGGCAGTAAAGGCTCTCAAAGGCTGACAGAGACCCTCAGTCCGCAGGGACCCCTCCAACCACACTCTCCTGACTTGCTCAGGATGAAGGGTCCTCAGCTTCTCCAGGATCCCCTGACCAGACCTGCTGGTGCTATAAGCATAAAGCAGCATACCATCCCCGGGGAGGCTGCAGAGGGAGCCCCCTCCCCACTTCCCCAGGCTGTGACTTACCAATGAGTTTCTCAACACACTCTGCATCCAGGCTTTCAAGGAGCTCGCGGAATCGTGGGCACAGCTGAGGGTCATACAGAGCCAGCAAAAGAGAGAGAGACACATGCAGAGAGAATTGGAAAGAGGGAAGGAAAGAAAGAAGCCAGGAGGTGAGGAGGGAGAGGAGATATGGGAGAAGGAAGAGGACTGGTTATTACCTGCTACGAGCACCCTGCCTGCCACCCACAGAGATGCTCACTACTTGGGGCCTCAGAACTTCTGACCCTTAGGATTCTAGAACAGTGGAAACCTAGAAGGCCCATATCTGAGATCCAGAGGACACTAGAACCCTAAAAACCTCAGAACACTATAATCCCAGTACCTTAAGTATCTAGACTGTAAGCATCCTATATCCCTGTGCTTTTAGAAACCTTGTCCTTTGGACTCTGAAACCTCAAGGGTCAAATGGGGCCCTGGGAACCATAGAGAAGTGTTTCTCACAATTTTGTGTGCATACAATTCCTCGAGGATCTCTTTAAAAGGCAACTTAATGAGCAGCAGGTCTGGAGTGGGACCTAAGGGTCTGCATTCTAAAAAATGCCCAGGGAAGGTCAGTGCTGCTGGTCTGACAACCATAGTTTTAGCAGTGACCCTCCAGTTCAGTAAATCTCAGGGCCTCCTGGAGGATTTGAAAAAGAAAACAAAAAAAACAAAAAACCCAGATTGCAAGCCCCCTTCCAGAGTGACTAATTTAGAATCTTTGGAATTTAGGGCGCATGGTACATATGATTTTGTATATGATACATAGGAATCTGACCTGTGGCACGTACAGATTTTGTATTTAAATAAATTAAATAAAGTTGTACTGAAATAAGAAAAATATTAGCTAAAAGGCCTATTGGCAGTCCATGGGTATGGCAAATGGTTCAAGTGTGGGACCCAGTGATTTCAGCTCATGTTGGGCCCCTCTTCTCCTCCCCAGGCCAGGCTGAGTGAAGCAGGGTGGGGCGGGGGGAGTAGCAACTGACAACTCAAAGGGAAGTTGTCCCCTCAGAAAGGAAGGTGCCCAGAGAGTACAGCCCACCCATGGAATATCACACCTGCCCCCACCAGGTGTGACTCTATACCCCCAGGAGTGGGTGACTTACCTCGCCCTCCACTACAGAGGACACCACCCTTCTCGCAAGGTTGACTCCAATGTCCACGACATCGTTGAGCAGTCCAAAGCGGCTGGAGAAGAGAGGAAATTGATAAAGGTCAGTGAAGTTGGCAGAGCGGCCAAGAAGGAGCAGTGGGAAAGAGGGTGGAATATGGTGGAGCTCCTTGAAATCAGGTGACTTGAGCCTCTACCCAGGGGGATCATCACTTAGAACCCCATGGTTGACCAGCAGCTCACCCCAGTAGCTCATGAGCATCTCATCACAATCCTGAGAGCTCATCCATCCATCCATCCATTCTTTATCCATCCATCCATCTAGCCATCCATTCATTTATTCATCAGTACATATTTATAAAACACCAACTATATGCTGGGAACCAAGCCTGACTAGAACCAATACCAGACCACCTGACCGGCCTCTTGAGAAACCTATATGCAGGTCAGGAAGCAACAGTTAGAACTGGACATGGAACAACAGACTGGTTCCAAATAGGAAAAGGAGTACGTCAAGGCTGTATATTGTCACCCTGCTTATTTAACTTATATGCAGAGTACATCATAAGAAATGCTGGGATGGAGGAAGCACAGGCTGGAATCAAGATTGCTGGAAGAAATATCAGTAACCTCAGATATGCAGATGACACCACTCTTATGGCAGAAAGTGAAGAAGAACTAAAGAGCCTCTTGATGAAAGTGAAAGAGGAGAGTGAAAAAGTTGGCTTAAAACTCAACATTCAGAAAACGAAGATCATGGCATCTGGTCCCATCACTTCATGGGAAATAGATGGGGAAACAGTGGAAACAGTGTCAGACTTTATTTTGGGGGGGCTCCAAAATCACTGCAGATGGTGACTGCAGCCATGAAATTAAAAGATGCTTACTCCTTGGAAGGCAAGTTATGACCAACCTAGATAGCATATTCAAAAGCAGAGACATTACTTTGCCAACAAAGGTCTGTCTAGTCAAGGCTATGGTTTTTCCTGTGGTCATGTATGGATGTGAGAGTTGGACTGTGAAGAAAGCTGAGCACTGAAGAATTGATGCTTTTGAAGTGTGGTGTTGGAGAAGACTCTTGAGAGTCCCTTGGATTGCAAGGAGATCCAACCAGTCCATCCTAAAGGAGATCAGTCCTGGGTGTTCATTGGAAGGACTGATGCTGAAGCTGAAACTCCAATACTTTGGTCACCTTATGTGAAGAGTTGACTCATTGGAAAAGACCCTGATGCTGGGAGGGGTTGGGGGCAGAAGGAGAAGGGGATGACAGAGGATGAGATGGCTGGATGGCATCACCGACTCGATGGACATGAGTTGGGTAAACTCTGGTAGTTGGTGATGGACAGGGAGGCTTGGTGTGCTGTGATTCATAGGGTCGCAAAGAGTCAGACACGACTGAGCTACTGAACTGAACTGAGCAGGGTTTACTCTTCTTGCCTGCTCCTAACTAGAGGCAAGAAGGTAAACACAATATATTATTATTGTTATTATCATTATTTGAGGGACATTATATAATAAGAGAAGGGTCAGTTCTTCAAGTAGATGTAACAATGCTAAATGTGCATGCAACAGAGTTTCAAAAACCTTGAAGCAAAAACAAATAAAGATGAAAGGTGAAATACACAAATTCACAGCTATGGTTTGAGAGGTCAACACTCCCGTGTTGGTAATGGGAAGACCCGAGAGACAGAAAATAAGGATAGATATTACTATTACTGAAAGCTTAGTATGTGCTTGGCCAAATATTCTCCGAGTATGCTATGTATTTTCTCATTTGGTCAACATAGTAACCTATGAGTTAGGTAATGTTACCAACCTTAGTTTAAAGATGTGATAGCTAAAGCTTCTATAGGCTAAATTGATTACAAAGACCCAAGTGAGTAGCAAAGCTAGCTTGACTCCAGAGTCTGAACTTTTTTTTTTTTTTTTTAACAATACTCTGCTCCCTCCCAGGTAAGGAATAGGGCTGAAACTATGGGTCCCAGCTCCTCTGGAATTCCTTGCTCTGCTGAGATGTGTTGGGCTGACCTGTGCAGCACCGTGAGTGAGATGCTTTCTGGGTTGTTGGTGCATTCTCCCACGACCACCTGGGGGTCTTCAGTATCAGTTTCAATGCTGACAGTAGTTTGGAGGTCCACATTGAGGTCCAGGTCGACAATCTCACCCAAAAAAGGCCTACAGGGAATAAGATTCACAGTGAACAGAGGTGGAGAAGTCTCTTCATGTTGCTCACATGAGTCTCTCTAGATGGCCATTGCATGGGATATCTATGGATATAGTCAATAGTGTGTAAATTTTTTATGAAATCTACATTCTTACATTAGGTAATACTTTTCTGGCCCCATGGGTTTGGCTCGTATGAAATTTTTATGCAGTATCACACCGATAAAATAAAAATAATAGTTAACATTTCTTGAGCACAAACTGTGTTAAGTATTTCACAAAGTTTTTTACTTGAATTAAGTGATTTAATCTTGACAGCAGTACCATGAGGGAAAAATACTATCCTTATCTCTATTTTCAGACTGAGGAAATGTTTGGTATAGAGATGTTAAGTAACTATCCCAAGATCTCACATCCAATGAATGATGAAATTGCAGTACACTTAATTTATAAAGACTCTTCTACACATCTGCATTTTCCTTTCTCTTTGTATTTAAAAAGTAATTAAAATACTTAGAAATTATTGTTTCTAATATAACTTATATAATTAATGAATTAATAAAATTCCTAATATAATTATAGTTTCCATATAATTTCACATGCCCTTCATTACATACTGTACACTACTATATGGCCATACTGGTCACTGCTACTTAAAGAGAATCTTGAGAGATAAAATGATGCTGGAAGAAACTTTGCCTAAGAGTTATAAATGTTCATGTCTTCTCAATTTTCAGCTATTATGATTAGATAAGTTTTATGATTTTCGAAATATATTTCATGGAGGATTTTTTAAAAAAGAGATTTGGTTCTGGGCAGTGTTTCTTAGAACATGTTAAAGGTTAGGATTTAGGAGTTGCAAAGGCCTCCTTATTTTACTGATTGGGAGACCAAGGCAGCAGGGTGGAAAAGTGCCTGATTCCAGATTGGAGACCTATTGGCCATACCTCACTGCCTCTCCCAACCCTCAGATTCCAAGGCTACTCACAGGCTCACAGTGACGTCAGCAGTGATGGGGATCAACACGTTAGCACTGTTTTCAGAAGTCGCTTCGAATGTGATATCCGGGACCTGGACGTTCCTGATTCTCACCCTGTGTAAAAACCACAGTTCACACCTGTCACTCCTGACAGCCATTGCTTGGCTCTTCTCTGTGCCAGCTTTGTGCTGAGTTTTGAGCCTCATGGACTTTGCCTGCTTTGGTCTTCATGAGAGCCCTGCTCAGAGGCTGAATTCTCTCCATTGGATGGCGTGGCAGACTGAGGATCGGACAGCTGTGATTTCCTCAAGAGGCCAAGGGTGAATATGTGCCAGAGCCAGTATTTGCTTTTTCGTTTTTCTTTTTAGTTGAAGTATAGTTGCTCTACAATGTTGTGTTAGTTTCAGGTGGGCAGCAGAGTGATTCAGGTAGAGATATGTATATTTATAGAGGTATCTTTATTTCAGATTCTTCTACCTCATAGGCTATTACAGAATATTGAGTATAGTTCCCTGTGCTATATAGTAGATCCTTGTTGGTTGTTTTGTGTCTGTGTGTATGTATACATATATAGTTTGTATATGTTAATGCCTGGAGTAGGAAATGGCAGCCCATTCCAGTATTCTTGCCTGCACAGTCCCATGGACAGAGGAGCCTGGCGGGCTATGGTCCACAGGGTTGTAAGGAGTTGGACATGACTGAAGCAACTTAGCAATGTTAATGCCAAACTCCTAATTTCTCCCCCACATTGCTTTCCCTTCTGGTAACCATGAGTTTGTTTTTATGCTCACGAATCTGTTTTGTATAAGATCTTTTGTATCATATTTTAGATTCCACATATAAGTGGTATCATATGGTACTTGTTTGTCCTCTGTCTGACTTACTTCATTTAGTATAATAACCTCTGTGTCCATCCTTTTGTTGCTGCAGACAGCATTATTTCATTCTTTTTATGCAGAGACAGATTTTGAACCCAGAACTGCCTGACTCCAAGATGTTATGTGTGGAGCCACCTATGTGGTGTGAATTCTAGTTTTCTCTCTCCTGAGGCCATTCAGACTTTTATACTCAGCTATATTCAGAGAAGAAAAGTCTTATTCCTTAGAAAAGGGACTTTAGGCATCAGCAAACAGATAGAGGTGAGGAAGAAGAGAATCTTCATTGTGACCCTGAAATCACAGAATGAGAAGGTCCAGACCCATGAGATGCTCACAGGCCCTGCAGCCCTGACTCTAATTTCCCCAAGATCTGGCAGAGCTGGCCTCAGACCGCTTCTGCTCTGCAAAAACACACAAGGTTTATTCATCTTTCTTTCTTTTATATTAAACTTACCTCCCCAAAGATATGTATTCTCTTTTCTGGGAACAAAGATCTCCAAGATGAAGCATCAACTCACCCTGTAAGCCTGCTCACTACTTGAAAAATTCTAGAAATGAGTTGTTCCAAGAAATTCTCAGTTTCCTGTTGCTCCACAACCTCGTCTGAACACCTGGATTCCAATTCAGTCTTCAAATTCTGAAAGATAACTGCAAAAACAATCTCCGTTTAGTGTGGTACACAACTTAAGAAGCAGCTCCTAGGCACCAGGTACTAATGAGACTACTTTCCTAGGTTATTTTATTTCATCTTATAACACCTTCATAAAGTAGGTATTACTATTATCTGTGCTTTCAGATGAGGAAATAAAGGATCAAAAGATTAAGAAATGGGCCAAAGTCACACAGCTAGGAGACCTTGTTCCTAGTATGCTGCCTTCATGCTAATATATGCTCATCATTTCAACAAAGCAATCAATCCACTATTGAGCAGGCAATAGATATTGATTGTACATCAGATTCTAGTAGTGAAGATTAAGGAGATGCTCATACAAACTGAGAATAAAATAAGAAATGGAAAATGTAGAATCAAAGAAAAAACATGGCTCCAAATTATTAAAGTGGCAAGTAGGAGCCCTAGATAAGAGGCCTAGAAAGCAGTGATTCATTCAGGAGCAGGAGGACAGAGAGTCCTAACAGAGGGTCTTTCAGAGAAAAGAGGGATTTGATAGAGGAAGTGGCATGGCAGATGTAGAATGGCAGTTGAAAAGAGTTCAGAATATACATATAGAAAAGAATTCAAATGAGAAACAGGAAGGCAGCAACGAGCTCAGAAAAAACCACACAAAAGGCTACAGGAAAGGATATGTAATCAGAGTACTCCAGATTGGCTCTGCAATGGACAATATCTACCTAATTATAATGATGGAAACAGAGGCGGAAACTCCGTCTGGTCCTATCGATAATCCAGACACTTCTGCTTCTGAGCTCAGTTTTGTCAGCACTGAAACTGGAAAGTGGGTCCCTCCTATATCTTTGACATTTGCCCAAGCCCTGGCAAGGTTTGAAAGGCCATCATATACAGAAATTAGTTTCTCCTACAAAGAATGTTTCTCAGGGTAATGTTTCCAGAAATTGAAAAGAAGGCCAAGTTCTTTCAAGAAATCAGAATTACAAGGACGTATGATTAACTAGATAGGTAGGTAATTTTAAAGCTACCTAGGCTAGGTAGGCAGAGAAGGTGATGGCACCCCACTGCAGTACTCTTGCCTGGAAAATCCCATGGATGGAGGAGCCTGGTAGGCTGCAGTCCATGGGGTCGCTGAGAGTCAGGACAGGACTGAGCGACTTCACTTTCACTTTTCACTTTCCTGCATTGGAGAAGGAAATGGCAACCCACTCCAGTGTTCTTGCCTGGAGAGTCCCAGGGACTGGGGAGCCTGGTGGGCTGCTGCCTATGGGGTTGCACAGAGTCGGACACGACTGAAGCGACTTAGCAGCAGCAGCAGCAGGCTAGGTAGAAATTCCTTTCCAGTTAATTAATACAAAGTACTAAGAAAATTGAATAGCCCAGCAAAAGAATATGCTACAAATATAAATAAAATATTTAAGTTAAATATGTAAATGACTAATAAAATATGAAAAATACGAGTGAATTCTTTCATAATTAGAGAAAAGCTAAGTGACATGAATTATAACCTTTCATCTGTGAGATTGGCAAAAAATTCAGTTGTCCAAAACAGTGCTGTCAGGGAAGTGGAAAAAAAGGTAATCTCATAGTTTGGAGAAAATATTACCATAGGGTATTATTTGTCAATATCTACTGTAATTTAAAATATGCATACTTTTGAACTTTTGAAATGTCACTTTGAGGAATTTATCCTACGAATATATTAGCAATGTTTACCATGATTTAAGATGTAAAGTGATATTCAGTTAAGTGTTGCTTGTTTCTAGAAAAATAATAAATGGTGACCCAGGAACCAATTAGTCACCTCTCTTAATAAACAACCCATAAAGAGGCCCCGCTACAGCCTCTGGTGATACAGGCAGAGTATTTAGCAGGAAGCTCCCAGGCACCACTGAGCGTCCTTGTTGTTAACTCACTTTCAATTGTACTGTCAAAGGTGTCAAGTCCTCTCTCAAGACCAGATTTCAGCTTCCTCAGAACATCGTTGCCACGAATGTCAGGAAGAGACGCTGAGGTCCCGGCGAGCAGGCCGCACAAGAGAACAAGTTTCCAAAGCTGAACCATCTTGTCCTGACACCTGGACAGTCATGGGAGGAACAGGAGTGAGAATTATCCATAGGGAAAAGGGATCTTGGATGAGCACCTATCACTCTGACACTCAGCGGTGCTTGACGATAGACGTGGTTATCTCCTCTCTTTCAGATGGGCAGCCCAGGTCAGGAAGTTAGAGCAACTTGCCCAGAGAAAAACAACCAGTGAAAGAAGGAGAAACTATTTGAAAAGTCCTGCCTGACTCCAGGTCAGAGCTCTTTACCACATGCTGGCTTCTCTGCCTGGAACATTTCTCTCTTCTTTTCATTTTTACCTGAGTCACTTCCTACTGACTCTGCAAATTCAGTAAGATATCATGTCCTCTAGGAAGATCACTCTAGACTCTCCCCAGCGTCTAGGTTAGGGGGCCCCACTCCACCATCTTGCTGCCTTCATTGTATGACCACAGTCCTGGGTACCAGTTAGGGAAGACTTGGCTGCCTTTCCCATCAGGCTGTGCACAGCTTAGAGGAGGGATTGTGACTTATCTCACTATTGAATTCATCACACATAGTAAAAACCCTGCTCCTCGCTCAGTACAACAAAATAAAGTTTGCTGAATAAAAGTATGAACAAATAAATGGGCACCACATCATGACCCTGCTTTGCTTGTCAGTTTGGCACTTCTCCTAATTGAATCTATTTCTTAATTTGCTCTAATCAAGATAGAAGCTAACTGAATTAGACCAATCCCTCTGCCTCCAGCCCCAAAGCCTTCTGAAGGCCTTAGGTGGGGTGACATTAGGTGGAAAGCCCGTCAGTCACAGGTTTGGAGGAAAATACTTACGAAGTCCTTGCTCGCCTGCACAGCCTCCTGAATTCCGCTGGGTGCTGATGGCCCTTATATCCTCTGGATGGCGATGGGCAGGGAGGCTGACCCCGGAAACAAGCCCTGTGTCCAGAGCCATCCAAGGAGACTCCAATGAAAATAACCCCTGTCCAGAGTGAATAGAGAGAGACTTCCGAAGCAAAGGTCACCCAGGATGACTGAATTGGAATGGGTGGATATGGAGAGGACTTTGTGCCAAGACTAAGAGCAGGTTCTCATGCTGCCAAGACAGCGGCCATTGCAAGTGGGGGCTGGGATAAAGACCAAGAATGGATGAAGTGGAGAATGTTCTGGTAGAAGGACTTATGGTGATCATCCAGCTTCAGTCCATCAGGATTTGGAAACGCAGGCTCAGAGGGAAATTATGATACTATTCGATCAGTATTTGGAAATCAGCTTGAGGTCTTCCAGAAAGACAGGGACAGATATGGGGCTAGAACTGTGGCCCACAGAGTCAGGGTCAGTGACCAGTGAGATCATTCTTCCCAAACTTTCTCTTATGTCTGCTGCTGCTAAGTCGCTTCAGTTGTGTCTGACACTGTGCGATCCTGTAGACGGCAGCCCACCAGGCTCCCCTGTCCCTGGGATTCTCCAGGCCAAGAACACTGGAGTGGATTGCCATTTCCTTCTCCAATGCATGAAAGTGAAAAGTGAAAGTGAAGTCACTCAGTCGTGCCCGACTCTTAGCAACCCCATGGACTGCAGCCTACCAGGCTCGGCCATCCATGGGATTTTCCAGGCAAGTGTACTGGAATGCGGTGCCATTGCCTTCTCCATCTTATGTATGAGTGCTCTCCATAAAATCCCTCACAGTAGAGCCGGCCTTAGGGCAAATGTTTTCAGTTGTTCAGACAACCCTCTTCCCTGTCTGCCTACATCATTTAGTCAATAGAGTTACTTCTGTGAGTGAACAAAATCTGCCTCCACAGGTACCCTCATGTATGCAGGATTCCTATGCACATGTGCCCCTAACCCCTCTGCTCTCAATGCAGCGGCCAGAGGTTGAAGCACTCAGCTTTAAAACAGCAACCCCATCAAGGCCTTGCGGTACTGTTCACTGCCACCCCAAACTCATCTGCCTCTCCTTCCATGGCCCTACTGACTTCCTTCTGTTCCAGATGGATACCAACCCTTTTGCTGCTTTTGACCTCCCCACAAACTGTTCCCTTTTCCCAGAACTCGCCTGCCTAGCTGTCCCTGGCTCTCGACATCCCCTCGCAACCTCTGTGACGGCTCACCTGAGGTGGTCCCTCCCCATCTTCCCCGAGCTCAGCTTCTTGCTGGCTTCTGTCACAGCAGATCATTATCATTTGACTTCTTCCCTTGTTCTCTGCCCTCAGCAAGCTGTTACCACCCTTTCCTCTAGGGCTTTCCTCTCATGTGGGTCCCAAGACCCTGTCCTGGCTCTAGAATGCTCCAAGCATCTCTGTGGCATCTGATAAGGCCGTCCACTCTCTGATAAGTTGGTGAGGGTCCCATCATTAGAGATGCTTGGTAATTTGACCAGATGATTGCTAATGTCCTGTGTGACTTGATGTGACTGTGAGCCATGATTCAAAATTTCCTTGGTCTCTCGTTCGAAGATCACTGTGGCACATTTGTATGACTCTTGCTCCCAGCTTTTTTTTCTCCCTGAGTCTCGCTGCCCCATGGGGATATGGTTCCTTCAGGCTTCCTGCCTCTTTCCTTTTCTCACTATCCTATCTTCCCAAGACCCACATCCACCTGGCCATGGTCTCCTGGAGTCACACTGGCTGGTGCTGGGTAGTTTCTCATCATGGACCACATCCAGGACAAAGTCAGTTTCTTTTTTGTCTTCCGGGGGCAGCAATGAGTGGCAATCATTAGCCAAAATGCCCATCTCCTAGTAGGGGCAGGTGAGTGCCAGGGCCTGGGCTTGGCACTGCAGGTCAACTTTCCCAACTGGTGCTCAGGACAACTCTGTGAGGAGGTTCAGAAAGCCCCATTTTCTGCTGAGGAAAGAGGTTTACGGAAGGGAGGTGACTGGCCAAGATCTCACAAGGAAAGGGCCCAGCATTTGGGTCCCCAGGGAAGGACATTTCACTCAGATCACCTTGAGGCCAGCTGGTAGGGCAAGAGAGTCCTTGGACTTGAATACCCTGTTTATTCCTTGACCTCTGCTGTCTGAGTTGGTTGTAATGCCTGGTGCATTGGTCCCCTGTCAACCCGGAACATCCGGTCCGGGAAGTGCAAATGCATGCCCACTTGGCATTAGGTTGGGAGCACCCGCTAGTCACCCAGGGTCGTCTCTTCCATTTGCCCACCTGCATCTCAGTAGAAACCTGGAACCCTGTCCTGGATATGATAGCAGCCAGGAGAATGTAGGGGTATGTCCAGAGGTTTTGGGAGTTAGATTTCCTCACCCTGACTGTGGTCCTACCATCAAAACACAGGGCAGGTGTCCAAGCTTAAGCCTGGGTCATGGAGAACCCTATCCAGGACAGCCTTGGGCCCATCAACAGACCACCCTCCCAGACTGTCTGTGTCCAGTTCTGCAAATATCTGAGGCCCTTCTTCCCCTGGTTTTGGGCACAGAGCTGAGGGCTGTGCAGAAACCTTGTGCAGAGAATTGTCTCTACTGAGGACACAGCCAAGGGGACTGAGTGTGATATAGTGAGCTCAGACCTGGTGTTGGCCCCAGGCTTCAGCTGGTAAAATAGGTAATCAACCTGTGTTTGGATCCTGGTGGCAAATGGAAATTAAAATGGTACTGAGGTGCTGCTGCTCATACCCTGGCTCCAGTGCTGGGCCAGCTGAGTTTGAATCCTCTCCTCCTGTTACTGGCTGTGCAAGGAGCTTCATCTCCCTGAGCCTCAGGTCCCCTGTGTGTGAAATGGGACTAAAGATGGGATTCTCCTCCAGGTGTGTGGTGAGGATGTGGCGGGATAATGTGTATGAAGGGCTGAGCTTGAAGTAGGTCCCTGTTATGCAGTGACACCAGTGATGAAATGATGATGTCAGTTGCTCCTGTTGTCTGGTCACTTCACTCCCCTCCGGTCTATACGTGGTCCCACCCCAGAGGGTTATGGAGAAGACTAGAGAAGATAAAGCACTCAATATGCTTAGTGCTTAAGCAACGGCTACTGCATTTCTTACTTTTGTGTGCAGCAGAGACTGAAAGAGATAAAATGGGCTCAGGCATCCATATACCAATGTCCACAAGTCCTGGCTCCCTTGGGTGATGCTGTACAGCCCTGACAGGTGTGTGTCCTTGTGTGCTTCCTCATATGCCTGTTTCCCTTCTGGGGCTGAGTTAGTGAAGACAGTACCATGGTCTCAAATATGATCTGATCGAATATAGGGATTCGATGGAACTTTCTGGTAAGAAGTTTTCTCAGGCAGCTCCTGAACTTGGGGGGAAGGATTGATGAGTGATGTCTGACACGACTGAAGCGACTTAGCAGCAGCAGCAGCAGCAGCAGCCACAAGTTCAGGAGGGGAGAGTGGAGGCACTGCGTGTGTGCCACTGTGGGACCAGGTCATATCCAAGAGGCCCTTTAGCCAGCGATGGGCACAGCAACACCACACAGTCATGGACAGTGGGACTCTGGGACCTGCCTGGTGCTGGGAGAAGGAAATGGAGACCTTTATCTAGATTCCAGTCTTGGCCAGTAAATAACCTGCTTTGTGACTCTGAGTAACATGTTCATTTTCTCCCAAGGTCTCCATTGCCTCTAACTGCAGAATGAACAGAGGTTCTCTGCTAGATGGCTGACTCCTCAGGGCTCTAAGAGGTGGTCAGCAACATCTAAGGGATACTTGCTACATTCCCACCTGCCCAGGCACCCCACACTCTTGCTTTGAGCATGAATCCCATCAGCTCCTTGGGCACAGTGATAACCGCCCCCTCTCTGAAGCCATAAGGGCCAAAACCACAGGCTTCATGCCCAGACCCTGACACAGAGTGGATTTTCAATAAATATTTTTTAGAGCTTGCATAAGCATTTCTAATGCTGATTAATTAAAATGTCCCCATCCAGTAATCCATGTGTTTTATTTGTAACAGTACAATAAGCTTGCTCTTAGGTCATCCTTGGTGTACATCCCAGAAGTTTTCCTTGTTGGTGGTGTGACAGCAGGTAAATGTCATAACCTCTCTGAGCCCTGTTTTTTTCCTTTCAACCATGAAAATAAGCACTAGAATATCCTCTACCTTAGGAAGAGCTGCTGGGGGCACTAAATGAGGAAATGTCAGTAGAGAGCCCAACCCAGTCCTGGCTGAGGAAGGTGCTCCATGAATAACAGAGGTCATCATAATTACTATTACTGCAGTACATAGTAGTGAGTGGTGACCTAAGGCAGCATTCAGGAGCCCTGGAAAATAGGGAGGGAGACAAGGGGGAGTGTGCGCAGTTCTTGAAAGTATGATGAGGCTGTAAGCAAAGCAGAGTGCTCCCACTTACTAGCCTTATGATCTTTCCCTCTTCAGTCAGTTCAGTTCAGTCACTCAGTCGTGCCTGACTCTTTGTGACCCCGTGAATCGCAGCACACCAGGCCTCCCTGTCCATCACCAACTTCTGGAGTTCACTCAGATTCACGTCCATCAAGTCAGTGATGCCATCCAACCATGTCATCCTATGTTGTCCCCTTCTCCTCCTGCCCCCAATCCCTCCCAGCATCAGAGTCTTTTCCAACGAGTCAACTCTTTGCACGATGTGGCCAAAGTACTGGAGTTTCGGCTTTAGCATCATTCCTTCCAAAGAAATCCCAGGGCTGATCTCCTTCAGAATGGACTGGTTGGATCTCCTTGCAGTCCAAGGGACTCTCAAGAGTCTTCTCCAACACCACAGTTCAAAAGCATCAGTTCTTCGGCACTCAGCATTCTTCACAGTCCAACTCTCACATCCATACATGACCACTGGAAAAACTATAGCCTTGACTAGATGGACCTTTGTTGGCAAAGTAATGTCTCTGATTTTCAATATGCTATCTAGGTTGGTCATAACTTTCCTTCCAAGGAGTAAGTGTCTTTTAATTTCATGGCTGCAATCACCATCTGCAGTGATTTTGGAGCCCCCCAAAATAAAGTCTGACACTGTTTCCACTGTTTCCCCATCTATTTCCCATGAAGTGATGGGACCGGATGCCATGATCTTCGTTTTCTGAATGTTGAGTTTTAAGCCAACTTTTTCACTCTCCTCTTTCACGTTCATCAAGAGGCTTTTTAGTTCCTCTTCACTTTCTGTCATAAGGGTGGTGTCATCTGCATATCTGAGGTTATTGATATTTCTCCTGGCGATATTGATTCCAGCTTGTGCTTCTTCCAGCCCAGCGTTTCTCATGATGTACTCTGCATATAAGTTAAATAAGCAGGGTGACAATATACAGCCTTGACGTACTCTTTTTCCTATTTTGAACCAGTCTGTTGTTCCATGTCCAGTTCTAACTGTTGCGTCCTGACCTGCATACAAATTTCTCAAGAGGCAGGTCAGGTGGTCTGGTATTCCCATCTCTTTCAGAATTTTCCACAGTTTATTGTTATCCACACATCAAAGGCTTTGGAATAGTCAAAGAAAGTCATAGTCTTTCCCTCTTAGAGACTCAGTTTACTCACCTGTGAATAGGGCAAATGGGTGTACTACACCACTGAACTGGTCTGAAGGGTACACAGTTAACATGCATAAATCTGGACCGCGGTCCCTAAAGATTAGCTCTCTTCCTCATCCACCGGAGAGGGAGCCCCACTAGGCAGGGATCTCGTCTGTTTTGTTCCCTGACATGTCCCCTGTGTCATAACAATGCCTTGTGATCGTAGCTGATGAACACATGCTCCCTGACGTGTTGTTGTCACTGTTATTATAACACACAGATCGGGGACTCTGCCCATGGGTGACCCTGAGGGAGAGTACATTGCTCTGTCTCCAAGTACTTTCTGTGCATGTCTGCCTCTCCCCAGACATGGGGCGCTTCTGCTGCATTAGAACCCACCACCCGCCTTCTCTCTGGCCCCACAGGTGACCACAGGTGTGTGTAGTGGCTAATGGTGTGGGCGGGCTGGCCCAAGATTTCTCTCCTACGTATGTTGCTCCAGCTGGTGGGAATGTAGCAAGTAGCCCCCAGACATTCCTGACCACCTCTCAGAACACCAAGGGGTCAGCTGTGTAGCAGGAGGCCTCTATTCATTTTGCAGTTAGAGGAAATGGAGACCCTGGAGAAAATGAACGTCTTCCTCAGAGTCAGAAAACAGGTTATAAACTGAGCCAAGCCTGGAACCCAGATCAGGGTCCCTCCTCCACCCCACAGCACTAGGCAGGTCCCAGAGTCCCAACCTCTGTGAATATATGTGGTGTCCATGCCCCCATCACTGGCTGGAGGGGCCATTAGAAATGACCTGGTCCTGATCTGGTGAACATGCAGTCATTCCACTCTCCCTTCCTGAACTTGGGGCAGACATCACTAATCAATCCAGCCCTCCAAGTCCAGGAGTGCCTGGGAGGGCTTCTCTGCAGAAAGCTCCATCCAGTCCCTACAATTAATGAGGTGTACTTGTACTTGACATCATATTTCTTGGAATCTTTAACATGGTCCTGACAGGAAGCTGAGGCTTAGTGAGGAACTGTACCTCCCAAAGCTTATACACCAGTCACCAGGGAGCCAGAATTTATAGACACAGGTGTACTGGAAGTCTGAGCCCATCTAGGTCATGTGGTCTTTATAGTGCACAAAATAAGAAATCTGGTTTCCATTGATTAAGGATAAAGCATATTGGATGCTTGATCTCCTCCCTTCGTCCTCTCCATAACCCTGTGCAGTGGGGTCATGTACAGGTGGGACACCTGAGGTGGAAGGGAGCGAAGTGACCGGACACCAGCAATAATTATAATATCATCCTCACTGTTGTAACCATGTATTAGGAGCCTACACACATTATCCCTCCACATCCTCAAGGCACACCTGGGAGGAGACTCCCATACTTAGTCTCATTTTGCACACTAGGGACCTGAGGTTCAGGGGGATGCAGTCCCTAGTCCAGGCCATAAGCCAGCAACAGGAAAAGAGGATTAGGAAGCAGTCTGCCTGAATCCAGAACTGAGGTCTGACCACCATCCCCTTGGTACACTTTTAATCTCCATTTTGCCACGGGGATCCAGATACCAGGTTGTTAACCCATTTACAATGAGGCAGCAGAAACCTGGGGCCAACTCCAGGTCTGAGTTCATTACATCACTCTCCACCCCCTGGGTTGCAGTCTTGAGGTGAGAATAAGTCTCTCCACAAGATTTTCCTCACATCCCTCAGCTCTGTGCCCACAACCAGGGGAAGAGGGACCTCAGGTGTGTATAAATGAGGCTCAGACAGTGTGGAGGGTGGTCTGCTGATGGATCCAAGGCTCTGCTGGATGTGGTCCTTCATGTCCCAGCACCAGGCTTGGGCACCTGGGCTGCTACCTTCTTCCTACTCTGTGCTCTGATGGTGGGACCATAGTTACAGTGAGGAAGGCTAGCTCCTCAAGCCTCTAGCCCTACTTGTACTTTGTCCTAGCTGAGTTCATCAGGTTCCTACTGAGATGCAGGTGGGGGACTGGTGAAGCTGGACACAGGTGACCCAGAGGTCTCTGCTGGTGCTATAAGCCTGATGCCAAGTGGGCACCCATCTGGGCTTCCTGGACCAAGTGTTCCGGATTGACATGGGCACAATGCACCAGGCGTAACAACCAACTCAAACAGCGCATGTCGAGGAATAACATATTCAAGTCCAAGGACTCTCCTGCCCCACTAGCTGGCCTCAATGTGACCTGACTTTTTCTGCGGACGCAAATGCTGGTTTTCTGTACTTGTGAGACCTAGGACAGTCACCTCCCTTCCCTTAACTTCAGTATCCTCAACTGGAAAGTGAGGTTTGCCATGCCTACTAGGTGAGTTGACGTGAGCACCAATGGTGAGAGTGCACCTGCAGTGCCAAGGCGTTTGCCTGGGCCACAGTCTCCCTAGACTTTTCAGCCAAGAGGTGAAAATGATGACCTCTAAGCTCTCCTGTGGCTTTGATATTTGTTGTTCCCAGTGTGGTTGTGTGACCCTCGAGTAGGCATCAGATTGGAGGAGGGAGACATGGTCTACAAATGTGTTGCTAGTTTTGGATCCAGGTATCCGCTGCCCTGATTGCCCATACCTTGCTCTTTCTGAAATCTCAATGGAAGGAATGCAACGGACCACACTGGACGTGCAAAAATGGCCTTTCATTGCTGGGGGTGGAGGGTGATGAGCATAGGGTGTCCTGACTGTGAGGAGGAGTATCTGAGAGGTGTTCTTTGACTGGGTTCAGTTGTCACTCCTAGGGGATGGTGGCAGCATGGACGGTCCTAGAGGGAGACGGTACAGAGATTCAGTCAAGTTCCTGGGAACCAACCTGGAAGACGACCCTGATGTGAGGCACAGAGAGCCTGGGGCCCTTACTGGCTCCTATGTTCATGAGGCACAGCTGCAGGAGTGTTTCCCCCCAAACCCTGCGAGCTCTGAGGATCAGGGAGGGACTGGCACCTGTGATTTGGGGTCTTTCTCTGGCACCTGGCACTGAGCCCTCCTCACACCCTTACCTTAGCAACAATGGCTAATGTGAAAAGAATGACCAAGGACCTTGATGAGTCATGGTTTGGGGCTCAGCGTTTGATCAGGTTCATGGATCAGACTGAGACACAGGTCAGGTCACTATCCATGACCAGTGTCAGAGCTCAGTCAACAATGGAGTCAAAGCTCAGTCTGACTGTTCTAGGCTTAGTCAGTGAGCAGAATCAAGTGCAGTCTGGGTGTGTGATTAAGGGTCAGGACTCGGTCTGTGACCGAGATCAGGGCTCAGTCTGCTACTAGAGACAGAAGAGGAGCCAAGCTATGCTGCTTATCCACAGGCCCCTGTGTGTGTTTCTGGAGGGTCTCATCCTCCGTCAGCCCAGGGCTCAAAGCCTGGCCTTTACCAGCAGGTAGGCATCACAGAGGTTTTCCTCAACTGTTCTATGGATTTTCCAGTTAGAGTTTATAAACTTCCTCTCAAGGAACAAACAGCAGTTCTCAGGCTCCAGCACTGAAAGCTGAATAGAAGTCAGACACCAGTGGCTGAAACTCTCCAGTGGGTCAGACTTGACAGCCATGGGACCTCTTGCATGTCACTTGATCTCTCTGAGCCTCAGTTAGTTCATCTGTAAAATGGGTGTGATAACACTACCCATCCCCACAGGATCATTGCCAGGAGCCAATGAGAGAGTATATGAGAAGAACAGAGCAATCGCCCAAGGAACTGGGTCTGTGGCTATTTTCTAGAACTGCCTCCAGGACCCTAACATTGTTACTCACTCCATTTTGTTGGCCCCAGCCTTGTCAGCCTCAGTCTTTCCAGAGACCCAGGTCAAGGAGAGTCTCCAGGAGCTGGAGGTCAAACCACAGCTCCTCATAAGAAGGGAAAGAGAAGGGGCCATGTTTATTAACAATGCCTACTGGATACCATGCTCTTTCTGCTTTGTTTTTAAATCCACTCATCAGCTTGGCAGTGTTTATAATCTCCTTTCACTTGGGAAGAACCCGAGGCTCAGAGAGGTGGAGCCAGTTGACCCCGAACTCACAGTTGCTAAGAGAATACCCAGGATTTGAGCCCAGATCAGGCCCGTCCTCTTCGTCACATCATTCTGGGCAGCAGGTTCTGCCAGTGTGACAAGGGAGCACAGTAGAAGCTTTCAGAGACTCACAGGCTGCAGGGGCCCCTCCGGCCACAATTTTCTGACTTGCTCACAAGGACTTGCTTACAATTTTCTGACTTGCTCACAAGGGTCTGCAGCTTCTCCAGGATCCCCTGACCAGACCTGCTGGTGCTGCAGGCTAGAGTGTGGTGCCCTCTCCTGTAAGGCTGCAAAGGGAGTCCCCTCACTACTTTCCCAGGCTATGACTTAGCCTTGTGGTTCCTAACATAATCCACATCCAGGCTTTCAAAGTAACTGTGGACTCATGGGCACAGCTGAGGGTCACAAGGAGCCAGGGCAAGAGAGTGACACAGAGAGAAAAACGCAGAGAGGGAAGGAAGGAAACAGTTGAGCAGCTGAGGAGGGAGAGGAGAGACGGAGAAGGAAGACGACTGATTAGTACCTGCTGTGAGCATCCTGTTTGCCACCCACAGAGATGCTCAGTACTGCGGCCTCAGAACTTCTGGCCATTAGGATTCTAGAACAGTGGAAGCCTAGAAGGTCCAAATCTGAGAGCCAGAGGTCACTAGGACCCTAAAACCTCAGACTACTAGAATCCTAGAACCTTAAAGAATCTAGACTTTTAACATTCCAGAACACTATTCCCTTAGAAACCTTGACCTCTTGAGCCTGAAACTTTATAGAGTGAAATGGGGCCCTGGGAACCATAGAGAAGTGTTTTTGTGCTTTTCACAGTTTTGTGTGTCTACAGTTCCCCGAAGGTGCTGTTAAAATGCAAATTAGCAAGCAGGTCTGGGGTAGGACCTAAGAGTCTGCGTTTCTAATGAGTGTCCATGGAAGGTCAGTGCTGCTGGTCTGAGGAACACACTTTGAGCAGTGACTCAAGTTCAGTAAATCACAGAACAACATGGAGGACTTTTTAAAATATAAATCCAGATTCCCAGCCTCCTTCCAGAATGACTAATATAGAATATTTGGAATTTGGGGCACATGGTACATATGGTTTTCTTATATGATACATGTGAATCTGAACTATGATGTGTATAGTTTTTGTATTTAAATGAATTAAAATTGTGTTGAATGAAGGAATATGAGTAAAAATCCTACTGCCAGTCTGTGGTTATGGTAAATGTTTCAAGTGTGGGACCATTGATTTCAGCTAATGTCAGGCCCCTGCTCATCTCCCAGGCCAGGCTGAGTGAAGGGGGGCAGGGAGCAACTGACTGTCCCAAGGAAGATGGCCCCTCAGAAAGGAAGGTCCCTGAGAGTACAGCCCAGCCAGGAAAAGTCACCCCTCCCCCCACCAGGCCTGGCTCTGCACCCCCAGGAGTGGACAATTCACCTCGTGGTGCATTACCAGGGACAACAGCTCATTCACGAGGTTGACTGCAAAGTCCACAACCCCACTGAGCAGTCCAATGCCCCTGGAGAAGAAAGGAAACTGATAAAGGTCGGTGATCTCCCTGGTGCTATAGGCTAGGCAGGGTCCGGCGGGGCCCAGGCATTTGGACTCACATGCCAGTCTTTCCAAGTGCTGGCCAATCTTTTGCTTTGCAGTTCTGTAGGCAAACCTATGGTCAGATTGCTTGTTGAGGCAGGATGCTCTGACCTCTGCTCGTGGCTCAGCCTTGTTCCTTGCCAAGGCCAATCTGCTCCAGCCTTCAGCTTCCAAACCATTTCTCCACTTCCAGCCAGGAGCAGGATCAGCCTTTCTCCTTCCATCCTCTTCCCTGGACTAAACATGTTCTTTCAAGCACACAGTTTAAGATGTAGATTTGGTGGGTTACTGAAGATCAGCAGTTTAAATGGAGAGGATTCAGTTTTCAAGATCTCATTTTTCAAATTTCCCAGTAGGTGGATGATGATTTGGGGACACTTTGCAGGACCTGATCTACCCAGCACGGTGAGAGAGATGCTGTGTTGATCATTCCTGCATTCTTCCACCACCACCTTGGCGATATCAGGCTCTTAATCAGTTTCAATGCTGAAACTATACTGGAGGACCAAGTGGAGGGCCAAGAAGACAATCTCACCCAACACAGGCCTGCAGGGAAATAGATTCACAGTGAACAGAGGTGGAGAAGTCTCTTCACATTTCCCACTTTAGTCTCTCTCTTGTGTGGACGTTTTATGGAATGTCTATGGACAAGGACAGGCCTGGTGTGCTGCGGTCCATGGGGTCACAAAGAGCTGGATAGGACTTTAGTGGCTGAAAAATAAATGGACATTGTGAATACTATCTGTTTTCTTTATGGAATCTACATTCTTACAGTAGGAATTTCTTCTCCTGGCCTCAAGGGTTTGGCTCATGCGACATTTCTATAGATTATCACAGCGATGATTAAAAAAAAAAAAAAAGAACATTTAAGGTATTTTTCCTGGATTAATCCATTTAATCTCTACAGGAAGACCATTTGAATAAAGTACTATCATTATCTCTGTTTTCAGAATGAAGAAACATGTGGTACAGAGAAGTTAATTAGCTATCTCAAAATCTCATAACTAAAGTGATAAAGTCATAGTGCACTTTAATTAATAAATACTCTTTTACACACCCTCATTTTTCTATCTTGTTGTATTTTCAATGTAACTAAAATACTTAGAAATTGTATTTTCCATATAATTTTCACATGTTTTTCATTAAATACTGTACACTATATGGCCCGTTCTGGTCACTGGTATTTTAAGAGAATCTTGAGAGGAAAAATGATGTTGGAATAAGTGTTCATGTCTTCTCACTTCTCAAGTTTTATAATTACATGTGTTATTATTTTAAATACGGAGGATTCTTTTTAAAGAGAGACTTGATTATGGGAAAAGTTTCTTAGAACATTTTAAAGGTGAGGATTCTAGAGCTGCAAAGGCCTCCTTATTTTACAGATTGGGAGACTAAGGTAGCAGGGTGGAAAAGTGCCTGATTTCAGATTGGAGACCTATTGGCCATACCTCACTGTGCCTCCCAAACCTGATTCTAAGGCTACTCACAGGTTCACGATGCCTTCAGCAGTGATGGGGATCCTCACATTAGCCTTGTTTTCAGAAGTTGCTTCGAATATGATATCCAGAATGTGGAGGTTACTGATACTCACCCTATACAAAACCCACAATTCACCCTTGTCGTTCCTCCTGACAGCCATTGCTGGGCTCTTCTCTATGCCAGCCTCGTGCTCAGCATTTGAGCCTCATGGACCTTGCCTGCTTTGGTCTCATGAGAGCCATGCTCAGGGGTTGGATTCTCTCCATTGGATGGCATGGCCGACTGAGGATCAGACAGCTGTGATTTCCCTCAAGACGCTAAGGGTGAATATGTGCCAGAACCAGAATTTGTTTTTTTTTTTTAATTGATATATATAGTTGCTTGACAATGTTATGTAGGTTCAGGTGTGGGGCTACCATGGTGGCTCAGAGGTTAAAGAGTCTGCTTGCAGTGCAGGAGACCTGGGTTTAATCCTGGGTTTGGGAAGATCCCTGGAGAAGGAAATGGCAACCCACTCCAGTATTCTTGCCTAGAGAATTCATGGACAGAGGAGCCTGGTGGGCTACAGTCTGTGGGGTGATAAAGGGTCAGATCAAATGAGCAACTAACACTTCCACTTTTCATTAGGTTCAGGTGTACAGCAAAGTGATATATATCTGAATATATATATATATATATATATATAGAGAGAGAGAGAGAGAGAGAGGTATTTTTATTTCAGATTCTTTACCCTTATAAGTTATTACAAAATATTGAGTTTAGTTCCCTGTGCTATATAGTAGGTCCTTGTTGGTTGTCTATTGTATATATAGTAGAGTGTGCATATTTATGCCAAACTCCTAATTTATCCTCCACACTGCTTTCCCTTTTGGTAAACATGAGTTTGTTTTTTTTTTTCTTTTTCTTTTTTTATGTCCATGAGTCTTTTGTATAAGTTCTTTAGTATCATATTTTAGATTCCATAAATTAGTGCTATCTATGATATTTGTCTTTGTCTGAAATTAAAAGATGCTTACTCCTTGGAAGAAAAGTTATGACCAATCTAGATAGCATATTCAAAAGCAGAGACATTACTTTGCCAACAAAGGTCCGTCCAGTCAAGGCTATGGTTTTTCTAGTGGTCATGTATGGATGTGAGAGTTGGACTGTGAAGAAGGCTGAGCGCCGGAGAATTGATGCTTTTGAACTGTGATGTTGGAGAAGACTCTTGAGAGTCCCTTGGACTGCAAGGAGATCCAACCAGTCCATTCTGAAGGAGATCAGCCCTGGGATTTCTTTGGAGGGAATGATGCTGAAGCTGAAACTCCAGTCCTTTGGCCACATCGTGCGAAGAGTTGACTCATTGGAAAAGACTCTGATGCTGGGAGGGATTGGGGGCAGGAGGAGAAGGGGACGACAGAGGCTGAGATGGCTGGATGGCATCACTGTATCGATGGACATGAGTCTGAGTGAACTCTGGGAGTTGGTGATGGACAGGGAGGCCTGGCATGCTGCGATTCATGGGGTTGCAAGGAGTCGGACATGACAGAGCGACTGAATGGAACTGACCTAGTTCATTTACTATGATTATCTCTACATCCATCCACTTGTTGCTGCAAATGTTATTATTTCATTCTTTTTTTTTTTAACAGAACAAATCCACACTGTTATTTATTTTCAAGAAGTTTAAATTCTCGAAGGGTACAGCATCACACGAATTCTGTGTCCAATGGCCTTAGCAGGAAGGTTGCTTCGGAATTTGGCACAAACCATGCCACTGTTTCCATGAGCTCGAGTTATCTTTCCCCAGATTACTCTGGTTTTGTTAGGTTTTCCACCAGGAGTTTCTGTGTTGTTCTTTGCTTTGTACTCATAAGCACATCTCTTGCCTAAATAGAATTCAGTTTCATCTCGAGCATATACACCTTCAATTTTCAGGAGAGCAGTGTGTTCCCTTTGGTTCTGTAGACCCCGTTTATAGCCAGCAAAAATGGTCTTGGACCACAGCCTTCCAGACATATTTGTCATTTTAGAAGTCCCGTTCCCCGCAGGCCTTCACAGGGTCCAAGATGGCTGAAAGAGCTATTTCATTCTTTTTTATGCAGAGCCAGAATTAGAACCCAGAACTGCTTGATTCCCAGACTTCACGTGTGGGCCACCTACATGGTATGAATTCTAGTTTCCTCTCTCTTGAGGCCATTCAGACTTTTATACTCACTTATATTCAGAGAAGAAAAGTCTTATTCTTGGGGAAGGGGATTTTAGGCACCAGCAAACAGGTAGAGGTAAAGGTGAAGAGAACCTTCATCCTGACCCTGATATCACAGAATAGAAAGCCTAAGCCCGTGAGATACCTGGACAGCCCCCGCAGCCCTCTAATTTTCCCAAGCTCTGGTGGAGTTGGCCTCAGACCACTTCTGCTCTGTAAGAATATGCAAGGTTTATTCATCTTCCCTGGTGGCTCAGTTGGTAAAGAATCCGCCTGTAATGTGGGAGACCTGGGCTTGATCCCTGGGTTGGGAAGATCCCCTGGAAGAGGGCATGGCACACCCCTTCAGTACTCTTGCCTGGAGAATCCCCATGGACAGAGGAGGCTGGCAGGCTACAGGCCATGGGTGTGCAAGAAGTCAGACATGATGAGCAACTAAACACAGCAGAGCACAGCACTCCAAGAAGAACCCTTTGTCTACATGAGTGACTCAACAAACTATGGGCTTCCCTGGTGGCTCAGCTGGTAAAGAATCTGCCTGCAATGTGGGAGACAGAGGGGTTTGTGTTAGGAAGATCCTGTGGGGAAGGGAATGGCTAGGCACTGCAGTATTCTGGCCTGGAAAATTCCATGATCTGTATGGTCTGTGGGGTCGTAAATAATTGGACACAACTAGGTGACTTTCAGTTTCACTTTTTGATCTTTGATATTAAACTTACGTCCCCAAAGAGATGTATTCTCTTTTTTGGGAACAAATATCTCCAAATGAGGCATCAACTCATCCTGTAAGCCTTTAAAAATTCCAGAAATGAGATGCAGTTGGGGGACTGGAGGAGATGGACACAGGTGACTCAGAGGTCTCTGCTGGTGCCAAGTGGGCACCCATTTGGGCTTCCTGGACCAGATGTTCCAGGTTGACAGGGGCCCAATGCACCAGGGCTAACAACCAACTCCAACAGCAGTAGTCGAGGAATAAACATATCCAAGTCCAAGGAACATCTTGCCCCACCAGCTGGCCTCAGTGTGCCCTGACCTTCCCTGCGGATGCAAAGACTGGGCTCCTGTCCTTGTGAGACCTAGGGCAGTCACCGTCCTTCCCTGAACCTCAATATCCTCAACCGGAAAACGAGGTATTCCATACCTATTAAGTGTGTTGTTGTGAGCACCAATGGTGAAGTGCACCTGCAGTGCCAAGCCATTCGTGCGGGCCACAGTCTCCCTAGACTTTCCAGCAAAGA
Organism: Bos taurus; assembly: GCF_002263795.3. Lineage (NCBI taxonomy): Eukaryota > Metazoa > Chordata > Mammalia > Artiodactyla > Bovidae > Bos > Bos taurus. Next base: position 62,629,001 of record NC_037340.1, on the reverse strand, counting down.
GGATAAAATGATGACCTCTACGCTCTCCTGTGGCTTTGATGTCTGTTATGTTTCCAAAGTGGTTGTGTGACCCTCGTGTAGGCATCAGAATGGAGGACAAAGATATGAGTCTACAAATGTGTTGTCAGGACTCCCTGTGGATTTGAATGGTATAAGCTGACTCACACTGGCTTCAATAAAAATAAAAACAAGAAGTGAGAAATGTATTTGAACTGAAATTTTTGTGGCAAGGAGGACTTCAGGCACACTTGGATCAAGGCATTATAACAATACATTGTCTCATCCCCTTTGTACAGCTTCTTTTTCTAGTGAACTTTGCCAAAATATTTGTATATAAATACTATCTTGAGGACAAAGCAGACCCAGGCAACATGTGAAGACTTAAAGCCCCCTGTGAATCATAAGATCTAGCTAAGGGTTTTTCATTTCTTTTACATTTTCAAAGCACCAATATTAGTTTGGTTAATATTTTCAATTATTTTTCTCTTCTTATTTAATTCACTCCTGCTGTAATCTTTATTGTACTCTTTCAGTGGTAACTTAGGGCTTAGTTATTCTTCTTTTTCTAATCCCTAAGGTACAGAGGTAGGTTGTTTATTTGGGTTTTTCTTGCTTCTTTATGTAGGCATTTATTGCTACTCTTCCTAATATTTTAATACTAGGGGTATAATGTACAACATGATGACTATAGCTAGCAGTGATGTATGCTATATAGAAACTTTGTTAGCAAATTCTAAGAGTTCTCATCACAAGGAAAAATTGTTGTTCTTTTTCCTTTATTTTTTATTGTGTCTATATGAGAACTTGAATGTTAGCTGAACCTATTGTCATAATCACTTCATGGTACACAGAAATCAAACTGTTGGCTTCAACTTATACAGTGATGAATGTCAATTATTTTCTTACCAAAAATATGGGAAAAAGATGACTAAAAAAGTGTAAACCTTTTTTATGAGAGCTGACACTTCCTGAGCCCTCCGTCTGTATGGGACAATGATGACGAGGTAGCTTGGGTAGACCTACCAGCTGGAAAACATGGTCTTTTTGTTGGGGAGACAATGAGGAGTGGCCCCCACTTACCAGGAGACAGCTCCTGAGCAGAGTCTTAGGGCTGAGGAGGATTGAGAAGCTGGAAGGAGGGAAGGAATGATGACCAGGTGGATGGAACAGCCTGGACAAAGGCTCAGCACTGACCCAAGTGGGCTACTGCTCAAGAGAAGTCCTGAATTGTGAGACCTCCTTGTGTACTGTTCTGGGAGTTGGGATTGTCAGAAAATAAGATGGAGAGGAAAACTCTCATCTCTTTGCTATGGCCAGCAGGGGAAGAACCAGCTCTGACTTCAAATGGAATCCAGTTTTGCCTCTGACAGTCTGTGTTGCCCTGGAGAAGTCATTTCACCTCTCTGAGATTCAGTTGTCATGCCTACTCCAAGAACCATTCACTGCATCACTCAGTAGAAACCAGATTTGAGTGAGATACAGTGTATAAAAATTTAATACAGAATTTCTCAACACCGTGTAGCAGGGATTCCAGTGTGAGAGGCTGACATTCATCTTGTGCTCACTAGTGTCAGACTCTGGTAAAGCACTTTCCACTCATTGACTCATTTAATTCTCACATCAACACAACGGGGGAGGTTTTGCTGTTAACTCCATTGGGCTGGTTTGAGGACTGGTTCTGAGAGGTTAAGTAAGTTGCCTGAGATCACACAGCTGGCAACGGCAGAGACCAAGTCAAGCTCAGCTCTGTCCAACCTTTCACCTCACGTGTGTCAGCAGCCCCGGCACAGCCTGAACTGATGTCTCTTGGGAGAGCTGGTCCAAGGCCCCTCCAGCGGCCCCAGGGGCTCAAGGGCCCCCTATGGTGACTTGACCTTGTGGGGCATCCTTCAGACAGAAGGCCCTTGAGTGAAGCAGCGCTGGTTCAGGCCTCCGTGTGACCCTGGCCTCTCTTAACCAGAGTCTCCCATGAGGACGAGAGCCGGTTCTTCCCTCACAGAATTGCACACAGCACTGAGATGGCTCCTTGGCAACATGGGCAAATGTTCCCTGGCCCTCTTGGCAGGAAAGTCAGATGGCCTCCTGGACAGGAGAGGCGGGGGTCCCTGAGGTGATAGCTTGGGTCCATCTTCCGCAGTGGTGACACGGCTGTGAGTAAAGGGCTCTGTGCTCCAGGCTCCAGGGCAAAGGGGAAACTGAGGACTTGCACTTTGAGAAGGGCCCCGAGAGAAAACTCATCAGTCCTTGGTGGGAGAGATCAAGGCCAGGACAGCGGGACCTGCTGGGGGCTGGGGAGAGGTGGCTGAGTAGTGGAAGATGGGTCGTCTCCTCTCTGAGAAAGAGATCCCACACCCATGGGTTTAAAACCTAGTCCTGCCAGTTGTTACCCTGTAACCTCAATATCTCACTTGTCCTTATGAGCCTCAGTTTCCTCATCTGTCCAGTGGGGACAAGATTGGTGTCTCCTGCAGAAGGGTCCTTATGAGGAGGTCATGAGGTCAGGTGTGCTGGTGAAGGCAGCCCTCCATCATGGTGGTGGTGTTAGCAGAAGCAGAGTGAGGCTGTCTTCATGTGACCTTGGGTCACCTTCTTGCCCATCCTGGGCCTCAGTGTTCCTATTTTTTAAGACATGGAAGAGGGGTTGCATTATGCCCAAATTTCCTTCCAGCTACGGATCCAGGCCTCTGCTGCCCTTATTGCCCATACCTTGCCTTCCCTGAAATCCTAGTGGAAGGAGTGCAATGGGCCACACAGGATGCAGAAATGGCTCTTTATTGCTGGGGATGGAGGATGATGAGCATAGTGTGTTCTGATTGTAGGGAGGAGTATCTGAGAGTGTCCTTTGACTGGGCTCAGTTGTCACTCCTGGGGGATGGTGGCATCACCAACCATCTCAGAGAGAGACGGTACAGAGATTCAGCCACGTCCCCGGGGACCAATCTGGAAGGAGACCCTGGTGTGAGACATGGACATCCCAGGGACCTTACCGGCTCATGTGTTCACCAGACACAGTTGCAGGAGTGGTTCCACACAAGCCCTGCGAGCTCTGAGGCTCGGGGAGGGGCTGGCACCTGTGGTTTGGAGTCTCCCTCTGGCGCCTGGCACTGAGCCCTCCTCATCCCCTCACCCTCCCACCCCCTCACCTTAGCAACAATGGCCGATGTGAAAAGACTGAGCAAGGCTCAGAGGAGCCTGGGTTCAGAGCTCAATGTATGATCAGGATCAGGGGTCAGACTGAGATGCAGGTCAGCGCTCTATCCATGACCAGTGGATAGAGGCTCAATCAGGGCTCAGTCAGCAACTGGAGTGAAAGCTATGTCTGACTGTGTTCTAGGCTCAGTCAGAGAGCAGAATCAAATGCAGTCTGGGTGTGTGTCAAGAGTCAGGACTCGGTCTGTGACCAAGATCAGGGCTCAGTCTGCTAGAGAAGGAAAAGAAGCCAAACTTTGCTTCTGCTTCTCCACAGACCCCTGTGTGTGTGTCCGTGTGTCTGGCGGGGCGGGAGGAGGGGGTTGCTGCTTATCCTCCTTTAGCCCAGGGCCCAGAGCCCGGCCCCCACCAGCAGGCAGGCATCGCAGAGGCTTTCCTCATCTGTGCTCTTTATTTTGCCTCTGGGATTTCATAAAGTTCATCTGAAAGAACAAATAAGTAGCAGGTCTCAGGTTCCAGCACTGGAAGCTGAATAGAAATTAGACACTAAAGGCTGAAACCATCCAGCAGGTCAGACTTGACAGCCATGGGACCTCTCATATGTTACTCTGTCTCTCTGAGCCTCAGTTACTTCATCTGTAAAATGGGTATGATGATATTATGTATCCCTACAGGGTCATTGCAAGGATCCAGTGAGATAGTATATAAGAAGCACAGAGTGATGGCCCAATGAACTGGGTCTGTGGCTATTTTCTAGAAGAACTGCTCCAGGACTCTGACACTGTTACTCACCCCATTTCTGTTGCCCCCCCTCCCCAGCCCCAGTGACCCCAGTGTTGCCAGAGACCCAGGTCAAGAAGAGCTTCCAGGGTTTGGAGGTGAAGCCACAGCTCCTCATAAGAAATAAAAGGTGAGGGGCAGTGTTGATTAACAATGCCTACTGGATATTAAGCTCTTTCTGCTTTTTCTTTAAATCCACTCATCAGCTCGGCATTGTTTATAATCTCCTTTCACTTGGGAGGAACCCGAGGCTCAGAGAGGTGGAGCCAGTTGGCCCCACCACACAGTTGTTAAGAAAATATCCAGGATTTGAACCCAGATCTAGCCTGTCCTCTTTGTCACATCATTCTGGACAGCAGGTTCTGCCAGTGTGACAAAGGAGGGATAGAAGCTCTCAGAGGCCCACAGAGGCCATCAGTCCGCAGGGACACCTCCAGCCACACTTTCCTGACTTGCTCACAACGAAGGGTCCTCAACTTCTCCAGGGTCCCCTGACCAGACCTGCCGGTGCAGCTGGCATAGAGCAGCATGCCCTCCCCTGTAAGGATGCATAGGATGCCCCCTCACCATTTCCCCAAGCTGTGACTTAGTGATGTGGTTCTTAAGATAATCTGCATCCAGGCTTTCAAAAAAACTGCGGACCAGTGGGCACAGCTGAGGGTCACAAGGAGCCAGGGAAAGAGAGAGAGACACAGAAATGCAGGGAGGGAAGGAAAGAAAGAGGTTGGGAGGTGAGATGGGAGAAGGAAGAGGACTGGTTATTATCTGCTGTAAGCACCCTGCCCGCCACCCACAGAGATGCTCAGTACTGGGGGTCTCAGAACTTCTGACCCTTAGGATTCTAGAACAGTGGAAGCCTAGGAGGCCCAAATCTGAGAACCAGAGGACACTAGAATCCTAAAACTTTAGAACATTAGAGGAGATCGGGCGCCTTCAGGCTGATAGGGCCGGAGACAAAACTTTAGAACATTAGAATCCTAGAGCCTTGAAGAATCTAGACTTTTAACATTCCAGAACCCTATGCCCTTAGAAACCTTGACCTCTGGACTCTGAAACTTAATAGAGTTAAATGGGGCCCTGGGAATGATAGAGAAATGGTTTTGTGTTTTTCACACTTTTGTGCACCTACAGTTCCCTGAAGATGTTGTTAAAATGCAAATTACTGAGCAACAGTTCTGTGGTATGATCTGAGTCTCCGTTTCTCATGAATGTCCATGGGAGGTCAGTGCTGCTGGTCTGAGGAACACACGTTGAGCATGACTCAAGTTCAATAAACTGCAGAACAACATGGAGGACTTTTTTTTAAAATTAAGCCAGATTCCCAGCCCCCTTCCAGAGTTGAGTAATATAGAACCTTTCGAATTTTGGGCACATAGTATATATGGTTTCTTTATATGATGCACATGAATCTGAACTATGGTATGTACAGATTTCTTTTTACTTAAATGAATTAAAATTATATTTAATGAAGAAAAATATTAGCTAAAAGGCCTACCGGCAGTCCATGGGTATGGTAAATTGTTCAAGTGTGGACCCAGTGATTTCAGCTCATATCAGGCCCCTGGTCACCTCCTCCCAGGCCAGGCTGAGTGAAGGGGGGCAGGTAGCAACTGATTGCCCCAAGGAAGTTGGCCCCTCAGAAAGGAAGGTGCCCAGAGTACAGTCCAGCCAGGGGAAGTCACACCTGCCCCCACCAGACCTGGATCTGCACCCCAGGAGTGGGGGACTCACCTCGTAATGCGTTACCAGGGACAATACTTCATTCACGAGGTTGATTGCAAAGTCCACAACCTCAGTGAGCAGTCCAATGCGCCTGGAGAAGAGAAGAAACTGATGAAGGTTGGTGAAGTTGGCAGAGCACCCAAGCAAGAGCAGTGGGAAGAGAGTGGAAGATGGTGGGGCACCGTGAAGCCAGGTGACTTGGGCCTCTCCCCAGTGGGATCATTACTTAGAACACCATGGTTGACCAGCAGCCCACTCCGATAGCTCATGAGAGTCTCATCACAACCCTGAGACCTCATTGATCCAAACATCCATTCTTCTATTCATCTACCCATTCTTCCATCCATCCATTCTTCTATCCACCCATCCATCTACCCATTCTTCCATCCATCCATGCGTCTAGTCGTCCATTAATTCATTAACACATATTTAGAGAGCACCAACTCTGTGCTCAAAAGCAAGACTGACTGGTGACATACAGATGAATAAAGCACAAGCAGCTCCTAATGTGGTACCTGAATATTGGGTGGATAAAAGTTTCGTTTGGAGTTTTCTGCAAGAGCTTATGGAAAAACCCAAAAGACTTTTTGGCCTACCCAGTGTTAACAGGTTTTCCTAAGGCTGACTCCTTCCCACCTTCAGCTCTCCGCGTAACTGTCACCTCCTCAGGGCAGCCCTTGTGACTGCTTGCCTAAGGGAGGGCTTTCTGTCATAGCGCCCTGTTTGGTGTTCTGTTCTGCCCAGGGATGATAGCAATCGAACATTTTCCATGTGGGTTCTTTACTGCTGGACTGAATGCTCCCCTGTCTGCTGTTCCTTCCAGAGACTAAGCTCCATGAGAACAAGCACCTTGCCAGCAGTCACCAGTACTTTCTCCTGAGCTCAGGATGGTGCCTGCCTGTATGGAGCAGCTGCTCCACACATTTTTGGCTGAAGGAATAAATGAAGTAAACTTACGATTGAATATTTAATGACAACTTGTGACAAGTAGTGAGAAGGGCAAGAGTAGAATCTTATGAGAGAGAAAGAGAGAAACCTTATTTTAGACCCAAAACGATGAGACAAACACGGAAATGGGATGCGGGAAAGGTGTCCTAGGTGCCTGAGCAACCCGTGCACAGGTCTTGAATGGAAGGAGTTTGTCTGAGGCTCAGACCAAAAGCTAGCGGGTCCAGGGAAGAGTGGGCAAGATGTGGATCCAAATCAAGTAGAGCCTAGATGACCCTGAGAGGGCCTGAGATTGCATCCAAAGTGGAAAGAAGAGCCCCCTGAGAGTTTGGAGCAGCAGAGTGGAATCCCATTTTACAGACAGGGACACTGAGACCCGGAAGGCAGGATGGTTTCCCTGGCTCTACAGGCTACTCAGTGTCCAGTAGGGCTCAGGCATTTGGACTGACATCTCAGTCTTTCCAAGTGCTGATAGGCTGCAGACCTATCCTATCTTTTACTTTGGGGGTCTTTAGGCAAAGCTGTGATCAGACACCTGTTGGGCAGGATGAACTGACCTCTGCTCATGACTCAGCCTTGTTATCTGCTAAGGCCAACTTGCCCCAGCCTTCAACTCCAGACTAGTTCTCTCTCAGCCAGAACCAGGATCAGCCTTTCTCCTTCCACCCTCTTCCCTGGGCTAAACATATTCTTTCAAGCACACAGTTTAAGATGTACATTTGGTAGGTTACTGAAGATCAGTGATTTAAATGGAGATGACACAGTTTTTAAGATGTCATTTTTGAGAATTTTTCAGTAAGTAGAGGATGGTTTGGGGACAATCTGAAATTAGAGTCCATAGTAGACATTTACTATTCATCTTGCCCTCTCCTAGCTAGAGGCAGGAAGGTGAACACAGTGAATTATTATTATTATTGAGGGCCATTATGTAATATGAGATGGGTCAGTTCTTCAAGTAGACATAAGAATGCTAAATGTGCATGTATCTAATGACAGAGCTTCAAAAAGCATGAAGCTAAAACAGATGAAGCTGAAAGGTGAAATATAGCAATTTACAGGTATATTTGGAGAGGTCAGCACTCCGGTCTCAGTAAGGGGAAGAACAAAGAGACTGAAAGTCAGCATGGATATTATTTTTACTGAGAGCTTAGTATGTGCCAGGCTGTATGGTAAACACTTGGTTTTCTCATTTGGCTAACACAGTAGCCTGTGAGTTATGTATTCTTACCATCCTTCGTTTACCGAAGTGAAAACTGAAGCATCTAGAGGCTAAATTGATTACAAAACCGCAAGTTAGTGGCAAACCTAACTTGATTTGAGAGTCTAACCTCTTTTTTCCATACTCTGCTCCCTCCCAGGTAAGGAATAGGGCTGAAATTATGAGTCCCAACTCCTCTGACATCCCCACTCTGCTGAGATGTGTTGACCTGACCTGCCCAGCATGGTGAGTTTGGTGCTCTGTTGATCGCTCCTGCATTCTTCCACGACCACCTTGGAGACTTTAGTCTCTTCATCAGTTTCAACGCTGACACTATACTGGAGGACCAAGTTGAGGGCCAAGTCGACAATCTCACCCAATACAGGCCTGCAGGGAAATAGGTTCACAGTGAACAGAGGTGGAGAAGTCTCTTCACATTGCCCACTTTAGTCTCTCTCTTATGTGGACATTATATGGGATGTCTATGAACAAGTACAGCCCTGGTGTGCGGCGGTCCATGGGGTCACAAAGAGTTAGATAGGACTTAGTTGATGAACAACAAATGGACAATGTAAATACTATCTGTTTTTTTTTTTTTTTAATGGAATTTACATTCTTACATTAGGAACTTCTTCTCCTGGCCACAAGGATTTGGCTCATGTGAAATTTATATAGAGTATCACACCAATGATTAAAATAAAAATGAGTTAACATTTCCTAAGAAAATACTCGGAGATGACAATGGCACCCCACTCCAGTACTCTTGCCTGGAATATACCATGGATGGAGGAGTCTGGTAGGCTGCAGTCCATGGGGTTGCTAAGAGTCCAACACAGCTGAGCGACTTCATTTTTCACGTTCCTGCATTGGAGAAGGAAATGGCAACCCACTCCAGTGTTCTTGCCTGGAGAATCCCAGGGATGGGGGAGCCTGGTGGGCTGATGTCTATGGGGTCGCACAGAGTCGGACATGACTGAAGGGACTTAGCAGCAGCAGCAGCAAGAAAATACTACGTTCAGATCAGAATACTATGTTAGGTATTTCCAAAAACATATTTTACCTGGATTAATACATTTAATCTCTACAGCAATAGCATTTGTAAAAGTACTATCATTATCTCTGTTTTCAGAATGAGGAAACATGTGGTATAGAGAATTTAAGTAACTATCTCAGGATCTCATAACTAATGAATGATGAAGTCATAGTGTACTTTAATTTATAAAGACTCCTACACATCCTCATTTCCTATATCTCTGTATCTTCAAAGTAATTAAAAGACCTAGAAATCATATTTTCCATATAATTTTCACATGCTTTTCATTACATACTGCACACTGCTCCACAGCCCATACTGGTCACTGCCATTTAACGAGAATCTTGAGAGACAAATGATGCTGGGGTAAACTTTGCCAAGAGTTATAAGTGATCATGTCTTCTCAATTCTCAAGTTTTATAATTAGAAAAGTGTTAAGATTTTGGAAATGTATTTCATAGGGGGATTTTAAAAAAAGAGAGATTTGGTTATGGGAAAAGTTTCTTAGAACATTTTAAATGTTAGGATTCTAGACTTGCAAAGACCTCCTTATTTTACAGATTGAGAGACTAAGGTAGCAGGGTGGAAATTGCCTGTTTTCAAATTGGAGATCTATCGGCCATACTGCACTGCATCTCCCAAACGTCAGATTCCAAGACATACTCACAGGTTCACTTTGACTTCAGCAGTGATGGGGATTTTCAAGGTAGCACCTTTGCCATCAGAAGCTGGTTCTAATGTGATATTCAGGATGTGCAGGTTACTGATATTCACCCTGTGCAAAACCCACAATTCACCCTTGTCATTCCTCTTGACAGCCATTGCTGGGCTCTTGTCTATGCCAGTGTTGTGCTGAGCATTTGAGCCTCATAGACCTTGCCTTTGGTCTCATGAGAGTCCTGCTCAGGGATTGGATTCTCTCCGTTGGATGGCATGGCAGACTGATGATCAGACAGCTGTGATTTCCCTTAAGACTCCAAGGGTGAATATGTGTCAGAGTCAGAATTTGTTCTTTTTTATTAAATTGATATATAGTTGCTTTACAATGTTATGCTAGGTTCAGGTGTGGGGCTTCCGCGGTGGCTCAGAGGGTAAAGAATCTGCCTGCAATGCAGGAAACCTGGGTTTTATCCCTGGCTTGGGAAGATCCCTGGAGAGGGAAACGGCAACCCACTCCAGTATTCTTGCCTAAAGATTTCATGGACAGAGGAGCCTGGTGGGCTACAGTCTGTGGGGTCACAAAGAGTCAGACATAACTGAGTGACTAACACTTTCACTTTTCATTAGGTTCAGGCATAGAGCAAAGTGATTCAAATATAGATACATATAGATGTATTTTTATTTCAGATTCTTTTTCCTTATAAGTTATTACAAAATATTGAGTATAGTTCCCTGTGCTATATAGTCGGTCCTTGTTGGTTGTCTACTGTATATATAGTAGTGTGTATATATTTATGTCAAACTCCTAATTTAGCCTCCACACTGTTTGCCTTTTGGTAACTGTGAGTGTTTTTTTTTTTTTTTTTCCATTGTCAATGAGTCTTTTTATATAAGCTCTCTAATATCATATTATAGATTCTATGTATTAGTGGTATCTATGATATTTGTCTTCTCTGTCTGACCTACTTCATTTAGTATGATTATCTCTACATCCATTTGGTTATTGATGCAAACAGCATTATTTCATTCCTTTCTTTGCAGAGCTAGAATTAGAACTCGGAACTGCTTGATTCCCAGACTTCATGTGTAAGGCTACCTACATGGTGTGAATTCTAGTTTCCTCTCTCTTGAGGCCATTCAGACTTTTATACTCACTTATATTCGGAGAAGAAAAGTCTTACTCTTTGGGAAAGGGATTTTAGGCACCAGCAAACAGGTAGAGGTAAGAGTGAAGAGAACCTTCATCCTGACCCTGATATCACAGAATAGAAAGCCTAAGCCTGTGAGATACCTGGACAGCCCCCGTAGCCCTCTAATTTTCCCAAGCTCTGGTGGAGTTGGCCTCAGACCACTTCTGCTCTGTAAGAATATGCAAGGTTTATTCATCTTCCCTGGTGGCTCAGTTGGTAAAGAATCCACCTGCAATGTGGGAGACCTGGTTTTGATCCCTGGGTTGGGAAGATCCCCTGGAAGAAGGCATGGCACATCCCTCCAGTACTCTTGCCTGGAGAATCCCCACGGACAGAGGAGGCTGGCAGGCTAGAGGCCAAGGGTGTGCAAAAAGTCAGACATGATGAGCAACTAAAGCATAGCAGAGCACAGCATTCTAAGAGGAACCTTTTTCCACATGAGTGACTCAACCAACTATGGGCTTCCTGGTGGCTCAGCTGGTAAAGAATCTGCCTGCAATGTGGGAGACCTGGGTTCAATCCCTGTGGTAGGAAGATCCCCTGGAGAACAGAATGGCAACACACTCCAGTATTCAGGCCTGGAGAGTTCCATGATATTCATAGTCAATGGGGTTACAAAGAGTTGGATGTGACTGAGAAAATTTGACTGTGTAAATCACAACAAACTGTGGAAAATTCTTCACGAGATGGGAATACCAGACCACCTTACCTGCCTCCTGAGAAATTTGTATGCAGGTCAAGATTAAACAGTTAGAACCAGACATGGAACAACAGACTGGTTCCAAATTGGGAAAGGAGTATGTCAAGACTGTATACTGTCACCCTGCATATTTAACTCATATGCAGAGTACATCATTTGAAACGCTGGGCTGGATGAAGCACAAGCTGGACTCAAGATTGCTGGGAGAAATACCAATAACTTCAGATATGCAGATGAGAGTGCCTTTATGGCAGAAAGTGAAGAAGAACTAAAGAGCTTCTTGATGAAAATGAAAGAAGAGACTGAAAAAGCGGGCTTAAAACTCAACATTCAAAAAACAAAGTTCATGGTAACTGGTCCCATCACTTCATGGTAAATAGAAGGGGAAACCATGGAAACAGTGACAGAGTTCATTTTTTGGTCTCCGAAATCACTGCAGATGGTGACTGCAGCCATGAAATTAAAAGATGCATGCACCTTGGAAGAAAAGCTATCACCAACCTAGACAGCATATCAAAAAGCAGAGACATTACTTTGCTGACAAAGGTCCATCTAGTCAAAGCTGTGGCTTTTCCAGTAGTCATGTATGGGTGTGAGAGTTCAACTATAAAGAAAGCTGAGCACTGAAGAATTGATGGTTTTGTACTGTGGTGTTGGAGAAGACTCTTAAGAGTTCCTTGGACTGCAAGAAGATTAAACCAGTCCATCCTAAAGGAAATCAGTCCTGAATATTCATTGGAAGGGCTGATGCTGAAACTGAAACTCCAATACTTTGGCCACATGAGGCAAAGAACTGACTCCGTGGAAAAGACCCTAAGGCTGATAGATTGAAGGCAGGAGGAAAAGGTGATAACAGAGGATGAAATGGTTGGATGGCATCACTGACTCGATGGACATGAGTTTGAGCAAGTTCCTGGAGTTGGTGATGGACAGGGAAACCCTGGCGTGCTGCAGTCCATGGGGTTGCAAAGATTCGGATACAACTGAGTGACGAAACTGAACTGAGCGACTTCCACCTTCACTTTTTATCTTTGATATTAAACTTATGTCCCCAAAGAGATGTATTCTCTTTTCTGGGAACAAAAATCTCCAAATGAAGCATCAACTCACCCCGTAAGCCTGTACACTACTTCAAAAATTCCAGAAATGAGTTGTTCCAACAGGCTCTTAGCTTCTTCAGTCTTCTCTGGGTCCGCCTCAGCAGTCTTCAATTGCTCCAAGATAGCTGCAAAAGCAATCTCCACTTAGTGTGGTACACAACTTATGAAGCGGCTCCTATGCACCAGGTACTAAATGAGAATATTTGCCTATGTTATTTCACTTAATCTTTGTAACAACTGCATAAACTAGGTATTACTAATATCTTCACTTTCAGTAAGGAAATAAAAGATCAAAAGTTTTAGAAATTGATCAAAGTCACACAGCTAGGAGACCTTGCTCTTTTTATGCCACCTTCATGCTAATACATACTCATTATTCATCAACAAAGCAATCACCCCACTGAGCAGACAATAGGTGTTGATTACACATCAGCTTCTAGTAGTGAAGCACTAATGAGCTGCTCATACAAACAAAACAAATGTAGAATAAAGTAAGAAATGGAAAATCTAGAATCAAAGAAAATATATGGATTGTCAAACAGGAGTCTAGGAATGACAGCTTTGCATAAGGCCTAGAAAAGGGTTGACTAAAGAAGAGAACAAGAACAGAGAATCCTAATGGACAGAGGAAAGAGGGATTTGATAGAGGAAGTGACATGGCAGATGTGGAATGGCACATTTGAAAAGTATTAAGAAAATATGTGTAGAGAATAATTCAAATGAGAAACAACGAATAAGAAAAGGCTGCAAGAAAAAGTATGTAATCAAAGTACTGCAACGTGGCTCTGCAGTGGACAGTACCTAGTTATAATGATGCAGCGATGGAAACTACATCTGGTCTTATAACTTACTAGGTGACTTTGATGCAGACACCTCTGCTTCTGTGTTCAGAAGCATTGCTGTTTTATCAGCAATGAAATTGGAAAGTGGGTCCCTCCTGTATCTATAAGGTTGCCTAAGCCCTGGCAAGGTTTGAAGGGCAGTCCTTTACAGAGGTTAGCTTCTCCTACAAAGAACATTTAGCAATGTGCCAGTAATGTTTCCAAAAAGTAAAAAGAAGACCAAGGTCTTTCAAGAAATTAGAATGACAAGGAAATATGATTCACTAGTTCAGTTCAATTCAGTCGCTCAGTCGTGTCTGATTCTTTGCGACCCCATGAATTGCAGCACACCAGGCCTCCCTGTCCATCACCAACTCCTGGAGTTCACCCATGGGGTCCCAAAGAGTAGAGCATGATTGAGGGACTAACACTTTCATTTTCATCCCTATGCCTCTTGTCCCCAAAACCTTCTGTAGGCCTTCATGTCGAGTGACATTAACAGGGAAGCCCAGGAGTCACAGGTTTGAAGAAAAATACTTACAAAGTCCTTGCTCCCCTGCATCAGTTCAGTTCAGTCACTCAGTTGAGTCCGACTCTTTGTGACCCCATGAATCACAGCACGCCAGGCCTCCCTGTCCATCACCATCTCCCGGAGCTCACTCAAACTCACGTCCATCGAGTCGGTGATGCCATCCAGCCATCTCATCGTCTGTCATCCCCTTTTCCTCCTGCCCCAAATCCCTCCCAGCATCAGAGTCTTTTCCAATGAGTCAACTCTTGGCATGAGGTAGCCAAAGTACTGGAGTTTCAGCTTTTAGCATCATTCCTTCCAAAGAAATCCCAGGGCTGATCTCCTTCAGAATGGACTGGTTGGATCTCCTTGCAGTCCAAGGGACTCTCAAGAGTCTTCTCCAACACCACAGTTCAAACCATCAATTCTTCAGCACTCAGCTTTCTTCACAGTCCAACTCTCACATCCATACATGCCCACTGGAAAAACCATAGCCTTGACTTTTGTTGGCAAAGTAATGTCTCTGCTTTTGAATATGCTATCTAGGTTGGTCATAACTTGCCTTCCAAGGAGTAAGTGTCTTTTAATTTCATGGTTGCAATCACCATTTGCAGTGATTTTGGAGCCCAAAAAAATAGTCAGCCACTGTTTCCACTGTTTCCCCATCTATTTGCCATGAAGTGATGGGACCAGATGCCATGATCTTCGTTTTCTGAATGTTGAGCTTTAAGCCAACTTTTTCACTCTCCTCTTTCACTTTCATCAAGAGGCTTTTGAGTTCCTCTTCACTTTCCGCCATAAGGGTGGTGTCATCTGCATATCTGAGGTTATTGATATTTCTCCCGGCAATCTTGATTCCAGCTTGTGCTTCTTCCAGCTCAGCGTTTCTCACAATGTACTCTACATATAAGCTAAATAAGCAGGGTGACAATATACAGCCTTGACGTACTCCTTTTCCTATTTGGAACCAGTCTGTTGTTCCATGTCCAGTTCTAACTGTTGCTTCTTGACCTGCATATAGGTTTCTCAAGAGGCAGGTCAGGTGGTCTGGTATTCCCACCTCTTTCAGAATTTTCCACAGTTTATTGTGATCAAGGTAGGTAATTTTAAAGCTACCCAGGCTAGGTAGAAATTCTTTTCCAGTTGGTTAATACAAATTACTAAGTAAATTGGATGACCCAACAGAAGAATATGCTACCAATATAAGTTAAATATTTAACTTACAATACATAAATGGCTAATAAATATGAAAAAAATGAGTGAATGCTTACATAATTATAGAAATGCTGTGATGAATTATAACCTTTCATCTGTGAGACTGGAAAAAATTTCAGTTGTCCAAACCAGTGCTGTCAAGAGAGTAGAAAAAAGATACTCTCACAAATGACTGGAGAAACTATTAATATACAGGATTATTTGTCCATATGTGCTGTAAATTAAAATATGCAAGCCTTTTGACCTTTTGAAATGTCAC
This sequence comes from Bos taurus, assembly GCF_002263795.3. Classification (NCBI taxonomy): domain Eukaryota; kingdom Metazoa; phylum Chordata; class Mammalia; order Artiodactyla; family Bovidae; genus Bos; species Bos taurus. The sequence continues at coordinate 62,613,714 of NC_037340.1, read as the reverse complement.
ATTGATGATTTTATCCTGTGAATATATTAGCAAAGGTTACCGTGATAGAAGATGTAAAGTGATATTCAGCTAAGTATTTCCTGTTTCTAGAAAAATAGTAAACAAATGAACCAGGAAGCAGTTGGTCACCTCTCTCAGTAAAGCACCCATAAGGAGCTGCCCCTGCTGGCAGCCTTTGGTAATACAGGCTTAGTATTTAGAAAGCAAGCTCCCAGGTGCCACTGCCCATCCCTGTTGTTGGCTCACTTACAAGTGTACTGTCAAGGTTGTCAAGTCCTTTCTCAAGACCAGATTTCAGCTTCCTCAGACCATCCTTGCCAAGACTGTCAAGAAGAGACGCTGAGGTCCCAGGGAGCAGGCCGCACAAGAGAACACGTTTCCAAAGCTGAAACATCTTGTCCGGACACCTGGACAGTCACGGGAAGAACAGGAGTGAGAATTACCCACAGGGAAATGACATCATGGATGGGCACTTAGGACTCTGACCCTCAGCAGTCCTTGAAGATAATGTGGTTATCTCCTCTCTTACAGACCAGCAACCCAGGTCAAAAAGCCAGAGAAACTTGCCCAGAGACAACCAACCAGTGAATGAAGGAGCTACTATTTGAAAAGTCTGTTGACTCCAGGTCAGCTCTCTTCACTAGAGGTCCTTTGCACATGCTGGCTTCTCTGCAAGGAACATTTCCCTCTTCTTTTCATTTTTAGCTGTATCACTTCTTACTGACTTTCCAGCTTCAGCAGGACATCATGTCCTCTTGAACTCTCCCCAGAGACTAGGTTAGGTGTCACCACTCCACCATCTTGCTGCTTTTATTCACTGTTAAGAGTCCTGGGTCCCTATTAGTGACCACTTGGCTGCCTTTCCCACCAGGCTGTGAATTCCTTAGAGGAGGGATTGTGACTTATTTCACAAGGAGTTGAATTCCCAGCTCATAGTAAAAAACTGCCGCCAGTAAGCATAACAAAATAAAGTCTGCCAAACAAAAGTATGAACAAATAAGTGGTATCATATCATGATGCTGCATTCATCATCAATTTGACAGTTCTCCTAATTGAATCTATTTCTTGGTTTGCTCCATTCAAAGTTAGCTAATTCAAGTGGCCCCACCCCTCTGCCTCTTGCCCTTAGAGTCTTTGGAAGGGCTTCCCCGGTGCCTCAAGGTAAAGATTGCAATGGATGAGACCCAGATTCCATCTGTGGGTCAGGAAGATCCCCTGGAAAAGGAAATGGCAAACCACTGCAGTATTCTTGCCTGGAGAAATCCATGGACAGAGGAGCCTGATAGGTTACAGTCTATGGGGTCACAAAGAGTCAAACACAACTGAGGGGTTAATTTAATCTCTATGCCTCTTTTCCCCAATGCCTTCTGTAGGCCTCCATGTGGAGTGACATTAAGGTGGAGCCCACCATTCATGGTTTGAGGAAAAATACTTACAAAGTCCTTGCTCCCCTGCGCAGTCTCCTGGAATTTTGCTGGGTGCTGAGGGCTCTTTTATATTAATGGCGATGGGGTAGGAGGCTGCCTCCGGAAACAAGCTCTGCGTCCAGAGCCATCCAAGGAGACTCCAGTGAAAATAAGCTCTGTCCAGAGTGAACAGAGAGACTTCCAAAGCAAAAGTCAGCCAGGATGCTTGAATTGGATGGCTATGGAGAGGACTTTGTTCCAAGACTAAGAGCAGGTTCTCATGGAGCCTCCAGATACCAACATGGTGGCCATGTGGGTTGGGGCTGGGGCTAAAACTGTGAATGGATGAATTGGAGAATATTCTGGCAGAAGGATCCATAGTGATCATCTAGCTTAATTTTATCAGCATTTGCAAACTCAGGCTCAGAGAGGGAAAGCAGTCAGCCTGTAAGAGAGGGACAGAGATGGGGCCAGGCTTGCGGCCCATAGTAGCATCAGGGTCAGTGACCAGTGAAGTCGTTCTTCCCAAACCTTCTCTTGTGTCCAAGTGCTCTCCATAACATCCTTCACAGTAGAACCAGCCTCAGGAAAAACATTTGCAACGACTGTTTGCTCAGGACCCACCCTCCCCCATCTGCCCACTCCATTAAATCAGTAGAGTTTCTCCTGAGAGTGAATATGGTCTGCCTCCATATATATGCCCATATATGCAGTATCCCTCTGCACACTTGCCCCCAACTCCTCTACTCTCAATGCAGCTGCCAGAAGTTAAAGCTCTCACCTTAAACTGAAGTCCCCATCATAGCCCCTGTGTCATCTACTCACTGCCACCCCAAACACGCCTACCTCTCTCTCCATGGCTCTATTGTCTTCCTTCTTTTCCAGAAAAATATCAACATCATTGCTGCCTTGGCCCTCTGCACAGATCATTCCCTCTTTACAGAACTCTCCTCTTGAAGCTAGCGTGAGTTGGGTCCTGCTGTTCAAACTCACAGTAAGTCCTGACTTAACACATTTATAGATTCACATCAACTCCTCCCTTTAGGTGACAACTCCAGGGTCAACTTACCACACTGGAAATGTAACAGACATCAAAGCCACAGGAGACCTTAGAGTTCAATGTAACCTCCTTGCTGGGAAGATTGGGGTACCCATGGTCCAGAGAAGGAGAAGGACTCAGCCAAGGCTAGACGTGAATTGAACCTTACTTATTTTCCTCTTCCATTTCACGTGTTTTAGTTCTGTTGAAGTTTTCCACCTGGGCAATGTATTTTTAAAAGAAAAGATTATCGTTACCATCTTTCTAAATTCCATATATATGTGTTAGTATACTGTATTGGTGTTTTTCTTTCTGGCTTACTTCACTCTGTATAATAGGCTCCAGTTTCATCCACTTCATCAGAACTGATTCAAATGTATTCTTTTTAATGGCTGAGTAATACTCCATTGTGTATATGTACCACAGCTTTCTTATCCACTTATCTGCTGATGGACATCTAGTTTGTTTCCATGTCCTGGCTATTATAAACAGTGCTGCGATGAACATTGGGGAACACGATTCATGTTGATGTATGGCAAAACCAATATAATATTGTAAAGTAATTAACCTCCAATTAAAATAAATAAATTTATATTAAAAAAGAAAAGATTAAATAGAATTATCACATAAGTTTGCTTAAGCTGTAGATGCCCAAGCTCCTCTCTAAGTGGAGGTAACTGGACTAGGGTGGCTCAAAGCTACTTTTGACCTTGAGTTCTAAGAGCTGTGATCCTAGCACTATCCTCTGGACCCCACCTTTGCCTGGACACGACTGCACAGCACTAGGTGCTTATCTTGCTTCACCTTGCTTTTTCATCTCATGAGCAACCAGGGGAAAGTGAGGCTCAGAAGGGAAGGATGACTTGCTCAGGGTGGAATAGATGGGAAGGGGCAGATCTAGAGAGGGCACCCAGTTCTGCATCCTCTCCCATTGAGATCAGCTGTTCCAACTCTCAGCCTCTGGGAGCAGCAGCGAGTCTCACTCTGGCCCCAGTAAGTTCAGGGTAGTACCTGGCCATTTGCTTGGCACTGCAGGACTACTTTCACCATTGGTGCTCAAGACAGCTCGCTAAATAGGTTTGGAAAGCTCCATTTTCTAGTTGAGGAAACTGAGGTTCAGGGAAGGAAGGTGACTGGCCGAAGTCTCCCAAGGACAGGAGCCAGCATTTGCGATCTCAGGGAAGGACCTTTCTCTCAGATCACATTGAGGCCAATTGGTGGGGCAGGAAAGTCCTTGCACTTGAATACCCTGTTTATTCCTTGACCTCTGCTGTTTGAGTTGGTGGTAATGCCTGGTGCATTGAGCACATGTCAACCTGGAACACTCGGTCCAGGGAGCACAGATGAGTGCCCATATGGCATTAGGCTGGGAGCACCAGTAGAGCTCCAGGTCACTCAGGGTAAGTCTCCTCCGATCACCTACTTGCACCTCAGCAGGAACCTGTAACACTTTGACGTGAACACGGCCAGGTCAAAGTAGGGGTAGGACCAGAGGCGTGGGTAGCTAGTGTTCCTCTTGCTGACTATGGTCCCATCATCCGAGCACAGGGCAGCTGCCTAAGCCTGGAGCTGGGACACAGAGGACCCCATCCATCTGAGCCTTGGACTGGTCAGCAGACTCACCTCCCAGGCTGTCTGTGCCTAGTTCTGCAAACGTCCAGGCCCTTACTCCCCAGGTTGTGGGCACAGAGGTGAGGGCTGTGCAGGAATTTTGTGAAGAGAGTTTTCCCACCTCAGGAACACAGCCCAAGGAGCCGGTGTGATGTAGTGAGTCCAGACCTGGTGTTGGCCCCAGGCTTCAGTTGCCTCTTGTAAAATGCAAGACAACTCCATGTCTAGTGGCAAAATGGAAATTACAATACCCCAACTCTGGGGTTGGGCGGACTGGATTCAAATCTTCCTTTTGCCTGTTGCTGGCTGTGTGGCCTGGACAAGGAGCTTCATCTCCCTGAGCTGCAGGTCCCGTAAGTGTGAAATGGGACTAACTATGGGCCTCTCCTCCCAGGGGCGCTGTGAGAAGTGGTGGGATAATGTGTGTAGGCCCCTGACAGACAGTTGCTACAGTGATGTTGATGATTACAATTGTTGCTGGTGTCTGGTCACCTCACTCCCTTCCACCTCAGGTTTCTCATCTGTTTAATACCCCACTGCACAGGGTCATTGAGAGGCTGTAGTGGGTCGATTAAGCAGCTAATATCCTTAATCAATTGCAGCTGCATTCATTATTTTTGTCTTCTGTAAAGATTAAAAAAGCTTGAATGGGCTTATCTACAGGGCACCTATATTCACAAATTCTGCCATGCTTGGGTGCTGATATATAGCCCTTGGCACATATATTTCCTCATTCTGCTCCAGCTTCCCCTCGAGTCCAGTTAGGGAGTCTCAGTAGGATTCTCATTGATTGTAGGGCCTGGATGGAGCTTTCGGCCAAGATGCCCTCCCAGGAAGCCCCTGGGCTTGGAGGGAAGGATTGATTGGTGATGTCTGCCACAAGTTCAGGAGGAGAGAGTGGACACACTGCATGTTTCCCAGTGCAGGATCAAGTCATCTCTAAGGTCCCCGCAGCCAGTGCCAGGTACATCGACAGCACATGTCCAGGGAGGATGGGACCCTGACTTGCCTGGAGCTGGAGGAAGGGAAAGGAGACCCAGATCTGGATTCTAGTCTTGGCTCTGTTAAAAACCTGCTTTGTGAGCCTGAGCAAGACATTAATTTTCTCCCAGGGTCCGTTTCCTCTAGTTACAGAATAAGCAGTGGTTCTCTGCTAGACAGCTCACACTTCAGGGCTCTGAGAGGCGATCAGGAACATCTGGGGCTACCTGCCATACTCCTACCAGATGGCGCACCTGGAGCTCTTGCCTTGCAGGAATCCCAGCAGCTCCTTGGGCACAGAGATAACGGCCTACTCTCTGAGGCCATGAGGACCAGGACCACAGGGCATCATCCCCAGGACCTGACACGCAGATGCTCAACAATTATTTATTACAGCCTGCAGAAGCATTTTTCTTTATTGCTTATTAATAAAGTGTACACATTTAGACATTCATACATTTTGTTTATAATAGCATAGTACACTTGCTCTTAGTCAGCCTTGGGTGTGCATCCCAGACTTTTCCTTTGTTGCTTGTGTGACAGAAGTCAAGTACACTTAACATCTCTGAGCTTTGTTTGTTTTTTAACATGAATCTGGAATAAGAATGTCATCAGTCAGGTCAGTTCAGTCGCTCAGTCGTGTCCGACTCTTTGCGACCCCATGAATCGCAGCACGCCAGGCCTCCCTGTCCATCATCAACTCACGTCCATCAAGTCAGTGATGCCATCCAGCCATCTCATCCTCTGTCATCCCCTTCTCCTTCTGCCCCCAATCCCTCCCAGCATCAGAGTCTTTTCTAATGAGTCAACTCTTCGCATGAGGTGGCCAAAGTACTGGAGTTTCAGCTTTAGCATCATTCCTTCCAAAGAAATCCCAGGGCTGATCTCCTTCAGAATGGACTGGTTGGTTCTCCTTGCAGTCCTAATTACCTTAGAAGAGCTGCTCAGGTATCTGAGGAAATGTCAGTAGAGATCCCAGCCTATCCTTGGCTAGATAAGGTGCTTCATGAATAATAGAGATCATTGTCATTACTATTACTGCAATAAAGAGTACTGAGTGGTGATCAAATGTAGCATTTAGGTGCCCAGGAAAATAGGGAGAATGACAAGAGGCAGTGTGTGCAGTTCTTGAAAGTATGATGGGTCTTGGTTCAAATCCTAGCTCTGCCTTGTGAGCTCTCCCTCTCATAGACTCAGCTTACTCACCTATAAACTGGGCACAATGGATATACCTACATCACTGAACCGGTCTGAAGCGTACACACATTAGCATGTATAAACCTGGACACCTATCCCTAGAAATGTGTTCTCCTTGCTGTTCCACTGGACTGGGAGCCCCACAGGGCAGTGACCTTTTCTCTTTTGTTCCCCGATGTGTCCCCTGTGTCATAACAATGCCTGTGATCTTAGCTGATGAACACATGTTCTGTGACATGTTATTGTTGCTGTTATTATAACACACAGATCGGGGACCCTGCCCACGGGTGACTTCCCTGGAGAGCCATGCTGCTCTGTTTTCAAGTACTTTCCAGGCACATCTGCCTCTCCCCAAACACTGGGAAGTTTTGCTGCATTAAGATCCACCCCTCCCTTCTGTCTGGTCCCTCCCTGTTCAGGTGACCACAGGTATGTGTAGTGGCTAAGGGTGTAGGCTTGGCTGCTGAGGTTTCTCCCCTATGCATGTTGCTCCAGCTGGTGGGAATGTAGCCAGTAGCGCCCATTTATTCCTGACCACCTCTCAAAGTGCCAAGGGGTCAGCTGTCTAGTAGGGAACCACTGTTCATTTTGTAGTTAGAGGAAACCGAGACCCAGGAGATAATGAAACTCTTATTCAGAGTCACAAAGCAGGTTATAAACTGGGCCAAGCCTGAACCCAGATCAGGGTCCCTCCTCCATACCATAGCACTAGGCAGGTCCCAGAGTCTCAACCTCCATGACCATGTGGTGTCCATGTGCCCTCACAGGTACAGGGACCATTAGATATGACCTGGTCCTGCCCTGGTGAACATGCGGTTGTTCCACTTTCCCTTCCTGAACCATGGCAGGCATCACTAACCAATCTTGCCCTCCAAGCCCAGGACTGCCTGGGAGGGCTTCTCTGCAGAAAGCCCCATTCAGTCCCTACAATCAATGAAGTGTATTTGACACCATAGTTCTTAGAGTCTCTAAAGTGGCCTGGAAGGGAAACTGAGGCTTAGTGAAGAACCGCACCTCCCGAAGACTATACACCAGTCACCATGGGAGCCAGAATTTGTAGACAGAGGCCTACTGGAAGTCTGAGCCCATCTAGCTCATGCTGTCTTTATAGCACACAAAATAGGAAATGTAGTTGCCATTGATTAAGCATAAAGCATATGAGATGTTTAATCTCCTCACTTCATTCTCTCCACAACCCTGTGCAGTGGGGTCATGTACACATGGGAGACTTGAAGTAGAGGGGAGTGAAGTGATCAGACACAAGGAATAATTATAATATCATCATCACTGCTGTAGCCGTGTATCAGGGGCCTGCCCACATTATCCAAATGCATTTTCTCAGCATACAATGGAGAAGAATACCAAGTGTGTGAGTGCTAAGTGGCTTCAGTCGTGTCCGATTCTGTGTGACCCTAAGGACTGTAGCCTGCCAGGCTCCTCTGTCCATGGGATTCTCCAGGGAAGAATAGTGGAGTGGATTGCCATGCCCCCTTCCAAGGGATCTTCTCAACCCAGGGATCAAACCCAAATCTCTTATGTCTCATGTGCTGGCAGGCAGGTTCTTCACCATTAATGACACCTGGGAAGCCCGGAGAGTCCGATGCTGCTGCTGCTGCTGCTAAGTCACTTCAGTCGTGTCCGACTCCGTGCGACCCCATAGACGGCAGCCCACCAGGCTCCCCTGTCCCTGGGATTCTCCAGGCAAGAACATTGGAGTGGGTTGCCATTTCCTTCTCCAATGCACGAAAGTGAAAAGTGAAAGTGAAGTGACTCAGTCATGTCCGACTCTTCGCGACCCCATGGACTGCAGCCTACCAGGCTCCTCTGCCCATGGGATTGTCCAGGCAAGAGTACTGGAGTGGGGTGCCATTGCTTTCTCTGGGAGAGTCCCATACTTACTCTCATTTCACAGAGAAGGGACCTGAGACTCAGGGAGAGGAGTCCCATGTTCAGCCCACATATCCAGCAACAGGAAATGAGGGGATTTGAACCCAGTCTGCCCGAACCTAAAGCTGAGATCTGAGTACCACTTCTTCTGTACCTTTTTTCCAGGGGGATCCAGGTACCATGTAGTTTTAGCCAATTTACAGTGGGGAAGCTAAAGCCTGGGGCCTCCAGGGGATCTGAGATCACTCCATCACTCTCCAACCACTGGGCTATGATCCTGAGGCCAAAAATTCTCTTCACCAGATTTTCCCACAGCCCACACCTCTGTCCCCACACCAAGGGAAGGAGGATCCCTGATGCTTGCAGAACTGGGCACAGACAGTGGGGAGGGTGGTCTGCTGACGGTCCAAGGATCTGCTGGGTGGGTCCTCCAGGTCCCAACCCCAGACTTGGGCACCTGGGCTGCCACTTTCTCCCTTCTCTGTGCTCTGAAGTCAGAACCACAGTCAGGGTGAGGAAAGCTAGCTCCTCAAGCCTCCAGCCCCGCACTTATTTTGTCTTGGCAGTGTTCATTGAGTTCCTTCAGATGTAGGAAGGTGACCAGAGGAGATGGACCCTGGATGACCTAGAGCTCTCTACCAGTGCTCCTAGCTGATTCCAAGCGGGCATCCATCTGTGCATCCTGGACCGGGTGTTCCGGGTTGACAGCGGCCCAATGCATCAAGCGTAACAACCAACTCAAACAACAGAGGTCAAGGAATAAACAGGATATTCAAGCCTAGGATTCTCTTGCCCCACCGGGTGGCCTCGATGTGATCTGGATGAAAGGTCCATCCCTTTGGAGCAAAATGTTGGGCCCTGTCCTTGTGAGACCTGGGCCACTCACCTCCTTTTCCTGGACCTCAGTATCCTCAATTGGAAAAAGGGGTTTTTCCCTGCCTCCTTAATGGTGAAAGTGGACCCTCAATGCCAAACCCAGGGCCAGCCATTTGTATGACCCTCCTGGGTGCTGGACTGGGGTCAACAACTGTGACTTACGGTTGCTTCCAAAGGCTGTGAGCTGGAACAGTTGATCTCGATGGGAGAAGATGCAGAACTGGGAGCACTCTCCAGATCTGCCCCTTCCCATCTTTTAACGTTGAGCAATTCATCCTCCCCTTCTGAGCAATACACCCCTCAGCCAAGAAATGAGGACAGTAACACACTCTGCCTGGTTCCTGTTGAGCTGAAACAAGATGAAGATGAGAAGCACACAGGGTTGTGAGGGTCTTGTCTAGGCAGAGTCGAAGTTCAAGAGGAAGGCGGGGGTGGGGGGCGGTCACAGCTCTTAGAAATCAAAGTTGAAAGTACCTTTGGGCCACCTATTCCAGTTGTTTCCATTTCTGGCCAGACACTATGGGACCAGACTATCCAGGCACCCCTGACCCTAAGTATCTAGGAAGAGGCTCAGCATCTAAAGTTTAAGCAAACGTATCAGGTGATATTGCTTAATCTTTATGGTAAAAGGCTATTGCCCAAGTAGATAATTTTAAGAAACCTAACATATGTGAAGAGAAAGAGGAAAATAAGTGGGATTCAAGTCTCGAGCAGCCTTAGATGAGTCCTTCTCCTTCTCTGGGCTACAGTCTCCCTAGACTTTTAAGCAAAGAGGTGAAAATGACGACCTCTAAGCTCTCCTGTGCCTTCGATATCTGTTATGTTTCCAATGTGGTCGTGTGACCCTCGAGTAGATGTCACAATGGAGGAGGAAGACATGAGTCTACACATATGTTGTCAGGACTTCCTGTGGATTTGAATGGCAGGATCCAAGTCAAACTGACTTCAACAAAAATAAAAAATAAGAAGCCAGAATTGTATTTCAATTGGAACATTTCTGGCAAGGAGGGCTTCAGGCACACTTGGATCAAGGCACTAAAGTGATACATTGACTCTTCCCCTTCCTATGGCTTCTTTTTCTAGTGAACTTTGGCATATAATTATGTCTAAATTCTATCTTTGAGGACAAAGCAGAATCAGGAAACATGCGAAGACCTATAGCCCCCTTGTGAGTCATGGGAACCAACCAAGGATTTTTCAATTTTTTTTTCAAAGGACCAATACTAGTTTTATTAATATTTTGGTTAATATTTTATATTCTTTATGTCTTTTTATTTCATTTACTCCTGCTGTAATCTTTATTGTATTCTTTCAATGGTAACTTTGGGCTTAGTTTATTCTTCTTTTTAGTCCCTTAAGGTATAGTTGTAGGTTGTTCATTTGGGTTTTTCTTGCTTCTTAATGTAGGCATTTATTGCTATTCTTCCCATATTTTAGGTTCTAAATAAATGAGTACTGTGGATGTATTGCATAACTTGATGACTATTGCTAACACTTTATGATATATGTGTGTAACATCACACATCTTTTGTATATCATACATCTGTTATGATGTATGATATACAGAAATGTGGTTAAGAGAGCAAATCCTAAAGAATCTAATCACAAGTAAAAAGTGTTATTCTTTTTCATTGTTTTTTATTGCATCTACATGAGAAGATGAATATTAGCTTAACCTATTGTCAAAATAATTTCTTAATACACAGAAATAAAACTTGCCTTTAACATATACAGTGATGAATGTCAATTATTTCTCACAAAAATGGAAAAAAGTGTATTAAAAAAGTGTAAACCATAATCATGAAAGCTGACACTTCCTGCACCCTCTGTCTGTATGGGACAATGATGGCGAGGTAGCTTGGGTAGACCTACCAGCTAGAAAACATGGTCTCATTGTTGGGGGAACATTGAGGAGTGGCCCCCACTTACCAGGAGACAGCTCTTGAGCAGAGTCAGAGGGCTGAGGGGGATTGAGAAGCTGGAGGAAGAGAAGAAATGATGACCAGGGGAATGGAACAGCCTGGACAAAGGCTCAGCCCTGACCCAAGTGGGCTACTGCTCAAGAGAAGTCCTGAATTGTGAGACCTCCTTGTGCACTTTTGTGGGAGTTGGGATTGTCACAAAGTATAGACAGAGAGGAAAACTCTCATCCCTTTGCTATGGCCAGTAGGGGGAGAACCAGCTCTGGAGGAGACTGACTTCAAATGAAATCCAGCTTTGCCTCTGACCAGCTGTGTGGCCCTGGGGAAGTCACGTCACCTTTCTGAGACTCAGTTGCCACACCTCCAAAGACCATTCACAGAGTCACTCAGTAGAAATCAGAATTGATATACAGTGTATAAATATTGAATATGGGATTTCTCAACACCATTTGACAGTAATTCCAGTGTGTTGAGGCTGACATTCATCTTGTACTCACCAGTGTCAGACTCTGGTTAAGCATTTTACACACATTGACTCATTTAATCATCATGACTGTCAACGGGGAGGTTTTGCTTTTAACTCCATGGGGCAGGTGAGAAAACTGCGGTTCTTGTAAATTGCCTGAGATCCCACAGCTGGCAAAGGGCAGAGGCTAAGTCAAGCTCAGCTCTGTCCAACCTCTAACCTCATGCTGTGTCAGCATCCCCGGCACAGCCTGAACTGAGGTCCTCTTGGGAGAGCTCAGGAAGGCTGGTCCAAGGCCCCCATGTGGCCTCAGGGACTGAAGGGCTCCTTGGGGTTACTTGACCTTGCATGGCATCCTTCAGACAGAAGGCCTTTAAAGAAGCAGCCGCTCGTGCAGGCCTCTGTGTGACCCTGGCTTCTCTTAACCTGAGTCTCCCACGAGGACGACAGTGGTTCTTCCCTCACAGAATTGTGCACAGCACTGAGATGGCTCCTTGGCAACATGGGCAAATGTTCCCTGGGCCTCTTGGCAGGAGAGTGAGACGGCCTCCTGGAGAGCAGAGGCCCGGGGTCACTGAAGTGATAGCCTGGGTCAGTCCTCAGCAGAGGTGACACAGCTGTGAGTAAGGGGTGCTGTGCCTCCCACTGCAAGGCAAAAGGGAAACTCAGTGCTTACATGTTGAAGAAACAGAAGGGCCATGAGAGGACCTCATCAGTCCTGAGCAGAAGAGACCAAAGACAGGACAGTGGGACCTGCTGAGGCCTGAGGAGAGGTGGCTGAGTGCTGGGAGATGGGGTCACCTCCCTGAGCAATCAGTCCCATAGATGTGGGTTTAAATCCTAGTCCTGCAAGTGGCTACCCTGGAATTACCCTGCTACTCGATGAATCACTTGTCCTCTATGAGCCTCAGTTTCCTAATGTGTACAATGGGAACAAGAGTGGTGTCTCCTGGTAGCAAGGTGCTGTCAGGAAGTCATGAGGTCAGGTGTGCTGGCAAAGACAACTCTCCAGCATGGTGGTGATGGTAGCAGAAGCAGAGTGAGGCTGTCTCTACATGACCTCGGGTCACTTTCTTGCCCATCCTGGTCCTCAGTTTTCATGTTTGTAAGACAAGGAGGTGGGGCTGGATAATCCCCAAACTCCCTTCCAGCGCTGGATTCAGGTCTCTGCTGCCTTGGTTGCCCATACCTCATCTTCCCTGAAATCCCAATGGAAGGAATGCAATGGACCACACAGGAGGTGCAGAAATGGCTTTTTATTGCTGGGGGTGGAGGGTGACGAGCATCGGGTGTCCAGACTGTGAGGAGGAGTATCCGAGAGTGTCCTTTGACTGGGCTCAGTTGTCACTCCTGGGGGATGGTGGCAGCACCGACCGTCCCAGAGGGAGACGGTACAGAGATTCAGTCCCATCCCCGGGAACCAATCTGGAAGGAGACCCCACTGTGATGCATGGACACCCTGGGGCTCTTACCAGCTCCTGCGTTCACCAGACATGGCTGCAGGAGTACTTTCCCCAAACCCTGTGAGCTCTGAGGCTCGGGGAAGGACTGGCACTGGTGGTTTGGGGGTCTCCTTCTGGCACCTGGCACTGACGCCCCCTCATCCCCTCACCCTCCCACCCCCTCACCTCAGCAACAATGGCCGATGTGAAAAGACTGATCAGGGCCCAGAGGGAAAAGGGTACAGGTCTCAGAATATGATAAGGATCATGGATCAGACTGAGATGTAGGTTGAGTCTCTATTTGTGACCAGTGTCAGGGCTCAGTCAACTACTGGAGTCAAAGCTCAGTCTGACTGTTTTGGGCTCAGTCAGGCAGAAGAACCAGGTGCAGTCTGGGTGTGTGATTAAGGGTGAGGACTCGGTCTGTGACCAAGATCTGGGCTCAGTCTGCCACTAGAGAAAGAAGAGAAGCCAAGCTTGTTTCTGCTTCTCTTCTAGCCCCTGTGTGTGTGTGGGGTCTCATCCTCTCTCAGCCTAGGGCCCTGAGCACAGCCCTCATCAGCAGGCGGACATCGCAGTGGTTTTCCTCATCTGTGCTCTTCACTTTCTCTGTTGGGCTTCCTGAAGTTCATCTGAAAGAATTCAGTAGCAGTTCTCAACTCCAGCTCTGGAAAGTTGAATAGAAATCGGACACCAATGACTGACACCCTCCAGCCAGTCAACTGATTGCCATGGATCTCTTGCATGTCACTCCATCTCTCTGTGCTTCTGTTCAGTTCAGTTCAGTTCAGTCACTCAGTCATGTCCAACTCTTTGAGACCCCATGAACTGCAGCACGCCAGGCCTCCCTGTCCATCACCAACTCCCGGAGTTCACTCAAACTCACGTCCATTGAGTTGGTGATGCCATCCAGCCATCTCATCCTCTGTCGTCCCCTTCTCCTCCTGCCCCCAATCCCTCCAAGCATCAGGGTCTTTTCCAATGAGTCAACTCTTCACATGAGGTGGCCAAAGTATTGGAGTTTCAGCTTTAACATCATTCCTTCCAAAGAAATCCCAGGACTGATCTCCTTTAGAATGGACTGGTTGGATCTCCTTGCAGACTCTCAAGAGTCTTCTCTAACACCACAGTTCAAAAGCATCAATTCTTCAGTGCTCAGCTTTCTTTATAGTCCAACTCTCACATCCATACATGACCACTGGAAAAACCATAGCCTTGACTAGACGGACCTTTGTTGGCAAAGTAATGCCTCTGCTTTTGAATATGCTATCTAGGTTGGTCATAACTTTCCTTCCAAGGAGTTAGCGTCTTTTAATTTCATGGCTGCAATCACCATCTGCAGTGATTTTGGAGCCCCCCAAAATAAAGTCTGACACTGTTTCCACTGTTTCCCCATCTATTCCCCATGAAGTGCTTCCATTAGTTCTTCTGAAAAAATGGGTATGATGCTACTACTCACCCCCACAGGATCATTGCAAGGATCAAATGAAATGGTGTACATGAAGCACAGAGTGGTTGCTCAAGGACCAGGGCCTTTGGCTATTTTCTAGAAGAACTGTCTTCAGGTCTCTAACACTGTCATTCACCCAGCTTCTGTTACCCAGAGCCCCAGCAACCCCAACCATGCCAGAAACCCAGGTCAAGGAAAGCCCCCAAGGGCTGGAGGTAAAGCCACAGTTCCCCATAAGGAGGGAAAGGGAAGGGACATGTTTCTTAACAATACCTACTGGATATTAGGCTTTTTCTGCTTTTTCTTTAAAACCACTCATCATCTCGGCAGCATTTACAATCTCCTTTCATCTAGGAGGGACCCAAGACTCAGAGAGGCGGAGCCAGTTGATGACTCCACAGTTGCCAAGTAGCCAATCCAGGATTTGAACCCAGATCTGGCCCGTCCTCTTTCTCACATCATTCTGGGCAGCAGGTTCTGCAGACTTGACAAAGGAGGGCAGTAGAAGCTCTCAGAGGACCACAGAGGCCATCAGTCTGCAGGGACCACCCCTAGCCACACTGTCCAGACTTGCTCAGGATGAAGGGTCTGCAGCTTCTACAGGGTCCCCTGACCAGACCTGCCAGTGCTAGAGGCGTAGCATGGCATGCGCCCCGCTGTGAGGCTGCAGAGGGAGCCCCCTCCCTGCTTCCCCAGGCTGTGACTTACCGATGTGGTTCTTAACATACTCTGCATCCAGGCTTTCAAGGAGGCTGTGGATTAGTGGGCACAGCTGAGAGTCACAAGGAGGGAAAGAGAGACACACAGAGAGAAATGGAGAGAGGGAAGGAAGGAAAGAGGTTGGAAGGTGAGGAAGGAGAGGAGAGATGGGAAAGGAAGAGGACTGGTTATTACCTGCTATGAGCACCCTGCCCGCCACCCACCGAGATGCTCAGTACTGGAGGTCTCAGAACTTCTGACCCTTAGGATTCTAGAACAGTGGAAACCTAGAAGGTCCAAATCTGAGAACCAGAGGACACTAGAATCCTCAAACCTCAGAGTATTAGAATCCAAGAACCTTGAAGAATCTAGATTTTAATATTCCAGAACCCTATGCCCTTAGAAACCTTGACCTCTGGACTCTGAAACTTTATAGAGTTAAATGGGGCCCTGGGAACCATAGAGAAATAGTTTTGTGTTTTTCACAATTTTGTGTGCCTACAATTCCCTGAGATATTGTTAAAATGTAAATTACTGAGCAGCAGGTCTGGGGTAGGACCCGAGTCTGCTTTTCTAATGAGTGTCCAAGAAAGGTCAGTGATGCTGGTCTGAGGAACACACTTTGAGCGTGACTCAAGTTCAATAAATCACAGAACAACATGGAGGACTTTTTTTTTAAAATAAATCTAGATTCTCAGCCCCCCTTCCAGAGTGACTAATATAGAATCTTTGGAATTTTGGGCACATGGTATATATGGTATTTTTATATGATACAAATGAATCTGAACTATGTTATGTATATGTTTTGTATTTAAATGTGTTAAATTTGTGTTGAATCAAGAAAAGTATTAGCTAAAAGGCCTGCTGGCAGTTCATGTGTATGGCAAATGATTCAAGAGTGGGATCCAGTGATTTCGGCTCAGGTCGGGCCCCTGCTCATCTCCCAAGGCCAGGCTAAGTGAAGGGGGGTAGGTAGCAACTCACAGCCCAAATGGAAATTGGCCCTCCAGAAAGGTAGGTGCCCAGAAAGTGTAGCCTACCCAAGGAAAATCACCCCTCCCCACCACCCGGCCTGGATCTGCACCCCAGGAGTGGGGGACTCACCTCGTAGTCTGTTACCAGGGACAACACCTCATTCACGAGGTTGACTGCAAAGTTCACAACCTCACTGAGCACTCCAATATGCCTAGGAAAGGGAGGGAATTGATAAAGCTTTGTGAAGTTGACTGAGCAGCCAAGCGCGAGCAGTGGGAGGAGGCCAGAAGGTGAAGCACCTTGATGTCAGGTGACTTGAGCCTCTACCCAGGGCGCTCATCACTGAGAACCCCATGGTTGACCAGCAGCCCACACCAATAGCTCATGACAATCCTGAGACCTCATCCATCTATCCATCCATCCAACCATCCTTCCCCCATCCATCCACCTAGTCATCCATTCATTCATCAACACATATTTAGAGAACACCAACTATGTGTCCAGAACCAAGCACAAAGCAACTGTGATAAATTTGTGATAAACAAAGCACAAGCAACTCCTAACGTAGTACCTAGGATATTGGCTAATTATTGGCTTGAAGGTTCGTTTGGAGTTTTCTGTAACAGCTTATAAAAAAACCCCAAAGACTTTTTGGCCAACCCAATATTAACACATTTTCCTAAGCTTGGCTCCTTCCCACCTTCTGCTCTCAGCCTAGCTGTCCCCTCCTCAGGGCAGCCCTCATGACTGCTTGCCTAAGGGGGGGGCTTTGTGTTATAGCACCCTGTTAGGTGTGCTGCTCTGCCCAGGGGTGACTGCAACTGAACAGTTTCCTGTGGGCTTTTTAGTGCTGGACTGAGTGCCTGTCTGTCTGCCCTTCCCTCCAGAGACTAAGCTCCACAAGAACAAGCTCCTTGCCCTCAGTCACTAGTAAGTTCTCCAGAGTTCAGAATGGTAGCTGTGGCAAGGAGCAGATGCTCAAGACACTTTTGGCTGAAGGAATACATGAAGTAAACTTACGATTGAATATATAATGATACCTTGTGACAAGTATTCAGAAGAAGAAGAGTAGAATCTTACGAGAGAGAGGAGAAGGTACCTTGTTTTAGATCCCAAATGATGAGACAAACATGGAAATGGGATTCAGGAAAAGTGTCCCAGTTGCCTGAGGAGCCCGTGCACAGGTCATGAGTAGAAGGAGCTTGCCTGAGGCTCAGAGCAAAAGCTAGCACATCTAGGGCAGAGTGGGCAAGGTGTAGACCCAGACTAGGTAGAGCCTAGATGGCCCTGGGAGGGCCTGAGTTTTCACCCATAGTAGAGAGAAAGCCCCAAGAGTGTTTGGAGAAGCAGAGTGGAATTAGACACTGAGACCAAGAAGGCAGGATGGTTTCCCTGGGACTATAGGCTAGGCAGGGTCCAGCAGGGCTCAGGCATTTGGATTTACATCTCAGTTTTTCCAAGTAATGATAGGCTGCTGCTGCTGTTAAGTCGCTTCAGTTGTGTCCGACTCTGTGAGACCCCATAGATGGCAGCCCACCAGGCTCCCCCGTCCCTGGGATTCTTCAGGCAAGAACACTGGAGTGGGTTGCTATTTCCTTCTCCAATGCATGAAAGTAAAAAGTGGAAGTGAAGTCACTCAGTCATGTCCGACTCTTCACGACCCCGTGGACTTCAGCCTACCAGGCTCCTCCATCCATGGGATTTTCCAGGCAAGAGTACTGGAGTGGTGTGCCATCGCCTTCTCCGATGATAGGCTGCAAAGCCTATCTTTGGTTTGAGGGGTGTCTTAGGCAACCTGTGGTCAGATCCCTTGTTGAGGCAGGATTCACTGATGTCCGCTCATGGTTCTACCTTGTTCTTTGCCAAGGCCAACCTTCCCCAGCCTTCAGCTTCCAGATCACTTCTCCTCTCCCAGCCATGACCAGGATCAGCCTTTCTCCTTCCACCCTCTTGCCTGGGCTAAACATGCTTTTTCAAGCACACAGTTTAAGACATAGATTTGGTGGGTTACCAGAAATAAGTGATTGAAATGGAGAGGATTAAGTTTTCAAGATCTCATTTCAAGAATTTCTCAGTGGTAGAGGATGATTTGGGGACAATCTGAAATTAGAGCCCATGGTAGGCATTTACTACTCTCTTGCCATCTCTTAACTAGAGGCAAGAAGGTAAACACAGTGAATTATTATTATTATTATTGAGGGACATTATGTAATATGAGAAGGGTCAGTTCTTCGAGTGAACATAACAGTGCTAAATGTGCAGGCATCTAACAATGTAACTTCAAAAAAGCATGAAACAAAACACATAAAGTTGAAGGTGAAATACAGCAATTCACAGTCATGGTTGGAGAGGTCAACGCTCCTGTCTCAGTCAGTATGGATATTATCATTACCTGAGAGCTTAGTATGTTGCAGCCTATATGCTAAACACTCATTTTCTCATTTGGCTAACATAGTAGGCTATGAGTTAGGTATTATTACCATCGTCAGTTTACAGATGTGTAAGCTGAAGCAGCTAGAGGCTAAATTGATTACAAAACCATAAGGGAGTGGCAAAGCTAGCTTGACTCCAGAGTCTTCCTCTTCTTTACATTACTATGCTTCCTCCCAGGTAAGGAATAGGGCTGAAATTTTGGGTCCCAGCCCCTCTGAGGTCCCACAGCTCTACTGAGATGTGTGGACCTGACCTGCTCAGCACGGTGAGTGAGATACTGTGTTGATCATTCCTTCATTCGTCCATGACCACCTGGGAGACACCAGTCTCTTCATCAGTTTCAACATGGACACAAAACTCGAGGACCAAATTGACAATCTCACCCAACACAGGCCTGCAGGGAAATAGATTCACAGTGAATGGAGATGGAGAAGTCCCTTCACATTGCCCACTTTAGTCTCTCTTCTATATGGACATTATATGGGATCTCTCTGAACAAGGACAGGGAAGCTTGGTGTACTGAAGTCTGTCAAACAGGACTTAATGACTGAACAACACATGGACAATGTCCGTATTTTCTGTATTCTTTGTGGAATCTATATTCTTGAGTTAGGAGTTTCTTCTCCTGGCCACAAGGGTTTGGCTCATGAAATTTCTATAGTAATCATTTATATACCAATGATTAAAACAAAAATAAGATCTAACATTTCTTGAGAAAAATGCTGCATTAGATATTTCCAAAACAATTGTTTTACCTGAATTAATCCATTTAATCTTGATAGCAATACCATGAGAAGAAAGCACTATTATTATCTCTGTTTTCAGAATGAGGAAACATGTGGTATAGAGAAGTTAAGTCACTATCTCAAGATCTCATAACTAATGAATGATGAAGTCATAGTGCACTTTAATTTATAAAGACTCTTCTACACATCCTCATTTTCCTATCTCTTTGTACCTTCAAAGTAATTAAAATACTTAGAAATTGTATTTCCACATAATTTTCACATGCTCTTCATTACACGCTGTACACTGATTTTTTAAAATATAAATTTATCTATTTTAATTGGAGGCTAATTACTTTACAATATTGTATTGGTTTTGCCATACATCAACATGTATCCGCCACGGGTGTACACGTGTTCCCCATCCTGAACCCCCTTCCCACCTCCCTCCCCATACTATCCCTCTGGGTCACTGATTTTTAAAGAGAATCTTGAGAGACAAAATGATGCTGGAGGAAACTTTGCCAAAGAGTTATAAATGTTCATGTCTCCTCAATTTTCAAATTTTATAATTAGGTAAGTGTTTTGACTTTGGAAATATATTTCAAGGAGGATTTTTCAAAAGAGATTTGTTTATGGGCAAAGTTTCTTTTTTTTTTTTTTTAAATAAAATAATTGGTGCCAGCGCCTTTGTCCATGGGTCCGCACTCGTGCTGGACAGCCAGGAACAGAGCACTTTGCATTATCTCCCTCCCGCTGGGAATGCTGTTCTCTGGGCAAAGTTTCTAAGAACATTTTAAGGGTGAGGATTCTAGAGTTACAAAGTCCTCCTTATTTTACAGATGGGGAGACTAAGGCAGAGGCAAAGAAAAGTGCCTGATTCCAGATTGGAGATTCATTGACCATATCGCACTGCATTACCCAAACCGCAGGTTCTAAGCCATACTCACAGTTTCACGTTGATGTCAGCAGTGATGGGGATCCTCACTTCAGTGTTGTTTCCACAAGTCGCTTCTAATGTGATATCCAGGATGTGCAGGTTACTTATTTTCACCCTGTGCAAAAACCACAATGCACCCTTGTCATTTCTCTTGACTGCCGTTGCTGGGCTCCTCTCTGTGTCAGTGTTGTGCTGAGCATTTGAGCCTCATGGACCTTGTCTGCTTTGGTCTTCATGAGAGCCGTGCTCAGGGGTTGGATTCTCTCCATTGGATGGCATGGCAGACTGAGGATCAGACAGCTGTGATTTTCCTCAAGACTCCAAGGGTGAATATGTGCCAGAGGTGAATTTTCTTTTAAATTGATATATAATTGCTTTACAATGTTGTGCGAGGTTCAGGTGTGGGGCTTCCATGGTGGTTCAGAGGGTAAAGAATCTGCTTGCAATGCAGGAGACCCGGGTTTGATCCCTGATTGGGAAGATCCTCTGGAGAAGGAAATGACAACCCACTCCAGCATTCCTGCCTAGAGAAACATGGGCAGGGGAGCCTGGTGGGCTACAGTCCATGGGGTTGCAAAGAGTCAGACAAGACTGAGTGACTAACACGCTCACTTTTCTTTAAGTTCAGGTGTACAGCAAAGTGATTGAGATGTAGATATATATAGATATAGAGGTATTTTTATTTCAGATTCTTTCCCCTTATAGATTGTTACAAAATATCTCAGTATAGTTCCCTGTGCTATATAGTAGGTCCTTGTTAGTTGTCTATTGTATATACAGCAGTATGTGTATATTTATGCCAAACTCATAATTTATCCTCCACCCTGTTTTCTCTTTTGTTAGCCATGAGTTTTTTGTTTTTTGTTTTTTTTTTTTTTTTACTAGAAGTAGTTTATTTTTAATTGGAGGAAAATTACAATATCACATTGGTTTCTAGATTTTTTAAAAAACACATCAATTAATTTCAATCCATTACCTAATGAGGTTACTCTCAATTTCTTCAGCATACCATTTTCTCGATGAACTATAAGCCCTGAAACAGAAACTTTTACAGTAAATCTTTGTCCTGCTCAATTTTTTAAAATTTTATTTTATTTTTAAACTTTACATAATTGTATTAGTTTTGCCAAATATCAAAATGAATCCGCCACAGGTATACATGTGTTCCCCATCCTGAATCCTCCTCCCTCCTCCGTCCCCATACCATCCCTCTGGGTCGTCCCATTGCACTAGCCCCAAGCATCCAATATTGTGCATCGAACCTGGACTGGCATCTCGTTTCATACATGATATTTTACATGTTTCAATGCCATTCTCCCAAATCTTCCCACCCACTCCCTCTCCCATAGAGTCCATAAGACTGTTCTATACATCAGTGTCTCTTTTGCTGTCTCGTACACAAGGTTATTGTTACCATCTTTCTAAATTCCATATATATGCGTTATTATACTGTATTGGTGTTTTTCCTTCTGGCTTACTTCACTCTGTATAATAGGCTCCAGTTTCATCCACCTCATTAGAACTGATTCAAATGTTTTCTTTTTAATGGCTAATACTCCATTGTGTATATGTACCATAGCTTTCTTATCCATTCATCTGCTGATGGACATCTAGGTTGCTTCCATGTCCTGGCTATTATAAACAGTGTTGTGATGAACATTGGGGTACAAGTGTCTCTTTCCCTTCTGGTTTCCTCAGTGTGTATGCCCAGCAGTGGGATTGCTGGATCATAAGGCAGTTCTATTTCCAGTTTTTTAAGGAATCTCCACACTGTTCTCCATAGTGGCTGTACTAGTTTGCATTCCCACCAACAGTGTAAGAGGGTTCCCTTTTCTCCACACCCTCTCCAGCATTTATTATTTGTAGACTTTTGGATCGCAGCCATTCTGACTGGCGTGAAATGGTACCTCATAGTGGTTTTGATTTGCATTTCTCTGATAATGAGTGATGTTGAGCATCTTTTCATGTGTTTGTTAGCCCTCTGTATGTCTTCTTTGGAGAAATGTCTATTTAGTTCTTTGGCCCATTTTTTGATTGGGTCATTTATTTTTCTGGAGTTGAGCTGTAGGAGTTGCTTGTATATTTTTGAGATTAGTTGTTTGTCAGTTGCTTCATTTGCTATTATTTTCTCCCATTCTGAAGGCTGTCTTTTCACCCTGCTAATAGTTTCCTTTGATGTGCAGAAGCTTTTAAGGTTAATTAGGTCCCATTTGTTTATTTTTGCTTTTATTTCCAATATTCTTGGAGGTGGGTCATAGAGGATCCTGCTGTGATGTATGTCAGAGAGTGTTTTGCCTATGTTCTCCTCTAGGAGTTTTATAGTTTCTGGTCTTACGTTTAGATCTTTAATCCATTTTGAGTTTATTTTTGTGTATGGTGTTAAAAAGTGTTCCAGTTTCATTCTTTTACAAGTGGTTGACCAGATTTCCCAGCACCACTTGTTAAAGAGATTGTCTTTAATCCATTGTATATTCTTGCCTCCTTTGTCAAAGATAAGGTGTCCATATGTGCGTGGATTTATCTCTGGGCTTTCTATTTTGTTCCATTGATCTATATTTCTGTCTTTGTGCCAGTACCATACTGTCTTGATAACTGTGGCTTTGTAGTAGAGCCTGAAGTCAGGTAGGTTGATTCCTCCAGTTCCATTCTTCTTTCTCAAGATGGCTTTGGCTATTTGAGGTTTTTTGTATTTCCATACAAATTGTGAAATTATTTGTTCTAGCTCTGTGAAGAATACTGTTGGTAGCTTGATAGGGATTGCATTGAATCTATAAATTGCTTTGGGTAGTATACTCATTTTCACTATATTGATTCTTCCAATCCATGAACACGGTATATTTCTCCATCTATTAGTGTCCTCTTTGATTTCTTTCACCAGTGTTTTATAGTTTTCTATATATAGGTCTTTAGTTTCTTTAGGTAGATATATTCCTAAGTATTTTATTCTTTCCATTGCAATGGTGAATGGAATTGTTTCCTTAATTTCTCTTTCTGTTTTCTCATTATTAGTGTATAGGAATGCAAGGGATTTCTGTGTGTTGATTTTATATCCTGCAACTTTACTATAGTCATTGATTGTGTCTGTTTTGTACAAGTTCTTTTCTATCATATTGTATTTCCAAATATTAGTGGTATCTATGATATTTGTGTTTGTCTGACCTACATCGTTTTGTATGATATCTCTGCTGCTGCTGCTAAGTCGCTTCAGTCGTATCTGACTCTGTGCGACCCCATAGACAGCAGCCCACCAGGCTCCCCCGTCCCTGGGATTCTCCAGGCAAGAACTCTGGAGTGGGTTTCCATTTCCTCCTCCAATGCATGAAAGTGAAAAGTGAAAGTGAAGCTGCTCAGTCGTGTCTGACTCTTCGCGACCCCACGGACTGCAGCCCACCAGGCCCCTCCATCCATGGGATTTTCCAGAAAAGATGATATCTCTACATCTATCCATTTGTTGCTGCAAATGTTATTTTATTTTTTTTTATGCAGAGACAGAATTAGAACCTGGAATGTCTTGACTCCAAACTTCATGTGGGGCTGCCTATGTGGTGTGAATTCTACTTTCTTCTCTCCTGAGACTGTTCAGACTTTTATACTCAGCTATATTCAGAGAAGAAAAGTCTTATTCCTTGGTAATGGGACTTTAGGTACCAGAAAACATGTAGAGGTGGGGGTGAAGAGAATCTTCATCCTGACCCTAAATCACAAAAGGAGAACTCCCAAACTCATGAGATCCAAATGGGGCCTGCAGCCCTGACTCTAATTTTCCCATGCTCTAGTAGAGTTGGCCTCAGACCACTTCTGCTCTGCAAGAACAGGGGATCTTCCCAACCCAGGGATCAAACCCAGGTCTCCTGTGTTGCAGGTGGGTTCTTTACCAGCTGAGCCACCAGAGAAACCAAGAATGCTGGAGTAGGTAGCCTATCCCTTCTCCAGTGGATCTTCCTCACCCAGGAATTGAACTGGGGTCTCCTGCATTGCAGGCAGATTCTTAACCAGCTGAGCTACCAGGGAAGCCTTCTGAGAGAAACACGAGGTGTATTCAACTTTCTGTCTTTCATGTTAAACTTATATCCCCAAAGAGATCTATTCCCTTTCCTGGGAACAAAGATCTCCAAATAAAACATCAACTCACCCGGTAAGTCTGTACACTACTTGAAAAATTCCAGAAATGAGTTGTTCCAATAAGTTCTTAGTTTCCTCAGCCTTCTCCTGGCCCTCCTCAGAAGTATTGGATTCCTGGGGGAGCATGAAATCAGTCTTCAATTGCTGAAAGATAGCTGCAAAACAGTCTCCATTTAGTGTGGTACACAGCTTAAGAAGCAACTCCTAGGCACCAGGTACTAAATGAAACAATTTGCCTATGTTATTTCATTTAATCTTTGTAACAAATCCACAAAGTTGGTATTACCAGGCAATGGCAACCCACTCTAGTACTCTTGCCTGGCAAATCCCATGGACGGGGGAGCCTGGTAGGCTGCAGTCCATGGAGTCGCTAGAAGTCGTACATGACTGAGTGACTTCACTTTCGCTTTTCACTTTCATGCATTGGAGAAGGAAATGGCATCCCACTCCAGTGTTCTTGCCTGGAGGATCCCAGGAATGGGGGAGCCTGGTGGGCTGCCGTCTATGGGGTCACACAGAGTCGGACATGACTGAAGTGACCTAGCAGCAGTTTCAGATGGGGAAATAAAATATCAAAAGTTTAAGAAATGAATCAAACTCACACAGCTAGGAGACCTTGTTCTTTCTACACTGCCTTCACACTAATATATACTTGTTATACATCAACAGAGCAATCAACCCACTGAAGAGGCAATAAGTTTTGATTGCACATCAGGATCTAGCAGTGAAGCACTAATGAGCTGCTCATGCAAACAAAATAAACTTAGAAGAGAATAAGAATTGGAAAATCTAGAATCAAATAAAAAATACAGAGGTAAATCATGAAAGTGGCAAAGATGAGTCCCTGAATGACAGCTTCGCATGAGGCCTAGAAAGAGATGACGCATACAGGAGAACAAGGGCAGAGTCCTAATGGGCAGAGAAAGAGGGATTTGATAGAGCAAGTGACATGGCAGATGTAGAATGGCACATTTCAAAAGTATTAAGAAAATCTCTGTAGAAAATAATTCACATAAGAAACAACAAGGCAACTAGCTGAAAGAATAAGAAAGAGCTGCACGAAAATGTAGGTAATCAAAGCACTGCAATGTGGCTTTGCAATGGGCAGTACTTAGTCATAGTGATGCAGGGATGAAAGCTACCTGGTCCTGTAACCTACTAAGTAAGTTTGATGCAGACACTTTGGCTTCTGAGCTCAGTTTTATCGGTAGAAATTGGAAAGTGGGTCCCTCCTGTATCTTTCAGGTTGTGGCTCAGATGGTAAAGAATCTGCCTCCAGTGGAGATGACCTGGGTTCAGTCCCTGGGTTGGAAAGATCCCTTGGAGAAGGCAATGGCAGTCCAGTCCAGTATTCTTGCCTGGAGAAGGCCATGGACAGTAGAGCCTGGCAGGCTATAGGCTATGGGGTCACAAAGAGTTGGATACAACTGAGCGACTATCACACAGTCCCTCTCAACCCCTGGCAAGTTTTGAAGGGCAGTAATTTTCAGAATTTAGCTTCTCATGTAAAGAATGATTAGCAGTGTGCTAGTAATGTTTCCAAAAAGTGAAAAGAAAACCAAGTTCTTTCAAGAAATCAGAATTACTAGGAAATATACACTAGAAAGTTAGGTAATTCTAAAGCTACCTGGTCTAGGTAGGAATCCTTTTGCAATTAGTTAATACAAATTACTAAGAAAATTGAATGACCCAAAAGAAGAATATGCTACAAATATAATTTAAATATTTAAATTGAAATATATAAATGGCTAATAAACTATGAAAAAAATGAGCTAATTCTTTCATAATTAGAGGAATACGGAAATGAACTATAACCTTTCATCTGTGAGCCTGGAAAAATTTCAGTTGTCCAAACCAGTGCTGTCAAGAGAGTAGAAAAAAAGATACTCTCATAGATAATTAAAGAAACTATTAACATAGGGGATTATTTGTCAATATGTTCAGTTCAGTTCAGTTGCTCAGTCATGTCTGACTCTTTGTGACCCCATGGACTGCTGCACTCCAGGCCTCCCTGTCCATCACCAATTCCCTGAGTTTACTCAAACTCATGTCCATTGAGTCAGTGATGCCATCCAACCATCTTATCCTCTGTCATCCCCTTCTCCTTTAGCCATCAATCTTTCTTAGCATCAGGGTCTTTTCAAATGAGTCAGCTCTTCGCATCAGGTGGCCAAAGTATTGGAGTTTCAGCTTTAACATCAGTCCTTCCAATGAATATTGAGGACTGCTTTCTTTTAGGATGGACTGGTTGGATTTCCTGGGAGACCAAAAGACTCTCAAGAGTCTTCTTCAACACCACAGTTCAAAGCATCAATTCTTTGGCACTCAGCTTTCTTTATAGTCCAACTCTCACAAGAATACATGACTACTGCAAAAACCATAGCCTTGACTAGATGGACCTTTGTTGGCTAAGTAATGTCTGTGCTTTTTAATATGCTGTCTAGGTTGGTCATGACTTTGTACTGTATTTTAAAATATGCATACCTTTTGAACTTTTGAAATGTCACCTTTAGGAATTTATCCTATGAATATATTAGCAAAGTTTATCATGATATAAGATGCAAAGTGATATTCAGTTAAGTAATGCCTGTTTCTAGGAACCAGTTAGTCACCTCTCTTGGTAAACCACCCATAAGGTGCACTCCTGCTGGCAGCCTTTGCTAATACAGGCTTAGTGTTTAGGAAGCAAGCTCCCAGGTGCCACTGATCATCCCTGTTGTGACTCACTTTCAAGTGTACTGTCAAGGTTGTCAAGTCCTTTCTTAAGACCAGATTTCAGCTTCCTCAGAACATCCTTGCCAAGACTGTCAAGAAGAGATGCTGAGGTCCCGGAGAGCAGGCCGCACAAGAGAACACGTTTCCAAAGCTGAAACATCTTGTCCAGACACCTGTACAGTCATGGGAGGAACAGGAGTGAGAATTTTCCACAGTGAAACAGGATCTCGGATGAGCACCTATCACTCTTACACTCAACAGTCCTTGAAGATAGACGTGGCTATCTGCTCTCTTACAGACGGGCAGCCCAGGTCAAAAAGCCAGAGAAACTTTCTTGCCCAGAGATAACCAACCAGTGAATGAAGGAGCTGTGATGTGAAAAGTCAGGTCAATTCTCTTCACTGAAGGTCCTTTGCACATGCTGGCTTCTCTGCCTGGAACATTTTCCTCTTCTTTTCATTTTTAGCTGAGTCATTTCTTACTGACTTTTCAGCTTCAGAAGGCCGTCATGTCCTCTAGACCCCTCACCAGAGTCTATGATAGGGGGCCCCACTCCACCATCTTGCTGCCTTCATTCACTGTGCAGAGTCCTGGGTACCAATTAGTGACAAATTGCCTGCCTTCCCTACCAGGCTGTGACTTCCTTAGAGGAGGGATTGTGACTTATTTCATGGTTGAAATCCCAATTTACAGTAAAAAACCTGCACCTACAACAGTGTTAATGTTGGTCACTGAGTCGTGTCCAACTCTTTGTGACCCCATGGATTGTATCCTGCCAGGCTCCTCAAACCGTAGGATTCTCCAGGCAAGAATACTGGAGTGGGTGGTGTGCCCTCCTTGAGGGGATCTTCCCATCCCAGGGACCAAACCCTCATCTCTTTTGTCCCCTGCATTGGCAGGCAATTTCTTTACCAAGTACCTAGTACAGTACAACATAGTAAATTTTGCCAAATAAAAGTATGAGCAAATAAGTGCGTACCACATCATGACATTGCATTCCTCATCAATTTGACACTTCTCCTCATTGAATCTATTTATTAATTTGCTCTATTCAAAATATTAGTGAACTCAAGTGGCCCCACCCCTCTGCCTCTTGCCCCCAGAACCTTCTGAAGGGCTTCCCTGGTGGCTCAGATGGTAAGGACTGCAATGCAGGGGAAGCAGATTCAATCCCTGGGTCGGGAAGATCTCCTAGAGAAGGAAATGGCAAATGGCTCCAGTGTTCTTGCCTGGAGAAATTCATGGACAGAGGAGCCTGGTGGGCTACTGGCCATGGGGTTGCAAGGAGTTGATCACAACTGAAAAACTAACACTTTCACTTTCATCCCTATGCCTCTTACCAAAGACTTCAGTAGGCCTCCATGTGGGGTGACATTAAGGGGGAAACCCAGCAGTCACGGGTTTGAAGAAAAATACTTACAAAGTCCTTGCTCCTCTGCACAGCCTCCTGGAATTCTGCTGGGTGCTGAGGGCCCTCATATTGATGGTGATGGGAAGGCTGTCCCCAGAAACGAGCTCTGCGTCCAGAGCCATCCAAGAAGACTCCAGTGAAAATAAGCCCTGTCCAGAGTGAACAGAGAGACTTCCAAAACAAAGGTCACCAAGGATGCTTGAATTAGATGGCTATGGAGAGGACTTTGTTCCAAGACTAAGAGCAGGTTCTCATGGAGCCTCCAGCTACGAACATGGTGGCCATGCTGGTGGGGGGCTGGGGTAAAAACTGAGATGAATTGGAGAATATTCTGGTAGAAGGATCCATAGTGATCATCCAGCTTAATTTTATCAGAGTTTGGAAACTCAGCTCAGAGAGGGAAAGCAGCCAGCCTGTAAGAGAGGGACAGAGATGGGGCTAGACTTGTGGCCCATAGCATCAGGGTCAGTGACCTGTGAGGTCATTCTTCCCAGACCTTCTCTTGTGTCTGAGTGCTCTCCATAACATCCCTCATAGTGGAACCAGCTTCAGGAAAAATGTTTGCAATGACAGGTTGCTCAGGACCCGTCCTCCCCATCTGCCCACTCCATTGAGTCAGTAGAGTTTCTCCTGAGGGTGAATATGGTCTGCCTCCATATATATCCCCATATATGCAGTATCCCTCTGCACACTTGCCCCCAACTCCTCTACTCTCAATGCAGCTGCAAGAAGTTAAAACACTGACCTTAAACCAAAGTCCCCATCATGGCCCCTGTGTCATCTACTCACTGCCACCCCAAACTCATCTGCCTCCTTCTCCGTGGCCCTATTGTCTTCCTTCTTTTCCAGAAAAATACCAACATCATTGCTGCCTTGGCCCTCTGCACAGACCATTCCCTCTTTCCAGAACTCTCCTCCTGAAGCCAGTGTGAGTTGTTTCCTGCCATTCAAACTCACAGTCAGTCCTTATTTAATACATTTGTATACTCACATCACCTCCTGCCTTTAGATGACAACTCCCAGTTCCAATAACCACACTGGAAACATAACAGACATAATCGCCACAGGAAAGCTTAGCATTCAACTTAACCTCCTTGCTGGGACAACTGAGGACCCATGGTCCAGAGAAGGAGAAGGATGAATCCATAGCCACACATGAATTGACCCCAACTTATTTTCCTCTTCCATTTCATATCTTTTTCATTTGTTGAAATTTTCTGCTTGGGTAATCACTTTTTAAGACAAAAGATTAAATAATTTTTAAATAAATTATTTTATTTTAATTGAAAGCTAATTACTTTACAATATTGTGGCGGTTTTTACCATATTGACATGAATAAGCCACAGGTGTACATGTGTTCCCCCGTTCTGAATCCCCTTCCCATTTCCCATCCTATCCCATCCCTCTGGGTTGTCTCAGAGCACTGGCTTTGAGTGCCCTGCTTCATGCATCGAACTTGCACTGGTCGTCTATTTCACATATGGTAATATACAGGTTTCAATGCTATTCTCTCAAATCATCCCACCCTCGCCTTCTCCCACAGAGTCCAAAAATCTGTTCTTTACATCTGTATCTATTTTGCTGTATTGCATATAGGATGGTCATTACTATGTTTCTAAATTCCATATACATGCCTTAATATACTGTATTGGTGTTTTTCTTTCTGACTTACTTCACTCTGTATAATAGGCTCCAATTTCATCCACCTCATTAGAACTGACTTAAGTGCCTTGTTTTTTATAGCTGAATGATATTCCATTGTGTATATGCACCACAACTTTCTTATCCATTTGTCTGCCGATGGATATCAAGGTTACTTTCATGTCCTAGCTATTGTAAACGGTACTACAATGATTTTGGTGTGCACATGTCATTTTCAATTCTGGTTTCCTCGGTGTATATACCCAGCAGTGGGATTTCTGGGTCATATGGCAGTTCTGTTTCCAGTTTTTCTAAAAAGTTTGTTTAAACAATAGATCCCTGAGTTCCTCCCTAGATACTTAGGGTCAGGAACTCAGGGGTGGCTGGCCAGAATTGGAAGTAACTGGACTAGGGTGGCTCACAGGTACTTTACCTTGTGTTCTAAGAGCTGTGATCCCCACAGCATCCTCCGGAGCCCCACCTCTGCCTAGACATGACTGCACAACCCTAGGGGCTTATCCTGCTTCATCTTGTGTCACCTCATCAGCAACCAGGCAGGGATGTTACTGTCTTCATCTTGACTTTGGGGCGTGAGGCTCAGAAGGGGAGGATGACTTCCTCAAGGCCACACAGATAGGAAGGGGCAGAGCTGGCGAGTGCACCCAGTTCTGCATCCTCTCCCACTGAGATCAGCTGTTCTGACTCTCAGTCTCTGGGGGCTGCAGCAAGTCTCACTCTTTGGCCCCAGTATCCAGAATCCAGTAGGTCAAGGGCAGTACCCGGGCCGTGGGCTTGGCACTGCAGGTCTCCTTTCACCATTGGTGCTCATGACAACCCCCTAAGGAGATTTGGAAAACCCCATTTTCCAATTCAGGGTACTGATGTTCAGGGAAAGGAGGTGAGTGGCCCAGGTTTCACAAGGACATGAACCCAGCATTTGACTCCCCAGGAAGGACCTTTGACTCAGATCACACTGAGGTCGGATGGTGGGGCAGGAAAGTCCTTGCACTTGAATGCCCTGTTTATTCCTTGACCTGTGCTGTTTTAGTTGGTGGTAATGCCTGGTGCATTTGGGCGTATGCCAACCTGGAACTCCCAGGCCAGGAAGCACAGACGGGTGCCCACGTGGCAGTAGGCTGGGAGCGCTGGTAGCTCCAGGTCAGCCAAGGTCAGTCTTGTCCTTTCACCCACCGGCACCTCAGCAGGAAACTGGAACCCTGTCCTAAGGTGAACGTGGCCAGGACAAAGTAGGGGTAGGATCGGAGGCTTGGGTAGCTAGTGTTCTTCATGCTAACTGTGATCCCGTCATCAGAGCACAGGGCAAGTGCCCAGTTCTGGGGCTGGGACACAGAGGATCCCATCCAGCAGAGCCTTGGACTGGTCAGCAGACTCACCTCCCAGGCTGTCTGTGCCCAGTTCTGCAAACATCTGAGGCCCTGCTTCTCCTTGTTGTGGGCACAGAGCTGAGGGTTGTACAGAAATCTTGAGCAGAGAGTTATCCTGAATCAGGAACACAGCCCAGGGGCCCAAGTGTGATGGCCCCAGGCTACAGCTGCCTCATTGGAAAATGGTGAGACAACTCCATGCCTAGTGGCAAAATGGAAATTATAATACCCCAATTCTGAGGTTGGGCAGACTGGGTTAGAACCTTCTTTTTGCCTGTTGTTGGCTGTGTGGCCTGGACAAGGAGTTTCATCTTCTTGAACCTCAGGTCCCCTAAGTGTGAAATGAGACTAACTATGGGCCTCTTCTCCCAGGGGTGCTGTGAGGAAGTGTGGGATATTCTGTGTCTGCCCCGATAGGCAGTTACTACAGTGATGTTGATGATTACAATTGTTGCTGGTGTCTGGTCACCTCACTCCCCTCCGCCTCCGGTTTCTCATCTGTTTATGGAAAATATTGAAAGAGATGGGAATACCAGACCACCTGACCTGCCTCTTGAGAAAACCATGCAGGTCAGGAAGCAACAGTTAGAGCTGGACATGGAACAACAGACTGGTTCCAAATAGAAAAAGGAGTACATCAAGACTGTATATTGTCACCCTGCTTATTTAACTTATATGCAGAGTACATCATGAGAAACGCTGGGCTGGAGGAAGCACAGGCTGGAATCAAGATTGCCAGGAGAAATAT
The DNA here is from genome assembly GCF_002263795.3 of Bos taurus. NCBI lineage: Eukaryota > Metazoa > Chordata > Mammalia > Artiodactyla > Bovidae > Bos > Bos taurus. Next base: position 62,581,642 of record NC_037340.1, on the reverse strand, counting down.
CAATAACCTCAGATATGCAGATGACACTGCCTTATGGCAGAAAGTGAAGAACTAAAAGGCCTCTTGATGAAAGTGAAAGAGGAGAGTGAAAAAGTTGGCTTAAAGCTCAACATTCAGAAAACGAAGATCATGGCATCTGGTCCCATCACTTCATGGTAAATAGAAGGGGAAACAGTGGAAACAGTGTCAGACTTTATTTGGGGGGGCTCCAAAATCACTGCAGGTGGTGATTGCAGCCATGAAATTAAAAGACGCTTACTCCTTGGAAGGAAAGTTATGACCAACCTAGATAGCATATTAAAAAGCAGAGACATTACTTTGCCAACAAAGGTCCGTCTAGTCAAGGCTATGGTTTTTCCAGGGGTCAGGTATAGATGTGAGAGTTGGACTATAAGGAAAGCTGAGCACCGAAGAATTGATGCTTTTGAACTGTGGTGTTGGAGAAGACTCTTGAGAGTCCCTTGGACTGCAAGGAGATCCAACCAGTCCATTCTAAAGGAAATCAGTCCTGAATATTCATTGGAAGGACTGATGCTGAAGCTGAAACTCCAACACTTTGGCCACCTGATGCGAAGAGCTGACTCATTGGAAAAGACCCTGAGGCTGGGAAAGATTAAGGGCAGGAGGAGACGGGGATGGCAGAGGATGAGATGCTTGGATGGCATCACTGACTCAATGGACATGGGTTTGGGTAGACTCCTGGAGTTGTTGATGGACAGGGAGGTCTGGCGTGCTGCTATTCATGGGGTCGCAAAAAGTTGGACACGACTGAGCGACTGACCTGAATTGAACTATGACCCCACTGCACAGGGTAATGGAGAGGCTGTAGTGGGTAGATTAAGCAGCCAATATGCTAAACCAATTGCAACTGCATTTCTTATTTTTGGATTCAGTAAAGACTAAATGAGCTTAAATGGTCTTAGATCTACAGTATACCTATGTTCACAAACTGTAGCACCCTTATGTGCTGATATATAACCTTTGGCACAGATGATTCCTCGTTCTGCCCCAGTTTCCCTTCTGGGGTCAAGTTAGGGAGTCTCAAGTAGGACTCTGATTGTAGGGCCTGGATGGCATGTTGTGCCAAAATGCCTTCCCACGAAGCTCCTGGGCTTGGAGGGAAAGATTGATTAGTGGTGTCTTCCAGAGGTTCTGGAGGAGAGATTGGAGACACTACATGTTTGCCAATGCAGAACTAAGTCATCTCTAAGGTCCCTGCAGCCAGTGATGGGCACATGTTCATGGAGGGTGGGACCCTGGGATCTTTCTCCTCTGGTGCAGGAGAAAGGAGGAGACCCTGATCTCGTTCCAGTATTGGCTCTGTTAATACCTTTCTTTGTGACTCTTACCAAGACATTCACTTTCTTCCAGGATCTCCGTTTCCTCTAACTACAAAATGAACAGTGGTTCTCTGCTAGACCGCTGACACTTCAGGGTTCTGAGAGGGGATCAGGAATACCTGGGGCTACCTGCCACATCCACCAGATGGCGCACTCTTGCTTTGCAGGCATCCCTCCCGCTCCTTGGGCACAGTGATAACTGCCCACTCTCTGAGGCCATGAGGGCCAGGACCACAGGGCATCATCCCCAGGACCTGACACACAGATGCTTAATAATTATTTATTACAGCCTGCAGAAGCATTTTTCTTTAACACTGATTAATTAAAGTGTACACATGGAGAAATTCATGCATTTTATTTATAACAGCACAATAAGCTTGCTCTTAGAGTCAGCCTTGGGTGTGCATCGCAGACTTTTCCCTTGTTGATTGTGTGACAGCAGGCAAATGCCCTAACTTATCTGAGTTTTGCTTTTTTTTTTTTTCTTTTAAACATGAAGCCAGAAATGGAATGTCCTAGGATATTCAGTTACTTTAGAAGAGCTGCTCAGGGAACTAACTGAAGGAAATGTCATTAGAGAGCCCAGCCTAACCTTGGCTAGCTAAGGTGATCCATGAATAATAGCGATCATTATCGTTACTATTACTGCAATAAACAGTAGTGAGTGGTGAACAAAGACAGCATTTAGGAGCCCAGGAAAATAGGGAGTGTGACAGGAGGCAGTGTGTGCAGTTCTTGGGACTGGGTTCAAATCCTAGCTCTGCCTTGTGAGCTTTGCCTCTTGTAACTCAGCTAACTCACCTGGAATGTGGGCAGCGTGGGTGTACCTACCTCAGTGAATCAGTCTGAAGGGTACACAAGTTAACATGTATAAACCTGGACACACAGTCCCTAGAACCGTGCTCTCCTTGCTCTTCCACTGGACTGGGAGCTCCATGAGGCAGGGATCTCGTCTGTTTTGTTCCCTGACGTGTCCCCTGTGTCATAACAATGCCTTGTGATCGCAGCTGATGGACACACGCTCCCTGACATGTTGTTGGTGTTCCTATAGCACACAGGTCAGCTGCCCACTGACGACTTCCCTGTGGGAAAGCCACGATGCTCTGTTTTCAAGTACTTTCCATGCACGTCTGCCTCTCCCCACTGGGCGCTTCTGCTGTGTTAGGACCCACCCCTCCCTTCTCTCTGGTCCCTCTCTGTTCAGGTGACCACACATATATGTAGTGCTTTAGCAGGTGAGCCTGGCTAGCCCAAAGTCTCTCCCCTATGGGCATTGCTCCAGCTGATGAGAATGTAGCAAGTAGCTCCCATTTGTTCCTGTTCAGTTCAGTTCAGTCGCCCAATTGTGTCCAGCTCTTTGCAACCCCATGGACTGCAGACGCCAGGCTTCCCTGTCTATCATCAACTCTTGGAACTTACTCACACTCAAGACCATCGAGTTGGTGATGCTATCCAACCATCTCATCCTATGTCATCCCCTTCTCCTCCCGCTTTCAATCTTCCCCAGCATCAGGGTCTTTTCTAATGAGTCAGTTCTTTGCATCAGGTGGCCAAAATATTGGAGTTTCAGCTTCAGCATCAGTCCTTCCAATGAGTATTCAGGACTGATTACCTTTAGGATTCACAGGTTGGATCTCCTTGCAGTCCAAGGGACTCTCAAGAGTCTTCTCCAACACCACAGTTCAAAAGCATCAATACTTTGGTGCTCAGCTTTCTTTATAGTCCAACTCTCACATCCATACATGACTACTCTGAAAATACAGCTTTGACTAGATGAACCTTTATCGGCAATGTAATGTCTCTGCTTTTTAATATGCTGTCTAGGTTGGCCATTGGAGAAGGCAATGGCACCCCACTCCAGTACTCTTGCCTGGAAATCCCATGGATGGAGGAGCCTGGTGGGCTGCAGTCCATGGGGTCGCTAAGAGTCGGACACGACTGAGCGACTTCACTTTCACTTTTCACTTTCACACATTGGAGAAGGAAATGGCAACCCACTCCAGTGTTCTTGCCTGGAGAATCCCAGGGATGGGGGAGCCTGATGGGCTGCCATCTCTGGGGTCGCACAGAGTCGGACACGACTGAAGCGACTTAGCAGCAGCAGCAGGTTGGCCATAACTTTCCTTCCAAGGAGTAAGCGTCTTTTAATTTCATGGCTAAAGTCACCATCTGCAGTAATTTTGGAGCCCTAGAAAATAAAGTCTCTCACTGTTTCCATTGTTTTCCCCTCTATTTGCCGTGAAGTGATGGGACCAGATGCCTTGATCTTAGTTTTCTGAATGTTTAATTTTAACCCAGCTTTTCCACTCTCTTTCACTTTCATCAAGAGGCTTTTTAGTTCTTCTTCACTTTCTGCCATAAGGGTGGTATCATCTGCATATCTGAGGTTACTGATATTTCTCCTGGCAATCTTGATTCCAGCCTGTGCTTCATGCAGCCCAGCATATCACATAATGTACTCTGCATAGAAGTTAAATAACCAGGATGACAATATATAGTCTTGACATACTCCTTTCCCAATTTGGAACCAATCTGTTTTTCTATGTCCCATTCTTACTGTTGCTTCTTGACATGCATACAGATTTATCAGGAGGCAGGTCTGCTGGTCTGGTATTCCCATCTCTTTAAGAATTTTCCACCATTTCTTGTGATCCACACAGTGAAAGGCTTTGGCGTAGTCAATAAAGCAGAAGTAGATGTTTTCCTGGAACCCTCTCATTTTTTCGATGATCCAGTGGATCTTGGGGACTTGATCTCTGCTTCCTCTGCTTTTTCTAAATCCATCTTGAACATCTGGAAGTTCCTGGTTCATATAATGTTGAAGCTTCGCTTGGAGAATTTTGAGCATTACATTGCTAGTGTGTGAGATGAGTGCAATTGTGCGGTAGTTTGAACATTCTTTGGGATTGCCTTTCTTTGGGATTGGAATGAAAACTAACCTTTTCCAGTCCTGTGGCCACTGCCGTGTTTTCCAAATTTAATGGCATAATGAGTACCATATTTTCACAGCATCATCTTTGAGGATTTGAAATAGCTCAACTGGAATTCCATCACCTCCACTAGCTTTTTTCGTAGTGATGCTTCCTAAGGCTCACTTGACTTCGCATTCCAGGATGTCTGGCTCTAGATGAGTGATCACACCATTGTGGTTATCTGGGTCATGAAGATCTTTTTTGTATAAGTCTTCTGTATATTCTTGCCACCCACTAAAAATGGGGGGAAAAGATTATTTAAAAAAATGCAACCATAATCATGAGAGCTGACCCTTCTTGCCCCCTCTGTCTCTATGGGACAATGATGACAAGGTAGCTTGGGTAGACCTACCAGCTGGAAAAACAGTCTCTTTGTTGGGGCAACATTGAAGAGTGGCCCCCACTTACCGGGAGAGAGATCCTGAGCAGAGTTGTAGGGCTGAGGAGAATTGAGAAGCTGCACGGAGGCAAGCAATTATGTTCCAGGTGGACAGAATTACCTGGACAAACGCTCAGCACTGACCGAAGCGGGCTACTGCTCAAGAGAAGTCCTGAATTGTGAGACCTCCTTGTGTACAGTTGTAGGAGTTGAGATTGTCACAAAAATTAGACAGAGAGAAAAACTCTCATCCTTTTGCTATGGCCAGCAGGGGAAGAAAAATCTCTGGAGGAGGGCAACTTCACATGAAACTTAGCTTTGCCTCTGACCAGGTGTGTGACCCTGGAGAAGTTATTTCACCTCTCCTCTTGGAGATTCACTTGCCACACATTCCCCAAGAACCATTCACTGCATCACTCAGTAAAAATGAGAATCTAATGAGATACAGTGTATAAAGATTTAATACATGGTTTCTCAACACTGTTTGACAGTAATTCCAGAGCCTGACTCGTGTAGAGCCTGACTTGTGCTCAGCAGTGTCAGACCCTGGTTAAGCACTTTCCAGTCATTGGCTCATTTAAACCTCACACCAGTGTACTAAGGAAGTTTGGCTGTTCATTCTATTTGGCAGGTGAGAGAACTGTGGTTCTCAGAGTAACTTGCTTGAGATTAAACAGCTAGCAAGGGGTAGAGGCCAAGTAAGTCAAATTCACCTTTGGCCAACCCTTCACCCTATGCCTTGTCTTTAGCCCCAGCACAGCCTGACCTAAGGTCCGCTCGGCAGAGCTGAGGAGAGCTGGTTGAAGGCCCCGGACATAACCCCAGGGGCTCAAGGGTTCCCTGACGTGAGTTGACCTTGTGAGGCAGCCTTCATCAAGTAGAAAGCCCTTGGGTGAAGTAGCTGCTGGTGCAGGCCTCTGTGTGACCCTGACCTCTCCTCACCTGAGTCCCCAAGGAGGATAACAGTGGTCCTTCTCTTACAGAATGGCACAAAAACTGAGATGGTTCTATGGCACAATGGACAAAGTTTCTCTGGGTCTTTTGTCAGGAAAACCAGATGGTTTTCTGGAAATAGGAAGCCCAGGGACCCTGATGTGACAGCCTGGGTCAATCCTCTGCGCACATGATGCAGCTGTGAGTAATGGGTGCCTTGCTGCCCACTCCAGGGCAAAGGGGAAATTGAAGGCTTCCATTTTAGGGAGGAAGGGCGGACTCAAGAGGACCTCATCAGTCCTGCTCAGAAGAGAGCAGGGCCAGGATGATGGGACCTGCTGGGGGCAGGGGAGAGGTGGCTGAGTACTGAGAACCAGGGTGTCACCTCTCTGAGCAAGTGTTCCCAGGGCCATGGGTTAAAATTCTAGCCCTGCCACTTGCCACCCTGTAACCTCGATGAATCACTTATCTTCTGTGAGCCTCAGTTTCCTCATCTGTACAGTGGGGGCAAGAGCAATGTCTCCTGGCATAAGGGTGCTGTGAGGAGGTCATGTGGTCAGGTGTGCTGAGGAAGGCAGCCCTCCATCATGGCGGTGCTGTAGCGGAAGCAGAGTGAGGCTGTCTCTACATTACCTCAGGTCACTTTCTTGACCATCCTGGGCCTCAGGTTTTCCTTTTGTAAGAGAAGTTGCGGCTGGATAATCCCAAATGTTCCTTCCCTCTTCGGATCCAGGTCTCTGATGCCCTGATTGCCCGTACCTCACCTCCCCCGAAATCCCAATGGAAGGAATGCCATGGGCCACACAGAAGGTGCAGAAATGCCTTTTTATTGCTGGGGGTGGAGGGCGAGTAGCATAGGGTATCCTGACTGTGAGGAGGCGTATCTGAGAGTGTCCTTGACTGGGCTCAGTTGTCACTCCTGGGGGATGGTGGCAGCACCGACCGTCCCAGAGGGAGATGGTACAGAGATTCAGTCAAGTCCCCGGGGACCAATCTGGAAGGAGACCCCAGTGTGAGGCATAGACACCCCGTGGCCCTTACCAACTCCTGCGTTCAGCAGGCACAGTTGCCAGAGTGCTTCCCCACAAACCCTGCAAGCTCTGAGGCTTGGGGGTGGCGGACTGGCACCTGTGGTTTGGGGTCTTTCTCTGGCACCTGGCACTGACCTCTTTTCATCCCCTCACCTTCCCACCCCCTCACCTTCCCACCCCCTCACCTTAGCAACAGTGGCCGATGTGAAAAGACTGATTAGGGCCCAGAGGAGCCAGGGTTCAGGGCTCAATGTATGATCAGGATCAGGGATCAGACTGAGATGCTGGTCGTGTGTCTATCTGTGGCCAGTGTCGGGGCTCAGTCAACAACTTGAGTTAAAGTTCAACCTGACTGCATTCCAGGCTCAGTCAAGGACCAGAATCAAGCACAATCTGGGTATGATTAAGGGTCAGGACTCAGGCTGTGACCAAGATCAGGGCTAAGTCTGCTACTAGAGAAAGAAGAGAAGCCAAGACTCGCTTCTGCTTCTCCACAGGCCCCTGTGGGGAGGTCTCATCCTCCTTTAGCCCAGGGCCCCGAGTCGGATCCTCACCAGCAGGCGGGCATCACTGTGGTTTTTCTCATCTGTTCTCTTCAGTTTACAATTTGTTGTGCGGTTTTCTGAAGTATATCTGAGGGAACAAAATCAGTAGCATTTCTCCAGATCTGGATATAGCTGAATAGAAACTAGATCCCAGTGGCTGCCACCCTCCAGCAGGTCAGACTTGGCAACCAAGGGATCTCTTGCATGTCACTCTGTCTCTCTGAGCCTCAGTTTGTTCATCTGTAAAATGGGTGCACTACCCACTGCACAGTGTTTTTGAAAGAATTCAGTGAGATGCTGTATACGAAGCACAGAGCTATGGCCCAGGTAACTGGGCCTGTGGCTATTTTCTAGAAGGACCACCTCCAGGACCCTGACACTGTTACTTATGCCATTTCTGTTGCCCTACAGCCTCAGCAACCCCAGTCATGCCAGAGACCCAGATCAAGAAAAACCCCAAGGGGCTGGGGGTGAAGCCACAACTCCTGATAAGAAGGGAAAGGGAAGGGGGAGTATTCAGTAGCAATGAGTATGGGATATTAGGCTCTTTCTGTTTTTTCTTTAAATCCGCTCATCAGCTTGGCAGTGTTACAATCTTTCATTTCTGAGGAACCCAAGGATCAGAGAGGTGGAACCAGTTGACCAAGACCCCACAGTTGCTAAGAGCAAATGCAGGATTTGAACTCAGATCTGGCCTGTCCTCTTTCTTGCATCACTCTGTGCAGCTGGTTCTGCAGGTTTAAGAAAGGAGGGCAATAGAAGCCTTCAGTCTGCAGGGACACCGCTTCCCCAGGCTGTGACTTACCGTTGAGGTTATTAACCAAATTCTCATTCAAGGAGCTGATGATGGTGCCAATTCGTGGGCACAGCTGAGGGTCACAGGAAACCAGGGAGAGACACAGCGGGAGATGGAGAGAGGAAGACAGGAATGATGTTGGGATGGAGATCGGGGAGAGGAGAGACACGAGAGAAAGAGGACTGATCATTATCCACTGGAAGCACCCTGCAAACCACCTGCAGAGGTGCTCCCTACTCGGGACCTCAGAACTTCTGACTCTTAGGAATCTATAATGATGGAAACCTAGAAGACATAAATCTGAGAGCCAGAGAATGCTAGAGTCCTAAAACTTCAGATTAAAACCTTAAAATCTAGACTTTTAACATTCCAGAATGCTATGCTCTTAGAAACCTTGACCTTTGGAACACTGGAATTCTAAGCAGTCAAATGAGGCCCTGGGAACCATCGAGAAGTGTTTCCAATGATTTTGTGTGTATACCATCCACACGGATCTCGTGAAAATGCAAATTATTGAGTCAGCAGATCTGGGGTAGGACCTGAGAGTCTGCATCTCTAACAAGTGTCCAGATGAGGTCAGTGTTGCTATTCTGAGAACCACAGCTTGAGCAGTGGCCCTCCAGTTTAGTAAGTCACAGAGCCTTCTGGAGGAATTTTTCCCCCATAAACCGTGGTCCCCAGCCAAATTCCAGAGTGACTAATTTAGAATCATTTCTGGCACGTGGTGCATGTGGTTTGCATATGAGGCACAGGAATCTTACAGTATGTGTACTTTTTATATTTAAATAAATTAAATAAAATTGTATTCAATAAAGAAGAACATTGCTAAAAGGCCTCCTGGCAGTACATGGGTATGGTATATGATTCAAGTTGGAACCCAGTGATTTCTGCTAATATCAGATCCCTCCTCCCTTTCTCCCCACATGAGGCTGAGTGAAGGAGGGGAACAGCAGCTGACAGCCCAAAGGAAGTGGGCGCCTCAGAAGGGAAGTTGCCCAAAGAGTACAGCCCACCCAGGGAATGTCACACCTGCTCCCCACCTGGCCTGGCTCTGAGCTGCCAGAAGTGGGGTACTCACCACATACTTCACTATGTAGGTCTCCACCAGATTCACGAGTGTGGTCACAGTCTTTCTGATATTGCTCATCAGTCCAGTGAGGCTGGAGACAGAACTGATAAAGACCAGTGAAGTTGGCAGAGCAGCCAAGGAGGAGTGATGGGAAGGGTGCGGGATGTGGTGGAGCACCTTGAAGTCAGGTGACTTGAGCTTCTACTCAGGGGGATCATCACCTAGAACCACATGACTGACCAGCAGCTCATGAGAGTCCCATCACAAACATGAGACCTCATCCATCCATCTATCCATCCTTCCATTCATTCATTCAGCACATATTTATACAGCAACAACCATATATGCCAGGAACCAAGCCAGACTAGGGACACAGGGATAAACAAAGCACAAGCAGCTCCCAGTCTGGTAACTAAATACAAAGTACATGTGGCTAAGGCTGGCTCCTTCCCACCTTCAGCCCCCAGCAAAACTGTCACTTCTTCAGGGCAGCCCTGCATGACTGCTGTGTAAGGGAGGGCTTTGTATCATTACTGTTAAGTGTGCTGCTCTGCCCAGGGATGGTTGCCATCTGACATTTGCCTCGTGTGCTGTTTATTGTTGGACTGAATGCTTGTTTGTCATTCCCTTAAGAGAATAAGCTCCAGGAGAGCAACTTTTTTGCCTGAAATCACGGATACATTCTCCAGAGCTCAGAATGGTGACTGCCTGGCATGGAGGATATGCTCAGCACATTTTTGGCTGAGGGAATAAATGAAGTAAACCTGCAATTAAATATATAATGACAACTTGCAGAAGGTATTCAGAAGGGCAAGAGCAGATTCTTACAAGAGCGAAGAGGAGGAACATTGTTTTAGACCCTGAGTGATGGGATGTACATTGAAATAGGATCGGGGATAAGTGTACTTGGCATCCAGAACAGCCTCTGCACAGGTCTCGAGGTGGAAGGAGTTTGTTTGAGTCTCAGAGCAAAAGCCAGTGTGTCTAGGGCAGAGTGGCAAGGGGATAGGCACAGTGAAATGAGGGTGGGTCCAGATCAGGTAGTCTGGATGGCCCTGAGGAGGGCTTGGGATTTTACCCAAAGTGGAGAGAAAAGCCCCCAGAGGGTTTGGAGCAGCAGAGTGGAATGCCATTTTACAGACACGGTCACTGAGACCCAGAAGGCAGGATGATTTCTCTGGTGCTATAGGCGAGGCAGTGTCCAGCAGGGCTCAGGCATTTGGACTTACATCTCAGTTTTTCCAAGTGATGGTAGGCTTCAGGGCCTATTTTTGGTTCTGGGGATCTGTAGGCAACCTGTGATCAGATCCCTTGCTGAGGCAGTATGGACTGACCGGTGCTCATGGCTCAGCCTGGTTCCTTGCCAAGGCCAACCTGCCCCAGCTGTCGGCATCCAGACTATTTCTCCTCACCCAACCATGACCAGGGTCAGCCCTTCTCCCTCCACCTTCTTCCCTGGGCTAAACATGGTCTTTCAAGCACACAATATAAGCTGCAGGTTTGGTGTGTTACCAGAAATCAGTGATTTAAGAGGAGAGGATTCAGTTTTCAAGATCTTATTTTGGGAATTTCCCAGTGTGTGGAGGATGATTTGGGGACAATCTGAAATTAGAGCCCATGGTAGGCATTTACTACTCCTCTTGCCCCTCGTAAATAGAGGCAAGAAGGTAAACACAGTGAATTATTATTATTATTGAGGGACATTATATAATATGAGAAGGGTCAGTTCTTCAAATAGACATAGCAATTTAAATGTGCAAGCATCTAACAAGAGAGCTTCAAAAAGCATGAAGCAAAAACAGATAAAGCTGAAAGGTGAAATATACAAATTCACAACACTCCTGTCTCAGTTAGGGGAAGAACTGAGAGACAGAAAGTCAACATGGAAATTATTATTACTGAGAGCATAGTGCCAGGCTGCATGCTAAACCCTGGCATTTTCTCATTTGGTCAACAGAGAAGCCTATGAATTAGGTATTACTACCATCCTCAGTTTAAAAATGAACACTGGAGCTCCTAGAGCTAAAATGATGATAAAAGCATAAGTTAGTGGCAAAGCTAGCTTGTCTCCAGAGTTTCATCTCTTTTTCACCATATTCTGCTCCCTCCCAGATATAGGAATAGGGCTGAAATTAGGGATTCCAACTCCTCTGGGGGTCCCGCTCTGCTGAGATATCTGGGCCTGACCTGTTCACGAAGGGGAGTGATATCTTGGCTGGTGTGTAGGTGCATTCTCCCAGGACCACCATTAAGGTACCAGCTTCATCAATTTTAAAGCTGATACTTCTCTGTAGGACAAAGTTGAGGGTCAAGTCAATGACCGCACCCAACAGAGGCCTGTAGGGAATAAGATGCACAGTTAACAGAGGTGGAGAAATCCTTTCTTGTGGCTCACTTGAGTCCCCTTCTCTGTGGACATTACATGGGGTGTCTATGGACAATGTCAATATTGTCTGCATTCTTTACAGAATCTACATTCTTATATTAGGTTTTTCTTCTCCTGGCCACAAGGGTTTCTCTCATGTGAAATTTCTATGCAGTATTACACTGATGATTAAAATAAATATAATAGTCAACATTTCTTTAGCACAAATTCTGTGTTAGGTATTTCAAACAAAAATATTTTACCTGGATTAATCCATTTAATCATGACAGCAGTACCATGACAGAAAATTACTATCTCTATTTTCAGAATGTGGAAACACAGAATGTGGAAACATTTGGTATAGAGGTTAAGTAACTATCCCCCAAGATCTCATAGCTAATAAATGATGAAATCATAGTGCATTAATTGATAAAGACTCTTCTACACATCTTCATTTTATCTCTTTGTATCTTTAAAGTAATTAAAACACTTAGAAATTATAGTTTCCATATAATTTCATATGCTCTTCATTACATACTGACAATACTATGTGGTCCATACTGGTCACCGTCATTTAAAGAGAATCTTGAGAGACAAAGTGATGCTGCAGGAAACTTTATCAAAGAGTTATAAATGTTTGATCTTCTCAGTTTTCAAGTTTTATAATTAGATAAGCATGATGATTTTGGGCATATATTTCATGGAGGATTTTTTAACAAAAAGCTTAATTATGGCCGGTGTTTCTTAGAACATTTTAAATGTTAAGATTTCAGGTGTGTTTGGCTCTTTGCAAGCCCATGGACCGTAACCCACCAGGCTCCTCTGTCCATGGAATCCTCCAGGAAAGAATACTGGAGTTGGTAGCCACTCCCTTTTCCAGGGGATCCACCCTCTGAGCCACCAGGGAAGCCCAAGAATGCTGGAGTGGGTAGCCATTTCCTTCTCAAGGGGATCCTTCCAACCCAGGGGTTGAACCCAGGTCTTCCACGTTGCAGGCAGATTCTTTACCATACGGAGCCACCAAGGAAGCCCATAGACCTGGAAAGGTCTCCTTCTTTTACAGACTGGGAGACCAAGTCAGAAGCATGGAAAGGTACCTGATGCCAGATTGGAGATCTATTGGCATACCGCACTGCATCTCTCAAACCTCAGATTCTAACCAATACTCACAGGGTCAGGGTGACCTTAGCAGTGATGGAGATACTCAGGTTAATGCTTGTGCCTCCAGGAGTCACTTGGAATGTGATATTCCCGATGCTGATGCTCCTGATTGTCAACCTGTGCAAAAACCACAATTCACCCTTGTCATTCCTCATGCAGCCATTGCTGAGCTCTTCTCTATGCCAGTCTCATGCTTAGTGTTAGAGCCTGACTGACTTTGCCTGCTTTGGTCTTCATGACAGCCCAGTTCAGAGGTTGGATTCTCTCCACTGGATGGCATGGAAGGAGACAACTCTAATTCCCCAAGACTCCAGAGTGAATATGTGCCAGAGTCAGAATTTGGTTTCTTAAAAATTAAAGTATAGTTGCTTTACAATGTTGTGTTAGTTACAGGTGTACAGCAAAGTGATTCAGATGTATATGGACAGATAGATTTGTGTGTGCTAGTCACTCTAGTCATGTCTGACTCTTTTCGACCCTACAGACTGTAGCCCATCAGGCTCCTCTGTCCACCAGGCTCCTCTTGATTCTCCAGGCAAGACTACTTGAGTGGGTTGCCTTTTCCTTCTCCAATAGATGGATGTAGATATAGGTATATATAGGTAGAGATAGAGATACTTTTCATTCCACATTTTTCCCCTTATAGGTGGTTACAAAATATTGAGCATAGTTCCCTGTGTTGTATAGTAGGTCTTTGTTGGTTGTCTACTTCATATACAGCAGTGTATATGTGTTAATGCCGGACTCCTAAGTTATCTCCCATCCTGCTTTCCCTTTTGGTGGCCATAGGTTGTTGTTTTTTGCCCACCAGTCTGTTTCTGTTCTGTGTAAGTTCATAGCATCATCTTTTAGATTCCACATGTAAGTGACATCACTTGATATTTGTCTTTCTCTGGATTCACTTAGTATGATCAGCTCTACATCCTTCCATTTGTTGCTGCCAACGGCATTATTTCATTCTTTTTTAGCAGAGCCAGATTTTGAACCCGTAACTGCTTGGCTCCCAGACTTCATGTATGGGGCCACCTATGTGGTATGAATTCTAGTTTTCTCTGTCCTGAGGTCATTCAAATTTTTACACTCAGCTATATTCAGGGAAGAAAAGTTTTATTCCTTGGAAAAGCAACTTTACACACCAGCAAATAGGTAGAGACGAGAATGAAGGGAACCTTCATCCTGAACCTGAAATCACATGAGAAGAAAGCCTAGACCTTTAAGTCCCTTGATAGGTCCTGCAGCCCTGCCTCTAATTTTCCCAAACTCTAGAAGAGCTGGCCTCACACCAGTTGCACTCTCAGGGATGCACAAGGGTTTTTTTTTGGTTTTGTTTTTTTTTACTTTTCTGTCTTTGATCTTAAACTTACCTCCCCAAAGACATGTATTCTCTTTTGGGACAAAGACCTTCAATGTGAACTCAACATCAACTCACCGTAAACACCTGACAAGTAGCTGACGATTGTTACTCTTGTCCTTGTCCAACACGATCTCAGCATCCTGGATCTTCTCGGGAAGTACCTCCTTCACAGCCATCATCTCCAAACATGTGAAATCCTGGAGCAACTCAAAATCAGCCTTCACTTTCTCAAGGACAGCTGCAAAAGCAATCTCCATTTAGTGTGATACACAACTTACGAAGCAGCTCCTGTGCACAGGCGCTAAATGAGACTGTTTGCCTCTGTTATTTCATTCAGTCTTTACAGCTCCATAAAGTTGGTGTTCCTTTTATCTGCACTTTCATATGAGGAAATAAAAGATCAAAAGGTTAAGATATGGGCCTCAAGTCCCACAGCTAGGAGACCTTGTTTCTTCTATGCTGGCTTCATACTCATGTATACTCACCATTCATCAACAAAACAATCAATCCACTTTGTAGGCAATAGATATTGATTGAACACCAGCTTCTCATAGTGAAGCTCTAATAAGATACTCAAACAAATGAAATAAATTTGGAATAAACTAAGAAATGGAAAATCTAGAATCAAGGAAAAATTATGGCTCCAACTCTTGAAAGTGGCAAATAGGACTCCCTGGAACAGTCTTGCAGCAGGCCTAGAAAGAAGTGACTCGTACAGGAGAAGAAGGACAGCGTGTCCTAAGGGGGGCCCTTCAGGGAAAAAGGGATTTGACAGAGTGATGGTAGATGTAGAATGGCACATTTGGAAAGAATTAAGAATATATGTTTCAAGAGTAAGTCAAATGAGAAACAAGGCAATAGCTAGCTCAAGGGAAAACAAAAGGCTACAGGAAAAGATATGTAATCATAGTAGTGCTACTTGGCTCTGCAACACAGAATCACCTAATGATAATGGTGCAGACAGAGATGGAAACTACATCTGGTCCTGTAACCTACTAGGTGACCTTGATTCAGACCCTCTGTTTCCGAGATCAGTTCTATCAGCAATGAAACTGGAAAGTATATTTTTGAAGGTTGCCTAAGTCCTGGAAAGGTTTAAAAGGCAGTCATTTTCAGAAGTTAGTTTCTCCTATAAAGAATGTTTGTCAGTGTGCTGGTAATGTTTCCAGGAAATGAGAAGGCCAAGTTCTCTTAAGAAATCAGAATTAAAAAGTGATATGACTACCTGGAAAAGTGGGGAGTTTTAAGCCTACTTAGGTTTGGTAGGGATTAATTTCCAATTAGATAATACAAATTATCAAGAAGATTGAATGACCCAACAGAAGAGTATGCTTCAAATATAAATAAAATATTTAATTTAAATAATGTAGATGACAAATAAAAGATGAAAAATTGAATTTTTTCAAAATTAGAGAAACAGGTGCCTCTGGTCATCCCGCTTTCTGACTCACGTTTAGATGCACTGTCATCCGTCTCGAGCTCCTTTCTAAGAGCAGATTGCAGCTCTCTCACAACGTTGTTGTCAAGAAGAGACGCTGACGTCCCAGTGAGCAGGCCACACAAGAGAACAAGTCTCCAAAGTGGAAGCATATTGTCCTGGACAGTCACGGGAGGAACAGGAGTGAGAGTCACCCACAGGGAAGTGGGATCTTTAATGAGCACCTATCAGTCTTACACTCAGCAGTCCTTGAAGGTAGACGTGGCTATCTGCTCTCTGACAGGTGGGCAGCCCAGGTCAGGAAGCTAGAGCAGCTTGCACAAAGATACACAACCACTGAGTAGAGGAGGTACTATTTGAAAAGTCACGCTTGACTCCAGGTCAATGCTCTTTACACAGAGGTCATTTGCATTTTCTGGCTTCTCTGCCTGGAACATTTCCCTCTTCTTTGCATTTTTGCATGAGTCACTTCTTCTTGAGTCTCCAGCTTCAGTAAGACATCATATCCTCTACAAAGCCCACTCTAGGCCCCTTCCCGGGGTCTAGGTCAGGGGACCCCCCTCTACCATCTTGTTGCTTTCATTCTCTGATCAGAGTCCTTGGTACAGTTAGTGATGACTTGTCTCCTTTCTCACCAGGCTGTAAACTCCTTAGATATGGACTGTGACTTTGTGAATTCCCAACTGAGAGTAAAAAACCTGCACCTAATACAGTACAACAAAATAAAAGTTTGCAGAATAAAAGTATAAACACATAAACGGGCACCACATCATGACCCCACATTGCTCACCAGTTTGAGACTTCTCCTAATGTAACTGATTTCTTAATTTGCTATACTGACAATATTAGCTAATTCACGTGGCCCTATCCCTCTGCCTCTTGACCCCAGAGCCTTCTGAAGCTCTCCATGTGGGGTCACATTTAGGGGGAAGCCCACCATTCACAGGTTTGGAGGAGAATACTTACAAAATCCTTGCTCCACTGAGCAGTCTCCTGGAATTCTGGGTGCTGATGGCCCTTATATTGTGGTGATGGGTGGGAGGCTGCCCCTGGCAACAGGCCCTGGGTCCAGGGCCATCCAAGGAGACTCCAAAGAAAATAATCCTTGTCTAGAATGAACAGAGAGAGACTTCCAGTGCAAAGGTCACCCAGGACGCTTGAATTGAAATGGGTGGATATGGAGAGGACTCTGTGCCAAGATTAAGAGTAGGTTCTCACGGAAATTCCAGCTGCCAAGATAGTGGCCACTGTAGGTGGGGTTTGGGGTAAAGACTGAGAATGGATGAATTGGAGAATGTTGTGATAGGAGGACCCATAGTGATCATCCAGCCTAATTTTGTCATCATTTGGAAACTCAGTTCAAGAGAAGGAGAGCAACCAGCTTGAGGTCACCCAGTAAGACATGGACAGAGATGTGCTAGAATTATGCCCCATGGAGTCAGGGTCAGGGACTAGTGAGGTAATTTTTTCCAACTCTTCTCTGATTTTTGAGTGCTCTCCACCACATCCTTCACAGTGGAGCCAGCCTCAGGGCAGATGTTTGTAATGATGCATTGCTCAATACCATCCTCTGAAGTCTGCCTACTCATTTAATTGGCAGAGTCCCCCCTGAGAGACAACAATATCTGCCTGCAAAATACCTTCTTATATGCGGTCTCCCTCTGCACACCTGCCCTCAGTCCCTCTACCCTCAACGCAGCAGCCAGAGGGGTCTCATTCGGTGTAAAACCGAAGTCCCCATCATGGTCCCTGTGTCATCTGCTCACTGCTACTCCAAACCATCTCCCTCTCCTTCCATGGCCCCTACTGTCTTCCTTCTGTTCTAGAAAGATTCAAGCCTCTTTGCTGCCTTGGGACTCTGCACAGACCATTCCATCTTCCAAGAACTCTCCTCCCTGACTGTCACTGGCTCTCGACATCACCTCACGAATTCTGTGACTGTTCACCTGAGGTGGTCCCTCCCTTTCCCCCTGACTCATCTTCTGGTTGGCTTTTCACAGGAAATTATCATCATTTGACTTTTTCCTCTTGTTCTCTGCCCTCAGCAACTTGTTACCATCCTTTGCTCTGTGGCTTTCCTCTCACATGGGTCCCCCAAACCTTGACCTGCCCATAGAATGCTCCAAGCCTCTCTGGAACATCCTATAAAGTCATCTACTCCCTGGGAAGATGGTAAGGGTCCCATCACCAGAAATGCTCAGGATCTTGACCAGATGGCTGCTAAGATCCTGTGTGACTTGATGTAACTGTGAGCCATGATTCTAAACTTCCTCAGTCTCTGCTAAACCACTGTTACACATTTGTATGACTCTTCTTCCCAGATTTTTTTTTCTCCCTGAGTCTGGCTCAGGGAGAGCTGTGGTTCTGAGCTATGGGAACATGGAGCTATGGTTCCCTCAGGCTTCCTGCCTCTTTCTTTTTCTCAACCTCCCTGCAGTCACAGTGGCTGGTGCTGTTTCTCATCATGGACCACACCCAGGACAAAGCCAGCTTCTGGCACTGATATCAGCCTCCTCTCATGGCTGAGCTTTGAGGTGAAATGATCTTCATGCTTGATCCTTGATGGTGAGTCTGGGGCTGGCACACAAGTTTCTACTTTCTAAGGAGCCATGTTCTCATGGCGACTCACTGCTTTAGTGGTTGCTGGCTCTAATTCACATGAAGACAGAACTTCACCATAATCAATGTCCCCATCTGCTAAAGCATTTGGGGGACTCCCTGGTCTAGTGCACACTAAGCTAAATCTACCAAAGTGGAGAGAAACCATGTCTTCCTTCTTTCTGAGGTCCTCTATCCTCTGCTCCCTACAGTGTGTTTGGAACTCTTGAAGAACCATATTCATACTTACACATGTGAACATTCAACATGCATGCATGCATACCTGCGAGACAAGACAGCATCATTAGATTCAAGGAGAAAACACCTAAATTATCCCCCTATTTTAGGGGCACTTTTACAGAATCATGGAGTCCATGTTACCAGAGTTCTGGTGAAAAAGCTCAGTACGCACAAAAGGGGCTATGGGTCTCCACAGATTGCCTGGGTTTGTTTTTGTCCTTAGAGATACAGTTAAGATACAATTCTCTGACAGAGTTCACTAGAAAATGAAGCCATACAAAGGGAAACGAGACACTGTATCCTTTCAGTGCCTGGGTCCAGCTGTGCCTGATGTCCTCTGTGCCCTAGATTTTCCAGTGCAAATACATTTCTCCCTCCCTATCTTTTTTGTTTGAAGTCAGTGTGAATTGGGTTCTGCTATTCAAACCCATAGTAAGTCCTGGCTCGGCACACTTGTAGACTCACATCTGCTTCCTCCCTTCTGATGACTACTAGAGGGTGACATGACCACACTGGAAACATAACAGACTTCAAAGCCTCAGCAGATCTTAGAATTCATCAGTTTAACCTCTTTGCTGAAAAGTCTTGGGAGCTGTGGCCCAGAGAAGGAGAAAGACTCATCCAAGACTACATCCAAGGGTTCAAAGTGATTTGAACCCCACTTACTTTCCTCTTTCATTTCATCTCTTTTGGTTTTGATGACATTTTCTACTTTGGGCATTAACTTAGGGGAAAAAAGAAAAAGATTAACCAGAATCACCTAGTAAGTTTTTTTAAATTATAGATGCCTGGGCCCCTCCCTAGGTACTTAGGCTCAGGGGCTCCATGGTGGCTGACCAGAAATGGAAGTAACTGGACTAGACGGCTCGAAGGTACTTTCTACCTTGAGTTCTATGAGCTGTGACCCCCATGCCATTCTCTGGAACCTCAGCTCTGCCTAGACATGACCCTCACAACCCAATATGCTAATGCGGCTTCATCTTCTTTCCTCTTCTCAGCAACCATGTAGAGGGTGTTACTGCCCCATTTCCCAGCTGAGAAACGTGAGGTTTAGGAGGGCAGGATGACTTGTTCAAAGTCACACAGATGGGAAGGGGCAGAGTGGATAGTGACCCAGTTTTGTGCCTTCTCCCATTGAGGTCGGCTGTTCCAGCTCCCATCCTCTGGGGGCAGCAGCGAGTTGCATTCTTTGGCCCAGATGTCCAGCACCCAGAAAGGCCACGGGTGAATGGCTGACCCTGGGCTTGGCCCCACAGGTCTGCTTTCGCCATTGGTGCTCACAACCCCATGAGGAGACTTGGAGCCCCATTTTCCAGTTGAGGAAACTGAGGCTCAGGGAAGAGAGGTGACTCACACAGGTCTCACATGGACAGGGCCCAGCATTTGAGTCACCAGGGAAAGACCTTTCACCCAGATCACATTGAGGGCAACTGGTTTGGCAAGAGCATCTTTGGGCTTGAATACCTTGTTTATTCCTCGAATTCTGCTGTTTGATTTGGTTGTAACGCCTGGTGCATTGGGCCTGTGTCAACCTGGAACACCCGGTCCAGGAAGCACAGATGGGCGCCCACTTGACATCAGACTGGGAGCACCGGCAGAGATCTCTGGGTCATCCAGGGTTTGCTCCTCCGTTCTTCCACCTGCTTCTCAGTAGGAACCTGTAAGTCTGTCCTGGATATGACTATGGCCAGGGCCGAATAGGGGTAGGGCTGGAGGCTTGGGGAGCTAGTGTTCCTCACGCTGACTGTGATCCCGCCATCAGAGCACAGAGCAGGTGCCTAAGCTTGGAGTTCGGATGTTGAGGAACTCATCCAGCAGAACCTTGGGCCCGTCAGCAGACCACCCTCCCAGACTGTCTGTGTCCAGTTCTGCAAACACTGGGGTCCCTCTTCCCCTGGTTGTGGGCACAGAGCAGAGGGCTGTGCTAAAATCTTGTGAAGAGAGTTTTCCCAACTCAGGAACACAGGCCAAGGGCCTGAGTGTGATGTAGTGAATTCAACCCGGTTTTTGCCCCAGGCTTCACCTTTTAAAATGGGAAAACAACTCTGTGCTTGGATTCTGGCGGCAAAAGGAAATTAAGAGCACGCGGAGGGGGCGGTGCTCATGCCCGGCCTTCAGTGCTAGGCCAGCTGTGTTTGAATCCTCTCTCTTCAGTTGTTACAGGCTGTGCAGCCTGGACAAGGAGCTTCATCTCCCTGAGCCTCAGGTCCCCTGTGTGTGAAACGGGACTAAAGATGGGATTCTCCTCCAGGTGTGTGGTGCGGAGGCGGTGGGATAATGTGCATGAAGGGCGGAGCATGACGTAGGTCCCTGATATGCAGTGACACCAGTGCTGAATGATGATGACAGTTGCTCCTGTTGTCTGGTCACTTCAGTCCCCTCCACCTCAAGTCTCCCATCTACACTTGGCCCTACCCCAGGGGGTTATAGGAAAGATCAAGTGAGAAGATAAAGGATCCAGTATGCTCAATGCTTAATCAGTGGCTAATGCACCTCTTATTTTCGAGTGCTGGATAAGATAAAATGGTCTCAGGTCACCAGTATACCAGTGTCCACAAATTCCAGCTCCCTTGGGTGATGGTGTATCACCTTCCTTGGCAGGTGCGCTTCCTCATAAGCCTCAGTTTCCCTTCTGGGGCTGAGTTAGCAATGACAGTACTATGGTCCCAAATACGATCTGATTGAGTATGGGAGCTCAATGAAGCTTTCTGGTAAGAATTCCTCGCAGGCAGCTCCTGGACTTGGAGGGAAGGATTGATTAGTGATGCCTGCCACAGGTCAGGAGGGGAGCACGGAGGCAGTGTGTCTTTGCCACTGCTCAGTTCAGTTCAGTTCAGTTCAGTCGTTCAGTCGTGTCCGACTCTTTGCGACTCCATGAATCGCCACTGTTGGCCCAGGTCATATCCAAGAGGCCCTTTATCCAGCGATGGGCACACCAACACCACATGTTCATGGAGGGTGGGACTCTGAGACCTGCCTGAACTGGCAGAGGAGAAGGAGACCCCTATCTGGGTTCCAGTCTTGGCTCTGTTGGTAAGCTGCTTTGTGACTCTGAGTGTGATGTTTGTTTTCTCTCAGCGTCTCTGTTTCCTCTAACTGCAAAATGAACAGAGGTTTTCTGCTAGACGACTGACCCCTCAGGGCTTTGAGAGGTGTTCAGGAACACCTGGTGGCTACTCGCTACATTCCCACCAGCTGGGGCACCCCACGCTCTTGCCCTGAGCATGAATCCCACCAGCCCCTGGGCACAGTGATTACAACCCATTCTCTCAAGCCATGAGTCAAGACCACCATCTTCATGCCCAGGGCCTGACATAGAGTAGACAGTCAAATATTTATTATAGCTTGCAGAAGCATTTTTCTTTAATGCTGATTAATTAAAATGTATACATTTAGAAACCATGCATTTCCTTATAATAAGACAGAAGCTTTGGCTAGAGTCAGCCTTGGGTGTGCATCCCAGATTTCTCCCTTGTTGACTGTGTGACAGCAGGCAAGTGACCTAACATCTCAGCATTTTTTTAACTACGAAATTAGAACTAGAGCGTCCTCTAACTTAGAAGAGCTGCTGGGGGGACTAAATAAGGAAATGTCAGAAGAGAGCCCACGGCAGTCCTGGCTGGAGAAGGTGCTCCATGAGTAACAGTGATCTTCATCACTGCTGGTATTGCGATACATAGTAGTGAGGTGACCTAAGCAGCATTAGGAGCCCAGGAAAACGGG
Source organism: Bos taurus (assembly GCF_002263795.3). Taxonomy (NCBI): domain Eukaryota; kingdom Metazoa; phylum Chordata; class Mammalia; order Artiodactyla; family Bovidae; genus Bos; species Bos taurus. Next base: position 62,559,698 of record NC_037340.1, on the reverse strand, counting down.
GAGGGTGACATGGGGCAGTGCGTGCAGTTCTTAAAAGTGTGATAGGCCTGGGCTCAAGTCATGGCATTGCCACTTACTAGCCTTGTGAGCTTTCCCTCTCAGAGACTCAACTTACTCACCTGTACTTTACAGGGCACAGTGGGTTCACCCGAACCGGTCTGAAGTGTACACAGTTAGCACGTGTAAGCCTGGACGCGCATCCCTAAAGATGTGCTTTCTTCCTCTTCCACGGGAGTGGGGGCCTCACGAGGCAGGGATCTTATCTGTTTTGTGCCCTGACATGTCCCCTGTGTCATAACGATGTGATCGTCGCTGATGAACGTGTCTCCTGACATGTTGCATTTGCTGTTATTATAGCACATAGACCAGGGACCCTGCCCATGGGTGACTTCCCTGAGGGAAAGCACATTGCTCTGTTTTCAAGTACTTTCCATGTCTGCCTTTCCACAGACACTGGGACTTCTATTGCATTGAGACCCACCCCTACCTTCTCTCTGGGCCATCCCTGTTCAGATGACCACAGGTATTTGCAGTGGCCAAAGGTGTGGGCCTGACTGGCCCGAGGTTTCTCCCCTACACATGTTACTTCAACTAGTGGGGATGTAGCCAGTAGTCCGCAGATATTCCTGACCACCTCTCAGAGCCCTGAGGGTTCAGCTGTGTAGGAGGAAATCTCTGTTCATTTTCTCATTAGAGCAAATGGAGACTCTGGAGAAAATAAACATCTTACTCAGAGTCACAAAGCAGGTTATAAACTGAGCCAAGACTGGAACCCAGATCAGGGTCCCTCCTCCATCCCACAGCACTAGGCAGGTCCCAGAGTCCCACCCTCTATGAACGTGTGGTGTCCACATGCCCATCACTGGTCGGAGGGGCCATTAGGGATGACCGGTCATGCCCTGGCAAGCATGTAGTCATTCCACTCTTCCCTCTGAACTTGTGGCAGACATCACTAATCAATCCTGCCCTCCAAGCCCAGGAGTGCCTAGGAGAGCTTCTCTGCAGAAAGCTCCATCCAGTGTCTACAATCGATGAGGTGTACTTGACACCATAGTTCTTAGAGTCTCTAACATGGTCCTGGATGGGAAGATGAGGCTTAGTGAAGCCTACACTTTCCAACAAAGGGAGTCAGAATTTCTAGACACTGGTCTATACACCAGTCAGCAAGGGAGTCAGAATTTGTAGATGCAAGTCTACTGGAAGTCTGAGCCCATCTAGCTCATGTGGTCTTTATAGCACACAAATATAAGAAATGTAGTTGCCTTTGATTAAGCGTAAAGCATATTGGATGCCTGATCTTCTCACCTCATCCTCTCCATAACCCTGTGCAGTGGGGTCATTGCAGATAGGGGATCTGAGGTGGGAGGGAGTGAAGTGACCAGACACCAGAGATAATTACAGTCATCATCACTGTTGTAACCATGTATCAGGGCCTACACACATGATCCCTCCACATCCTCAAGCACACCTGGGAGGACAGTCCCATAGTTAGCTCCATTTCACACTAGGGGACCTGAGGCTAAGGGAGATGAAGTCCCTAGTCCAGGTACCACAGCCGGCAACAGGCAAAGAGAAGATTCAAACCCAGTCTGCCTGACCCCAAAGCTGGGTCTGACAACCACGCCCTCGGTATGCATTTTATTTACATTTTGCCACCAGGATCCAGGCACAAGGTTTTACTCATTTACTTACTCACATTTTACAATGGGGCAGCTGAAGCCTGGGCCAACACTGTGTCTGAATTCACTCAGACAGTTCCACTCAGAGAGTTGAACTCAGTCAACTCAGAGAGTTCACACTCTCTCTGGAACCCCTGGGCCATGGTTCTGAGGTGAGAAAAAGTCTCTTCACAAGATTTTGGCACAACCCTCAGCTCTGTGCCCACAACCAGGGAAAGAAGGACCTCTGGTATTTGCAGAACTGGCTACAGACACTGAAGAGGGTGGTCTGCTGACAGGTTCAAAGCTCTGCTGGATGGGGTCCTCCATGTCCCAGGCCCAGGCTTGGGCACCTGGCCTGCCACCATCTCCCTGCTCTGTGCTCTGATGGCAGGACCACAATCAGAGTGAGGAAGGCTAGACTCTCAAGCCTCCAGCCCAGCTCCTACTTTGTCCTGGTGGCGTTCATCCAGACCCTGTGAGATGCAGCTGGGGGACCCGAGGTGATGGGCCCTGGATGACCTGGAACTTTCCACCTGTGCTCCCAGCCTGTGCCAAGTGGGCACCCCTCTGGGCTTCCTGGATTGGATGTTCCGGTTGACAGGGGCCCAATGCATCAGGTGTAACAACCAACTCAAACAGAAGTGGTCAAGGAATAAACAAGATATTCAAGTCCATGGATGATCCTGCCCCACCAGCTGGCCTCAATGTGATCTGGGTGAAAGGTCCTTCCCCTTGAGCCCCAATTCTGGATTCCTGTCCTTGTAAGACCTGAGCGAGTCACCTTCCTTCCCTGAAACTCAGTTTCCTCAATTGGAAAATGAGGTCTTCCAAACCTTATAAGGTTGTGGTGAGCATCAGTGGCAAAAATGGATGAGCAGTGTCAAGCCTAGAGCCATGCATTCACCTGCACCTCCTGAGCGCTGGACACTGGGGCCAACAACGGGGACTTCTGCTGCCCCCAGAGATGGAAGAGCTGACCCCGATGGGAGAGGGTGCAGAAGTGGGTGCACTCTCCAGCTCCGCCCCTTCCCATCATGTGGCTGTCAGCAAGTCATCCTGCCCTTCTGAGCCCCACGTTCCTCAGCTGGGAAATGCGGCAGTAGCACCCCCCTCATGGTTGCTGAGAAGATGAAGCAGGACAAGCATGTAGGTTGTGAGGGGCATGTCTAGGCAGAGGTGGGGCTTAGAGGAAGGAGTGGCATCTCAAGCTCTTAGAACTTAAGGCAGAAAGTACCTTTGGTCCATCCAGTCCAGTTGTTGCCATTTCTGGCCAGACACCCCAGGGCAGCCTGTCTGGGAGCTGGTAACCCTAAGTATCTAAGAAGTGGCTCAGGTATCTATCATTTAAACAGACTTATTAGATAACTTTGTTGATCTCTTTTCTTTTTTTAAAAGCAAAGCTTAACATATGTGAACAGAAGAAGATAAGTGGGGTTAAAGTCACGTGTACTAGTCACGTGTACTTTGAACCCTTCTCTGGGCCATAGTCTCCCTAGACCTTCCAGCAAAGAGGTTAAAATGATGATCTCTAAGCTTTCCTATGGCTTTCATGTCTGTTATGTTTCCAGTGTGGTCGTGTGACCCTTGAGTAAGTTTCAGAATGGAGAAGAAAGATGTGAGTCTATAAATGTGCTAAGTCAGGATCTACTTACTTGGCTCCCGAATGGCAGGATCCAACCCAAACTGACTTCAACAAAAATAAAAAATAGGAAGGGAGAAATGTATTTTAACTGGAAAGTTTAGGGCATGGAGGACTTCAGGCACACTTGGATCAAGGCACTGAAGGAATACATTCTCTCATGCCCTTGGTATAGGTTCTTTTCTAGTGAATTTTGCCAAGTAATTGTGTCTAAATTCTATCTTTGAGGACAAAAGCAGACCCAGGCAATATGTGAAGACCTAAAGCTCCGTTCATGTGTCATGGGATCTAGCTAAGGGCTTTTCAATTTCTTTTACATTTTCAAACAATAAACAAAAAGCTTTACCAGCAGTAGAGCAACTTCCCCCACTGTGCTGGCACAGGAAAGCTAATTGCTGAGTGCAGCCTGTAGCCTGTTCAACTACAGAACTTAACCAGAGCACATGGGAAGCTGTGTAGCCCATTCAACAGTCTTAAGTACTGAAGCCCTTGAAGACAGCACAGCCAGTGACTTCGCTTGTTTGCAAAGCAAAACTCATTGCTTCATGGCATGGGATTCAGGATACTCAAGCTTTCAAAGAATAAATCTAGAGGTTGTGGGTCCAGTCCTGCAACATATTGTACTGCATATAACATCACGTCCCTGAATATCTAATAAGTCTGGCCAGAGAATCCAGGCAACTGCAGAGCTCATTCTACAGCCTCACCTAATTAGGGACTCAAGCCAACGTTTGGATCCAAATGTCTTCAGGCAGAGGCACACCCCTATCCTCATTCTCAGAGCTCAAACCATTGCCTCACCGGGCTCCTCTATCCACGGGGATTCTCCAGGCCAGAATACTAGAGTGGGTTGCCATGCCCTTCTCCAGGGGATCTTCCTGACCCAGGAATCAAACTGGGTCTCCTGCATGGCAGGAAGATTCTTTACCAACTGAGTTACCCGGGAAGTCCCCATTTGGCCTATAATGTTGTTCAAATCCTCTGTTTCCTTATAGATTCTCTATCTGAATGATCTACCCCGTTTTGAGAGTGGGATAGTAAAGTCCCTAGCTGCCACCGCATTGCTGTTTATTTCTCCTTGTAGCTCTATTTACTTTTGCTTCATATAGTTAGGTGTTCTAATGTTAAGCACACTAACATTTGCTATTGCTAAATCTTCCTGGTGTATTGACCCCTTTATCACTTTATAATGAGTCTCTTTGTTTCTTTTTATCATTTTTAATTTAAAGTCTATGTTGTCTGTTTTAAGTATGGCTAACCCTGCTGTTGATTTATTTGTTAACATTTTCTTGAAATGTCTTTTTCTATCCCTTTACACTCAAACTCTGTGGGTACTTAGTGTTAAAGTGAATCTCTGGTGGGCAGTATATTTTTGGACCTTGCCTTTTATTTATTAAGCCATGCTATGTATTTTAATATGATAATTTAATCCGTTCCCATTTAACTTAATTTTTGATTGGTAAGGACTTACCATTGCCGTTTTGTTAATTGTGCTTTTTTGTGGATCCATTGTTTCTTATTTCTTGTCCTGCTGTCTCTTTTTGTGTGTGTTTTAGTATCCTTTTGTTTCAGTATGATTTAAATTCTTTATGTGTTTTTTTATGTAACAACTGCAGGGCTTTCTCCTGTGATTGTTATTGTTCAATGGCTCAGTTGTGTCTGACTCTTTGCGACCCCAGGGACTGCAGACTGCCAGGTGATGATGAAGGACAGGGAAGCCTGGTGTGCTGCAGAATTCTATAAGTGGTGAAGCACAAGCTGTCCTTCAGAACCAAAGAAGGGATAAAACTATTCTGAACAAGTAGAAGCTGAGAGAGTTCATTCTTTGTCTGGCAGTTCATAGATCTCCATTTCTTGAGGATCAGTTATTAGAGCTTCTGTAGTTTCCTTTGGTGGTATCATAGTTCACTTCTGTTGTGTGATCCTTGATTCCTTATACTGGAATCGCACATTTGAGTAATCAGGCTCCTCTTCCAGATTTACAGGTTTCCTTTGGCAGAGACAGTTTTTCACCAGTCAGCTCAACTTCGTATTCTGGGTGTGTCTCTGGTGATGTGCTTGGCCAGATGGAACCTGCTATTTCGGTCTATTTGGAGGTGAGGCAATGGTTTGAGCTCTGAGAATGAGGATAGGGGTGTGTCTCTGCCTGAAGACATTTGGATCCAAATGCTGGCTTGAGTTCCTACTTAGGTGAGGCTGTAGAATGAGCTCTGCAGTTGCCTGGATTCTCTGGCCAGACTTATTAGATATTCAGGGACGTGATGTTATATGCAGTACAATATGTTGCAGGACTGGACCCACAACCTCTAGATTTATTCTTTGAAAGCTTGAGTATCCTGAATCCCATGCCATGAAGCAATGAGTTTTGCTTTGCAAACAAGCGAAGTCACTGGCTGTGCTGTCTTCAAGGGCTACAGTACTTAAGACTGTTGAATGGGCTACACAGCTTCCCATGTGCTCTGGTTAAGTTCTGTAGTTGAACAGGTTACAGGCTGCACTCAGCAATTAGCTTTCCTGTGCCAGCACAGTGGGGGAAGTTGCTCTACTGCTGGTAAAGCTTTTTGTTTATTGTTTTAATTGAAACTGACTCACACCCCAAGTTTCCTGGGTGAGTAGTCCTTAGCTTTGCTTTGCGAACTTTGGGCTCTGCCTGCTTTTTTCTTGTTTTGTGCTTGGTAAACATAGTTTCCAATAGTTGCCACCAGCCCTTCTGGTTAGATGAAACCACAAGACATTCTTCTTGGGGGAGGAAGCTGGGACTCCCCTCCCTGACTGTTCATGGACAAACTGAGCTCTAGGGCCAGTAAACTCCTTGTTTGAGGATGTGGGTCAAACAGACTTGCTTCCCACCAAGTTCTCTGCTCAGCGTGCACCCCCAGTTCAGTTCTGCAACTGGGTGAAGGCACTGGTTGTGATTACTACTTGATCGCTGCAGGTATGAACTTGGTCTGCCAACACATCCATGTGTTGCTTGTTGCAAGCCCCTCCTTCTCTGTCATTGTCAGTATCCCAGTGGTGAGCCCTCACAGGTTCCCTGGCAGTCCCTATGCTGTGAGATCATAATCGGGGCATCCCACAAATTGATCACAATGCCGAAGGTGCTCTGATTGCCTCCCAGGGTTCTCTTCTCTCTCTGGAGGATCAGAGGAAGCCTCTCCTCATGGTGCTGTACTGGCCTAGAGGAGTGACATGTGGAGCTTCTTTCTTACCCTTCTAAGGTGGTCTGTTCTGGTTCTCTGTGTTGAGGGGGATGCTTCAGTTTCACCCTTGTATTCTAGGATCCTCTCTGTGGTGTTTTGTTCTAATAATCATTAGCTGTTCTTACCAGGGGAGCAAAGTCAGGAAGGATCTTAGTCTCCATCTTGGTCACAGCACTCCCTTAATTTTCTTACCATCTCTGCCCCACCAGCTTGTGAGGTCCTTGAGGGCTGGCACCTCCCTCTTCTAAGAAACCCCATTACCAAGCAGAGGACCAGATGCAATACAGGCACTAACTGGTGTGGAATGGATGAATGCACTTCTTTTTGACTGTACACAATGAGACTGTATTCTCAGGATAGCTGAATGGGTGGTGAACTGCAAAACGCTAGCAAGGAGATTCCTTGTACCCTGGAGGTGAAGGAAGAGGCGGGATGCCCAAGGAGGAGGGAAGAGGGGGTGCGAGGCTTGATTGCTTCTCTTTCTGGGATTATATGGACAAACCAGCCTGTCTCAGATAGCCACAGAGTGTACTAACGGCCCCACACAATGCCAGCACCATCTGTGTGCCCCTTGTACACAGGCCCTGCAGGGTTTGAAGAGTTGAATCACTCAGCATGGTGCCAGGCCAGGCTGGGTTCTTCTTACCCAATGTTACAGCAGAATAGAGGAGCCTGAGACTCACAGTAATATCCAGAGTGGCTGTGTAGGGGCTGTGAGTGAGGCCTTGGCAGGCTGAGGGCTTTTCTGCTCAGCTGTGGGCCACTCTGAGCCAGTTGCTTCTCTGCTCTGGATTCTAATGCCTTGCTCAGTGCACGTGGGGTGCATCAACACCCTTGCCTGCCCGAACACTCTCCAAAACTGGAAGAGTCTGGGTTAGAGGGACATGCAAAGGGCAGGGAGCTTGGTACCCTTGGACAAGAACCAGTTAGGTGTGTCAAGGTCACCCATAGATTAGTGAACTAGAAGAAAACATGGACAAGTTAAATAAAATTAGGAAAACAAGACATGAATAAAATTAGAAGTTCAACCAAGAAATAGCATTCGTAAAAAAAAAGCAAACAGATCCCACATTGAAACTACAATGCCCGAACTGAAGAACTCAATGGAAAGTTTCAAAAGTTTTAATCGACTTGACCATACAGAAGATAGAACTATCTACCTGGATGATAGGACATTAGAAACTACCCAGTCAGAAAAGCAAAAACAAAAAGAGTAAAGAAAGCCTATGGGAATTTTATGGGACAGGATGAAAAGAAATAATATTCATTATGGGAATTCCAGAAAGAGAAAACAACAAAAAGTATAATTAAAGCAACGATGGCTAAAATCATCCCAAACCTGGGAAGAAATGTACATCCAGATCCATGAGGTCCAAAAAACCCCAAATAGATTGAATCTGAATAGGTCTGCACCAAGACACATCATTATTATCTTCTCAAGAGTCAAAGAAAAAGAAAGAATTGTAAGAGCAGCAAAAGGAAAAAGAGAAGTTGCATACAAGGGGACCCTGTAAGATTATTGGTTGAGTTCTCAACAGAAACTGTTCGGACCAGCAGACAATGGAATGAGATATTCAAAATACTGAAAGAATATAACTATCAACCAAGAATTCTACAGCTGGTGAAGCACAAGCAGTCCTTCAGAAACAAAGAAGGGATAAAGATTTTATGAACAAGTAAAATCAGAGAGAGTTCATTACCATCAGACCTGACTTATAAGAAATGCTAAAGGAAGTTCTTTGAGTAGAATAAAAGTAGGCTAATTAATAGCATAAGAACATTAAAAGTAGCATAAATTTCACTGGTAGTGGTAAGTATATAGTCATAGTTAGATTCCAATATGGCAATATTGGTGCATAACTCACACAAGTTTAATTAAAAGTTAAGAAAAGAAAGAAGAAAGATAGTCATAACTATAATAATCTATTACTAGTTTTATGATATGAAAACATGTACATTGTAAAAATAACCTAAAATGTGAGGAAAAGATGAAGTAAAAGCATAAAATTTATTGATTCTACTGAAGTTGAGTTGTGATCAGTTTAAAATAGGATATTTCAAGCATAAAATGTTTTATGTTATCCTCACAGTAGCTGGAAGAGTTATTACATAAAAATAACAAGAGTTATTACATAAAAACCCTGTAGTTATTACATAAAAGAACACGGAAAGAATTCAAAGCATATGTAAGAGTTATTACATAAAAACCCTGTAGTTATTACATAAAAGAACACGGAAAGAATTCAAAGCATATGTAAGAGTTATTGCATAAAAACCCTGTAGTTATTACATAAAAGAACACGGGAAGAATTCAAAGCATACTGAAACCAAAAGACACTAAAATACACACAGAAAAGATAGCAGGATAAGAAATAAGGAGCATTAAATCTAGAGAGGAGCAGAAAACCATTCACACAATGGGGATAGTAAGTTCTTTCCAATCAATAGTTACTTTCAATGTAAATGGATCAAATTCTCCAATCAAAATACTTAGAATGGCTAAATAAATTTAAAAAACAAGATTCAAAAATGCATTTCCAAGGGAGTGGATCCAGATGGTGGAGGATTAGGACAAATTCTCACCTTTTCCCACAAATTCATCACAATACATCTACATGTGGAACACTTCTTGCAGAAAACTACTGATCTCTGGAGGAAGACCTCAGAGTGAAAGAAGAACAAGAAAATCTCTATATATCTGGGTGGTGGTGGTGGTTTAGTTGCTAAGTCGTGTCCGACTCTTGCCACCCCATGGACTGTAGCCTGCCAGGTTCCTCTGTCCATGGGATTCTCCAGGTAAGAATACTGGAGTGGGTTGCCATTTCCTTGTCCAGGGGATCTTCCCAACTCAGGAATCAAACCCGGGTCTCCTACACTGCAGAAGATCCTTCACCAACTGAGCTGTGAGAGAAACCCATTATCTGGGTAGGACAAAGCAAAAAAGAAAAAGAAAGAGAGAGAAAGGAGTGGGAATGGAACCTGTGCCCCCGGAGGGAGCTGTGAAAGAGGAGAGGTTTCCACACACTGGGAAGTCCCACCATTGGCAGGGAGATCAGCCAGGACAGAGCGGGAGCTTTGAAGCCTCAGAGGAGAACATGGCCATTGGTTTCTGGAGGGTCAGTTGGAAAGAGACCTGCACAGGTGGTTGTCATTGCTGCCAGACTCCCCAGCCTGAGATGCTCCTCTGTCAGCATGGGCGAGGGCTAGCTGCTGAGGTTTGGGCTTCAGAAGTCAGCTTGGAGAATGGACATAGATTAGGCGCCTAGAGACAGCCTGAGGGGACAAGGGTGTGGTTCTCCACAACCAAGGGGGTATGGGAAGAAGGGAAGAAGCCTGGGCCCCAATGAGGCGAGGCCCCATTGTTGGGAGGCCTTGAGGAGGGCGGTGGGATTGCCTCAGGACCTTCTTTCTCCATGAGTGTGCCCCTCAGGTGGCAGGGCACCAGCCCCGTGAACTCCGGGGGTGGGTGCAAGCCACTGCTTCCATCTCAGTCTCCAGAGGTGGGTGCGGACTGCTGATGCCATGAGGATCCCATGATTGGGCACCAGCTGCGGCCCCCACCTCCCCAGGCACTCACCCTGTCAAGGGAATAACGGCCAACATATGCTGAGGAAAGAGACAGCAAGCATCCAACCTCCAAACGTCCCTTAGGCCAGGGAAAGTTAGGCTCACACAAGCTGCACGGGGACACTCCCGTATATAAACAGTACGGGAGTGTATATAAACATTTCAAAGTCTTGCAACCTAGAATACTCTACCCAATAAGATTAGCATTTAGAAAGAGAGAGAAATAAATAGTTTCTCAGGGAAGCGAAAACTAAAAGAACATAGCAGTACTAAACCTATCTGAAAAGAAATATTGAAAGATCTTCTCAAAGTAGAAAAGAAGCAAGAAGGTACAGGAGGTAGGAAATCAAAATCGGAAGTTAAATCACTTTAAAAAGCCAATATACAGACCAAAAATAAAAATGAAACTATTTGTGAAAGCGAAGATAAACTAAGCTCAAAGTTAACAGAAGAAAGAACCTAATAAAGATCAGAACTGGAGTAAATGAAACAGTGAAGAGAAAAATTATAGAAAATATTAACCAAACTGGTAGTTGGTTCTTTGAAAAGGTAAATGAAGTTGATAAACTCTTGCTAGACTAACCAGGAAAAAAGAGAAATGACACAAATGAACAGAATTACAGGACAGGAAGGGAAGGGGATGACAGAGGATGAGATGGTTGGATGGCATCATCGACTCTATGGACATGAGTTTGAGCAAGCTCTGGGAGCTGGTGATGGACAGAGAAGCCTGAAGTGCTGGGGTCCATGGGGTCACAAAGAGTTGGACATGACTGAGCGACTGAACTGAGCTGAAGGACCTACTGTATAATACAGGGAGCTATACTCAATACTCTGTATGACCCATATGGGAGAAGAATCTAAAAAAGAGTGGGGGTATGTATAAGTGTAACTGATTCACTTTGCTGCACAGCAAAACTAGCACTGTAAATCAATTATACTCCAATACATTAAAAAAAAATTTTAAGCGAAAAAGGAGACATTACAAGAGATTCTATAGAGATTCAAAGAATCCTAAGAGGCTACTATGAACAGCCATAATCTTAACAAACCGGACAACCTGAAAGAAATAGAAAAGTTCTTAGAAACATACAATTTTCCATGACTGAATCAGGGAAGAATAGAAAATGTGAGTAAACTGATTACTAGTAAGGAGATTGAATCAGCAATGAAAACTCTCCCAACTAACAGCCCAAAGCCATATGATTCAGCAATTTTATCAATACTTCTGGAAATACTTCCAAAATAAATGAAATCACGGACTCAGAAAGATCTCTGCGCCCCTATGTTTATAGCAGTATACTTGGAAACACTTAAATATACATTGATGGATGAATGGATAAAGAAATTATGGTATATATAATCTATCTATCTATATATATGTATATATATATATACACACATATATACACACACACACAGAGAATATTATTTAGTCATTAAAAATGATGAAATCTTACTTTTTGTGACTACATGGCTGGCTCTTAAAGGCATTATCCTAAATAAAGTAAGTTAGAAAAAGACCTATACTGTGTGATCTCATTTATAATTAGAAACTAAAAACAAAAACAAATTCATAGAAAAAGAAATCAGATGTGATAACCAGAGGTGGAGAGTAGGAGAAGAGGGAATTGGAAGAAGATGGTCAAAAGTACAAACTTACAATTCTGAACATATGAATACTGGGGATGTAATGTACAACATGACAGCTAGAGCTAACAGTGATGCATGATATACAGAAATGTTGCTGACAGCAAATCCTAGGAGGTCTCATCACAATGAAAAAATGTTTTTCTTTTTTTCTGAATTTTTTATTGTACCTATAAGAGAAGATAAATGTCATAATCATTTCATAATACAGAGAAATCAAACCAATGCCTTCAATTTATATAGTGATGAATGTCAATTATTTCTCACTAAAAATGGGGAAAAAAAGATTGTTAAAATGTGTAAACCATTATTATGAGAGCTGACACTTCCTGCACCCTCTGTCTGTATGAGACAATGATGACAAGGTAGCTTGGGTAGACCTACCAGCTGGAAAACATGGTCTCTTAGTTGGGGAAATGTTGAGGAGTGGCCCCCACTTACCAGGAGACAGCTCCTGAGCAGAGTTGTAGGGCTGAGGATTGAAACAGATGGAGGGAGAGAAGGAGTGATGTTCCAGCTGGTGGAACAGCCTGGACAAAGGCTCAGCACTGACCCAAGTGGGTTACTGCTCAAGAGAAGTTCTGAATTGTGAGACCTCCTTGTGCACTTTTGTGGGAGTTAGTTCAGTTCAGTTGCTCAGTCATGTCTGATTCTGTGACCCCATGAACCGCAGCACGCCAGGCTTTCCTGTCCATCACCAACTGCTGGGGTCTACCCAAATCCATGTCCATTGAGTTGGTGATGCCATCCAACCATCTCATCCTCTGTCATCCTCTTCTCCTCATTCCCTCAATCTTTCCCAGCATCAGGGTCTTTGCAAATGATTCAGCTCTTCGCATCAGGTGGCCAAAGTATTGGAGTTTTGCTTCAACATCAGACCTTCCAATGAACACCCAGGACTGATCTCCTTTAGGATGGACTGGTTGGATCTCCTTGCAGTCCAAGGGACTCTCAAGAGTCTTCTCCAACACCACACTTCAAAAGCATCAATTCTTCAGTACTCAGCTCTCTTTATAGTCCAACTCTCACATCCAGTATGACCACTGGAAAAACCATAGCCTTGACTAGACGGACCTTTGTGACAAAGTAATGTCTCTGCTTTTTAATATGCTTTCTAGGTTGGTCATAACTTTCCTTCCAAGGAGTAAGCGTCTTTTAATTTCATGGCTGCAATCACCATCCACAGTGATTTTGGAGCCCCCCAAAATAAAGTCTGACACTGTTCCCACTGTTTCCCCATCTATTTGCCATGAAGTGATGGGACCGGATGCCATGATCTTAGTTGGTGGGAGTTAGGATTGTCGCAAAATATAGACTGAGAGGAAAACTCTCATCCCTTTGCTATGGCCAGCAGGGGGAAAACCAGCTCTGGAGAAGGCTGACTTCAAATGGAATCCAGCTTTGCCTCTGACCAGCTGTGTGGCCCTGGAGAAGTCACTTCACCTCTCTGAGACTCAGTTGCCACATCTACTCCAAGAACAATTCACTGCATCACTCAGTAGAAATCAGAATCGAGTGAGATAGAGTGTGTAAAGATTGAATATGGGATTTCTCAACACTGTTTGACAGTAATTCCAGTGTGTTGAGGCTGACATTCATCTTGTGCTCACCAGGTCTCAGACTCTGCTTAAGCATTTTCCACACATTGATTCATTCAATCATCACAACAGTGCAACAGGGAGGTTTTCCTGTTAAGTCCATTGGGGAGGTGAGAGAAGTGTGGTTCTAGTAAGTTGCCTGAGATCACACATCGGGACCTGCAGTGGCTGGGGAGAGGTGGTTGAGTACTGGAAGATGGGACATCACTGCTCTGAGCAAGTGATCCCATAGCCACGGCTTTAAATACTAGTCCTGCCACTTGCTACCCTGTAACCTCGGTATGTCACTTGTCCTCTATGAGCCTCAGTTTCCTCATCTGTACAATGGGGACAAGAGCAGAAGTGTGCTGTGAGGAGGTCATGTGGTCAGGTGTGCTGGGGAAGGCAGCCCTCCATCATGGTGGTGCTGTAGGGAAGCAGAGTGAGGCTGTCTCTATGACACCTCAGGTCACTTTCTAGCCCATCCTGGGCCTTAGTTTTCCTGCTTGTAAGACAAGGAGGTGAGGCTGGATAATCCCCAAACTCCCTTCCAACTTCGGATCCAGGTCTCTGCTTACCTGGTTGCACATATCCCACATCCCCCAAAATCCCAATGGAAGAATGCAACGGACCACACAGGAGGTGCTGAAAAGGCTCTTTATTGCTGGGGGTGGAGGGTGACAAGCATAGGGTGTCCCGACTGTGAGCACGAGTGTGTGAGAGTGTCCTTTGACTGGGCTCAGTTGTCACTCCTGGGGGATGGTGGCAGCACCGACCGTCCCAGAGGAAGACGGTACAGAGATTCAGTCACGTCCTGGAACCAGTCTGGAAGGAGACCCTGGTGTGAGGCATGGACACCCCAGGACCCTCACCTGCTCTTGGGTTCACCAGACATGGCTGCAAGAGTACCTTCCCCAAACCCTGGGAGCTCTGAGGCGTGGGGAGGGACTGGCACCTGTGTTTGGGGTCCTTCTCTGGCATCTGGCACTGAGCCCCATTCATCCCCTCACCTTCCCACCTCCCTCACCTTAGCAAAATGGCCAATGTGAAAAGACTGATCAGGGCCCAGAGGAGCCAGGGTTCAGGGCTCAGTGTATGATCAGGATCAGGGATCAGACTGAGGTGTGATCTGGTCTCTATCTGTGACCAGTATCAGGGCTCAATCAACAACTGGAGTTCAAGTTCAGTCTGACTGTTCTGGGCTCAGTCAGGGAGCAGCATCAAGCACAATCTGTGTGTCTGATTAAGGGTCAGGAGTTGGTCTGTGACCGAGATCAGGGCTCAGTCTACCACTAGAGAAAGAGGAGAAGCCAAGCTTGTTTCTGCTTCTCCACAGGCCCCTGTGGGGGGTCTCATCCTCTCTCAGCCCAGGGCCCTGGGCCCAGCCCTCACCAGCAGGCGGGCATCCCAGCGGTTTCCTCATCTGTGCACTTCAGATTTCCTGTTGGGTGGTGACCTGAGGTTCACCTGAGGGAACACAATTAGTAGCAGTTCTCAGGCTCCAGCACTAGAGAGCTGACTACAAATCAGACACCAGTGACTTCCACCCTCCAGCAGGTCAGACTTGACAGCCACGGGACCTCTTGTGTGTCCCTCTATCTCTCTGAGCCTCAGCTAGTTCATCTGTAAAATGCGTATGATGACACTACCCATCCCCACAGGGTCGTTGCAAGGATCCAGTGAGATAATATATAAGAAGCATAGAGCGATGGCCCAATGAACTAGGTCTGTGGCTATTTTCTAGAAGAACTGCCTCCAGGACCCTGATGCTTCACTCATCCCATTTCTGTTGCCCACAGGCCCAGCAACCCCAGCGATGCCAGAGACCCAGGTCCAGGCTGGGGGTGAAACCACATCTCCTCATAAGAAGGGAAATGGAAGGGGCGGTGTTTATCATCAATGCCTACTGGATATTAGGCTTTTTCTTTAACTATTCATCAGCTAAGCTGTGTTCATAATCTCCTTTCACCTTGGAGGAACCTGCGGCTCAGAGAGGTGGAGCCAGTTGACCAGGACTGCACAGTTGCTAAGTAGCAGATCCAGATCTGGCCCGTCCTCTTTCTCACATCATTCTGGGCAGCAGGTTCTGCCAGTGGGACAAAGGAGGGCAGTTGAAGCTCTCGAAGACCGACAGAGACCCTCAGTCTGCAGGGACCCCTTCAACCACACTCCTCCAGGGTCCCCTGGCCAGACCTGCTGGTGCTGTAGGTATAGAGTGGCATACCAGCCCCTGTGAGGCTGCAGAGGGAGCTGCTTCCCCAGGCTGTGGCTTACCAATGAGTTTCTTAATACACTCTGTATCCAGGCTTTCAAGGAGTTCACGGATTCGTGGGCACAGCTGAGGGTCACACAGAGCCAGGGTCACACAGAGAGAAATGGAAAGAGGGAAGAAAAGAAACAGGTGAGGAGGTGAGGAGGGAGAAGAGAGATGGGAGAAGTTAGAGGACTGGTTATTACCTGCTATGAGCACCCTGCCCGCCACCCATGCTCACTACTTGGGGCCTCAGAACTTCTGACCCTTAGGAGTCTGCTGCTGCTGCTAAGTCGCTTCAGTCGTGTCCAACTCTAGAGCCATGAAAACTTAGAAGGCCCATATCTGAGATCCAGAGGACACTAGAATCCTAAAAACCTCAGAACATTAGAATCCCAGTACCTTAAGTATCTAGACTATAAGCATCCCAGATCCCTGTGCTCTTAGAAACTTTGTCCTTTGGACTCTGAAACCTCAAGGGTCAAATGGGGCCCTGGGTACCGTAGAGAAGTGTTTTTCACAATTTTGTGTGTATACAACTCCTCAAGGATCTTGTTAAAATGCATTAATGAGCAGCAGGTCTGGAGTGGGACCTAAGGGTCTGCATTCTAAAAAATGCCCAGGGAAGGTCAGTGCTGCTGGTCTGACACCCACAGTTAGAGCAGCGATCCTCCAGTTCAGTAAATCTCAGGGCCTCCTGGAGGATAAAAAAAAAAAAAGCAACACAACAACCCAGATTCCTAGCCCCCTTCCAGAGTAAATAATCTAGAATCTTTGGAATTTAGGGCACATGGTACATACAGTTTTGTATATGATACATAGGATCTGACCTATGGTGTATGTAGTTTTGGTATTTAAATAAATTAAGTAAAGTTGTACTGAAATAAGAAAAATATTAGCTAAAAGGCCTACTGGCAGTCCATGGGTATGAACAATGGTCAAGTGTGGGACCCAGTGATTTCAGCTCATGTTGGGCCCTCTTCTCCTCCCCAGGCCAGGCTGAGCGAAGCAGGGTGGGGGGAATGGGTAACAACTGACAACTCAAAGGGAAGTTGGCCCCTCAGAAAGGAAGGTGCCCAGAGAGTACAGCCCACCCATGGAATGTCACAGCTGCCACCACCAGGCCTGACTCTGCAGCCCCAAGAGTGGGGGACTCACCTCATGCTGCACTACAGAGGACACCAACTGTCTTACAAGATTGACTCCAAAGTCCACAACATCGTTGAGCAGTCCAGGGCGCCTGGAGAAGAGAGGAAATTGATAAAGGTTGGTGAATGGTAGAGCACCTTGAAGTCAGGTGACTTGAGCCTCTACCCAGGGGGATCATCACTTAGAACTCCATGGTTGACCAGCAGCCCACCCAGTAGCTCATTAGAGTCTCATCACACACCTCATCCTTCCATCCATCTATCCATCCATCCATTCTTTTATCCATCCATCCATCTAGCCATCCATTCATTTATTCCTCAGCACATATTTACAGCATACCAAATGTGCTGGGAACCCAGCCTGACTGGGGCACAGTGATGAACGAAGCACAAGCAGCTCTATTGTGATACCTAAATATTAGAGCCCAAAATGCTCGTTCTGAGTTTCCTGTAACATCTTATGGAGAACCCCAAATAAATTTTTTGGCCAACCCCATATTAAACAAGCTTCCCTAAGGCTGGCTCCTTCCTACCTCAGCATACCTCTCACCACCTGAGGGCAGGCCTCCCTGACTGCTTGCCTAAGGAAGGACTTTGCAACACTTTGTACTATAGCATTCTGTTAAGCGTGCTGCACTACTCAGGGATCTTTGCCATCTGAAATTCCCCGTGTGAGCCCTTTATTGCTGTACTGAATGCTCTCCTGTCTGCCTTCCCCTCAAGAGACTAAGCTCCACGAGAACAAGCTCCTTGCCTGCAGTCACCAACAAATTCCTCAGAGCTCAGAATGGCGGCTGCCTCACGTGGAGCAGCTGCTCCACACATTTTTGGCTGGAAGAATAAATGAAGTAAACATATGATTGAATATATAATGACAACTTGTGACAGGTATTCAGAAGGGGGAGAGTAGATCTGGAAAGAGAAAATAAGAGGAACCTAGTTTTAGACCCTGAATGATGAGATGTACATAGAGATGGATGGGGGATAGGTGTTCTAGGTGCCAGAGCAGCCCATCAGAGGTCTTGAGTGGAAGGAGTTTTTCTGAGACTCAGAGCAAAACTAGCGTGTTTAGGGCAGAGTGGCCAAGAGGGAGAGCACAGTGATATGAGGGTGGACCCCGATCAGGCAGAGCCTAGATGGCCCTGGGAAGGCCTGAGATTCCACCCAAAGTGGAGAGAAAGGCCCCCTGAGGGTTTGGAGCAGCAGAGTGGAATGCCATTTCAGAGATACGGTCACTGAGACCCAGAAGGATATGATTTCCTTGGTGCTGCAGGCTGGGCAGTGTCCAGCAGAGCTCAGGCATTTGGACTTACAGTCTTTCCAAGTGATGGCAGGCTGCAGAGCCTATCTTTGGTTTTGGAGGGTTTCTAGGCAATCTATGATCAGACCCCTTCTTAGAGCAGGATGGACTGACCTCTACTCATGGCTCAATCTTGACACCTGCCAAGGCCAACCTGCCCCAGTCTTCAGCTTCCAGACCACTTCTCCTCTCCCTGCCAGGACCAGGATCGGCCCTTTTCTCTCTACCTTCACCCCTGGACTAAGCCTGCTCTTTCAAGCACACAGTTTAAGATCTAGATTTTGTTGGTTACTGGAGAGCAGTGATTTAAATGGAGAGAATTAATTTTTCACCATCTCATTTTGGGAATCTTCCATTGAGTGGAAGATGATTAGGGCAGTCTGAAATTAGAGCCCAAGGCAGAGATTACTCTTCTTGCCCACTCTTAACTAGAGGCAAGAAGGTAAACACAGTATATTATCATTATTATTTTTTGAGGGACAGTGTATAATAAGAGAAGGGTCAGTTCTTCAAGTAGATGTAACAATGCTAAATGTGCATGCAAAGAGTATCAAAAACCATGAAGCAAAACAAATAAAGCTGAAAGGTGAAATACACAAATTCATAGAAATGGTTTGAGAGGTCGACACTCCTGTCTTAGTAATGGGAAGAACCAAGTGACAGAAAATCAGGATGGATATTATTATTACTGAAAGCTTAGTATGTGCTTGGCCATATATTCTCTGAGTATGCTAAACACTTGCATTTTCTCATTTGGTCAACATAGTAGCCTATGAGTTAGGTAATGTTGCCAACTTTAGTATACAGATGTGATCCCTGAAGCTTCTATAGGCTAAATTGATTACAAAGACCCACGTGAGTGGGGAAGGAAATGGCAACCCACTCCAGTGTTCTTGCCTGGAGAATCCCAGGGACGGGGGAGCCTGGTGGGCTGCCGTCTATGGGGTCGCACAGAGTCGGACACGACTGAAGCGACTTAGCAGCAGCAAGTGAGTGGCAAAGCTAGCTTGACTCCAGAGCCTGAACTCTCTCCTTTTTTTTTTTTTTTAACCATACTCTGCTCCTTCCAAGGTTAGAAATAAAGCTGAAATTATGGGTCCCAGCTCCTCTGGAATTCCTTGCTCTGCTGAGATGTGTGGGCCTCACCTGTGCAGCACCGTGAGTGAGATGCTTTCTGGGTTGTTGGGGCATTCTCCCACGACCACCCTGGAGTCACCAGTCTCAGCATCTGTTTCAATGCTGACACTAGTTTGGAGGTCCACATTGAGGTCCAGTTTGACAATCTCACCCAACAGAGGCCTACAGGGAATAAGATTCACAGTGAACAGAGGTGAAGTCTCTTCACATTGCCCACATGAGTCTCTCTCTCTAGATGGCCATTGCATGGGATGTCTATGGATAAAGTCAATAGTGTGTACATTTTTTATGGATCCTGCATTCTTACATTAGGTATTACTTCTCCTGGCCACATGGGTTTGGCTTGTATGAAATTTCTATACAGTATCACACCAATAAATAAAATAAAAATAATAGTTTACATTTCTTGAGCACAAACCCTGTGTTAGTATTTCACAAAACTATTTCACCTCGATTAAGGCTGTTAATCTTGAGTGCAGAACCATGAGAGAGAAACACTATCATTATCTCTACTTTCAGCGTGAGGAAACGTTTGGTATAGAGAGGTTAAGTAACTATTCCAAGATCTCATATGATAGTTAAATGATGAAATCACAGTGCACTTAATTTATAAAGACTCTTCTACACATCTGCATTTTCCTTTCTCTTTCTATTTATAAAGTAATTAAAATACTTGGAAATTATAGTTTCCATATAATTTTCTCATGCCCTTCATTACGACCTGTACACTACTATATGGCCCATACTGGTCACTGCTACTTAAAGAGAATCTTGAGAGGAAAAAATGATGCTAGAGGAAACTTTGCTGAAGTGTTAAAAATGTTCATGTCTTCTCAAATTTTCAACTTTTATCATTAGATTAAGTTTTATGATTTTGGAAATATATTTCCAAAAAAATATATTCCAAAAAATATTCCAAAAAAAAATGGAGGATTTTTTAAAAAAGATTTCATTCTGGGCAATGTTTCTTAGAACAATTTAAAGGTTAGGATTTAGGAGTTGCAAAGGCCTCCTTATTTTACTGATTGGGAGACCAAGGCAGCAGGGTGGAAAAGTGCCCGATTCCAGATTGGACCTATTGGCCATACCTCACTGCCTCTCCCAACCCTCAGATGCCAAGGCTACTCACAGGCTCACGGTGACGTCAGCGGTGATGGGGATCGACACGTTAGCACTGTTTTCAGAAGTCGCTTCGAATGTGATATCCGGGACCTGGACGTTCCTGATTCGCACCCTGTGTAAAAACCAGAGTTCACACCTGTCACTCCTGCTGACCACCTTTGCTGGGCTCTTCTCTGCCAGCGTTGTGCTGAGTTTTGAGCCTCATGGACCTTGCCTGCTTTGGTCTTCATGAGAGCCCTGCCCAGGGGTTGGATTCTTTCCAACCCCTGGATGGATGGCGTGGCAGACTGAGGCTCAAACGGCTGTGATTTCCCTCACAACGCCAAGAGTAAACGTGAGGCAGAGCCAGAATTTTTTTTTAATTGGCGTATAGTTGCTTTAGAATGTTGTGTTAGTTTCAGGTGGGCAGCAGAGTGATTCAGATAGAGCTACGTATATTTATAGAGGTAATTTTATTTCAGGTTCTTTTCCCTTATAGGTTATTACAAAATACTGAGTATGGTTCCCTGTGCTATATAGTCGGTCCCTGTTGGTTGTTTACTGTATATAGAGTAGTGTGTATATGTTAATGCCTGGAGTAGGAAATGGCAGCCCATTCCAGGATTCTTGCCTGCACAGTCCTGTGGACAGAGGAGCCTGGCGGGCTATGGTCCATAGGGTTGTAAGGAGTTGGACATGACTGAAGCAACTTAGCAATGTTAATGCCAAACTCCTAATTTCTCCCCCACATTGCTTTCCCTTCTGGTAACCATGAGTTTGTTTTTATGTCCACGAGTCTGTTTTATATAAGATCTTTTGTATCATATTTTAGATTCCACATATAAGTGGTATCATATGGTACTTGTTTTTCCTTTGTCTGACTTACTTCATTTAGTATGATAACCTCTATGTCCATCTTTTTGTTGCTGCAGATAGCCTTATTTCATTCTTTTTATGCAGAGACAGATTTTCAACCCAGAACTGCCTGACTTTAAGACATTATGTGTGGAGCCACCTCTGTGGTGTGAATTCTAGTTTTCTCTCTGCTGAGGCCATTCAGACTTTTATACGCAGCTATATTCAGAGAAGAAAAGTCTTATTCCTTAGAAAAGGAACTTTAGGCATCAGCAAACAGATAGAGGTGAGAGAGAAGAGAACCTTCACCCTGACTCTGAAATCACAGAATGGGAGGGTCCAGACCCATGAGATGCTCACAGGCCCTGCAGCCCTGACTCTAATTTTCCCAGGCTCTGGTAGAGCTTGCCTCAGACTGCTTCTGCTCTGCAAGAACACACAAGGTTTATTCATCTTTCTTTCTTTTATATTAAACTTACCTCCCCAGAGATATGTATTCTCTTTTCTGGGAACAAAGATCTCCAACATGAAGCATCAACTCACCCTGTAAGCCTGTTCACTACTTGAAAAATTCTAGAAATGAGTCCTTCCAACGAATTCTCAGTTTGCTGGGTCTCCTCCACAACATCGTTCAAACACCTGGATTCCAATTCAGTCTTCAAATTCTGAAAGATAACTGCAAAAGCAATCTCCATTTAGCGTAGTATACAACTTAAGAAGCAGCTCCTGGGCAACAGGCACTAAACGAGACTACTTGCCTATGTTATTTCATCTTATAACACCTCCATAAAATAGATATTACTATTATCTGCACTTTCAGATGAGGAAATAAAGGATCAAAAGATTAAGAAATGGACCAAAGTCACACAGCTAGGAGACCTTGTTCCTGGTATGCTACCTTCATGCTAATATATGCTCATCATTTCAACAAAGCAATCAATCCACTATTGAGCAGGCAATAGATATTGATTGCACATCAGCTTCTAGTAGTGAAGATTAAGGAGATGCTCATACAAACAGAATAAACTGAGAATAAAATAAGAAATGGAAAATGTAGAGTCAAAGAAAAAACATGGCTCTAAATTATTAAAGTGGCAAGTAGGAGCCCTGGATAACAGGCCTAGAAAGCAGTGATTCATTCAGGAGCAGGAGGACAGAGTCCTAACAGAGGGTCTTTCAGAGAAAAGAGGGATTTGATAGAGGAAGTGGCATGGCAGATGTAGAATGGCACAGTTGAAAAGAGTTCAGAATATACATGTAGAAAGGAATTCAAATGAGAAACAGGAAGGCAACAACGAGCTCAGAAAAAACCACACAAAAGGCTACAGGAAAGGATATGTAATCAGAGTACTCCACTTTGGCTCTGCAATGGACAATATCTACCTAATTATAATGATGGAAACAGAGGCGGAAACTCCGTCTGGTCCTATAGATAATCCAGACACTTCTGCTTCTGAGCTCAGTTTTGTCAGCACTGAAACTGGAAAGCGGGTCCCTCCTATATCTTTGACATTTGCCCAAGCCCTGGCAAGGTTTGAAAGGCTGTCATATGCAGAAATTAGTTTCTCCTATAAAGCATGTTTGTCAGGGTGCTGGGAATGTTTCCAGAAATTGAAAAGAAGGCCAAGTTCTTTCAAGAAATCAGAATTACAAGGAAATGTGATTAATTAGAAAGGTAGGTAATTTTACAGCTATCTAGGCTAGGTAGGAATCCTTTTCCAATTAGTTAATACAAAGTACTAAGTAAATTGAATGGCCCAGCAAAAGAATATGGTATAAATATAAGTAAAATATTTAAGTAATTAGCCATAATTATGAAATTATGAAAAAAAATGAATGAATTCTTTCAGAATTAGAGAAAAGTTAACTGACATGAATTCTAACCTTTCATCTGTGAGACTGGCAAAAAATTCAGTTGTTCAAACCAGTGCTGTCAGGGAAGTAGAAAAAAAGGTAATCTCATAGGCTATTGGAGAAAATGTTAGCATCGGGTATTATTATTTGTCAATATCTGCTGTAACTTCAAATATGCATAGTTTTGAACTTTTGAAATGTCACTTTTAAGAATTTATCCTATGAACATATTAGGAAAGTTTACTGTGATAGAAGATGGCATCACCGACTCAATGGACATGAGTTTGTGTAAACTCCGGGAGTTGGTGATGGACAGGGAGGCCTGGCATGCTGCAGTTCACGGGGTCGCAAAGAGTCGGACACGACTGAGCGACTGAACTGAACTGAACTGAAGATGTAAAGTGATATTCAGTTAATCTTTGCTTGTTTCTAGAAAAATAATAAACAATGACCCAGGCACCAATTAGTCATCTCTCTTAGTAAACAACCGATAAAGAGAGGCCCTGCTACAGCCTCTGGTGATATAGGCACAGTATTTAGCAGGAAGCTCCAGGCGCCACTGACCGTCCCTGTTGTTAACTCACTTTCAATTGTACTGTCAAAGGTACCAAGTCCTCTCTCAAGACCAGATATCAGCCTCCTCAGAACATCGTTGCCACGAATGTCAAGAAGAGATTCTGAGGTCCCAGCGAGCAGGCCGCACAAGAGAACAAGTTTCCAAAGCTGAACCATCTTGTCCTGACACCTGGACAGTCATGGGAGGAACAGGAGTGAGAATTATCCATAGGGAAACGGGATCTTGGATGAGCACCTTTGACTCTTACACTCAGTGCTTGGGTTGTTTCCTCTCTTTCAGATGGGCAAACCAGGTCAGAAAGCTAGAGCAACTCACCCAGAGATAAACGACTAGTGAATGAAAGAGCTACTATTTGAAAAATGATGCCTGACTCCAGGTCAGAGCTCTTTACCACATGCTGGCTTCTCTGCCTGGAACATTTCTCTCTTCTTTTCATTTTTACCTGAGTCACTTCCTACTGACTCTGCAAATTCAGTAAGATATCATGTCCTCTAGGAAGATCACTCTAGACTCTCCCCAGCGTCTAGGTTAGGGGCCCCCACTCCACCATCTTGCTGCCTTCATTGTCTGACCACATCCTGGGTACCAGTTAGGGAAGACTTGGCTGCCTTTCCCATCAGGCTGTGCACCCCTTAGAGGAGGGATTGTGACTTATATCACTATTGAATTCATTACACATAGTAAAAACCCTGCTCCTCGCTCAACACAACAAAATAAAGTTAGCTGAATAAAAGTATGAACACATAAACGGACACCACATCATGAGTCAGCTTTTCATGTCAGTTTGGCACTTCTCCTAGTTGAATCCATTTTTCAATTGACGCTAGTCAAGATAATTGAGTTAGACCGATCCCTCTGCCTCCAGCCCCCAAAGCCTTCTGAAGGCCTTAGGTGGGGTGACATTAGGTGGAAAGCCCGCCAGTCACAGGTTTGGAGGAAAGTACTTACAGAGTCCTTGCTCCCCTGCACAGCCTCCTGAATTCCGCTGGGTGCTGAGGCCCTTATATCTCCCGATGGCGGTGGGGTGGGAGGCTGCCCCTGGAAACAAGCCCTGCATCCAGAGCCATCCAAGGAGACTCCAATGAAAATAACCCCTGTCCAGAGTGAATAGAGAGAGACTTCCGAAGCAAAGGCCACCCAGGATGATTGAATTGGAATAAGTGGATATGGAGAGGACTTTGTGCCAAGACTAAGAGCATATTCTTGTGCTGCCAAGAAGGCAGCCATTGTAAGTGGGGGCTGGGATAAAGACCGAGAATGGATGAAGTGGAGAATGTTCTGGTAGAAGGACTTATGGTGATCATCCAGCTTCAGTCCATCAGGATTTGGAAACGCAGGCTCAGAGGGAAATTATGATACTATTCGATCAGTATTTGGAAACCAGCTTGAGGTCCCCCAGTAAGACAGGGATAGATATGGGGCTAGAATTGTGGCCCACAGAGTCAGGGTTGGTGACCAGTGAGGTCATTCTTCCCAAACCTTCTCTTATGTCTGAGTGCTCTCCATAAAATCCCTCACAGTGGAGCCAGCTTTGGAGCAAATGTTTTCAGTTCAGGACCACCCACCGCTGTCTGCCTACTCCATTTAGTCAGTAGAGTTACTCCTGTGAGTGAACAAAATCTGCCTCCATATATACCCTCATGTATGCAGGATTCCTATGCACACTTGCCCCCAACACATCTACTCTCAGTGCAGTGGCCAGAGGTCGAAGCACTCAGCTTCAAAACAACATCCTTATCATGGCCTTGTGGCACTGTTCACTGCCACCCCAGACTCATCTGCCTCTCCTTCCATGGTCTTATTGTCTTCCTTCTGTTCCAGAAAGATGTCCCTTTCTGACTTTGACCTCTACACAAACCATTCCCTTTTCCCAGAACTCGCCTGCTTAGCTGTCCCTGGCTCTCGACATCCCCTCGCAATCTCTGTGACGGCTCACCTGAGGTGGTCCCTCCCCATCTTCCCCGAGCTCCGCTTCTTGCTGGCTTCTGTCACAGCAGATCATTATCATTTGACTTTTCCCCTTGTTCTCTGCCCTCAGCAAGCTGTTACCACCCTTTCCTCTAGGGCTTTCCTCTCATGTGGGTCCCAAGACCCTGTCCTGGCTCTAGAATGCTCCAAGCATCTCTGTAGCATCTTATAAGGCCATCCACTCCCTCATAAGGTGGTGAGGGTCCCATCCTTAGAGATGCTTGGTAATTTGACCAGATGACCGCTAATATCCTATGTGACTTGATGTGACTGTGAGCCATGATTCAAAATTTCCTTGGTCTCTCAATTGAAGATCATTGTGGCACATTTGTATGACTCTTGCTCCTAGCTTTTTTTTCCTCCCTGAGTCTGGCTGCCCCATGGGTATATGGTTCCCTCAGGCTTCCTGCCTCTTTCCTTTTCTCACCAGCCTGTCCTCCCAAGACCCACATCCACCTGGCCATGGACTCCTGGAGTCACACTGGCTGGCACTGGCCAGTTTTCATCACAGACCACACCCAGAACAAAGCCAGCTTTTTTTGTCCTCTGGGGGCAGCAGTAAGTGGCATTCATCAGCCATGATGCCCAGCTCCCAGTAGGGGCAGGTGAGTGCCAAGGCCTGGGCTTGGCACTGCAGGTCCACTTTCCCAACTGGTGCTCAGGACAACTCTGTGAGGAGGTTCAGAAAGCCCAACTTTCCAGTTGAGGAAACAGAGGTTTAGGGAAAGGAGGTGACTGGCCCAGGTCTCAGGGCCCAGAATTTGGGTCCCCAGGGAAGGACATTTCACACACATCACATTGAGGCCAGCTGGTGGGTCCTTGGACTTGAATACCCTGTTTATTCTTTGACCTCTGCTGTTTGAGTTGGTTGTAATGCCTGGTGCATGGGGCCCCTGTCAACCTGGAACACCTCGTCTGGGAAGTGCAAATGCATGCCCACTTGGCATTAGGTTGGGAGCACCTGCTAGTCACCCAGGGTCATCTCCTCCATTTGCCCACCTGCATCTCAGTAGAAACCTGGAACCCTGTCCTGGACATGATAGCAGCCAGGAGAATGTAGGGGTAAGTCCAGAGGTTTTGGGAGTTAGCTTTCCTCACCCTGACTCTGGTCCCACCATCAAAGCACAGGGCAGGTGCCCAAGCCTAAGCCTGGGTCATGGAGAACCCTATCCAGCAGAGCCTAGGGCCCGTCAACAGACCACCCTCCCAGACTGTCTGTGCCCAGTTCTGCAAATATCTGAGGCCCCTCTTCTCCTGGTTGTGGGCACAGAGCTGAGAGCTGTGCAGAAACCCTGTGCAGAGAGTTGTCCCTGCTCAGGACACAGCCCAGGGGACTGAGTGTGATATAGTGAGCTCAGACCTGGTGTTGGCCCCAGGCTTCAGCTGGTAAAATAGGTAATCAACTTGCGTTTGGATCCTGGTGGCAAATGGAAATTAAAAGGGTAGCAAAGGGCTGCTGCTCATACCCCGGCTCCAGTGCTGGGCAAGCTGAGTTTGAATCCTCTCCTCCTGTTACTGGCTGTGCAGCCTGGACAAGGAGCTTCATCTCCCTGAGCCTCAGGTCCCCTGTGTGTGAAATGGGACTAAAGATGGGATTCTCTTCCAGGTGTGTGGTGAGGATGTGGTGGGATAATGTGTATGAAGGGCTGAGCTTGAAGTAGGTACCTGATATGCAGTGACACCAGTGATGAAATGATGATGTCAGTTGCTCCTGTTGTCTGGTCACTTCACTCCCCTCCACCTTAAGTCTCCCATCTATATGTGGTCTAACCCCAGAGGATTATGGAAGAGACTAGGTGAGAAAATAAAGCCCTCAATACGCTTAATCTTAAGCAATGACTACTGCATTTCTTGGGCTTCCCTGGTAGCTCAGACGGTAAAGCTTCTGCCTGCAATGCAGGGGACCTGGGTTCGATCCCCAGGTCGGGGAGATCCTCTGGAGAAGGAAATGGCAACCCACTCCAGTACTCTTGCCTGGAAAATTCCATGGATGGAGGAGGATGGAGGTTACAGTCCATGGGATCACAAAGAGTCAGACACGACTGAGCAACTTCACTGACTGCATTTCTTATTTTTGTGTGCAATAAAGACTGAATGAGATAAAATAGGCTCAGGTCTCCAGTATACAAGTCTCCACAAATTCTGGCTCCCTTGGGTGATTGTGTATAGCTCTTGGCAGATGTGCTTCCTCTTAAACCTAAGTTTCCCTTCTGGGGCTAAGATAGCAGAGACAGTACTATGGTCTCAAATACGATCTGATTGAATATAGGGATTGGATGGGGCTTTATGTTAAGAAGCCTGCAGGGTGGGAGACCTGGGTTCGATCCCTAGGTCGGGAAGATCTGCTGGAGAAGGAAATGGCAACCCACTCCGGTATTCTTGCCTGGAGAATCCCATGGACGGAGGAGCTTGGTGGGCTACAGTCCACAGGTCGCGAAGAGTCAGACACGACTGAGCGACTTCACTTTCACTTTATGTTAAGAAGCCCTCGTTGGCAGCTCCTGAACTTGGAGGGAAGGATTGATTAGTGATGTCTGCCACAAGTTCAGGAGGGGAGAGTGGAGGCATTGTGTGTCTGCCACTGTCATATGACCTGTGTTGGCCCAGGTCATATCCAAGAGGCCCTTTAGCCAGCAATGGGCACACAAACACCACACGTTCATGGAGGGTGGGACTCTGGGACCTGCCTGGTGCTGGGAGAAGGAGATGAAGACCCTTATCTAGGTTCCAGTCTTGGCCAGTAAATAACCTGCTTTGTGACTTTGAGTAACATGTTCATTTTCTCCAAAGGTCTTAGTTGCTTCTAACTACAAAATGAACAGAGGTTCCCTGCTACATGGCTGACTCCTTGGGGCTCTGAGAGGTGGTCAGGAACATCTAAGGGATACTTGCTACATACCCACTTGCCTGGGCACCCCACACTCTTGTTTTGAGCATGAATTCCACCAACTCCTTGGGCACAGTGATAACCGCCCCCTCTCTGAAGCCATAAGGGCGAAAACCACTGGCTTCATGCCCAGGCTCTGACACAGAGTGGATTTGCAATAAATATTTATTAGAGCTTGCATAAGCATTTTTAATGCTGATTAATTAAAATGTCCCCACCCAGTAATCCGTGCTTTTTATTTGTAACAGTACAATAAGCTTGCTCTTAGGTCATCCTTGGGTGTGCATCCCAGAAGTTTTCCTTGTTGGTGGTGTGACAGCAGATAAATGTCATAACCTCTCTGAGCCCTGTTTTTTTCCTTTCAACCATGAAAACGAGCACTAGAATATCCTCTACCTTAGAAGAGCTGCTGGGGGCACTAAATGAGGAAATGTCAGTGGAGAGCCCAACCCAGCCCTGGCTGAGGAAGTTGGTCCATGAATAACAGAGGTCACCGTAATTACTATTTCTGCAGTACATGGTAGTGAGTGGTGACCTAAGGCAGCATTCAGGAGCCCTGGAAAATAGGGAGGGAGACAAGGGGGAGTGTGCGCAGTTCTTGAAAGTATGATGAGGCTGTAGGCAAAGCAGAGTGCTGCCACTAACTAGCCTTATGATCTTTCCCTCTTAGAGACTCAGTTTACTCACCTGTGAATAGGGCAAATGGGTGTACTACACCACTGAACTGGTCTGAAGGGTACACAGTTAACATGCATAAATCTGGACCGCGGTCCCTAAAGATTAGCTCTCTTCCTCATCCACCGGAGAGGGAGCCCCACTAGGCAGGGATCTCGTCTGTTTTGTTCCCTGACATGTCCCCTGTGTCAAAACAATGCCTTGTGATTGTAGCTGATGAACACATGCTCCCTGACGTGTTGTTGTCACTGTTATTATAACACACAGATCAGGGACTCTGCCCATGGGTGACCCTGAGGGAGAGCACGTTGCTCTGTTTCCAAGTACTTTCTATGCACGTCTGCCTCTCCCCAGACATGGGGCGCTTCTGCTGCATTAGAACCACCCCCCCCTTCTCTCTGGCCCCACAGGTGACCACAGGTGACCACAGGTATGTGTATTGGCTAATGGTGTGGGCGGGCTGCCCCAAGATTTCTCTCCTACGTATGTTGCTCCAGCTGGTGGGAATGTAGCAAGTAGCCCCCAGACATTCCTGACCACCTCTCAGAACACCAAGGGGTCAGCTGTGTAGCAGGAGGCCTCTATTCATTTTGTAGTTAGAGGAAATGGAGACCCTAGAGAAAATGAATGTCTTTCTCAGAGTCACAAAACAGGTTATAAACTGAGCCAAGCCTGGAATCCAGATCAGGGTCCCTCCTCTACCCCACAGCACTAGGCAGGTCCCAGAGGCCCAACCTCCATGAACATGTGGTGTCCATGCCCCCATCACCGGCTGGAGGGGCCATTAGAGATGACCTGGTCCTGATCTGGCAAACATGCAGTCGTTCCACTCTCCCCTCTGAACTCGGGGCAGACATCACTAATCAATCCAGCCCTCCAAGCCCAGGAGTGCCTGGGAGGGCTTCTCTGCAGAAAGCTCCATCCAGTCCCTACAATTAATGAGGTGTACTTGATACCATAGTTCTTGGAATCTCTAACATGGTCCTGACAGGAAGCTGAGGCTTAGTGAGGAACTGCACCTCCCAAAGCTTATACACCAGTCACCAGGGAGCCAGAATTTATAGACACAGGTGTACTGGAGTCTGAGCCCATCTAGGTCATGTGGTCTTTATAGTGCACAAAATAAGAAATCTGGTTTCCATTGATTGAGGATAAAGCATATTGGATGCTTGATCTCCTCCCTTCGTCCTCTCCATAACCCTGTGCAGTGGGGTCATGTACAGGTGGGACACCTGAGGTGGAGGGGAGCGAAGTGACCGGACACCAGCAATAATTATAATATCATCATCACTGTTGTAACCATGGATTAGGAGCCTACACACATCATCCCTCCACATCCTGAAGGCACACCTGGGAGGAGAATCCTATACTTAGTCTCATTTTGTACACTAGGGACCTGAGGTTCAGGGAGATGAAGCCTCTTGTCCAGGCCATAAGCCAGCAACAGGAAAAGAGAGGATTAGAAAGCAGTCTGCCCGAATCCAGAACTGAGATCTGACCACCATCCCCTTCAGTTCAGTTCAGTCGCTCAGTCGTGTCCGACTCTTTGCGACCCCATGAATTGAAGCACGCCAGGCCTCCCTGTCCATCACCAACTCCCGGAGTTCAATCAAACTCATGTCCATCAAGTAGGTAATGCCATCCAGCCATCTCATCCTCTGTCATCCCCTTCTCCTCCTGCCCCCAATCCCTCCCAGTATCAGAGTCTTTTTCAATGAGTCAACTCTTCGCATGAGGTGGCCAAAATATTGGAGTTTCAGCTTTAGCTTCAGTCCTTCCAATGAACATCCAGGACTGATCTCCTTTAGAATGGACTGGTTGGATCTCCCTGTACTCCAAGGGACTCTCAAGAGTCTTCTCCAACACCACAGTTTAAAAGCATCAATTCTTCGGCGCTCAGCCTTCTTCGCAGTCCAACTCTCACATCCATACATGACCACTGGAAAAACCATAGCCTTGACTAGATGGACCCTTGTTGGCAAAATAATGTCTCTGCTTTTGAATATGCTATCTAAGTTGGTCATAACTTTCCTTCCAAGGAGTAAGCATCTTTTAATTTCATGGCTGCAATCACCATCTGCAGTGATTTTGGAGCCCAAAAAAATAAAGTCTGACACTGTTTACCCATCTATTTGCCATGAAATGATGGGACCAGATGCCATGATCTTCGTCTTCTGAATGTTGAGCTTTAAGCCAACTTTTTCACTCTCCTCTTTCATTTTCATCAAGAGGCTTTGTAATTCCTCTTCACTTTCTGCCATAGGGTGGTGTCATCTGCATATCTGAGGTTATTGATATTTCTCTCGGAAATCTTGATTCCAGCTTGTGCTTCTTCCAGCCCAGCGTTTCTCATGATGTACTCTGCATATAAGTTAAGTAAGCAGGGTGACCATATACAGCCTTGACGAACTCCTTTTCCTATTTGGAACCACTCTGTTGTTCCATGTCCAGTTCTAACTGTTGCTTCCTAACCTGCATACAAATTTCTCAAGAGGCAGGTCAGGTGATCTGGTATTCCTATCTCTTTTAGAATTTTCCACAGTTTATTGTGATCCACACAGTCAAAGGCTTTGGCATAGTCAATAAAGCAGAAATAGATGTTTTTCTGGAACTCTCTTGCTTTTTCGATGATCCAGTGGATGTTGGCAATTTGATCTCTGGTTCCTCTGCCTTTTCTATAACCAGCTTGAA
Organism: Bos taurus; assembly: GCF_002263795.3. Classification (NCBI taxonomy): domain Eukaryota; kingdom Metazoa; phylum Chordata; class Mammalia; order Artiodactyla; family Bovidae; genus Bos; species Bos taurus. Next base: position 62,527,960 of record NC_037340.1, on the reverse strand, counting down.
CATCAGGAAGTTCACGGTTCACGTATTGCTGAAGCCTGGCTTGGAGAATTTTGAGCATCATTTTACTAGCGTGTGAGATGAGTGCTATTGTGAGGTAGTTTGAGCATTCTTTGGTATTGCCTTTCTTTGGGACTGGAATGAAAACTGACTTTTCTAGTCCTGTAGCCACTGCTGAGTTTTCCAAATTTGCTGGCATATTGAGTGCAGCACTTTCACAGCATAATCCTCAGAATTTGGAACAGTTCAACTGGAATTCCATCACCTCCACTAGCTTTGTTCGTAGTGATGCTTTCTAAGGCCCACTTGACTTCACATTCCAGGATGTCTGGCTCTAGGTCAGTGATCACACCATCGTGATTATCTGGGTCATGAAGATCTTTTTTGTACAGTTCTTCTGTGTATTCTTGCCACCTCTTCTTAATATCTTCTGCTTCTGTTAGGTCCCTACCATTTCTGTCCTTTATCAAGCCCATCTTTGCATGAAATGTTCCATTGGTATCTCTTATTTTCTTGGAAAGATCTCTAGTCTTTCCCATTCTGTTGTTTTTCTCTATTTCTTTGCATTAATTGCTGAGGAAGGTTTTCTTATCTCTCCTTGCTATTCTTTGGAACTCTGCATTCAGATGCTTATATCTTTCCTTTTCTCCTTTGCTTTTCACTTCTTTTCACAGCTATTTGTAAGGCCTACACAGACAGCCATTTTGCTTTTTTGCATTTCTTTTCCATGAGGATGGTCTTGATCCCTGTCTCCTGTACAATGTCACGAACCTCCATCCATAGTTCATCAGGCACTGTATCTAACAGATCTAGTCCCTTAAATCTATTTCTCACTTCCACTGTATAATCATAAGTGATTTGATTCAGGTCATACCTGAATGTTCTAGTGGTTTTCCCTACTTTCTTCAATTTAAATTTGAAGTTGGCAATAAGGAGTTCATGATCTGAGCCACAGTCAGCTCCTGGTCTTGTTTTTGCTGACTGTATAGAGCTTCTCCATCTTTGGCTGCAAATAATATAATCAATCTGATTTTGGTGTTGACCATCTGGTGATGTCCATGTGTAGAGTCTTCTCTTGTGTTGTTGGGAGACAGTGTTTGCTATGACCAGTGCATTTTCTTGGCAAAACTCTATTAGACTTTGCCCTGCTTCCTTCTGTATTCCCTTGGTACCCTTTTAATTTCCATTTTGCCACAGGGATCCAGGTACCAGGTCATTTATCCATTTTGCAATGAGGCAGCAGAAGCCTGGGGCCAACTCCAGGTCTGAGTTCATTACATCACTCTCCACCCCCTGGGTTGTAGTCTTGAGGTGAGAACAAGTCTCTCCACAAGATTTTCCTCACATCCCTCAGCTCTGTGCCCACAACCAGGGGAAGAGGGACCTCAGGTGTGTATAAACCAGGCTCAGACAGTGTGGAGGGTGGTCTGCTGATGGATCCAAGGCTCTGCTGGATGTGGTCCTCCATGTCCCAGCACCAGGCTTGGGCACCTGGGCTGCTACCTTCTCCCTACTCTGTGCTCTGATGGTGGGACCATAGTTGCGGTGAGGAAGGCTAGCTCCTCAAGCCTCTAGCCCTACTTGTACTTTGTCCTAGCTGAGTTCATCAGGTTCCTACTGAGATGCAGGAGGGAGAACAGAGGAGATGGACACAGGTGACCCAGAGGACTCTGCTGGTGCTATAAGCCTGTAGCCAAGTGGGCACCCATCTGGGCTTCCTGGACCAAGTGTTCCGGGTTGACATGGGCCCAATGCACCAGGCATAACAACCAACTCAAACAGCAGCAGTCGAGGAATAAGTAGATATTCAAGTCCAAGGTCTTACCCGCCGCACCAGCTGGCCTCAGTGTGACCTGACCTTCCCTGAGGATGCAAATACTGGGTTCCTGTCCTTATAAAGCCTAGGCTAGTCACCTCTCTTCCCTGAACCTCAGTATGCTCAACTGGAAAACGAGGTTTTCCATACCTACTAAGTGTGTTGTCATGAGCACCAATGGTGAAGTGCACCTGCAGTGCCAAGCCATTTGCCCGGGCCACAGTCTCCCTAGACTTTCCAGCAAAGAGGTGAAAATGACGACCTCTAAGCTCTCCTGTGGCTTTGATGTCTGTTATGTTTCCAATGTGGTTGTGTGATCCTCGAGTAGGCATCAGATTGGAGCAGGAAGACTTGAGTCTACAAATGTGTTTTCAGGACTTCTGGAGGATTTGAATGGCAGGAGCTGACTCACACTGGCTTCAATAAAAATAAAAAATAAGAAGCGAGACACATATTTGAACTGGAATTTTTGTGGCAAGGAGGACTTCAGGCATACTTGGATCAAGGCACTATAACAATACATTGTTTTATCCCCTTTGTACAGCTTCTTTTTCTAGTGAGCTTTGCCAAAATATTTGTATATAAATAGTATCTTGAGGACAAAGCAGACCCAGGCAACATGTGAAGACCTAAAGCCCCCTTGTGAGTCATGAGATCTAGCTAAGGGTTTTTCATTTCTTTTACATTATCAAAGCACCAATATTAGTTTGGTTAATATTTTCAATTATTTTTCTCTTCTTATTTAATTTATTCCTGCTGTAATCTTTATTGTAGTCCTTCAGTGGTTACTTAGGGCTTAGTTATTCTTCTTTTGCTAATCCTTTAAGGTACAGAGGTAGATTGTTTATTGGGTTTTTCTTGTTTCTCTATGTAGGCATTTATTGCTATTCTTCCTCACATCTTAGTACTAGGGATATAATGTACAACATGGTGACTATAGCTAGCAGTGATGTATGATATACGGAAACTTAACAGAGAAATTTCTAAGAGTTCTGATCACAAGGAAAAACTGTTTTTTTTTTTATTGTTTCTATATGAGAACTTGAATGTTAACTTAACCTATTGCACAGAATCAAACTGCTGTCTTCAACTTATATAGTGATGAATGTCAAATTTTTCTGACCAATAAATGGGGAAAAGATTACTAAAAAAAATGTAAACTGTTCTTATGAGAGCTGAAGCTTCCTAAACCCTCTGTCTGTATGGGACAATGATGACAAGATAGCTTGGGTAGAGCTACCAGTTGGAAAACATGGTCTCATTGTTGGGTCAACATTGAGGAGTGGCCCCCACTTACCAGGAGACAGGTCCTGAGCAGAATGTTAGGGCTGAGGAGGCTTGAGAAGCTGGAGGGAGAGAAGGAATAATGACCAGGTAGATGGAACAGCCTGGACAAAGGCTCAGCACTGACCCAAGTGGGCTACTGCTCAAAAGAAGTCCTGAATTGTGAGACCTCCTTGTGTACTATTGTGGGAGTTGGTATTGTCACAAAATATAGACAGAGAGGAAAATTTTCATCCCTTTGCTATGCGAGGAGGGAAAGCGCCAGCTCCGACTTTAAATGGAATCCAGCTTTGCCTCTGACAAGCTATGTGGTCCTAGAGAAGTCACTTCACCTCTCTGAGACTCAGTTGCCACACCTCCTCCAAGAACCATTCACTGCATCACTCAGTAGAAATCAGAATTGAGTGAGATACAGTGTATAAAGACTTAATACAGAATTTTTCAACACTGTTTGACAGTAATTCCAGTGTGTGGAGGCTGACATACATCTTGTGCTCACCAGAGTCAGACTCTGGTAAATCACTTTCCACTCATTGACTCATTTAATTCTCACGTCAACACAATGAGGGAGGCTTTACTGTTAACTCCGCTGGGCTGGATTGAGGACTGTGGTTCTGAGAGGGTAAGTAAATTGGCTGAGATCACACAGCTGGCAACAGCAGAGGCCAGGTCATGCTCAGCTCTGTCCAACCTCTCACCTCACGTGTATCAGCAACCCCGGCACAGCCTAAACTGATGTCTCTTGGGAGAGCTGGTCCAAGGGTCCCCCAAGTTGCCCCAGGGGCTCAAGGGCCCCCTGTGGTGACTTGACCTTGTGGGGCATCCTTCAGACAGAAGGCCCTTGAGTGAAGCCGCGCTGGTTCAGGACTCCATGTGTTCACGACTCTCCCTTGAGGACGACAGTGGTTCTTCCCTCACAGAATTGCACACAGCACTGAGATGGTTCATGGTAACATGGGCAAATGTTCCCTGGCCATCTTGGCAGGAAAATCAGATGGCCTCCTGGACAGGAGAGGCGGGGGTCCCTGAGGTGATAGCCTGGGTCAGTCCTCTGCAGAGGTGACACAGCTGTGAGTAAAGGGCTCTGTGCTCCAGACTCCAGGGCAAAGGGGAAACTGAGGGCTTGCATGTTGAGAAGGGCCACAAGAGAATCCTCATCAGTCCTTGGTGGGAGAGATCAAGGCCAGGAGAGCGGGACCTACTGGGGGCTGGGGAGAGGTGGCTGAATACTGGGAGATGGGACGTCTCCTCTCTGAGCAAGGGATCCCATACCTGTGGGTTTAAAACCTGGTCCTGCCAGTTGTTACCCTGTAACCTCAATATGTCACTTGTCCTTATGAGCCTCAGTTTCCTCATCTGTCCAATGGGGACAAGATTGGTGTCTCCTGCAGAAGGGTCCTATGAGGAGGTCATGAGGTCAGGTGTGCTGGTGAAGGCAGCCCTCCAAGATGGCAGCGGTGTTAGCAGAAGCAGAGTGAGGCTGTCTCCACGTGACCTCGAGTCACCTTCTTGCCCATCCTGGGCCTCAGTGTTCCTATTTCTAAGACACGGAAGTGGGGCTGGATAATCCCAAAATTTCCTTCCACCTATGGATCCAGGTCTCCGCTGCCCTGATTGCCCATATCTCACCTTCCCTGAAATCCCAATGGAAGGAATGCAACAGGCCACACAGCAGGTGTAGAAATGGCTTTTTATTGCTGGGAGTGGAGGGTGACAAGCATAGGGTGTCCTGACTGCGAGGAGGAGTATCTGAGAGTGTCCTTTGACTGGGCTCAGTTGTCACTCCTGGGGGATGGTGGCAGCACCAACTCTCCCAGAGGGAGACGGGTCAGAGATTCACTCAGGTCTCTGGGAACCAAATCTGGAAGGAGACCCCAGTGTAAGGCATGGACATCCTGGGCCCTTACCTGCTTCTGCATTCACCAGGTACAGCTGCCAGAGTGCTTCCCCCCAACATTGGGAGCTCTCAGGCTTGGGGGTGGGGGACTGACACCTGTGGTTTGGGGTCTTTCTCTGGCACCTGGCACTGACCCCTCCTCACCCCCTTACCCTCCCACTCCCTCACTAACAACAATGGCGGACGTGAAAAGACTGATCTGGGGCCATGATGAGTCAGGGTTTGGGGCTCAGTATATGATCATGATCATGGATCAGACAGATACAGGACAGGTCTCTATCCATGACCAACATCAGGACTCAGTCAACAACTCGGGTGAAAGCTGTGTCTGACTATGTTCTGGGCTGTCAGGGAGCAGAGTCAAGTGAAGTCTGAGTGTGTGATTAAGGGTCAGGACTTGGTCTGTGACCGAGATCAGGGCTCAGACTGCTACTAGACAAAGAAGAGAAGCCAAGCTTTGCTTCTGCTTCTCCACAGGCCCGTGTGTGTGTGTGTGTGTGTGTGTGTATGGTGGGGGCGGGGGGGCTGTTCATCCTCCCTCAGCCCAGGGCCCAGAGCCCAGACCTCACCAGCAGGCAGGCTTCACAGCTGTTTTCCTCATCTGTTTTATGGGTTTTCCTGTTGGAGTTTATAAACTTCCTCTGAAAGAACAAATTAGTAGCAGTTCTCAGGCTCCAGCACTGGAAAGCTGAATAGAAATCAGACACAAGTGGCTGCCACCCTCCAGGGGGTCTGACTTGACAGTCATGGGACCTCTTGCATGTCACTCCATCTCTGAGCCTCAGTTAGTTCATCTGTAAAATGGGTATGATGGTACTGCCAATACCCACAGGGCCTTCAAGGATCTAATGACATAGCATGTAGGAAGCACAGAGAAATTGCCCAAGGAACTGAACCTGTGGCTATTTTTAGAAGGCCTGTTTCCAGGACCCTGACACTATTACTCACTCCATTTCTGTTGTCCTGCAGCCCCAGCAACCACAGTCTTGCCAGAGACCCAGGTCAAGGAAAGCCCCCAGAGGCTAGAGGTGAAGCCACATCTCCTCATTAGAAGGGAAGGGGAAGGGGTCATGCTTATAAACAGTGCATACTGTTGCAACAATGCAATCTTTCTGCTCTTTCTTTAAATCCACTCATCAACTTGGCAGCATTTATAATCTCCTTTCACTTTAGAGGAAACTGAGGCTCAGAGAGGTGGAGGCAGTTGTTCCCCACCCACTCTTGTTAAGTAGCACATCCAGGATTTGAGCCCAGATCAGGCCCTTCTTTCTCACATCATTCTGAGCATCACTTTCTGCCAGCATGACAAAGGAGGGCAGTTGAAGCTCTCAGAGGGCCACAGAGGCCATCAGTCTGCAGGGACCCCTCTGGACATCCTCTCATGACTTCCTCAGGACAAAGGGTCCTCAGCTTCTCCAGGGTCCCCTGACCAGACCTGCCAGTGTTGCAGGCATAGAGCGGCTTGCGCCCTCCCCCCTCCCCCCGCCCCCGTGAGGCTGCAGAGGGAGCCCCCTCCCCGCTTCCCCAGGCTGTGACTTAACAATACGGTTCTTAACATACTCTGCATCCAGGCTTCAAGGAGGCTGCGGACTAGTGGGCACTCCTGAGGGTCACAAGGAGTGAAAGAGAGAAACACACAAAGAGAAATGGAGAGAGGGAAGGAAGGAAAGAGGTCAGAAGGTGAGGAGGGAGAGGAGAGATGGAGAAGGAAAGAGGACTGGTTATTATCTGCTGTGAGCATCCTGCCTGCCAACCACAGAGATGCTCAATACTGAGGCCTCAGGACTTCTGACCCTTAGGACTCTGGAAGAGTGGAAATCTAGAAGGCCCAAATCTGAGAACTAGAAGACACTAGGATCCTAAAACCTCAGAAATTTAGAATCCTAGAACCTTGAAGAATCTAGACTTTTAACATTCCAGAACCCTATACCCTTAGAAACCTTGACCTCTGGATCCTGAAATTGTAGAGTAAAATAGGGCCCTGGGAATCATAAAGAAGTGTTTTGTGTTTTTCACAATTTTATGTGCCTACAATTCCCTGAGGATGTTGTTAAAATACAAATTACTGAGCAGCTGGTCTGGGTATGATGTGAGTCTCCATTTCCAATGAATGTCCATGGAGGTCAGTGCTGCTGGCCTGAGGGCCACACTTTGAGCATGACTCAAGTTCAGTAAATCATAGAACAGCATGGAGGATTTTGTTTTAATAAAGCCAGATTCCCACCTTCCTTACAGAGTGACTAATATAGAATATTTGGATTTGGGGGCACACTTATATATGGTTTTTATGTGATGCACATGAATCTGAGCTATGGTGTGTATAGTTTTCATATTTAAATGAATTAAAATTGTGTTTAATGAAGAAAAATATTAGCTAAAAGGCCTCCTGGCAGTTCATGGGTATGCTAAATGGTTCAAGTGTGGGACCCAGTGATTTCAGCTCATGTCGGGCCCCTGCTCACCTCCTACCCAGGCCAGGCTGAGTGAACGGGGGAAGGTAGCAACTGACTGCCCCAAAGAAAGCTGTACCATCAGAAAGGAAGGTTCCAGAGTGTACAGCCCACCCAGGGAAAGTCTCATCTGCCCCACCAGGCCTGGCTGCAGCCCCAGGAATGGGTAACTCACCTTGTAGTGCGTTACGAGGGACAACACCTCATTCATGAGGTTGACTGTAGAGTTTACAACCCTGTTGAGCAAACTGGAGAAGAGAGGAAACTGATAAAAACTTGGTGAAACTGGCAGAGCAGCCAAGCAAGAGCAGTGGGAAGCAGGCAGAAGATGGTGGAGCACCGTAAAGCCAGGTGAGTTGTGCTTCTACTCAGGGTGATCATCACTTTGAACCCCATGGTTGACCAGCAGCTCATCCCAGTAGCTCATGAGAGTCTCATCACAAACCTGAAACCTCATCCATCTATCCATCCATCCATCCATCCATCCTTCCATCCATCCATCCAGTCATCCATTCATTCATCAACACATATTTAGAGAGCACCAACTACATGACCGGAACCAAGCCTGACTGCGGACGCAGTGATGAACAAAGCACAAGCAGCTCCTAATGTGGTACCTAAATATAGGGTTGTCTAAAAGGTTCTTTTGGAGTTTTCTGTAACAACTTATGGAAAAACTGAAAAGACTTTTTGGCCAACCCGATATTAAGCACGTTTCTAAGGCTGGCTCCTTCCCACCTTCAGCTCTCAACGTAACTGTCGCCTCCTTGGGGAAGCCCTCATGACTGCTTGCCTAAGGAAGGGCTTTGTGTCACAGCTCCCTGTTAGGTGTGTTGCTCTGCCCAGGGATGATTGCAGTCGAACATTTTCCTTGTGGGCTCTTTACTGTGGACTGAATGCATGTCTGCCTGCCTTGCCCTCCAGATACCAAGGTCCAGGAGTACAAGCTCCTTCTCTGCAGTCACCAGTAAATTCTCCAGGTTTAAGACTGGTGATTGCCTGTCATAGAGCAGCTGCTCCACACATTTTTGGCTGATGGAACAAATGAAGTAAACATATGATTGAATATATAATGACAACTTGTGACAGGTATACAGAAGGGAGAGAGTAGAATACTAAAAGAGAAAAGAGGAGGAAACTTATTTCAGATCCTAAATGATGAGACAAACATGGAAATGGGATGCAGGAAAGGTGTCCTAGGTGCCTGAGCAGCCCGTGCACAGGTCTTGAGTGGAAGGAGTTTGTCTGAGGCTCAGATAAAAGCTAGTGGGTCGAGGGCAGAGTGGGCAAGATGTGGATCCAGATCAGGTAGAGCCCAGATGGCTCCGGGAGGGCCTGAGATTGTACCCAAGTGGAGAGAAAAGCCCCCAGAGGGTTTGGAGCAGCAGAGTGGAATGCCATTTCACAGATACGGACACTGAGACCTGGAAGACAGAATGGTTTCCCTGGGGCTTTGGGCAAGGCAGGGTCCAGCAGGGCTCAGGCATTTGGACTTACAGCTCAGTCTTCTAAGTGATGGTAGGCTGAAGAGCCTATCTTTGGTTTTGGGGGTCTTTAGTTAACCTGTGGAGAAGGAAATGGCAACCCATTCCAGTGTTCTTGCCTGGAGAATCCCAGGGATAGGGGAACCTGGTGGGCTGCCGTCTATGGGGTCACACAGAGTCAGACACAACTGAAGTGACCTAGCAGCAGCAGCAGTTAACCTATGGTCAGATTCCTTGTCGAGGCAGAATGGACTGACCTCTGCTCATGCCTCAAACTTGTACTCTGCCAAGGCCAACCTGCGCCAGCCTTCAGCTTCCAGACAGTTTCTCCTCTCCCATCCAGGTCAGGATCATCCTTTCTCCTTATACCCTCTTCCCTGGGCTAAACATGCTCTATCAAGCACACAGTTTAAGATGTAGATTTGGTGGGTTACCAGAGATCAGCCATTTAAATGGAAAGGATTCAGTTTTCAAGATCTCATTTTGGGAATTTCCAAGCAGGTTGAGTATGGTTTGGGAACAATCTGAAATTAGGGCCCTTGGTAGGCATTTAATGCTCCTCTTGCCATCTCCTAACTAGAAGCAAAAAGGTAAACACAATGAATTATTATTATTATCATTATTATCGTTTAGGGGCATTATGTAATATGCTGCTGCTAAGTCGCTTCAGTCGTGTCCGACTCTGTGGGACCCCATAGACGGAAGCCCACCAGGCTCCCCCATCCCTGGGATTCTCCAGGCAAGAACACTGGAGTGGGCTGCTATTTCCTTCTCCAATGCATGAAAGTGAAAACTGAAAGGGAAGTCGCTCAGTTGTGTCTGACTCCTAGCAACCCCATGGACTGCAGCACGCCAGGCCTCCCTGTCCATCACCAGCTCCCGGAGTTCACCCAGACTCGCGTCCATCGAGTCAGTGATGCCATCCAGCCATCTCATCCTTTGTCCTCCCCTTCTCCTCAGTCATGTCCAACTCTTTGCAAGCCCATGGACCACAATCTGCCAAGATCCTCTGTCCACGGAATTCTCCAGCAAGAATACTGGGGTGGGTATCCATGCCCTTCTCCAGGGGATACACCCTCTGAGCCACCAGGGAAGCCCAAGAATGCTGGAGTGGGTAGCATTTCCTTCTCAAGAGGATCCTCCTGACCCAGGGATTGAACCCAGGTCTTCCATGTTGCGGGCAGATTTTTTACCATCTGGAGCCACCAAGGAAGCTCTTAGACCTGGAAAGGTCTCCTTATTTTACAGATTGGGAGACCAAGTCAGAAGCATGGAAAAGTACCTGATGCCAGATTGGAGATCTATTGGCATACCCCACTGCATCTCTCAAACCTCCGATTCTAACCAATACTCACTCACAAGGTCAGGGTGACCTTAGTGGTGATGGGGATACTCAGGCCAATGCCTCTGCCTTCAGGAGTCCCTTGGAATATGATAATCCTAATGCTGATGCTTTTGATTGTCAACCTGTGCAAAAACCACAATTCACCCCTGTCATTCCTCATAGCAGTCATTGCTGGGCTCTTCTCTATGACAGTCTCATGCTGTCAGTTTGAGACTGACTGACTTTGTCTGCTTTGATTTTCATGAGAACCCAGTTCAGAGGTTGGATTCTCTCCACTGGATGCCATGGCAGGAGACAGCTGTAATTCCCTCAAGACTCCAAGGTGAACATGTACCAGAGTCAGAATTTGGTTTCTTAAAAAATTGAACTATAGTTGCTTTACAATGTTGTGTTAGATACAGGTGTATAGCAAAGTGGTTCAGATATAGATAGATAGATATGTGTGGGTGCTAGTCATTTCAGTCGTGTCCGACTCTTTGCAACCCCATGGAATGTAACCCACCAGGCTCCTTGGTCTATGGGATTTTCCAATAGATAGATAAAGATACAGGTATACATAGGAAGAGATAGAGATACATTTCATTTCACATTTTTCCACTTATAGGTGGTTACAAAATATTGAGCATACTTCCCTGGGTTATATAGTAGGTCCTTGTTGGTTGTCTACTTCATATACAGCAGTGTATATATGTTAATGCAAAACTCCTAATTTATCTCCCAAACTGCTTTCCCTTTTGGTAGCCATAAGTTGTTTTTTATGTCCACCAGTCTATTTTGTATAAGTTCATTGCAACACATTTTAGATTTCACATGTAAGTGACATCAAGTGATATTTGTCTTTCTCTGAATTCACTTAGTATGATTATCTCTACATCCTTCCATTTGTTGCTGCCAATGGCATTATTTCATTCTTTTTTAGCAGAGCCAGATTTTGAACCCATAACTGCTTGGCTCCCAGACTTCATGTATGGGGCCACCTATGTGATGTGAATTCTAGTTTTCTCTGTCCTGAGGTCATTCAAATTTTTACACTCGGCTATATTCAGGGAAGAAAAGTTTTATTCCTTGGAAAAGCGACTTTACACACCAGCAAATATGTAGAGACCAGATGAAGGGAACCTTCATCCTGAACCTGAAATCACATGAGAAGAAAGCCTAGACCTTTAATTCCCTTGATAGGTCCTGCAGCCCTGCCTCTAATTTTCCTAAACTCTAGAAGAGCTGGCCTCACACCAGTTCCACTCTCAGGGATGCACAAGGGGTTTTTTTGTTTTTGTTTTGTTTTGTTTTTAACTTTTCTGTCTTTGTTCTTAAACTTACCTCCCCAAAGATATGTATTCTCTTTTGGAACAAAGAACTCCAATATGAACTCAACATCAACTCACCATTAATACCTGACAAGTAGTTGAAGATTTTCGGTAATGTCCTTGTCCAACAAGATCTCATCTTCCTGGATCTTCTCAGTAACTACTTTCTCCAAACATGTGAAATCCTGGAGTGATTCAAAATCAGCCTTCACTTTCTCAAGGACAGCTGCAAAAGCAATCTCCGTTTACTGTGATACACAACTTACGAAGCAGCTCCTGTGCACAGGCGCTAAATGAGACTGTTTGCCTCTGTTATTTCATTCAGTCTTTACAACAACTCCATAAAGTAGGTATTACTATTAAATGCACTTTCATATGAGGAAATAAAACATCAAAACATTAAGAAATGGGCCTAAAGTCACACAGCTAGGAGACCTTGTTCCTGCTATGCTACCTTCATACTAATATATACTCAACATTCATCAACAAAACAACCAATCCACTTTGTAAGTAATAGACATTGATTGAACACCAGCTTCTCATTAGATCAAATCAGATCAGATTAGTCGCTCAGTCATGTCCGACTCTTTGCGACCCCATGAATTGTACCACGCCAGGCCTCCCTGTCCATCACCAACTCCCGGAGTTCACCCAGACTCACGTCCATCGAGTCAGTGATGCCATCCAGCCATCTCATCTTCTGTCGTCCCCTTCTCCTCCTGCCCCCAATCCCTCCCAGCATCAGAGTCTTTTCCAATGAGTCAACTCTTCGCATGAGGGGGCCAAAGTACTGGAGTTTCAGCTTTAACATCATTCCTTCCAAAGAAATCCCAGGGCTGATCTCCTTCAGAATGGACTGGTTGGATCTCCTTGCAGTCCAAGGGACTCTCAAGAGTCTTCTCCAACACCACAGTTCAAAAGCATCAATTCTTCGGCGCTCAGCCTTCTTCACAGTCCGACTCTCACATCCATACATGATCACTGGAAAAACCATAGCCTTGACTAGATGGACCTTTGTTGGCAAAGTAATGTCTCTGCTTTTCAATATGCTATCTAGGCTGGTCATAACTTTCCTTCCAAGGAGTAAGCGTCTTTTAATTTCATGGCTGCAATCACCATCCGCAGTGATTTTGGAGCCCCCCAAAATAAAGTCTGACACTGTTCCCACTGTTTCCCCATCTATTTGCCATGAAGTGATGGGACCGGATGCCATGATCTTAGTTGATGGGAGTTAGGATTGTCGCAAAATACAGACTGAGAGGAAAACTCTCATCCCTTTGCTATGGCCAGCAGGGGGAAAACCAGCTCTGGAGAAGGCTGACTTCAAATGGAATCCAGCTTTGCCTCTGACCAGCTGTGTGGCCCTGGAGAAGTCACTTCACCTCTCTGAGACTCAGTTGCCACATCTACTCCAAGAACAATTCACTGCATCACTCAGTAGAAATCAGAATCGAGTGAGATAGAGTGTGTAAAGATTGAATATGGGATTTCTCAACACTGTTTGACAGTAATTCCAGTGTGTTGAGGCTGACATTCATCTTGTGCTCACCAGGTCTCAGACTCTGCTTAAGCATTTTCCACACATTGATTCATTCAATCATCACAACAGTGCAACAGGGAGGTTTTCCTGTTAAGTCCATTGGGGAGGTGAGAGAAGTGTGGTTCTAGTAAGTTGCCTGAGATCACACATCGGGACCTGCAGTGGCTGGGGAGAGGTGGTTGAGTACTGGAAGATGGGACATCACTGCTCTGAGCAAGTGATCCCATAGCCACGGCTTTAAATACTAGTCCTGCCACTTGCTACCCTGTAACCTCGGTATGTCACTTGTCCTCTATGAGCCTCAGTTTCCTCATCTGTACAATGGGGACAAGAGCAGAAGTGTGCTGTGAGGAGGTCATGTGGTCAGGTGTGCTGGGGAAGGCAGCCCTCCATCATGGTGGTGCTGTAGGGAAGCAGAGTGAGGCTGTCTCTATGACACCTCAGGTCACTTTCTAGCCCATCCTGGGCCTTAGTTTTCCTGCTTGTAAGACAAGGAGGTGAGGCTGGATAATCCCCAAACTCCCTTCCAACTTCGGATCCAGGTCTCTGCTTACCTGGTTGCACATATCCCACATCCCCCAAAATCCCAATGGAAGAATGCAACGGACCACACAGGAGGTGCTGAAAAGGCTCTTTATTGCTGGGGGTGGAGGGTGACAAGCATAGGGTGTCCCGACTGTGAGCACGAGTGTGTGAGAGTGTCCTTTGACTGGGCTCAGTTGTCACTCCTGGGGGATGGTGGCAGCACCGACCGTCCCAGAGGAAGACGGTACAGAGATTCAGTCACGTCCTGGAACCAGTCTGGAAGGAGACCCTGGTGTGAGGCATGGACACCCCAGGACCCTCACCTGCTCTTGGGTTCACCAGACATGGCTGCAAGAGTACCTTCCCCAAACCCTGGGAGCTCTGAGGCGTGGGGAGGGACTGGCACCTGTGTTTGGGGTCCTTCTCTGGCATCTGGCACTGAGCCCCATTCATCCCCTCACCTTCCCACCTCCCTCACCTTAGCAAAATGGCCAATGTGAAAAGACTGATCAGGGCCCAGAGGAGCCAGGGTTCAGGGCTCAGTGTATGATCAGGATCAGGGATCAGACTGAGGTGTGATCTGGTCTCTATCTGTGACCAGTATCAGGGCTCAATCAACAACTGGAGTTCAAGTTCAGTCTGACTGTTCTGGGCTCAGTCAGGGAGCAGCATCAAGCACAATCTGTGTGTCTGATTAAGGGTCAGGAGTTGGTCTGTGACCGAGATCAGGGCTCAGTCTACCACTAGAGAAAGAGGAGAAGCCAAGCTTGTTTCTGCTTCTCCACAGGCCCCTGTGGGGGGTCTCATCCTCTCTCAGCCCAGGGCCCTGGGCCCAGCCCTCACCAGCAGGCGGGCATCCCAGCGGTTTCCTCATCTGTGCACTTCAGATTTCCTGTTGGGTGGTGACCTGAGGTTCACCTGAGGGAACACAATTAGTAGCAGTTCTCAGGCTCCAGCACTAGAGAGCTGACTACAAATCAGACACCAGTGACTTCCACCCTCCAGCAGGTCAGACTTGACAGCCACGGGACCTCTTGTGTGTCCCTCTATCTCTCTGAGCCTCAGCTAGTTCATCTGTAAAATGCGTATGATGACACTACCCATCCCCACAGGGTCGTTGCAAGGATCCAGTGAGATAATATATAAGAAGCATAGAGCGATGGCCCAATGAACTAGGTCTGTGGCTATTTTCTAGAAGAACTGCCTCCAGGACCCTGATGCTTCACTCATCCCATTTCTGTTGCCCACAGGCCCAGCAACCCCAGCGATGCCAGAGACCCAGGTCCAGGCTGGGGGTGAAACCACATCTCCTCATAAGAAGGGAAATGGAAGGGGCGGTGTTTATCATCAATGCCTACTGGATATTAGGCTTTTTCTTTAACTATTCATCAGCTAGCTGTGTTCATAATCTCCTTTCACCTTGGAGGAACCTGCGGCTCAGAGAGGTGGAGCCAGTTGACCAGGACTGCACAGTTGCTAAGTAGCAGATCCAGATCTGGCCCGTCCTCTTTCTCACATCATTCTGGGCAGCAGGTTCTGCCAGTGGGACAAAGGAGGGCAGTTGAAGCTCTCGAAGACCGACAGAGACCCTCAGTCTGCAGGGACCCCTTCAACCACACTCCTCCAGGGTCCCCTGGCCAGACCTGCTGGTGCTGTAGGTATAGAGTGGCATACCAGCCCCTGTGAGGCTGCAGAGGGAGCTGCTTCCCCAGGCTGTGGCTTACCAATGAGTTTCTTAATACACTCTGTATCCAGGCTTTCAAGGAGTTCACGGATTCGTGGGCACAGCTGAGGGTCACACAGAGCCAGGGTCACACAGAGAGAAATGGAAAGAGGGAAGAAAAGAAACAGGTGAGGAGGTGAGGAGGGAGAAGAGAGATGGGAGAAGTTAGAGGACTGGTTATTACCTGCTATGAGCACCCTGCCCGCCACCCATGCTCACTACTTGGGGCCTCAGAACTTCTGACCCTTAGGAGTCTGCTGCTGCTGCTAAGTCGCTTCAGTCGTGTCCAACTCTAGAGCCATGAAAACTTAGAAGGCCCATATCTGAGATCCAGAGGACACTAGAATCCTAAAAACCTCAGAACATTAGAATCCCAGTACCTTAAGTATCTAGACTATAAGCATCCCAGATCCCTGTGCTCTTAGAAACTTTGTCCTTTGGACTCTGAAACCTCAAGGGTCAAATGGGGCCCTGGGTACCGTAGAGAAGTGTTTTTCACAATTTTGTGTGTATACAACTCCTCAAGGATCTTGTTAAAATGCATTAATGAGCAGCAGGTCTGGAGTGGGACCTAAGGGTCTGCATTCTAAAAAATGCCCAGGGAAGGTCAGTGCTGCTGGTCTGACACCCACAGTTAGAGCAGCGATCCTCCAGTTCAGTAAATCTCAGGGCCTCCTGGAGGATAAAAAAAAAAAAAGCAACACAACAACCCAGATTCCTAGCCCCCTTCCAGAGTAAATAATCTAGAATCTTTGGAATTTAGGGCACATGGTACATACAGTTTTGTATATGATACATAGGATCTGACCTATGGTGTATGTAGTTTTGGTATTTAAATAAATTAAGTAAAGTTGTACTGAAATAAGAAAAATATTAGCTAAAAGGCCTACTGGCAGTCCATGGGTATGAACAATGGTCAAGTGTGGGACCCAGTGATTTCAGCTCATGTTGGGCCCTCTTCTCCTCCCCAGGCCAGGCTGAGCGAAGCAGGGTGGGGGGAATGGGTAACAACTGACAACTCAAAGGGAAGTTGGCCCCTCAGAAAGGAAGGTGCCCAGAGAGTACAGCCCACCCATGGAATGTCACAGCTGCCACCACCAGGCCTGACTCTGCAGCCCCAAGAGTGGGGGACTCACCTCATGCTGCACTACAGAGGACACCAACTGTCTTACAAGATTGACTCCAAAGTCCACAACATCGTTGAGCAGTCCAGGGCGCCTGGAGAAGAGAGGAAATTGATAAAGGTTGGTGAATGGTAGAGCACCTTGAAGTCAGGTGACTTGAGCCTCTACCCAGGGGGATCATCACTTAGAACTCCATGGTTGACCAGCAGCCCACCCAGTAGCTCATTAGAGTCTCATCACACACCTCATCCTTCCATCCATCTATCCATCCATCCATTCTTTTATCCATCCATCCATCTAGCCATCCATTCATTTATTCCTCAGCACATATTTACAGCATACCAAATGTGCTGGGAACCCAGCCTGACTGGGGCACAGTGATGAACGAAGCACAAGCAGCTCTATTGTGATACCTAAATATTAGAGCCCAAAATGCTCGTTCTGAGTTTCCTGTAACATCTTATGGAGAACCCCAAATAAATTTTTTGGCCAACCCCATATTAAACAAGCTTCCCTAAGGCTGGCTCCTTCCTACCTCAGCATACCTCTCACCACCTGAGGGCAGGCCTCCCTGACTGCTTGCCTAAGGAAGGACTTTGCAACACTTTGTACTATAGCATTCTGTTAAGCGTGCTGCACTACTCAGGGATCTTTGCCATCTGAAATTCCCCGTGTGAGCCCTTTATTGCTGTACTGAATGCTCTCCTGTCTGCCTTCCCCTCAAGAGACTAAGCTCCACGAGAACAAGCTCCTTGCCTGCAGTCACCAACAAATTCCTCAGAGCTCAGAATGGCGGCTGCCTCACGTGGAGCAGCTGCTCCACACATTTTTGGCTGGAAGAATAAATGAAGTAAACATATGATTGAATATATAATGACAACTTGTGACAGGTATTCAGAAGGGGGAGAGTAGATCTGGAAAGAGAAAATAAGAGGAACCTAGTTTTAGACCCTGAATGATGAGATGTACATAGAGATGGATGGGGGATAGGTGTTCTAGGTGCCAGAGCAGCCCATCAGAGGTCTTGAGTGGAAGGAGTTTTTCTGAGACTCAGAGCAAAACTAGCGTGTTTAGGGCAGAGTGGCCAAGAGGGAGAGCACAGTGATATGAGGGTGGACCCCGATCAGGCAGAGCCTAGATGGCCCTGGGAAGGCCTGAGATTCCACCCAAAGTGGAGAGAAAGGCCCCCTGAGGGTTTGGAGCAGCAGAGTGGAATGCCATTTCAGAGATACGGTCACTGAGACCCAGAAGGATATGATTTCCTTGGTGCTGCAGGCTGGGCAGTGTCCAGCAGAGCTCAGGCATTTGGACTTACAGTCTTTCCAAGTGATGGCAGGCTGCAGAGCCTATCTTTGGTTTTGGAGGGTTTCTAGGCAATCTATGATCAGACCCCTTCTTAGAGCAGGATGGACTGACCTCTACTCATGGCTCAATCTTGACACCTGCCAAGGCCAACCTGCCCCAGTCTTCAGCTTCCAGACCACTTCTCCTCTCCCTGCCAGGACCAGGATCGGCCCTTTTCTCTCTACCTTCACCCCTGGACTAAGCCTGCTCTTTCAAGCACACAGTTTAAGATCTAGATTTTGTTGGTTACTGGAGAGCAGTGATTTAAATGGAGAGAATTAATTTTTCACCATCTCATTTTGGGAATCTTCCATTGAGTGGAAGATGATTAGGGCAGTCTGAAATTAGAGCCCAAGGCAGAGATTACTCTTCTTGCCCACTCTTAACTAGAGGCAAGAAGGTAAACACAGTATATTATCATTATTATTTTTTGAGGGACAGTGTATAATAAGAGAAGGGTCAGTTCTTCAAGTAGATGTAACAATGCTAAATGTGCATGCAAAGAGTATCAAAAACCATGAAGCAAAACAAATAAAGCTGAAAGGTGAAATACACAAATTCATAGAAATGGTTTGAGAGGTCGACACTCCTGTCTTAGTAATGGGAAGAACCAAGTGACAGAAAATCAGGATGGATATTATTATTACTGAAAGCTTAGTATGTGCTTGGCCATATATTCTCTGAGTATGCTAAACACTTGCATTTTCTCATTTGGTCAACATAGTAGCCTATGAGTTAGGTAATGTTGCCAACTTTAGTATACAGATGTGATCCCTGAAGCTTCTATAGGCTAAATTGATTACAAAGACCCACGTGAGTGGGGAAGGAAATGGCAACCCACTCCAGTGTTCTTGCCTGGAGAATCCCAGGGACGGGGGAGCCTGGTGGGCTGCCGTCTATGGGGTCGCACAGAGTCGGACACGACTGAAGCGACTTAGCAGCAGCAAGTGAGTGGCAAAGCTAGCTTGACTCCAGAGCCTGAACTCTCTCCTTTTTTTTTTTTTTTAACCATACTCTGCTCCTTCCAAGGTTAGAAATAAAGCTGAAATTATGGGTCCCAGCTCCTCTGGAATTCCTTGCTCTGCTGAGATGTGTGGGCCTCACCTGTGCAGCACCGTGAGTGAGATGCTTTCTGGGTTGTTGGGGCATTCTCCCACGACCACCCTGGAGTCACCAGTCTCAGCATCTGTTTCAATGCTGACACTAGTTTGGAGGTCCACATTGAGGTCCAGTTTGACAATCTCACCCAACAGAGGCCTACAGGGAATAAGATTCACAGTGAACAGAGGTGGAGAAGTCTCTTCACATTGCCCACATGAGTCTCTCTCTCTAGATGGCCATTGCATGGGATGTCTATGGATAAAGTCAAGAGTGTGTACATTTTTTATGGAACCTGCATTCTTACATTACGTATTACTTCTCCTGGCCACATGGGTTTGGCTTGTATGAAATTTCTATACAGTATCACACCAATAAATAAAATAAAAATAATAGTTTACATTTCTTGAGCACAAACCTTGTGTTAGTATTTCACAAAACTATTTCACCTCGATTAAGGCTGTTAATCTTGAGTGCAGAACCATGAGAGAGAAACACTATCATTATCTCTACTTTCAGCGTGAGGAAACGTTTGGTATAGAGAGGTTAAGTAACTATTCCAAGATCTCATATGATAGTTAAATGATGAAATCACAGTGCACTTAATTTATAAAGACTCTTCTACACATCTGCATTTTCCTTTCTCTTTCTATTTATAAAGTAATTAAAATACTTGGAAATTATAGTTTCCATATAATTTTCTCATGCCCTTCATTACGACCTGTACACTACTATATGGCCCATACTGGTCACTGCTACTTAAAGAGAATCTTGAGAGGAAAAAATGATGCTAGAGGATACTTTGCTGAAGCGTTAAAAATGTTCATGTCTTCTCAAATTTTCAACTTTTATCATTAGATTAAGTTTTATGATTTTGGAAATATATTTCCAAAAAAATATATTCCAAAAAATATTCCAAAAAAAAATGGAGGATTTTTTAAAAAAGATTTCATTCTGGGCAATGTTTCTTAGAACAATTTAAAGGTTAGGATTTAGGAGTTGCAAAGGCCTCCTTATTTTACTGATTGGGAGACCAAGGCAGCAGGGTGGAAAAGTGCCCGATTCCAGATTGGACCTATTGGCCATACCTCACTGCCTCTCCCAACCCTCAGATTCCAAGGCTACTCACAGGCTCACGGTGACGTCAGCGGTGATGGGGATCGACACGTCAGCGCTGTTTTCAGAAGTCGATTCGAATGTGATATCCGGGACCTGGACGTTCCTGATTCTCACCCTGTGTAAAAACCACAGTTCACACCTGTCACTCCTGCTGACCACCTTTGCTGGGCTCTTCTCTGCCAGCGTTGTGCTGAGTTTTGAGCCTCATGGACCTTGCCTGCTTTGGTCTTCATGAGAGCCCTGCTCAGGGGTTGGATTCTTTCCAACCCCTGGATGGATGGCGTGGCAGACTGAGGCTCAAACGGCTGTGATTTCCCTCACAACGCCAAGAGTAAACGTGAGGCAGAGCCAGAATTTTTTTTTGATTGGCGTATAGTTGCTTTAGAATGTTGTGTTAGTTTCAGGTGGGCAGCAGAGTGATTCAGATAGAGCGACGTATATTTATAGAGGTAATTTTATTTCAGGTTCTTTTCCCTTATAGGTTATTACAAAATACTGAGTATGGTTCCCTGTGCTATATAGTCGGTCCCTGTTGGTTGTTTACTGTATATAGAGTAGTGTGTATATGTTAATGCCTGGAGTAGGAAATGGCAGCCCATTCCAGGATTCTTGCCTGCACAGTCCTGTGGACAGAGGAGCCTGGCGGGCTATGGTCCATAGGGTTGTAAGGAGTTGGACATGACTGAAGCAACTTAGCAATGTTAATGCCAAACTCCTAATTTCTCCCCCACATTGCTTTCCCTTCTGGTAACCATGAGTTTGTTTTTATGTCCACGAGTCTGTTTTATATAAGATCTTTTGTATCATATTTTAGATTCCACATATAAGTGGTATCATATGGTACTTGTTTTTCCTTTGTCTGACTTACTTCATTTAGTATGATAACCTCTATGTCCATCTTTTTGTTGCTGCAGATAGCCTTATTTCATTCTTTTTATGCAGAGACAGATTTTCAACCCAGAACTGCCTGACTTTAAGACATTATGTGTGGAGCCACCTCTGTGGTGTGAATTCTAGTTTTCTCTCTGCTGAGGCCATTCAGACTTTTATACGCAGCTATATTCAGAGAAGAAAAGTCTTATTCCTTAGAAAAGGAACTTTAGGCATCAGCAAACAGATAGAGGTGAGAGAGAAGAGAACCTTCACCCTGACTCTGAAATCACAGAATGGGAGGGTCCAGACCCATGAGATGCTCACAGGCCCTGCAGCCCTGACTCTAATTTTCCCAGGCTCTGGTAGAGCTTGCCTCAGACTGCTTCTGCTCTGCAAGAACACACAAGGTTTATTCATCTTTCTTTCTTTTATATTAAACTTACCTCCCCAGAGATATGTATTCTCTTTTATGGGAACAAAGATCTCCAACATGAAGCATCAACTCACCCTGTAAGCCTGTTCACTACTTGAAAAATTCTAGAAATGAGTCCTTCCAACGAATTCTCAGTTTGCTGGGTCTCCTCCACAACATCGTTCAAACACCTGGATTCCAATTCAGTCTTCAAATTCTGAAAGATAACTGCAAAAGCAATCTCCATTTAGCGTAGTATACAACTTAAGAAGCAGCTCCTGGGCAACAGGCACTAAACGAGACTACTTGCCTATGTTATTTCATCTTATAACACCTCCATAAAATAGATATTACTATTATCTGCACTTTCAGATGAGGAAATAAAGGATCAAAAGATTAAGAAATGGACCAAAGTCACACAGCTAGGAGACCTTGCTCCTGGTATGCTACCTTCATGCTAATATATGCTCATCATTTCAACAAAGCAATCAATCCACTATTGAGCAGGCAATAGATATTGATTGCACATCAGCTTCTAGTAGTGAAGATTAAGGAGATGCTCATACAAACAGAATAAACTGAGAATAAAATAAGAAATGGAAAATGTAGAGTCAAAGAAAAAACATGGCTCTAAATTATTAAAGTGGCAAGTAGGAGCCCTGGATAACAGGCCTAGAAAGCAGTGATTCATTCAGGAGCAGGAGGACAGAGTCCTAACAGAGGGTCTTTCAGAGAAAAGAGGGATTTGATAGAGGAAGTGGCATGGCAGATGTAGAATGGCACAGTTGAAAAGAGTTCAGAATATACATGTAGAAAGGAATTCAAATGAGAAACAGGAAGGCAACAACGAGCTCAGAAAAAACCACACAAAAGGCTACAGGAAAGGATATGTAATCAGAGTACTCCACTTTGGCTCTGCAATGGACAATATCTACCTAATTATAATGATGGAAACAGAGGCGGAAACTCCGTCTGGTCCTATAGATAATCCAGACACTTCTGCTTCTGAGCTCAGTTTTGTCAGCACTGAAACTGGAAAGCGGGTCCCTCCTATATCTTTGACATTTGCCCAAGCCCTGGCAAGGTTTGAAAGGCTGTCATATGCAGAAATTAGTTTCTCCTATAAAGCATGTTTGTCAGGGTGCTGGGAATGTTTCCAGAAATTGAAAAGAAGGCCAAGTTCTTTCAAGAAATCAGAATTACAAGGAAATGTGATTAATTAGAAAGGTAGGTAATTTTACAGCTATCTAGGCTAGGTAGGAATCCTTTTCCAATTAGTTAATACAAAGTACTAAGTAAATTGAATGGCCCAGCAAAAGAATATGGTATAAATATAAGTAAAATATTTAAGTAATTAGCCATAATTATGAAATTATGAAAAAAAATGAATGAATTCTTTCAGAATTAGAGAAAAGTTAACTGACATGAATTCTAACCTTTCATCTGTGAGACTGGCAAAAAATTCAGTTGTTCAAACCAGTGCTGTCAGGGAAGTAGAAAAAAAGGTAATCTCATAGGCTATTGGAGAAAATGTTAGCATCGGGTATTATTATTTGTCAATATCTGCTGTAACTTCAAATATGCATAGTTTTGAACTTTTGAAATGTCACTTTTAAGAATTTATCCTATGAACATATTAGAAAAGTTTACTGTGATAGAAGATGGCATCACCGACTCAATGGACATGAGTTTGTGTAAACTCCGGGAGTTGGTGATGGACAGGGAGGCCTGGCATACTGCAGTTCACGGGGTCGCAAAGAGTCGGACACGACTGAGCGACTAAACTGAACTGAAGATGTAAAGTGATATTCAGTTAATCTTTGCTTGTTTCTAGAAAAATAATAAACAATGACCCAGGCACCAATTAGTCATCTCTCTTAGTAAACAACCGATAAAGAGAGGCCCTGCTACAGCCTCTGGTGATATAGGCACAGTATTTAGCAGGAAGCTCCCAGGCGCCACTGACCATCCCTGTTGTTAACTCACTTTCAATTGTACTGTCAAAGGTACCAAGTCCTCTCTCAAGACCAGATATCAGCCTCCTCAGAACATCGTTGCCACGAATGTCAAGAAGAGATTCAGAGGTCCCAGCGAGCAGGCCGCACAAGAGAACAAGTTTCCAAAGCTGAACCATCTTGTCCTGACACCTGGACAGTCATGGGAGGAACAGGAGTGAGAATTATCCACAGGGAAACGGGATCTTGGATGAGCACCTTTGACTCTTACACTCAGTGCTTGGGTTGTTTCCTCTCTTTCAGATGGGCAAACCAGGTCAGAAAGCTAGAGCAACTCGCCCAGAGATAAACGACTAATGAATGAAAGAGCTACTATTTGAAAAGTCCTGCCTGACTCCAGGTCAGAGCTCTTTACCACATGCTGGCTTCTCTGCCTGGAACATTTCTCTCTTCTTTTCATTTTTACCTGAGTCACTTCCTACTGACTCTGCAAATTCAGTAAGATATCATGTCCTCTAGGAAGATCACTCTAGACTCTCCCCAGCGTCTAGGTTAGGGGGCCCCACTCCACCATCTTGCTGCCTTCATTGTATGACCACAGTCCTGGGTACCAGTTAGGGAAGACTTGGCTGCCTCTCCCATCAGGCTGTGCACCCCTTAGAGGAGGGATTGTGACTTATCTCACTATTGAATTCATCACACATAGTAAAAACCCTGCTCCTCGCTCAGTACAACAAAATAGTTTGCTGAATAAAAGTATGAACACATAAACGGACACCACATCATGAGTCAGCTTTTCATGTCAGTTTGGCACTTCTCCTAGTTGAATCCATTTTTCAACTGACGCTAGTCAAGATAATTGAGTTAGACCGATCCCTCTGCCTCCAGCCCCCAAAGCCTTCTGAAGGCCTTAGGTGGGGTGACATTAGGTGGAAAGCCCGCCAGTCACAGGTTTGGAGGAAAGTACTTACAGAGTCCTTGCTCCCCTGCACAGCCTCCTGAATTCCACTGGGTGCTGAGGCCCTTATATCTCCCGATGGCAGTGGGGTGGGAGGCTGCCCCTGGAAACAAGCCCTGCATCCAGAGCCATCCAAGGAGACTCCAATGAAAATAACCCCTGTCCAGAGTGAATAGAGAGAGACTTCCGAAGCAAAGGTCACCCAGGATGATTGAATTGGAATAAGTGGATATGGAGAGGACTTTGTGCCAAGACTAAGAGCATGTTCTTGTGCTGCCAAGAAGGCAGCCATTGTAAGTGGGGGCTGGGATAAAGACCGAGAATGGATGAAGTGGAGAATGTTCTGGTAGAAGGACTTACGGTGATCATCCAGCTTCAGTCCATCAGGATTTGGAAACGCAGGCTCAGAGGGAAATTACTGATACTAATTCTATCAGTATTTGGAAACCAGCTTGAGGTCCCCCAGTAAGACAGGGATAGATATGGGGCTAGAATTGTGGCCCACAGAGTCAGGGTCAGTGACCAGTGAGGTCATTCTTCCCAAACCTTCTCTTATGTCTGAGTGCTCTCCATAAAATCCCTCACAGTGGAGCCAGCTTTGGAGCAAATGTTTTCAGTTCAGGACCACCCACCGCTGTCTGCCTACTCCATTTAGTCAGTAGAGTTACTCCTGTGAGTGAACAAAATCTGCCTCCATATATACCCTCATGTATGCAGGATTCCTATGCACACTTGCCCCCAACACATCTACTCTCAGTGCAGTGGCCAGAGGTCGAAGCACTCAGCTTCAAAACAACATCCTTATCATGGCCTTGTGGCACTGTTCACTGCCACCCCAGACTCATCTGCCTCTCCTTCCATGGTCTTATTGTCTTCCTTCTGTTCCAGAAAGATGTCCCTTTCTGACTTTGACCTCTACACAAACCATTCCCTTTTCCCAGAACTCGCCTGCTTAGCTGTCCCTGGCTCTCGACATCCCCTCGCAATCTCTGTGACGGCTCACCTGAGGTGGTCCCTCCCCATCTTCCCCGAGCTCCGCTTCTTGCTGGCTTCTGTCACAGCAGATCATTATCATTTGACTTTTCCCCTTGTTCTCTGCCCTCAGCAAGCTGTTACCACCCTTTCCTCTAGGGCTTTCCTCTCATGTGGGTCCCAAGACCCTGTCCTGGCTCTAGAATGCTCCAAGCATCTCTGTAGCATCTTATAAGGCCATCCACTCCCTCATAAGGTGGTGAGGGTCCCATCCTTAGAGATGCTTGGTAATTTGACCAGATGACCGCTAATATCCTATGTGACTTGATGTGACTGTGAGCCATGATTCAAAATTTCCTTGGTCTCTCAATTGAAGATCATTGTGGCACATTTGTATGACTCTTGCTCCTAGCTTTTTTTTCCTCCCTGAGTCTGGCTGCCCCATGGGTATATGGTTCCCTCAGGCTTCCTGCCTCTTTCCTTTTCTCACCAGCCTGTCCTCCCAAGACCCACATCCACCTGGCCATGGACTCCTGGAGTCACACTGGCTGGCACTGGCCAGTTTTCATCACGGACCACACCCAGAACAAAGCCAGCTTTTTTTGTCCTCTGGGGGCAGCAGTAAGTGGCATTCATCAGCCATGATGCCCAGCTCCCAGTAGGGGCAGGTGAGTGCCAGGGCCTGGGCTTGGCACTGCAGGTCCACTTTCCCAACTGGTGCTCAGGACAACTCCGTGAGGAGGTTCAGAAAGCCCAACTTTCCGGTTGAGGAAACAGAGGTTTAGGGAAAGGAGGTGACTGGCCCAGGTCTCAGGGCCCAGCATTTGGGTCCCCAGGGAAGGACATTTCACACACATCACATTGAGGCCAGCTGGTGGGTCCTTGGACTTGAATACCCTGTTTATTCTTTGACCTCTGCTGTTTGAGTTGGTTGTAATGCCTGGTGCATTGGGCCCCTGTCAACCTGGAACACCTCGTCTGGGAAGTGCAAATGCATGCCCACTTGGCATTAGGTTGGGAGCACCTGCTAGTCACCCAGGGTCATCTCCTCCATTTGCCCACCTGCATCTCAGTAGAAACCTGGAACCCTGTCCTGGACATGATAGCAGCCAGGAGAATGTAGGGGTAGGTCCAGAGGTTTTGGGAGTTAGCCTTCCTCACCCTGACTCTGGTCCCACCATCAAAGCACAGGGCAGGTGCCCAAGCCTAAGCCTGGGTCATGGAGAACCCTATCCAGCAGAGCCTAGGGCCCGTCAACAGACCACCCTCCCAGACTGTCTGTGCCCAGTTCTGCAAATATCTGAGGCCCCTCTTCTCCTGGTTGTGGGCACAGAGCTGAGGGCTGTGCAGAAACCCTGTGCAGAGAGTTGTCCCTACTCAGGACACAGCCCAGGGGACTGAGTGTGATATAGTGAGCTCAGACCTGGTGTTGGCCCCAGGCTTCAGCTGGTAAAATAGGTAATCAACTTGCGTTTGGATCCTGGTGGCAAATGGAAATTAAAAGGGTAGCAAAGGGCTGCTGCTCATACCCCGGCTCCAGTGCTGGGCCAGCTGAGTTTGAATCCTCTCCTCCTGTTACTGGCTGTGCAGCCTGGACAAGGAGCTTCATCTCCCTGAGCCTCAGGTCCCCTGTGTGTGAAATGGGACTAAAGATGGGATTCTCTTCCAGGTGTGTGGTGAGGATGTGGTGGGATAATGTGTATGAAGGGCTGAGCTTGAAGTAGGTACCTGATATGCAGTAACACCAATGATGAAATGATGATGAGAGTTGCTCCTGTTGTCTGGTCACTTCACTCCCCTCCACCTTAAGTCTCCCATCTATATGTGGTCTAACCCCAGAGGATTATGGAAGAGACTAGGTGAGAAAATAAAGCCCTCAATATGCTTAATCTTAAGCAATGGCTACTGCATTTCTTGGGCTTCCCTGATAGCTCAGATGGTAAAGCTTCTGCCTGCAATGCAGGGGACCTGGGTTTGATCCCCAGGTCGGGGAGATCCTCTGGAGAAGGAAATGGCAACCCACTCCAGTACTCTTGCCTGGAAAATTCCATGGATGGAGGAGGATGGAGGTTACAGTCCATGGGATCACAAAGAGTCAGACACGACTGAGCAACTTCACTGACTGCATTTCTTATTTTTGTGTGCAATAAAGACTGAATGAGATAAAATAGGCTCAGGTCTCCAGTATACAAGTCTCCACAAATTCTGGCTCCCTTGGGTGATTGTGTATAGCTCTTGGCAGATGTGCTTCCTCTTAAACCTAAGTTTCCCTTCTGGGGCTAAGATAGCAGAGACAGTACTATGGTCTCAAATACGATTCTGATTGAATATAGGGATTGGATGGGGCTTTATGTTAAGAAGCCTGCAGGGTGGGAGACCTGGGTTCGATCCCTAGGTCGGGAAGATCTGCTGGAGAAGGAAATGGCAACCCACTCCGGTATTCTTGCCTGGAGAATCCCATGGACGGAGGAGCTTGGTGGGCTACAGTCCACAGGTCGCGAAGAGTCAGACACGACTGAGCGACTTCACTTTCACTTTATGTTAAGAAGCCCTCGTTGGCAGCTCCTGAACTTGGAGGGAAGGATTGATTAGTGATGTCTGCCACAAGTTCAGGAGGGGAGAGTGGAGGCATTGTGTGTCTGCCACTGTCATATGACCTGTGTTGGCCCAGGTCATATCCAAGAGGCCCTTTAGCCAGCAATGGGCACACAAACACCACACGTTCATGGAGGGTGGGACTCTGGGACCTGCCTGGTGCTGGGAGAAGGAGATGAAGACCCTTATCTAGGTTCCAGTCTTGGCCAGTAAATAACCTGCTTTGTGACTTTGAGTAACATGTTCATTTTCTCCAAAGGTCTTAGTTGCTTCTAACTACAAAATGAACAGAGGTTCCCTGCTACATGGCTGACTCCTTGGGGCTCTGAGAGGTGGTCAGGAACATCTAAGGGATACTTGCTACATACCCACTTGCCTGGGCACCCCACACTCTTGTTTTGAGCATGAATTCCACCAACTCCTTGGGCACAGTGATAACCGCCCCCTCTCTGAAGCCATAAGGGCCAAAACCACTGGCTTCATGCCCAGGCTCTGACACAGAGTGGATTTGCAATAAATATTTATTAGAGCTTGCATAAGCATTTTTAATGCTGATTAATTAAAATGTCCCCACCCAGTAATCCGTGCTTTTTATTTGTAATAGTACAATAAGCTTGCTCTTAGGTCATCCTTGGGTGTGCATCCCAGAAGTTTTCCTTGTTGGTGGTGTGACAGCAGGTAAATGTCATAACCTCTCTGAGCCCTGTTTTTTTCCTTTCAACCATGAAAACGAGCACTAGAATATCCTCTACCTTAGAAGAGCTGCTGGGGGCACTAAATGAGGAAATGTCAGTAGAGAGCCCAACCCAGCCCTGGCTGAGGAAGTTGGTCCATGAATAACAGAGGTCATCATAATTACTATTTCGGCAGTACATGGTAGTGAGTGGTGACCTAAGGCAGCATTCAGGAGCCCTGGAAAATAGGGAGGGAGACAAGGGGGAGTGTGCGCAGTTCTTGAAAGTATGATGAGGCTGTAGGCAAAGCAGAGTGCTCCCACTTACTAGCCTTATGATCTTTCCCTCTTAGAGACTCAGTTTACTCACCTGTGAATAGGGCAAATGGGTGTACTACACCACTGAACTGGTCTGAAGGGTACACAGTTAACATGCATAAATCTGGACCGCGGTCCCTAAAGATTAGCTCTCTTCCTCATCCACCGGAGAGGGAGCCCCACTAGGCAGGGATCTCGTCTGTTTTGTTCCCTCACGTGTCCCCTGTGTCATAACAATGCCTTGTGATTGTAGCTGATGAACACATGCTCCCTGACGTGTTGTTGTCACTGTTATTATAACACACAGATCGGGGACCCTGGCCATGGGTGACCCTGAGGGAGAGCACGTTGCTCTGTTTCCAAGTACTTTCTATGCACGTCTGCCTCTCCCCAGACATGGGGCGCTTCTGCTGCATTAAAACCACCCCCCCCTTCTCTCTGGCCCCACAGGTGACCACAGGTGACCACAGGTATGTGTATTGGCTAATGGTGTGGGCGGGCTGCCCCAAGATTTCTCTCCTACGTATGTTGCTCCAGCTGGTGGGAATGTAGCAAGTAGCCCCCAGACATTCCTGACCACCTCTCAGAACACCAAGGGGTCAGCTGTGTAGCAGGAGGCCTCTATTCATTTTGTAGTTAGAGGAAATGGAGACCCTAGAGAAAATGAATGTCTTTCTCAGAGTCACAAAACAGGTTATAAACTGAGCCAAGCCTGGAATCCAGATCAGGGTCCCTCCTCTACCCCACAGCACTAGGCAGGTCCCAGAGGCCCAACCTCCATGAACATGTGGTGTCCATGCCCCCATCACTGGCTGGAGGGGCCATTAGAGATGACCTGGTCCTGATCTGGCAAACATGCAGTCGTTCCACTCTCCCCTCTGAACTCGGGGCAGACATCACTAATCAATCCAGCCCTCCAAGCCCAGGAGTGCCTGGGAGGGCTTCTCTGCAGAAAGCTCCATCCAGTCCCTACAATTAATGAGGTGTACTTGATACCATAGTTCTTGGAATCTCTAACATGGTCCTGACAGGAAGCTGAGGCTTAGTGAGGAACTGCACCTCCCAAAGCTTATACACCAGTCACCGGGGAGCCAGAATTTATAGACACAGGTGTACTGGAGTCTGAGCCCATCTAGGTCATGTGGTCTTTATAGTGCACAAAATAAGAAATCTGGTTTCCATTGATTGAGGATAAAGCATATTGGATGCTTGATCTCCTCCCTTCGTCCTCTCCATACCCTGTGCAGTGGGGTCATGTACAGGTGGGACACCTGAGGTGGAGGGGAGCGAAGTGACCGGACACCAGCAATAATTATAATATCATCATCACTGTTGTAACCATGGATTAGGAGCCTACACACATCATCCCTCCACATCCTGAAGGCACACCTGGGAGGAGAATCCTATACTTAGTCTCATTTTGTACACTAGGGACCTGAGGTTCAGGGAGATGAAGCCTCTTGCCCAGGCCATAAGCCAGCAACAGGAAAAGAGAGGATTAGAAAGCAGTCTGCCCGAATCCAGAACTGAGATCTGACCACCATCCCCTTCAGTTCAGTTCAGTCGCTCAGTCATGTCCGACTCTTTGCGACCCCATGAATTGAAGCACGCCAGGCCTCCCTGTCCATCACCAACTCCCGGAGTTCAATCAAACTCATGTCCATCAAGTAGGTAATGCCATCCAGCCATCTCATCCTCTGTCGTCCCCTTCTCCTCCTGCCCCCAATCCCTCCCAGTATCAGAGTCTTTTTCAATGAGTCAACTCTTCGCATGAGGTGGCCAAAATATTGGAGTTTCAGCTTTAGCTTCAGTCCTTCCAATGAACATCCAGGACTGATCTCCTTTAGAATAGACTGGTTGGTTCTCCCTGTAGTCCAAGGGACTCTCAAGAGTCTTCTCCAACACCATAGTTCAAAAGCATCAATTCTTCGGCACTCAGCCTTCTTCGCAGTCCAACTCTCACATCCATACATGACCACTGGAAAAACCATAGCCTTGACTAGATGGACCCTTGTTGGCAAAATAATGTCTCTGCTTTTGAATATGCTATCTAAGTTGGTCATAACTTTCCTTCCAAGGAGTAAGCATCTTTTAATTTCATGGCTGCAATCACCATCTGCAGTGATTTTGGAGCCCAAAAAAATAAAGTCTGACACTGTTTACCCATCTATTTGCCATGAAATGATGGGACCAGATGCCATGATCTTCGTCTTCTGAATGTTGAGCTTTAAGCCAACTTTTTCACTCTCCTCTTTCATTTTCATCAAGAGGCTTTGTAATTCCTCTTCACTTTCTGCCATAAGGGTGGTGTCATCTGCATATCTGAGGTTATTGATATTTCTCCCGGAAATCTCGATTCCAGCTTGTGCTTCTTCCAGCCCAGCGTTTCTCATGATGTACTCTGCATATAAGTTAAGTAAGCAGGGTGACCATATACAGCCTTGACGAACTCCTTTTCCTATTTGGAACCAGTCTGTTGTTCTATGTCCAGTTCTAACTGTTGCTTCCTGACCTGCATACAAATTTCTCAAGAGGCAGGTCAGGTGATCTGGTATTCCTATCTCTTTTAGAATTTTCCACAGTTTATTGTGATCCACACAGTCAAAGGCTTTGGCATAGTCAATAAAGCAGAAATAGATGTTTTTCTGGAACTCTCTTGCTTTTTTGATGATCCAGTGGATGTTGGCAATTTGATCTCTGGTTCCTCTGCCTTTTCTATAACCAGCTTGAACATCAGGAAGTTCACGGTTCACGTATTGCTGAAGCCTGGCTTGGAGAATTTTGAGCATCATTTTACTAGTGTGTGAGATGAGTGCTATTGTGAGGTAGTTTGAGCATTCTTTGGCATTGCCTCTCTTTGGGATTGGAATGAAAACTGACCTTTTCCAGTCCTGTGGCCACTGCTGAGTTTTCCAAATGTGCTGACATATTGAGTGCAGCACTTTCACCGCATCATCTTTCAGGATTTGAAATAGCTCCACTGGAATTCCATCACTCCACTAGCTTTGTTCATAGTGATGCTTTCTAAGGCCCACTTGACTTCACATTCCAGGATGTCTGGCTCTAGGTCAGTGATCACACCATCGTGATTATCTGGGTCATGAAGATCTTTTTTGTACAGTTCTTCTGTGTATTCTTGCCACCTCTTCTTAATATCTTCTGCTTCTGTTAGGTCCCTACAATTTCTGTCCTTTATCAAGCCCATCTTTGCATGAAATGTTCCATTGGTATCTCTTATTTTCTTGAAAAGATCTCTAGTCTTTCCCATTCTGTTGTTTTTCTCTATTTCTTTGCATTAATTGCTGAGGAAGGTTTTCTTATCTCTCCTTGCTATTCTTTGGAACTCTGCATTCAGATGCTTATATCTTTCCTTTTCTCCTTTGCTTTTCACTTCTTTTCACAGCTATTTGTAAGGCCTGCACAGATAGTCATTTTGCTTTTTTGCATTTCTTTTCCATGGGGATGGTCTTGATCCCTGTCTCCTGTACAATGTCACGAACCTCCATCCATAGTTCATCAGGCACTGTATCTAACAGATCTAGTCCCTTAAATCTATTTCTCACTTCCACTGTATAATCATAAGTGATTTGATTCAGGTCATACCTGAATGTTCTAGTGGTTTTCCCTACTTTCTTCAATTTAAATTTGAAGTTGGCAATAAGGAGTTCATGATCTGAGCCACAGTCAGCTCCTGGTCTTGTTTTTGCTGACTGTATAGAGCTTCTCCATCTTTGGCTGCAAATAATATAATCAATCTGATTTTGGTGTTGACCATCTGGTGATGTCCATGTGTAGAGTCTTCTCTTGTGTTGTTGGGAGACAGTGTTTGCTATGACCAGTGCATTTTCTTGGCAAAACTCTATTAGACTTTGCCCTGCTTCCTTCTGTATTCCCTTGGTACCCTTTTAATTTCCATTTTGCCACAGGGATCCAGGTACCAGGTCATTTATCCATTTTGCAATGAGGCAGCAGAAGCCTGGGGCCAACTCCAGGTCTGAGTTCATTACATCACTCTCCACCCCCTGGGTTGTAGTCTTGAGGTGAGAACAAGTCTCTCCACAAGATTTTCCTCACATCCCTCAGCTCTGTGCCCACAACCAGGGGAAGAGGGACCTCAGGTGTGTATAAACCAGGCTCAGACAGTGTAGAGGGTGGTCTGCTGATGGATCCAAGGCTCTGCTGGATGTGGTCCTCCATGTCCCAGCACCAGGCTTGGGCACCTGGGCTGCTACCTTCTCCCTACTCTGTGCTCTGATGGTGGGACCATAGTTGCGGTGAGGAAGGCTAGCTCCTCAAGCCTCTAGCCCTACTTGTACTTTGTCCTAGCTGAGTTCATCAGGTTCCTACTGAGATGCAGGAGGGAGAACAGAGGAGATGGACACAGGTGACCCAGAGGACTCTGCTGGTGCTATAAGCCTGTAGCCAAGTGGGCACCCATCTGGGCTTCCTGGACCAAGTGTTCCGGGTTGACATGGGCCCAATGCACCAGGCATAACAACCAACTCAAACAGCAGCAGTCGAGGAATAAGTAGATATTCAAGTCCAAGGTCTTACCCGTCGCACCAGCTGGCCTCAGTGTGACCTGACCTTCCCTGAGGATGCAAATACTGGGTTCCTGTCCTTATAAAGCCTAGGCTAGTCACCTCTCTTCCCTGAACCTCAGTATGCTCAACTGGAAAACGAGGTTTTCCATACCTACTAAGTGTGTTGTCATGAGCACCAATGGTGAAGTGCACCTGCAGCGCCAAGCCATTTGCCCGGGCCACAGTCTCCCTAGACTTTCCAGCAAAGAGGTGAAAATGACGACCTCTAAGCTCTCCTGTGGCTTTGATGTCTGTTATGTTTCCAATGTGGTTGTGTGATCCTCGAGTAGGCATCAGATTGGAGCAGGAAGACTTGAGTCTACAAATGTGTTTTCAGGACTTCTGGAGGATTTGAATGGCAGGAGCTGACTCACACTGGCTTCAATAAAAATAAAAAATAAGAAGCGAGACACATATTTGAACTGGAATTTTTGTGGCAAGGACTTCAGGCATACTTGGATCAAGGCACTATAACGATACATTGTTTTATCCCCTTTGTACAGCTTCTTTTTCTAGTGAGCTTTGCCAAAATATTTGTATATAAATAGTATCTTGAGGACAAAGCAGACCCAGGCAACATGTGAAGACCTAAAGCCCCCTTGTGAGTCATGAGATCTAGCTAAGGGTTTTTCATTTCTTTTACATTATCAAAGCACCAATATTAGTTTGGTTAATATTTTCAATTATTTTTCTCTTCTTATTTAATTTATTCCTGCTGTAATCTTTATTGTAGTCCTTCAGTGGTTACTTAGGGCTTAGTTATTCTTCTTTTGCTAATCCTTTAAGGTACAGAGGTAGATTGTTTATTGGGTTTTTCTTGTTTCTCTATGTAGGCATTTATTGCTATTCTTCCTCACATCTTAGTACTAGGGATATAATGTACAACATGGTGACTATAGCTAACAGTGATGTATGATATACGGAAACTTTGTTAAGAGAGAAAATTCTAAGAGTTCTGATCACAAGGAAAAACTGTTTTTTTTTTTTTAATTGTTTCTATATGAGAACTTGAATGTTAACTTAACCTATTGCACAGAATCAAACTGCTGTCTTCAACTTATATAGTGATGAAGTGTCAAATTTTTCTGACCAATAAATGGGGAAAAGATTACTAAAAAAAATGTAAACTGTTCTTATGAGAGCTGAAGCTTCCTAAACCCTCTGTCTGTATGGGACAATGATGACAAGATAGCTTGGGTAGAGCTACCAGTTGGAAAACATGGTCTCATTGTTGGGTCAACATTGAGGAGTGGCCCCCACTTACCAGGAGACAGGTCCTGAGCAGAATGTTAGGGCTGAGGAGGCTTGAGAAGCTGGAGGGAGAGAAGGAATAATGACCAGGTAGATGGAACAGCCTGGACAAAGGCTCAGCACTGACCCAAGTGGGCTACTGCTCAAAAGAAGTCCTGAATTGTGAGACCTCCTTGTGTACTATTGTGGGAGTTGGTATTGTCACAAAATATAGACAGAGAGGAAAATTTTCATCCCTTTGCTATGCGAGGAGGGAAAGCGCCAGCTCCGACTTTAAATGGAATCCAGCTTTGCCTCTGACAAGCTATGTGGTCCTAGAGAAGTCACTTCACCTCTCTGAGACTCAGTTGCCACACCTCCTCCAAGAACCATTCACTGCATCACTCAGTAGAAATCAGAATTGAGTGAGATACAGCGTATAAAGACTTAATACAGAATTTTTCAACACTGTTTGACAGTAATTCCAGTGTGTGGAGGCTGACATACATCTTGTGCTCACCAGAGTCAGACTCTGGTAAATCACTTTCCACTCATTGACTCATTTAATTCTCACGTCAACACAATGAGGGAGGCTTTACTGTTAACTCCGCTGGGCTGGATTGAGGACTGTGGTTCTGAGAGGGTAAGTAAATTGGCTGAGATCACACAGCTGGCAACAGCAGAGGCCAGGTCATGCTCAGCTCTGTCCAACCTCTCACCTCACGTGTATCAGCAACCCCGGCACAGCCTAAACTGATGTCTCTTGGGAGAGCTGGTCCAAGGGTCCCCCAAGTTGCCCCAGGGGCTCAAGGGCCCCCTGTGGTGACTTGACCTTGTGGGGCATCCTTCAGACAGAAGGCCCTTGAGTGAAGCAGCGCTGGTTCAGGACTCTGTGTGTTCACGACTCTCCCTTGAGGACGACAGTGGTTCTTCCCTCACAGAATTGCACACAGCACTGAGATGGTTCATGGTAACATGGGCAAATGTTCCCTGGCCATCTTGGCAGGAAAATCAGATGGCCTCCTGGACAGGAGAGGCGGGGGTCCCTGAGGTGATAGCCTGGGTCAGTCCTCTGCAGAGGTGACACAGCTGTGAGTAAAGGGCTCTGTGCTCCAGACTCCAGGGCAAAGGGGAAACTGAGGGCTTGCATGTTGAGAAGGGCCACAAGAGAATCCTCATCAGTCCTTGGTGGGAGAGATCAAGGCCAGGAGAGCGGGACCTACTGGGGGCTGGGGAGAGGTGGCTGAATACTGGGAGATGGGACGTCTCCTCTCTGAGCAAGGGATCCCATACCTGTGGGTTTAAAACCTGGTCCTGCCAGTTGTTACCCTGTAACCTCAATATGTCACTTGTCCTTATGAGCCTCAGTTTCCTCATCTGTCCAATGGGGACAAGATTGGTGTCTCCTGCAGAAGGGTCCTATGAGGAGGTCATGAGGTCAGGTGTGCTGGTGAATGCAGCCCTCCAAGATGGCAGCGGTGTTAGCAGAAGCAGAGTGAGGCTGTCTCCACGTGACCTCGAGTCACCTTCTTGCCCATCCTGGGCCTCAGTGTTCCTATTTCTAAGACACGGAAGTGGGGCTGGATAATCCCAAAATTTCCTTCCACCTATGGATCCAGGTCTCCGCTGCCCTGCTTGCCCATATCTCACCTTCCCTGAAATCCCAATGGAAGGAATGCAACAGGCCACACAGCAGGTGTAGAAATGGCTTTTTATTGCTGGGAGTGGAGGGTGACAAGCATAGGGTGTCCTGACTGCGAGGAGGAGTATCTGAGAGTGTCCTTTGACTGGGCTCAGTTGTCACTCCTGGGGGATGGTGGCAGCACCAACTCTCCCAGAGGGAGACGGGTCAGAGATTCACTCAGGTCTCTGGGAACCAAATCTGGAAGGAGACCCCAGTGTGAGGCATGGACATCCTGGGCCCTTACCTGCTTCTGCATTCACCAGGTACAGCTGCCAGAGTGCTTCCCCCAACACTGGGAGCTCTCAGGCTTGGGGATGGGGGACTGACACCTGTGGTTTGGGGTCTTTCTCTGGCACCTGGCACTGACCCCTCCTCACCCCCTTACCCTCCCACTCCCTCACTAACAACAATGGCTGACGTGAAAAGACTGATCTGGGGCCATGATGAGTCAGGGTTTGGGGCTCAGTATATGATCATGATCATGGATCAGACAGATACAGGACAGGTCTCTATCCATGACCAACATCAGGACTCAGTCAACAACTCGAGTGAAAGCTGTGTCTGACTATGTTCTGGGCTGTCAGGGAGCAGAGTCAAGTGAAGTCTGAGTGTGTGATTAAGGGTCAGGACTTGGTCTGTGACCGAGATCAGGGCTCAGGCTGCTACTAGATAAAGAAGAGAAGCCAAGCTTTGCTTCTGCTTCTCCACAGGCCCGTGTGTGTGTGTGTGTGTGTGTGTGTGTGTGTGTGTGTGTATGGTGGGGGCGGGGGGGCTGTTCATCCTCCCTCAGCCCAGGGCCCAGAGCCCAGACCTCACCAGCAGGCAGGCTTCACAGCTGTTTTCCTCATCTGTTTTATGGGTTTTCCTGTTGGAGTTTATAAACTTCCTCTGAAAGAACAAATTAGTAGCAGTTCTCAGGCTCCAGCACTGGAAAGCTGAATAGAAATCAGACACAAGTGGCTGCCACCCTCCAGGGGGTCTGACTTGACAGTCATGGGACCTCTTGCATGTCACTCCATCTCTGAGCCTCAGTTAGTTCATCTGTAAAATGGGTATGATGGTACTGCCAATACCCACAGGGCCTTCAAGGATCTAATGACATAGCATGTAGGAAGCACAGAGAAATTGCCCAAGGAACTGAACCTGTGGCTATTTTTAGAAGGCCTGTTTCCAGGACCCTGACACTATTACTCACTCCATTTCTGTTGTCCTGCAGCCCCAGCAACCACAGTCTTGCCAGAGACCCAGGTCAAGGAAAGCCCCCAGAGGCTAGAGGTGAAGCCACATCTCCTCATTAGAAGGGAAGGGGAAGGGGTCATGCTTATAAACAGTGCATACTGTTGCAACAATGCAATCTTTCTGCTCTTTCTTTAAATCCACTCATCAACTTGGCAGCATTTATAATCTCCTTTCACTTTAGAGGAAACTGAGGCTCAGAGAGGTGGAGGCAGTTGTTCCCCACCCACTCTTGTTAAGTAGCACATCCAGGATTTGAGCCCAGATCAGGCCCTTCTTTCTCACATCATTCTGGGCATCACTTTCTGCCAGCATGACAAAGGAGGGCAGTTGAAGCTCTCAGAGGGCCACAGAGGCCATCAGTCTGCAGGGACCCCTCTGGACATCCTCTCATGACTTCCTCAGGACAAAGGGTCCTCACTGAAGCTCTCAGAGGGCCACCACAGAGGCCATCAGTCTGCAGGGACCCCTCTGGACATCCTCTCATGACTTCCTCAGGACAAAGGGTCCTCAGCTTCTCCAGGGTCCCCTGACCAGACCTGCCAGTGTTGCAGGCATAGAGCGGCTTGCGCCCTCCCCCCTCCCTGCCCCCCCCCCCCCCGCTTGAGGCTGCAGAGGGAGCCCCCTCCCCGCTTCCCCAGGCTGTGACTTAACAATACGGTTCTTAACATACTCTGCATCCAGGCTTTCAAGGAGGCTGCGGACTAGTGGGCACTCCTGAGGGTCACAAGGAGTGAAAGAGAGAAACACACAAAGAGAAATGGAGAGAGGGAAGGAAGGAAAGAGGTCAGAAGGTGAGGAGGGAGAGGAGAGATGGAGAAGGAAAGAGGACTGGTTATTATCCACTGTGAGCATCCTGCCTGCCAACCACAGAGATGCTCAATACTGAGGCCTCAGGATTCTGACCCTTAGGACTCTGGAACAGTGGAAATCTAGAAGGCCCAAATCTGAGAACTAGAAGACACTAGGATCCTAAAACCTCAGAAATTTAGAATCCTAGAACCTTGAAGAATCTAGACTTTTAACATTCCAGAACCCTATACCCTTAGAAACCTTG
Organism: Bos taurus; assembly: GCF_002263795.3. Lineage (NCBI taxonomy): Eukaryota > Metazoa > Chordata > Mammalia > Artiodactyla > Bovidae > Bos > Bos taurus. Next base: position 62,489,361 of record NC_037340.1, on the reverse strand, counting down.
ACCTCTGGATCCTGAAATTATAGAGTAAAATAGGGCCCTGGGAATCATAAAGAAGTGTTTTGTGTTTTTCACAATTTTGTGTGCCTACAATTCCCTGAGGATGTTGTTAAAATACAAATTACTGAGCAGCTGGTCTGGGTATGATCTGAGTCTCCATTTCTAATGAATGTCCATGGAGGTCAGTGCTGCTGGCCTGAGGGCCACACTTTGAGCATGACTCAAGTTCAGTAAATCACAGAATAGCATGGAGGATTTTGTTTTAATAAAGCCAGATTCCCACCTTCCTTACAGAGTGACTAATATAGAATATTTGGATTTGGGGGCACACTTATATATGGTTTTTATGTGATGCACATGAATCTGAGCTATGGTGTGTATAGTTTTCATATTTAAATGAATTAAAATTGTGTTTAATGAAGAAAAATATTAGCTAAAAGGCCTCCTGGCAGTTCATGGGTATGCTAAATGGTTCAAGTGTGGGACCCAGTGATTTCAGCTCATGTCGGGCCCCTGCTCACCTCCTACCCAGGCCAGGCTGAGTGAACGGGGGAAGGTAGCAACTGACTGCCCCAAAGAAAGCTGTACCATCAGAAAGGAAGGTTCCAGAGTGTACAGCCCACCCAGGGAAAGTCTCATCTGCCCCACCAGGCCTGGCTGCAGCCCCAGGAATGGGTAACTCACCTCGTAGTGCGTTACGAGGGACAACACCTCATTCATGAGGTTGACCGTAGAGTTTACAACCCTGCTGAGCAAACTGGAGAAGAGAGGAAACTGATAAAAACTTGGTGAAATTGGCAGAGCAGCCAAGCAAGAGCAGTGGGAAGCAGGCAGAAGATGGTGGAGCACCGTAAAGCCAGGTGAGTTGAGCTTCTACTCAGGGTGGTCATCACTTTGAACCCCATGGTTGACCAGCAGCTCATCCCAATAGCTCATGAGAGTCTCATCACAAACCTGAAACCTCATCCATCTATCCATCCATCCATCCATCCATCCTTCCATCCATCCATCCAGTCATCCATTCATTCATCAACACATATTTAGAGAGCACCAACTACATGACCGGAACCAAGCCTGACTGCGGACGCAGTGATGAACAAAGCACAAGCAGCTCCTAATGTGGTACCTAAATATAGGGTTGTCTAAAAGGTTCTTTTGGAGTTTTCTGTAACAACTTATGGAAAAACTGAAAAGACTTTTTGGCCAACCCGATATGAAGCACGTTTCTAAGGCTGGCTCCTTCCCACCTTCAGCTCTCAACGTAACTGTCGCCTCCTTGGGGAAGCCCTCATGACTGCTTGCCTAAGGAAGGGCTTTGTGTCACAGCTCCCTGTTAGGTGTGTTGCTCTGCCCAGGGATGATTGCAGTCGAACATTTTCCTTGTGGGCTCTTTACTGTGGACTGAATGCATGTCTGCCTGCCTTGCCCTCCAGATACCAAGGTCCAGGAGTACAAGCTCTTTCTCTGCAGTCACCAGTAAATTCTCCAGGTTTAAGACTGGTGATTGCCTGTCATAGAGCAGCTGCTCCACACATTTTTGGCTGATGGAACAAATGAAGTAAACATATGATTGAATATATAATGACAACTTGTGACAGGTATACGGAAGGGAGAGAGTAGAATATTAAAAGAGAAAAGAGGAGGAAACTTATTTCAGACCCTAAATGATGAGACAAACATGGAAATGGGATGCAGGAAAGGTGTCCTAGGTGCCTGAGCAGCCCGTGCACAGGTCTTGAGTGGAAGGAGTTTGTCTGAGGCTCAGATAAAAGCTAGTGGGTCGAGGGCAGAGTGGGCAAGACGTGGATCCAGATCAGGTAGAGCCTAGATGGCTCCAGAGGGCCTGAGATTGCACCCAAGTGGAGAGAAAAGCCCCCAGAGGGTTTGGAGCAGCAGAGTGGAATGCCATTTCACAGATACGGACACTGAGACCTGGAAGACAGAATGGTTTCCCTGGGGCTTTGGGCAAGGCAGGGTCCAGCAGGGCTCAGGCATTTGGACTTACAGCTCAGTCTTCTAAGTGATGGTAGGCTGAAGAGCCTATCTTTGGTTTTGGGGGTCTTTAGTTAACCTGTGGAGAAGGAAATGGCAACCCATTCCAGTGTTCTTGCCTGGAGAATCCCAGGGATAGGGGAACCTGGTGGGCTGCCGTCTATGGGGTCACACAGAGTCAGACACAACTGAAGTGACCTAGCAGCAGCAGCAGTTAACCTATGGTCAGATTCCTTGTCGAGGCAGAACGGACTGACCTCTGCTCATGCCTCAAACTTGTACTCTGCCAAGGCCAACCTGCACCAGCCTTCAGCTTCCAGACAGTTTCTCCTCTCCCATCCAGGTCAGGATCATCCTTTCTCCTTATACCCTCTTCCCTGGGCTAAACATGCTCTATCAAGCACACAGTTTAAGATGTAGATTTGGTGGGTTACCAGAGATCAGCCATTTAAATGGAAAGGATTCAGTTTTCAAGATCTCATTTTGGGAATTTCCAAGCAGGTTGAGTATGGTTTGGGAACAATCTGAAATTAGGGCCCTTGGTAGGCATTTAATGCTCCTCTTGCCATCTCCTAACTAGAAGCAAAAAGGTAAACACAATGAATTATTATTATTATCATTATTATCGTTTAGGGGCATTATGTAATATGCTGCTGCTAAGTCGCTTCAGTCGTGTCCGACTCTGTGGGACCCCATAGACGGAAGCCCACCAGGCTCCCCCATCCCTGGGATTCTCCAGGCAAGAACACTGGAGTGGGCTGCCATTTCCTTCTCCAATGCATGAAAGTGAAAAGTGAAAGGGAAGTCTCTCAGTTGTGTCTGACTCCTAGCAACCCCATGGACTGCAGCACGCCAGGCCTCCCTGTCCATCACCAGCTCCCGGAGTTCACCCAGACTCACGTCCATCGAGTCAATGATGCCATCCAGCCATCTCATCCTCTGTCCTCCCCTTCTCCTCAGTCATGTCCAACTCTTTGCAAGCCCATGGACCACAATCTGCCAAGATCCTCTGTTCATGGAATTCTCCAGCAAGAATACTGGAGTGGGTATCCATGCCCTTTTCCAGGGGATACACCCTCTGAGCCACCAGGGAAGCCCAAGAATGCTGGAGTGGGTAGCATTTCCTTCTCAAGAGGGTCCTCCTGACCCAGGGATTGAACCCAGGTCTTCCATGTTGCGGGCAGATTCTTTACCATCTGGAGCCACCAAGGAAGCTCTTAGACCTGGAAAGGTCTCCTTATTTTACAGATTGGGAGACCAAGTCAGAAGCATGGAAAAGTACCTGATGCCAGATTGGAGATCTATTGGCATACCCCACTGCATCTCTCAAACCTCCGATTCTAACCAATACTCACTCACAAGGTCAGGGTGACCTTAGTGGTGATGGGGATACTCAGGCCAATGCCTCTGCCTTCAGGAGTCCCTTGGAATATGATAATCCTAATGCTGATGCTTTTGATTGTCAACCTGTGCAAAAACCACAATTCACCCCTGTCATTCCTCATAGCAGTCATTGCTGGGCTCTTCTCTATGACAGTCTCATGCTGTCAGTTTGAGACTGACTGACTTTGTCTGCTTTGATTTTCATGAGAACCCAGTTCAGAGGTTGGATTCTCTCCACTGGATGCCATGGCAGGAGACAGCTGTAATTCCCTCAAGACTCCAAGGTGAACATGTACCAGAGTCAGAATTTGGTTTCTTAAAAAGTTGAACTATAGTTGCTTTACAATGTTGTGTTAGATACAGGTGTACAGTAAAGTGGTTCAGATATAGATAGATAGATAGATATGTGTGGGTGCTAGTCATTTCAGTCGTGTCCGACTCTTTGCAACCCCATGGAATGTAACCCACCAGGCTCCTTGGTCTATGGGATTTTCCAATAGATAGATAAAGATACAGGTATACATAGGAAGAGATAGAGATACATTTCATTTCACATTTTTCCACTTATAGGTGGTTACAAAATATTGAGCATACTTCCCTGGGTTATATAGTAGGTCCTTGTTGGTTGTCTACTTCATATACAGCAGTGTATATATGTTAATGCAAAACTCCTAATTTATCTCCCAAACTGCTTTCCCTTTTGGTAGCCATAAGTTGTTTTTTATGTCCACCAGTCTATTTTGTATAAGTTCATTGCAACACATTTTAGATTTCACATGTAAGTGACATCAAGTGATATTTGTCTTTCTCTGACTTCAGTTAGTATGATTATCTCTACATCCTTCCATTTGTTGCTGCCAATGGCATTATTTCATTCTTTTTTAGCAGAGCCGGATTTTGAACCCATAACTGCTTGACTCCCAGACTTCATGTATGGGGCCACCTATGTGATGTGAATTCTAGTTTTCTCTGTCCTGAGGTCATTCAAATTTTTACACTCAGCTATATTCAGGGAAGAAAAGTTTTATTCCTTGGAAAAGCGACTTTACACACCAGCAAATATGTAGAGACGCCTGAACCTGAAATCACATGAGAAGAAAGTCTAGACCTTTAATTCCCTTGATAGGTCCTGCAGCCCTGCCTCTAATTTTCCTAAACTCTAGAAGAGCTGGCCTCACACCAGTTCCACTCTCAGGGATGCACAAGGGGTTTTTTTGTTTTGTTTTGTTTTTAACTTTTCCGTCTTTGTTCTTAAACTTACCTCCCCAAAGATATGTATTCTCTTTTGGAACAAAGAACTCCAATATGAACTCAACATCAACTCACCATTAATACCTGACAAGTAGTTGAAGATTTTCGGTAATGTCCTTGTCCAACAAGATCTCATCTTCCTGGATCTTCTCAGTAACTACTTTCTCCAAACATGTGAAATCCTGGAGTGACTCAAAATCAGCCTTCACTTTCTCAAGGACAGCTGCAAAAGCAATCTCCGTTTAGTGTGATACACAACTTACGAAGCAGCTCCTGTGCACAGGCGCTAAATGAGACTGTTTGCCTCTGTTATTTCATTCAGTCTTTACAACAACTCCATAAAGTAGGTATTACTATTAAATGCACTTTCATATGAGGAAATAAAACATCAAAACATTAAGAAATGGGCCTAAAGTCACACAGCTAGGAGACCTTGTTCCTGCTATGCTACCTTCATACTAATATATACTCAACATTCATCAACAAAACAACCAATCCACTTTGTAAGTAATAGACATTGATTGAACACCAGCTTCTCATTAGATCAAATCAGATCAGATTAGTCGCTCAGTCATGTCCGACTCTTTGCGACCCCATGAATTGTACCACGCCAGGCCTCCCTGTCCATCACCAACTCCCGGAGTTCACCCAGACTCACGTCCATCGAGTCAGTGATGCCATCCAGCCATCTCATCTTCTGTCGTCCCCTTCTCCTCCTGCCCCCAATCCCTCCCAGCATCAGAGTCTTTTCCAATGAGTCAACTCTTCTCATGAGGGGGCCAAAGTACTGGAGTTTCAGCTTTAACATCATTCCTTCCAAAGAAATCCCAGGGCTGATCTCCTTCAGAATGGACTGGTTGGATCTCCTTGCAGTTCAAGGGACTCTCAAGAGTCTTCTCCAACACCACAGTTCAAAAGCATCAATTCTTCGGCGCTCAGCCTTCTTCACAGTCCGACTCTCACATCCATACGTGATCACTGGAAAAACCATAGCCTTGACTAGATGGACCTTTGTTGGCAAAGTAATGTCTCTGCTTTTCAATATGCTATCTAGGCTGGTCATAACTTTCCTTCCAAGGAGTAAGCGCCTTTTAATTTCATGGCTGCAGTCACCATCTGCAGTGATTTTGGAGCTCTCAAAAATAAAGTCTGACACTTCAAAGGTACACTTTCCAATTTCATTGCTCATAAAACTGAGCTCAGAAACAGAGGGTCTGCATCAAGATCACCTAGTAAGTTATAGAACCAGATGTAGCTTCCATCTCTGTTTGAATCAATATAATTAGGTGATACTGTGTTGCAGAGCCAAGTAGCACTACTATGATTGCATATCTTTTCCTGTAGCCTTTCGCTTTTCCTTGAACTAGTTGTTGCCTTGTTTCTCATTTGAATTACTTTCAAAACATATATTCTTAATTCTTTCTAAATGTGCCGTTCTACATCTACCATCACTTTATCAAATCCCTTTTTCTCTGAAGGGCCCCCATTAGGCTCCAAAATCACTGTAGATGGTGATTGCAGCCATGAAATTAAAATACGCTTACTCCTTGGAAGAAAAGTTATGACCAACCTGGATAGTATGTTAAAAGCAGAGATATTACTTTGCAAACAAAGGTCTGTCTAGTCAAGGCTATGGTTTTTCCTGTGGTCATGTATGGATGTGAGAGTTGGACTGTAAAGAAAGCTGAATGCTGAAGAATTGATGCTTTTGAACTGTGGTGTTGGAGAAGACTCTTGAGAGTCCCTTGGACTGCAAGGAGATCCAACCAGTCCATCCTAAAGGAGATCAGTCCTGGGTGTTCATTGGAAGTACTGATGCTGAAGCTGAAACTCCAGTACTTTGGCCACCTCATGCGAAGAGTTGACTCATGGGAAAAGACCCTGATGCTGGGAGGGATTGGAGGCAGGAGGAGAAGGGGACAACAGAGGATGAGATGGTTGGATGGCATCACCGTCTCGATGGACATGAGTTTGATTGAACTCCGGGAGTTGGTGACGGACAGGGAGGCCTGGCATGCTACGATTCATGGGGTCACAAAGAGTCGGACATGACTGAGTGACTAAACTGAACTGAAGTGAGATGAATTATATATCCTTACATCTGAGAGACTTGCAAATATTTCCATTGTCCATACCGTGCTGTCAAGGGAGAGAAAGAAATGGTCCTCTCGCAGATGACTGGAGAAAATGTTAACATAGGGGATTATTTGTCAGTGTGTGTCATGCACACTAAGTTGTGTCTGACTCTTTGCAACAATATGGACTGTGGCCTGCCAGCCTCCTCTGTCCATGGAGTTTTCCAGATAAGTATACTGGAGTGGGTTGCCATTTTCTTCTCCAGGGGATCTTCCCAACCCAGGGACTGCACCCACATTTCTGTGTCTCCTGCATTGACAAATGGGTTCTTTACCAGCTAAGCCAACTGAGCCACCAGCACAATATCCCCTATAATTTAAAATGTGCATACCTTTTGATCAACCTAGATAGCATATTGAAAAGCAGAGACATTACTTTGCCAACAAGTCTGTCTAGTCAAGGCTATGGTTTTTCCTGTGGTCATGTATGGATGTGAGAGTTGGACTGTGAAGAAGGCTGAGCGCCGAAGAATTGATGCTTTTGAACTGTGGTGTTGGAGAAGACTCTTGAGAGTCCCTTGGACTGCAAGGAGATCCAACCAGTCCATTCTGAAGGAGATCAGCCCTGGGATTTCTTTGGAGGGAATGATGCTGAAGCTGAAACTCCGGTACTTTGGCCACCTCATGCGAAGAGTTGACTCACTGGAAAAGACTCTGATGCTGGGAGGGATTGGGGGCAGGAGGAGAAGGGGACGACAGAGGATGAGATGGCTAGATGGCATCACTGACTTGATGGACGTGAGTCTGGGTGAACTCCGGGAGTTGGTGATAGACAGGGAGGCCTGGCGTGCTGTGATTCATGGAGTCGCAGAGTTGGACTCGACTGCGTGACTGAACTGAACTGAACTGAACTGATACCTTTTGAACTTTTGACATGTCAGTTTTAGGATTTTATCCTATGCATATATTAGAAAAGTTTACCATGATGTTAATACAAGATGTAAAGTGATATTTTGTTAAGCACAGCTTGTTTCTAGAAAAATAATAAACAAATGAACCAGGAACCATTTAGCCACCTCTCTCAAAATAACTCCCATAAAGAGCAGCCCGCTGTGGCAGCCTTTGGTAATATAGGCATAGTTTTTAGGAGGCAAGCTCCTGGGTGCCACTGGTCATCCCATTTGCTGACTCTCATTCAGATGCACTGTCATCCGTCTCAAGTCCTTTTTTAAGAGCAGATTGCAGCTCTCTCACAACATTGTTGTCAAGAAGAGATACTGATGTCCCAGTGAGCAGGCCCCACAAGAGAACAAGTTTCCAAAGCTGAAACATCTTGTCCTGACACCTGGACAGTCATGGGAGGAACAAGAGTGAGAATTACCCACAGGAAATGGGATCTTTAATGAACACCTATCACTCTGACACTCAACAGTCCTTGAAGATAGACGTGGCTATCTGCTCTCTTATAGATGGGCAGCCCATCTATATAATCTCATATATACCCCTATATAATCTCTATATACCCCTATATATCTCTATATACCCCTATATATATATAATCTCATATATACCCCTATATAATCTCTATATACCCCTATATATATATATATATACCCCTATATATACCCCTATATATAATAGCCCATCTATATAATCTCATATATACCCCTATATAATCTCTATATACCCCTATATACCCCTATATACCCCTATATAATCTCATATATACCCCTATATAATCTCTATATACCCCTATATATATATAATCTCATATATACCCCTATATAATCTCTATATACCCCTATATAATCTCAAGGTGACTTTAAAAAGTCACACTTGACTTCAGTTCAATGCTCTTTATATAGAAGTCATTTGCACATTCTGGCTTTTCTGTGTGGAACATTTCCCTCGTCTTTGTATTTTTACCTAAGTCACTTCTTACTGAGTCCCAGCTTCAGTAAGACATCATATCCTCTATAAAGCTCACTCTATGCCCTTCCCCAGGGTCTAGGACAGGGGTCCCACTCTACCATCTTGTCACCTTCATTCTCTGATCAGAGTCTTTGGAACAAATTAGTGATGACTTGCCTGCCTTTCCCACCAGGCTGTGACTCCTTATAGGGACTGTGACTTATTGAATTCCCAATGGCACCCCACTCCAGTACTCTTGCCTGGAAAATCCCATGGATGGAAGAGCCTGGTAAGCTGCAGTCCATGGGGTCGCTGAGGGTCAGACACGACTTAGCGATTTCACTTTCACTTTTCACTTTCATGCATTGGAGAAGGAAATGGCAACCCACTCCAGTGTTCTTGCCTAGAGAATCCCAGGGATGGGGGAGCCTTGTGAGCTGCCATCTATGGGGTCGCACAGAGTCGGACACGACTGAAGCGACTTAGCAGCAGTTGCAGCAGCAACTGTTGAATTCCGAACTCATAGTAAAAAAACATGCACCTAATATAGTACAACAAAATAAAGATTTGCCAAATAAAAGTATGAACAAACTAATGGGCACCACATCATGACCCCACATCACCCACCAGTTTGAAACTTCTAATATAATTGATTTCTTAACTTACTATACTGACAATATTAGCTAATTCAAATGGCTCCATCCCTCTCCCTTTTAACCTGAGAGCCTTCTGAAGACCTCCATGTGGGGTGAAATACAGCATGGGGCCAACCATTCACAGGTTTGGAGGAAAATATTTACAGAAACCTTGCTCCTCTCAACAGTCTCCTGGAATTCTTCTTGGTGATGATGGCCCTTATATGGTGGTGATGGAAGGGAAGGCTCTTCAGAGAAACAAGCCCTGGGTCCAGAGCCATCCACAGAGACTCCAAAGAAAATAACCCCTGTCAAACCAGTTGATCCTGAAAGAAATCAACCCTGAATATTCATTGGAAGGACTGATGCTGAAGCTGAAGCTCCAATACTTTGGCCACCTGCTGTGAAGAGCTGACTCTTTGGAAAAGATCCTGATGCTGGGAAAGATTGAGGGCAGGAAGAGAAGGGATGACAGAGAATGAGATAGTTGGGTGGTATCATTGACTCAATGGACATGAGTTTGAGCAAACTCTGGGAGATAGTGAAGAAAAGGGAAACCTGGCGTGCTGGGTCAAAAAGAGTCAGACACGACTGAGTGACTGAACAATAAAGAGTGAACACAGGAAAACTTCAAAAGCAAAGGTCACCCAGGATGCTTGAATTGGAGTGGATGGATACAGAGAAGACTTTGTGCCAAGACTAAGCGCAGGTTCTCATGGAGCCTCCAGCTACCAAGATGGGGGCCATTGTGGGTAGGGGGCTGGGGTAAAGACTGAGAATGGATGTACTGGAGAATGTTCTGGCAGAAGAACCCATAGTGATCTTCCATCCTAATTTTGTCATCATTTGGAAACTCAGGGTCAGAGAGGGAAAGCAACCAGCTTGAGGTTGAAGTCACCCAGTAAGACATGGACAGAGATGGGTTCTAGAAATGTGCCCCATGGAGTCAAGGTCAGTGAATACTGAGGTCACTTTTTCCCAATCTTCCCATCTTTCCTAATCTCAGATTTTTGAGTGCTCTCCACAGCCTCCCTCACAATGGAACCAGACTCAGGGCAAATGTTTTCCATCGTGCCTTGCTTAATACTACCCTCCCCAATCTGCCTACTCATTTAATTAACAGAGTTCCCTGTGAGAGACAACAATATCTGCCGGCATAATACCTTCTTATATGAGGTCTCCCTTTGGATACTTGCCCCCAAACCCTCTATTCTCAATGCAGCAGCCAGAAGGTTCTCATTCAGCTTAAACCCCCCAATTTCTATCATGGCCCCTGCATTATCTGCTCACTGCTGCTCCAAACCCATCTACCTCTCCCTCCAGAGCCCCTACTGTCTTCCTTCTATTCCAGAAAGATCCCAGCCTCTTTGCTGCCTTGGGCCTCTGCACAGACCATTCCCTCTTCTCAGAACTCTCCTCCCTAGCTGTCTCTGGCTCTCAACATCACCTCACAACCTCTGTGGTGGCTCACCTGAGGCAGTCCTTCCCCATCTTCCCCTAGCTCAGCTCCTTGTTGACTTCTGTCACAGCAAATAACCATCAATTGATTTTTTTTTTCCCTTGTTCTCTGCCCTCAGCAAGTTGTTACCACTCTTTCCTCTGGTGATTTCTCTCTCTTGGACCCCAAGACACTGACCTCTATCTGGAATGCCGCAAGCATCTCTGGAGCATCCTATAAGGCTGTCCACCCCCCTGGGAATGTGGTAAGGGCCCCATCATCAAAGATGCTTGTTAATTTGTCCAGATGACTGCTAACATTCTGTGTGACTTGATGTGACTGTGAGCCATGGTACTAAATTTCCTTAGTCTCTTGTTCAAAGATCATTGCTGCACATTTGTATGACTCTTCCTTCCAGCTTTTCTTTCTCCCTGAGTCCGATTGCCGCATGGAGATATAGTTCCCTGAGGCTTCCTGCCTCTTTCCTTTTCCCACCCTTCCTACCTCCCAAGACCCCACCTCCCCCTGGCCATGGCGTCCTGGAGGCACAGTGGCTGGTGCTAGGTGCTGTTTCTCATCATAGACCACACCCAGGACAAAGCCAGCTTCTCTCACTGATGTCGGCCATCTCTCATGGCTGAGCTTTGAGGTGAAATTAACTAGACGCACTTGATCCCTGGTGGTGGGCTGGCACATGTGTACCTCAAGTTCCTGCTTTCTAAGAAGCCATATTCTCAGGGTCACTCACTCCTTTGCAGCTTCACTGGCTCCAACTCACATCAAGACAGAACTTCACCACACACTCAAGGTTCCCCTTCTGCTAAAGCATTTGGAGGACTCCCCAGGCTTGTGTACACTAGACTAAGTCTACCAAAGCGGAGAGAAATCATGCTCCCATCTTTCTGAGGTCCTCTGGCTCGTACTCCCAACAGTGTGTGGGGGACTTGTGAACAAGAACATTCATACTTACACATATTAAGACATGCACATTCAACATGCGTGCATGCACATGTGCAAGAACAAGACAGCACACACTAAGCCCATATGAAGGAAACATCTACATTTTCCTCCCTACATGAGGGGTACTTTTTACAGAATCATGGAGACCCTGTTACCAGTGTTCTGGTTAAAAGAACTCACTACCAATAAAAGGGACATTGGGTTTCCACAGGTTTTTGTCCTTAGATACAATTATCCAGCAAAGCTCACTGGAAAATGTGCCATACAAAGGGAATGAGACAATGCATGCTTTCAGTGCCTTGAACCAGCTGTGCCTGAAATCCTCTATGCTCTAGACTTTCCAGTTTAAATACATTTTACCCTCCCTATTTTTTATTTTTGTTGAAGTGTGGATTCAGTCCTACCGTTAAAACTCAAAGTAAGTCCTGACTTAACACATTTGTAGACTCACATCTGTCCCCTTCATTCTGATGACTACTTGAGGGTCACTTAAGTAGTCACTACTTGAGAGATCACATTGGAAACATAACAGACATCAAAGCCTCGGAAGAGTTCATCAGTTTAACCTCCTGGCTGGAACGTCTTGGGAGTTTGTGGCTCAGAGAAGTAGAGGGATTCATCCAAGGCTACATATGACATGAGCCCCATTTATTTTCTTCTTTCATCTCATCTCTTTTAAGTCTGTTGACATTTTCTACTTTGAGCAACAGCCTTTAAAGACAAAAAGGCTAACAAAAATCACCTAATAAGTTTCCTTAAACTAGAGATGCCTGAGCCCCTCCCTAGGTACTTAGGGTCAGGGACTTGGAATGTCTGGCCAAAAATGGAAGTGACTGGACTAGATGGCTCAAAGGTACTTTCTGCCTTGAGTTCTATGAGCTGTAACCCCCCATGCCATCCTGTAGAACCCCAGCTCTGCCTAGACATGACCGTCACAACCCTAGGGGCTTATCCTGCTTCATCTTGTTTCACCTCATCAGCAACCACGCAGTGGGTGTTACTGCCTTCATTCCCAACTGAGGAACGTGAGGCTCAGAAGGGCAGGACAACTTGCTCAGGGTCACACAAACAGGAAGGGGCAGAGCTGGAGAGTGCACCCAGTTCTGAATCCTCTGCCATTGAAATCGGCTGTTCCAGCTCCCATCCTCTGGGGGCAGCAGTGAGTCTCACTCTTTGGCCAAAGTGCCCAGTACCCAGTAGGTGTAGGCCAGGTGAGTTCCAGGCCCTAGTCTAGATGCTGCGAGTCCACTTTCACCACTGATGCTCAGGACAACCCCCTGAGGATATTTGGAAAGCCCCATTTTTCAGTGGAGGAGACTTAGGTTCAGGGAAAGATGTTACTCACCTAGATCTCACAAGGACAGGAACTCCCAAGAATGACCTTTCACCCAGATCACATTGAGGGCAGCTAGTTTGGCATGATAATCTTTGGGTTTGAACACTATGTTTATTCCTCAGCCTCTAATGTTTGAGTTGGTTGCAATGCCTGATGCTTTGGGCCTCCTTTCAACAGGGAACACCAAGTCCCAGAAGAACAGATGGGTGTGACACTTGGCGTCACACTGGGAGCATCAGCAGAGATCTCTGGGTTACCCAGGGTCAATGTCCTCCATTCGTCCACCTGCTTCTCAGTAGGAACCTGTAAGCCTGTCCTGGACATGAATGCACCCAGAGCAGAGTAGGGGTAGGGCTGGAGTCTTGGGGAGCTACTTGTTCCTCACACTGACTGTGATCCCATCATCAGAGTACAGAGCAGGTTCCCAACCCTGGGTCTGGGATGTTGGGGAACCCATCCAGCAGAGCCTTGAACCCATCAGCAGGCCACCCTCCCCAAGTCTGCACCCAGCTCTGCAAACACTGGGTCCCTCTTCCCCTGGTTGAGGGCACAGAGCTGAGTGTTGTGCCAAAATCTTACGAAGAGAGTTTTCCCAACTCAGAAAAACAGCCCAAGGGACTGAGTGTGATGTACTGAGCTCAGACCTGGTGTTGGCTCCAGGCTTCAGCTGGTAAAATAGGTAATCAACCTGTGTTTGGATACTGGTGGCAAATGAAAATTAAAAGGGTCCCAAGGGGGTGATGCTCATGTCCTGGCTCCAGTGCTGGGCCAGCTGTGTTTGAATCCTCTCTCTTCTCTTATTATAGGCTGTGCAGCCTGGTCTCAGAGCCTGAGGTCCCCTGTGTGTGAAATGCGACTAAAGATGGGATTCTCCTCCAGGTGTGCAGTGAGGATGCAGCAGGATAAAGTGTATGAAGGGCTGAGTGTGAGGTAGGTCCCTGATGTGCAGTAACACCAACAATGATGATGATGACAATAGTTTCTATTGTCTGGTCACTTCACTCCCCTCCACCTCAGGTCTCCCATCTGTACATGGTCCTACTCCAGAGGGTTATGGAGAGGACTAAGTGAGAAGATAAAGCATCCAATATGCTTAATGCTTAATCACTGGCTACTGCGTTTCTTATTTTGTAAAGAGTGGAGTAAAGACTGAATGAGATAAAATAGATTCAGGTCTACAGTATACCAGTGTGATTCCTCATTAAGCCTTACCTTCCTTTCTGGGGCCAAGTTAGCAATGACTGAGTACTATGGTCTCAAGTACAACTCATTCGATTCATTATAGGGACTGGATAGAGCTTTCTGGTAAGAAGTCCTCGCAGGCTGATCCTGGGCTTGGAGGGAAGGATTGATTAGTGATGACTGATAGAAGTTCAGGAGGGGAGAATGTAACAACTACACATTTGCTACTGTCGGAACAGATCATATCTAAGGGACCCTCCAGCCAGAGATGAGCACATCAATACTACACGTTCATGGAAGGTGGGACTCTACAACCTGCCTGGTGCTGGGGGAAGGAGAAGACCCCTAACCAGGTTCCAGTCTTGGCTCTGTGAATAATGTGCTTTGTGACTCTGAGAAAGATGTTCTTTTTCTCCAAGAGTCTGTTTCCTCTAACTACAAAATGAACAGAGGTTCCTTGATAGACAGCTGACCCCTTGGGGTTTTGAGAGGTGATCAGGAACTTCTGGGGCTACCTGCTACACTCTCACCAGATGGAGCACCTTGTGCTCTTGCTTTACAGGAATCCCACCAGCTCCTTGGACACAGTGATAACTGCCCTCTCTCTGAATCCAAGGGCTTCCCTGGTAGCTCAGACAGTACAGAATCTGCCTGCAATGCAGGAGACATGGGTTTGCTCCCCGGGTAGGTTAATATCCTTTGGACAAGGAAATGGCAACCTATTCCAGTATTCTTGCCTGGAGAATTCCATGGACATACGAGCCTGGTGGGCTACAGTCTATGGGGTCGCAGAGTCAGACATGACTGAATGACTAACACACACACACACACACTTAGCCATAAAGGCTAAGATCACATAAACACGGCCTGACACAGAGCAGATATTCAATAAATATTTATTACAGCCTATCAAAGCATTTTTTAATCCTGATTAATTAAAATTTACACATTTAAACATCCATGCATTTTGTTTATAACAGCATGATAAGCTTGCTCTTAGAGTCATCCTTGGGTGTGCATTTCAGACTTTTTCCTTGTGGGCATTGTGGCAGCAGGCAAATGCCCTAACCTCTCCAAGTTCTGTTTCTTTTCTTTCAACTGTGAAATAAGAATTAGAATATACTCTACCTTAGAAGAGCTGCTCGGGGCAGGCACTAAGTGAGGAAACGTCAGGAGAGAGCCCAGCCCAGCCCTGGCTGGGGAAGTTGCTCCGTGAGTAATAGCGATCATCATCATTACTATTACTATAATACATAGTAGCCAATGGTTACTTAAGGCAGCATTTAGCAGCCCAGAAAAATAGGGAGAGTGACAAAGGGCAGTATGCGCAGTTCTTGAAAGTATCATGGGACTGGGTTCAAATCTTAGCTCTGCCGCTTACTAGCCTTGTGAGCTTTCCCTCTCAGAGACTCAGCTTACTCACCTGTTAAGTGGGCACAATGGATGTACCTCTCTCATTGAACCAGTCTGAAGAGTACACAAGTTAACATGCATAAACCTGGACACACAGTCCCTAAAGATGTGCATTCCTTGCTCTTCCAATGGAGTGGGAGCCCCATTAGGCTCTGTTACTTATTATAGCCTTGTGACTGCCTCTCAGAGACTCAGCTTGCACATAGTTGCTCCGACTCTTTGTGGCCCCATGAACTGTAGCCCACCCAACTCCTCTGTTAATGGGGATTCTCCATGCAAGAATACTGGTGTGGGTTGCCATGGCCTCCTCCAGGGGATCTTCCCAACCCTGGAATAGAACCCAGGTCTCCTGCACTGCAGGCCGATTCTTTACCATCTCAGCCACTAGAGACTCATCTTACTCACCTGTAAACTGGGCACAATGGGTGTACCTATTTCATTGAACTGATCTGAAGGGTACACATTTAACACGTATAAACCCAGACACACAGTTCTTAGAAATGTGCTCTCCTCACTTTTCGACTGGAGTAGGCGCCCCACAAGGAAGGGACTTGTCTGTTTTGTCCCCTGACATGTCCCCTGTGTCATAACAATCCCTGGTGATCGTGGCTGATGAACACATGTTCCCTGACATGTTGTTGTTGCTGTTTCTATAACACACAGATTGGGGACCTTGCCCACAGGTGACTTCCTTGAGGGAGGGCCTGGTGCTCTGTTTTCAAGTACTTTCCATGCACGTCTGCCTCTCCCCAGACACTGGGCACTTCTGCTGCATTAGAACCCACGCCTCCTTTCTCTCTCCCTCCCTGTTCTGGTGACCACAGGTATGTGTAGTGGCTGAGAGCGTGGGCCTGGCTGCCTGAGGTCTCTCCCCTAAACACATTGCTCCAGCTGGTGGGAATGTAGCCAGTAGCCCCCAGATGTTCCTTACCATTTCTCAAAGCCCTGAGTGTTCAGCTATGTAGCAGGAAACCTCTGTTCATTTTCTTGTTAGAGGAAATGGAGACCCTGGGAGAAAATGAACATCTTAGTCAGAGTCACAAAGTAGGTTATTAATTGAGCCAAGACTGGAACCTAAATCAGAGTCTCTCCTCCATTTCACAGCACTAGGCAGCTTCCAGAGTCCTAATCTCCATGAACATATTCTGTTCATGTGTCCATCACTGGCTGGATGGGCCATTAGAGATGACCTGGTTCTGTATTATGCTGTGGTTCTGCTCTCCCCTCCTGAACTTGTGGCAGACATCACTAATCAATCCTGCCCTCCAAACCAAAGTGCTGCCTAGGAGGGCTTCTCTCCAGAAAGCCCCATCCAGTCCCTACACTCCATGAAGTGTACTAGAGGCCATAGTTCTTAAGAGTCTCTAACATGGCCCTGGATGGGAAGCTGAAGCTTAGTGAGGAAACTTACCTCCCAAAGGCTATACACTAGCCACCAAGGGAGCCAGAATTTGTAGACACGGGTGTACTGGAAGCCTGAGCCCATCTAGTTCATGTGGTCTTTATAGCACACAAAATAAGAAATGTAGATGCCACTGGTTAAGCATAAAACATACTGAATCCTTGATATACTCACTATCCTCTCCATAATCCTGTGCAGTGGGGTCATGTACAGATAGGAGACCTGAGGTGGAGGGGAGTGAAGTGATCAGACACCAGGAATATTTATAATCATCATTATTACTGTTGTAACTGTGTATCAGGGGCCTATCCACATTATCCCACCACATTCTCACAGCACACTTAGGAGGAGAGTCCCATACTTAGTCTCATTTCACACAGAAGGGACCCAAGACTTGGAGATGAAGTCCCTTGTCCAGCCCGCATAGGCAGCAACAGGAAAAGAGAGGATTCAAACCCCATCTGTCTGACCCCAGAGCTGATCTGCCCACCAACCCTTCTGTACCCTTTTAATCTCCATTTTGCCACGGGGATCCAGGTACCAGGTTGTTTACCCATTTTACAATGGGACAGTTGTTGAAGCCTGGGGCCAACACTGGGTCTGCACATACCACATCACTCTTGATCTGCTGGCCTGTGGTCCTCAGGCAAGAAGAATTCTGTTAACAAGATTTTGGCACAGGCTTCAGCTCTGTGCCCACAACCAGGGGAAGAGGGACCTCAGATGTTTGCAGAACTTGGCACAGTCAGTGGGGAGGGTGGTCTGCTAATGGGTCCAAGGCTCTGCTGGATGTGGTCCTCCATGTCCCAGCCCCAGGCTTGGGCACCTGGGCTGCCACCTTCTCTCTGCTCTGTGCTCTGATGGTGGGACCACAGTTAGGGTGAGGAAAGCAAGTTCCTGAAGCCTCCAGCCCTGCCCCTACTTTGTCCTGGCCGTGTTCATCAGGTTCCTACTGAGATGCAGGTTGGGGTCTGGAGGAAACTGACCCTGGATCACCTGGTGTTCTCTACTGGTGCTTCCAGCCTGATGCCAAGTGGGCACCCATCTGGGCTTACTGGACCGGGTGTTCCAGATTGCCGGGAGCCCAATGCATCAGTCATAACAACCAACTCAGACAGCACATGTCAAGGAATACACAAGATATTCAAGTCCAAGGATGCTCCTGCCCTACCACGGCCTCAATGTGATCTGGATGAAAGGTCCTACCTTTTGGACTCAAAGCTGGGTCCCTGGGCCATTCATCTCCCTTCCCTGACCTGAGTTTCCTCAAATGAAAAAGGGGGGTTTTCAATGCTTCTTTAGTGGGCTGTTGTGAGCACCACTGGTGAAAGTGGACACGCAGTGCCAAGCTCTGGGCCAGCCATTTGCTTCCCTCTCCTGGCTGCTGGACTGGGGTCAATGACTGTGACTCACTGTTGTTTCCAGAGCCTGTGAGCTGGAATAGCCAATCTCAATGAGAGAGGATGCAGAACTGGGAGCACTCTCCAGATCTGCCCCTTCCCATCTGTTCAAACTTGAGCAAGTCATCCTCCCCTTCTGAGCATCACACCAAGAAATGAGGGCAGTAACACCCCCTGCCTGGTTCATGTTGAAATGAAACAGGATAAGATGTAGGGTTGTGAGTGTCAAATCTAGGCAGAGTTGGGGTTCTAGAGGATGGCATGGGTAGGGGGGGCAGTGTCACAGCTCTTAGAACTCAAGGTAGAAAATACCTTTGGGCCATCTGGTCCAGTTGTTTCCATTTCTGGCCAGACACTCTGGTGCCAGCCTATCCAGGAACACCCGACCCTAAGTATCAAGGAAGGGATTCAGGCATCTATAGTTTAAGCAAAGTTATTGTTAATGCTGTTTAATCTTTGTTGTAAAATGGCTTCCTTGGTGGCTCAGATGGCAAAGAATCTGCCTGTAGTGCAGGAGACCTGGGTTCGACTCCTGGGTTGTAAAGATCTCCTGGAGGAGGGAATGGCAAACCACTCCAGGATTCTTGCTTGAGAAATCCCATGGACAGAGGAGCCTGGTGGGCTACAGTCCATTAGCCAGACAGACATGACTGAGTGACTAACACTATTGCCCAAGTAGATAATTTCAAGAAACCTAACATATGCAATGGGAAATAGATGGGGAAACAGTGGAAACAGTGTCAGACTTTATTTTGGGGGGCTCCAAAATCACTGCAGATGGTGATTGCAGCCATGAAATTAAAAGATGCTTTCTCCCGGGAAGGAAAGTTATGACTAACCTAGATAGCATATTAAAAAGCAGAGACATTACTTTGCCAACAAAGGTCCATCTAGTCAAGGCTATGGTTTTTCCAATGGTAATGTATGGATGTGAGAGTTGGACTGTGAAGAAAGCTGAGCACTGGAGAATTGATGCTTTTGAGTTGTGATGTTGGAGAAGACTCTTGAGAGTCCCTTGGACTGCAAGGAGATCCAACCAGTCCATCCTAACGGAGATCAGTACTGGGTGTTCATTGGAAGGACTGATGCTGAAGCTGAAACTCCAATACTTTGGCCACCTGATGCGAAGAGTTGACTCATTGGAAAAGACCCTGATGCTGGGAGGGATTGGAGGCAGGAGGAGAAGGGGACGACAGAGGATGAGATGGCTGGATGGCATCACCAACTCAATGGACACGAGTTGGGTAAACTCTTGGAGTTGGTAATGGACAGGGAGGCCTGGCGTGCTGCAGTTCATGGGTTCACAAAGGGTCGGACATGACCGAGAGACTGAACTGAACTGAACTGAACATATGCAAACAGAAAGTATAAAATAAGTAGCATTCAAGTCACATGTGGCCAGAGATGAGTTCTTATCCCTCTCTGGGTCAGTCTCCCTAGACTTTTAAGCAAAATGGTTAAAATGATGACCTCTAAGTTCTCCTGTGACTTTGATGTCTGTTATGTTTCCAATGTGGTTGTGTGACCCTAGAGTAGACATCAGAATGGAGGAGAAAGACATGAGTCTACAAATATGTTGTCAGCACTTACTGTGGGTTTGAATGGCAGGATTTGAAACTGACTAACGAAGACCTAAAAGACCTTTTAGAACTAACACCCAAAAAAGATATCCTTTTCATTATAGGGGATTGGAATGCAAAAGTAGGAAGTCAAGAAACACCTGGAGTAACAGGCAAATTTGGCCTTGGAGTACAGTATGAAGCAGGGCAAAGACTAATAGAGTTTTGCCAAGAGAATGCACTGGTCATGGCAAACACTGTCTCCCAACAACACAAGAGAAGACTCTACACATGGACATCACCAGATGGTCAACACCGAAATCAGATTGATTATATTCTTGCAGCCAACAATGGAGAAGCTCTACACAGTCAGCAAAAACAAGACTGGGAGCTGACTGTGGCTCAGATCATGAACTCCTTATTGCCAAATTCAGACTTAAATTGAAGAAAGTAGGGAAAACCACTAGACCATTCAGGTATGCTGCTGCTGCTGCTAAATCGCTTCTGTCATGTCCAACTCTGTGTGACCCCATAGACGGCAGCCCCCGTCCCTGGGATTCTCCAGGTAAGAACACTGGAGTGGGTTGCCATTTCCTTCTCCAATATATAAAAGTGAAAAGTGAAAATGAAGTCGCTCAGTCATGTCCGACTCCTAGTGACCCCATGGACTGTAGCCTACCAGGCTCCTCCGTCCATGGGATTTTCCAGGCAAGAGTATGACCTAAACCAAATCCCTTATGATTATACAGTAGAAGTGGGAAGTAGATTTAAGGGACTAGATCTGATAGACTGAGTACCTGATGAACTATGGACAGAGGTTCATGACATTGTGCAGGGTACAGGGATCAAGACCATCCCCAATAAAAAGAAATGCAAAAAAACAAAATGGCTGTCTGAGGAGGCCTTACAAATAGCTGTGAAAAGAAGAGAAGCGAAAAACAAAGAAGAAAAGGAAAAATATACCCATTTGAATGCAGAGTTCCAAAGAATAGCAAGGAGAGATAAGAAAGCTTTCCTCAGTGATCAGTGCAAAGAAATAGAGAAAAACAATAGAATGGGAAAGACTAGAGATCTCTTCAATAAAATTAGAGATACCAAGGGAACATTTCATGCAAACATGGGCTCAATAGAGGGGTGGTCTTAAGATGGTGGAGGAATAGGATGAGGAGACCACTTTCTCCCCCACAAATTCATCAAAAGATCATTTGAATGCTGAGCAATTTCCACAAAACAACTTCTGAACACTGGTGGAGGACACCAGGCACTCAGAAAGGCAGTCCATTATCTTTGAAAGAAGGTAGGACAAAATATAAAAGACAAAAAGAGAGACAAAAGAGTTAGGGATGGAGGCCTGTCCCAGGGAGGGAGTCGTGAAGGAGGAGAAGTTGCCAAACACCAGGGAACCCTCTCACCAGCGAGTCTATGGGGAGTTTGGGAATCTCAAAGGGCAACATAATCAGGAGGGAGAAAAAAAAAAACACAGAATATGTGCTTTAACCACAACTCCCAGCAGAGAAATAGCCCGGATGCTTGCATCTGCCACCAGCTAGTGGGGGAGGCGTGGGTTGCACGCTTAGGGTAAGGACCGGGTCTAAATGCTCTGAGGACAATCTGAAGGAGCTAACGTGAGATACTAACCCAAACTGTGGGATAGCCAGGGAGAGAGAAAAAAGAAAGAGCAAGAACTTTCCCGTGAAAAGCTCTAACCTGAGGCAGAGACTGGCCAGCTCACAGAACAAAGGACTAAGCAAATACCAAAGGAGAGTTAGTCAGCTGCGGACCGGCTCATCCCTCCACTGGAGGCAGAGAGGCAGGCAGGCGACAGCCAGAGCCGGAAGGTGAGAGCAATCTCAGCCCCAGAGATGACATCCTCCACCAAACTGTGAGCAGGCTCCCCATTGCTAACCAAGTCTTCCTGGGATCCTGGACGATTGACATCTGCCAGGAGGGTTGCAGCCTGAGATCACCTCCCCAGAGGAGACACACAGCACACCTGAGGCGGCACTGTTGTGGCGCACCCCGGAAACTGAGCGGCTGGGACCAGGGAGGTGATTAAGACACAGAGACCACCTGGGACAGTAGCTCGCCAAGCACCTGGTCGCCTGAGCTCCTCAGACCTGGGGAGGGCACAAAATGCAGGCCCAACTGAGTCTGTGCCTTTGTAGAGTACCTGAGAACCAGAACCTGTGCAGCTTAGACCTGGGAAATGCATGCAACCCAGGGCCCACCTTGGACAGTTCCCCTTCAGAGCAACCTGGAGCCTGAGCAGTGTAGACTGGGAAAGCACAGGCGCCATGAGCTGGGATACACCCACTGTGGTCCATACACTGCGAGCACTCCCCACACATGCATTAATCAAATTAAACACATATTAACCAAATAACAAAGATCAAACACAAAGAGCAAATATTAAAAGCAGCAAGGGAAAAGCAACAAATAACACACAAGGGGATTCCCATAAGGATAACAGCTGATCTTTCAATAGAAACTCTTCAGGCCAGAAGGGAATGACAGGACATACTTAAAGTGATGAAAGAGAAAAAGCTACAACCCAGATTACTATACCCATCAAGGATCTGATGCAAATATGAAGGAGAAATCAAAAGCTTTACAGACAAGCAAAAGCTCAGAGAATTCAGCACCACCAAACCAGCTCTTCAACAAATGCTAGACAGGAAACACAGAAAAGGTTTATAAACCTGAACCCAAAACAACAAAGTAAATGGCAAAGAGATGATACTTATCAATAATTACCTTAAGTGTAAATAGGTTGAATGCCCCCACCAAAAGACAAAGACTGGCTGAAGGTATACAAAAACAAGACCCCCATATATGCTGTCTATAAGAGACCCACCTCAAAATAAGGGACACATACAGATTGAAAGTGAAGGGCTGGAAAAAGATATTTCACGCAAATGGAGACCAAAAGAAAACAGGAATAGCAATACTCATATCAGATAAAATAGGCTTTGAAATAAAGGCTATGAAAAGAGACAAAGAAGGACACTACATAATGATCAAAGGATCAATCCAAGAAGAAGATATAACAATTATAAATATATATGCACCCAACATAGGAGCACTGCAATATGTAAGGCAAATGCTAGCAGGTATAAAAGGGGAAATTAACGGTAACACAATAATAGTGGAAGACTTTAATACCCCACTCACCTATGGATAGATCAACTAAACAGAAAATTAGCAAGGAAACACAAACCTTATATGATACAATGGACCAGTTAGACCTAATTGATATCTATAGGACATTTCAGCCCAAAACAATGAATTTCACCTTTTTCTCAAGTGCACATGGAACATTCTGCAAGATAGATCACATCCTGGGCCATAAATCTAGCCTTGGTAAATTCAAAAAAATTGAAATCATTTCACGCATCTTTTCTGATCACAATGCAGTAAGATTAGATGTCAACTACAGGGGAAAAAAAACTATTAAAAATACAAACATATGGAGGCTAAACAACACACTTCTGAATAATCAACAAATCACAGAAGAAATCAAAAAAAGAAATCAAAATATGCATAGAAATGAATGAAAATGAAAACAAGACAACCCAAAACCTATGGGATTCAGTAAAAGCAGTGCTAAGGGGAAAGTTCATAGCAATATAAGCTTACCTCAAGAAATGACAGAAAAATCAAATAAATACCCTAACTTTACACCTAAAGCAACTAGAAAAAGAAGAAATGAAGAACCTCAGGGTTAGTAGAAGGAAAGAAATCTTTAAAAATTATGGCAGAAATAAATGAAAAACAAACAAAGGAGACTATAGCAAAAATCAACAAAACTAAAAGCTGGTTCTTTGAGAAGATAAATAAAATAGACAAACCGTTAGCCAGACTCACCAAGATTAATCCATTTAATCTCTACAGCAATACCATGAAAGAAAGTACTTTCATTATCTCTGTTTTCAGAATAAGGAAACGTGGTATAGAAAAGTTTAGGCACTATCTCAAGATCTCATAAGTAATGAATGATGAAGTCATAGCACACTTTTTACACACCCTCATTTTCCTATCTCTTTGGATCTTCAAAGTAATTAAAATACTTAGAAACTATATTATATATATAATTTTCAGATGATCTTCATTACATAATGTACACTGCTATATGGCCCATACTAGTCACTGCTATTTAAAGAGAATCTTGAGAGACAAAATGATGCTGGAGGAAACTTTGCCAAAGAGTTACGTGTTCACATCTTCTCAATTCTCAAATTTTATAATTAGATAAGTGTTATAATTTTGGAAATATATTTCATGGAGGATTTTTTTTTTTTAACAGAGATTTGGTTATGGGCAAAGTTTCTGAGAACATTTTAAAGGTTGGATTTAGGAGTTTCAAAGACCTCCTTACTTAACAGATTTGGAGACTAAGGCAGCGGCTGAAAAGTGCCTGATTCCAGGTTGGAGATCTATTGGCCATACTGCACTGCCTCTCCCAAACCTCGGATTCTAAAGCTACTCACGGTTCACATTGACTTCAGCAGTGATGGGGATGCTCACTTCAGTGGTGTTTCCAGAAGTCGCTTCTAATGTGATATCCAGGATATGAAGGTTACTGATATTCACCCTGTGCAAAAACCACATTCACCCTTGTCATGCCTCCTGACAGCCATTGCTGGGCTCTTCTCTATGCCAGTGTTGTGCTGAGCATTTGAGCCTCATGGACCTTGCCTGCTTTGGTCTCATAAGAGCCCTGTTCAGGGGTTGGATTCTCTCCATTGGATGGCATGGCAGACTAAGGATCAGACAGCTGTGATTTCCCTCAAGACTTCAAGGGTGAATACGTGCCAGAGCCAGCATGTTTGTTTAAAATTGATACATAGGTGCTTTACAATGTTGTGTTAGGTTCAGATGTGGGGCTTCCTTGGTGGCTCAGAGGGTAAAGAATCTGCTTGCAGTGCCAGAGACCTGGGTTCGGTCCCTGGGTCAGGAAGATTCCCTGGATAAGGAAATAGCATTCCACTCCAGTATTCTTTCCTAGAAATTTCATGGACAGAGGAGCCTGGTGGGCTACAGTCCGTGGCGTCCCAAAGACTCAGACACGACTGAGCGACTAACACTTTCACTTCTCATAGGTTCAGGTGTACAGCAAAGTGATGCAGATATATCGATATAGATATAGAGGTATTTTTATTTCAGATTCTATTCCCTTATAGATTATTACAAAATATCTCAGTATAGCTCCCTGTGCTATATAGTAGGTCCTTGTTAGTTCTCTATTGTATATATAGTGATGTGTATATATTTAGCCTATCCCTTCTCCAGCAGATCTTCCCTATGGAAGAATCGAACTGGGGTCTCCTGCATTGCTGGTGTATTCTTAACCAGCTGAGCTACCAGGGAAGCCCTTTGCAAGAACACACAAGGTTTATTCATCTTTTTGTCTTTGATATTAAAATTATGTCCCCAAAGAAATGTATTCTATTTTCTAGGACAAAGATCTCCAAATGAACAATTAACTCACCCTGTAAGCCTGTTCACTACTTTAAAAATTCCAGAAATGAATTCTTCCAACAAGTTTTTAGCATCCTCATTCATCTCCTGGGCTTCCTCAGCAGTATTGGATTCCTGGGGCAACATGAAATCAGTCTTCAATTGCTGACAAATAGCTGCAAAAACAGTCTCCATTTAGTGTGAAACACAACTTATGAAGCAGCTCCTAGGCACCAGGTACTAAATGAGACTACTTGCCTATGTCATTTCATTTAATCTTTGTAATAACTCCACAGAATAGGTATTACTATTATCTGCACCTTCAGATGAGGAAATAAAAGATCAAAAGTTTAAGAAATTGATCAAAATCACACAGCTAGGAGCTTGTTCTTTCTACGCTGCCTTCACGCTAATACATACTCATTATTCATCAACAAAGCAATCAACCAACTGAGCAGGCATTAGGTATTGATTGCACATCGGCTTCTAGTAATGAAGCACTAATGAGCTGCTCATACAAAGTAAACTTAGAATAGAACAAGAAATGGAAAATCTAGAACCAAAGAAAATATATGGATCCAAATTATAAAAGTGGTAAATTGGGGTCCCTGGATGACAGCTTTTCAAAAGGCTTCGAAAGAGATGACTCATAGAGGAGAACAAACAAGGACAGAGAGTCCTAATGGACAGAGAAAAGAGGGATTTGATAGGGGAAGTGACTTGGCCGAGGTAGAATGGCACATTTGAAAGTATTAAGAAAATCTCTGTAGAAAATAATTCAGGTGAGAAACAACAAGGAAACAACTAGGTCAAAGAATAAGAAAAGGCCACAAGAAAAAGTATGTAATCAAAGTACTGTAATGTGGCTTTGTAATGGGCAGTACTTAGTTAATGATGCAGAAATGGAAAGTACATCTGGTCCTATAACTTATTAGGTGACTTTGATGCAGATGCTTCTGAGCCCAGTTTTATCAGCAATGAAATTGGAACGTGGGTCCCTTCTGTGTCTTTAAAGTTGCCAGGCTTCCCCTGTGGCTCAGATGGTAAAGAATCTGCCTGCAATTCAGGGGACCTGTGTTCAATCTCTGGGTCGGGAAGATCCCCTGAAGAAGGAAATGGCAACCCACTCCAGTATTTTTGCCTGGAAATTCCATGGACAGAGGAGTCTATCAGGCTATACTCCATGGGGTCACATAGATCCGGACACAACTGAGCAATTATCACTCAGTTACTCTCAAGCCCTGGTAAGTTCTGAAGGGCTGTCATTTTCAGAAGTTAGCTTCTCCTATAAAGAATGTTTAGCAATGTGTAGTAATGTTTCCAAAAAGTGAAAAGAAGACCAAGCTCTTTCAAGAAATCAGAATTACAAGGAAATATGATTAACTAAAAAGGTAGGTAATTTTAAAGCTACCTAGGATAGGTAGGACGAAGAAGGCAATGGCACCCCACTCCAGTACTCTTGCCTGGAAAATCCCATGGATGGAGGAGCCTGGTAGGCTGTAGTCCATGGGGTCGCTAAGAGTCAGACACGACTGAGCGACTTCCCTATCACTTTTCACTTTCATGCATTGGAGAAGGAAATGGTAACCCACTCCAGTGTTCTTGCTTGGAGAGTCCCAGGGACGGGGGAGCCTGGTGGGCTCCCATCTATGGGGTCGCACAGAGTCGGACAGGACTGAAGCGACCTATCAGCAGCAGCAGCAGCAAGGAGCTGCCCCTGCTGGCAGCCTTTGGTACAGGCTTAGTGTTTGGGAAGCAAGCTCCTAGGTGCCACTGATCATCCGTTGTTGACTCACTTTTAAGTGTACCGTCAATGTTGTCAAGTCCTTTCTCAAGACCAGATTTCAGCTTCCTCAGAACACCCTTGCCAAGATTGTCAAGAAGGGATGCTGAGGTCCCAGCAAGCAGGCTGCACAAGAGAATAAGTTTCCAAAGTTGAAACATCTTTGTTTCATGAAACATCCAGGTGTCCTGACACCTGGACAGTCATGGGAGGAACAGGAGTGAGAATTTCCCACAGGGAAACGGGATCTCGGATGAGGACCTATCACTCTTACACTCAGCAGTCCTTGAAGATAGACGTGGCTATCTCCTCTCTTACAGATGGGCAGCCCAGGTGAAAAAGCTAGATAAACTTTTTTGCCCAGAGATAAACAACCAGTGAATGAAGGCACTACTTTGTGAAAAGTCAAGCCTGACTCCAGGTCAATTCTCTTTACTAAATGTCCTTTGCACATGCTGGTTCCTCTGCCTGGAACACTTTCCTCTTCTTTTCATTTTTAGCTGAGTCACTTCTTACTGACTTTTCAGCTTCAGAAGGCCATCATGTCCTCTAGACCTCTCCCCAGAGTCTAGGTTAGGGGGCCCCACTGCACCATCTTGCTGCCTTCATTCACTGTTCAGAGCCCTGGGTACCAGTTAGTGATGACTTTGCCCCCTTTCCCACCAGGCTGTGAATTCTTTGGAAGAGGGACTGTGACTTATTTCATGGTTGAATTCCCAACTTGTAGTAGAAAACCTGTACCTAATACAGTACAACAAAATAAAGTTTGCTGAATAAAAGTATGAACAAATAAATGGGCACCGCATCATGATGCTGCATTCATCATCAACTTGACACTTCTCCTAATTAAATCTATTTCTTAATTTGCTCTATTCAAAATATTAGCTAATTCAAGTGGCCCGCCCCTCTGCCTCCTGCCCCCAGAGCCTTCTAAAAGGCTTCCCTGGAGGCTCAGATGGCAAAGACTGCAATGCAGGAGACCTGGATGTGATCCCTGGGTCAGGAAGATCCCCTGGAGAAGGAAATGGCAAACCGCTGCAATATTCTTGCCTGGAGAAATCCATGGATAGATGAGCCTGGTGGGCTACTGGCCATGGGGTCCCAAAGAGTAAAGCATGATTGAGGGACTAACACTTTCATTTTCATCCCTATGCCTCTCGTCCCCAAAACCTTCTGTAGGCCTCTATGTCGAGTGACATTAACAGGGAAGCCCACCAGTCACAGGTTTGAAGAAAAATACTTACGAAGTCCTTGCTCCCCTGCATGGTCTCCTGGAATTCTGCTGGGTGCTGTGGGCCCTTAACTTATATTGGTGGCGATGTGGTGGGAAGCTGCCCCCGGAATCAAGCTCTGGATCCAGAGCCATCCAGAGTGAACAGAGAGACTTCCAAAGCAAAGGTCACCCATGATGCTTGAATTGGATGGCTATGGAGAGGACTTTTTGCCAAGACTAAGAGCAGGTTCTCATGAAGCCTCCAGCTACCAAGATGGTGGCCATGCAGGTGGGGGGCTGGGGTAAAAGCTGAGAATGGATGAATTGGAGAATATTCTGGTAGAAGGATCCATAGTGATCATTCAGCTTAATTTTATCAGTGTTTGGAAACTCAGCTCAGAGCGGAAAAGCAGCCAACCTGTAAGAGAGGGACAGAGATGGGGCTAGACTTGTGGTCCATAGCATCAGGGTCAGTGACCAGTGAGGTCATTCTTCCCAGGCCTTCTCTTATGTCTGAGTGCTCTCCATAACATCCCTCCCAGTGGAACCAGTCTCAGGACAAATGTTTGCAATGACAGGTTGCTCAGGATCCACCCTCTGCCATCTGCCCACTCCACTGAGTCAGTAGAGTTTCTCCTGAGGGTGAATATGGTCTGCCTCCGTATATATCCCCATATATGCAGTATCCCTCTGCACACTTGCCCCCAAGCCCTCTACTCTCAATGCAGCTGCTAGAAGTTAAAGTGCTCACCTTAAACCAAAGTCCCCATCATGGCCCCTATGTCATCTATTTGCTGCCACCCCAAACTCACCTACATCTCTCTCCATGGCCCTACTGTCTTCCTTCTTTTCCAGAAAAATAACAACATCATTGCTCTACCTTGGCCCTCTGCACAGACCATCCCCTCTTTATAGAACTCTGCTCTTGAAGCCAGTGTGAGTTTGGTCCTGCCGTTCAAACTCACAGTAAGTCCTAACTTAACACATTTAAGTCCTGACACAACACATTAAGACTTACATCACCTCCTCCCTTTAGATGACAACCCCAGGGTCAACTAACCACATTGGAAACATGAAAGACATCAAAGCCACAAGAGAGCTTGCAGTTCTACTTAACCTCCTTGCTGGGAAGCCTAGGGAGCTTATGGTCCAGAGAAGGAGAAGGATGCATCCAGAGCTCCGTGTGAATTAACAAAATTTATTCTCTTCCATGTGATATCTTTTAGGCTTGTTGAAATTTTCTGCTTGGTAATCCAAGAATAGCAAGAAGAGATAAGAAAGCCTTCCTCAGTGACCAATGCAAAGAAATAGAGGAAAACAACAGAATGGGAAAGACTAGAGATCTCTTCAAGAAAATTAGAGATACCAATGGAACATTTCATGCAAAGATGGGCTCGATAAAGGACAGAAATGGTATGGACCTAACAGAAGCAGAAGATATTAAAAAGAGGTGGCAAGAATACACAGAAGAACAGTACAAAAAAAGATCTTCATGACCCAGATAATCACGATGGTGTGATCACTGACCTAGAGCCAGACATCCTGGAATGTGAAGTCAAGTGGGCCTTAGAAAGCATTACTACGAACAAAGCTAGTGGAGGTGATTGAATTCCAGTTGAGCTATTTCAAATCCTGAAAGATGATGCTGTGAAAATGCTGCACTCAATATGCCAGCAAATTTGGAAAATTCAGCAGTGGCCACAGGACTGGAAAAGGTCAGTTTTCATTCCAATCCCAAAGAAAGGCAACGCCAAAGAATGCTCAAACTACCACACAATTGCACTCATCTCACACGCTAGTAAAGTAATGTTCAAAATTCTCCAAGCCAGGCTTCAGCAATATGTGAACCGTGAACTTCCTGATGTTCAAGCTGGTTTTAGATAAGGCAGAGGAACCAGAGATCAAATTGCCAACATTCGCTGGATCATGGAAAAAGCAAGAGAGTTCCAGAAAAACATCTATTTCTGCTTTATTGACTATGCCAAAGCCTTTGACTGTGTGGATCACAATAAACTGTGGAAAATTCTGAAAGCGATGGGAATCCCAGACCACCTGACCTGCCTCTTCAGAAACCTATATGCAGGTCAGGAAGCAACAGTTAGAACCGGACATGGAACAACAGACTGGTTCCAAATAGGAAAACGAGTACATCAAGGCTGTATATTGTCACCCTGCTTATTTAACTTCTATGCAGATTACATGAGGAGAAACGCTGGGCTGGAAGAAGCACAAGCTGGAATCAAGATTGCAGGGAGAAATATCAATAACCTCAGATATGCAGATGACACCACCCTTATGGCAGAAAGTGAAGAACTAAAAAGCCTCTTGATGAAAGTGAAAAAGGAGAGTGAAAAAGTTGGCTAAAAGCTCAACATTCAGAAAACGAAGATCATGGCATCTGGTCCCATCACTTCATGGCAAATAGATGGGGAAACAGTGGAAACAGTGAGAGATTTTATTTTGGGGGGCTCCAAAATCACTGCAGATGGTGACTGCAGCCATGAAATTAAAAGACGCTTACTCCTTGGAAGGAAAGTTATGACCAGCCTAGATAGCATATTGAAAAGCAGAGACATTATTTTGCCAACAAAGGTCCGTCTAGTCAAGGCTATGGTTTTTCCTGTGGTCATGTATGGATGTGAGAGTTGGACTGTGAAGAAGGCTGAGCGCTGAAGAATTGATGCTTTTGAACTGTGGTGTTGGAGAAGACTCTTGAGAGTCCCTTGGACTGCAAGAAGATCCAACCAGTCCATTCTGAAGGAGATCAGCCCTGGGATTTCTTTGGAGGGAATGATGTTAAAGCTGAAACTCCAGTACTTTGGCCACCTCATGCGAAGAGTTGACTCATTGGAAAAGACTCTGATGCTGGGAGGGATTGGGGCAGGAGGTGAAGGGGACGACAGAGGATGAGATGGCTGGATGGCATCACCGACTCGATGGATGTGAGTTTGAGTGAACTCCAGGAGTTGTTGATGGACAGGGAGGCCTGGCGTGCTGCGATTCATGAGGTCGCAAAGAGTCGGACACAACTGAGCAACTGAACTGACTGAATACCTTTTTAAAACAAAAGATTGAATAAAATTACCTAAAGTTTGTTTAAACTATAGATGCCTGAGCTCCTTCCTAGATATTCAGGATCAGAGGCTCCAGGATGGCTGGCCAGAAAAGGAAGCAACTGAACCAGGGTGGCTCAAGGTACTTTTGACCTTGAGTTCTAACTGCTGTGACCCCACACCATCCTCTGGAACCCCACTCTGCCTAGACATGACCCTCACCACCCTTCCCAGGTGGCTCTCATGGTAAAGAATCCACCTGCAGTGCAGGAGACCCAGATCCTATCCCTGAGTTGGGAAGTTTCCCTGGAGAAGAGAATGGCAATCCACTCTGACATTCTTGCTTGGAGAATTCCATGGACAGAGGAGTCTTCTGGGCTATAGCCCATGGTGTCAAAAAGAGTCGGACATGACTGAGTGACTAACACAAGTGCACAAGTACAAGTACAGGTGGCCAGAAAAGGAAGCAACTGGACTAGGGTGGCTCAAAGGTACTTTTAACCTTGAGTTCTAAGAGCTGTGACCCCCACGCCATCCTCTGGAACCCCACCGCTGCCTAGACCTGACACAACCCTAGGTGCTTATCCTGCTTCATCTTGTTTAGCCTCATCAGCAACCAGGCAGGGGTGTTACTGCACTCATTTCTTGACTGAGGAACATAAGACTCAGAAGGGGAAGATGACTCTCTTGACAGGAAGGATCAGAGCTGGGGAGTTCACCCAGTTGTGCATCCTCTCCCACTGAGACTGGCTGTTCCCACTCTCAGCCTCTGGGGGCAGCAGCGAGTCACACTCTTTGGCCCCAGCATCCAGAACCCAGTAGGGGCAGGCCAATGCCTAGCCCTGGGCTTGACACTGCAGGTCTACTTTCACCATTGATGCTCATGACAACCCCCTAAGGAGGTTTGGAAAACCCCATTTTCCAGTTGAGGAAACTGAGGTTTAGGGAAAAGAGGTGACTGGCCCAGGTGTCACAAGGACAGGAACCTCGTATTTGCATTCTCAGGGAACGACTTTGGCTCAGATCACATTAAGGCCAGCTGGTGGGGCAGGAAAGTTGAACTTGAATACCGTGTTTATTCCTTGACTGACTGAGTTGATTGTAATGCGTGGTGCATTGGGCCTATGTCAACCCAGAACACCCAGTTCAGGAAGCACAGATGGGTGCCCACGTGGCATTAGGCTGGGAGCACCAGTAGAGAGCTTCAGGTCACCCAGAGTCGGCCTCCTCCGTTTACCCATCTGCACCTCAGCAGGGACCTGTAACCCTGTCCTTGACATGACTGCAGCCAGGACAAAGTAGGGATAGGACCAGAGGCTTGGGGAGCTAGTGTTCCTCATACTGACTGAGGTCCCATCATCAGCGCACAGGGCAGGTGCCCAAGCCTGGACCTGGGACATAGTGGACCCCATCCAGCCGAGCCTTGGACTGGTCAGCAGACTCACAGCCTGTCTGTGCTCAGTTCTGCAAAGACTGGGTTCCTCTTTCGCTTGTTGTGGACACAGAGCTGAGGGCTGTGCTGAAATCTTGTGAAGAGAGAGTTCCGGACTCAGGAACACGGCCCAAGGGACCAAGTGTGATGTAGTGAGCTCGGACCTGGTGTTGGCCCCAGGCTTCAGCTGCCTCATTGTAAAATGGCAAAACAATTCCATGCCTAGTGGCAAAATGGAAATTCAGTTCAGTGGCTCACTTGTGTCTGACTCTTTGCGACCGCATAGACTGCAGCACGCCAGGCTTCCCTGTTCATCACCAACTCCCAGAGCTTGCTCAAACTAATGTCCATCCAACTGCCTCATCCTCTGTTTCCCCTTCTCCTCCTGCCCTCAATCTTTCCCAGCATCAAGGTCTTTTCCAATGAGTCAATTCTTCACATCAGGTGGACAAAGTGTTGGAGCTTCAGCCTTAGCATCGGCCCTTCCAATGCATATTCAGGGTTGATTTCCTTTAGGATTGACTAGTTTGATCTCCTTGCAATCCAAGGAACTCTCAAGCATCTTCTCCAACATCACAGTTCAAAAGCAAAATGGAAATTACAGTACCCCAACTCTGGGGTTGGGCAGACTGGGTTCGAATCCTCTTTTTGACTGTTGCTGGCTGTGTGGCCTGGACAAGGAGCTTCATCTCCCTGAGCCTCAGGTCCCCTAAGTGTGAAATGGGACTAACTATGGGCCTCTCCTCCCAGGGGTGCTGTGAGAAGTGGTGGGGTAATGTGTGTAGGCCCCTGGTACAAGATTACTACAGTGATGGTGATGATTACAATTGTTGCTGGTGTCTGGTCACCACACTCCCCTCCACCTCAGGTTTCTCATCTGTTTACGACCCCACTGCACAGGGTTATGGAGAGGCTGTAGTGGGTAGATTAAGTACGCATTATGCTTAATCAATTGCAACTGCTTTTCTTAATTTTGCATTCACTAAAGACTGCTGCTGCTGCTGCTAAGTTGCTTCAGTCGTGTCCGACTCTGTGCGACCCCATAGACGGCAGCCCACCAGGCTCCCCCGTCCCTGGGATTCTCCAGGCAAGAACACTGGAGTGGGTTACCATATCCTTCTCCAATGCGTGAAAGTGAAAAGTGAAAGTGAAGTCGCTCAGTCGTGTCTGACTCTTAGCGACCCCATGGACTGCAGCCCACCAGGCTCCTCTGTCCATGGGGTTTTCCAGGTAAGAGTACTGGAGTGGGATGCCATTGCCTTCTCCATCACTAAAGACTAAATGAGCTTAAATGGGCTCAGATCTACAGTATACCTGTGTCCGCAAATTCTGGCACCCTTGGGTGCTAATATATAGCCCTTGGCACAGTTGGTTTCTCACTCTTCCTGTTTCCCCTCTGGGGCCAAGTTAGGGAGTCTCAAGTAGGACCCTGATTGACTGTAGGGCCTGGAGGGAGCTTTCTGCCAAGATGCCTGGCCAGGAAGCTCCTGGGCTTGGAGGGGAGGATTGATTAGTGATGTCTTCCATAAATTCAGGAGGAGAGAGTGGAGACACTGCGTGTTTGCCCATGTGGGACCAGGTCATCTATAAGGTCCCACAGCCAGTGTCACCACATGCTCGTGGACTGTGGGACCCTGGGACTTGCCTGGTGCTGGAGGAAGAAGGAGACCCTGATCTGAGTTCCACTCTTGGTT
The DNA here is from genome assembly GCF_002263795.3 of Bos taurus. NCBI lineage: Eukaryota > Metazoa > Chordata > Mammalia > Artiodactyla > Bovidae > Bos > Bos taurus. Next base: position 62,454,795 of record NC_037340.1, on the reverse strand, counting down.
CTGTTAATAACCTGCTTTGTGACTCTGACCAAGACGTTCATTTTCTCCCATGATCTCCCTTTCCTCTAACTGCAAAATGAATAGTGGTTCTGTGCTAGACAGCTGACACTTCAGGGCTCTGAGAGGTGATCAGGAACATCTGGGGCTACATTGCCACATTCCCACCAGATGGCGCACCTGGCACTCTTGCTTTGCAGGAATCCCATCCGCTCCTTGGGCACAGTGATAACTGCCCACTCTCTGAGGCCATGAGGACCAGGACCACAGGGTATCAGCCCTAGGACCTGACATGCACATGCTCAACAATTATCTATTACAGCCTGCAGAAGCATTTTTCTTTATTGCTGATTAAAGTGTACATATTTAGAAATGCATGCATTTTATTTATAACAGCACAATAAGCTTGCTTTTAGAGTCATCCATGGGTGTGCCTCCCAGTCTTTTCCCTTGCTGGCTGTGTGACAGAAGACAAGTGCCCTAACATCCCTGAGCTCTGTTTTTGTTGTTGTTGGTGGTGGTGGTAGATATAAACTATTATTCTTTTTTAAAAAATTTTACTGTAGGGAAAAGTCATATAATATCAGTTCAGTTTCGTTCAGTCGCTCAGCTGTGTCTGACTCTTTGTGACCCCATGGACTGCAACACGCCAGGCTTCCCTGTCCATCACCAACTCCCAGAATTCACTCAAACTCATGTTCATTGAGTCAGTGATGCCATCCAACCATCTCATCCTCTGTCGTCCCCTTCTCTTCTCGCTTTCAGTCTTTCCCACCATCAGGGTCTTTTCAAATGAGTCAGTTCTTCACATCAGGTGGCCAAAGTATTGGAGTTTCAGCTTCCTCATCAGTCCTTCCAATGAATATTCAGGACTGATTTCCTTTAGGAAGGATCTCCCTGATTTGATCTCCTTTCAGTCCAAGAGACTCTCAAGAGTCTTCTCCAACACCACAGCTCAAAAGCATCAACTGTTCGGTGCTCAGCTTTCTTCATAGTCTAACTCTCACATCCATACATGACTACTGGAAAAGCCATAGCTTTGACTAGAATATAAAACATACTATTTTAAACACATTTAACTGAACAGTTCAGTGGCACTAACTACATTCACATTATTGTACAACTCTCACCATCATTTGTCTCCTGAAATTTTCACCTTTCTAAACTGAAACTCTGTCCCCATTAAGCACTAACTCCCTATTCCTTCTCCCAGGCCCTCCATTCAGTTCAGTCTTATCTGACTATTTGTGACTACAGCACACCAGGCTTCCCTATCCTTTGTCATCTCCCTCAAGTTTGCTCAAATTCATGTCCATTGAGTCGGTGATGCCATCCAACCATCTCATCCTCTGTTGCCTCTTTCTCCTCCTGCCCCCAATCTTACTCCTGGCATCTACCTATGTATTTTCTAACTCTATGAATTTGACTATTCTAGGTACCTTGTATAAGTGGAATCAAATGGTATCTGTCTGCACCTAACGTATATTGGAATGCCTTTTTCAGATTAGCTCAGTATATGTCTTCCAGGCAGATTGTACTTTCTTCTTTTTATCCCCTGTGCTATATGGTAGGTTCTCATTAGTTATCTATTTAATTGTATTTATTTATTTATTTTTGCTGCAGTTTAGTTCCTGGATCAGGTATTGAACCCTCACCCCCTGCATTGGAAGCGTGGGGTCTTAACTCCTGGACCACCCGGGAAGTCCCTCGTTAGTTTCATATACCTAGTATTGTACATATGTCAATTCCAATCTCCTAGTCCATTCCACCCACCTCTTTCCCTCTTGGTAGCCACACGTTTGTCCTCTACATATGTGTCTCTATTTCTGCTTTGCAAATAGGTTCATCTGCACCATTTTTCTAGAGTCCACAGGCATGCAGTAATATACAATGTTTGTTTTTCTCTTCCTGACTTACTTCACTCTGTATGACAATCTCTAAGTCCATCCAGGTCTCTGCAAATGGCACAATTTCCTTCCTTTTTGGCCTGAGTAATATTCCATTGTGTTTATATACCACATATTCTTTGTCCATTCCTCTGTTGATTGACACTGAGCTTGTTTCCATGTCCTGGTTATTGTAAATAGTGCTGCAGTGAACACTGGGGTGTATGTATCTTTTGGAATTGTGGTTTTATCCAGGTGTGTGCCCGAGAGTGGGGTTTCTGGGTCTTATGGTAACTCTATTTCTAGTTTTTTGAGGAACTGCCATACTGTACTCCATAGGGGCTGTACCAACTACCAACTTACATCCCACCAAGGGTGTAGGAGTATATCCTTTTCTGCACTCCCTCTCCAGCAATTATTGTTTGTAGATTTTTTGATGGTGCTCATCCTAACCAGTGTGAGGTGTTACCTCATTGCAATCTTGGTTTGTAGTTCTCTAATAATTAGTGATATCAAATACCTTTTCACATGCCTTGTGGCCATCCATATATCTTCTTTGGAGAAATGTCTATTTAGGTGCCCTGCCCATTTTTTGATTGGATTGTTTGTTGCTTTGATATTGAGTTGCATGAGCTATTGGTAGCTCTGGGGGGTTTTTTAACTGTAAAACAAGAATAAGAACATCCTCTACCTTAGTAGGGCTGCAGGGGGAGCTAAATGAGGACAGGTCAGTAGAGAACCCAGCCCCGTCCTGACTAGAGAAGATACTCCATGAATAATAGTGAAGGTCACCATTACTTTGGTGGTGTTTAGTTCCTAAGTCATGTCCAGTTCTTTTGCAGCCCCATGGACTGTAGCTGTCAGGCTCCTCTGTCCAGAGGATTTCTGGAATACTGGAATGGGTTGCCATTTCCTTCTCCCAACCCAGGGATGGAATCCGCATCTCGTGCATTGTCGGGGGGATTCTTCACCACTCAGCAACCAGGGAAGCTCGTCATCATTACTATTACTGCAATTAACAGTAGTGAGTGACGAGTTGATGCAGCATTTAGAGCCCAAGAGAATAGTGAGGGCAGCAAGGGGCAGTGTGTGCTGTTCTTAAAAGTATGATAGGCCTGGGCTCAAATCCTGGCTCTGCTACTTACTAGCCTTATTATCTTTCTCTTTCAGGGACTTAACTTACTCACCTGTAAAGTGGGCACAATGGGTGTACCTACGTCATTGAACTGGTCTGAAAGATACACAGTTACCATGTATAAACCTGGACACACAGTCCCTAAAGATGTGCTTTCTTCTTTATCCACTGGAGTGGGAGCCCCACAAGGCAAGGATCTCATCTGTTTTGTTCCCTGATGTGTCCCCTTGTGATCACAATGCTTTTTGTTCATGGCTGATGAACACATGTTCCCTGATGTGTTGTTGTTGCTGTTGTTATAACACAGAGATCATTGACCCTGCCCACGGGTGACTTCCCTGAGGGAGAGCACGTTGCTCTGTTTTCAAGGACTTTCCATGCTCATCTGCCTCTCCCCAGACACTGGGCACTTCTGCTGCATTAGAACCCACCCCTCCTTTCTCTCTGGTCCCTCCCTGTTCTAGTGACCACTGGTATGTATAGTGGCAAGAACATGGACTTGGCTGGCCGGGGGCTTCCTCCTCATTGATGGGCTCCTCTGAGCCTGTTGCATCTCTGCTCTGGGAGCTAATGCCAGGCTCAGTATTTCTCCAGGCAGCTGTGTCTGTGCAACAAGAAGATGTCAGTCCAGGGCCAGCACAATGCGGGGTGCATCGGTGCCCATTTCTGCCCACTCTCCATACCCTGGAAAGCAAAGGGCACAGGCAGTGGGCAAGGAGGGTGGTTCCCTCAGAGACCACCTGAAGTCCAGGCAGATTCATCCAGGCCATCCTGGAGACAGAATTGATGACAGCTCCTCCCATGCATCCTGTCTCTTCGTCCCTCTCCGGGAACAAGGAATTTCCTTGCACAGAAGATATTTGCTTTTCAGGGCCAAAAGCGCCAGCCATGAGGGTCGTGAGATGAATTTCTCATTGAAATTTTCCAATGAAGCATGAAGGATTAGCTGTCCTAGGACTAGGACATCCTACCCCTGGCATGACAGCTAATCCTCAGCCAGGGCAGCTTCCTCGTCCCACTGACAGCCCTTAAGCTCTGAGCTGGTATCTTTTTCTGAACACAGCTCAGCTTCCTGGCAAGAAAGATTCTAGAAGGTCATCCAGGCTACCAAGACCAGAAAGGGCAAGTGTGGGATTGGGGCTGCTCAGAGGCAGGGGCAGGGCTGGCTGAGGCTCAGGGTTCCCACTCAGCTCCCAGGTTTCACCCCCAGGCACCCCCTCCCCAAACCCTGATTAACACAACGGTAGACTTACGGAGAAGCAATGGCACCCCACTCCAGTACTCTTGCCTGGAAAATCCCATGGATGGAGGAGCCTGGTAGGCTGCAGTCCATGGGGTCGCTAAGAGTCGGGCACAACTGAGCGACTTCACTTTCCCTTTCCACTTTCATGCATTGGAGAAGGAAATGGCAACCCACTCCAGTGTTCTTGTCTGGAGAATCCCAGGGATGGAGAAGCCTGGTGGGCTGCTGTCTATGGGGTCGCACAGAGTTGGACGTGACTGAAGCGACGCAGCAGCAGCAGCAGCAGACTTACGGAAGGGTATTCTCCTCCCATCCACCAAATGTAATTTCTTCACTTTGCTATGAAAAAAAGCTGAAAGAACTGCCATTTTGCTCTTGAAATCAACCAGACAGGAACAATTCATCCAATTTATAAAAGACTCCCGTTTCTCACATTTGAATTGCCTCCGCAGGAATTCTTGGCAAATACGGAAATCAAAGTAACAACTGTTTTCAAATGTATTGTCATTTTCATGACTGCTAAATATAACAACTAATAAAGTTGTCATAATGGTACAGTCTGAAGACCTTTAATTTAAACTTCCAGCCTTTTTGACATTTTTCTGGTTTTGAAGCTAACACATTTTGTTTTTTCAGCTTGCAAACATTTTCCTAAGCCCTAGGCTCTGTGTCTGGACCACCTATTGGGTAAAACAGCTCTCCCAGGTGTCGGGCCCTAGAAAATGCATAACTGCTTCTCATGGACTGATGGATGGACAAGGGGGTCTCATCCCCCACCCCCAGGCTCTTCTTCCTCCTGCTCTGTGAAAAGCCCCTTGAGCACTTTGCCCAAACCTCCCAGAGAAGAGTCACTACACAGTTGAAAGGAAAGTTCAATGGGTCTGGCTCCTTCCCAAGTCCCCTGAAGCCCAGACACCTTATCTCTTCCGCCCTTGGGTCCCTCAGAGCTGGCATAGGATCTGACTTAGAGTAGGAATCAAATGATGTTTGGGGGAGGAAAGAAGAAAGAGAGGATGGAAAGAGTGGAGAGGAAGGATAGGAAGAAAGAGCAAAGAAAAGAGAGAGGGTGTGGGAAAAGGTCATCAGCCATGCCCCATGTGACCAGATCACTGAGGGCAGGGACCACAGAGGACCTGGCTTGGCTAACTGGCATTGACTGTCTGAATGTGTGAATGAATGAATAGACAAGAGAATGAGGGCAACAGCCCACTGACCTCCCAGAATTTGACCTGTCTGTCTTCTCCCCGTGTCATCTTCTGGATGCCTCCTGCTAAAACGAACTGGATCCCGCACCCACCTATCTAGTCATTCATTCACTTAACAAATGTTAATAGTTCTGTGCTGGGACCACTCATCCACTCCATAATTGTTTATTGAGCACCTCCTGCATCAAGCCCTGTGTCAAAGATGAATGAATCTTGGTCCTTGTCCCAGAGATGGGCCAGCCTCCAGGGCAATAGATGAGTCATTGAGGTCAGCTCATAACTGGTAGGAAAGTGTGATCTCATTGTTTACTCCTCCAAACCACCAGAGGCAGGTAATAGTTTATCCTCATTTTATAGACAAGGAAACTGAGGCACAGAAAGGTAAATTGCTCAAGGCCACCCACCTAGTAAGTGGCTGAGCTGGGGGATTTGAACCTAGGTAATCTGGTCTCAGAGTCCATGCTCTGAGACATTTACAACACAGTCATTTTCACCTTAATGATAGAGAGCACTCTGATTCATTCATTTTTTTTCTGTTTCCTTAGCATCACTCAGCCCAAGTTTTGTTCAGGGGAGGCACTCCATAAGAGTTCGCTGGTTGAAAGAATGTGTATTAGCCCGTTCCCCTCTGCTAGGCTGGGGCTCCTTCAGATCAGGGACCATAGTTCTGCCATCTTTGTGTCCCCAGCAGCCACCTAGGGCCTGGTTTGTGGTTGTTGTTGTTCAATCACTGAGTCGTGTCCAACTGTATGCAACCCTATGGACTGTAGCTTGCCAGGCTCCCGTGTCCTCCACTATCTCCCGGAGTTGGCTCAAATTCATGTCCATTGAATTGGTGATGCTATCTAACCATCTCATCTTCTGCCCCTGCTTCTCTTATTGCCTTCAGTCCAGGTCCCAATGAACGCCACATTGAATTAAAATGAAAAGAGTAAGCTAATCAACAGACCAATTGGCTGAATAGAGAAAGTAGAGGATAAGATCCAGAATCCAGCAAGAAGAATCCAGAATTCCATCCATCCACCCTTCCTCCCACCCTTCCATCCATCCACTCATCCTGTCATCCATTCATTCATCATATATTTTTGAAACTTCTGTTCTGGCCCTGTCCCATGCCAGGCTCTGGGATCCCAAAGAGCACTCATGGGTGTCCCAACCCTCATCACCCATCAGCAGTCAGTCCGTTCAGTCACTCAGTCATATCTGACTCTCTGTGACCCCATGGACTGCAGCATGCCAGGCTTCCCTATCCTTCACCAACTCCCAAAGCTTGTTCAAACTCATGTCCATTGAGTCAGTGACACCATCCAACCATCTCAACCTTTGTTGTCCCCTTCTCTTCCTGCCTTCAATCTTTCCCAGCATCAGGGTCTTTTCAAATGAGTCAGTTCTTCACATCAGATGGCCAAAGAATTGGAGTTTCAGCTTCAGCATCAGTCCTTCCAATGAATATTCAGGACTGATTTCCTTTTAGGACTTCCCTGGTGGCTCAGACGGTAAAGCATCTGTCTACAATGCGGGAGACCTGGGTTCAATCCCTGGGTCGGGAAGATTCCCTGGAGAAGGAAATGGATTTCCTTTAGGATTGACTGGCTTGTTCTCCTTGCTGTCAAAAGGACTCTCTAGAGTCTTCTTCAACACCACAGTTCAAAAGCATCAATTCTTCGGCACTCAGCTTTCTTCATAGTCCAACTCTCATCTTCATACATGACTACTGAAAAAAAATCATAGCTTTGACTACATGGATCTTTGTCGGCAAAGTAATATCTCTGTTTTTTAATATGCTGTCTAGGTTGGTCATGGTTTTTCTTCCAAGGAGCAAGCATCTTTTAATTTCATGGCTGCAGTCACCATCTGCAGTGGTTTTGGAGCCCAAGAAAATAAAGTCTGTCACTGTTTCCATTGTTTCCCCATCTATTTTCCATGAAGTGATAGGACCAGATGCCATGATCTGAATGCTGAGTTTTAAGCTGGCTGTCTCACTTTCCTCTTTCACCAGGTGCAGGCAAACATGCACACTGACAACTCTTTTCCCCAAAGCAGGTACCGTTCCTGAAAATATCTGTACATTGAAAACTTGATGCAAATGGTCAGAATTTTCCCTCTTGCTGCCTTAGCTGCTGTCCCTGGAAGAGCCTGGTCCTGAGGACAGCCTTTCAGAAACACTGAATTGAGTTTAACTGAGCATTTTGGGACTTGAAAGAAGAAACTATACAACATTATGATGTAGTTGGAGATAGCACAGATAATACAAAAGACCGATGTTGGCAGAATCCCCAAACTTGGGATCTGTGAGTATATTTGTCTCCCAGGGGCTTTTGACAATTAGCCAGACCTCAGCTGGAATCCTAACCCTGCTGCTGACTAGCTGTGTGACCTTGCACAAGTAACATGGACTTTCTGAGCATCCAGTCCTCATTTGCAAAGTAGAGCTCATGACAGTGCATTTGCTAAAACTGGTGCGAGGATTAGGTAAGACTTAAGCCTGAAAGTAGTGACTCCTGTGCCTGGCACATGGTGAGTGCTCAGAAAAGCTAACTCTGCCAAAGCGGGAGGGTTGAGGCTGGGAACCAGGACAGGGTCTCTTTTGTGACCCTGCTTCTTAGAGGTGGTGATTTTAGGCAGGTGGGCTCTCTGAACCTCCTCTCTAACATCAGATGCTGATCCTGGTTGGGAGGCACTGGAAATGCATTGAATTAAAAAGAGAGTACATCGTCCTGGAGCCTTATGTGGTGGCCCCTTCTGAATTAAAAGGGAGGAAAGTGCAGAGAAAATAGAACTCTTTGCCTTTCCTCACAGGACATACGTCTGTGGGGGTCTCTCCCATCTCTCTGGACCATCCCCCCTGACTCCTCTCTGACTTCCTGGACCTGCTTTCCATCAACTCCTCCCCATTCCCAGTGCCAGGTCTGAGGATGTCACACCCTGCAAATCTCCATCCTTCATGACACCTCCCCTATGAAATCCTCATTGATCCACCCAGACGGCCCTTCTTAATTTTCTACCTTATAGCTTTTGAATAGGTCTCTTCCTTTTCTACACACACACACACACACACACACACACACAACTTTCAATTCTGGGAGGCCAAAGTCTGAGATTCATCTCTTGTTTCCCAGGACGGCTTACACAGAATGAGCTGAAATTTGCTTGTCAATGGCATCTGTCAGGATTATTTGTGTTGTTTGTAACGGAAAACACAACCCGAACTGACTTAAGTGTAAAAGGGAGTCATTGGCTCATATCCAAATGCTCAAAGGAAAGTTTCTGGACGGTTTCTCTCTGTGACTTGGATCTGCTTTCTTCTTCAGTGGCTTCATTCTCAAACTGACCCTCCCCAAAGGGTAGTAGAGAGGCCATCAGGCTCACTTTCTCTCTTAACAACCCTGGCGGAAAGAGCACTCTTTCCTATTATCCCTCCAGAAGTCTAGGTCTGATCCCCATTGGTCCAGCTGGAGTCACATGCCGAGCTCTGAGCCAATCACAGTGGCGGGGGTGAAGAAATACGCTGATTGGCCAATATGAAAACATTATGCCTGCAAAGGGGCAGAGGTAGAATGCTTAGCAGGGTGGGAGAACAGGCAAGGGAGCGTGGCCAAGGGAAGGACTGATTTCAAGGAGGAGGAAGTGATGTCTGTAGTGTGATCAAGTAAGATGAGGCTGACACGTGGTTTCCTCCACGTGGAGATTGTTGAGGGCCTGATGAGCGCTGAGTTGGTAGGGTGACCAGTGAAAATGGGTGGGTGGAGGTGTCAACGTGTCCCAAACAAGTGTGTTGCTTGAGGGGTGACCTGTGGACTAGTAGTATCAGCTTCTCCAGGAAGTTTTGAGGAAACGTTGAATCTCAGGCCCGGGCCCGGACCAACTGACCAGACGCTGCATTTTAACAAGAGCCCGGGGCGGAGAAGGCTGGTCCAGGCTGAGAAACCCCGCTCTGGAGAAACTGGCTGTGAAGGGAGGGGAGGAGGAAACTGGAGGGACTGTGGCCTTGAGGGAGGGACCTTGATTTTTCCATAAAGGAGGGCCTGGAGCGTGTTCCATTGTGCGTTCTTAACAATGAGAAAAATTAACTTTCTGTTCACAACGTGAAACTTCATTCGTATTTTGCAGGACACTGTTTCAGATTTGCATAAATCAGATTCACGTAGATGTGAGCTGAATCTATTCGCTACCTGAAGGAAGGAAAGTCGTGGTGGGGTTCTCTCCTGAGAGCCTGCCACTCTGGGTCCTTTGGCACCTGGAGGCCTCCCCGGGATCATTGATTCTGGACCAGGGGCATCGGGTGTTGAGGGCCCCGCAGAGACTTCCGCAGGAACCGAAGGCTGCTCTAATCCCTCGCTCTTCATTCTTTGTGCTCCCATCTGGCTCCATGTGACTCTCCTCCGTGCCCACGGGGATTCTCGGGGTGTTCACAGAGATGTGCTGGCAAAAGGAGGTTGACAAAACAAAGGCTGTCACATGTGTCACTGGCCCAGAAGGGCCCTGTGAGCCACCACGGTCAGGGTGTCTTCAGGCCGGGGCCCCGGGGGCACAAAGGAGAGGAGAGAGGCCTGGGCTCGGTGTGCGGGGTGTGGGGAGACCCTTGAGGGCTTGGGACCCTCCCATCACTGCGGGTGTCAATGCCCCAGCCTGACACCTCCAGGATGTGGTCTGTTGGCTGCCACCCTATGAGTCCCTCCTCCCAGGAGGAGTTGTAGAACCAGGGGGTGGTGAAGGGGCCCAGCTTCATGAATCCCAATTCCCTGTAGCACCAGTGGGGAAAAGGCCAGAGTAACATGGGGGACTCAGCATGGACGTGGCAGGAAGGAGAATCCAGGGCACCTCTCCTCCCTGAGGCCCTAACACTCCTGTCCTCCAGCTCCTCTTGCTCTCACCGGAAGACCTGGGTTCGAACTCACTCTGCCTCCTTCTAGTTGTGTGGGAGTGGGCCAGGCAGTCTCTCTGAGACTCAGTTTCCTCATCTGCAAAACAGGGATACTAACAGCCACTTCCTAGGATGGTTGTGAGGAATACACAGAATGGTCCAGGTAAGGAGCACAGCACAGGACTGGGCATAAAATAAACAGCCAAGGTCTATCAGTAAAGAACCCACCTGCCAATGCAGGAAACAAGAGATACAGGTTCAATGCCTGGGTCAGGAAGATCACCTGGAGAGGGGATGGCAATCCACTCCAGTATGCTTGCCTGGAGAATCCTACGGACAGAGGAGCCTTGTGGGCTATGGTCCATAGGGTCGCAAAGGGTGGGACACATCTGAGAGACTTAGCATGCACACAAGGTCAATTAACTATCATAATGTTGCTATTCTTATCCTTGTCTTTCAAAGGGGGAGACTGAGGTTGTGTCCCCAAGGCTGAAGAAGTGGGATCTGAGCCCAAGATTTCTGACTCCCAGCCACACGTTTAGTTACACCACTTCTCTGAGACTCAGTTTCCCATCTTTAAGATGGAGCTAAGGATATTGAACTTGAAGTCAAGCTTTGAAAATTAAACAAGGTCAAGAAGACCAAGTGCCCAGAACAGTGCTGTGCTGTGTTTAGTCTCTCAGTGCTGTCCAACTCTTAGCGAGCCCATGAACCACTATGAACCCCATGAACCCCATGAGCTGGCCAGGCTCCTCTGCCCAGAATAGAGCCCGGCATAAAAGAATATGCTGCTTTATACAAATTATCGTCCGTGTAAGAAACATGAATTTGCAGCATCATGGCTCCACCTTGTGGTGTGATCTGGGAACTGCGCATTCATCACCCATCCTAGGCTTGCAGGGGCAGGTGGTGGAGGCAGGAGGTAGGGGTGTGGGGGGAATGGAGAGAAGGGTGACTGAAGCTCACCGGCTCTCTTGCCTCTGTGATTGTGGGGGCTCATTTATGGGGTGCAAGGGTGAAGTGGAGTGGGGGCTGAAGTGGGGTAGGGGGTGACAGTGTGTTCTCACTACCCCTCCACATCTTTGCACAAGCTGTTTCCTCTGCCTCCCAGTTTTTGGACCACCCACTGGTGGAGGCAGTTTGTGGCATTGTCTAAGGCACTGCATCAAGGCTTTCTTGTTGCATTTTCTCAGGATTACCCTATAAAATAGGCACTATTCTCACTCCCATTTTGCAGAAGAGGAAACTGAGGTTCAGAGTCAGTGGGGAGGATAGCGTTTGAACCCGACTCCAAAGTTGTGCCCTTCACAGTCACGCCAAAGTGCCACATGAGGGCCACCCACTCGCTGAGACACAACCGTCATAAAAGTCTCATGTGAAGAAAGGGTTCAGGGCTTCATTTTGTGGGACCAGCAGGCCTGACATTCTCACCCACTGGGAAGGCCCTAGCATTCCCAGGGCCTCTGAGGCCAGGATTCTGACCTTTTAAATGTGTGTTAGCTTATTCTTCAATTTTATCTTTTCCAGGAAGATCCTGAAGTGTACCTTATACACTGAAAAAGCAGCTTTGGGAAAAATGTCTTATACAGGAGAGGAAAGCAGAGCACAGAGGAGCAGGGACTGGGGATCAGGATTAGAAGATACAGGCAGCTTCATCAGGAGCAGCTGTTGACTCTGAGTCCTGAACAGCCTGGAGCCAATCTTTCAGCCTGGCTCATGCATCTCACTGGAATGTCATTACATGCTAGCCTCAGGGGTCCTCAGAAATACTCAGACCCTAGGCCAGCTGCCCGAAGAGGGGGATGTTCACTCCAGTTCTTCCCTCATTAGAGCATCATTCCTTTGATTCAGTTCTTAGAGGCTTTTCTACCTCAATCAATAGCCACCCTGGAGAGATGTTTCATCTGGTCATTTTCAAACAAATCCAAACCTACACTCTAAGAAAGGGACTACTTTCTGTCTGGTTGCGAGATCGCTGATGGGTACATCAAGATGACAGTTGCTCGAGATGAGGTCAGAGAGTTCCACGGTGACTCTCCCAGGATTCACACCCTTACCATGTTCCTGGCAGGGGTCCCAAGCTGATCCTAGTAACAGGAGGTTGTCTGGATCCCTGCAACTGACAGCAAAGAGAGACATTAGAAGGTGCTACCATGAGAAGGATCAGTAGTGGCCACAGTTTTGCCAGGGACCTCTCTGGCCTCTGGTCTTGTCCCCCTCCCATTTCCCCAATACTCATCAATGACAAAAAGACCTGTAGAGACTGCTCATGTTTTCTAGCTGGGAGAAGAGAGGCCCAGAGAGGGGATGGGACTGGTATAAAGTCACCAGAAAGCTGGTAGCTGAACTGGGATTTGAACCCGGGTGTCAGGATGCCCAGGCCAGGACTATCTTTCTGGTCATCTTCTCTGGCTTTTGCCATCATCATGGAGAATTCCACGGAAGCAGCAAGGGGGCTCATGGATGAGTCAGGCCCTCCTTGGCTCCCCAGGGGGACAACAGCCTGCCCCTCCTGCTTGATGGGGGTCCCATCTCCTTCCTGCCTCCTGCCTGAGACCCAGTCTTGGTGAGAAACCCAGAAGGAGGCAGAGGTGGCCCCAAAAGAGGCTATGATGACAGTCTGAAAACTCGACCAGGACAGTGCTTCTTCTCTGTCCAGCCCAGGCTCCCCACAGAAGACTTGAGGGTTTGGGGATGAAATGGAAGCACAGTGACTAGACAAATTCTTCTTAAAAAATATTTTGGCTCCCCTGGGTCTTTGTTGTGGCGCACAGGCTTTCTCTAGTCGTAGAGCACGGGCTCTATAGCCCGTGAACTCGTAGTTGTGGTGCCAGGGCCCTCTAGTTTGGACACATGAGCTTAGTTGTCCTGGGACATGTGAGCTCTTAGTTCTCCCACCAGGGATCGAACCCATGTCCCCCGCTTTGGAAGGCGGATTCTTAACCTCTGGACCACCAGAGAAGTCCAACAAATTCCTTTAAAACTCAGAAATCAGTTGGCTCTACTGGAAAGCTTCTCACAATACATGAGTGAAATGTCCTAAGAGTCTCAGCTCAGTGCCCTTTACCATAAAGTGGGATAGGGTGGGGACTGCACCACAATGCAAAGAACAGCCTCCAAGGAGAGGGTCTGGCCTAGAAACCTAGTGGAATGAGATATTTCAATGAACTGACCACCGGAGAGAAATATTTTAGGAATCCATCATAGTAGTCTTCCCTATTTGGTGACATAGCCTAGGAATCCCATAATACTGATCATCATGGAGTTAAAAAAAAATCAGCAATTTCACTAAAAGATTTATCATTATGGAGTAGGTAACTCCAGGAATCTCATGACAAATCTCTTCACCATGGAGTTAAGGAGCCCCAGCTTGACACTGGTGACTCTGATGTGGGCTGCCCCCAGAACCCACTCACACTCACCACTATAGCATGGGCTGCTCCACACATCTGTCTCTAGCAAGAGTCACTATGGCATACGGCAGCCTGGACTCCCACCACCATCATCGCCCTATGCAGTGGACGATCTCGGGATCCCTACTGTGACACTGGTCCCTGGGGATTTGCCATCCAGGAGCCAGCTTTAGTGCTCACTGTTGATCAAAGCACAGAATCAATGCCCAGTGGGCTGTCCGTGGTCCCAAGATTTTACACTTGCTTTCAGGATTCTTGAGAAAGAACAGTTCAACATGAAGATGGAGGAGGGGTGGGGGGATTGGGAGATAGTAGTAGGGCTAGATATGAGAAGAAAAAGAGTTAGGTTCAATCAGCAAGCTAATGTAAGAGGCCGGGAAGTGTTTGCCCTGGGAAAAACCAGAAAGCCCACGTTAACTGAGCACCTACTATGCCAAAGATCTGCATCTCTCATTTAATTCTTGTAATAAAACAACCTTGTAATATAAGGACCACAGATAGAGAAGAGAAGACTCAGTGGTGTGAATGGATTTGCCCAGGTTAGACAGGGTGGCAAAACTGTTCCTAAAATCTGGACTTTTGACTCTTCTCCTGAACAGCTGAGCGCTGGCAGGCACAGGGGCTATTGATCCCAAGACCCCTGAAATTTCTACTTGTGAAACAAAGCACATTTCCCATAATTCAGGACTTCCCATTAGTGGGGGGCGGGGAGTTGGCAATATCATGTTAATGCTTAAAAGAAGCTCGGAGGGGAGGAATGCATTTGAGGCCCCCATGGACCACGTCTCCATTCTCGGGTCCCCATGTATTGTCATGCCAAGTAACTAACCTGATTGTTTTAAATCGTTAACTCAAGGGCAAAGAGGAGTAAACCACTAGTGTTTTAGCTCCTCCTGCACTGGACAAGTCACAGATATCCTCTCACCTAGTCACTGTACTATATTTCGTGCACACCAGAATATCACTGATGATTATTCAATGTGCCAGCAAGAAAATTTTTTAATTGACTGTGGCATACCATTGAATATGGGACACACGCCAATTTTAGAAATGTTACAATGTGGGGAAAATGTGTGTCTTGGAAGTGATATTTATGATAACTTTATGTTGTACATGCTAAGTCACATCAGTCGTGTCTAACTCTTGGCGAACCTATGGACTGCAGCCCATCAGGTTCCCTGTCCATGGGATTGTCCAGGCAAGAATACTGAGTGGGTTGCCATGCCCTCCTCCAGGGGATCTTCCCGACCCAGGGACTGAACCCCGGTCTCCTACATCTCCTGCATTGGCAGGTGGTTCTTTACCACTAGCGCCCCCTGGGAAGACCCTAGGATAACTTTATATGGGTATGATAATCACCCTGATCTGACAGATGAGAGAACAAATGTGGAGAGGTAAGGGGACATGTGGGGCCACCATTCGATGCTCATACCTGAAAGTCCAGGCAGTAATACGGCTCAGATGATGTGGGCACCCTGCAGAAAGGAGGGTGGAGGTTCCTAAACAACTCAAAGGAGTGGACATCTGATAAAGAGAGAGGGAGAGTGGTGGCAATGAGAAGGGAGGACAAGAGATTGAGTTGACTGAAACACAGACTTATAAAACTCACTCATTTGTCCCTGTCATACATAGACTTATCTGGAAGAAGATTATTCAAAAAACTGCTGGAAAATACATTGTAACCCCAATGTCCTACCATCTTCTAGCACAAGAGAGTACAGCATTCTCACCTTGACAGGTAGTCATCCATCCATACATCCATTCATTCATATGTCCTTCTTATCTCCCTTACCATTATCTTTCCCTTCATCTTTCCATCTACCCACCTATCCATCCACTTAATGTTCCCCTCTCCCTTCCTTTTATCCATTCATCCTCCATCCATATTTATAGTTTTCTTTTTCTTTCCTTCTCCCATTCTGTTATCTATATATTACCTATACACACCTCTCCACCATTCATCTTCCCACACAATAGTAAAGGCCCTTCTTTCCTTCCATTCATCCACTCACCCTCCTGTCCACACATGAACCCTCTCACTCATTCATCCTTTTATCCAACCATCCTGTCTTCCTTCTTTCATTATTTTATCCATTTTTCTTTCCATCCATTCATTCATCTATCCCTCCATCCCTCCATTATCTTTCATCTTTCCGGTTTCTCTTATATCCATCAATTATTTTATCTCTTTCCTTCTATTTCCTTTCCATCTATTCATCTATCCACTTATATTCCCCTCTTTCCATTTTCCTTCCATCATATTCCGTCCACATTTCCTTACATTTATCTGTCCACCGATCCATCCATCTCTCCACTTATTCTTCCATACATGTTTCCACTTATTTATACTTTTGTCCTTTGTTCCATTCATCAATGTTCTTCCCTTTCATTTCCAGTTCATATTCCAACAAAGTGTCAGTAAATACAGAGTGCCTCCTCTGTGCCTAACCAGGAACTATGAAACAACACCAGAAAGAATATAATGCAGAGGTCCCTGATCTCAAGGATCTACTGTTCTAGTGGAAGCAAAGAAGCAGACGATCACTAAACACTCTGGCACAAGTGATGGATAGGTGAGCCTGGGAGCCCTGAGGAGGGAGTCGTTCTACCTGGAGAACAAAACATCGGAGTCACACCTTGAAGGGGCGCAGGAATTTTCCAGGTGTAGAAGAAGGTGTGGGAAGTCATTGGGAGCAAAGCTATAACATCTCAAAAGGGCATGGAGTGTATGGGATGGCTGAGATCTATAGGCTGAGGCAGCCTGAGGGGCACAGAGGAGAATAAGGAAAGACCTTGACTACCAGCCTTAGGGGTTTGAACTTGATCCTCCTACAGAAGACTCTGAGCAGAGAGGTGTGATTCAGAAAAATCTCTCTGGAAGCCACAAAAGGGAGAAAACAGGAGTGGGTAGGTGGCTACTGCAATAGTCTAAGCCAGATAGCAGGTCTCAGGCCCATAACACAACTTACGTTTTAGGAAGCTCAACTGTTGATTGATGAGGTACATCCAGAATCGGACCACTGGGCACAGCTGGAATACAGATGAGCAGAGGCCTGTATGACAGGACTCTTGGGCCTCCTTCCAGCCCAGCACAGCACAGCCTCTGACTGGTTGTATAGAACTGAGTGGTTCTATCAGAGTTTTTATAAACACAAAACAAATCTTCCTCTTCTGCAGGTGTAAACTGCTCAGCACAAGTCAATCCTAGAGTAAATGTCCCTTCCCCAGCCACAGGGGCCTGGACAAAGGGCAGGACAACAAAGCTTGGAGAGGCTGGAGAGTCTGAAGATAAAACTGCCTGCCCTGGCTACCTCTCTGTGCCTCCAGCTGCAAAGCCTCTCCAGGGAATCTCTAGGGTCTGCCCAGGGCCCACTTGGTCAAACTCACCATGTTGGGTAGACAGCTCTGCAGGATCTGTCTGAGCATGACTTCTATGACTGCAGAAAGCTGGCTGGGGAGGGGAACAGGGCATTTGAAATAACAGCAGTTATAGCTTACTGGTTATAAATGTTTCCTCCACTCCAGGGACTTGGAGCACTTGTAATATGAGTACTTAATATATAAGTACTATAAGTACTTGGCATATATTAACTCAAATTTGTTGTTGTTCAGTCACTCAGTTGTGTCCAACTCTTTTGACCCCATGGACTGCAGCACACCAGGTTCCACTGTCCTCCACTATCTCTCAGAGTTTGCTTAAACTCATGTCCAGTTGAGTCAGTGATGCCATCTAACAATCTCAACCTTTGCCATCCCCCTTCTCCTTTTGCCTTCAATCTTTCCCAGCATGAGGATCTTTTCTAACAAATCAGCTGTTCACATCAGGTAGCCAAAGTGTTGGAGCTTCAGCTTCAGCATCAGTCCTTCCAATGAATATTAAGGGCTGATTCCTTTTAGGATTGACTGGTTTGATCTTGCAGTCTAAGGGGCTCTCCAGAGGCTTCTCCAACACCACAGTTCAAAAGCATCAGTTCTTTGGCTCTCAGCTTTCCCTGTGGTCCAATTCTCACATCCATACATGAGTACTGGAAAA
Organism: Bos taurus; assembly: GCF_002263795.3. NCBI lineage: Eukaryota > Metazoa > Chordata > Mammalia > Artiodactyla > Bovidae > Bos > Bos taurus. The sequence goes on along the minus strand of NC_037340.1, from coordinate 62,437,019 downwards.
ACCACAGCTTTGACTCTATGGACCTTTGTCAGCAACATGATATCTCTGCTTTTTAAAACACTGTCTAGGTTTGTCATAGCTTTCCTTCCAAGGAGCAAGTGTCTTTTAATTTCATGGCTGCAGTCACCATCCACAGTGATTCTAACTCAAATCACGATAATATTAAAAACACAAGATCATTTGACTCCCTGTACCACTATTTCCTGGCTGTGTGACCTTGTCTAACTTACATAACATCTCTGTGCCTCTCGTGTATAATATATAAAATAGAGTCGCTATGCAGTAAGTGAAAGAAAGGTGGGCCAGAGGACATTCAACCACCTCACCAGCAGGGCTCCTGCCACCTCATAAACAGGTGGTGTCTTTTGCATTGTTCATTTTTTTTTTTTATGTTTGCTCATTTTTTTAATTGGAGGTTAATTGCTTTACAATATTGTGGTGGTCTCTGCCATACATCAACATGAATCAGTGACAATTATATACATCCATCCATCCACTCATCATCCATCCATCCATCCATTCATCTGTGTATCCATCCTTCCAGCTACCCATCCTCCCACCCCTCCTCCCATTCATCTATCCATCCAACCATCTATGCCTCTTTTTCAGTCCTGTTCTCCAATGTATCTCCAGGTACAACTCTGTAGTGGCGGGCTCAATGTTTGTTGAATAAACAAAAGAACAAATGAATGATAATTACAAAGCAGCTTGTGTTCCCACACAGCTCATACACTCTCAATTACAGCGTAGTATGAGAAGTGATATACCAGAGATTCCACCCAGGATCTCTCATGTGAGCACAGACAAGGGACCATGTAATGTTCTCTACAGGCAGGACCACTTTTAGGGAAGACATGTGCTTCTAGCAAGAAGCTACTCTCTTCTGTTTAGAAGCCTAAATTCTGTGGGGGAGACATCTGAGCAGAAGCTGAGATGAGAGCAGATGCTCTAGTGGCTTGCTGGGATCCAGACCATGGCCCCCAAAGAAAGCTTGGTAACCACCACTGAGCCTGGTACAATCCCCAGCTGCACCCTGCACAGTGCCCAGCCCTCCTGGCACAGCACTTACTCTGCTCGCATGAGCATCCTGGTGAAATGAGCTTGCAGTTCTGTGGAGTGAACAGGACTTGGTTCAACCTGATCTGGGGCATCTCTAAGGGAACCTCAATGGTCACATCCACCTTGGAGCTGCTGAGGAAGCTGAATATCCTGGACAACACACACACAGTCAATGGGAGGGAGAGGGCTGTGTGAGCTGAGATCCCAGGGAACCTCCAGAGGGAAGACCAAGCAAGAGGCATAAGAAGTCATGGCCAGAGCACACCCTGGGTCCCAGGCCAGTTCAGTTCAGTTCAGTTGCTCAGTCGTGTCCGACTTTTTGTGACCCCATGGACCGCAGGACGCCAGGCCTCCCTGTCCATCACCAACTCCCGGAGTTACCCAAACTCATGTCCATTCAGTCGGTGATGCCATCCAACCATCTTATCCTCTGCCATTCCCTTCTGCCTTTGATCTTTCCCAGCATCAGGATCTTTTCAAATGAGTTAGCTCTTTGCATCAGGTCTGGGGGCAAATCATGGCTCCCCTTCTCTACCTCTGCAGCTCAGGCAACCCTCCCCTCCCAGAACGAATGTTTAGGGCTGCTCTAAAGGTTTCCCTGAGGCTTGGAAACAAGCTCTGGCATCTGTGGGTGAGAGACGTGGTCCAAATGCATATTTTTTAGTGATGCCTGCTGTTCCATATGTGGGCTTCCTGAGTGGCAGAGTGATAATCCACCTGCCAATGCAGGAGATGCAAGAGATGCAGGTTTGATCCCTGGGTTGGGAAGATCCTCTGGAGTAGGAAATGGCAACCCACTCCAGTATTCTTGCCTGGAAAATTCCATGGACAGGGGAGCCTGGAGCGCTACAGTCCATGGGGTCACACAGAGCCAGACATGACTGAGCAACTGAGCACAGCACACGGCACAGCTTTTCCGTGTGTATTTTTACTTAATTTTGTTTTTGAATATATATTTAAAAGTAAGTTAAATGCTTTCACTTTACTTTTGCATAGGTAATACATTTTTATGGCTCAAGAGTCAAAATAGAAAGTGTACAGTGCCTCCCACCGTATACATCTACATTCCCACACATGCAATTTAATTTAATCTCTCTGAGCTTTTGTTTCCTGTTCTGTAAAATGCTCATGATAGCAATACACCCCTTCTGAGATTATGGTGAAGAATTTATGAGATAATTCACGGATGCCCTTAGCATTGGAATATATTGCCCTGGAATATATCAATATTGAAAGTGAAAGTCGCTCAGTCATATCCAACTCTTTGCAACCCCATGGACTATACAGTCCAAGGAATTCTACAGGCCAAAATACCGGAGGGGGTAGCCTTTCTCTTCTCCAGGGGAATCTTCCCAACCCAGGATTCGAACCAGGGTCTCCTGCATTGCAGGTGGATTCTTTACCAACTGAGCTATCAAGGAAGCCCAATATCAATATTAGGTACTCAGTAACAGTTATGCTGTCATCATCTCATCATCTCTTTGGCAGGCAATCTATTTGCCGAAATCTATACATTATACTTCTGAGAATTTCTAAGTAAATAATTGAGGCTATGAACAAAGATTTGTTAGTCAAGATATTAATCACAGAGTTCTTTATAAGAGTGAAATCAGAAACAGCTCAAGCATCTGACAATAGAAAGATGGTTAAAATGTGTCATTGTACAATGATGTGATGGAATAGTTACTGACATCCAAAATGATACTGAAAGAATTCTGGGAAGAACAGCCATTGCCTCTGTGTTGTAAATTTGGGTTTATGCTTTAACTTTCCCTTTCCCCAAGTTTGTTATAATAAACAATGCAAAAATGGCAGAAAAATAATAGATCTGGCTGCGAGCCCCGCGATTTCCCGCTCGCCCCCGCGTTCTCGAGCGGCTGACTGACCCGCGTCGCGGTGCGCTTAAAAAAAAAAAAAAAAAAAAATAGATCTACTCTCACAGCTGTCTTACTGTTAACAGTCATCCCTATGGAGCTGGTGTGTTTAGGCAGATAATGTGAAGATTTCCTGGCCAAGGCTAAATGTAGCCAAGGAACATTGTGCTGATACTGAAAAACTGTCTACTACCTCCAGGAATTTGCTTCCATGCCCCACTTCTCTAGCTATGAACATTACTCATCTTGGGAAACTGATTGTCAGTCTGGTCTGAAATTGCAGTTGGAAGTGGTTTAAAGGATAGACCTTCCATGATACCTGGATGATATCAAAGTTGATGATGGGAAGGGTGAGAGAAAGTGAAAAAGATGTTCCCAGGCCTCTCAGCTCAACACTCAAACTGCAGTGTGGCCTTTCTTCCATCCTGAGCCCTCCCATCCTTAAGATTTCCATTCTAAGTCCCATTCCTACTAGCTCTAGATAAGGAAAGCATAAGCCAGTAACAGATTGTTTCAGTTAACTGGGGTACTAAAGGAGACTTAGGACATCAAATCCAAAGCATCAGTTGGTAACTAAGGTATTAGCTTATAATAAAGATGCTGTTTTGATCACTGGGTATTAAATAAGAACTAAGATTTCAGTAGGAAGGGCTTCTGTTGTACCCCTGCTTTCCAGGGCTATTTGTAATTCAGTAGGGGCTCAGACAAGACTATATAAATCCAAAGTATGACATCATAACGGGGGGATACTGGGTGCTAGGTTGACAGTTTGGAGAAGAAAGAGACATCTAATGTTGCCTTCTCAATGTCAACTTTCTACACAGGTAAGTGAGATCTGAAACTCACAGCAGAGAGTGATATCTTTCAAATACCTGGAACCTCTACTAACCAATGCTTTGGGGGAACTACTTTATAGCTTAAGGACTCAAACTCACCAGCTGTTGAGTTTCCCAAAAGGAACCACGCTCTTTAGAACATCATTGATGTCATCAAGACTCCTATAGCTACAGACGCCCCCTAGAGAACCCTTGCAGAGCAAGCCTTCCAGAGCCAAGGACCCAGCTGCCCCCAGGAGGTGATCTTTGCCAGCAGGTAAGGTCTTGCTGCCCAGGAGGATCTTAAGTAGCCTTTCACGCTCCCTGATCAGATGCTTGTTGTTGAGAAGGTTGGCTCCCAGCAGCCCTTCCTGAGCCAAGATGTCTTTGTTGAGAGCATTTGTTTGGCTGGGAGGGTTTCCAGATCCCATTCCAGTGCCTCCTCCTAGATTGTGATGAGCCAGTGGAAGCAATGCATTGCTGTTGACTGGTCTCCCATGTTGGGGAGTCTTGCCATCCACTGGGGTTCCCATTCCCATGGCCAATGTTTCCTCATTTTACTTCTCCAGTGGAGCCAGAGTGGTCAGAGTTGCCATGTCCTGACTGTCCATGACCTAAGAATGTCCCAGCCTCAGACCTGCCATGATGATTATGTGACCCGCTTCCAAAGCAACTGTGGCCAACAGTTATTCCTGCCCCTAAATGACCAGAATCTATGGATGATGTGGTCCCTGAATGAATATGATTAGATACCTTTCCTCCAAGCTGTTTCCTCCTACTGATTCAGCCCCAGATTGAACAGAGCCATCAGATGGTCCAGCCTCAAGGTGACCACTCATCGAACCAGCCCTAGACTGACCTGATGCACCAGATGACCCAGCTCTAGGCTGATGCCGTCCACTCACTGGTCTAGTTTCAGACTGACTAAGATGACGAGATGACCCATAATCAGACTGGCCATTGCTTCCAGATGATCTTGCCTCAAACTGATTGTCACCAGCAGATTTTTCAGGCCCAGGCCGACCATTTGTTGCCCTTGCCCCAGACTGGCCATTCCCTCCAGATGACCCTGTCCCAATTTGACTATACCCAGTAGATGACCTATTCCTAGTCATTAACCCTGTCCCCAACGGATCCAAACCACCAGATTTCCATGACTCAGGATGATCATCCACTGGCTCTGTTACAGGTTGACTGTAGCCACTAGATAACCAAGCCCCAGACTGTCCATTTATTGACCCTGTCCCAGGCAGACCCTAACCCCTAGCAGACCCATCCCCAGCTGGATCATTCATTAACCCTGCTACAGATTGACCCAAACCACCAGATGATTTAGCCCCAGACTGACCATAATCATTAGATGACCTACCACTAGACCGACCCCTCACTAAACCTGTCCCCAACTGACCCCAAACCCTCAATAATTCAGACTCAGACTTCCCACTCACTGACTCTGTCCTGGACTGACCATACTCTCCAGATGACCCTCTCCCCGCTTGATCACGGACACTGTGTGACCCAGTCCAAGTTTGAACACTTATTAACCCTGACCCCGACTGACCAAAACTACCACTTTTCCTTGACCCAAGTTCACCATTTATTGACCCTTCTTCAGGTTGACTAAAACCAAAACCACTAGATGACCCAGCCATAGACTGACCATAACTTCCAGGCATGGCTGCCCCAGATGTGAGACCGCTTCCTCGAGGAACACCTGCATGATGGTCTCTGCCTGAGACGCCCGTACCACCCGTGTTCTTAGTGCCAGGGTGGGTGAGCAACGTGTGGTCAGAGTAGCCATGGCTCATCCTACCCTCTCGATCAGACTGTCTGGAGGGCTTCCCTCCTTCGTGGCCTGAGGATCCTTGGCTGATCACAGGACTTTTGTCAGCAGAGTCTCGGCCACTCATTTCACTTTGACCAGGGTTATGTGTGGTGGCCTGATTTGTCACGTGCATTCTCATGGGTGAAACTGGAGTAGGTGCAGCCATTCTCACTGGGGGTGTGGTCAGCAGGTTGGGGTTCTGGGGCCAGTCTGGTTGCATACTGACTTTCTTAGACTGGGCACAACGTCTTCAGTGTCAGTGTCCTTCAGATACACGAACTTCTGGTCACACTCAGGGAAGCTTTGGTCTTGGAAGTGGATGGCTCCTCTGCTACTTCAAGGACTCCTGATGGCTCCAGCCTGCTGGTTGCTCCCACTGAGAAAGCCAGGGCTAACCACACCATCACTGCCAAGCACCTGGCCAGGCTTGAGAAGGAGACCCCCACTTCTACTGCCTGCTGGGACAGACACATGGGTGAGTCCAAGACCTCCCCTTCCCCCATAGAGACGTAGGACTATGGTGCTCAGCTCAGAACCCATTCTGTGGCCACAACTAGGAACCAGGATAAGGATCACCCTCGCAAGTTCGGAACAGAGATTCAACTTCTTGCTAGTTTCTTTTTTTTGTTTTTTTCCTGCACGACGCTGCTTGGGGGATCATCAGCGATGGAATCCATGCCCTTGGCAGTGAGAGCACGGAATCCTACCAACTGGACCACCAGGGAATTCCCTCACGAGGTATTTTTGAGCACTTGACCCAGGAGGCAATGACAACTGAGATACAAGGTGGCCACATTTGGGCCACCTATGGTGGAAGCGAGAAAGTGATGAGACTGAGGATAAGTGCTGCGGCCTCATAGGGTGTAGCTATTTAGTGGTTGACAGCTGCCTAGATCTTAGTGTTAGGATCCCGGGAGATCCAAGGGACTTCTAAACTCTGAAATCAGCGGATGCCATCTCTCCCCTTTTTATAAATCAATTTTCTTTTTGCTAACTACTGTGTAGGGGAGGTTGCTGTTTCTTGCAGCCTAACAGTGTGCTGTGCTGTACTCGGTCGCTTCAGTCATGTCCAACTCTTTGCAACCCTATGGACTGTAGCCTGCCAGGCTCCTCTGCCCATGGGATTCTCAGGCAAGAATACTGGAGTGGGTTGCCATGCCCTCCTTCAGGGGACCTTCCTGACCCAGGGATTGAACCCATGTCTCCTGCTCTCTTGCATTGCAGTGGGTTCTTTACCCACCAAGCCACCCAGGAAGCCCACAACCAAACAATCCCTAAAGACAAAACTTGGCACAAGAAGTGAGGTTCCGGATAAGAAGACTTCAGAGACAACATGGACCAGGCTGTGGTCTTGAGGCATACGAGGGATTTCCAAAGAGCCCTTCGCTAAAGATTGGGAACTACAAGCCCATGAGGTGTGGTTTCAAAGCAACTGTTAAACTTTCACTTGCTATCTCATGGGACTTAGATCATCAGAGATTAAAGCTAGAAAGATTTACTTGGGAACTAAGTATAAGAATAGGAGATTATGGTGGGAAGGGTGAATTAGGAGTTTGGGATTAAAAGATACACTCTAAATAAAATAAACAACAAGGACCTACCGTATAGCACAGGGAACTGTAATCAATACCTTATGATAACATACAATGGAAAAGAACCTGAAAATATACATATACATAACTGAACCACTTTGCAGTACTCCTGAAACATTGTCACTCAACTATAATTTTAAAAACAAAAGAAGACTATGTGAGACAGCAGACAGGTGACATGTGGTTTGTATTAAATATATATTCTAGACCCCCAAAGGTGATCTGAAAGGGATTAGGCACCTCTGGGGAAGGCAGTGGGCTTCCAAGTGCCTCCTGTATCACTTTGCAAATCTAAGAACCTCTAAGGAACTGACTTGGTGGCAGGTGCTAGCTTGTCCAACAGAGGTGAGTTTGTTTCTTCTGGAATCTCCTTGGAAGGAGCTCCGAGGAAGGATGGGATGACTTACCTGTTTGGGAACTGGAGCCTCCAAACTGAGCAAGATTGGTACTAAGCAGGTAGCAAGGGAGGAGGAGAGCCCGCAGAAACATTCCCATGATCGCTCTAGGCTCCTATGGAAGCAATGCTTGGTCAATAGGACAACACTGATCTGGGATCCAGGAGCCTGGCCATCTCATCCAATCTTCACCATCACTTTCATTTGGGGCTTAATCAAGCCACTCAATTTCTCTGAGCCTCCACTTCTTTATTTGTAAAGCTGAACTTTTACTTGCCCTACCTCTTGAGAGGGAAACATGACCTTAGAGAAGCACTTTTGAATGTGCAGTAAATTCTTCGGCACATGTGAATCTAATAACAGTTGGCATTTACCAAGCTTGTTATGTGCAAAATATTGTGCTAAGGACTTTGTCTGCATCACCGTATTCATCTTCACGAGAACCTTATAAGTTCTATTATTATGCCTTTTTTTATGGTTGATAGTTCTATTTTATTTACCTGATTAATAGCTAGTTCTTCCACTGAGCAGACATGCACACATAATGTCTCATATTTGCCTGTTTAATGCAGGGTGGGGTAAATGAGGTGCAGAGAAGTAAAATGACTTGCTCTGGACCACACAGCTGGTAGATGGCAGTCAGAGTTCAGAGTCTGGCGGGCTGGCCCGGAGCCCACACTATGGCGTGATGCTTCAGCTGGTCGACGTGGTTGAGGCAGTCACCGTTTACATTTACATGTGCCAGGCCCCATGCTGGGTGATTTCCATTCACCATTTCGCATAATCGGATCCTCAGAACAATACTGAGAGGCACACAGTATTAACTCCAATTTGCAGATGAAGAAATGGAAAGGAAAGGATTTGCTCAAAATCACTTGGTGGGTAATGATAGCGAGAATTGTGAGAGATGGTTATTGCTTGAATCCACTCTCTAATACTTGGGCTAGGGGATGAGGAAGACAGCATTTTCCAAAGATAGCCACAACTATATATTTATCTTGTCTTACATGTTATTACAATACTCTGGCCAACTGATGTGAAGAGCTGACTCACTGGAAAAAACCCTGATGCCGGGAAAGATTGAAGGTAGAAGGAGAAGGGGATGGCAGAGGATGAGATAGTTGGATGGTATCACTGACTCAATGGACATGAGTTTGAGCAAACTGCAGGAGATAGTGACAGACCAGGAAGCCTGGGGTGCTGCAGTCCCTGGGGTCACAAAGAGCTGGACGCAACTTAGCAACTGAACAGCAACCTATTATTACACCTGAGCTTCCAGGTGGCACCAGTGGTAAAGAATCTACCTGACAATGCAGGAGATGTAAGAGATAAGGGTCCAATCTCTGGGTGGGGAAGATCCCCTGGAGAAAAATGACAACCCATTCCAGTATTCTTGCCTGGAGAAGCCCATGGACAGAGGAGCCTGGTGGGCTACAGTCCATGGGGTCGAAAAGATTCGGACATCACTGAGTGACAGTATACACATGCTATTACAATATTACTGATACTCTCTCCACTGAGAGGTGGAGTTATCTTTCCTCTCCTTGGATGGAGGGTGGGGGCTGCGATAGGGAGAGGCTGGTGACTGCTAAAATGAATGCAGCACTACTGAAGTGATGCCCTGTGACTTCTGAGTGAGTGAAAGTCGATAAGTCATGTCTGAATCTTTGGGACTACATGGATTGTACAGTCCATGGAATTCTCCAGGCCCAAATACTAGAGTGGGTAGCCCTTCCCTTCTCCAGCGGATCTTCCCAACCGAGGGATCAAACTCAGGTCTCCCGCATTGCAGGCAGATTCTTTGCCAGCTGAGCCACAAGGGAAGCCCCTGTGACTTCTGAAGCTAAGTCATTAAAGAGACAGAACTACTCACTCTCTGCAGGCACTTGCCCTCGAACCTAAGTCCCTGTATTGTGAGGAAGCCCAGGCCAAACACAGAGCCCATGTATAGGAGCTCCAGCTGATGGCAGCAACTCCCTCACTGGAGTTGCCTGCCTGGCTCCCGAAGGCATTTAGATATTTTTCAAAATAGACTTTGTGGAACACACACACTGTGGATCCATCCTCAGGACTGCCGGTTGAGAAGTCAAGGCCAGACCTGTGACTAAACTGAGCTGGATGGAGGGGAAAGGGACACAGGGTCAGTATCAGAGGGCAGTGGGCGAGGGCGGACCTCGTTTACCCTGGGGGAGAGGGGAAACAGATATGGGATGGTGGGCCTGAGCTCTCCCGTGATGGTTGCTCATGACGTCTGGAACATCAGTGAGGGATTCCAGAAAGAATGGGCTGCTGCGCTTCTCCAGGCCTTGGGCTGATCCTGGTGGAGGCACAAGTAGGTCCCCCTGGAGCCATGCCACAGGGCGGCATGCACAGCCATTGCCCAGGAAAGGGGACTTGTTTGGGGGCTGAGTGCACTCCGGGGGGAGGGGAGGCAGATGAGAGGAGAAGCTTGGGTTCCTGGGGGATTTAATTTGATTTAGAGAAATAGAGAAAGCTGATAAATATAACATGGGTGGATCTCACAAACACTACTTTCAGTAAAAGAAGGCAGTCTGATTCTGCTTACATGAAGTTCAAAAGCAGATGAGACTTACCTAAGGTGACAGAGGTCAGAAGACTGGTCACCTCTGGAGGGCAGTACTGAGCAGGGTAGGGCATAAGGGAAACTTTTGGGTGGAAATATCTTGTCTCTGAGCTGGGTGTGGTTACAGGTAGATACACATACGTAAAGAATCATCAAGCTGCATTCTTTACTGCATGTAACTTAAACCTCAATTAAAAACATGAAATTAGAACTTTCCTGGCAGTTTAGTGGTTGGGACTCTGCACTTCTAATGCAGGGTTCAATCCCACATACCATGTGGTGGGGCCAAAAAATAATAAAGTAAATTAAAAAAAATTTTTTTAATATGTGAAGTAAAGAAAGATGGTGGGTAGGCAGGAGGGGTGATCTTTGCTCCCTGAGGGCTTTGCTGTGATGCTTCCTGGGCTCTGGGGCATTAGTTTGTCCCTCTGACTCTCTCTGAAGTCAGGGCACATCTGACATTGTGTTTTCTTTCTTGGTAGCACCTAGGAGGGGGTTGTCTCATACAGCCAATGCACCTTCACTAGCAGGCCGCAGGTGAAGGAGGCAGGAATTATTCCTCATAAGTAGAACAAATGGAATAAGACAGCTAGGACTATTGTTGCTGTTTGCAGACACTCAGTGTAACAATCCTCACCCAGCCCCTCCCCTCGGCATCCAGCTGGCAGGAGCTGCATCCTCCTTCTCACCTGGGACAGGTATGAAGCAGCCCAAGCAGCCCTGGGAGGTGGAGCACCTGTTCTCTTTGGGGCAAACAGTGGGGTCCATGGAACAGCTGGGCCACGTACTGGGCACCTCCTGAGAGCCAGGCCCTGCTCAGCACCCACCTCAAGTCATTTCCAGTGTCCCCTCCTCCCAGGTGGAGGATGTTCTGTGTCCTTAATATTTACCACACATGAGCAAAACAAACACAGAATGTCCATGAGCTGACAGATCTTTGGTCTCTGGACAAGTGGGCTTTGAGTTCCCTCAGGCATGACGTTGGCTGTTTCACAGGCAAGATATATTAAAGGTTGAAGGAAAACATCTAAGGAAAAATGTCTATTCAGGTCTTCTCAGTTTTTAATTGGATTACTTCTTTTTTGGTAACAAATTGTGTGAGCTGTTGTATATTTTGGATATTAACCCCTTATCAGTCATATGATTTGCAAATATTTTCTCCCATTCGGTAGATCGTCTTTTTGTTTTGTTAATGGTTTCCTTTGCTGTATAAAAGCTTTTAGTTTGGTTTGGCCTCATTTGCTTATTTTTGCTTTAATCTTTTTTGTCTAAGGGGATAGATCCAAAAAGTTACTGCTATGATTTATGTCAAAGAGAGGTCTCCCTATGTAAGTTATGAAGGCAACCTAAGTGTCCATAAATAAGTGAATAGATAGAGGATGTCACACACCCACACACACACACACACACACACACATATATATGAATATTACTCAGCCTTAAAAAGAATGGAATAATGCCATTCTTAGTGAAATAGACTGGAGAAGGCAATGGCACCCCACTCCAGTACTCTTGCCTGGAAAATCCCATGGATGGAGAAGCCTGGTGGGCTACAGTCCATGGGGTCGCCAAGAGTCGGACACAACTGAGCGACTTCACTTTCACTTTTCACTTTCCTGCACTGGAGAAGGAAATGGCAACCCACTCCAGTATTCTTACCTGGAGAATCCCAGGGATGGGGGAGCCTGGTGGGCTGCCGTCTATGGGGTCGCACAGAGTCAGACACGACTGAAGCGACTTAGCAGCAGCAGCAGTGAAATAGACAGAGAAAGACAGATGCTCTGTTATCCCTTGTATGTGGAATCTAAAAAAATAAAACAAAGGCATGTATATAACAAAAGGGAAACAGATTCACAGACACAAAGAACACACTAGTGGTCACCAGTGGGAAGCAGCAAGAGAGGGGTAAGGTAAGGATATGAGATTAAGGATTAAGAGATACAAACCACTATGCATAAAATAGATAAGCAACAAAGATATATTGTACAGAGAAGAGAAATAGCCATTATTCCGTAATAACTTTACATGGAATACAACCTATGAAGTTCTGAATCACTACGTTGTACACCTGAAACTAATATTATAAATCAACTATACTTCAATTTAAAAAGAAAAAAAGGTTGAGGGTTCCCATTTTGCAGACCTAGAAACTGAGGCAGAGAAGGCAATGGCACCCCACTCCAGTACTCTTGCCTGGAAAATCCCATGGATGGAGGAGCCTGGTAGGCTGCAGTCCATGGGGTCGCTAAGAGTCGGACACGACTGAGCGACTTCACTTTCACTTTTCACTTTCATGCATTGGAGAAGGAAATGGCAACCCACTCCAGTGTTCTTGCCTGGAGAATCCCAGGGACAGGGGAACCTGTTGGGCTGCCGTCTATGGGGTCACACAGAGTCAGACACAACTGAAGCGACTTAGCAGCAGCAGCAGCAGCAGCAGAAACTGAGGCCTTAGGGTCGCCTGGCAGGTCAGTGATGGAACCAAGACCTGAAGCTGGGTTCCAGCTCCTTCCTTACCTCCACCTGGCTGCTCTCCGGGCTTCTGAGTGTGGGGACTGCAGCACCCTTACCTGGGAAGTGGCTCCGGTCACCCAGGACCTGTGGGCCTCCTCTGCTTGATCACAAAGTGAGAGCCAGGAGTGGAGATGAGCTTAAGTAGTACGAGGGCCAAGGGGTGGGCCAGGGATGGAGGGGGTGGGCAGATGGCCTGAGGAACCTGGGCAGGGCTCTGGGGAGGACTGGCCACTTCTGGTTAATACCAGAATAGGGAGGGAGATGGTGCAGAGCCATGGCTGTACCCTGGAAGCCTGAGGAGGATAAGGCCAGGAGACTGTCCACACCAGCAACCTGGGTGGGAGTTGTGACTTCCTGAAAACACCACAAACCCATACGTGTATGTGCCTACACACCTGTGTGTGTGCTCTGGGTGTGTGTACACTGTGTGTGTATGTGTCTACAGACTTGTCTGTGTGTGCACTGTGTCTGAGTATGTGAACACGTGTGTGCACCTCTGTGTGTGTGTATGTGTGGTGGGGCTCTCTGGTGTGCTCATGTCTCCAAGGGCACATCCACTAAGTTCTGGGAAGAAACCACAGCTTTCACCTGATTCCCCAAGGCAACCTTCGCCCCCTGGGAATTTGCTCCTTACTCCAAGGCCACTCTCATGAAGTCTCAGTTTTCTTGGAGAGAAAAAATCGCTGACTTGGGGAATACTATTAGCCCTTCTGTGAGTGTCCCATGGTTCCTCAGAGAAATCTCAGAATTCCTAATGGGAACTGAGGGGACACTCCAAATTCTTGAGGGATGCTAACCTCTCCATGTGAAATCTCCCTATTTCTATAAAATAGAGGTCTTTTATTTCCTTCTAAACAGAATTCTCAGTATTTCCTGACAACTGGGTGTTTCCTCAGAAATACTATTGTTCCATAAGCATGTCAGAAATAACAAATGCTAGAGAGGGTGTGGAGGAAAGGAAATCCTCCTACACTGTTTGTGGGAGTGTAAATTGGTGCAGCTACTATGGAGAACAGTATGGAGGTTCCTCAGAAAACTAAAAATAAAGTTGCCATATGATCCAGCAACCCCACTCCTGGGCATATATGTGGACAAAAGATACACATACTCCAATGTTCACAGTAGCACTATTTACAATAGCCAAGGTATGGAAGCATCCCCAGTGTCCACTGACAGACGAGTTGATAAAGAAGACGTGCGCCACTTCTTTGCAACACCACTGACTGTAGCCCGCCAGGCTCCTCTGTCCATGGGATTCTCCAGGCAAGTATATTGGGGCGGGTTGCCATGCCCTCCTCCAGGGGAGTATTCCTGAACCAGGAACTGAAACCTGCATCTCTTACATCTCCTGTATTAGCAGGTAGGTTCTTTACCGCTAGCGCTACCTGGGCAGCCCCCACAATGGAATATTACTCAACCATAAAGAAGAATGATGGACCTAGAGATTATCATACTAAGTGAAGTCAGTCAGAAATAGATGAATACCATGTGGTATCACTTTTATATGGGATGTAAAATATGATGCAAATGAACTTGTGTACAAAACAGAAACAGACTCACGGATGTAGAAAGCAAGTTTATGGTCACCAGTGGGGGAGGGGTAAACTAGGAGCTGGGGACTAACAGATACACAGGACTGTATATGAAATAAACAACACGGACCTACTGGATAACACAGCACAGGGAGCTATATCAATATCCTGGAATAAGCCTTAATGGAAAAGAAGATGAAAATGAATATATATTTTATATATAAAACTGAATTACTTTGCTGTTCACCAGAAAGTTAACACAACATTGTAAATCGACTATACTTCAGTTTAGGAAAAGATGCATGGGCAAAAAGAAAGAAAAAGAATGTCAGTGTCTCTGAAGAAGCCATACAAATCCTGTGGGAATTCCAGGGAACTTGTCAATGTTCTAAGGAATCTAGATGTACCTGGGAAATTCTGGTTCTAGCTGAGGGAAGAACTACAATTTCTCTGGACATAGTAGTCATGCCAGCTCCCAAGGGGGCACTGAGGGAATCTGGGAGCCCACAGGCTGCCCCTGGCGTCTACACCAGGATCTGAGGGTCCCCTGGGCTAGGAGCAGGACCTTGAGTGTATCCCTTTCTCATTGCTGGGTCTCAGGTTCCCACTAGGTACTGGCTTTAGTGGTGCCTCCCTGATGGACAGGGTGGGTAACTTGCGAACTGCAAAGGGTGGTACCCACTGAAGGGGCTGTTGTGACCACGAGGATGGATGTCTCTGTTACTGTTCGCTCCTCTTCACTGGGGGTCTCCCGGGGCCCATGCCCAGTGGAGAGGAATCAGAGGCAAGGCAAGTCAGAGGCCCCTGACCCCCATGGGCCTCTCCTCAGCCCATTTTCTTATCCCTTCCAGGCATCCAGGCTGTCCCCAGCGCTCTCAGGTGCCACTGCTGTGGGAGCCTGGAGTCGGTCACAAGGACACGTGGGCTAGGCGGGCTGCCAGGAGAGGACTGGCTGATCTGCGAGCTGCCTGCAGGCTCTTGGCCCATTTCACACCTCATGCAGCAGAAGGAAGACAAACAGCCCCACCAGGGTGGAATGATGCCAGGCCTGAGGGGTGAGACAGCGTGACCAGGATGAGTCAGGGGTGAGTGCACACAGAGGAGCTAGGCAGCCCCCTGGCTGAGCCCCTTCCACCTTGGACGCTGCAGTTTGCACCGTCTGTAAGAGACGCATCAGGGGCTGGAGACGGCCATCTGGGAGGGTTATCCGCTGACAGTGGAGCAAAGCAGCCTGGCCAGCTGCCACCCCCACCTGCAGTCTGTTCATGCCCAGAGTCCAGATGCACCACCTGGGGAGGGGAGGGGGGCTCCCTTTCCCTTTCTGGGGGACTTATGTGGGGCATCACTCTACAGCCTTGGAAGATACACTGTGCTTTTTAATCAGACCAAGAGTAAACTCCACAATTCTTTTTGTTTGTACTGAGTCATAGAATTTTTAAAAACCGTGTACTTCTCACACCCTTGAAGCAGAGCATACAGATAAGTGCACACAGAGAAGCAGAGAGCTGCGGGACTTGGTGTAAAGTGAACCTTCCCACGTGCTGTGGACTGAATTGTGACCACACCACCCCTCAACTGATATGGTGATGTCTTTGCTCCTGTGCTCAGAACATGACTGTATTTGCAAGCAGGGTCTTTAAAGAGATGATTAAGTTCAATGACGTCATGAGGATTGGCCCTAACCCAGTAAGAGGGGCATCCTTGTGGAGCCAGGGTGCTCCATTCAGTACTCTGCGATGACCTGTATGGGAAAAGAATCTAAAACCAAAGTGGATATGTATACATCCAACTGGTTCACTCTGCTGTACAGCAGAACGTAATACAGCATTGTAAATCAATGCCCCAATAAAAATTAAGGAGAAAAAAAGACTGGTGGTGTCCTTGTAAGAAGAAGAGGTTGGTGCTAAGAGAAAGTCAAGGCAGGGAACATGAAGGGTTGACAGGAAGGGAGAGAAATTTTAGACACAGAAGTCAGAGAAGGCCTCACTGAGAAACTGACTTAGACAAGATAGCACAGGGTAAGAGAAGCAGCTATAGTTATATCTAGAAGGATGAACAATCTGGGCAGAGGGACAGCAGTTGCAAAGGTCCTGGGGTGGGAAAGGTGCTGGTGTGTTCGAGGGATAGTTGGGAGGCCAGCAAAGCTGTCTTGATGCTGACAAGTGGGAAAAGAACAGAGGATGAGGTCGAATAGTCAAGGAGAGAGACGTACTTCTTTGCATCCACAATATGATCCACAATGAGAAAAAATTTTTCAAATCTCCCTTGAATTTAAGGCACTAAATATTTAAAATAATCTTTTAGGGACTTCCCTGAAGGTCCAATGCAGGGGTGCTGGTTCAATCCCTGGTCAGGGAGCCAAGACTCCACATGCCTGGCAGCCAAAAAATCAAAATATATAACAGAAGCAATATAGCAATATTGTAACAAATTAAATAAAGACTTTAAAATGGTCCACATCAAAAAGTAAAATAATCTTTTAGATTATTATTGTAGAAGAGGAAAACATTTTTCTCTACACTTCTAGATTCTTTTGATTGGTCTATTAATTAAACTGAAATAAGGTAGATTAACAGAAGAAAAATGAATTTAATTATGTCTGTATGGGAGTTCCATAAAAATATGAGAAAGAAAAGGTGAAAGTCGCTCAGTCATGTCTGACTCTTTGCAACCCCATGGAATACAGTGGAATTCTCCAGGCCAGGATTCTGGAGTGGGTAGCTGTTCCCTTCTCCAGGGAATCTTCCCAATCCAGGTCTCCCTCATTACCGGTGGATTCTTGACCAGCTGAGCCACCAGGAAAGTCCAATACTGGAGTGGGTAATCTATCCCTTCTCCAGCGGATCTTCCCGACCCAGAAATCAAACCGGGGTCTCCTGCATTGCAGGCAGATTCTTTACCAGCTGAGCTACCAGGGAAGCCCAAAAATATGAGAATCAAGGCCAAATGCAGCAGCTGACACCTCTGTGCCATCCTGAACTAAGGAACTGGATACTGGCCTGGGGCCCAAAGTGGAGGAGAGTAATTCACAGGACAATAAGGAGAGGAGATGTTTGCTAGTTAGATGTATACCCTGCCATAGAGTTAGGTCATTCGGATAGAAGTTATCTCTGTGGGACTTCCCTGGTTGATCTAGTGGCTAGGACTTCGTGCTCCCAATGCAGTGGGCCCGGGTTCGATCCCTAATCAGGGAACTGAATGCCACATGCCACAACTAAAAGTTTGCATGCTGCAACTAAGAAAAAATAGATCCTGTTTGCTGCAATGAAAATCAAAGATCCTGTGTGCAGCAACTAAGACTTGGCATAGCCAAACAAATAAATAATTAGTTAAAAAAATAATAGTAGATACAATTTTTTTTTAATTTATCTCTGATAATAGCTCTCTCCTTGAGCCAGGCCCCCTATTTAAAATAATTAAGGGAGAGGTGAAAGTTTTTCTTGAGTGTCTGGTGGGCTTGATTGTCTTCAGCTCAAAATAATCTACATGCCAAAATGGGCTATTTGAGGGTCACATATTCTGCTCCCCTTTGAGCTTCGCTGGTGGCTCAGTGGTAAAGAATCTGCCTGCAGTGCAGGAGACCTGGGTTCAATCCCTAGGTTGGGAAGATCCTCTATAAGAGGAAATGGCAACCCACTCCAGTATTCTTGCCTGGAGAATCCCATGGACAGAAGAGCCTGGCAGGTTACAGTCCATAAGGTTGCAGAATTGGACATGACTGAGTGATTAAAATACTATAATCTGTTAAATTTTTAAATGACAATTTAACACAAAGTAATATTGATTGAGAAATGGATGTTTTAATGAAGTGGATGGCTTTTTCGCAATTAGCTGTTTTACTTGTGAATTAATTTACTCATTGCTAGAAAGCAAGGTTCAGCACCCATCAAAGACTTAATTTGCATCTTCAGAGAGCTAAGTGCCATGAACAATTCTGTATACTTTTTCAGCAAATAAACAGAGAGGCATGAAAGGAGTTTTATTAAAATTGTGTTGCTCAATTCTTTGAACAGCTTTCAATGTATATGACAAAAATCATGAGGGGATGTATTATCAAAAAATGTTTCTCAATAACTCCAAGTAGGTTAAGACTAGGAGCAATAATAACACTCCTCTTTTGTTGAAAGCAAATTGAAAACCACTTGGCTTGTTACCTGGACATTCCAGGATCACTCACAGCCCATTTATTCCAAGCCCTGGAGGTGATGTTCCAAGGCAAAGCTCTTGAGTAGGAACTGGGGCAAAGAGAAAAATGTTTTATAATGAAGTTCCAAAGAAACATTAGAAGAAGGAAAGGTGGTAAGGTTTGTGGAGGAAGCCACTCTTGAAAAGAGGGTTCTGGGAATGAAAACATAGAAAAGTTGGAATCAGTAAATGGATTCCCATAAAAATCCTATAAATGAACCTATGGAGAGTTTTCTTATAACTCTGCTGCAACCCACAGGACTCACAACATGGTGATGCATGGAACATGCATCTGTGGATTCTAGGTTTAAATCCTGAGTCTTCCTTTTATTATCAGTGTGTTTTCAGACTGCTTAACTAACCTACACCTGTTTCCTCATCTGTAGAATGGGAGCAAGAATAAAGACATTAAAGAATAAGAAAATAAAGGGTTTGGCCATGTGGCACCCACCACAAGGCAAGTGCTCAGAGGATCTTGGTTGCTATTGTGATAAGACTTTACATCTCTCTTTGGTGGTGTTTTATCACCATTTTACCATTTTTATTCTCATTAATTAGACTATCTTGGGAGTGAGGGAGCCCAAGAAGCAGGACTTCTGAATCCCACCCTCCTCAACCCAAGCAGCACCACTCTCATCTGGTTTTCTATTTGGGCTGTCCAGAAACCCTCACTCATTTTTTCATCTTGATTATACTATACTTGATTATCCCTGGTGGCTCAGACAGTAAAGAATCCACCTGCAATGCAGGAGACCTGGGTTCAATCCCTGGGTTGGGAAGATCCCCTGGAGGAGGGCATAGCAACACACTCTAGCATTCTTGCCTGGAGAATCCCCAGGGACAGAGGAGCCTGGTGGGCTACAGTCACATTGCAAAGAGTTGGACACAACTAGGCTTAAGCCTTTCTATCGTACTTATTCCCTGGTGGCTCCACAGTAAAGAATCACCTGCAATGCAGGAGACCCAGGTTCCCTCCCTGGGTCAGGAAGATCCTTGGAGAAAGAAATGGCTATTCACTGCAGCATTCTTGCCTGGAAAATCCTATGGACAAAGGAGCCTGACAGGCTGCGGTCCATGGGGTTGCAAAGAGTTGGACACGACTGAGCAACTAAGCACAATGATAACTTACAGTGAATGATGTTGGATTCATGATCTCCAAAGAAGGAGATTTAACCTCAGGACAAGGGACCAGGCTTGATCACTCAAGAGCTTTTGTGTAGCAGAGTTTTATTAAAGTATGAAAAGGGACAGAGAACGCTCCTGACATAGACATCTGAAGGGGGAATGGAGAGTGCCCCACTCGCTAGTGTGACACGACTGAGTGTGCATACACCTCAACTCACAATCCTTAGTACAGAGTTTAAGCTGAGTTGTTTTGTTGTATAATCATCAACTCTGGGCTTAAAGGGAAAAAGAAAAGTCTGTCCTTTTCTCCTTCTTGAGAACTCCTGACCCCTCTCTCCTCCTTGGGGATCCCGGACTTCTTATCAACCTACCTAGGAACTGACTTTCTCAACAACACAGCACATACTTGATTATACTATATTAGACTACAGTGTGATGTGATCTCATTGAGGTTGATTACCTCAATCCTAGTAGGTATTCTCATCGGTAAACTAACCGATGAGACAGTTCAGCATGAAAACCCTTTGGTGCAAAGGGTTACCCCCACCTCCTCTGGTCACTTTGCATGGCCCTATGTTGGGGTGGGCTTAAATGTCACCCCATCATTTCCTTGGGTTAGGTTGGAAGCATGCACACCAAAGTCAGGACAACCTGCATTTGAATCTCCGCTCTGCTCTTCCGGCACTGGGTGACCTCGAGTCCTCTCTCTGAGTCTCAGTCTCTGCATCTGTAAAGTGGAGTCAGTGGCTGCATCTTCTGTGAAGCGCTGTTGTGATGCCTGAATGAATTGCATGCCAAGACTTTATCCCCGTGCCAAGCACCATCACGATGCTAGGCACAAAGTAAACTGGATCCACTGTTGTTAAGATTTGCACAAAGAGCCCCACAGGCATGATCAGGGGGCCTCAGCTGCCATTGAGCACTGCCTTTTCCTCACCAGGTAGTCCTGGCAAGTCATACCCATTCCGTGCCTCAGTGCTCCCCTTGTGAAATGGGAATCCCAATCCCTACTTCTCCTCACAGTTCCCAGATAAAGGTCAAATGAGATCACAGCTACCACACATAACCCTCCAGTGGGAGAGGCTGCCCAAGTCTGGGAAGGGGACCTGGGGCCCTCATTTCCCACTCTGAGAAATGACAGGGCCCAGAGGCCACGGGCTGTGTCTTGGCCAGGACTCAGCCTGGGCAAGGGTTTCCAGGCTCCAACTTGGCTCCCCAAGCAGTAGAGCTGCCTAAATTCAAGGGATGGTGGGGAGGGGAGGCTGTATGCACCCTGGAATATAGCAACTGCTTGGAAAATGATTGTTATATAAAGGATCAGATGTGTGGCTCCATATAGGGTTCAGCTCAGTTCAGTTCAGTCGTTCAGTCGTGTCCAACTCTTTGCAACCCCATGAATCGTAGCACGCCAGGCCTCCCTGTCCATCACCATCTCCCAGAGTTCACTCAAACTCACATCCATCGAGTCAGTGAGGGTAGGGAAACCATTTACCACAGATTGGGACTTGAATCCACGTGCTGGCATTTGAACTCAGTCAAAACCCTGCTTGGGACTTGAACCCACATGGATGGGACTCAAACCCAGCCAAAACCCACAGTACCCGGTTTCAGAACCTAATGAAGCTCAGGTTTTTAATGTCTCATCACAGAAAGAATTCAGTGAGTGGCAAAGTGGTACATAAGAAGTGGATTGAGCCATTACAGAAGGCGAGTGCAGCAGCTGCGAAATGTGGCATGGTTAGTTTTTTTTATAGACTGGATAATTTCATATGCTAATGAGTGGGAGGACTATTCCAACTATTTTGGAGAAGGGGCGGAGATTTCCAGGATTTGGGCCACAGCCCACTCCTTGGTCTTAACAGTGCCTTGTAACTGTCATGGGACTTGAACCCACGTGCTGGCACTCGAGCCCAGCCAAAACCTCCGAGTGTGTCATTTCACATGCTGATTCAGGATCAAGGTCTAATCTTGGCTGCCATCTTCGTCCCATTTGCTTCTAATCAGTTTATGTTGTGCCCTCAGGCTATGTCTTTCAAAGTTGTGCCCTGCCCCTTTCTCTCCTGTTATGGTAGTGTCAGGAGCTGGGAGACTTTTCTTGGTCCAGAAACCAGGGAACAAAGACTGAACTTGCATAGGGACAACAGAACAGTTTGAATCATCCCAGCAACTTGGAGGGGGTGGGTGGAGCAAGACTGAGATGGAGGAAGAAGGCAAGTAAAGGAAGAAGAGAGAGCTCTGACAATGGTGCAGTCTGAGCAACTAGGAGAAAGATGCAGAATTCCCCAGAGGAAGATAAATGGTCAGCTAACAGCAGAGATGGCAGCATTCAGGTTGGAGGTAGGGTGGGGCGTGAGGTCAGCTCAGGGCTCAGAGCAAAGGCTCTTTATCACTGACCCCACAGATACCTAAGGCAACTGCCTGGTTTGTTCTTATCGAGCCCAGGCCATGCCAGCTTCTGTATTTGCTCTTTGCAGAGTCACCTCTTGCCTGGAAAGTGACTGGGGCTGGGAGTTGAAGGCTGGCCAACTCTATCATATTTGGTTCATTCCTTGATGCAGGAGAGAGGGACAGACTTAATGCCTTGGGGGGGGATCTCTTGGAACACCCTACAAAGAGGTCAAGCCCAACCGAGTCCAAGCCTAACCCTGGCACCTGCTTGCTCTTTCCCACCTCAGTGTCCCTGACTGCCCAATGGGGATGGTAAACGAAAGCAATATTCCTCAAAGTCTTTCTGGCAGCCTGTCTGAAGCGTGTTATATTCAGACTCCAGTCTCCCATCCCGAAGCTACTGAGTCAGAAGCTCTGGGGAGTGGGAGGCCCGGGAGCCTGCATCTGTACACACTGCGGGGTATTCTGTGCTCACCAGGATTTGAGCTGCAGTGATGATAGAGAAATAGCTTTGACATGGACTCAGAAGACGTGGTCCCAACCCTGCCACGCTACTCCCAGCGTGTGGCCCTGGGCTAGTCCCTTTGCCTCTCTGGGCCTCAGTTTCCCCAGATCCAAAGTAGCATCTCTTAAAATCTGCCAGAGGGGTGGGGTTGCATTTCTTGAGCACCTGCACCCACACCTGGGTTTTTAAGTTGACTGTGACATTGAATCACAGACACTGACTCTACTCCAGAAATCATCTTCAAAATGGGAAGTTTAATCATTTGAGAGGGAGACTGGACAACACTGGTGGAGCGCCTACATCCAGTCAGGGAGCCTCAGGGCCTGGCAGGAAGGAGGTGGTGACTGAGAGCACCGGTTGGCGTTCTGTGCCTAAGCTTAGACCTCGGGGCTCAGTATTGGGAAACCTCAGGAGATCAGATTGGGTGGACATCCTCTTCACAGAGGGAAGTCCTGGGAAAAAGAAATGCCAATATCCAGGTGACCAGGCCTCTCCGAGTGGCCTCCTCTCTTTCTCCAAGCCCCTGATTGAGGCTCCAGCCTTTCCTACTGTGGCCTGCCTTGTCCGCTTCGGCATGTCCAACACCAGCACCAGGTTCCTCCCCTTCCTCAAGAACCTTCTACAGCTCCCCACCTGCCAAACTCTTTGGCCAGCCTTCCACGCCCCCATCTCCTGCTGCTTACCTGCTTCTATCAGACCTTTTTCTCTTCTCCAAACCCTCTGGGCTTCCTTACTTCTGTGCCTCTGCTCACTGCGGTGCAATGGAAGAGAGCCAGTGAATTTCAGAGGTGGTAGGGCCACTTTCAAGGCTCTGTGACACTGTGACATTTTGATGAAACTGGAAGGGCTCTTGTGAGTGATTTGACTAAATGAGTCGAACAGAAATGCCACCATGTGACTTCCAAAACTGGATAATAAAAACATTACTCAGTTTCCATTCTGTGCCTTTGAATCCGGAACGGGGACAGGCTGTCCACATGCAGGTGTTCTGGCCAACAGCCACTGTCAACTGCCAGACAGGTGAATGAAGAACACTTCAGGTGAGTCCATCCCCCAGATATCAAGTCACCCAGCCATTATTCCCAGTTGAGGGCTCACACCTTGGAACAGAGATGAGCTGCCCTGATCCACAGAATTTATGTGGTAACTAAAACTCTAATATCACTTTGCTGACTTGTAGTCAAAGCTATGGTTTTTCCAGTAGTCATATATGGATGTGAGAGCTGGACCATAAAGAAGGCTGAGTGCTGAAGAATTGAAGCTTTCGAACCATGGTGCTGGAGAAGACTCTTGAGAGTCCCTTGGACAGCAAGGAGATCAAACCAGTCCATCCTAAAGGCAATCAACCCTGAATATTCATTGGAAGGACTGATGTTAAAGCTGAAGCTCCAATACTTTGGCCACCTGATTCGAAGAGCCAACTCACTGGAAAAGACCCTGGTGCTGGGAAAGATTGAGGGCAAGAAGAGAAGGGGGTAACAGAATGAGATGGTTGGATGGCATCACTAGCTAAATGGTCATGAGTTCGAACAAGCAACAGAGAGATAGTGAAGGACAGGGAAGCCTGGTGCTGCAGTTCATGGGGTCACAAAGAGCTGGACACAACTTAGCAACTGTACAACAACAACAACTAAAATTGTGCTTTATGACACAAAGTTTTGATGTAGTTTGTTACTCAAGATTAGTAGCAGAAACATCTATGAAGCAAGCTCTTTGAGCGGGACACCTCATGGAGTTACCTGAGAAGTCTCATTGCATGTCCTGCCATGAAATCTTCTGGCTGCTCCCCAGTGCTTCAGGAAGCCCTCTCACTCCCATGCATAAAGCTGGAATCCCCGTAATTTTGAGGAGCATCCTCGGTTTATCAGGGAACCCTCAGAATCATCCCAAACTGGTGAAGATGCTTAATAAAGCCTCTTAAATTTTAAATTTAAAATAAATTTAAATTTTAATTTTAAATTTAAAATAACAGTTTATTTGGCTTTTGCCATTGTCAACTCAGGATGCATTGATGGTTTGGTCCATCTACTGTGAGCAGAAGGAAGGGGCAATGTGATCTGAGGCCTGAACAGTCAGGCCAGGTGTTGAAGATCATCTCTTGAGTCAGCAGGGCTAAGCCCACCAAGCCTCACTCCTCTGTTATATACCTGTCACTGACCCAGAAGTCCCAGTGTTCTAGACCACCCATTATCATTTGGACCATCCACCCCAAGCTTCTCTGCCCAAATTCTCATCTGATCCAACCTTATCTCCTTTTCCTTCCCTAGTCTTCCAAACCTTTCCATCTTCTCACTTTGAAAGAATGTCTGAGCATATCCTTTGACTTCTGAGAAATCATAGCCAATAGGAAATGAAATGAGTTGCTTATGACCCCCAGATGTACCCGCCTAAAAACAGTTCAATTCTTTCAAAAATTAAACAGCAGAAAAACAAACTTGTTGAAGGATGTGGGTATTCTAATGTCTGAGAAAGATGTGAGGGACATATGGACGGCTTCACTGCCCCTTCACCTGCACAGGACCAGCTGTGGGGCTGGAGAAGGGGGTTGGGGGCAGACCCTGCAGGGCCTTGTGAGCAGTGGTGAGGGGTCTGTATTTCACTCTGGGTACCACAAAAAGTCCATAGATGAGCTTGAAGCAGAGAAGGTAGGTGATTGGTCGTGCAATTTAAAAGACCCAACCCTCTGGCGGCTGAGTGGAGAATGGTGCAAGATTGGAAGGAGGGAGACCAGTGAGGAGGCCGGAGCAGGGGTTCATAGGAAAGATGATGGGAGGGGAACCAAGGTGGAGGTAGAACTAGAAACAACGGATGAATTCATAAGGATTTATAGGAGGTGGTTCTAACACTGGAAGTAGGAACAGAGCAGCCTTAGCCACTGGCCTGGGAACCAACTTCTGGTCACCCTCTTGAGGCACCGCCCTTTAAGGTGGGACTTCCTCCCCTCTAACCCTTCCCAAGGCAGGCTGGACAGGAAGTTCCACCCTACTTCTTTCTGAGCCCACCTCCCAGGAGCTAAGGTTTGGGTGTTTCCAAGAGACCAGGAGAGAAAGAGACCCTGGATCCTGGGGAAGGTAATAGATTGTGAAGGTCCCTAGAGGGGTCTCTGATGATGCTTCCTCCTCAGACAGGCCTTCTCTGACCACCCAAAGGTGCCTCACCCTCTCTCTTCCCTCCTTGATATGTATCCATGTTTATCTTTTTAACCCTCAAGACCATCTCAAAATAGCCTTTTTGTTTGTTAATTTACTTATTCTTGTTTTCTTAGAATTTATTGTTAAAGATCTGTCTTGTGGAGTAAGACTGAAGCTCCAGGAAGGCAGAATTGGTAGCCACTTAGTGAATGAATGAATGATGCAGTCAGGAATAAACCTAATACATTGGGTTACAATAGACTAAATAATAAATATAAACTAAGTAATTTAACTCTCTGACATTTAAGTGAAAGAGAAAATAAGACATGGAGGGAAAGTTCTTTTTAAAAATCACTGGGAGGAAGATACAAAAGGACTTAAAAAGGACTTCAATACTTTTTTGCCCCTCAAGGCAATAAGCTGGCATCAAATAACTGCTAAAACTGCTCTAAATGTCCTCTGTGGCTCTAATGGAGCTGTTTGGAGGAAAAACTCCTGCCTTCCTCTAGGAAGGATCCCTTAGGCATCTCTTGCTAGCAATGCCAAGTACCCTTCCTTGTTCTCAGTTTAGCTGATCAGAGGTGCACAAATTAAACAGAAACTTCAGTAGAGTTGGGAGGCCAGAATGGGGAATTCTCACATCCCATGACAATAGGAAGAAGAAAGACTCCTCTTCTCTCCTGGCAAGGACTCAGCCAATGAAAAACCATGGACCCTTTGTTTACTACAGCCCTCGAAACTTCCTTTCCCCCTCTATAAAAGTGTTCTCCTTCTCTTGCCATGGGGGGACATGCACACAGGTCACCATGGTTGCAGACCCCAAGTTACACTTTTCTGCTTGTCCTGAATAAGTTCATCTTTGCTGAAGAAATAACTGGCAGTCTTTTAGTTCTAGGTCAACAGAGGCAAGAGGGTCCCAAAGGCTCACACTCTAGAAATTCTAACCACAGCAAGCAGAAATTAAACACTTACTGTGTGCCAGCCTTGGTGCTAATAAGCACCTCAGAAAACAAAAAATGATCTCATTTAAATAGCCTCACACTCATTTTAAGGTATTATTATTATTATCCATTTTACATATAACAAAGTGCTAGTCACTCAGTCACAGCTGACTCTTTGCAACCCCATGGACAGTAGCCTGCCAGGCTCCTCCATCCATGGAATTCTTGAGGCAAGAATACTGGAGTGGGTTGCCATTCCCTTCTCCAGGGGATCTTCCCAACCCAGGGATCGAACCCGGGTCTCCCTCATTACAGGCAGATTATTTATCATCTGAGCCACCAGCGAAGCCCACTGATAAGAAAACTCAAGATTAGAAGGCTAAAGGGCCTCACTAAGTCAACCAGTGACAGTGATGGAATGTGAACCCCATTCTCCTGACTCCAAAAGTCTTGCTCTTTAATGACCTCCTGATGCCAGAATTGAGGCTGGTGATGTATAAAGCTGTCCTGTGGCAGGGAAACCTCTCTGTAGAATGCTGTCTGATTGTTTTCAACATGAAGAGATTGGCCGTTTTCCTCACTGTCTGGCAGAGAAGGAGCTTTGGGATGGGGCTTGGGGAGCAGTTGCTCTGAGCAGACCGTACATGGCCAGAGTCTAAGTTTCAACGGACATACAGTCATTAGGCTTTATTTCTAGAAAAAGAGCTTGTTTGTAAAGAACCCATCTGGGAGCTTCCTTGCTCATTTTGTGGGCTGCTGCTGCATCCGTGCCTCCTCAGCTTGGACCTGAAGACATGAGATGCCTAGTATTTCTGCAGAATCTCTATGGCAACAGGAGCCTCACTGCCCCTCAGCTCTAACCACAGATAAGACCTGTGGTTAGACATAGAAGACCTTACCATGCTCACGCATATACCTGGTTTCCCCTTCCTCCTGATCATACTTCCCTACCCCTTGAAGTCAAGCTAGATCATGTGACCTGCTTTGGCCAATGAAGTGTGAGTGAAACCGATGCTTCCTGGTGGAAGCCTGGAAGTGCTGGTGCTTGACTCCCTCCTTATGCTTTCTTTGCTCTGGGGACTGTGCAGATGTGGGGACAAATTCAGCCCAGGGCTTCCCACCTGCAGCTTATGAACAGAGACAGTGTGGTAAGTGGAGAGGGCTTGAGCCTTGCAGTTAAATCATCAGGTTTAAACCCCAGCTCTGTCATTTTGCAGCTGTGCAACCTTGGGCAAGTCATTGCAATTCTTGATGCCTCAGTTTCCCCACCTGCAAAATAGGAACTATCCTGATATCTACCTCATGGTGCTCTCATGAGGTTAAATGAGATCAAATCCCAAAGTCTCAGTGCCAGGCTCAGCAGGTAGCAAGCACGCCATAAACATCTCTCAGGAGGATGAGGCAGGAGGATATCTTATTTTTGCCTCTTTCATCTCTCCCCTGGGACCTGAGATACACCCATCCACCACCCTTCCGGCTGGTGGTGGATGGGTGTAAATCACATGCTGGGAACACAGAGAAGATGGGGAGGGGAGAGGGCAGGTGAAAGCTGAGAAAGGAGTGGAGACCTTTGTCATCTTGGCGAATGGGAGTTAGGCCAGAGGGCAGCCCTCCAGCAGTGTGCAGTCAGTCTAATGACTTTGAACTTGCTACTTCTGAGTGCTGACCCTCCCCGTGCGCTGTGGAGTTGGGGTGGGAGAATTGAGGAATGAGAGATCAGCCAAGCTGAGAGCTGAAGAAGGCAGTGAGAACTGAATTAAGGTCCCCCCCTGCCCATCCACAGGGTCCTCAGAGGTGTCAGGCATTTTTCAGTAATGGACTGAACCATCTTTCATGAGGCTGTAGCTACATCTGCCAGATGCCCCCCGTGAAGTCTCGAACAAGGAAAGAAACACCCAGACCCTGAGGGAGGGTCCTTTGGGGAGACTCGCCCCAACTGCAGGGAAAGAGGAATCTTTTATTGAAAGCATAGAGTTCTCAGCTTGGGGTCTGGCGTGGAGTCTGAGAGGCCTCTGTCTTCTAGGAGAACTCTATGCCCCTGCCGGGGGCTGACCATGGATGGGATTGTTCGTCAATGCGGGCAGTGGCTGGACCCTTTCTCACGGCAGTGGCATGTGAGAAGATGGTTGGAGGGATGGAGAGGGACCTGTTGAGGAGCTGAAGAGACTTGGAGCTGGGGACCGTGTCAGGCCAAGGCTTTCCAGGACTGGTTCCAGCTTCTCCCCAGGCTGTAGCAGCATCTCTGCCTCTGTCATTCAGGTGCTCAGCACCAGAAGGTCCTTAGAGGGCAGAACACAGAGCTGGTTAGTGAATGGGGTGGCTTCTGGCTACAGCTCAGCAGACAGCCGCCTGCCTTAGGGTCAGGCCAGTCGCATTTCTCGGCAGCAGTAACTCTGAACAGTGGAGACAGCTGGGGTCAAAGGGGCCTGAGAATCACCCTGGCTGTGTCCATTAGC
Organism: Bos taurus; assembly: GCF_002263795.3. Classification (NCBI taxonomy): domain Eukaryota; kingdom Metazoa; phylum Chordata; class Mammalia; order Artiodactyla; family Bovidae; genus Bos; species Bos taurus. The sequence continues at coordinate 62,408,098 of NC_037340.1, read as the reverse complement.
TTGCTGTGAGCAGGGGATCTTGGGCAAGACACTTCCCACCCTACCCCTCATTTCCTTCTTTTCCAAATAAAGAGAAGCAGGCCTGAGCCCCTCTCCAAACTCTTCCAAACTCCAGTTTTCATAATTAAAAAGATCTACAACAATAATAAAAGCAACAGACTTAATTCATAGCACAAATGAATACCCATGTGTCCATACTGGTATAAGTAATTGAGTTAATAAATAAATGAGGGAGAAGGGGTAACTTTTCTTTACAGCAGAACCCCAACTAGTAAGTGTGAAAGGAATTGAAGAGATAAAAAAAATCACCATTCAGGCAAACAGCACAGTAATACTGTTGAAGGCAAAAATCATTAATGAACGACAAAAGTAGTGGAAAAAGTGTGGTGAGAAACAGAATATTTGCATAGTGTTGAAGTTTAGGCCCCATGCAATATTGATTAGTTATAAAGGGAGAACGTAGCAACTTGGTGGAGAAACCTGGCAGGATCCACCTTAACCACAAGAGCAAAGCTGAACACTTCCGGGAAGGAGATGCTGACGTCACGGGCCCTGACTTGGTACCCTGACAAGGGCACAGCATTGTTTGGCAGCATTCTTGCCAAAAATGCATAACCTCATCTAATTATGAGAAACTATCAGTCAAATCCAAATTGAGAGACATCCCACAAATCCAGCCCAGCTCATCAGAAATGTCAAGGTCACAAAACACAAGGAAAATTGAGGAACCGTCCCAGATTGAAGGGCACTAAGGAGGTGTGACCACCAACTGTGAAGTGGAAGCCCGGATCCTGAACCAGACGAAGGACATTCGTGGGAAAGCTGGCAGGTGAGGCCTGTGGATCTGTACTAATGTTAACTTCCTGACTGTGATCGTTGTACTTGGACTACAGCAGATGCTGACACTGGAGGAAGATAGGTGAAGAGTGTTCTGGAACTCTCTCTGTACTATTTTTGCAACTTTTCTATAAGTCTAAAATTATTTTAAAATAAAAAGTTAAAATAAATGGCTAGACCCATTTAGTAGTAGTAATAAGAAGAAGGACTTCCCTGGTGGCTCAGACAGTAAAGCGTCTATCTACAATGCGGGAGACCCAGGTTCGAACCCTGGGTTGGGAAGATCCTCTGGAGAAGGAAATGGCAATCCACTCCAGTACTATTGCCTGGAAAATCCCATGGACAGAGGAGCCTGGTAGGCTACAGTCTATGGGGTCGCAAAGAGTCGGACACAACTGAGGGATTTCACTTTTACTTTCCTTTCCTAATAAGAAGAAGGAAGAATAGCTACCATTTACAGAGGGCCTATAAGACTCTTGAGAGTCCCTTGGACTGCAAGGAGATCAAACCAGTCCATCCTAAAGGAAATCAATCCTGAATATTCATCGGAAGGACTGATGTTCAAGCTGAAGCTCCAATATTTTGGACACCTGATACAAAGAGCTGACTCTTGAGAAAAGACCCTGATGATGGGAAAGATTGAGGGCAGGAGGAGAAGGGAATGACAGAGGATGAGATGGTTGGATGGCATTACCAGCTCAATGGACATGAGTTTAAGCAAGCTCTGGGAGATGGTGAAGGACAGGGAAGCCTGGTGTGCTGCAGTCCATGGGGTCAAAAAGAGTCGGACACAATTGAGCCACTGAACAACAGAGAGCCTACAAGAGCCTCTGAGTCTTTCTCTTTTTTTCTGAATCTTTCTTTAAACCAGTGATTTTTCACCTTTCAGACCCAACACCCATTTTTCATTTGATTATAGGACTTCATTACTTCCTTTACTCTGAAATGAATCTCATAGATTACATAATTTACTGATACATATATTTTAAAAGCCAGTATAATTCTTTTACTGGAATATACAGAAGAAATAAAAGATAAGTAATTTATAACAAAATAATATGTATCGAGTCAGCCAAAACATTAGTTTGGGTTATTCCATAAGATGTTACGGAAAAACCCAAGTGAACTTTTTGGCCAACCCAATTATTTTGATATAAAATGCTCAAGCATGATTATTTAGGAAAGAAAATTCATCCCTACACATTTTAAAATTCCCTTCAGGTTGGGGAGGTGGGCTGCAATACAATCTCGGGTGAAAACCCCTGGTCTGAGCTATCTCTGTTACTTCAGTGCAAATCCTGCCTCTCACTAGCTGAGTGACCTTGGGCAAGTGGCCTACCCTCTCTGATACGCAGGTCCTTCACCTACGATGTGAGGCCAACATTGACCGGAGCCCTGGAAAGGCCCAAATGCATATAAGACAGTGCAGGGCGCACCACATGTGCTCAGTAAATGGTAGAAATGATGACTGTGGTGACGATGGGGACAATAAATTTCTGCCAATCCTGTTCACATTTCCTAACCCATTTTCAACAAGTGAATGATGACTGTTAACGCTGAAATGCTGTATCTCATTTAATCTCTCACTGTCAACTCCGTGAAGTGGGTGGTGGTGTTCCCCATTTTCAGATGAGGAAACTGAGGCTCAGAGTAGTGCTGAGGTCCTGCAGGCGCTCAAGAGAAGGGACCACGACTGGTGCCCCCAAGGATGGCCCAGAGCCGGCGTCTGACCCACATTGCCCATTCAAGGTCACTGCCACCTCTCTTGACTCTTCCCCAAAGGTGGGGGGGGTGGGGTGGGCTGTCCCCTGGGCTGAGGAGGCCCAAGCCTGGCATGAGTGTGAGGAGCTGGGCTCTCAGCACACAGCTGGTGGCTATGCAAATAGGTGCTACCTTTTGAAAAGGACTTCGTCAATCTGGGATCATGTTCGGGGATCATGTTCTAAAGAACTGAATCCTGGAGTCAGAACCAGTTTGTGCACCAGGATGTACACTGCACCTTCTTTATTACAGTGATGCTGATAATGACAGACACATCTAGAATGCTGACTCTGCACCAGGGGCTGTACAAGGCCCCTTATGTGCAGAACCTCTTTTATCCTAAATGCAGCCCGGTAGATACACACTATGATTAGCCCCTTTGTATAGAGGAGATAACTGAGGCCCAGGGCCACCCAGCTGGAAACTGACAAAGTCAGGATTTAAACCCAGGCCAGTGGATGCCAGGACCCTTATTCTTCAACTCCAGTGCTCTACTGACCGACCCCCTGGTCAAGCCATGTTTAAAAATAAAATTCCAGAGAGATTGGAATGAAAAATAACAAAATGTTCTAAGAGATAATTTCTGGGTTGCAAATATATCTAGGAAGATAAACATGTGTTTGTTTCATCTTTTTTGTATTTTTTAAATTTCAGATATTGAACTTATGTGTATTTTGGAAGTGGTAACAAGATCCCCTCCATAGCACCTGCCATGATTCCAATTAACAATTATTCAGGAATATTTTCCCAAAGGCCCATCTACCCACTGGTTGAAGCTTTGCAAGGGCCAGGGGTTTTGTTCACTACTGTTTCCTCAGCCCCTTGGGCATTGTCTGGCACATATTAGGTGCTCAATAAAAAAATTTCTGATGAACTATGTCACACTTTCACTTTGGGCAAGCCCTTTACTGCTCTGAGCCTCAGTATTCCCATCTGTGAGATGGGGGCAGTGATGAGAGCTTCATTTAAGGCTCCTAGCAGCTTTGTTTCTTATTCCCTCAGCCCCATCCTTTGAAGGTAGAGGCTGCTATTGTCCTGCCCTTCCCTTCCCTTCTCTTCTTCCTCCCAATTCCTGGGTTTGCAGAGGAAGGCAGAACAGAGCTCTAATCTCCCCTTACCTCCAAGATGTCAATGTCTGCATTGCTGAAGTCGATGTTGAGGATTTTGGGAAGAGGGACACCGGAGCCCAGCACAGCTGTGGGGGAAAAAAATGATCAGGTACAATCAGCGTGGCCAAGAGGCAGCAACCTTCCCGAAGCCTCCAGTATTACGTCTTTCATGCCTCCAGGACTTTGTCCTTGCCCGTCCTTGTGCTGGGAGCACGCAGCCTCAGCGTTGCCTGCCTGCTGAGTTCTGAGCATTCCCCGAAATTCTGTTTTGATGCCACCTCTGTGAGGTCTCCTACCCACCAGCCTGAGCAACCCTGTGCTCCTGCCACTCTTCCCGAACAACTGCATTTCGGAAACCACAGCATACTAATGCCCTGTCTTCGCATCTGTCACCACCACCAGATTGTGAGTTTCTTCCGGCAAGGACTGTGTCCCCAGCATCACCCAGACCTGGGTGGAGCACAGAGGAGGAGACAGAGGTTTGCTGAATGAAGGCACGGAAGGAAATACATGGGACCCAACAAGTGACCTCCGTGGAGGTCTAGATCATCAGAGCCTAAGCAGACCTGCTGATTAACATTCTAGAAAGAAAGAAGGAAGGGAGCCAGGAAAGGGGGTGAAGCAGGTGGGAAACACAGGACTTAGTCCTCTGACTCCAGCAGGATTTTTCAGAGGACTAAGGACATTGTGAATCTACCCCCGAGGAACCTATGCAGTATTTCCCAAACTTGCTTGGTCACGGAACCCTTTTCTCAGAGTATCTTGTGGGACTGATTTTCTACAGAACCCTTTTTGGGAATCATAGATCTAACCCAACCTCTCACTTTTGAGAATGGTAAATCGCAGTATAGTGGGATTGAGGGAATTGCTGTCAAGTTCACAGCACCTCCTAGTGGTGAAGCCCAGGAGAGCCTCTCCATCTATTGGCTCCCAGGTCAGCCCAGCCCCATCCATCTCCTGACATCATCCTCTCCTACCAGGGAATGAGCATGGGCCTGGTGACCAGCGCTTTTCTGTGGTTCTGATTCAGTCTCCTCTGGTGACAGTCCCCTGAAAAAATGTCTGATTGACATCAAGAGTTCTCCAAATGAACTGAGCTGGTACAGTTGATGCCACCCCTCTTCATTCCATCTTCCAGGATGCAGAAGTGGGGAGAGAGAGGTTGGGGTCCAGCAGCAATGAGACAAGCTGGGACCTGGGGCCCTTTGCTGCAATTCTTGCACCTGGACACACCTCTCCTCAAGCAAGAAAATACAAAGAAACTGTATGGGACTAAAAATAAGAGTTGGGGCAAATTCTGGACAAAAGATACAAATAAACCGAAAACCTAACTGCCTCTTTTGAAGAGCCTGGACCGAAGAAGAGGAGGTTGGAAACACAAGCATGGTACTGCACATGCCCTGTACACACGATACCACCTAAGGGGTGGACAAACCACTTAGGTCACCCCTCCAGCTTGACCACTGGACCACCCTTACCCTCACCACATATAAGAAACAAGCTTGCTCCACTCAGGGAGACAGTAAGCAAGGGAACCTGTTGTTTGTTCTTGCTCCCCCCTTGCTGCAGCAGGGACCCCAGTAAAGCCTTGCTTGCATTTCTTGTCTGGCCCCTGATCAATTTCTATTGATTAAGGGGGCCAAGAACCCTGGTTGATAACAGCTTGAGGGCTGTGGTTCTTGATGGAGCAGCTGACGCAACCTCCAGAGGCCCCAGGGCTCAACAAGGAACCACAGAGATGAGGCACCAGGCTGTTTGATCTATTTATAAATTTGGGCAAGAAAATCCTCTCACTGACTATGTAAACTGTCTAGGGGGTTAGGAGGCTGGGAATATTGGTAACAGCAACTTTAGTTCTGTCTGTACTGATCGAACTTTTTACATTAATAAAATACACATGTGGTCGCTGTGCAAGTAAAAATAAATACACAATTAAAGATAAGTCAGAAAAAATAAGTCAGGAACACAGCCATGTGAATTAAGTTAAAAATGGTTAGGAAGGCAAATTTATGTTATATATATATATATATATATATATATATATATATATATATATATATATGTATATATATATATCTTACCACAACTGAAAAGAAACCAAATGAAAATAAATATAAAAATTTTAAAAACCAAAAAAAGAGGAGTTTAGAAGGAAGTATACCCAGATATTGGGATTAATCGCCTCTGGGAGGTGAGATTTTGTTTTCTAACCTCTCTGGACTTTCTAAAATGTACACACACATAATTTTCACATATAATCAGAAGTTCACATAAATAATCAGAGAAATCAGTCAAATAAGGCGGGGCAGGGAAAGAATACAACAAAAGCAGCAAATAAGTTGATGGAATCTTGGGGCAATATTTGCATTTAGAGGCTGAGATAAATAAGCTTAGAGTGAAGGTCTCGGGAATGCTATTGAGGTGGAACAGCTGTGCATCAAATATGCCCAACAAACCAGTAACCCCCTGATCCGCAGACCACGCACCCTGGGGCACCCTCTCTCACCATTCATTGCAGGCATGAATGCCAGGTCAAAAATCTTCCCGACCAGCACCTCCAAGAGGCCAACCTGCAGAGGAAGAATGAAAAGGCAGAGATTCGCTCAGGTCTGAAGGGATCTTTGAGCCCCCACCCCGAACCCCAGCCCTGTGGCTGGAGAGGAAGTCGAAGAGCATCTCTAGAAGAATCCGGGAGCTGCAGCCAGAGCCCCTGTGATTCCAGCACCACCAACCCCAAGGCACATCTGTCCACCTGCTCCTTGTACAGATGCGCAGGCTGAGGTCCAATTCCCAGCAAGTGCTGGCCCAAGGCTCATGGTGAGGCAGAGACTGAGGGAGATCAGGTCCTCCCAAAGGGCAAAGAGCACGGGGCCTTTGGTGGCTTGGAAGGCCCTTGCACTTTGTGACCAGCACTTCAGGTCCCCACCCCAGCTCAGCTTCCATGGACTTCCAGGCAGCTTCCCTCACCTCTCTGACCCCCAGTTTCCTCAGCTGTAAAATGGGCCAGCAAGTCCGGCTTGCAAGGAAGCAGTGAGGATTAGGAGCAGACCATGTAAAACGCTTGGCCTTGAGCCTTTTCATATAGCGTGTGTGCATGCTATAGTTGTGCCCAGCTCTTTGCAAGCCCATGGACTGCAGCTCGCCAGGCTCCTCCATCCATTCTCCAGGCATGAATACTGGAGTGAGTTGCCATGCCCTGCTCCAGGGAATCTTCCTGACCCAGGGATTGAACCCATGGTTCCTGCTCTGCAGGCACATACTTCACCTCTGAGTCACCAGGGAAGCCCTTTTTCACATAGAACTGCTCTTCACTTCTCTAAACCTTGCTTTCTACATCTGAAAATGTGAGTGGGCAATCTTTACCTCAGGGAGTACTTGTCCAAACCAAACATAAGCTCTTCCGTGTAGAATACCTGCCACGGCATGGTGCCACGTGATACCATGGTGACAGAGCATGGGACTCAAGTCCCAGCACTGCCTCTTACCTGGTGGCTCTGTTGAGTCTGCCTGTAGTTCAGGAGACCCGGGTTCAATCCCTGGGTCAGGAAGATCCCCTGGAGAAGGGAATGGCTACCCACTCCAGTATTCTTGCCTGGAGAATCCCCATGGACAGATGAGCCTGGAGGGCTACAGTCCATGGGGTCATAAAGAGTTGGACACGACTGAATGACTAACACACTGCCTCTTACCAGCTCTGTGACCTTGGGAGGGTCGCTTAACTTCTCTGTGTTTGACTCTCTTATTTGGAAAGTGGGCCAATAATTGCACCCACATCATAAGTTTGATTTGAGAATCAATGGAGAAAGGCTTGATTTCAAAATAAATAAGTAAATAAAAGGTTAAGGTAGTGCCTGATGTCAATTTCTATTGCTCCAGAAATATTTATTAAATATCCAATTAAGTATTGGTGTCTTTTTCCATTTGGCATCCAGAGATTTCCATTCTAGTCTGAGCTCTGCCCCAACCAGCTGTAAAGCACGTCACTGCCCCTATCTGGGTACCAATCTCTCCATCTATAAAATGAAGCTGATGATACCAATCCTATGAGTTGTTTGGACAAGAAAAGCTCCATGACTGTCTCTGCATAAGTGGAAATCTCACCCAAACTTGCCCCAGAAAGCAAGCATCAATTTCATTGTCAATTTATAAAATCAGTCGGTTCAGTTCAGTCACTCAGTCGTGTCCAACTCTTTGCGACGCCAAATGGGCATTTTCAAAGTCTTAGGTGGAGTGGGGGACACAAGAATGAAAAAACTGATGAAACAGGACCAAATTCTCAGCCATTAAAAAGAATACATTTGAATCAGTTCTAATGAGGTGGATGAAACTGGAGCCTATTATACAGAGTGAAGTAAGCCAGAAAGAAAAACACCAATACAGTATACTAACACATATATATGGAATTTAGAAAGATGGTAACAATAACTCTGTATACGAGACAGCAAAAGAGACACTGATGTATAGAACAGTCTTTTGGACTCTGTGGAAGAGGGAGAGGGTGGGATGATTTGGGAGAATGGCATTGAAACATGTATAATATCATGTATGAAACAAGTCGCCAGTCCAGGTTCAATGCATGATACTGGATGCTTGGAGCTGGTGCACTGGGACGACCCAGAGGGATGGTACGGGGAGGGAGGAGGGTTCAGGATGGGGAACACGTGTATACCTGTGGCGGATTCATGTTGATATATGGCAAAACCAATACAATATTGTAAAGTTGAAAAATAAAATAAAATAAATTTAATTTAAAAAAAAAAACAAGAAAAAAAAAACAAATTCTAGAATATAAGTGTCTCAGATTCATGGATCTTTAGAAAGGCAGAATTCTAGAATGTGGAGGTTTCAAAAGAAGTTCAAACCTGTTTGCCTTACAGACAAGGAAATAGGCTGAGTGGGTAGGTATAGCTAAGGTCACACAAGAGTTAGTGGCAAAGCTGAATCCCCCAATCCATGAAGGAAGAGGTCCCAAAGGTCATGGCTGCCCCAACTGCCACCCACCCTGGGGTGGAGGATTTGGGCCAAGTGATCCCCATGGGGGCAGTTAGAATGGGACACCACAGGCATGGTAGAAGGAGCTGTGAATCAGGACCATGCCCCTCACTTGCTTTGTGGGCCTCAAGTTTTCCCATCTGTAAAACAAGGCCTGACAGCCTATCAATGCTTTGGAATTCACCGACATCCCAGTCCCCAGCCAGCCTCACAGGGTGCCATTCCCAGACTTGACTCTGGGGCCTGAGCTTGGTACTTACATCAAAATTGCCCACGTTTGAGGTTCTGAGGTTGAGGCTGGTCCTGCAGATGAAGAAAACAGCTCGTTAGAAGGAGCTATTGGGACTTCCCTGGTGACTCAGAGACTCTGAGCTCCTGATGCAGGGGGCCCGGTTTCAGTCCCTGGTCAGGGAACTAGATCCCACATGCCTCAGCTAGGAGTCTGTATGCTGCAACCAAGAGTTCGCGGTGGACGGCAACAAAGACCCAGTGCAGCCAAATAAAGAAAGAAAGAAGTAGCAATTGCCGAGAATCATAAGAGGCTCACATTTTAGTGTAAGGAGACCGTCCACCAACATCCTCAGGGAGCCCCTCTGGATCTGGGGGAGTTAATATGAGTAGGGCTGGTCTCCATTACAGAGTATTAACTATGTGCCAGACACGATGACATGTGCATAAGGCTCGTATCACAGCTATGTGTCCTTGGCAAAGTATTTAAGTTCCCCATGCTTCAGTTTCCTCCTCTGCAGAGTGGGTGTCTATAAGCACTAAATAGGGTAATTCAAGTAAATCCCATAGAATCACCCCTGGTACCCGGTGGGTGCTATGCCCGCATGAGCATCATCACTACCTGGCAAGATCCTTTAGGAATTCCACGAAGGAGGAACCAAAGGCTCCCACGAAACCGGCCAAGGCCACAGAGCTGGGAGAGGGAGCCCCGGACTCATGCCCTGAGCAGCACTCATGGTTGCTGTGCTGTTCTGAGCAGGGAGGCCCGAGCCTGGGTTCAAGGTCTTTCTCTGCATTGTGAGGGCTTCAGTCTCACTGCACCTGAATCTCACATGCAAAGCAGCAGTCCCACCTGAGAGAGGCTGGACCAGATCTGCTCATGGGCAAAGAGACATTGGAGCCACTAGCCTCTAGGTGGGAGAGAAACCAATGTGGAACAATAGAGGCTTCTCAGGAGAGAAGACTCTGCTTCAGAACGTAGGACTCCTTCTCAACTTCTCCTCCTATCCCTCCTTCCTCCACGACTGCTCCATCCAGGACACCCAAGCTCTTTCCTGCCCCTGGAAGTTTGCCGGCTCTGCTCTCGCTGACTGGAACCCCCAGCTCTCCCCACGGCTGCCCCCTGCTCCCCTTCCAGGCCTCAGTCTCAGACCTCGTTAGATACTCCTGAATGGCTCCAATTAGCATCACAGTAGGAGTAGCTCTCACTGTTGAGGTTGATAAATATTTGTTGTAAAACACAAAAACCTTACAATGAACTAGGCACACGCTGCAAGTGTTACATACACTCTCATCTGTCTTGAAGTGGGACCCTTGAAGACAATAATAACAATGATAATAACCCTTGCAGCCATAGGCTGATGTCAAGAATTAAATGAATGAAGACACCTTGAAGGCTTAGCTCAATGCCTGGCACATAGAAAGCATCCAATAAATAACAGCTATTATCATGAGTCCTATAAGGTGGAGACAACGATGCCCATTTTAAGATGAGAAAACTGAGTTTCAGAGAGGCAAGGTCACTTGGCTTACATCACACAGCCAGTCGGGGGTCATGGAAGGATCTGAACCCATACTGCTGGCTCCACAGCTGGTGCTTGTAACCATTCGACACAGCTCCAAATCAGACAGACGTGGGTTGGCTCACAGCCGCCCCCCGCAAACGCTCTGTTCTCATATTGTGCCTTCCTTGAGTAAATAAATCCACCTCTCTGAGTCTTAGTTTTCTCCTCTTTAAAATGGGAAGATAATAGCCCTGCTTCTGCAAGGCTGAATGGCATTAGACACAGAAGCAGCCAGCACAGAGCCCGGCTAACCACCAGCAGCTGGTGCAGTGGCAGCTGCAGTATCGTTACTGCCCATGCTGTTGTTGGCAGCAGGTCCTTCCGCGAGGCTCTCGGCTCCACCCTCCTTGCCCTGCTCACGCCAGTGGTTTTGGCAGTTACGGCCCATTTTCCCCTGTGCCGTCCCTTGGATTTACCCAGCAGCCAAGTCCAGAGACCTCTAAGCCCTCCCTGTGAGTTGGCACCAGACATAAGAATGCCAAAGAAGTCTTTATGAGAAGCGAGAACCCTCAGCAGCAAACCCTCTTACTTGTCCAGCTTGGCATCAATCATAAGCTTATCATTCTCCACGGAAAACATGGCCAAGAGTTCTGTGTCCTGGAGGAAAGGGAAGGTGAATAGAATGTCACTGCCATCATACAGCGGTCATTGCTCGCTGGGGGCTCCCTGTGAGACCCCCAATAACACCCAATGTAATGGATTTTCCCCACCTCTGGAGGGAAGGAGTTGGGAATCATAAATTGCCTGCATTAACTGTTGTTCACAAGTAAGTCACAGCAAAGGCTGGAGGAACATTCTTCAAAAAGACAACAGTCATAGGAAGCCAATGATTGGCACAGGAGTCGGGGATGTTTACTGAGTTTCTCTGAGCTGTCTCAGAGGAGGCGGGCATGGCCTGCAGCCTAAGAGACCTGCTTCAGAACAGTTGTTGTAAATGCAATTGGATATCATCACTGTCAGTCATAACTGCCCCCCCCCCCGCCCCCGCCAATAGAGAGCATAAAAGGTCCAGACTCATCCCCTTCTCTAAGCAGAAGCCTTGTTGTCAGAAGATCCCTCTTTGCTTCTTGGCCCTCCCCTCCCCCCAAAATAAAATAAAACAATTTTGTCTTGTGAGGAAAGGGAAGCTCCCAGCAATTTCAGGTGATGCTATTAGTAAAAACAATAATTAGGATGATGGAGAAGAAGCAGGAGCACTGGATTATATGGCAGAGACCTATCCAGGTATGGGAAATCCTCCTGGGGAAATGGCACTTGAGCTGAGGCCTGAAGGGTACGTACGAATTGGCCAGATGGAAAAGAGGGTGTGAGAATGATCCAGGCAGTGAGAAGGGCGTGTGCATTAGAGCTAGGGCAGGAAAGGGGTTGGCAGAGGGACAGAGAGAAAACCAGAGTGTGAGGAGGGAGGGGACTCCTGGAGGCTGGAGTTGGGGTGGGGCCAGACCAGGCAGGGCAACATAGGCTGGAGAGGAATCAGGGCTGATCCAGCGGGCAGTGGGGTCATGGCAGGGTTCTGAGCTGGATCAAATGTGTGGGCTATTGATGAAAAAAAATTCCCACAAGGTAGGGACAAATCAACAGGGGACTGGATGAGGGGCAGCCATCTCCACTCCTGGGTGAGAATCAGCCCTTTCAATTTCTCATCTGACAATGCCCAGTGTGGATTCCATGTGTGCTCCAGCTGAGAACACCCACCTCCCAGACTAGAGGTGGCTCACCACGTCTCCAGCCCTGGGAGGAGAGACTGGGAAGATACAGCAGACAGGACAGAACCCTAAGTGCCTGAGCCTGAAACTTTCACCAAGGAGGGGGAAATAGCACTCAACACAACTGAGCACATTCCTTCCACAAATATCTACCAAACACCTGCTGTGTACCAGATTCTGCGCCTGGCCCTGGGGATCCGACAGTGAATAAAATGGTCTGTGTCTCTGCCCAGTAATAAACTAACCAATGAATTCATTTAATAATATCACATTAAGGCTATGAGCAACATAAAGCAAGGGAGACAGAGAGAGAGATGGGAGTGGTGGGAGCATTTGAGACAGGTGGTCTGGGAAGACCTCTCGGAGGAGGTGACGTTAGATCAGATGGAAGCCAGGCTGTGAACCACACAGATGTCTGGGAGAAGAGCATTCAAGACAGAGGCAACAGCATGTGCAAAGGCTCCAGGTGGGACTGTGCCTGGCATGTTGGAGGAACACCGAGGAGCTAAAAGGTGACCAGAGGATGCTCAGGAAGGACTTTATGAACGATAGAGGATGGGCTGTGTTTAAATTTCGATCAAAGGAGTAACATCATTTTAAGAGGATTCTCCTCTATGAAATAATTTTGGAAGCTGTTGTATTTGTATCTTTTCCCTCGTGGGTACCAGGGGCAAGAAAGCCAGAACCATCCGTCGTGTTCCCCTTTCTTCAGCCTCTAGTAGAAAACATAACACATAGTAAGTGAAGTCGCTCAGTCGTGTCCGACTCTTTGCGACCCCATGGACTGTAGCCTACCAGGCTCCTCTGTCCATGGGATTTTCCAGGCAATAGTACTGGAGTGGATTGACATTTCCTTCTCCATAGGTGCTCAATAAATATTGCTGAATGACTGACTGAGGACTGCTTTGCCATAGGGTGTGGTACACAACCTGTGGGAATAATACCAGCCAGCACTTGTGGCTTCCTTCTGGTGTTTCTGGTACTTCTCTGAGCATCTCATTAACGCCCTGCTGCTACTGCCATGGGGGAAAAAAATCAAGCCAAAGGTCACACAGCTATAAGTGCCCTTAAAGCTTGGATTTGAATCAGGTCATCTGGCCCCCAAATCCAACTCATAGTCACTGTGGTGGGAACCATGGGAAGGTGTCTGCAGACTCCCGGAGACCGCCCACCCCCACTTACCACATCGATGAGGCAGATGGTGGTCTCGACATCATTGGGCTGGGAGACCATGACCTCAGAGGTGGCAAACACCTTCACCAGCGCCTGGTCCTTCTGCAGCGTCACCAAAGGTGGGTTTGGCACCTGGATCCTGATGGTGAGGGGGCGGGACTCGGGGTACTGCTGGAACACCTGTGGACAGACACCAGGTGGGGTGAGCAGGGCCATCCACGGTGGAGGGGGGACTCAGGGGGTCATCAGCCAACCTCTAAGCACACAGCAGAGGGTCCCACACTGGATCCCTTCAGAATCTGCAATATTGCTTGAGTCCTACAAACCACATGCAAAGCCTCCATCCACTGTGGGGTTTGGCCAGGGGCTGTCTTCTCCAAGCCTCTCACAAAGAGATATCGTGAGAATTCAATGTAATGCCAGCAAAGCTTCAAACCCAATACCTGACACAGATACTGTGGAAATGCTCTAAACCTGGTCCTTAGGGAGGTAGGGTCCTGGGGGGCTGGGGAGGTGGGATTGGGAGAGGGACACTGAGCTTGGTGCTGGACATTCATGATTTCATTGACTCATCACAACTCCATACGTTGCTTTTCTTCTCCGTTTTACAGATGAGAAAACTGAGGCTCAGAGGGGGAACATCAAGTAAATTGTCCAAAGCCAACAGGAGAGCTGAGATTCTAGGCCAGGTCTGTGTGACTCGGGAGCCCAGGGCCTCTCTCGCTTCCTACTGACTCCGGATGCCCCACCTAGAATGAGAAAGTCTACAATTCCAGGTGCCTCGCAGTGAAATTCCCAGAGCAAGGCACAGCCTGCCCCACCCACCTGGATTTGCTGGGGCCTCTGGAGACACACGGTGGGAGGGATCAGAGCCTGTTCGCTGCTCACTGATTCCTCCAAATTGGCTAAAGGGACCAGTCATCAAAAGACCAGCCCTCATATTTACTAAATAACTGCTTTACCAAAAAAGTTTAAGGAACATTTTTCTTAAATATGTTAAGTGAACATAAATATATGGAAAAAGTCCCAAAGTTACTTTAAAAATAAACCAATCTAAACATCAGCTTTTCTATATCCAGTGCAGCAGGATATGTCCTGATCCTAAGAAGGCGTTCATTTTCCTGACCACATTCAAGGTGAAACTCTACTGGAAAACTCTTGATCTAACAGCTAATCTAATAAATATAACCAATTGACCACTCAGTGGATTCATCTTTGGGCAAATTGCCTCTCAACAAATTGATAATTAGGCGCATTGGCTTTTCACAAAAGGGTTTTCAGGATATTTCCACAGAGGGGCCTGGTGTCCCAACCACCTCCACCCCAACATGCAGAATCTCCAAGAATTCACAACTCTCCATTCACAGGAACCCTGAGAGGTTACCCTGAATTCTCTCCGCAGCAGCAGAAAGCTCAGGATACCTATCCTGGCTCTGGTCAAGCGTCTCCTGGTAACTCCAGGAGACATTCCTCCGTGTCTAGCCTCATTCCCTCCCTGCTACAGGCCCAGCGCCATAGGATGGCCTGAGTCTTTGCTTCACTGAGCTCAGCTGGGCTGCCGCCACATGGTGTGGCCTCTCTGAGCTGGTTTCCCCACCTGTAAACTGGGTTTCTCGTCCCTTCTGGTCCCATGGATGGGGGGAGGATTAAAACCACATGAAACTGTGGATTCTTAACAACTTTCACGAACCATAAAGTGCAGTGCACGTAAGAAGTGGTCCAATAAATGAAGGTCCAGTTGATTGAGGGGCCCGCCTGCCTCCTGGCAATGCCACGGTTTGTGCCATTAATGGTGCCCTGCCATTCAGCTTTCAACCACACGAGGGCGATAGTGACCATTTGTTGAGCGCAGTTTCCTTTCCTTTGAATTCCACCCAGAACAGGATGGGACAGGTAGACAGGAGATGAAAAATGTCTAAAATGGCTGTCAATTACAGAAATCCCTGGCAACTGTATAACACCATGTAAGAAGCTCTTTGCTGCCAGGTGCAGGGTAGCAGGCCTGGAACCAGAGCTAGGAAGAGAACTGGGATCAGAAAAGCCTTTGTTCCAACTGGGTATGGCAGCTGATCCAAGACTGCATTTGCATCTGCTCTTTTTAAAAAATAATAATAATAAGTTAACAAGAACGATCATAGTTAACATTTATCAAATGCCTACTCCGGGCCTAGATTCAAATCCCAGAGCTGCGGTCACCTTGTCGGGTCGGCATTTTTGCCCGTTTTTCCAGGTGAAAAAACCGAGGCTCAGAGAGAAGTCATTTGCCTAAGGAAGTATGGCTGGGATGTGCTGAGCTGGAATAAAATTCATGTCTGTCTGCTCCAAAGATGTGGCTCTTTCCCTCTAGGCCTCCATGCTCTCCAACCCCCACCCCCAAGCTCGGTATCAGTATCTTTATGTGCATCATCTCCTTTACCCTCCTGGATGAACCTGTGTAATAGCTATTAGCATCCTCCTTTGACTGAAGAGGAAACTAAGGCTCAGAGATATTAAGACTCTTGCCCAAAGACACACAGCAAGGAAGTGACCAGGCTGGGATTAGATCTGGGCAGGCCTGTCCACGGCTAGAGCTCAGATGCTTTCCACTTCAGCCTCTGCGCCCACACACCCCCGGGGGTCTGGTCTCCAAGCCTTTCTCACTGTACTTTCAAGGCGCAGGGAGAAGGTTGGAACACCCACCCTAGTGCTGAGTGTCTTCCCTTCCTGCCCAGCTCCTGGGACAGTGAAAGGGAACGTGGGGCTGAAGGCGAGGGGAGGCACCACCCATACGTACCTTGGGAATCAGGGCTCCCAGTGTGGACGTGGTGAGTGGAGGAAGCTCTTCAAACTGCAGGGAAAGAAGAAGGGTTGTGTGGGTCCCCGAGGCTATGGAGACAGACAGGAGTTGCCACCACAGTGATTAAACCTCTGCCCCTCTCAGACAACCAGTGGGGGCATGTCCTCTCCCTTCAAGGCCTCTGGGGAGGCCCCACAGGTCCAATAAGGGCTACCATGCAGAGTGAGGTAGCCATTTGGGGGTTAAGTGGATGGGGCAGCCGCTGAAGCTTCCACAGACAGGACTTCTCAGGGCAGGAGGCAAGATCTGAACCTTTCTCCTCTAAAAATGTGAGTCTTTATGAAAACAAGATGGACATCAGCGGGTCCAGGTGTGAAACCCAGTGTCCATCAAGTGCATGATGCCGCCATATCCCCGAACTACCTGTGCTATTATTTAGCTAATATCTTCCTTAAATGACTAACTTTTAAAAAGTATCAAATACTAAGAAATGGAAAGCCAGTACCACTTGACAGAAGGTGATGGCATCTGTAAAACTAAATGCAATAAAAACAAAACAATGACCTCACTGTGCGTGGATACCATTGTCTGTAGAGGGGGGAGTTCTGTTCTCCCTGAGTTAAAAGAGGACACCCAAAAGTTTAAGAGAGGGTCACATCATACTGGCACCAAACGGAGACTTTCCTCTTGGTAGAGTCAAGGTTGACATAAGGCACATGACGGGGTTATTTTGAGAAACTCTTGTTCTTAAGAGATACACACTGAATTTTATGGAACAAAATGTGATAACTCCAAACACTCAAGCTGTTCAACAGCAGATACAGGATACGTAGATAGACAGATAGATAGATTGACAGACAGATAAAGATAGGTGGATGGATGGATATGAAGCAAATGTGGCAAAATATTAACTGGTGAATCTAGGTGAAGGATATTATGACATTAATTGTATTATTTTGCAGCTTTGATGAAGGCTTGAAATGTTTTAAAAGAAAAGATTTGGAGAGAAAATGACTCTGGAACATACCTAAAGGTGATATTTAATTCTTATGTCTCTTAGTTATGCACTATCAATGTTTACCAAGCAAAAGGATTCAAAACACTTGTACTGAGATACAGACATATGGATTTATATTATGCTTTTTTTTAAGGTTTGGAATAAAATTATGTAGAGTTGGATAGGGAGCAACGTTTCAATGTTGTTTAGTGTCATGAGTTAAGGGGTGAACTGTCCATAGTCTTTGCTTTCAAGCCATTTCCCAGGACACTGGGCACTAGAGAGAATCAACAGTGGGCTGTGCACTGCCCAGCCGCCCCTTCCTGGGGGCCATGACTCACTCACCATGCCATCGGTGATGTCAATATCTAGGGCCCCTTGCTTCTGCAGGAGAGTCAGAACCGAGCCCAGAAAGTTGGCAGAAATGGCCAGTTGGGAGTTGGTGTTGTCACCCATGGGGGGCAATTCTGGCATTTTCTGCCTGGGAGACAAAGCTGGCCGCCCCAGTGGGTAGTCGATGAGGTCTCCTCCAGCTTCTCCAACCAAAGTCTGGGGAAGTAGAGAAGAAAGAGGTCACAGGGGGAGGGGTGCAGAGAGAAGAGTGGAGGAGAGGGGCTGAAGGCTGAAATGAATCCCTGCATTTGCCTACAGGCAGCCTTCCTTGGTTAAACCCACTGGGTCTGAGTGACTTTCATGTATGGTCCCATAAATTCAATTTGTGATGGAATAGCATCTCTTGATGAGATGGTTAGTGAGCATCACCAACTGGACGGACATGAATCTGAGCAAACTTCAGGAGATAGTGGAAGACAGAGCAACCTCATGTGCTGCGGTCCATGGGGTCACAGAGTCAGACACGACTTAGTGACTGAACAACAAGCATCTCTTGCAGTTCCTGCTCTATGACCAGTTATAATTAAGCCATGGTTCAGTGCCATATATTTGAAACAGAAGAATGAGAGCCCTCCACTAGCAATGCAGCAAGTTGATGCACCTGTACCATATACACCAGAGTATCTACTCTTTAAAGGCCAGACTACTCTCCATAGCATAAAAGCTGTTGTGCGGTCTGCCTCATCTGGAGTCACTCTGCCTCTCTCACCCCCTTCCTCGATGCAGCCACCAGGGTCTTGTCTATCTGTACCTCCACCTCAGCCCCCCTACCATCTGTAGGTGCTTCCTGCCTGCCGTTTCCTCCCACACTCTCTTCTTTTGTTCTGTCCCACTCCTTTGGCTGGTCTCAGCTCAAGTATCACCTCCTCCAGGGAGTCCTCTGTGACCTCCCTGGGTAAATCATATCCCCTGCTTTAGGCTCTGATAGACCAGGAATCCCTTTTGCAGAGCTCAAGGTCTCTAATCGTTTGAGTGATTCTTAGATGGCCCATCCACTCCAGTAGATGGTCACCTCCCTCAAGTCAGGGATCTTGTTATGTTTACCACCAGTCCCAGTCCAGAGTCTGGCACACAGCAGCTAACTGATAAACATCTCCTGAATCCTCTGTGCCTGTGGATATACTCCGTGTGCACATATATGTGTGCACAGGTGTGCTGTGTCTTTGAGGGCATGGGTGTGCATGCTCTGTGTCTGATGCAGGAAGTGGAAGGCACTTGTGTGTGTGCAGCCCAGGGTAAGTGTGTGTGTGTGTGTGTGCATGCGCGTGCACAGTTACGGGCCTGATTGAGTGGTGTGCTTGAGCTAGTTCGCATCAGCTCATAAGAGCCAATTCCAGGCATGTCTTTCCAACCCTGTGTTTAGTGAGTCATGTTAGTAGCCTGAAATTGGTCAGGGTAGGGGTACTTACACCATGGAAATCAGCAAACATTACAAATTAGGACTTTTTTAAACAACCATGAAGAATCAGGTGTTAATGTTTACCAGCACACAAATAGCCAGATTCCCTCCTCCAACAAACCCAAGCGCATAGCAGCAGCTCCCACAGCTAGAAGCCAGACTGCCTGCTTCAAAGCCCGGGTTCACATTTATTAGCTGTGTGACCTTTGGCAGGTGGCTTAACCTCTCTGTGTCTTCCTTTCCTCAGTAAGAGTGCCTGCTTCGGGGTTAATCTACATAAAGTTCCAGGAATGTGCCTGGCACACAGCAAGCACTAGGTGAGTGTTGGCTGTGACTGAATTTCCCAACACAGCTTCTTGAAGGTCCTCATCCAAGCAGGAAAAGGTCTTGCTCAAATGCTGCCTCCCAGGCATTCAGCAGCAGCCCTGATGGTGGGGGGTGGGGTGGGGGGGCTCCGGGGGGTGAGGGATCAGGGGAGGTGGGGTCCTCGCTCACACCTCGGCCTGTATGGAGAAGGCCACCTCCCCCACCCGAGCCCAGGCACTTACGTTGAGGTCCAGCTCCAGGAATTCCCCAGTCACGAGCGGGAGGCTGGAGAAGGTGTACTGGACACTTCCCAGTATCCCCAGAGGAATCAGAGCTGCAGGCAAAGGTGGGGTCACAGGAAGCTCCCCCCACCCACCCAGACACCTTCTTTGTGACCTGAGGGGAGTGGGCAGCAAGGTTCTGGCTCCAGACACCATGGAAAGAGCAAGCATTCTGGGTTCAAACCCCAGCTCTGCCTCTTCCTTGCTGTGTGATCTTGGTCAAGACACTGCACCTCTCTGAATCTCCATTTCCTCCCCTGTAAAATAAGCTTAATAGAACTCCTCAGACAATATTGGTGGTTGGGGGTGGGCAATGAGATTCTACATACTGATAAGCTTTGTAAGCTGTGAAGTGCTGTACTGGGAAGAAATTATGGGGCTCCACAACGTGGCGCTTAATTGAGTTTGGCATTTCTCTGACTGCTTGTGATAAACGGCCCTAACTTCTGGGCTCTTCCAACCCTGTACGGTGGTAGAGACTGTGCACTGCCCAACAGGTGCTACCATTATGCTGTGATCTATCTGGATGGAGGACCCTGGAATCATGGAGTGCACGACCTGGACAACCGCATGGGGCAGACTTGCCTTCAGGAATGTTTACTCTGAAATCCTGGCTCAAGGGTGAGTGTCACAGCCTGAATCTGAAGACCTGGACGGTCTCCACGGCATCTGTCACTCCCTAACCTAGTCATAGTCACTCCAGTCTCTCTAGGGCTTGAGACCAACTCCCTGATTTTAGAGATGAGGGAACTGGGAAGAGCCTCTCCAAGTCCACACGCTGCCTGGGGGCTGGAAACCCAGTGTCCCAACACCATCCAGAGCCGCAGCGCCTGGGGGTCCAAGCAGGAAGCTCCTCCCTCTGGGGCTTGCAGGGGGGTGGGGTATCCAGGGACAAGAGGAAGGGCCAGGCAGCCCCTCTCCCCTGGCGTCAGACGCACAGCACAGCATGCACCACACAGGGCCCTCCTCCCAGACGTTGCTGTGTCCCCAGTCCCTTCCGAGGGCTGGGCCCAGATCAGGTGCTAGAAGATGCTGGTTGAATGAAGCAACAAAGGAAGAACTTACAGTCCACGAGACCCAGTTGGTCGTTGACAAGGCCCAGCACCACGTCCACGATGGGGCAGAGCTGCAGAGGAGAAAGGGCATGGAATCCTGGTGACCGCGCAGGGCGTGGGGGGTGGTGCACAAGCGAGAACAATGATAATAGCAACTGTACTGACTGCCTTTCTCTGCGTGGCCCTGTCCTCTCTGCAGCCCTGTGGGGAAGGCTTTCTCATGATCCCCATTTTACAGATGGGAAAACTGAGGCTCAGAGAGGTGATGTGACTGCCACCCAGCTTGGAAGTGCTGGAGCTGGGTTTCCAACCAAGGACTGTATATATCTCAAGCCTCACCTCTTTATCCTCTCACCAATCTGTCCCTCCGCATTCCTTAGGGCCCTTTTCAGACCCCCAGGGACGCGTCCCAGCCCCCTGGGTCCCTCTCGCCTTCTGGGTCACCTGTGTGCCTCCAGGAATGGAGGCTGGACGGGGCCCCTCACTCTGGGGAAAGTTTGTACTTCCTGCTCCTGGTCCCGGGATGGGTTCTTACCAAGTCAGGGAGGACATTGGCCAGGACTCGGTTTACTAAGTTGTCCACAAGGTTGGGGAGTAGCCTGAAGAGAGAGCAAATCAATGACAGTTCAACCAAATGGTGGAATATTACACAACCATGTAAAGGTAAGCAAAAGGAAACTCTTCGTGTTTGGCACAGAAAATTCTCCCAAGAGACCAATGATGAGAGAAAAGTACAAAGCAGTGTTTCCAGTATGTGCTCACTTGTGTTAAAATGACAGAGGGGAATGAAATTTACATTCATGCTTGCTTCATTTGTTTAAAAAAATTGGATGGAGAATCAAGAAACAAATAACCAAGGAGAGCTCTCTGGGAAGGGGGAAGATGGGAGATGGAGAGGCAGGGGGCCATGCCTTTTTATCATTTTATATTTTGAACAATGTACCACCAGATATTTTTCCTTGTGAAAATGTGAATTAAAAATCTGTGAAGTTTCTGGGTATCCTTCCCCCTCCTCATCTCACCAGAACACCAGGGGCTGATTTTTTTCTGCCTCCACCCACCCTGGAGCAGAAAGGCTCAGAGAAGCCCACATGAATAGGAAACTTGGGGCTCAAATGCAAATTTGCCTGTCCCTTCATCAGTGAATTTCTCTGATCCCACAGTCTAGATAACATGAGGGCTGGATAAGAAAGAAACTGATGAGACAGGAGAGGAAGGATTAGGGGGCTTCAGAGAGACCAAGAACAAGGATCTCTCAAGATGAGGGCCAGGGAATGAAAAGAAAGGAACTCAGTTCTGAGTAGCCCTGATGTGCCCTCATCAGAGACCATCATCAGGGGGCAGTGTACCAGCCAATATCCAGACACTTGAAAACCCCTCTGGACACAAGGTGTGCACTCTGCCAGTTTGTGAGTAGAGTGTAATAGAAAAAACTCAACATCTTGATTAAGATCACAGGAACAGCATCAACTGGGAAATTTCACTGTGAGTTGGAGCACCATTGAACACAATACCCATGTTATTCAAGTAACATAAACTCTTAAAATGTGCCAGATTTTCACTAGGTGTTTTACACTCACCATCTTAATTCCAAAGGGGAAAAAATGACCCCCATTTCACAGATAAAAAAAGTGGAGCTCAGAGAGAGCAACAGAGCTATCCAAGGTCACACAGCAAGCAATAGTGAAGCTGAAGAGGTTTGAACCCCAGGCTGCTTCCAGAGCCTCTGCTCTAAACTATGATTGGCCAAAGACAGATCACTCTACCATCTGCCAAGGCACTCCACAGCCCACTGGTACTCACCCTCGCAGCAGCCTGACTTTGATACCTCCCAGGAGGGTATCACATCGCTCAACGACCAGCCTTGGGTAACCCGTGCGGTCCATGGTCAGCCGGACTTTGGCCGTGATGTTCACCTCCACTGCGATGTCCAGGAACCCAATAAGACTAGAGGAGAGGAGACCATGGTACCAGGGAGACAGTGAGTCAACGTCCAACCACCACATTGCGCCTTGGCCTTTGCCCTGGCGGTTCCTGCCATCTACTATGCTGCTGGTTCACGTCTGGGGTCCCAAACCAGAAGGCTTCCCTGGACCCTCAAGTCATCTGTGAACAAATCTATCCCCACTTATGAGAGCTTCAAAGGCTGGGAACAGAGGCCAATAAATGAACCTATGTCCAAATTTTGGTTTCCAAGGCGACCACCCCATCATACTGCTTTGTAGGTATGACTTCCTCCCATGGGGATAAATCAGTGCAAAGGTCCACCACCTGAGGTCCTCTAATGAGCACCAACTACTTGGCAGACACTATTCAGGGAGACCATCTGTCACAGTGGCTGCAGCCACCTGGGAAAGGATAAGTCTTATTGTGCCCATTGCAGGCGAAGACATTATGGCTCAGTGATATTAGGAGAACTGGCCTGACTTCACACGGGTTAAAAGAGAGTCAGGATTTGAACCCAAGGGGCCCCCAGACTCCAACCTCCTAGGATCTTAACCTCTGCATAGGCTGCCTTCACTGCCTTCTGCTCAGGAGATGACCTGAGCCCAAAGGTATAAGCCACGTGCGTGCTGATGACACCTCAGGTCTTTTAGTCCCCACATTATGGACAAAAAGGAGAAATAACCTGCCCCAGATCTCCCAGCCAGGATGTAGGGTGGCAGGGACCCCTCTGGAACCAAGGGCACACACCTCTTCCCGTTGATGGCCACACGGGTGTACAAGCTCAGGTAGACGCCCACGCCAGGCAGGAGCCGCACAGACACCCGAGGGAGAGTCAACTCCACAATGCGTAACCTGCGGGGGACCAAGAGCAGTGAGAGGGCTGCCATCTCCAGTGCCCGGCACCCCACTCCCAGGGACCGTCCTCCCTGTACCCCCCTCCTCTGCGCCCCATTCATTCTTCTCAGCTCTAGAAAGACCTACGATTCGTGGATAGAGTTTGGAAAACACAGAAAAATTAAAGGCAAAAAATATGCCATGACCCAGTCTCCCACTGCCTGGAGGTCTATTGTTTATATTTCCATGTATTTGCTTGGATCTTTTTTTTTTTTTCATGTAAAAATGCTACTCCTTCTGCCTGTCCCTGCCCGGCTTTGCCTGGTTTCTTCCCACACATTCTTTAGATTTCAGCTCTAGGTTTTCTTCCTCCGGGAAGCCTCCCCTGATCTCTCCACTATACACCTCCTCACTTCTTCATGAACTTCTTAGCACTGTAAGTGTATAATTGTTTCCAGGCTTCTTCATTGATGCCATATAACCCACCAGCCTGCAAGCTCCATCAGGACAAGAGATGTGTCTTGTCTTGGCTCACCATGAGGTCGTGCCCCTGGGGACAATAGAGCGCCCTGCATGTAGTTGGCACTCTAAATATTGGTCAAATTAAATAGTGAATATGAGGAGGAGGCTGAGCATAGTTGAAATTATAATATGTATGCGCAATCTTGGGTGTTTTCCACCTCGACTGTATTACTATGACCATTCTACAGAGGAGGAAAATGAGACTCAGAGAGAGGAAAAGAATGGCCCAAAGTCACAGGCTAATCTAAAAGGCTGAGCTGGGACTCAAACTCAGGACTTTTAACAGCAAGATCCCAAATCATACAAGACTCAAGACGTCCAGTCCTGAGGCCAGGTCCTAAAGTGTATGAGACACCAAAGACCATCCTTATTCCAACTCCAGGCCCCTGGGGGTGATTATTCTTGTTCAGAGTTCATTAGGGAGCTTGACAGGGAGACCCCAGCCTCTCCTTACCCGGTGATGCCCTGCACGGTGCTGATGATGCCGCCCTCGCCAAGTACGCCCAGGACGCCCCCTCCTCCAAGAAGTCCTCCGTCTCCAAGGAGACCACCTCCGCCGAGCAGGCCACCTTGGCCTGCTAGGATGCCGTCAGCTGCCAGCATGCCCCCCGTGCCCAGCAAACCGCCTGGGCCCAGTGCCCCAGTGGCTACACCAGGCGGGATCTCTCCAGGCCTCAACTCTCGCCGGTGAAGTCTGCCCACGGGCGCCGCGCCTTCAGCAGACCTGTACCGCCCGTGGTCCCTGTGGCTGCCGTGTGCATTCTCAGCTTTGCGGTAGTTGCTGGTTCGGAGGTCCCTGACGCTTCCATCGGACTCAAGGATCTCACCATATCGGTATTTGCCCCCCAACTGAGCGGTGTTGTCACTGGCCTCGACGTGACCATACTTGTAATTACCGCCCAGCTGGTGGCCATTGGTATACTTTGGGGGTGGTTCTCGGACGTGAAAGTCATTGTAGGGAACACCACCGACACCTCGGGGGAATTCAGCACGTCTGTAGTCATTGTAATGATGTCGGCCACCACCCAAAAGACCACCACTGCCACCCAAGAGCCCACCACTGCCACCCAAGAGCCCTCCACCACCGTGGCCTCCACCACCCAGCAGCCCCCCACCACCGTGGCCTCCACCACCCAGCAGCCCACCATCACCACTGCTACTCCCACCACCAAAAAGCCCCCCATCACTGCCACCCAGGAGCCCTCTACCACTGCTGCTACCGCCACCCAATAAGCCTCCTCCAACTCCGCCCAACAGGTCACCACCCCCTCCACCCCCGCCACCAAGCAGGCCCCCCAGAAGACCACCTCCCCCACCACCTCCACTTCCACCAAGCAGACCCCCCAGGAGAGGCCCGCCACCATCACCACCAGCTTTACCCATGGGCACCTCTCTCAGGGCTGAGCGAAAAGCATCACTTTGCTGCAAGGTGCCCGAGATGGCTGCGGAGAAGCAAAGGTCTCATTCAGAGGCTCGTTCCCCCTCCGGTCCCCAGCACTGCTCGTTCCCTAGTCCCCTTTCCCCACTGGTAAACTCCTGAGGTCAAATGGTAAGGCTCCTCCTGACCAGCCCTGACATCCCCGTGAGCTCATTAGCTGCTGGCTTTGACCTCTCACACATTAACCGGATTTCAACATTGTTCAGCCAAACCTGGGTAGATTTTCTTCATGATCCTTCCTTCCAAGCACTCCACACTTTACAGTGTAAAAAACAACAACAACAACAAAAAAAACCCTACTTCTTCGTGCATTATTCAAATTTATTCCTGGAAAACAGTCAAGGCCAGAATTATTGTCCCCATTTGATGGATAAAGAAACTGAGGCCCGTGACACTGAGGAAATGACCGCATTTTTTTCATTCTATGACAGCTTTAGACAGGAATGAGGGCAGGGGACATGTCCTCATTTTCCAGATGACAAAAGAGAGACCCCCAAGAACTGAAGGCAGGATCAACGACAGCTCCCACTTTTGAGTGTTTTCTATGAACCAGGAACTGTGCTAAGTTTTCAAAAGGTCATTCATCTCATTAGATTCTTGTATCAGTCCTCCAGGATGGGGACCATAATGACACCCTCTTCACAGATGAGAAAACTGAGGCTCAGAGAACTCAAGTCATGGACTTAAGGTCATATAGCCAATATCTGAACTCTAGGAAGGCTAACTCCAAGACGCAAGCTCTTAATCGCTGCTTTCTACTGCCTCAAGCATACACTCCCCAGCATGGTGCCTGGCCCCTAGCAAGTGCTCAGGAAGTGGGAGCTCACTGAAAAGATGAAACTAAGGCCCAGAGAGAAGCCACCCATCCTTCTGATGTAGAACCTGCCAGTGAACAAGAGAGTGCTTGGGAATTTCAGAGTTGGCTGGACTTCCCTACCCGCCGCCTGCCACCATTCACTCTCTGCAGGACTGGACTCACCGTTGCTCAGCACGTGTTTGGTAACCCTGAGGACGGTGTTTGTATCTTGGCGGACGCCACACACAGCCGCCACTGACAGAGCAGCCACACACCATGCCGTCCACATGCTGGCACTGCTTCTCTGCTAAGGAGACAGCGGGTCATAGGGCCATGGCTGGGTGTTACCACCCTGCCCAGCAGCTGGAGTTACCACCACCCCTTCACAACCCACCAAGAGTCACATCAAGACCCTGAGGCCCAGAAACAGGGGAAATCACCCAAGGGCATAGAATAAGGCAGGCCCAGAGTTCCTGATGCCACCTTCTGAGCTTTTCAAATTGCAGTCAATCTGGACATATCATTAACTGAACTGTTCCATAACATAGATGTTTCATTAATATCTCCCCAGATGAAAATTTACAAATGGAGCTTCAGGAATAGAGAAAAAATACTCTATTGGGGATTCCAATCAAAATAGCAAATTAGTAGAAGGCAGACTCTGGGGAAATTTCTCCAGAGATTTCTAGAGAAATCTACTCATCTGTTTACCCAACCACCCATCCATCCATCCTTCTATTCCCCCATCCACCCATCCATTCACCCACTCATCAACCATCCATTCCCCCTCTTATTCATCCATCCATCCATCTATCCATCCTTCTTCCCATCTATCCATCATCTATACATGACCCAACCAACCAGCAAGCTGATCTTATATCCATCCACCTATCCTTTCTTCCTTCCTTCCTTTCATACATCCATCACCCATACATCCTTCCATCAGTCCATCCACCTGTCAACACATTCACCTAGCCACACTTGCATGCATCCAGCCAGCTAGCAAATACCCCTTCCTATCTCTTTGGAGGAGACTGTTCCATCATCATGTCATTAAGATGAAGGGCTCTAGATCAGACCTCTCTGGATTCTAATCCTTAGAAAAAAGATTTGACCTTTTGAATTACAGCTTCCTAGTCACCATCATGGCTTCCCAGGTGGTGCCAGGGGTAAAGAACCCACCTGCCAATGCAGTATATATAAGAGGTGTGGGTTCGACCCATGGGTTGGAAAGATCCCCTGGAGGAGGGCATGGCAACCCACTCCAGTATTCTTGCCTGGAGAATCCCATGGACAGAGGAGCCTGATGGGCTGCAGTCCATAGGGTCGCAAAGAGACAACTGAAGTGACTTAGCACGCACATACATGCAGTCACCAGCACATCATATCTGGTACATAGCAGACACTCAATAAACAGTAGCTATTTTGGGGGGACTATTATTTCACACCCCTAAGAAGTGGATGTGAAGTATTATGAGATTGGAGGGGTGAAGCATGCATTTGGGGATGAGCAGGTCAACCCCTAGGAAATTTTATTTTGCTGCCTTCATGTCTAATAAACTTCTATTACTCCACCAAACCAGTCTACCCATTCACCAGCCTCAGAGAATCAGAGCAGGACATGGTTCCTTCCAGGCCAAACTATGAAGTTGTTGGCCTCAACCCCCTACACATATGCACCTTCTTCCCTTTCTCCTGTCTCCTACATCCCCTGAAGTTCACACAGCCCCTCCATTCTTTCCCTGCTCCCCTAGGAAGAATTTCATGGGAACTCATTCATAGTAGAATATTATGGTATCATATATTTAAGAATTTTTTCCCCCTGGCTTCCTCACCTCATTCTAATCCCCTGCCCAGAGAATTCTCTGTTCAAAGAGGGATCACCACCTTCAGTTAAAAAGATGGGCATCAAAGGAGGGATTTCTGGCATCAGCAAACAGCTAACGAGTATCAGGGAGGTAGCAAAGGTCCCGGGTACCCAACCCCAACATTCCTGGGGAAGATGAGTGCAGCTCTGCTCACCCATGTCATTCAAGGGACTCAGGCCCTTCTGTTGATCCCTGAGAGGTCTCCTGACTATGCTCATGCTGCAGACAAGATCACTGAGGTTCAGAAAAGGGTCACCCAGGCAGGTATCCAGTCTGGGACACACTTCATTGCCTCCCCAGACCTCGGGCTCCCCCTGCCCAGACTCTGAAGAGGGAAGGGGGCACCTCCTTACCCCCCGGGAGGTCCCTGCAGCTCGGTCTTGAGAGGTCCCGTTCACTGGGCCCTCTGCTTCAGCTGAATCTGGTCGCAGGCTGGCCTTATATAGCAGCCAGAGTCTGCTCCCTGACCCAGGGAGGGAAACACCATGTAATTATGAGAGACCGGAATCTAGATTTGCTCCTCACATTGGGCACTGAGACTCAAAACCACAAGGGTTTGCGGTTTGTGGCTAATTCTGAGAACTTGTTCAACTCCACATGGTGTCACAGGAGCTGGGGTTTATCAGCCCCTGGTCGTTTGTAGCTAATTCTGAGAACTTGCAACTCCGGATGGTGTCACATGAGCTGGGGTTTATCGGCCCCTGCTCTGGGCACATTCCTAGAGACCCTAGCAAGGACCCCAGATGGGGGAAGTGGAAGCACCCCCAGAGGCATCTAGTTTTCAGCTCGAAAGCAGGCACTGCCCACTCCAGCTGGCCAGGGCAGAGAACCATACCCAGACTCAGCATCAAGCTGACCCTGGTTCAGCTTCACTCGACCCAGAACTCGCTGTGTGACCTTAGGTCAGCCACTCCTCTGTTCTCTGCCTCTCATCACATATTTCCATCTGTTAAGTAGGTAGAATACCTGCCTCACAGGACTGATTTGAGGATTCAAGGAGATAAACTTGGACCTGACTCTTCAAACTTGGGGCAAGTGTGAAGAGAACAAGCAGACTGGCTTCTGTTGATCTGCAGAAGTTTTTCTCCCAACATTTCATTATGAAATGTCCACACATCCAGTGAAGTTGAAAAGATTGTGCAGTGAGCACCCATATACTTGTCAGATTCTACCCACCGGCTACATCGACCATTAGTATTTTCTTGTACTCTTGCCTGGAAAGTCCCATGGACAGAGGAGCCTGGTAGGCTGCAGTCCATGGAGTCTCTAAGAGTCGGACACGACTGAGCGACTTCACTTTCACTTTTCACTTTCATGCACTGGAGAAGGAAATGGCAACCCACTCCAGTGTTCTTGCCTGGAGAATCCCAGGGACGGGGGAGCCTGGTGGGCTGCTGTCTATGGGGTCGCACAGAGTCAGACATGACTGAAGCGACTTAGCATAGCATACTTACTTTACTATGTATCTATTCATCCATTAATCCATCTTAAAAAAAAAAAAAAAAAAAACGTATTTCAAGGATTTCTCTGGTGGTCCAGTGGCCAAGACTCTGCACTCCCAATGCAGGGGCCCTGGGTTCGATCCCTGGTCAGGGAACTGGATCCCACATGCCACAGCTAAGAGTTCGCATGCCACGTCTAAAGATCCCGCATGCCACGACTAAGACCCGGTGCAGCCAAATAAGTAAAAATAAATAAATATTTTTTAAATGTATTTCAAAGAAAGTTGCAGTTAACAATATATTTTCCTCTAAACACTTTAACATGCATGCCATAACGATCCTCTTCTTTAGATGTAGAATTTACATACAGTGAAATTCATAAATATTAAGTGTTTATTTAAATAGTGACAATGTTATACAGTATGTCGCTTGCACCCCTATCTTAACATATTTTCATCACCCCAGAATTTTCCCTCCTGTTCCTTCTCAGTCAGCGCCTGCTCCCACCCCTCAGAGGCAGCCACTGCCCGCTCCAAGACCTGCTAGGACACAGACCAGACCTCTCCCTTGGCACTGAAGGTGGATCTGCCTTCCACACCGAGTGGCACCCATTCCTCTCACCACCACCGCCCCCAGCCTCCCTGTCTCCCGGCCTCTGCACGTGCCCTCTCTGCCAAAGAACACCCTTCCCCAGATTCTGCTAGTCACACAGTGCAGAAATGCCAGCTGCTCTAGAATGCT
This sequence comes from Bos taurus, assembly GCF_002263795.3. Lineage (NCBI taxonomy): Eukaryota > Metazoa > Chordata > Mammalia > Artiodactyla > Bovidae > Bos > Bos taurus. The sequence continues at coordinate 62,377,932 of NC_037340.1, read as the reverse complement.
GTGACAACCCCCAACTCGGATGCTCCCTCTGGACGCCCAAGGCCCTCTGCCACCCCATTGAGATGGCCTTGCTCTGGGCAAACCAGGCCTGTGCCCCACTGCCAGCCCAGCACAGGCACAGATGCCAGTGTAGCAAATGAATGAATGAATGAACGAATGCTTTCAATCACTGCACACAACCTGGGGAGCAATCTGAGTCCTCCTTGCTTCCCGCCCCCAGCCCAGGCCTAGGTCCTACCTTCGTGTTTCTTTTTCTACGTACTAGCCACACCCCATGGCACATGGGGTCTTAGTTGTCTGACCAGGGGCGAACCCATGCCCCTGCATTCAAAGTGCGGAGTCTTAACCACTGGACCACCAGGGAAGACCCCCTACCTCAGTGCTTAATTGATGACATCTCCTCCTTCCCCATGAAGCCCACCTGAGGAGCTCTCCTGGGTGAGGGGGCATTTCTCTCCCCCACCGAAGTCTGCTCTCAAGCCAGGCTGAGCATAAACAGGCGTTCCCCTGAACTCTGCAGGGAGATGCTCCCTCCCTGCTGTCTGAGGGCTGTGGGGCCTCTGAAGGCAGGTGTCCTGCCAACCTCGCCAGTGGCACCACTGGACCCTGAGCCAGCGCCTCTCTGGGACTCACTTTCCCATCTGCAGCGGGTGCTTTAGTGGAAAACAGACTTCGGAGCCAGAGGCTCGGTTTGAATTCTGCTGTCTGTTTTCTCCAAGCCTGTTTCTTTGGTGTCAAGATGGTGACCAGAGTGACTTGGCCTCAAAAGAATGTTGTAAAGGTTGAGTTTAATCTTGCAAAGTGGTGAGAACAAGGCCCAGCACCCAGTAGGTGCTCAGTAGGTGGTATTTTTACTCTCATCATCCTGGGTCCCTGTTGGCGCCACAAGGCAGAAAGTTGGTAAAACCCACAGGGGTGTGAGCGGGTGCCTGAACCCAGGCCCTGGACCAACTGATCACCTGTAAGGGCTAGGAGGGTTCCGGGCAGGGACCCCAAGAACCACACACGCCTGTGTTCCCAGATCCCACTTGGCCTCTCAGCTCCGGACAATCCCTTCTTCTCTGGGCCCTCAGTTTGGGCATCTGAGAAATGGGCAGAATACCACACTTCTTCAGCAGGGTTTCCAGGATTGCGGAGGAAATGTCTGGAACATGCCTGGAGCTTTGTGGGGCAAAGAGGGCAACCGCGCCTTTCTCCACCTGCCCGTCCCTCCCGCCAGAGAGCAAGGATCAACGCCTACTGTGAACTGTAGAGGGCAGTGCACACATGGAGGTCAATGCTGTCTTCAGCCCGGAGACCAGCCAGGTCCTGGTGGTCATGAGGCCAGCCTTCCCCCCAGGCCCCGAGAGGATTAGTGTAGCTCTGGCGCCGAGGAGATCACCTGGGCTTAGCAGCCAAAGGGCACCTTTGTCTGGAGCTGGTGGGACCAGGCCCTGGGAGGCGATTCATCCTGAAGGTGACTCAGCCTGCAGGGGGCCTTGTGGGGGCTTCATGAAGTGGGGAGTTGGGACCAGGAAACAGACCCAACCTCACTACCAATCCCTCCAACTCAACCCTTGTCCCCCTTATGAACTGTCGGTTCGCTGCTGACCGAGGGACTTCCTGCACATCTGGCTGGTTTCATTGCCCAGCCTAAATGTGGCAGTTCAGAACCTGGGCTCTGGAGTCAGGGGCCTGGGCTCAAGTGCTGACCCTCATCACTTCCTGGCTGTGTGGCCTTGGGCAAGTCTCTTAACTTCTCTGGGCCTCAGTTTCCTCAACTCTAGATCAGATCAGATCAGATCAGTCGCTCAGTCGTGTCCGACTCTTTGCGACCCCATGAATCGCAGCACGCCAGGCCTCCCCGTCCATCACCAACTCCCGGAGTTCACTCAGACTCACGTCCATCGAGTCAGTGATGCCATCCAGCCATCTCATCCTCTGTCGTCCCCTTCTCCTCCTGCCCCCAATCCCTCCCAGCATCAGAGTGTTTTCCAATGAGTCAACTCTTCGCATGAGGTGGCCAAAGTACTGGAGTTTCAGCTTTAGCATGGTTCCTTCCAAAGAAATCCCAGGGCTGATTTCCTTCAGAATGGACTGGTTGGATCTCCTTGCAGTCCAAGGGACTCTCAACAGTCTTCTCCAACACCACAGTTCAAAAGCATCAATTCTTCAGAGCTCAGCCTTCTTCACAGTCCAACTCTCACATCCATACATGACCACAGGAAAAACCATAGCCTTGACTAGACGAACCTTTGTTGGCAAAGTAATGTCTCTGCTTTTGAATATGCTATCTAGGTTGGTCATAACTTTCCTTCCAAGGAGTAAGCGTCTTTTAATTTCATGGCTGCAGTCACCGTCTGCAGTGATTTTGGAGCCCAGAAAAATAAAGTCTGACACTGTCTCCACTGTTTCCCCATCTATTTCCCATGAAGTGATGGGACCGGATGCCATGATCTTTGTTTTCTGAATGTTGAGCTTTAAGCCAACTTTTTCACTCTCCTCTTTCACTTTCATCAAGAGGCTTTTTAGTTCCTCTTCACTTTCTGCCATAAGGGTGGTGTCATCTGCATAACTGAGGTTATTGATATTTCTCCCCACAATCTTGATTCCAGTTTGTGTTTCTTCCAGTCCAGCGTTTCTTATGATGTACTCTGCATATAAGTTAAATAAACAGGGTGACAGCTCTAGAGTGAACGTAAAAACAGTTCTGAGAAAGAAGGGTTGATTCAAGGAGATCATGACAAAAGTATCAAAAGTCCTTAAGACAGTGTCTGCAGTTAGGAAGCATACAATAAACACAGCAAGTATTATTTTTATAGCACAGTCATGAAAAGCCCAGGCTTTGGATTAAGGGGAAGAAGGATCTGGTTCAAACCCTGTCTCTGCCACTTAGGAGCTGTCCATTTCCATTTCTCTGAGCCTGTTTGCTCATTTTTAAAATAGGGCGATAACACCCATTGATTAGGGTCACTATGAAACCTAACTGAGCAAAGGGTCCTCAGCATCTAACACAGAGGCTGGTATACAGTAAGCGCTCGGTAGAGGTTAGCTGTTTTCATTGCTACTCTGTGCAACCACAGGACTCACCAGGGTGAACAAAGACCTTCCCTCACCTTGACCTTGGGGAGCTCTTGGTCAAGTGGGAGAACAAGGTGAGGCAGGGACAATCCAGGACGGTGGATACAATAACAGAGCCTGCCTAGGGTCTGTGAGGCTGGAGGCACTCTTCTCTGTATACTGGGAGGACTATCTCATTTCATCCTCAAACGACCCATGAGTGAGTCCTACAGACATGATTCCCATTTCACAGACGAGGAGCCCGAGGCACAGAACTGGCTCTGCTTCCTCTTCATGCTCCAGGAGGATAGGCTGAGGCCACAGGCAGCCTTGACGCCAAACCTCGGAGCCTGGATGGTTTTCTGCTGGCCCAGAGAATCCAGCCATGGAAAGTCTGTCAGCGGAGGTGAGAGATGGTCAGACGAGGTAAAGGAAGGGCTGAAGGAGGACAGGATGGAAGAGAGGAGAGTGTGAAGAACAGGACAGGAGGCGCAGTCCCCGTGAGAGAGGAGGAAGGTGTGCTGGGGTCTGGGTGGAGAGGCAGGAGCAGATGAAGGCAGGATGAGAAGGTAGAATAATGTGGCAGTAACATGAGCTAACAGGAACTGATGGGTGAGTCAACATCCTGAGTGCTGGTTAACCCTCAAAACCAAATTAACCGTCATCCCCAAGTTACTGATGAAGAAGTTGAGAGTCAGAGAGAGTCAATGACTTGCCTGAGGCCACATGGCAGCTGGGATGGGATGTGAACCTGTGTGCGTGTGTGCTAAGTCACCTCAGTCGTGTCCGACTCTTTGTGACTCTGTGGACTATAGACCACCAGGCGCCTCATTCCATGGGATTCTCCAGGCAAGAATACTGGAGTGGGTTGACATGCCCTCTTCCAGGGTATCTGCTTGACCCAGAGATGGAACCCATGTCTCTTATGTCTCTGCATTGGCAGATGGGTTCTTTACCACTAGCACCACCTAGGAAGCCCTGGGATTTGAACACAGGCAGCAAAAATTCAAGCTACTCATATAATCACTGTATTGTCCTGGATGGGAGTCAGGAGACACTGGAGGTGAGAAAGGAGACAAGCATAAATCCCACATGCCACTCAGCACTGGGTCCGGCAGGTAGTCCAAACCAGTAACTGCAGGTGGGTGGAGGGGAGGTAAAGAGAAAAGAAGGGAACCGGGAGGAAGAAAGGGTAGAACAGTGGAAGGATGGACGGACTGGAGGATGAATAGATGTGTGAATAGATGGGTGGGTAGATGGGTGGGTGGATGGATGGGTGAGTGGTGGATAAATATAGATGGAAGGGTGAATGGGTCGGTGGATGAATGGATGGATGGATGGGTAGATGGATGAGAGGATGGTCATTCCCATTGGTGCATAAACCTCTAGACGGGTTCCAACTCTCCTTGGTTCCCCACTGCACCCCCTAGATCCACTAATCCAGTTCCCAAAACTTAACTGGCACCTTTTCACTCAGGTCCACCCATTTGTACCGACTTGGGGCCATTCTCCAGAACCAAGGAGGCCCATCTTGAGCAGCGGAGAGGAGTCCCGGCAAGAGAATCAGGATCCCCAGTTTCCCATCCCAGCTCTGCTCCTGTGCAGCCTCGGCCAGCCAGGCTCCTCTCTGGAGTCAGTTTCTCCACCCACACTATGAGTATTCAGCGTACTTTGTCCTGAAGTCTGTCCTGAGGTGTGTCAATGGCAGGTGTGCAGCTGTTAAGTGACCCCTCCAGGGCAACACCTTCCAGGAGTCTCACCCATCTCTGCCTCCTGGAGTACTCCCTGGAAAACTCTTACTCAGCCTTCAAAATTCAACTCGGACATCATTTCTGAGAACTGTCCCAAAATCAGAGAGACTGAAACAGACAGACACAAACTCAGACAGGCTCAGAGAGACAGGGTGAAAGATGGAGGCGTTTAGAAAAATACAGAGAGGATGGGACTTCCTGGTGGTCCAATGGATAAGACTCCATGCTCCCAATACAGGGAGGGGGCACGAGTTCGATCCCTGATCAGGGAACTAAGATTCCACATGCCACGCGTGGCATGGCCAATAAAAAAATAAGAAGAAAAGAAAAGAAATAGAGGGGAAGGAAGTGGGGAGGGCGACACAGAGAGCGCCACACAGAGGCGGAGGAAGGCAGGACAAGACACGGAGGTTGCCAAGGTCAACCAGTTATGTTTGGGACATGAAGCTACAATGACTAGGTCCCAGGTCCCTTCACCTCCCAGGAGCCCTGCTTGAAGCTGGGGAGAGCACCAGAGGCAGAGGCCAAGGCAGCCCCGGTGTGACTGGAGAACAAACCAGCCAGGAGGTGCTGAGACGAGTCATTTATTGAAAGCTCAGGACATGCCAAGGAGGCCCTAGATCTTTCTCCAAAGCAGAGTCTTGTGGCTAGCCCTGCAGTCCCCACTCCAGACTGGGGACAGGGCTGCAGGGCCGGAGCACCTGGGGGGCCCTGGGTGGATAAGGGACACTTATACTGTCACAGACACAGGCTAGAGCCTGGGAGGGAAACTGAGGCAGATGGGCAGGTGGGCAGGATTCTGGCAGTCAACACAGAGGGATGGCAGCCCTCTGTCAGCCTCAGGATGGCACGGTCAGCACCACGGCATTCTGCAAAGAGCAATGGCTCTAGGTTAGGTCCTCTGAGCCCTTGTGCCCAACATCCCGCTACACCTCCCACCCCTGCAGCCACTCTGCGTCCCCCACCCCCAACACCAGCCCCGTGCCCTGGGGTGAGCGCTGTATTGGGAACACAACTTGCACTTACTAAGTGAACGAGTGAACAAATGAATGAACGATGAATAAATGACCTTCAGTGTGGGAGAGGTCACTGATTTTAGAGACTTTAGTTCAAATGTCATTTTTCCTGTGAATTTATTGTGTGACCTTGGACCAGAAACTGGGCCTCCTACAGCCTTGGTCCTTATCTGAGAAGTAGGTCCAGGATTCCCTGATCTGCCCACCTCCCAGAGCTGTTCCAAGACTCAAAGGCGTACTGGACTGAAGAGGATCGTGAGACCATGCCCATACTCAGCAGGAAAAAACGCCCTGATCTATCAGAGAAGGCTGCCACAGGCACAGCGCAGGAGACCATGCCCATACTCAGCAGGAAAAAACGCCCCGATCTATCAGAGAAGGCTGCCAGCACAGGCAGGAGACCATGTCCATACTCAGCAGGAAAAAACGCCCTGATCTATCAGAGAAGGCTGCCACAGGCACAGCGCAGGAGACCATGTCCATACTCAGCAGGAAGAAACGCCCTGATCTATCAGAGAAGGCTGCCACAGGCACAGCGCAGGAGACCATGTCCATACTCAGCAGGAAAAAACGCCCTGATCTATCAGAGAAGGCTGCCACAGGCACAGCGCAGGAGACCATGTCCATACTCAGCAGGAAAAAACGCCCTGATCTATCAGAGAAGGCTGCCACAGGCACAGCGCAGGAGACCATGTCCATACTCAGCAGGAAGAAATGCCCTGATCTATCAGAGAAGGCTGCCACAGGCACAGCGCAGGAGACCATGTCCATACTCAGCAGGAAGAAACGCCCTGATCTATCAGAGAAGGCTGCCACAGGCACAGCGCAGGAGACCATGTCCATACTCAGCAGGAAGAAACGCCCTGATCTATCAGAGAAGGCTGCCACAGGCACAGCGCAGGAGACCATGTCCATACTCAGCAGGAAGAAACGCCCTGATCTATCAGAGAAGGCTGCCACAGGCACAGCGCAGGAGACCATGTCCATACTCAGCAGGAAAAAAAGCCCTGATCTATCAGAGAAGGCTGCCACAGGCACAGCGCAGGAGACCATGTCCATACTCAGCAGGAAAAAACGCCCTGATCTATCAGAGAAGGCTGCCACAGGCACAGCGCAGGAGACCATGTCCATACTCAGCAGGAAGAAACGCCCCGATCTATCAGAGAAGGCTGCCACAGGCACAGCGCAGGAGACCATGTCCATACTCAGCAGGAAAAAACGCCCCGATCTATCAGAGAAGGCTGCCACAGGCACAGCGCAGGAGACCATGTCCATACTCAGCAGGAAGAAACGCCCCGATCTATCAGAGAAGGCTGCCACAGGCACAGCGCAGGAGACCATGTCCATACTCAGCAGGAAAAAACGCCCCGATCTATCAGAGAAGGCTGCCACAGGCACAGCGCAGGAGACCATGTCCATACTCAGCAGGAAAAAACGCCCCGATCTATCAGAGAAGGCTGCCACAGGCACAGCGCAGGAGACCATGTCCATACTCAGCAGGAAGAAACGCCCTGATCTATCAGAGAAGGCTGCCACAGGCACAGCGCAGGAGACCATGTCCATACTCAGCAGGAAGAAACGCCCTGATCTATCAGAGAAGGCTGCCACAGGCACAGCGCAGGGGAGAAACAGAAGGTGTGTACTTGCTACCCCTGGGCCAGGGGAACTGTGATTCTGTGAGGAAACCTGAGATCCCATCCCACAGGCCAGTCCTGTGTCTGAATTCAACAAGAGCTCTGTGACTGCTTGCCAACATCCGCCTTGGGCAAGTAAGGAAGGAGCGCTAGAATGTATGTCATGTATTTGCCATTCCCAAGTTAGGTAGTTTATAATCCCTGAGCAACCTAGAAAATGGGCAGCGACAGACCTTGTCAAAGGCAGAGCAGTCCCCTCTCCAGAGACAAGCTTTAGGTCCATCAAGGCTTACCCTCCCCACCATGGGAAACTCACCTCTATGATTGCCAGGGCCGCATTGGCAAAATTGACATTGAGAACCTTAGGCAGGGGGATCCCAACATCTAGGTTCACTGTGAAAAGGATGTGGTTGAAAGCAAAGATACGTGAGGGGCCAAGGTGGGACCTGCTGACCCTATTCCACCACTTTGAGCTAGCCAATTCTCTTCTTTGAGACTCAGGTTCCCGTGAAACTCCTACTCATCCTACTAAACCCAAACAAAAATGCCCCTTTTCTCTATTGTCTTAAGGGGTTCCCTCAGCAGAGCCTCCTTGAGGTTCTCTCAGTCTCTTGCACAATCTGGGTCATTTATATTCTATTCATTTGTTTATACAACTATTTCCATCTGGATTGTGAGCCTGAAGACACGAGCCACATCAGATAGCTCTTGACACTCAGAGTTGGGCATGATGCAGGAGCAATCCATATTGCTTGATTGGAAACAATCCTAGTTTCTGTATCTTAGAAAGGGGGATCAAGCCCTCTCCAATCTCAGTGTCTATTAAGAACAGTAGAGAATGATCAAATCACTTTGCTGTACACTTGAAACTAACACAACATTATAAATTAACTATACTTCAATTTTTTAACAAAAGAGCAATGGAGAGAGGCAATGGATTTGGCAATCCTGAGTTCAGACACTCCGTGTCCAAGAAGACACTTAAGGCTTCGCTTACCATTGAGCTTTGGCACGTAAGCTAGCCGGACCACACTGCTGAGCCATTCTTCTAAACGGGACGCCTGCAACAGAGCATGTAGAGAGGCTGGAAGGGGTGACTTTGCAGGGAGCAGTACCACCCTTCCCGGGAAGAAAACTCCAGAGGTCCAGCTGCCCCAGCCTCCCCACAAGCCTGACGACATAGCTCCTACTGGGCACAGGAACTGCTGGGGTGGGCAGTTCAAGAGTGACTCCAAGGGGACTCTGATTTAGGCAGGCTTCACTCTGGGCCCCGTGAGCTTGAAAGGGCTGCTCTCCTGGAGGAAGGATCTGGGGGGCCTGGTGGGGGCCTGTGTCTGAGAAAGAGGGAGGAAATGAGCCCAGCTCCAGTAATTCTGTGTGGTCTGACCTTAGATTCCTAGGAGTTGAGAAACACTTAGAATGATCTAGAATCTGAAACCATCATGAAATTCTAGAACCTCGGGACTTTGTAAGAAGCAGGAAACTAAGGGCTCTGTGAGTCTCTGAAATGTTAGAACCTTCTGAGCTCAAGGACCTTATTACTTGTGTGAAGTTCCAGAATTGTGAGCCCTTGTGAGGTTCTACACATTTACAACTTTATAAGGTTCCAAGACTGAAAGATCATGAGATTCACTTTCCTAAGACAATGACTGTTTGACAAGTGAGTGCACATGTGTGCATGAACACACAGAGACACACACGGGCCGGGATGTTTGTCCACTCCGTCTTTTGGGGGCAGAGCCCAGACTGGGGCCAGCTCAGTCATATAGCCTGACTCATCCTGCTTCCTTTCCACCCCACCTGTAGACCCTCACCACCGCCAAACTGCCCAGCCTCCCAGAACTTACATCGAAGGTGTGAGCAGAGGAGGACACCAGCTGGACGCTGAGCCTGGCAGAGAGAAGAGAGATGTTGAGGGGCCCCAGCACTCACCAAACCTCAGCCTGCCCCATCCCTAGCTCTCCAGGATCAGGAAACAGGGTTACAGGCCCCACTCTGCCTCCATTCAGCCTTGACTTGGGGTCTCAGTTTACCCACCTGTAAAATGGGCTTGGAGGGAGCTAACCTCCTTCTGAAATGTCATGACTGCTACCTCCAACTCCACGGCCCTGGAACCTTGATCTGACTCCCACTTATCTGACTGACGCTCTCTGAGAAGTAGCCCTCCCATAGACTGAGCCCTGGATACAGGGTGCTCTGCACCCCACAGCTGCTCACTAACGGCAATAAACCACCAGTGGATCACAGCTGGCCCACATAAAGGTCCAGGGCCAGAGCCCGGACACACATCTCTTCTCCTGCAGAGCTGAGGCTTCAACAGCCACCAGGAAGGGGAGGTGAACCCTGGCAGTGGGTGAGGTCTTTGTCAAGTATAGAAATGGAGTGGCGGTGGAGCCTTGTGGGGAGGGGGAGTGGGAGGGGGGCAGATGCAGCCTGAGGGGCCGGCAGGGATCAGGTGAGCACCAGCTGCCTATGGCCCAGGGCAGGCAGATCTCAGAGTCCCCTGGGAATACTCCTGCATCCTGCATCCAGGGGTGGGACAGAGAGGCCCCAGGCCCCAGGCCAAGGTGAGAGTGCTGGGCCTGGAGAACGGAGGCCTAGACAGAGGACTGGCTTCCAGGGACAATGCACTTTTGGAGGCTGGGCTTTGCAAACTGTCAAGTGCTGTGCATGCGTAAGGGAGGATTGTCATCAACCTCACTATCTCGGTTAGTATGATTATCATGAGGCCTAGTTACCAGAGGCGGGTAGAAACTAGAGAAATAGCTGCTGCTGTTGCTGCTGCTGCTGCTAAGTCGCTTCAGTCGTGTCTGACTCTGTGTGACCCCATAGACGGCAGCCTACCAGGCTCCCCTGTCCCTGGGATTGTCCAGGCAAGAACACTGGAGTGGGTTGCCAATTCCTTCTCCAATGCATGAAAGTGAAAAGTGAAAGTGAAGTCGCTCAGTCGTGTCCGACTCTTAGCGACCCCATGGACTGCAGCCCAGCAGGCTCCTTCATCCATATAGCTAGTCCACGTGAATAACAAAGCATCTGACCACATTCAAGGACAGGTATCTCCATGGCCTGCCTCTAGGGCTGATAACTCAGAAGTCTGGACTCCTCTGCAGCAGGTTTATCTCCAGGGCCAGGTTTTGAGCAGGTGCAGTGGAAGATGCCCTCTCTGGAGGCGATTCTCTGAGCCCTAGTTGCCTCATCTATAAAATGGGCCAAGACCACCCTTTCCCAGTAGGTTCCAGAGGCAAGGAAGACTCTGGCAAAACAAACACCTGCAATTCAGTTGCCTCTCAATAAATAATGGGGTTTCTGCTAGTCCCTAATTCTTTTTTTAAGTCTTTATTGAATTTGTTACAACACTGCTTCTGTTTTACGTTCTGGCTTTTGGGCCGTGAGGCATGTGGGATCTTAGTGACTCAAACAGGGTATCAAACCCACATCCCCTGCATTGAAAGGTGAAGTCTTAACCACTGGACCACTAGTGAAGTCCCCCTAATTCTTGTTCATAGAGACAACACCCAGGACCCCACGTTACCGTTCCAGGGATAGCGAGATGTGCAGCTTGGTAGCCGAGGGAGCCAGCTGGGCATTTAAAGTCATCACCTACGTGAGAAGAGCAGGCAGAAATTATACCAATTCGGCAAAAGGAGCCTGAAGACAGGTAGGTCTGCCTTGGCCAACAGGTGACTCTCCACCATTCATTTCCTCCACTACCCCTTGCTGATGTGTTAGTGTCCATGCTGGGCTACAAGGAAGTCACGTGAAGGTTCTGGTGCTCAGAAACCAGGGTACTAAGGGCTGTCAGTGTTGGATGTGAGGGAGTCCTGGGGTGGCAGGAGCTTGGACAGACCCTCAATCCTGCCTGCAGTGGGTGAGGGAAGGCATCGCCCACGAGGTGACCCCTGTGCCGAATCCTGGAAGACAAGGAGTTAGCCAAAGGAAGGGGAGAAACGTGGTGGTCTCTGCACAAACAAGGGCAAGGTGGGGGAACCTGGCAGCCCTGAGTAACTGGCTTAGGGCACAAGGCTGGGAAAGCAGGAGAGTGAGGCCAGGGGTGGGGGACGCGGCAAGGAATGGTATGTGGCCGTGTGGGGCCAGGGCAGAGTGAGCAGGGTAGGGACTGCCTCTGCCCAGATGTATGGTTGGGGAAACTAGCAGAGGTGGGGTGGAGGGGAGCAGAATGGAGGTGGGGGGCCGGGGAGAGCTGGAGGGTCATCCAAGAGGTATCTGAGCACAGGGTGGCTAGGGGGCAGGGCCAATTCCTGAGATCCTGCGGAAGCACCCAGGACACGTGTGATGAGGGAGCAGGCAGGAGTCCGAACAGTCAGGTTGACAGTGGGTGAGGGCTTCCTGCACGGTGCCCTATGGGATCCCCCACCCTGAAATCCACAGCCCGGAGCGGGTCAGCCCTACTCAGAACCCCAGTGCCTGCTCCCACCCCTCAGCCGCTCACCCCATTCAGCTGGAACAAGGCTTCATGGGCCCCCTGAGGGAAGTAGGACAGCACATGGATGGTAGCTGAGATGGAGACTGTGGCCTTGTGGTTCTGAAGCGTGACTGTGGGCGCTTCCTTCACCCGCAAGGAGAGCAGGAGCTGCTGGCCTGGAGGCAGCTTCCGCAGGGCCTGGACAGAAGCAAGGGCAGAGCAGGGGGCATGGGGGCATCTTAGATGCCCCACTAACAGAATCAGCCGGTCAGTCAGTCAACAAACACTCACTGGGCACCTAGTGGGTACCGGTACTGAGCTGGGAGCTGTGCTAACAGCCTGAACCAGATAGGTCTGGTCTCGGCCCCCTGGAGGCTGACATTATGGAACAGCCCAATCAGAGTCAAAATCGCCCCTAGGACACACTTCATTAGACAACGTAAAAAAGAAAAGAAAACAAAAAACCTTCCTATGCCCACAGTCCCACATGATCCATCTTCTGCCCTCGTGTCTAGCCTCCCACCACTGGCCCCTATTCTCTTCTCTCTTAGACTCACTGACCACTCTGCTGTTCCTCCAAGCTGCCAGGCACACTCCTACCTCAGGGCCTTTGCACTCGTTGTTCCCTCTGCCAGAAATGTCTTCTCCAGACACCTTCACCGTTCCCTCCCTCCCCTCTGTCAGCCTTCAGCTCACATATCACCTCCCCAGTGAGGCCTTTGCGAGGTACCCTCCTCCACCTTCTGACATTGTATATATTCTGCTTATTCATTTGTTCAATGTCTGTCCCTCCCATCACAATGGCAGCTCCTGGAACACAGAGACTTTTATCTACTTTTCACTGTCTGCCCCTTGCACATGCCCAGCACCTGGCACAGGGCTGCTAAATAATTCAGATTCCCACAGCTGGAAAGAAGCCGTTCAGCCCCAGTTGGAGGAATGGTAAAGCTGAGGGCCAGGCCCTGTAGCCACGTACTGACTGATGCCCACTAGTCAAATCTCCCTGAATCTTCTCCTTTCTCTTACTTTTCCAAGGTCACTGCCCTGAGTCTTCTCTCTGGGGACAAGAACACTGAGACTAAGATGAAGTAAGGCAGTTGGCCGAAGAATTGATGCTTTTGAACTGCGGTGTTGGAGAAGACTGTTGAGATTCCCTTGGACTACAAGGAGATCCAACCAGTCCATCCTAAAGGAGATCAGTCCTGGGTGTTCATTGGAGGAACTGATGCTGAAGCTGAAACTCCAATACTTTGGCCACCTGATAAAGAGAACTGACTCATTTGAAAAGACCCTGATGCTGGGAAAGATTGAAGGCGGGAGAAGGGGACGACAGAGGATGAGATGGTTGGATGGCATCACTGACACAACGGCCATAGGTTTGGGCAGACTCCAGGAGTTGGTGATGGACAGGGAGGCTTGGCGTGCTGCGGCTCATGAGGTCGCAAAGAGCTGGACACAACTGAGCAACTGAACTGAACTGAAGGCAGTTGGAGGGAGAGGGCTAAAGTCATTTGGAAAGAAACTCCTGTCCTCTGCTTGACAGAGAAGCAACAGACCGAGGACAAATGCCCCGTTGACTTCTGGTGCAGTTAAACCCTGGTCCTTTCCTCTCTAAGCAAAATCTACTATCAGGAAAGGATATGGTGTTAGTCAATCACACTTCAGTGTGAATTTGAACTCAACATTCAATTGTGACTATCTGTAGAGCTGTATTGAGAAAGATTCTGGAGTCCATTCAGGGTCATCAGGAAAGACCTACCATGAATAAAGTCCATGAGAGGGTCACTCACCTCAGGGACCAAAGCTGCCAGATCTGTAGTTGTCAGTGGGACATTGCTGGGAACCTGGACCGGAGACCAAATGGGAAGGGGGATAAACACAGAGCCGAGATAGGGATCCCTCAGCACAAACAGTAGCTTCCTCCCACCCAGCTACATACATGCGTCTCCACAGACACTCATGTTCCTTCTAGTAACCAATGATGAGTGCTTACTACATGCCAGACTCATGCTAAGGGCTTTCTGAGCCTTCACTCATTCCACCTTTATAACTGCTCCAGGAAGTAGGTGCTATGATTACTCCCATTTTACAGATGAAAAACCTGAGGTTCCTGTCCAGGCTTATAAGCTGGTAAATGGTGGCACCAGGCTTTGACCTTTTAAACTTCCCTCCCAATTTGAAAGCCCAGGAATCTGACCCCACATATTTTTGCTTTTTACCCCAAAATATTCTCAAATACTATAAATTTGTTTCTATCATTTACAAATTAGGACATTTCATATAAATTTGCAATTTCTAACTTTAAAAAATTGGAAAATCTGGTCACATCTGGCTCCCAGCTCAAGGCCCTATTCCAACCACCCACAGGCCTTCAGCGTGCTCTTTGGACCCCACATATAGGAAGTGAATGATCAACCCCTGCTCCCTTAGGCTGAGCCGCAGATGAGGGGCCCAGGTGGCTCAGAGTTTACTTTGGACAGGGCTGAGACCAAGAATGCCACTGGGTAAGGCTTCTGGGCTGGGGCTTCCAGACATCTGTGAGGGTGTGAGAGGGGCCAGAAGGGAAACAGACATCTCTGAAACTTCAGAATAAATGTCCAGTGTCCAAATGTCGTGAAGAGCATAGTCGGTGACATCATTGACTTCCCTAAGCCCCAAAACTCCATCAGGGTGCCGCCCAAGGAGGACCACACATCCCAGGTGACCACACCTCTGTACCTCTTTAACGGTGTTTGGGCTCTGTATACCTTTGGTATAGTCCAAACTGAGTTTTCTTCTCTTCAACTCAAATATGCTCTTGAGAAAGTAGTAGGAATGTTAGCCATTCACACTTTAGTAAAAATTGAGCATTGACTACAAGAGCTCATCTGGTGCAGGGATAGAAAACTGGCTACATTTCACACACCAATTTTGACCAATTCAAAGTAACTTCCTGAGTGTCATGTTGAGAAAGACTCAGAAGTCCCACTCAGGTTTAGCCAAGTAGAGGCCATTATCAATTAGTAAGTAATGTCATACTTGTCTACAAGGACAAGCATGGACATGTACCTGCTATAAAACTGTCCAAGTCTCTCTGATTATAAGAAGGCTCATCAGGGCTGAACAGTGATGAGGTTCAGCTAGGTTACAACTAGCATCGCTAAGACCCAGCAGGGCAGGTTGCCACACTTACCAGCTCGGAGGTGATGTCCAGGTCAAGGGCACCGCTGGTCTGAAGGAGCCCAAACACGGTGTTAAAGAGGAACAGAGGCACGGTCACCTGGGATGTGTGGTCCTCCTTGGGCGGCACCTTGACGGGGTTGCGGGGCTTGGGGAAGTCAATGACGTCACCAGCTACGCTCTTCACGATGGGCTGCAGAGGTGAGAGACAGTGCGGCAGGATCTCAGGGCAGCTCACTCACCTGGCTCTGAGTCAGCATCCCCTTCCTGGCCTCCACTGGGACCTCACCCACCCCCAGTGGTGGGCAGGGCCTTGGTGGGCACTTACATTGACATCCAGCTCTATGTACTGGTTGGAGATGAGAGGCAGTGTGGCCAGAGTGAATTCCACGGACCCAAGAGCCCCGAGAGGCACCAGGCCTGGATGAGGAGGGGAGGAAGAAGAAAGGCCCCCATGAGCCCAGGCCCTACTTCTATTTACTGAGCGCCTGCTGAATGCCTAGCACTCTACTGAGTATTCACCTGGGTGCTACTGTCATCCCCATTTTACAGATATGGAAACTGAGGCTTTAACAGAGGAAGTCACTAGCCCCAAGCCACACAAGCCACAGAATAGCAAAGCCAAGGTTCCTGTTTTCCAGCACTGGTGCCACTAACCACGTCGTTGCCCTGCCTCTCTCGTATAACACCACATACAGAGATACATCTGCCCCCAGGTTTTCTATCCTAATCCTAGTTAAGCATTTTTATACTTTTTTCAAGGCCCATTTGTGAATACAAAAGGCATCCATGTCTCCATAAGGCTCAGAGAGGCCGGGGGCCACTGTGGCTGAGGGGCCCTGGGTTCCTTATGTAAGCTCTGGACCTCAGTCATCTTGTCTGTCCAGATAATAATAATATCTGCCTCACACTTCTGACAGTGCCAGACACCCCACTGGTGATCAGCGAGTGGCCTGAAGCCCCGATAGATGGAGACCTGGATGGCTCCACGTGTCCTCACCCCGTTGAACCGGCCTCAGCCCAGAACTCCACCATTAGGCCTCCTCATCATGGCGGCCTCGTCAGTCTGAGGAAGACGTGAAAGGGCCCAGAATTCTCCCCCGTCCTCTTCACTGGTATGGGGTGGAGTGGTAAGAGCAGGTGCAGAGGAGGAGCAGGGCAGACCCCAACTTACCCAGCACGGCCCCCAGGAGCTCATTCACCACACCCAGCACACTGTCCACCACGGGGCACAGCTGTGTCCAGAGGAGATGGGGGTTAACAGGAGCATAAGAGTGGGCCCAAGCCTGGTGCAGGGAATGACTGCATTTTCTTTAAATTATTTGCTTTGGGGTCCCAAGGGCCCCAAACAGGGCAGACGATGGAGATGGATAGGGGGGCACACAGGTGGGAGGCATGGATGGGCTGGAGCTTGAAGTGTCAGAGGGCAGAGTGGGTGGTGCAGAGGGCCAGCTACATGGGCCCCCTCAGAACACCTTGGAGGATGCTGGGGGGACATGGGGACACATTCCAGAGGCTCGCTGGGGCGTGGGGACAAGGCCTTCCCCAGAGGAAACAAATGGCTATTTTCTCCAAGGTCTCAGGCTCCTCCTGCCATCCAGGTGGATGCCTGGAGACCTACAATCTGGATCCCACAGAATGGCACCTCCTACCCTCCACGCAGAGTCAGGCCTGGCCCGAGGCATCTACTATAACACCATCCTGAGTTTCCCGGAAAACCCCTGGGCTGTGACAACAGGGAGCAAGCAGTTTGGATTCCAGAATCTTATCACGGAATCCGAGTCCACCAAAGCAAGAACCCCAAAGGTGGCCCAGCCCAGCCCCTTCTCTCACTCAGCCCCTTCATTCTACAGCTGGGGCCAGAGGAGACAGGCGACCTATCCAAGATCACAGCTGTTCTCAGAAAGACAAGAGAAGGCTGTCTTTTCATTTAAACATGGAATCCCTAACTCCAGGGCTTCTGGGGTCAGGCACATCACAGAAAGGAGAGGAGACCAGAGGGGCTGTGATGGGAGAGGGTGAGCAGCCCCTTGGAGACCAGCTGTGTGCCGACTGCAGGAAGGAGGTACGGGCAGCCAGGATGGCTGACGGCACAAGAGAAGCCAGAAATCAGATTGCTGAGAGAAGCCTCCAGTCTCTAAGTGTCAGTAATTAACTCTTATTTTTAAAACCTCTTTGAGTCACATAAATCCTGTCTTGCAGCCAATTGTCCAGAGACCCCCAGTTACTGGCTGTGACTTAAATGTAGCTACTTCCCTTGTTGAAATCGACTTGAGATGGGCCTGGGCTGCTGGGAGCGTCTCTTCTCCCCCTGAGCTGCTTTTCTGATTGGATTCTTGAAGCCCAGGGCAGTTTTGTCAACGTCAGTCTCCGATACCCTTGCCACCTCCACAGCTGTTCTTAACAAGGACTCATAAGAGAGGTCCAGCCAGGATTGGCGACCAGAAAGCCTGACTACTCTTTGCTGGCTGTCAGCAAGCCGCTCCCCTCTCCATCCTTAACAAAATGGAGCTTTGGCCAGACCAGCTTAAGTGTGGTTCAAGGGATGGCAGGGGCAGGCAGGAGCATCCTGGAGCAGTTTCATCATATTGTGTTTAATGTCACATGATGTCAATATATGGGCTTTCCTGGTGGCTCAGCAGTAAAGAATCTGCCTGCAATGCAGGAGATGTGGGTTCAATCCCTGGGGTGGGAAGATCCCCTGGAGGAGGAAATGGCAACCCACTCCAGCATTCTTGCCTGGAAAATTCCATGGACATAGGAGCCTGGCAGGCTATAGTCCATGGAATCACAAAGAGTCGGACCTGACTGAATGACTGAACACACACACACACATGTCTTAATATACATATATGTGATCTTCTTAGACGTGTTTGCTAAGCACAGGGCTTTTTTTAAAATCATTGAGTGACCCAATTTTAATTCAAATATAGTTTACAGGAAAATATAAAGTCAATAACAATACAGGTGGCAAAGACAAAGCAGGGGGTAAGAAAGAGACTTGGATTGGAGAGCAGGTCACCGGAAGCTGTAAATTTAGGGTTCAGAGGTCTGGGGACAGACTGTGCCAGCCCACCTACAGACTGGCAGGCGGCACCTGGGACACCCATGGGCAGGCCAGGATGGGATTACCTGATGGGCGTGGAAGGGAAGACCAGCCTAATCCTGCCTGGCGCCCAGATTAACTCAAAGCCGGGGAGGAGGGGCACAGCCCAGGGGAAGGGGTGTGCCTCGTCTGTGGCCCCACACTCACCAATTCTGGCAGCACCTTGAAGAGTGTCTGTTCCACAACCCCAAAGAGTGGTGCAGGTAGCAACCTGGGCAGAATGAGATGCGTGAAGGTGTGGCCACCACACAGGGACAGCGCCAACTCGGATGACGGGGCAGCGTGGGCACTTGGGACTCAGAACATCACCCATCTCCTCTCCTGGTGGGCTTGATTGGGACTTAGGGATCTGGGTTTAAATCTTGGCTCTGCCTCACCACGGGCCCAGAGAAGGATTTCAGTTTCCCCATCCATACAGTGCCTGCTTTAGAGAGAGCTGCTGCCACTGAGATCAAATGGGAGCGCACACGTGTCTAGTGCTCAATAAAAGTCTGTTCCCTTCATTTCCCCCAATAAGTATAGACAAGTGACATTTGGGTCAACAACAGCACCTGGCTTAGGCTGAGGGTTCAGTAAGTATTTGTTGAATGAATGTCTGAGGGGGTGGCCTGAGGATGTGCATGCAGACAGACTTAGGTCTGTTTGGAGACTATGGGGGTACAGAGGGAGGGTGACAACCACAGAACCGCAAGCACAGGACACCAGCACCCTCCTGAGCTCCAGCCCCTCCATGCCACCTCTAGCCCAGAGGAGCAGGATGGAGCCACTGGGATTTAAGGAGCCCAAGAGCCTGCCTGGAAGCCCCTTTTTAAGGCTCTTCTGCAGACAGAACCAACCCTGGTTCACCCTATTCTTGGAAACTAACACAGAGCTGTCTCATCACCCATCACTGGGCAGGGGCCACCCAGCAAAGGTGGGGTGTGGCTGTGAGATTTGGTCTGGAATGGAGAGACTAACAGAGGCTGACTCAAAGTTGGAAAGGGTGGGGGCAGACAGCAGACGACAGTAGGGGCAGGTGCAGAGTGCTGCAAGAAAGCCTCGGACCTGAGTCCAGAGACCAGTTTATCTCTACACTTGCTGCAATGTGGGTGTGTGACCTTGGGCAAATCCCAAGCTCTCTTTGGGCTTCAGTTGCCCCGTGGGTGGAAGGGTCACTGTGTCCTAAACACCTGGAGTAAGAGATGGTTATAACGGTGCCAGAGACTTTGGGATCAATAAATTTAGGTGCTCATTATACAGATAGGGACACGGAAGCCCAGACAAGGGACGGGGATCCCCTGGGGTCACACAGCAAGTCAGAGGCTGAGCTGGGTCTCTGACATGCTACAAGCAGACACTCAGTTCCCCGCAGATGGAGGGACCCCCATCGGCCCTTGTTCTATCTGGAAGAAGGGAGGCAGGCTCTCAGGGGCTGGAGAAGTGGGACGCTCAGGAGCGGGAGTTGCAAGCTGGGGGCTGGACCAGAGTCCTTGTCCGTGGTAGGCCTCAGTCTACAAGTCCGTGCAATGGGCTGATGCGGTGAGAGGGGCAGAGGCAGGGTGAACTCAAGCCCCGCCCAGCTGGTCAAGGAGACCCCGAGGAGTCCCATCAGGGGAGCCGCCCAACTAGGGCTCCAGCCCGCGGACTCACCCCGTGAGCAGGCTGATGTGTCCCAGGAGCGTGCTGCAGCGCTTGAGGATAAGGATGGGCGTACCCCGCGCGCTCACGCCCAGCGCCACCCGCGACGACACGTTCACCTCAGCAGCCAGCTGCAGGACGCTCCCGAGGGGGCTGCGAGACCAGAAACTGGGGGCGTGACCAGGCAGCCGAGGCCCCACCCGCCAGGGCCGCCTCGGCCGCGCCCATCCCGGGGCAGCAGACCAGGGCTCTGATGGGCAGCGGATGGGGTAGCCTTGCGAGGGGTCTAGTCCCCACCCCTCCTCTCTCCCCAGCCTCCCTGTCCTTCCTCACGCCCATGCGCCCCCTCCCTCACCCCCACCAGTGACCTCTCTCAGGGAGAGAGACGGAAGTCCCTGGACGTCCATGGGATGGAGATCCCTGGAGACGGGTAGTGAGGTAGGATCCAGGGAGGGAATAGGAAAGCAGAAGTCCCTGGGAAGGAAGTAGGGTGGGAGGAAATAGGGGTTGAGGGGGTGAGCCTGCAGAGACAATAGGGTAGGGGGTGCCCAGTGGGGTGGGGTGTGGAGCCGCAGGGTAGAGGCCCAGGGGCACACTCACCCAGAGCCGTGCAGGCCCACCTTGGTGTGCAGGTTCAGCTGCACCCCAAACCCTGGCAGCAGCTTCACAGACACCTTTGGCAGTGTGACTTCCTCCACCTTCAGCCTGCGGGGAGGACAGGGCCACTGACATCCCCCCGCACCAGTCCCTTAGTGCCTGGACCCACCCAGACCACGCTGGTCAGGACAGAGGTCTTTGGAGCAGACACTTAAAGAGGAGGAAGGAGGGAGCCCTGAAGATACTTGGATTAGCCTAGAGAGACTGAGAAACTTGCCCCAGATCACACACTCACACAGTTATTGAAACTGATCCCACAGCTGGAACCCTCAACCACAGGGACGTGCTGCCTGACATTCAGTAGACCCCTTATTTTCTGACTCAGTTTCTAGGACTCCCTCTCTAAGGCTCCCCATGATATTCCCACTGCCTTCCAACAAATTAAAAAAGTCAACCTCTTCTCTATTCCCTGAAGCAAAGAAAAGACCAGGCTACCTGAACAGCACGCAGGAGGTAGACAGTCACGTGGCCACATTGTGAGACTCACCCAGAAAGCTCCTCAACAACGCCAAAAACCCCTCCATAGCTCAGCAAGCCACCTCCTCCGAGCAGGCCCCCGGAGCCCAGGAGGCCCTGGTTCACAGACGTGACTGTTCCCAGCACGTTCTGTAGAATGGGCCCACCGACCAGTGAGTTCTGGATGGCTGCAAAGAGGGCAGGGGGGGTTGGGAGGGGGGAACCAAGGGGAGGGAAGGGGGAAGGAAGTTTCATATTACAGATGAGAAAACTAGGGCCCAGAGAGGGGCAAAGTCACACAGCAAATCGGATTTGGGGCCAACAGTATGACTAGGACTCCTGGACACTGGACCACCCGGCAGATTGAAAGGGGGGAACAAAAGTAAAGGAGGGAGCACCCAGCCACCAGAGCTTGAGCAAAAGGGAGGAGGCAACCCCTCCTGGGCACGACTGGCCTGACTCTATGTGGATTGTGAGAAGGGCAAGATGGAAAGCACCGCCTCGTGGAGGTTGGGACAATGAGGGGAGCTTCCAGGAAGCATTTCCTCTTCACAGCCATGGTCACTCTGGGCCGTTGAGCCCCTGAGGCCCCAAATGCTTAGTAGAATTCCGCTACCCCAGAAATGGGGGGGCAGAGATGCTGGTTCAGCCAGCACCCACCCCCGGACCTCCTCAACCCTGCCCACCCCCATCCCTGAGGGAGACTCAAACCCTACTTGCTCATCCAGTCCAGTTCCCCTCTCAGAAGAGAGTGAACTACTCATTGGAGCCTGCACACCAAACATTAAGCCCCTGAACTCTACACAGTTGGGAATCAAACCCTGTTCTCATCTACCCCCTGAAGCATAAGCATGTAAGTCTATCTATGAGACAGTTTATACTGCGGCTGGATCCTCACACCCTGCCCACCTTGGGCTCACCTTTGCCGAGTTCGTCCTTGTCGATCCTAGCGAGGGTGCCCACCTTCTCAAGCAGCCCCTGGCACGGAGTCACCAGACCCCAGAGGAGAAGCGGGGACCACATGCCCAACATTGTCAGTGTCACACCTACCAAGAATGGAAGCAGAAACCTGGGGCCATCCTTGTGCCCAGGGCTTCTCTTCCCTGTGCCCCTTCACCAGCCTGGGGCCCTCCCACCCGCCTGGCAACGCTCAAGTCCAGTTTCACTCCCAGGAAAGCCCTCTCCCTCCAATTTGAGCAGCAGCTAACACATCTGAATTTAAAGTCTTAGGCGTCTGTGGTCCCAGGGAGCCTGGACCGGGCTCTCAGAGAAAGCCGTAGAGGGCCTTCCTTTCCAGAACAGCAGGACAGGATCTCCGTTTCCTGGACCACTTTCCCATTGGCTCAGGGGGCCGTTTCAGAAGGTGTGGCTGATTGGAGACGTTCAGCAGATAGATTTGACAAGTCCCGTTTCTCTCCTGCCTCCCTTACCTCTTGGACTGCAAGGAAATCAAACCAATCAATCCTAAAGGAAATCAACCCTGAATATTCATTGGAAGGACTGTTACTGAAGCTCCAATATTTTGGCCACCTGATGCGAAAAGCTGACTCACTGGAAAAGACTCTGATGAAGGGAAAGAATGAGGGCAGGAGGAGAAGGGGGAGATAAATGGTTGATGGCATCACTGACTCAATGAACATGAGTTTGAGTAAACTCCAGGAGATAGTGAAGGACAGAGGAGCCTGACACGCTGCAGTCCTTGGGGTTACAGAGTCGGACACGATTTAGCGACTGAATGGTAACAGTAAACCCTGCGTCTATCCTGGACTGATGTTGAAAGGAACAAGATAGGAAGTGACAGCATAGCTAACGTTAGTTTCATAGGTTGGGATTTTTCTGTATGAAGTTCAACACCTGCCAGCCCAGTTACATACCCATCATCACCCCTGTTTAAACTCTTCAGTGGTTCCCCACTGCCCTGGGTATAAAACCCAGGCTCCTTACTGTTACTCACAAGGACTCTACCTGCCTCTTTACCTTCTCTGTCTTAACCTTGACAAGCTCCTTCCACCTCAGGGCCTTTGCACATGCTATTCTTTCTGTTAGGGATGTTCTTCCTCTGGACTAACTCCTCACTTTTCAGGTTCTGAATAAATGTCACCTACTTGGAGAGGCCGCCCTCCTTCACTTTGTCTAAAGAAGCCTGTCTGTCACCAAACACCACCCAGAATGTATACTTGAAGGCAGTTTGCGACCATGCATCGTGTTTATGTTCTCATGTGCCATTTCTGTGAGTTCCCTGGGGGCAGGGACTGTTTCTAGAGTCTCAGTGCATAATTGTGTGTTGGAGCAGGTGCTGGCTGAGGGGCCAAGAGTAGATGGAAATCCAGCCCCACTGTATTCGCCAACTCTTTGCTCTGGCGTAGGCTCTGTCTCCCCAAGAGGACACCTTTTCCTCTCGCACAGAGGTGCATAAGGGCTCTGTAGGGACCAGCTGGTATCAGCAGGACTGGTCCCAGAGTGGCTCCCTGTAACCTTGACTCTCTCATAGAAGGAAATATTCCCACAACGGGAAATCAGTCAGAATTAGTGGTTCAGAGAAAAATGGGCATCTCTTGAGCCTAGGAAAATTTTGCCCTCAGCCCATGAATCCCTGCCTTTGCCCCCTCATGGAGTCCCTGTTTTCCCATCTGCAAAATGGACTTTTTCTCCCATCATCTTCTAGGTACCCACAGTGTTCTCCTAGGGAGAATTCTTTCTGGGCCCATTATTCAGATGGGACAGCAGGATGGTTACAGGGCCAACAACTGGGGATCTGGATAAAGTTGGGGCTCCGCAGGCTGTCTTACCCTCTCCTGCAGCTCCACAAGGAATAGACGGGGGCTCCTGGCCTCCTGTTAGCTCCTCCACCCACTCAGGCCCGGGGGCTGCCTTTATATGCCCACAGTGCCTCTGGGGACACAAAGGGGGCGCAGCCGCCAGAAACCCGTCAATGTGTCATGTCAGAAGCAAATTGTGGTTTTCCCTGCGGGCCTGGGCTAAGCCTTCCTTCTGGGGGTAGAGTGAAAGGGGAGGACTGGGGTCAGTGCCCAGGGGCGGGAATGAAAGCCTGGGGGCTGCAAAGGCAGCCACCTCCTCCTAGACCTGGGGGTGGAGTAGGGCATTCAGCCCACCTATGGGATCTCCCTTCAGGGTTCCCTAATGGCCACATGTGCCCTGATGGCACAGAATCCACCCTGCCTCCCCACCTACCCCACCTGAGACCCAGGGAGAGAAGGAAGGAGATTAAAGCTGCAGGGTCTTCTGTCCCTCTGCCCACCCCGACCCCAGGTCTGGCATGGAGACAGCCATGGGTCCTGGAGAGAGGAACTCTGTGTAGTCCTGGGGAGGGCCACTAACTCCACCCCTATCTGCCAAGACCCAGTGTCTGCTGGGGTTCCACAGCAGTATTCCCCTCCTAAGTCTGGTGCAGGTGACGATAGAGAGAAATTCATCCATCCATTCATTATTTCTTGTGCAGGCACTTGTGCAGCACCTGCTGTCTGCTAGGTGCTGGGGATAAGACCTGTAAACAAAAGAAACAAACCACCTCCCCTGATGACCAATAGAAATACAGTGCAATGAACATTTTTTCCAGTAGCCACATTTTTTATTTTTTATTGAAGGATAATTGCTTTATAGAATTCTGTTGTTTTCTGTCAAACCTCAACATAAATCAGCCATAGGTATACATATATCCCCTCCTTTTTGAACCTCCCTCCCATCTCCCTCCCCATCCCACCCCTCTAGATTGATACAGAGCCCCTGTTTGAGTTTCCTGAGCCATACAACAAATTCCCATTGGCTATCTATTTTACGTATGGTAATGTAAGTTTCCATGTTATTCTTTCTATATATCTCACCCTCTCCTCCCCTCTCCCCATGTCCCTACGTCTATTCTCTATGTCTGTTTCTCCTTTTGCTGCCCTGTAAATAAATTCTTCAGTACCATTTTTCTAGAATCAATATGTATGCATTAGAATACGAAATTTTTCTTTCTCTTTCTGACTTGCTTCACTCTGTATAATAGGTTCTAGGTTCACCCACCTCCTTAGAACTAACTCAAATGCATTCCTTTTTATGGCTGAGTAATATTCCATTGTGTATATGTACCACAACTTCTTTATCCATTCATCTGTCAATGGACATCCAGGTTGCTTCCATGTTCTAGCTTCCAATAGCCACATTTTTTTAAGTGAATTTTAATAGTATAGTTTAAATTGTCCATGAAGCATATATGGCTATTTACTATTGCTATACTTTCAGCTCCTCTGTGAGTGAATGAGTGAAGTCACTCAGTCATGTCCAACTCTTTGTGACCCCATGGACTGTAGCCTACCAGGCTCCTCCATCCATGGGATTCTCCAGGCAAGAATACTGGAGTGGGTCGCCATTTCCTTCTCCAGGAGATCTTTCTGACCCAGGGATTGAACCCGGGTCTCCCTCCTTGTAGGCAGACAATTTACCATCTAAGCCAACAGGGAAGTCCCTCCTCTGTAGATTTGAGAACTTTCAAAACCCAAAATGGAAAAAATAACTTAAAAATTTGTATAGCTTATTTAACCCAGTATGTCCAAAATATTATCATTTAACATTCAATCAATATAAATTCTCAATAGACACCCTACACTTGTTTTCTCATACTAAGTCTGCACACCAAATTTGGATTCGCCACCTTTCAAGTGTTCAATCAATCTCCTTGTATGGCTGTTGGCTGTTGGCCATTGTACTGATCAGCATACCTCTGGGGAGAACAGATAAGCACATGATGAAGTAAGTCAGAGGCTGATGATAAAAATAAATAAGGGAAGGGGGTCCAGTTCCAGTATGGTGGTCGGGGAGGCCTCATGTGTGACTCAGCTGGTAAAAAATCCACCTACAGTGCAGGAGACCTGGGTTTGATCCCTGGATTGGGAAGATCCCCAAGAGCTTCCCTTGTGGCTCAGATGGTAGAGTCTGCCTGCAATGCAGGAGACCCAGGTTTGATCCCTGGGTTGGGAAGACCCCCTGGAGAAGGAAATAGCAACCCACTCCTATAATCTTGCCTGGAAAATCCCATGGATGGAGGTGCCTGGCAGGTACTGTCCACAGGGTCGCAGAGTCGGACATGACTGAGTGACTTCACTTTCACTTTTCATATTTGAACAAGTGTGACTTTTGACCTGCAGGAGGAGAAGGAGTGAGCCAGATGGTTACCTGCGGAAGAGCCCACCAGACGGAGGGAAGTTCAGTTCAGTCATTCAATTGTGTCCAACTCTTTGTGACCCCCATGGACTGCAGAACGCCAGGTTTCCCTGTACATCACCCAACTCCTGGAGCTTGCTCAAACTCATGTCCATAGAGTCGGTGATGCCATCCAACCAACTCATCCCTTCTCCTCCTGCCTTCAATCTTTCCCAGCATCAGGGTCTTTTCCAATGAGTCAGTTCTTCACATCAGGTGGTCAAAGTATTGGAGTTTCAGCTTCAGCCTCAGTTCTTCCAATGAATATTCAGGACTGATTTCCTTTAGGATTGACTGGTTGGATCTCCTTGCAGTCCAAGGGACTGTCAAGAGTCTTCTCCAACACCACAGTTGAAAAGCATCAATTCTTCAGCACTCAGCTTTCTTTATAGTCCAACTCTCACATCCATACATGACTGCTGGAAAAACCATAGCTTTGACCAGATGGACCTTTGTTGGCAAAGTAATGTCTCTGCTTTTTAACATGCTTTCTAGGTTGGTCATAGCTTTTCTTCCAAGGAGCAAGTGTCTTTTAATTTCATGGCTGCAGTCACCATCTATAATGATTTTGGAATCCCAAAAAATAAAGTCTCACACTGTTTCCATTGTTTCCCCATCTGTTTGCCATGAGGTGATGGGACTGGACGCCATGATCTTAGTTTTCTGAATGTTGAGTTTTAAGCCAGTTTTTCAACTCTCCTCTTAGACAGAGGGAAGAACCCCATGGATGGAGGGAAGGGCAAGTTCAAAGGCCTGAGGTGGTATGTTCTAGGAACACAAAGAGGGCTGTGCAGTTGGAGGGGTGTGGGGGCCACGGGGTCAATCAGGTGACGCGGCCCTGCAGGTTACTGTACAGACTTACAGACTTTGGCTTTTGTTTGCAGTTCTTCAGCAGGTCCGGGCTCAGGCATTCCCTCCTGTAGCAAGCCCTCCTGACTCCCAAGCTGGCTGTGACCCCACAGCCTCCTGGAATCTCCTCTGTCAGAATCCATGACATGCAGGGTTGTAACCATGTTTCTGGGTACTCGTGGGTCTGTCTCTTGCATGGGGCCCTGAGACTCAATCTGGCCTGATTCACCTCATAACCCCTGAACCCCTAGCCATACAATATTCATCCTATGACTTTAGACACTGAGCCAGGTTACCCAACCACACCACTTTTAAATAAATAAATAAATCTTTTCTTGAAATATAAAGTCCAAACCCTAAGTGTACAGCTTGATGAACTTTTACAAAATTCTTTTATTTCAGAAGCCCTGTTTTGTCCCTCAGTGCTGACCTCTAACACAATGATGAGCTCAGTCTGCTCTTGAGGGTACTATAAATGGGATTGCGCAAGTGCACTCTTTTGTGTATAGCTCCTTCACACCTGTGTCTATGCAGTCCAGTCATGTTGTGAGAGGCAATGATTTTTTCCTCTTTGCCTTATGCTATTTCATTATGTGACCACACCCAGATTGCTTATCCATACTCCTGTCTAGAGGCACCCAGGCCTTCGGGTCAAAAGCTGCTCTGAGCATTCTTGTTAAGTCTTTTTGTGGACGTGCATTTATTGTTCATTTCTCTTGTGTGGCCAACTAGGAGAGGGATTGCTGGGTCCTAGTAGTGCCTGTGGGGCTTCCCTGGTGGCTCGGTGGTAAAGAATCCATCTACCAATGCAGGAGATGCAGATTTGATCCCTGGATTGGGAAGATTCCCTGGGGAAGGAAGTGGCAACCCACTTCGGTATTCTTGACTGGGAAATCCCATGGACAGTGGAGCCTGTGGGGCTACAGTCCACTGGGGTCGCGAAAGAGTCGTACCTGACTCAGTGATTAAACAGCAACAAAATGAAGTAGCACATGTCCACAGTGAATTTTCTTAAGTTTTTTTACAGGGCTCTCCCAGTGCTACTGCTCATATTCTTGCACACTGGGTACTGCCAGTATTCTTAAGACTCCATTAGAGGGAGGAGGAGGGAAAGCTAGCACCTAGCTTTCATTGAGCAGTTATTGTCTGCAAGGCACTGATGTGTACAAATCGGTCCAGTCATCATGATGACCAGGAAGGTCAGCATATCATAGCTCCTGTCTTACCCTCAAGGAGCCAGGGCTCTCTCTCCAAGGAGAAGCCACCGGCCCAAGGTCACACAAGAGTCCAGCCGACCTGTCTGACTCTGATACTCACCATCCCCCTCCCCCTTTAATTTTAACACAGTAGATTTACAATGTTTTGTTAGGGACACTCATCCTCTTAACCACGGCCCAGGCCAGCCCTTCTCAAGGGAAGAAAAGGCTACCTACTTTCTGATCTGCCTTATCTTCCCCAATTCCTTCCAGATCCCACCCCAGTGGATACCCCTACAACCTCCGCCCACCCCCACCCAGCTCCCTAGGCACCTGCAAGCCACCTCAAGCACCAAGACCCAGTCAGGGATTGCGCCTGTCGGTGGTAAAGATTAATGAAAATGCATATCTCCAGGCCTAACACTGCAGCCCTGACTCAATAGGTCTGGGGTGGAGGGCTCAGGAACTGGCATGTTTAACTTCAATCTGACGTGTAGCCCTTTGGAGAACCCTCGGTGATGTGGAGCCGTGGAAGGCACTAGAGCAGGGGAGGGGCTGAATGGCAAAGAGTACCCCTGGGCATTAGGACCTAGAGGGAAGCCCCTGTAGCCAGAATTCCTGGATCCAATTCCTGACTCTGATCATTACCATCTCAGAGCCATAGTTTCCCCAACCTGCAAAAGGTCTGATGTTAATTAAAATTGTCCACTCTCACCTGACTGGTCTGGCTGTGGGTACAGGTGTCCAGGAAATAGGCCTTAGAGCATTAAGGAAAGACTGCCAAAGGTGCCTGAGAAATTCAGATGATGGCAAGATCCCTGGGAGGCCTTCTTGAAGTTACTGCAGCTGAGAGTGGGCTTGGAAGGGAGAAGGCAGGCTGGGTGGTGACTGGTGTGGACACAAATCTGGGGCATTGGTGGGTGGTCTTCAGTTCCCCCAGGGGGCTGCGTGGCAGGCTTTGGGGGTCGATAATCATGAGTCCAGGATCAAAGAGCTGGCTGTCCTCCCTCCTTGCTCTGTGACCTTGAGCTGACCACATACCCTCTCTGGGCCCCAGTTCTTTAAATAATGGTGATGCATCTTGTTGCTGAACGTGGTGTGAAGAAGCAATGAGACTTGGACTCAGGCAGACAGGGTTCAAGCCCGTCCCCACATGCAAGTGTGCCCTTGGGCGCTGGCTTCATCTCTCTGAGCCTCCACTTCCTCATCCAGGGTTGGGAGTCTTGGAAGTTGAGCAGTGCCCATGGGCAGAAAACCCCCATTATTGCCTCTCTAGAAGCTGGGGTCACAGCACAGGGCTCCCCTTGCCAGCCCAGCCCTCATTTTCTGCTCAGAGTAAATCCAGGGTAACTGATCATTCAAAGAAGGTCGCAATGAGATTAGAGGTCAAAGTACTCAACCCCTTTCCTATTTCCCAGATGGGAAAACTGAGGTCCGGGGAGGAGCTATGGTTTGTCCAAGGCCACGTAGTGTGCCCCTGGTTGTGCCAAGGCAAGAACCTGGTCCTCCTGACTCAGCCTTTCTGCCTTGGTTTCTCCATCTGTGCAGTGGGCTGGGGAGGGGAGCAGTGAGTGTACTGTGTGAACATCTAAGGACAGGATTAGGGGAGTGGAGGAGCCCAGGCACGCCTAGGATCAGGCATCAGCCACCCACAGATTACCCAGGCGTCTGTATGTGCCAGCCAGTCTCAAGGCCACCATTGTCCCAGAGCCAGGAGATGATGGGTGTTGAGATTAAGGTCGACTCTGAGGGAAAAGGGGACAGCCCAGGCACCCAGGCCAAGGCAAGGGAGGGGCCCTCTTTCCTCTGTGACATGGCTCTGGGCCAGGCTGGTACACAGACCCACCCATGGAGACAGAGACCTTCTGACAGATGCAAACAGCAACGCATGGACCATGGACACGTATGTGGGACCACCATCTCAATAATTCCCAGGGCTGGAGCAACAGCCAATCAGAGGGCTCTGAAGTACCTTTTTTTTTTTCAAAGTTACAGGTTTTGGGGTTTTGTTTTTTTTTTTCAACATTCTAGTAAATGATACTGATTTTGAGAATCCACTTAGAATGCACTTATTTTAGATTGTGTTTTTAACTTTGTTATATATAAAAATACATTCACTTTAAAGAAGGGTCAGTTTGAAGAACAGCGTCAGTAGGTGGCCCAGATGGTAAAGAATTTGCCTGCAATGCAGGAGACCCAGATTCAATCCCTGGTCGGAAGATCCCCTGGAGAAGGGAATGGCAGCCCACTCCAGTATTTTTGTCTGGGAAATCCCATGAACAGAGGAGCTTGGTGGGCTATAGTCCATGGGATCACAAAGAGCCAGACATGACTGAGTGATTGAGCACACACACACACACACACAGTGGGGATGATCACCCTCCCCTTATAGGGTTACTGCATAGATTAAATGAGATGGTACAAGTAAAGCTCTGAGCATGGCATTCAGCAGGTACTCAATATATGCTCAAGCCTGCCCCTCAGACCCAAGCTGCTCTTAGATCCCAAAACCCATTGAAGAGGAAGAAAAAACACACATCAATTTTCTACAAATAAAGAGGTCAAAACATCAAATGTTCGTTAGGGCCTTTCTCCTGTTTATTGCCAAGTCCCCAGCCCCGTCCTGCCCTGCTCACTCCTCATCAGCCCCAGTGGAAGGGGGCCAGGCCCACCCAGTTCCAATCAGGCTCCTCTGCTGGACGGTGTGCAGGCAGCTGGCAGGCAAATCCTGTCCCAGTCAGTCCAGCTTCAAGTTCAGCACCAGGGCATTCTGGCAGGAGAAAAAGGGCCAGGAGCAGGTGTGGGGAACAATGAGGGGCCACCCAGACACAGACGGGGATGGACCGGGGCGTGGTCAGGAATAAAATCAGCTCGGTGTTTAAGAACGAAGGATGGACTCTGTGTGGGGGGGGCGGTGATTTGGGAGAATGTCATTGAAACATGTATAATATCATATAAGAAATGAATCGCCAGTCCAGGTTTGATACAGGATACAGGATACTTGGATCTGGTGCACTGGAATGACCCAGAGGGACGGTATGGGGAGGGAGGTGGGAGCGGGGTTCAAGATTGGGAACACGTGTGCACCCGTGGTGGATTCATGTTGATGTATGGCAAAACCAATACAATATTGTAAAGTAATTAGCCTCTAATTAAAAAAAAAAAGGATGAAGGATGGGGCACCCCTGGTGGCTCAGTGCTTAAAAAAAAAAAATCTGCCTGTCAATACAGGAGACACAGGTTCGATCTCTGGTCCAGGTAGATCCCACATGCCACAGGGAAGCTAAGCCCATGTGCCACAACTACTGAGCCTTTGCTCTAGAGCCCAGGAGACATAACTACTGAAGCTTGTGTACTCTAGAGCCTGTGCTCTGCAACCAGAGAAGACACTTCAGTGAGAAGCCTGTGCACTGCAATTAGAGAGTAGCCTCTGCTCGCCGCAATTAGAGAAAATCCTGTGCAGCAATGAAGACCCAGCACAGCCAAAAATAAATAAAGAAATGCTTAAAAAAGGAAGACTGGCCTTAAGACCCTTCACCTCTCTGAACCTTGAGTTTCTCAACAATCAAGTGAGGAGAAGCACCCCTACCTCCCAGAGTAGAGAGATCAAATGAGAAAAAGGTCCATTTAATGCTCCAAGTGCAGTGCTTGGTGTGCAAGGCAAAGCTAATATTTATGGAGCACTTACTGTATGCCTTTAAGTGAATTATCTCCATAAATCATCACAACAGCTCTCCAGAGTGGATACTATATTATTCTCTCTATTTGAGATGACAGAAAAATAGAAGCACCGAGAAAGAGGAAGCAATTCGTCCAAGGTGGCAGAGGAGGACAGTAGCAGAATTCATGTTTCCTTCAGGGGATCCCTGGCTAAGGGCAGCCTCCAGATTCTGAGGGGCAGGGTCTTGCTCAGGGGATTGGCAAGACTGTACTGATGGCCGCTGCCTCCTTAGTCCAATGCCCTCCAAGTTGAGAATGGCAGGCTCTTGCTCATTGGCCAGAAACTTTGGCTGAACTGGCCTTCCCCACCTCCTTTCCTCACCTCAGTTATGTCCAGCTCTGCCAGGTTGTAGTTCATGTCCAGAAGGTCAGGAAGTGGGAACCCGACTTGGAGTACATCTGAGAAATACAGGAAGAGTTATTTCAGCCTACCTGCTCTGCAAGTAAGTGGCTGCCTGGAGCAGCATAGTGGGAAATAGTGCAGTGATTGATTCATGATGTCTGCCAGCTGCACAGGCCTAGACACCATCAGCGGGATCACCACCGACTTGCATCCCAGGGCAGAGTCAAGATCTGACTTCAGGTATCGGGTCAAAGGTCAGAGTCCAAGTTGTTGAAGGGGCCCTTGTCCCCAGGCAAGTGATATTAACATGACTTTAGCCTCAAAGATTCAGTATTGACTATCTACTCCCTTTTAGGTTTCCTCATTTGGGACCAGTGGAGGGCCTTTGAGACCACCCTTGTGACATCCTTTCCTGCTCAGAGTGCTTCTTGGCACCAGCAAAACCCTCACCATTGATGACTGGGATGTAGGCTTCTTGGAGAAAATCAGTGATGAAGCCAGTCAATTTCTTCTCCTGGCGAGAGAGAGAGAAAGAGAAGATACCCTCATCCCATCGTTCCATTAATTCAACAGATTTTTTTTTCAGCTCTTAGTCCAGCTGAGTCCAAGGACCACAGGAACGAATTTTAGAGACATCAAATCACATCAAAACTGCGTCTGACTGTTACACTGTAGACTGATGCCCTTCATTTCTGCTTAGCTCCTGTTCAGTCCATGGGGTCGCAAAGAATCAGATAACGACTGAGCGACTGAGCACACACTACTCCTAACTACATCAGGTTCTGTGTTGGGCCCTGAGACTACAGAAACTAATAAAAATAGCACCTGGGCTGGGCAAACAAGCTCAGGTTGCTGCTATGCACAACAATGCTTTTAAAATCAATCTAGGGAGATGTCCAGATTCTATCCAGAAAAGAGAACAAAGACTCAGAGAAGCAAAGCAATTTTCCCAAGGTCACACGGTCAGTCAGGAGCCCCAAACCCCACAATGACCTACTCTATTCACTCTGCCTCCATTTCAGAGCTCTACCCTGAAATCCCAAGGTGAATAGGCCCAGTTTTTTGCTTTTAAGCCAGACCAGGCAGAAGTACTTGGGATACTTACCTTGAAGGGGCCAATTGATGAGGACTTCCGGGACATGCTCAGTAATCTGCAGAAGAGAGGGAACCAGGGAGGAGGAAGGGCATTCAGAGCACTGGAGAAAAGACATCTCAAACACCCCCGGCTCCTCTCTGATGGGGAAGTCCCCTTATAGCCTTCACACTAGGCACTCCTAAGTCTGTTTACATGCTACCTGTGATGGGGCACTCACCACTTTTTCTTACAGCCCATGTTGTTTCCCACAGCTCAAACCACTGACTTCTCTCATTGGTCCTGACTCCTCTCTTTGGGACCCAAGCTCTGTCTATTGCACCTGCCCAAGGCCAGATATGCAGAGGTTTGCAGCTCAGTTAACCCGTTGCAGACTTCTGCAGCACACAGAGCTGGGGTCCTTCACAGGGTCCCTCCTCTGCACAGCTTCTGGTGGCACTAATGCATCTTGGCACCAGAACAGGCCATATGACCATCATCTGCTGGTTCTATCTTCCCAACATCTATTCTTTACTCCAGTAACAGAGTTTCCATTTCCTGAGCCTCTCTATCCAAGGCATTACAGTGGGGTGAGCACATCACCCAGACCTGGCCAATCAGAGCATTCGCTCTCTAGAGTCATAAGTTCAGTTCAGTTCAGTTGCTCAGTCATGTCTGACTCTTTGCGACCCCATGGACTGCAGCACACAAGGCTTCCCTGTCCTTCACCAACTCCCGGAGCTTGCTCAAACTCATGTCCATTGAGTCAGTGATGCCATCCAACCATCTCATCCTCTGCCATCCCCTTCTCCTCCTGCCTTCAATCTTTCCCAGCATCAGGGTCTTTTCCAATGAGTTAGTTCTTCGCATCAGGTGGCCAAAGTATTGGAGCTTCAGCATCAGTCCTTCCAATGAATATTCAGGACTAATTTCCTTTAGGATTGATTGGTTGGATCTCCTTGCAGTCCACAGGACTCTCAAGAGTCTTCTCCAACACCACAGTTCAAAGGCAGCAATTCTTCGGTGCTCAGCTTTCTTTATAGTCCAACCCTCACATCCATACATGACTACTGGAAAAACCATAGCTTTGACCAGATGGACCTCTATTGGCAAAGTAATGTCTCTGCTTTTTAATATGCTGTGTAGGTTTGTCGTAGCTTTTCTTCTAAGGAGCAAGCGTCTTTTAATTTCATGGCTACAGTCACCATTTGCAGTGATTTTGGAGCCCAAGAAAATTAATTCTCACACTGTTTCCATTGTTTCCCCATCTATTTGCCATGAAGGGATGGGACCAGGTGCCATGATCTTAGTTTTTTGAATGCTGAGTTTTAAGCCAACTTTTCACTCTCCTCTCTTTCACTTTCATGAAGAGGCTCTTTAGTTCTTCACTTTCTGCCATAAGGGTGGTGTCATCTGCCAGGAGGTTATTGAAATTTCTCCTGGAAATCTTGATTCCAGCTTGTGCTTCATCCAGCCCAGCATTTCACATGATGTACTCTGCATATAAGTTAAATAAGTAGGGTGACAATATACAGCCTTGATGTACTCCGCTCCCAATCTGGAAGCAGTCTGTTGTTCCATGTCCAGTTCTAATTGTTGCTTCTTGACCTGCATGCAGATTTCTCAAGAAGCAGGTCAGGTGGTCTGGTATTCCTGTCTCTTTAAGAATTTTCCATAGTTTGTTGTGATCACACAGTCAAAGGCTTAGTCAATAAAGCAGAAGTAGATGTTTTTCTGGAACTCTCTTGCCTTTTGAATGATCCAGTGGATGTTGGCAATTTGATCTCTGGTTCCTCTGCCTTTTCTAAATCCAGCTTTAACATCTGGAAGTTCACAGTTCATGTACTGTTGAAGCCTGGCTTGGAGAATTTTGAGCATTATTTTGCTAGCACGTGAGATGAGTGCAATTGTGCGGTAGTTTGAACATTCTTTGGCATTGCCTTTCTTTGGGATTGGAATGAAAACTGACCTTTTCCAGTACTGTGGCCACTGCTGAGTTTTCCAAATTTGCTGGCATATTGAGTGCAGCACTTTCACAGCATCCTCTTTTAGGATTTGAAATAGCTCAACTGGAATTCCATCACCTCCACTAGCTTTGTTCATAGTGATGCTTCCTGAGGCCCACTTGACTTCACATTTCAGGATGTCTTGCTCTAGGTGAGTGATCACACCATCATGGTTATCTGGGTCATGAAGATCTTTTTTGTACAGTTCTTCTGTGTATTCTTGCCACCTCTTCTTAATATCTTCTGCTTCTGTTAGGTCCATACCATTTCTGTTCCTTTACTGAGCCCATCTTTGCATGAAATGTTCCCTTGGTATCTCTTATTTTCTTGACAAGATCTCTAGTCTTTCCCATTCTATTGTTTTCCTCTATTTCTTTTCATTGATCACTGAGGAAGGCTTTCTTATCTCTCCTTGCTATTCTTTGGAACTCTGCATTCAGGTGGGTATATCTTTCCTTTTCTCCTTTGCCTTTCACTTCTCTTCTTTTCTCAGTTGTTTGTAAGGCCTCCTCAGACAACCATTTTGCCTTTTTGCGTTTCCTTTTCTTGGGGATGGTCTTGATCACTGTCTGCTGTACAATGTCATGAACCTCCATCCATAGTTTTTCAGGCACTTTGTCTATCAGATCTAGTCCCCTAAATCTATTTCTCACATCCACTGTATAATCATAATAGGTTTGATTTGCTGCTGCTAAGTCGCTTCAGTCGTGTCTGACTCTGTGCGACCCCATAAACGGCAGCCCACCAGGCTTCCACGTCCCTGGGATTCTCCAGGCAAGAACACTGGAGTGGTAGGTCATACCTAAATGGTCTAGTTGTTTTCCCTACTTTCTTCAATTTCAGTCTGAATTTTGCAATAAAGAGTCATAGTGATTAGCTTAGAGTTGGTCATGTGATCCACACTAGACCAATGAAAACAGCCTTTGAGATTTTGTTAGAACTGTTAAATAAGAGGTCTCTCTTCTTATTGGGGTCACTTTGCCACCAATTTTGGGGAGCGGCTGCCTGAGAATGTCCAACAAAGTAGACAGCAAAAACCAAGGGAAGAGAGGGATAAACTTTGAGAATTTTTGTGCACCTAGATCCAGCCATGCCTGAAAGGTGAGAACTACTGCTAGAGATTTTAATTATATGACTCAAAAGTCCCTTTTGGGCTTAAGTGAGTTAAAGTCAGAATTGTCTCTTACAACCAGTAGAATCTTGGCACCCAACACATCAGACAAGAAATTATGACAAATACAAAAATTATTCAGCAATTGAATACAAAACTAGACCTCACACATAGATAGAGCTCTATAATTGTTGACTGTTATCAGTATAAAGAAGGTGTTCCTAGAGAAGGTCATATTTGAGGTGGGCACTGACTAGCAGGTGGCATTTGGATGACATGGGTAAAAGCCTGTTCATGAAAAAGGGAACATGATCACATGATCAGACTCACTGTGCAAGAGCCTAGTGGAATAGTGGGAGCGGTGGTGGGAGAATTTGAGAAGGGCCTTGAAGGCCAGGCTAAGATTTGACAAAAGATCATGCACACAATGGGGAGCCATTGAGAGTTCTAGCAGGCATAGAGACCAGAGAAGCCTGGCAGTGTGGGCTGTGCTGGCTGGGTCAGAGGAAGGCCCTGGAGCAGGAAACCAAGTGGTCTTGGTGGTGCCTAGGCAGGGGTACAGGGATGCCAACCTGGGCAGCAGACTCCTACCTGTCCAGAGAGGTGGTCATCTGCAGCCGGTCCTCATGAACTGAGTACTGGATTTTCAGGTTGAAGTGCTGACACAGAGTGGGGGGAAAGCAGGAAGAAGGCAGTGGGTCCCCCATCAGGGCTGGTAAAACCAAGGGCTCTACGACCTTCCCAGAACCACCACCACTGCCAAGACAGAGCAAGTGTCTTCCTCTCTGCCCACCCCACCCTCAGGACCTGAAGCCAGCAGTCTCCCCATTCCCCTAGCCCAGGATCCTCATCCTCCCTGTACCCAGCCCACGACAGCACTATCAGAAATCCCGGCATGATTGTGGGTCCCTGAACATACCATGTTATTGCTCCAGGCCACATCCTGTTACTCTATCTGGAGTACCCTCCATCACCAACCTCAACCCTTTCCCTGGCCAGATCCTGTTCAACTTTCAAAACATAGCTCAGGCATCACCTTCTCTAGGAAGTCCTCTGTGATTTCCTCAAAATAGATTTGCAATCTCTTTAGGTTCCTATAATTCCCTGAGTGAGACTTCACTGCCCTTATAGATGCTAATGAATGTTGGAGGGTGGGAAGTTGAACAGGAAAGAGAGGGAGGAAAGGAGGGAAGAGAAAGAAATATCTTTCTAGTCATTTGGAGGTTCAATTGCAGAGCCCAAAATCAGACAGTAGGTGACAGTGCCCAGAAGGTTATGACCAAATAATCAAGATTAACTAAGAGCCCTTCAATCCATTACTTGACTATGAGCTAAAAGCCCACCCTCCAGCTTCAAATATCCATGAGTTGGGCTTAGCTGGGAAAAAGTCCACTCACAGTTTCCAGGACAAAGAGGGATACAGGCGGCTTGCCCCGCCACCGTGCAGCAAACATCTCCAGGGTGCCGTGGAGGTGCAGCAGGCTCTTGCCTGTCTTCATGGTGACCTTGGGGGGCTTGTTTATCCTGATCTGGGTCACCAGGGGTTTCGGCTTGGGATAGGCTTCAGCCACCTACAGAAACCAGGAAACTCCCCTCAGGGCCAATCCTCAGACTGGTGGTTTCCATTGAAACTAGGAGTCTGACATGAAATAGGTGATTTCTGCCTTGGAAGTACTATATGCAAAGGCTGGAATATGTCTATCAGGAAATAAAGGAAACAAAACAGAAAATCTGACTATTTCTATATTGGACATAGAAAGTACAATGCACAAAACCTGGGTGTTCCTGTGGGGGCCCAAAGACTACTTTACGGAGAAGTTGGGATGATTCCACACTGGACAAGGGAGACATGGTATTGAAAATCCATTTGCCTGGATGGAGAACAGGGCAGGTGATTGTGGTGATTATGGATAGCTGGGGCACTTACTTTAGGGATGAAGCCAGCCAGTGTCACAGTGGTTTGGGGTGGCAGCTCACCGATCTACAAAATAATAGTCAAGGTTAGGATTACTGAAGGCTTCCCTGAGTCATCCTAACAAACCTCTCCTCTGACTTAAAAAGGCATGCCCTCTGAGGTCCTTCATCAAAATAGTTATCACTCTTTGATTAAGTAGATAATGAGCGCCTGGAGAGCCCAGACTGTGGCTCACACATTCCAATGCCCATAGCTCTGAGTACAAGATCATGCACTGAGAAAATTTTGTTTGATGAAAAAGTAGACAGAGAGATGGGAGAATGGGTAGATGCAATGGATCAGAGGATGTGGGTGAAGGGATTCATAGATGGATAGGTGGATGGAGAAAAAGTATAAACATATAAGTGCGTGAATGGATGGGTGGATTGATGGATAGGTGTTTGTGTAGGAGAATGAATAATAGATAGCAGGTGGATGGCTGCATGGAGGCATGAAAGGAATAATGGAGAAGGGAGGATGGGTGGATGGGAAAATGGTGGAATCATCTGATAAATGGATGGGAGAATGGATGATGAATGGATTGATGGGTGGAGGGATGAATAGAAAGGTCCACAAATAGATGGGGGGTGCATGGATGCAAGGATGAATAAAGGGATCAGTGGGGATGAATGAATGAATGGATGGATTGATGGCTGGCTGGCTGGATCAGTAAATGAGTAGGAGAATGGATAATGGAGAACTGGATGAGTAGATGGGTGGGTATCTGGGTGTTTAGGCGGTAAACGGCAGATACATAGATTCATTCATTCAGTAGTATCAGCCCCTGTTCTAGGTATGGATGGTATGGAGGGTTGGGTGGATTCTAGCTAAAAGGATAGAGTCTAGGACATGACTACATAGTAACAAGACAGACCGGAAAAAAAGCAGGTAGATGGATGGACAATGCAGAAGAGTTGTAGGTTGGTGGATAAATACCTGGTGTGTGGACAGTTGAATGGATAGATGAATACACAGTGGCTACATGGACAGAGAGATGGCGGATGGTGGGGTGAAATGATGACAGAAATCCATCCTGGCCCCTCCCAGTCCTAGCATTACTCACAACCCCAGGATAATTCTCAGTCTGGCAGGGACTGTCATTACAGGAGGCAGATGCAGATATCGGGGGTGTGGCCACTGGGCAGCTCACCATCGTATCCTTGACTTTTACATTAAAGGACTTCTGCAGAAGAGCAAGCTCTGCTGTGAGGAAGGTGGCCGAGAGCAGCAGCTGTGAGGAGCCTTCAGCATAGTCCTCAGGGAACTCAGCCCCTCCGGCATCCGCAAGCTGGATGGTGTTGCCCTTTTGCTGCTGCACCACAGGCTATGGGACAGCCAGGGGAGAGACCCTCAGCCTTGACCATGGGCAAGTCTCAGTCCTCCAAACAAATGGTGCTCAAACCAGCCTAGTGTTAATTACTTAGTCATTTGACTCTTTGTGACCCCATGGACTGTAGCCCACCAAGCTCCTCTATCCATGGGATTTTCCAGGCAAGGATGCTGGAGTGGGTTTCCTTCTCCAGGGGATCTTCCTGACCCGGGGATCGAACCCAGGTCTCCTGCACTGCAGGCAGACTCTTTACCATCTGAGCCAACAGGGAAGTCTGTGGTGCCCAAGTCAGCAAGTCATGAGATGGTTGAGCCAGAGCAGCGTGCAGTGGCTCAACTCTCCCAGCATACAGATGGGTAGACTGAGACCCACAAGGATAATGGAGTCAATCACTGAACCACTGGCAGCTCCTCATAGGATTGTGTAAGTAACATCAGTTAATCTGACTCTAACTGATTAGAGCCCTCGTTTACTATTTTAACCTCAAGAGAATGAGGTAAACGGAAG
Source organism: Bos taurus (assembly GCF_002263795.3). Classification (NCBI taxonomy): domain Eukaryota; kingdom Metazoa; phylum Chordata; class Mammalia; order Artiodactyla; family Bovidae; genus Bos; species Bos taurus. The sequence goes on along the minus strand of NC_037340.1, from coordinate 62,337,784 downwards.
ACAACATGCAGCCTGTAAGAGTCCCACTGGAGGAAGACTTCACAGGGAGATGACCACTTGGGATTCTTCTTTCCATTCCTGGGAGATGCAGTCACCTGGTCACTAGGGTTCTGGAGTCCTGGGTGAGGCCCTAGCCAAATCCTGCCTGCCTGCTAAGCTGGGTGCTCTCTTCTATACAACGACAGTGGGCAAGCCACTCATTGGGAGAAGCAGGGAGCCTCAGGGGTGTGGGTGTGGAGTTGGCCATCCAGAAATTAGCTCAGGATTTGGGGTTCGTACTGAGAGCAGAAAGAGAAAGAGGCCCTTTCCACCCTCCGCAACCCCAGCCCATCCACCGGCCTTGGCAGAAGCAGCCCCCACCACTCAAGCCAGTGAGACCTCTGCCGGCTGATGCCCTTTGGTGCTTACACTGAAGTCCACTTGAATGTAGCTGGGTGTTGTGGTCGGTACGGACGTCAGGACATATTGGACAGTGCCCATCTGGCCCACAGGCATGGGGGCTGTTCAAAGATGAAGATTCACTCAGAGAGACACCAGCCCAAGGACAGCCTGGAGAAGCCAGCACCAGCCAGCTGCCACCTGAACCTGGCCTGGATGCCAGGACCCCGGCCCTCTCTGTGACACAGGCAAACTGCTTAGCATCTCTGGGCCTCAGTAGTTTCATCTGCAGAATGGAGGCAATGGTGCCTGAGCTAGAAAATCATGCAACCTCATATCACCCTGCAGATACAGAGCTTGAGCATTTACCAAGGGTTGTCCAGCTCAGTTCTCACAACAGATTGGTGGGGTCAGGATTATTGGTTCTATTTTACAGATGCACAGATTGAGAATTGGAGGAGTGAAATAATGTCCCAGGCCACTCTGCTGGGCACATGAACCAGTTTTCCTCAGTCTCAGCCATTGGGGTTTCTCCTCCTGGTCTTGGGGAGCCCTGTGGACCCCACAGTGATAAAGGTTCCCTTAGCAAAGGGAAGGGTGGGGTTACTACTGGAATTGCTCTTCGTGGTACAAGGTTTGTGGATGAGCTATTGTGAACAAAGGCTGCTGTCCTTGGAGTCTGGGAGGGTAATAGATGGAACACTGGGTGGAGGGCTGAGAGGTAAGGACACCAGAGCCCCTCAGGGCCTAAGGCTCCCCATCTGGGCATTGCGGGGAGGAGTGGACTCCATGACCTCAGACCTCCTGTAGTCCCAAGGCCGGGCCAGGAGCAGGTACTTGAATGGGGAGTGGGACATCCAAAAATTCTAGCCATCCTGCTGACCCCATGTGGGAGCAAGGCATGGCTAGGGCTACATACCATTCAGGCTGGCCCACTTCTTGTTCACATACACCAGGACTGCATCAATGGCAGGGCACATCTGGAAGAAGAGAAAGCGCTGGGCTGAAGGGGGCCCTGAGTGGAGGGCCCCATTCTCACAGCTGAATGTTACTCCATGGGGAGTCTCAAGGGCCCTGGTGGGATAGAGACTGGAGGGGAACCAAAGCCACAAGTCATACAGAAAGTCAATGGCAGAGCCCCAGGGACTGGTACACTCAGCAGGGTTGGCAAGCTGTGTGATACCAGCTGCTGTTTTCTCCTCCTCTGCTTATGGAAGACATCACTAGCTGATCACGGTACTTCCTCTCACTGAGCCAGCCACAGCCTCAGGAGCCTCCTCAGCCGCCAACAGTCGATCGAACAGCCGAGATGAAACGTGCTTGCCAGCCCTGGTCTAAGCAGTGCCGGGGATGAGGGGCGGAGGCTCACTCTGGGCACTCACCAGACCAGGAAGAACTTTGTGTAGGGTGCTGTCCAGGAACTTGTTGACCATTTTGGGCAGCATGCTGGACACAGAGGATGGGGCAGAGGCATAGATGGCAGGAAGTTAGACACAGGACATGGCTAAGGAGTTCAGTGGCTCAGGAAGTGGGATGCTGGGTCGGGCTGGCAAGGTGGACCGAGCCTTCCTCCCCAACCACAGAGAACCTCACTTGCTAGGCAGGTTTGTCTTCACGCTGACCAGGATGATCTCACAGCCCTCGCTCTTGAACATGGGGAGGCCCGTCTCCTCGTCCTGCAGAAGCCGGTTGGTGGCTGTGATGTTCAGGACCACGATGATCTCCATGTTCCCACCCATGAAGCTGGAGGGGGGGCAGGCAGGCATCAGGGCACCGCTGCCACTGTGGCCAGAATCTCAGCCTCTCTGAGAGGGTGAAAGGGTGGGAGACCATGCCATGGGACAGAAAGAGGGATGGGACCTGCCCAAGTTCACACAACCAGCCTTTCCTCTCCTCTCTTGCTTTGGTGAACTCCTACACATCCTTCAAAACTCTGCTCTGCTGTCATCATCTCCCCAAAGCCTTTTCTAATCCCCAGCCCCTACACCCTGTCAATATTTCTTCTGTCCCAGGCCAATCTATCAACCTGTGATCATCTGTGCTCAGGTCTGGTTCCCATCAAAGGTAGGAACCAAATTTGCATTATCTCAGACCACAGCATGGTACACAGTAGGTACTCAATCAATGGGCATATAAGAGTGAGACAAAGAGGCCATTGTCCTTTCCCTCTCACATCCGTGCCATACTCACCTCTTGCCGGTGATGGTCATGCCCGTGGACACACACTGGAAGATGCCCACCCTGGGCATAAAGTTCATTGTGATGACAGGCACCAGCACATCCTTCACTTTCAGACTGGGAGGGGCACACATTTGAGCAGTGAGAACTGGACAGGTGAGATCCCTCAACGCACTCCTCCACCACTTTGCTGGGAGGCCCTGGGTAAATCCCCCATCCCATGTCATAGGGATAAACCTATCTCTGAACCAGTCTGTACACAGAAAGCTCTCATTGTGGGTGAGATGACATGTGGCTTAATTTGTGACCCTGGGCTGCTGCCTTCCCTGATGTAGGCCTCTGTTTCCCCACTGACAAAAAGAGGAGGTTTGCTTAGATCTGAGTTTCTCATCACTGATGCTACGGACATTTGGGGCAAGACCATCCTGTGCTGTGGGCTGTCCTGTGCATTGTAGGATGTTTCATAGAAATCTTGGCTTCTGCTCACCACAGGGACTAGATGCACCCCCCTCCCCCACTCTACAAGGTGGGACAATCAAAAATGTCTCCAGACATAGCCAGATGCCCCCTGGAGGCAAAATCACTCCTGGCTGAGAACCACCAGTCAAGATCCGGGATAACAAAGTTGTGGCACATTTACTTCCCCTGCCCACCCAGAGCTCTTGGCAGACATTGCTAATCAATCACACTGCTATTTCCTGCTAAGTCCAGAAAGTGTCTCAGAACCCTCCCCAGTACATCATTCCAGACAGCCCCTACTAATCAATCCCGTATGATGCAAGCAACGAAACTAGTTTGCACCTATCCTTAGATGATCGTTTCCATTCAGCCACTGGAGGATTTTTCATTCAATTTCACCTACATTCAGCAAGCTACTGCTGGAGTTTGACTTTTCAACTTCACTTCCTCCTCCCAATGGCCCTGCTCACAACAGGACTAGAATTGTCCCTAGTGGGTGACTGAGGGGACTGAGGTCCAGGCAAGAGCAGTGACCTGCCCAAGGTCACACAGCAAGCCAGCAGCAAAGCCAGAAAGAGGCCCCATGTCCTGTATCAACTCTTTCACTCAGGTCCTGGGCATAGCATTACCCACCACCCTCTGCCCTAACCACCACCCCCTTCCCCCGGCCCATGAAGCTCCTCCCCTGCTCACTCAGTGATGCCCTTGATAGGCTTCATCCCTGGGCGATTTTGGCCTGCCTCAGCTGCCATCTTCTCCAGGATATGACTCTCATCCATGGCATTCTGGACCTCTGGAAAGGAGAAGAGTCAGATAGACCCTCGCCTGGGCTCTTTACTGCTTCCTTCCCTCACCATTCTCTCAGGCATCCCAGAAACAAGTCGTGTGCAGACCCTGCCCTCTTCCAGCCTCCTGGGGGAGACAGAGTCACCAACAATAACAGTAAAGAGTGATGAGAGGAAGGAGAGGGTGGGACGAATTGGGAGTGCAGCATTGACATACAGATGCTACTATGGTAAAACAGAGAGCTAGTGGGAACTCTCCCCCGGAGAATGCCATGGACAGAGGAGCCTGGCAGGCCACAGTCCATGGGGTCGCAAAGAGCTGGACATGTCTGTGCAACTAACTTTCACTTTGTTCAGTGGGAAGCTGCTATATAACACTGGGAGCTCAGCTCCATGCTCTGAGATGACTTAGACAGGTGGGATGGGGAGAGGGCGTGGGAGAGAGGTCCAAGGGTGGGGGGGTGCATATAGGTATACTCATAGCTGATTCATGTTGTTGTACAGTAGAAACTAGCATAACATTGTATACTCCAATTAAAAATACAATAAACAATACAGTGAATTCTACTGGAAAATATTTTGGCAGAATCTATGAAAGCTGAAGATATACATATTCTATAACTGTGAAATTCCTCTACTAATTACATACCCAACAGAAACATGCTTGTGTTCAACAAAATGTGTATTTTGGAATTAGACATTGTAAAATAGCTGTGTTTTTGAGTACCACATAAAAATTCATCATTAAAAGAAGAAAAGGTGATGAGAGCCAGTACTGCCAGTACTGTGGTTACGACTCCACGTTCCATCGCAGGGAGCACAGATTCAATCCTTGGTCAGGGAACTGAAGTCCCACATGCCGTGGAGTGCAGTCAAAATTTTTTTTAAAAAAGCAAGAAAGAAATATATTGTAAATAAAAGTGATGAGAGCCATAAAAAGTACACACAGCTAGAAGAACCACATGACAGGTTTGGGCCGGTAAAGAAAGAGCTGGGGAAGGCTTTCCAGGAGGAGGTAAGCTGTCAATTGGTCCTTAAAGGAAGAATAGGATTTTCACCAGGAAACAAAGGGGTAAAGGAGGTGGCTCAGGGCAGAGGATGCACCAAGGGCAGAGGCGGAGAGAGGGGAAGGAGGTGGCGTGGCGAGGGAGGAGAGAGGAACACGCGGTGGCTGGAGTGGGGAGGGCAGGACTAGACTCTGGAGCAGTTTCCAGGGCACATCATGGAGGCCTTGAACCTCGAGTGAGAGGGCCGACTTTATGCTGTAGCCCAGACACTCTCAAACTGGGGTGGTTAGGGAATTCAACTTGGAGCTTGTTAAAGTCGAGATACTGTGCCTGAAGCCAAGACATTCTGATTCCCCAAGCCTGGGGGCCCCCACCCCAAATGATACTGTGCCAGAAACACCCTATAATAGTCACAGGCTAGTTCCCAGAGGGGGACAAATCCTGAGCTGACGAAATCGTTAGCTCTTTGGGCCTGGATGTGACTTCCCTGAGGGTCACAGAGCTGGGGGTGGAAAATACCTTTGAGTAAAGAACCCTCAGAGCCTTTTCATCTCAATTTCATCTGAAGTGTGTTAGTTTCTGAGTCGTGTCCGACTCTCTGCGACCCCATGGACTGTAGGCAGATTCTTTACCATCTGAGCCACGGGGAGTTTGTATCACAATTTCATTTGATCCTGCCCCAAAAGGACAGTTTACCATTTTACATTTTTTTAAGTATAGTTTTTATTTATTTGGCTGCACTGACTCTCAGCTGCAGTGTGCAGGATATCTAGTTACAGCAGGCAAACTCTGAGCTGTAGCCCGTGGGATCTAGGTCCCTGACCAGGGATGGAACCCAGGCTGCCGGCATGGGGAGCTCGGAGGGGCCTCTGGACCACCAGGGAAGTCCCGCTAATTTGCATTTCTTTTCATTTTACATTCTCTGAGGAGCACACTGGCAGCACAGAGAGGGTGACTGACTTGCTTGAGGCCACAGAGTAAACTGTTGGCAGAGCTGGGATTTGGCTCATGTCTGTCACCCCGATGACCCGCTTGTGGACACCAACCCCTGCCATCAGGGCCAAGGAGAGGCTACAGGAGGCAGAATTTAAAGCTCTGCCTTCAACTTATTGGGGGACCTTGGGAAGGTCACCCTATTTTCTCTGGGTCTCAGTTTCCTCTCCTCTCTGTAAAATGGGAGAATAACACATTGCCTATAAGTTTACTTTGAGGATCACAGAGCACTCAAGTCTATGTAAACACGAGCAGTCGCTACCTAACCCCAGTCACACACCTCCCACACCCTCTGCCAACATCCAGCGCCAGCTCACCGCGATTCAGGACGTCCATGCCCAGCCGCAGCAGTGCCCCAGGGTCTGCTCGCGTGGGAGTCAGCAGGCTGCAGAGCGCCAGACACAGGATCCACAGCATGGCCCCGCCTGTGCCGTAGGGCCTGAATTGGGTGCAGCTCAACAAGCCCTGGTTCTCCCGGGAGCCTCTCATGCTCCAGAGCAGACGGAGCCCCCTGGGTGATCTCGGAAGTCTAGGAGCCTTTGGACTCCAGCCAGTTCAGAGAACCTCATGCCTGCCTCCTCCCAAAGGGCCCAAGGGTGTCCGGATGAAACACCAGGCCTTCTGGAGTCACCCCGAGCAGGTCACTTCCCTCTCTAAGCCTCAGCTTCCTCATCTGTGGGCCTGATGCATTCTGATCAGCCTGCCTGATGGGGTTGGTGGAGGTTTAGCTGCAATTTTTCACGTTTTCAGGTGTGGCTCAGAGAGCAGTGCTGGGGCCGCAGAAGGAATTCCCTCCTGGTCCTGATCCAGGAACTCCCCATGCAGTGCAGCGTGGGAATGGGGGAACCCTCTGCTTCCCTAGCCCTCCGACAGCCCGGGGCATCCCCCACCTCCCCCAGCTCAGCCTCCCTTCCAGGAATCTCAGTTCACAGCCCCTTAAGGCCCCTGGAGACAATGCCTCACCAATAGGGAAATCAAGGCATAGTTTGAACCAGCGCCAAGATCTCACAGTCAGTGAGTAGAGAATCAAATGATGACCTCTGACCTCAGATCCTTCAAAACTCCCAGGAAACCCCCTTCCCATCTCTGGGCTCCCAGACAACCTTTCTTCCTGTAGACTACTTACCAAGACCTGAAATTCTTCCAACCAGAGGCAGAGTGTTTATTTCAGGTTTGAGCTGTGGCTGAAAAGAATCAAGGTGGGGCAGCTACTGAGGCTGGTCTGTGTCACCAAAGAGGAAGAGTTCCCAATGGACTCCAGCCTTTATGAGCCTTTATGGGACAGCCAGCTCAGTCACTGACCCATAAACAGTCGTTCATTCAACTCACATTTACTGAGTCCCCACTACGTGTCAAGCAGGCCGGGCTACAGGGTACACACAGCAGAGACAGTCCTGCTTGTCCTGAATCTTAGAGAGAATCAATCGAATGGGATACAATGTGTATGAGGGATTAGGGAGTGGGGGTGGGCATCAGGGAAGGACTCTCTAAGGAGGAGATGTTTAGGCTGAGGCCTAAAGGATGCCAGTACATAAAAAAAAACAAGGAGACCATCGAGCCTACAATCAACATTTGCTAAGTGAAACCGTGTTCTATTTGTCTCTTGTCCCATTCAATTTTTAGATATCTATCTGAGCTTGAAAATAATCAATCATGGTGTTTCTTCTACCCCTGTGAACAAGCCTAGTGCCAGATCACTGAAGTTCATCCTGTGGGTGACTATGGAGTTCAGCACCTGGCAGCAGAGCTTGAAGGGGCTGGGTAAAGGTCTTCTCTAGCCCTGCCCTACCCCCAAGGTGGGGAGACTGAGCCTCAAGACTGAGTGCCACCCCAGTCCCCCCATTCCCAGACCAGAACTGATGTCAGGTGTCAAGGCCACTCAGAGCAGGGATTTTTGCCCTCTTAGAATAATAAGTGGCTTGAGGAACACCCTCTCCAGTATTCTTGCCTGGAGAATTCCACGACAGAGGAGCCTGGTGGGCTACAGTCCATGGGGTCACACAGAGTTGGACACGACTGAGCGACTATCACTCACTGAGGAACACAGTGTGTTTCTGGGGCAAAGGGTCAATGCCAGGGTTTTGTTTCTGGCTGTGTTGTGCTTTTGCCTAAGCCGTCCCTCCCTCAAACAACACCTGCCTCCTCCTTGCTTATCCCTCAAGTCCTAATTTCAGCCCCTGCCTCCTCCACCAGGAAGCCTCCCCCAACCTCCAGCTCCCTCCAGTCTTGAAGACGTAGTTGGAACCTGAGCATGTATGTATCTGATCTATCCCCCCAAGATGAGTGTTTCCTGCTGCCCAGCCCCATCTTCTACTCACACTATTTCCTCCATCTGGAGTCCTTCCTCGCTTTCTACTTGCCAAATGCTCCCAGGTGCCCCCTACCATAACTGTCCCCCCACCCCCTGCTGCCTCAGCTCAGCTCTGAGCTCCTGCAAAGCAGAGCCTCCCTTGTCTCCCACTGGCCTCAGATGGAACCCAAAGAGGCACCCCAGATCTGCTGTCTCCTTGATCTTGCCCAGGTCCTACAGCATCTGAGGTTTATGAATGTCTGGTGGCTTCCTGTCAGGTTCAGAGCACTGGGTGGGAGTCAGGACACAGATCCAAGCCCTGGTCCTGCTACCCGGTTACTGTGTGACCTCAGGCAAGTCTCTTGCCCTCCCTGAGCCTCAGTGTTTTCATCTGTAAAATGACAGGGCTGAAAAAAACACTGTCTGGGGAGAGGCCCACAGGTAGAGCCTATCCTTACCTTGCCTGGGGATGTCCTGCTGATGACTGGCCCCTGGCTCCCCACCCTGGGATGAGGAAGCCCTTATATTTGGGAGCCTGATTAGCTGCTTGGATAATTAAGGGTTTAATAAGGCCCAGATAATTATCTAGAGGCCCAGAGAACAGGAGCCCCAGTGCTCACGTGACGATTCAGCCTGTTCCAACATAAATAGCACAGAGGACATGGATGGCTGCCCCAGGGCGGGCGCTGGGGAGGGGATGCGGTCGCCAGAGAGGCTGTCGGGGCTCACACTGCCCCTCCCCGATACTCAGTGCCTCCCACAAGGCTGGACACACTGTTGGCACTCATTCCGTTCATGTTTACCTAGGACCCACTGTGTGCCAGGCCTGTGCGGGGGCGAGAGATGCCACACCAAGCAAAGGAGCTGCGTTTCCTATCCTAAGGGGGCTCCTGGAGCCCAGGGGGACAGGCCATCTGCAAGTGGACAGCACAGAGCCAGGTCAGTCCTGGGGAGCTGAGGGTGGTGGAAGCCAGTGAACTGGAGGGTGGGACAGGGAGAAAAGAGGGGGTTATTCCACAACAGAAGAGCCCTGAAGCAGAGGGTGTTGGAGCTGATACCTGAGGGGCAAGCAGAGCCAGTGCTGCAAGGCAGGGGAAGGTGTTTCAGGCAAGGAATCAGTGGGTGCAAAGACCTGGGACATGCGGGCTAGACCATCATGACTGGGCCCCCTGACACTCACAGGGGGCAAAGAGCTATGGCCCAGTGGTGTGTCTTCAAGGGAGACCCTCTTGGAGGAGATGCCAGGAGGTGGTAAATGCTGGCATGAAGGCTTTCCCCAAATCTGGAAGGCAATGAAGGCAAGTTGACCCCAGGGCCACAAGACTAGCTGGCCACAGAGCTGGCGTTAGACCTGGGGCCTCAGGGTGCCCAGCCTCTGCTCTGCTCCTGGCAAGACCCTTGAGGGGCATGGCTGGGGGCACCTTGAAGGTGATAAAGAGTCCCAGGGGGCTGCTGGAGAAATGGGGTTTTCGTCCTCCAACCTAAAGGGAGCTCACAGGTGTGGAAGATCGAGGAAGCTTCTGTGCCCATTGTGCACAGAGGGCTGCTGAGGCCAGAGAGGGGTGAAGGCCTGCCTGAAGTCCGCGGGCCAAACCAGATTGGAGTGAGGGAGAGAAGGACCCAGGTCAGCATAGCCAGTCTCCATCCTGATGTGGGCCCTGCGCTGGAGGAGCCAAACTACAGATAGCATCACTTTATCCCTGCAGATCCACCCTCTACAGACAGAGGCACCAGCAGGCTCCGCCTCCTCCTTGCATGTAAATCCACTCGGGTGTGCCTCTGATCACCCAGCCCTCCCTGCCTCCCCCAGGGTGGTCCTGGGTATTAGGGAGAAGGTGGAGGCAGGAAAGACATGGGATGGTTGGGGTGGGGGAGGCTGAAGAAACCCCTTTGCATGGGTTTGGGGATCGGGGCCTCAGTCCCAACCTCTGCGCTCACAAGTTGTGTGTCCTTGGGTAGCACCCTCAGCCTCCCTAGGCCACAGTTTTATCCTCTTTATAATGTGGGGGCACAAATAACGAAAGCATTGCTCAGAGGGAAAAGGACAGTCATGCCATCCCCTCTTTCTCTAAGTTCAAAGTGGCCAGAGAGGAGGCAATATCCCTAAAAATAAATTCCTTCAGGGACACACTGAATCTTTCCTGGGGCCCTGGGTCATCACATGGCTTCAGTGTCCCCGGGGAAGCCTGGTTCAGCCAACCTGTAGCTAGAGCCTCTGGAAGCACCTCCGACTCAGCTCTCATGATGGTGATAGTAATAGTAACAAGAGGGCCCCTTTATTGTGCACCTGACCTGTGCCAGACAGAGTGCTGAGTGTTTGATATGCACTAGTCCACTTAAGGCAATGGCACCCTACTCCAGTACTCTTGCCTGGAAAATCCCATGGGTGGAGGAGCCCGGTAGGCTGCAGTCCATGGGGTCTCGAAGAGTCGGACATGACTGAGCAACTTCACTTTCACTTTCCACTTTCATGCATTGGAGAAGGAAATGGCAACCCACTCCAGCGTTCTTGCCTGGAGAATCCCAGGGATCAGGGAGCCTGGTGGGCTGCTGTCTATGGGGTCACACAGAGTCGGACATGACTGAAGCAACTTAGCAGCAGCAGCAGTCCACTTAATCCTGAGGACTACCCTATGAGGTGGGCACTCTGACAATTTTTTCCATTTTACAGACAGAAACAGAGGCTCAGAGAGATCAAGCCACCTGCCCAAGTTACAGCAAGTGATGGCAGAGCCAGGAGCTCCAGAGCCCAGGCCAGACATGCTAAGGCATACCCAAGGGAGCACTGCCTACCTGCTGACCTCCTTTCCCTGCCCCATGCCCCTGCATCGCCCTGCCTGGTCCCTACCAAAGCTCCAAATCCTGCCATCCTTCCAGGACCAGCTGCGGCTTCTTCCTCCAGGGAAGAAGCCCCTTCCTCTCCCACCTCCCCCCACCACCCACACCCCTCAGATACTGGAGACCAGGCCAATCCTGAAGATCAGCAAGGGTGACTCCCAGTTCAGACACCCAGCCTACAGGGACTGGACTCCACGCGGCTTCCCAAGCTCAGGGCTGGGTAAGCCTGGGCCAGAGCTCCGGCATAAACACAGTACAAGCATCTCACTCACCACATGCTTATTACGCACTTGCTGTATGCAGGGCTCTGGAAAGGTCAGAGAGGGGTGGTGGGGAGAGAAGCCGCAGACACTAGCCACGGTCGTCAGAAACTGAAGGGCATCAGAGTCACCAGGGCAGAGGGGTTTGCTCATGGCCAGGGAGACCGCCTGTGAGCTGATGGGCAGGGTAAACCAGGGCAGGTTAAGGTGGCCCAGGCAGAGCATAGAGCCCGAGGCCTAGAGGGAAAGTGTGCAAGGTGCAGGGTCGAGGTGAAAGGTGGGCCTCGAGAAGGTTCGTGAAGGAGCCAGACCTGAGAACGCACGCTTCAGTACAGGTCTGTATACAGGACTCAATTCTGAATTCTTTTCAGCACGTCTCCTTTAGCATGAAGCTAACCGGAGGGCACATGTCGGGGAGGCATGAGAGAGGAAGGGGCTTCCTGTGATTTCCGGTGGGGTTGAGGTGAGCCGTGTGGGGAGGAGACCATCCAGCAAAGCTCGTCTCAGCCACCCGCCCAGACTCGACCCCTCTGACTCAGCCTGGGGGCAGCTTTTCTGCAGCCCTTTCCAAATAAGCTAAGGCCCTCCCCAAACCCGCACCCTCCCGCTGTCCACTCACTCTGAGGGCCACTGGCCTATGACAGTGCCCACAGCCCTCAGGCAGCTGCTCTGTGTGTGGCTGCCACGTCTGCAACTCACAACCACTACCTCTCCTCGCACACCCTCCCCTCCCCCGTGCGGCTTGCCCCAGGGGGCTCTGGAGGTCTTTGTGACCACGCCACAGCTTGTGGGATCTTAGTTCCCCGACGAGGGATTGAACCCAGGTCCTTGGTAGTGAGAGCATGGAGTCCTAACCACAGAACCGCCAGGGAATTCCTCGAGGTCTTCGTTGCCATTGTTTGCCCAGCAACCCCAGGCCAGCTCCGACCTGGTAGCGAACCCCCCTGCTACCCAGTACACTGAACAGCACCCTCCCCATCGAGGTCTGAGCCCTTCCAAGTCTTTCCTTCCGGGCACTCTCCCTCAGCCCCAGCGGACTGCATAGTTTCCTTCAGCTTGCAGTTACTCTTCTACCATAGTTAATAGCCCTTCAGAGTGAGAGTCCCCTGTTTTAGATATTATGCGCTTTCTACCTTCTGATTGGACCCAGGTTGCCGTGCTCGTCTGTGTCCCCCAGTAGCCAGGGCCCAGCGGGCTCCTTACTGAAAGGCTGAATGGGGTCCCTCAGGGACTAGGCCGGTTCTCTTCAGACAGACCACGGCTTCCTTCTGGGCAGAGAGCTTGACTCAGCTGTTTCATCCCCCTCGTCTTAAAAGAATGTATATTATTGAACCAGGAGCATCATGGGTACAAATAAGATCTAGACCACATCACTGGATAAATGGGTAGATGTGTGGATGACAGGATGGATGGATGGATGGACAGATGGGTGGGTGGAAGGAAGGAAGAACAGGAGGAAGAAAGGAGTAATAGCTGGACCTCTGGACTGATGGCTTAATGAATAGATCTCACATATTGATCTTTTTCTAGGTGTTAAATTTATGGGCTGAGTCTGTGTCTCAAAATTTTTGTCTCTCCCATATTCCATACCACCTAGCCTTGGGCTGAGCCTGTGTAAAGACCTGCTAAAGTAGGATTCATGAATTAATTCACCAGACAACCAGATGAAATAAAAGCCATGCTGTTGAGAGTCAGTTCCTAGGCAGGTTGATAAGGAGTCTAAGGGTCCCCAAGGAGAGAGGGGTCTGGAATTCTCAAGGAGGAAGAAAGGACAAACTTTTTTTTTCTCCACATTCCTTAGGGTTATATAACAATAATGTATCCTGCCTAAGGACAGTCTTTGGATTCAACCTTCTATTATCTTAAAATGTAAATTATGGGAGTAGGTCTGATGAGGTCTTTACAACCTCCAGACATTCTTTGGAGTATATAACTTCATTGTTAACACTAGCAAGCGGGTACTCTTTCTGCCCCCTTCTGATGCCTATGTCAGAAGCTTTCTCTATCTCCTTTATACTTTAATAAAACTTCATTACATAAAAGCTCTGAGCGATCAAGCCTCGTCTCTGGCCCCGGATTGAATTCTTCTCCTCCGGGGGCCAAGAATCCCGGTGTATTCGCATGATTCAACAACAACCTTTCACTGTCCTGGGCGAAATCATGAGGTGGAATTTTATAGCTTGGCCCTTTCCAGCTTTCAGGACCACCCCCACCTCCTCCCACTAACACTCCGGGCTTGTTCCAGGCCCCTAGGCCTGTCACTCAGGGCCTTTAGGGTTGAACTTACAACCATTACAGGGGGAAGGTTAGTGTACCGCTGTCCCAAGGGCTTTGCTTACTGATGCTGGAAATCTGGACACCCTTACTCCCCAGAGAAACATAAACATAACCTGAATCCAGTGTATCTGGGAAGGAAGGAATATGATCTCTGGCTAAAAGATTAGCTTATCAGAAAGAGAAAAATCACATGGCTTCATCCTGCCAGCGTTTGCACCCCTCAGCCTCCCCTAAGTCATCTTGTCACCTGTGACCCACTGGGGTTGAAGAGGTTTCACAGCAAAAAGGAATAAGACATGGTCAGTGTCTGACACAGGCCCAGGAAGCAGATCCTGCCTCCCTTGAACAAAAACTCGCCTGTGAGCCGCATAAACCGAGATGGAGAAGCTGTTGGAGAAGACAGTGAGTGTCTGTCACCTGAGGCTCATGACCTAAAGTCCAACCCCAGGTGGGAATGCTGGTGATGGAAGAGAGGACTGGGCATCTAGGTCTGAATCCTAGGAAGGTGGCAGTCCTGGGCATCTGCCATCCCCCAGCTCGGAGACTCGGGGCACACTCCCATCCTCACTGGGCCTAATCTCTGCCTCTGTGAGATGGGACTGCATGCTCTGCCCACAGAACTCTCAGGGCTCATGAGGTTCTAGGAGAAGGATGGGATGTGATTCTGAGAGAAGAAATGCCGCCAGGTGAGGGCACACGCCTGAAGTGCCATTGTGGCATTCGCAACTTCAGCTCGTCCATGTTGCTCCCCTGGGCTAGGAGGTGATGCTGTCAACAGATATGGTCAGCAGGGACATGGCCACATCCTCTCTCTTTCCCAGGCCAGCTTTGGGGGCTCCAGGGACAGACAGGACCAGGCCCTGCATGTAGGGAACTGGCCTGCAGTATGCAAAGAGTTTGCCGAGCCTGGCTGGTAGTTGCAGCTCAAGAGAAGGTGTTTAATGCAAGATCTATACAGCCTGGAGGAGCTATCTGCTCCCCATAAGGATGGGATGAAGGAAGGAAGGGGGTATGGAGGGAAGGGGGCAGCATGGGATGTAGCAGCCCGGCTGGGCCAACCAACTTGCTGGTGATGACTAAGTGTGGTGATGAAAGTGTGGCTTTGACTCAGTTTCCCAAGAGGCTTGAGGCCAAAGTGTCCCCAGAGCAGCTCTCCCAGTGGTCCCACATCAGCGCTGGTACAAGAGTCCACTGGACACCACGACATAGCCCTGAAAGACAGACACAGCCATGGGCCAGGTGAGAAGCCGCTCGGGGGTGGTAGGGCCCCAGTTGCCCAGCAGCCTGGCTCTAGCTCAGGCTCTGCCGCTCTTGCTGCGTGTCCCGAGCGCAGCCACTGCCTCTCCAGCCTCGGTTTCCTGCTGACTCTCGTGGACGGTAAAGCATCCACTTTGCAAGGCTGCTACTGATAGATGGATGCAGCCAGATCACACAGGCAGAGCACTCAGTGTGGAGCTGAGCTTGATTCAGGCTTCATACGTGGTCAGGACCACCTCTGTTTTACGACCTGGAGTTCAGACCACTGAGTATCTTCTCCAAGTCCAAGCCTCTCTAGCAAAATCAGGCATATCCCCCCCCCCCGACCAAATGTCCCCTACTGTCTACACTGCACTGCAGAAACTTCCTGGGGGCCTACTGATCTTTTCCTTCCTTCCTTCCTTTGCCCTCCCTCCCTTCTTTTTTCTTCCTTCCTCTTCCTCTTTCTCTTTCTTTCTTCAATCTTCATTGAGCCTCTACTACGACCCAAGCCCTGTGCCAGGTGTTGGGAACCCAGCAGAAAAATAACCAGAACCAGTCCTTGTCTTTGTGTAACTTGTACATGGTCCAATAGGGTAGCCATTAATACCTGACTAATTACAGTTACCCCCTCTTATCCACGGTTTCATTTACCCAAGTATAACTATGGTCCAAAAATATCAAATGGAAAATTCTAGAAATAAATACTTCATAGGCTTTAAATTCCATGCCATTCTGAGTCACATAATGAAATCCCATGCCATCCTACTCATCCCATCCTGGATGTGAGTCATCCCTTGGCCCAGTGGATCTACGCTGTGTGTGATTCCCACCCATTAGTACTATCTATCCGCAGTTTCAGGCATCCACTGGGCATCTTGGAATGTATCTCCCTCCAGATAGGTGAGACTACTGTACACTTACATTAAGTAAAATTAAGTAAGATTTAGAATTCACCTTCTCAGTTACACTGGTCATATGTTAAGGGCCCAAAAGTCACCTGTGCCCAGTGGCTGACAGTGGCCACTGCCTTGGATGGTGCAGACCTCTATCCTTGTAGGAAGTTCTATTGGGCAGTGCTGGTCTAGGGACCTTTGACTTCAGTCCCAAGTGGCTGGATTTGGGAATGCCAAGGTGAGTCAGCCACTGACCTTGCCTGATAAAGGAAGTCTTGGGGGAAATTCCCACTAAAAGCCCTGCTCCCCTGTGTGCTGATGGTTATTTCTTGGGGAGCAAGTTATTACCTGCCAATTGCCTTGGGACCATAGTTCTCAAGCAAGGAGGCCATCCTCCCTGAAAGCCCTTAGCCAGTCCCTCTTAGGGAGTGTAAATGACACAGATGTTGGGCTTGAAGGACCTTGGTTACATTTTCTGCCCCATGCACGTCTTATTTAATGAATTAGGAAGAATGTTGCCCTTTTGTAGCTCAGGTGAAGCAGAAAGAAATGGTAGGATGTCACCCTGGGCCCACAATGTCTGATCCCAACATTGGATCATTTTAGAAGGGTCAGGATCCCCTTGTACCATCTGGCCTGTGGAGGTTTGTGTACAACCCTGGAAAGACTCCCTCTCTCATCCTTCCCCAGACTCCAGAGGGGTTGTGCCTATCCCAGGGCACAGAGTCACGGCACAGTTGGTCTGAATCCACTGAGTGTGACCTGGTGTGATATTTAATGAGGGTGAGTGAAACCTTTGCTCCAATGTCTCCTTACATTTAGAATTTTCCACCTCATTGCAGCTGATTCATGGCATGGTCTGGGCCGGGGGGCATTCCTAGGCCTGGCTGACCCTGAACCCCACTGTGTGCTCTAGTAGGAAGAGAGGGAGAGGAGTGACCCCCAACCTCCCCAAGCCCAGCCTCCCTCCAAAGATGAAGGAGGCCCCTCTGGTCACACTGAAAGGCTCTCACCTCCTGGATAAAAATCTCAGGGTTGACGTACTGGAGATTGACCACGTGGGGGAGGGCAATCCCCATGCCCAAGAGAGCTGCAGGAGAGAAAAGAGGAATCAAGGTCAGCCGGTAACGAAGTGCCACCTGAAGACAGCCCTGCGCTGAGGTCTTCACATGCATCATGACACTGAGGTCCACAGATACTCAGGAGGTGGGAACTGCTATTACTATACCCACTTTATAGAAGGGAAAACTGAGGTTAGGGGAGGAAACAGAACTTAACTAAGATCACACAGCTGCTAAACAGCCAAGCTAAGATGTACACACAGGCAGCAGGACTCTCAAAGCCACCCTCTTAGCCTCTGAGCCTGGGATGTAGGAAGGGGCCGAGATAGAGCCTGGAGCAGCATGCGGGTGGAAGGGGCCAGAGGGGCACATGGGGCAGAGGGCAGAGCTCACCATTGAGGTGGTCCAGCAAGGGCTTCTCAAACACTTCGCCCATGAGTGTCTGGACATGGTTGGTCTGCAGCCATGAAGCCAGGGAGATGGGGACCACGGGCCCGTCCCGGCAAGGGGCCAGGAGAGACACGTGAACACAGAGACAGATCAACCAACAGAGGTTTAGCAGGAGGGATGAGGGCAAGTCACCCTAGTCCGGGCTTCAGGCAGAGCCCAGCTGCTCCCAGGATCGTGTCAGCGTCAGGCCCCCAGGAACTGCTGGCCTGAGAAACATGGGCACACACTCCCCTTCCCCAGGCTCAGGGCCTGCCCCACCCAGCGAGGGGGTCTCTGGAGACCCCAGCCCCATACTCACATCAATGAAGCCCAGATTGGAGGAGGCAACGGTGAGCTGGACATTCCTGAAAGGGAAGCCAGAGGGGAGGGGTGGGAATGGGGCCTCTCACCTGTTTAACACACCAGCTGCGTCCCAAGCTCCCCTGACTGACACTGTGACAGGCCATTGCAGGCCCATTGCTCAGAGGAGCATACTGAGGCTGCTGGGTCCAAGAGGCCTCACTTACCCCAGCACAGATGTGGTCCCCCGAAGCCTCACCTTGGACACAGAAAGCTGGAGGCTCAGGTTCACTGCCTGGGCACATGGGGAGAGCAGGGTCAAAGGGCACAGAACCATGTGGGAGCTCTCAGCTGGCCACCGGATATCCCAGTCTCCCACCCACACCCATCCATTCAGGTGTTTGTGGAACACAGGCCGCTGGGGAGGTGAACAACAACCAAAGAAATCAGATAAGATCCTTTCAGAGAGTGCTGGGTGTCACAAAGGCAGAGTGGCATGTGGAGGGATGGGGGATCTAGCAGCCTGCCTGGAGGAAGACTGCAGCATTCAAGCTGAGATCTGAACGGTGAGGAGAAGCTAGACTTGCCAAGAGTAAGGGGAAGTGTGTCCTAGGCACAGGGTACAGCATGTGCAAAGGTCCTGAGGCAGGAAAGTCTTGGCACATTGACGGAACAGCAAGGACACCAGTGTGGATAAAAAGCGAAGCGTGTGGGAGGAAGTGAGGCCTCCGTGAGAGTCGCCCATCTCCTGGCCAGCGCCATCCAGCCCACCTCACTCACCACATTGAGGGAGAAGAGGTACTGGAAAGCCGAGTTGGAGGTCGGGGCCAGGACTTCCACAAAGGGCTGCAGCTGCAGCGTGGCGTTGTTGGTGCGGAACGTGACTGTGGGCGTGGCACCCAGCCTCACCTTGAGCAGCAGGGGCATGGGCTCGGGGAATTGACGGGCCACCTGGGGAGCAGAGGGGCGAGAGGGAGGAGGGCACATGGGGGCAAAGACTGGGTGGGCTCTTCGCTCATCATTCCTTAGATCCTGATCAAGCTACCGCTGTGCTGTAAGTGCCCAGACCATAGAAGTGGGTCCACCCCTGACTCCCGCCCTCGGGGACACCCAGCTGATGGGTGGCCACATGAAGACAGTCACAACCTGTGATCTGTGCCAGGAGGGTAGCTCAAGGACATGGGAGCACAAGGAGGCTCCCGGACCAGACAATGGGTCTAGTCCTCCCATGGGAGGTAGCCCCGAGCTTGGACTTGGATGGATCGGGGGAAGGAAGCAGAGGAGACAGTGTAGGCACTTCTTGCCTGCTTCACAGAGAGGAGGAAATGGTGTGATGCCTGGGCCGAAGGGGGGCCACCCCAAGACAGAGGATGTGCAGATGGAAAGGCAGATGCTGAACCCCACTAGGAACAGATATGAGCCAGCCGAGACGCTAGAGCCCAGAGAACCTCCCACCGCGATCCCAGGTCTCAGCCCCTGGAATGACCAGAAACATCACCCACCTCGGGGATGAACTGGCCCAGCACAGAGGTGTTCAGCGGGTTGTTACTCGAATTCTGAAATCAACTCCCAACACACGACAGGTTTTAGAACAGTCACTCCCCAAGCCAGACCGCCTCTTGTCTCTCCATCCCAACTCCTCTGTCTAATCCCCACCCTACCCCTCTGTCTAACCCTTACAATAGCCACCCTGTGGCCCCAAAGCTTCAACTGCCCCACCCACTCAGGATTTGGCCTCAGCAGGGTCTCCCCAAGCTGGGCAACAGGGCACTCCTGCCCCACGTGCCCAGGGCGGAAGGACCAGCTCTCACCAGCTGCGCTGTGACGTCCAGGTTGAGCGCACCAGCCTTCTGCAGCAGCATGATGACAGAGTCAAACAGGTCCTGGGAGAGGCCCACGGTTGCCATGGCACCCTTGGTGCCCATGTGCTGTGGCAGCACGAAGGGGGTAGTATCCACAGGCAGAACGATGGGTCTGCCCAGCAGGAAGAGAACAGCCTGTCGAGTTGAGGGTGAGGAAGAGAACAGAAGCGGAGCCTCAGTAGGCAGGCGGCTCCATGGCAGATTCTGGGCTGTGAGGTGCACCCACCCCCAAGATGCCACGCATGCTGTCAGCCTCACCCTTTGCCTACATGCCACGCTCCCTCCTGGAATGCCATCCCAGCTCCTCTCCCCTCAACTCTCCTGCTGCTTTAGGAATCTTGCAGAACACCAAGGACTCCAGAGGTAACAAGGCCCCAGCTCTGAGTGGAGCAGGAGGCACTTACGTTGATATCCAAGGAAATGTAGTCGTTGGTGATGGTAGGGGTGTCAATCATGGAGTAGCGGACCTGGGATTCTGGACCCACAGGGCTGAGGCCTGAAGGAAACCAGGGTGCAGAATAAAAGATGGCATACTCAGCATTATCCACCAATGCCTCATTTAGCTGGGCTTCCCAGGTGGCACTATTGGTAAAGAACCCACCTGCAAACGCAGGAGATGTAAGAGATATAGGTTTGATCCCTAGGTTGGGAAGATGCCCTGGAGAAGGGAATGGCTACCCGCTTTAGTATTCTATTTTTTAATATTTATTTATGTTTAATTGAATGATGATTGCTTTACAATATTGGTTTGATTTCTATCATACATCAACATGAATTAACCATAGGTATACATATGCTCCCTCCCTCTTGAATCTCCCTCCCAAGTCCCACCCATTCCCACTCCTCTAGGTTAGAGCCCCAGTTTGGGTTCTCTGAGTCATACAGCAAATTCTCATTGGCTATCTGTTTACATATGTTAGTGTATATCCGTCAACAGATGAATGGATTAAGAAGTTGTGGTGCATATATACAATGGAATACTGCTGCTGCTAAGTCACTTCAGTCGTGTCCAACTCTGTGCGACCCCATAGACGGCAGCCCACCAGGCTCCCCCATCCCTGGGATTCTCCAGGCAAGAACACTGGAGTGGGTTGCCATTTCCTTCTCCAATGCATGAAAGTGAAAAGTGAAAGTGAAGTAGCTCAGTCGTGTCCGACTCTTGGCGACCCCATGGACTGTAGCCCACCAGGCTTCTCCATCCATGGGATTTTCCAGGCAAGAGTACTGGAGTGGGGTGCCATTGCCTTCTCCGACAATGGAACACTACTCAGCCATAAAAAGGAATGCATTTGAGTCGGTTCTAATGAGGTGGATGAACCTAGAGCCTATTATTCAGAATGAAGTAAGTCAGAAAGAAAAGTGAATATCGTATATTAACACATGTGTGTGGGATCTGGAAGGATGTTACTGATGAACCTGTTTGCAGAGCAGCAGTGGAGGCACAGACATAGAGAACAGACTTATGGACAAGGTAGAGGCGAAGAGGGAGAGGATGAGATGAATGGAGAGAGCAGCTCTCCAGTATTCCCGCCTGAAGAATCCCATGGACAGAGGAACCTAGCAGGCTCCTCTGCCATGGGGTCCATGGGGTCACGAAGAGTCAGACATGACTGAAGTGACTGAGCACACACATGCCCACACACCTCATTTAGCCAGACCCAGACCAAGAAAAGAGGCATGAAAAGGCCCATGAGTAAGCAAATTTAAGTTGCAAAATGCACACCCAAGAGTCAGCTGCTCACAACCTGCTGATTCTAAGACACCATTCTAACGGTTTGGGTTTCTACTTTCCCAATCGGCAGAAGACTAAAGACCCTAAATCAGAAAGGAGAAGGGTCATTCCAGGCACAAACATCCCCTGACCAAGGCAAGATGGAAGCAAAGACCAGGGCGAGAGCTGATCTTTGGTATGAACCCGGGTCCAAGGCATCTTGATGAAGACAGTCCCTCTGAAGGGAGAAGGAGAGACTAAGGCTTATTGAGTTTATTGCATACCAGGCACCTAACCTGTGCTGTCTTGTATGATAGCAACACATTGGAAAAGTAGAAATTTTGATTCTTATTTTTGGATGGAATGATTAAGCCCAGAGAGATGGAGTGACTTCCCTAAGGTCACACAGCAAGTGAGCCAGAATTCATACTCATATCCTTTGATTCCAAGTCCATTTTCCTTGGCCTCTCAGTACCTCCTGCTAAGGTAATATTGGGGTTGGGGTCATGAGGAGAGTGGAGGAGTTCAAGAAATGTTCCCCAGACTTCTAGCTGGGCTGTGAAGTGTGGACAGGACAATAGGTGGACGTGTGAGGAGGAGAAACTCCAGGTGAGCTGATTCACACAGGGTGCTGGTACCATGCTGAGACTTTAAACTCAGAGCTTCTGATTTTCCATCTACAAACTGGAGATAACGATGCAGCCTCGTAAAATTTGCCCAAGAAAACCAAAGAGCTACCCTGCTATAAAAACATTCACTGAAGAAGTCACTACAGATAAATGTGGACCCTGCCCAACATCCTTCCTGGCTTAACGCCAGTACGTCGCCCTGCACACCTGTCCCAGGCTCTGTAAGGAGTTAGATACAACCCCCAACTCAAAGGCAGAACCAACCAATGGCCTAGGGCAGCTGCCATTGACACACAGCTCTGGATTTCGCAAAGTCAGTGATGGCAACACAGGAGAAACTCCAGAGTCCCAGGCAAAGAAAGTCCTCAGGTACAAGAAGGTGCACTTCAAACAGAAGCAGCTTTAAAAACGGGTTTATGAAAAAAGAGAGGATGCCCTGGATTTACTCGGGGCTCACTGCGCACAGATTTCCTCCCGAGTCACAAGAGGGTGCATTCTATGATCAGTCTGGGAATGCGTGAGTAATTACCAATGGTTCTTCAATACTGATAAATACCACTAAAAAGATGAAGCTGACCTACTTCTGTCGCTTTTAGTTACATATTGTAAATTGAAGACCTGTCAGGGGCTTGTTTCTGGAGAATGAAATGGCAACTCACATCAGTATTCTTGCCTGGAAAATTCCATGGACAGAGGAGCCTGGTGGGCTACAGTCCATGGGTCGTAAAGAGTCGGACACCATGGAAGTGACTTAGGGCACGCGCATGTGTGCACGTGCACACACACACACACATATACACACACACACACACAAAATATTCAAAGACTTGGTTCTACAATTTGGAGACTTCCAAATTCCACCAATAATTGTCCAGACATCCTATGATTGATCTCCCAGAGGTCACCTCTGATGCAAAGGAGGGGTCTTTGAAGGGTCATGGGGATCTCAGGGGATTTCAGAGGCCCCAGCCCCCTCCCCAGGCTCCCAGGTCTTACCAATTAAAGTGCCCAGGTGGACATTGAGGCCTTGCACCAGGTTGGAGATTCTCAGGCACAGCTGCAGAAAGACAGAGGCGGCTCTCAAGGTTGGAGAGGGTGAGGCTGGGAGGGTCTAGAGGCCCTGGCTGGAAGACTCTCCCAACCTGGACACCAAGGCCTGGGAGCCCTTCCTTCCACCACCAGCCAGTGGGCCTCTTCCAGCACCTCCTCTGGGCCCTGGGGACTCAGAGGGGACGCTGGGCCTGTGGGCACTGAGGAAAGAGCAGGGCTGTGGGGTCCAGCGGGAGTGGCCACAACCAGGCCCAGGAAACGGAGGCAGGCAGCCTGCTGCATACCGGCCCAGAGGCCCGGCTGATGGGACGATGCTCCCTGCAGAGGACGCGGGCTGTGGTCAGCAAGCCGGGCCAGGGAGGCTGGAGTCCTCCCAGCCCAGTGGGCCACCAGAAGTGGATTAAGCTGGGGCCACTGTGACAGAAGGTGGGGCAGAGAAGAGACTGCAAGGCCGGGGGTGGTCATAGCTGATCCAGGGAGGACTTGGTGAGGCGAGGCCAAGAGGCAGTTCAGTTCAGTTCAGTCGCTCAGTTGTGTCCGACTCTTTGCAACCCTATGGACTGCAACACGCCAGCCTTCCCTGTCCATCACCAACTCCTGGAGCTTGCTCAAACTCATGTCCATCAAGTCAGTGATGCCATCCAACCATTTGGTTGGTTGGACAACCATCATCCTCTGTCATCCCCTTCTCCTCCTGCTTTCAATCTTTCCCAGCATCAGGGTCTTTTCCAATGAGTCAGTTCTTCACACCGGGTGGCCAAAGTATTGAAGCTCCAGCTTCAGCATCAGTCCTTCCAAAGAATATTCAGGACTGATTTCCTTCAGGATTGACTGGTTTGATCTCCTTGTAGTCCAAGGGACTCTCAAGAGTCTTCTCCAACACCACAGTTGAAAAGCATCAATTTTTCAGTGCTCAGCCTTTTATATGGCCCAGCCCTCACATCCACGCTTGACTACTGGAGCAGAGAGGAATATACTGGCTTCTGCCTTCCGGCCTCAGTGTTCTCATCTGTAGCGTGGGGGTCCTGAGGCCTGCCTCTTGAGGGTGTGAAATGGCACACAGTGGGTTGACTTGGTCTCCATTACTGCCACTACTGGAGGTAGGGTGGGTGGGAAGGGGCAGGGAGGGAGAGTAGGGCCCTGGCCCCTGGGACACAGTTGCTCACCAAGTCGGCCACCCGCAGACAATGACAGGAGCTAACATAGCAGCCTTCACAGCAATGCTCACTCTCCCCAAACTGCTGTAAACTGCACAGGTGGTAATGCACTCAGCCCCACAGCCTGCCCACCAGGGGCTGGATAGGGACAGTGGTTCTCTCTCCTTACAGATGTGGAAGGAGTGGCAGACGGGGGCCAGGCGACTTGTCCAAGGTCCCAGCTGGGAAGGAGGGGACCAGGATCACATCCACCCCTGGTGCCCAGGCCCTCATCCACTCCCATTGTGTTCTCTTTTCAGAAGCTACGTGGCCCTGAAAGCACTCCACTCCACATGGCACTGGGGTGGTCTGAGTGGAGGAGCCTCCCTCCCCTGCAGCCCCACAACTGCCAGGTCATTGCACTAGACCGTCAGCCCCGCCTCCTCCCCACCCTTCTGGGGAAAGTAGAGAAGCCACAGGAGGAGCACTAACAATCCCTGCCTGCGACCCCCCTCTTCACTCACTGCTGCCCCCCGCATCCTGCAGGCTCTGGCAGGTCCTTTACCTTGCTCTTCAGCACAGCTGTGATGTGACTCTGCAGCGGGGCCAGCATCGCGGGGGCTGTGCTGAGGAGGAGACCAGAAAGGGCCCCTGAGCCCAGGTCAGCACCATAGGGGCCTGTCTCTCCCCAAAGCCAAGGGTGCCAGAGAAAAGTCTGTGCCCACGCCACACCCTGCCACATGCCAGGCATGGAACCAGCATGACTGACCCCACAGTGGAAGACACCGAGCCACCAAGAAGGGGCCATTGGTCCCAAGATTTGGAAGTGGCCAAGAATGAGGCCAAGTGGAGTGGGGAGACGGAGGGTGTTGTGAAGGCTGGACTTGACTACATCCAGCTGGCTTCAGGGCCACTGAGCCCAGTGAGGCGGGGCTGTGGCTGGCGGGACCCAGGTCTGCTCCCTGCATGGGCCCCATTTCTCTGTGGCAAACCTACTACAATCCCTTCCTCACTGAGCCGGGGGGCTGAGTCAGTGTTTCAGAATGGGGATCCATGAGAAGTCACCGTTCCTTGGTTCCCTAACACGCTGACATGAGGCATGGCCCAGCCTTGCTGAATGGCCTCTTGGGGAGGCAGGAGAAAGGCACCAATGTTCTCAGCGGCATCAAACTCTGGGCTTCTGTTTTCCCATCAATAAACCATGAGCAGCCCCTGCCCACAAGGACTGTGAGGGACCGTGGGGGATCATGAGTTACACAGGCTAAGCAGGGGGCCCAAGTGGGAATAGATTTATACCCAAGCCTTGTCTGAGGAAAACGTCCAGTCTTTGGGTAAATGTTGCTCCCTTTTAAGATGCTAAAATATTCAACCACCTCGAAGTGAGCCCCCATGGCAGAGGAACTCGTAGCAGTGGGGTCAATCAGGCTGCCAAGTTTGAACCCATGTGCTAGCTGGGTGACCTCAGGCAAGTCACTTAACCACTCTGTGCCTCCACTTGCTCTCTTGCAAAATGAGGGAAATGCCTCCACCGACCTGGTAGGACTGTGAGATGACTCACAGAAAGGGCCCAGAACGTGTCCAGCACACACTGGTGCTCGGGAGGTGGAGTGGCCGTCAGCCTTAGATGCCAAAACAGGAGCAGCCACCTGACTCACGGGGAGAGCTTGGCGGGTCCCAGCCCCTCCCTGGGCCTCAGATTCCTCAGACCCTCTGGGGGTCCCAAATGTGGCTGCCAGCCCAGAGTCCCTCTCCAAATAGGACGTTAATGGCCAGTGTGCATAGTCACATGGTGCGGAGCAGAGGTGGAGCCACGGGCTCTGGCCACACACTCGCTGTGTGACCTTGGGCATGTCCCTTCCCTTATCTGAACTTAAGTGTCTTCAGCCATTAAATAGGTATGATGCTGGTGGCAACGGGGCAGGGCAGGGGCAGGGCCGGCCCTCGGATCCATCATCGGGATTGGATGAAGTAGGAAGTTCAAGAAACAGCACCACAGCCTCCGTGTCCGGGTTCCAGCAGCCCAGCCTCCAGCACCCACCTGTTGCGGCCATCAAACACGATGGCTTTGTCGAAGATGGAAAAGCAGCTGGAGATGCTGACCACGGGGGTCCCGATGGAG
The DNA here is from genome assembly GCF_002263795.3 of Bos taurus. Lineage (NCBI taxonomy): Eukaryota > Metazoa > Chordata > Mammalia > Artiodactyla > Bovidae > Bos > Bos taurus. Next base: position 62,311,890 of record NC_037340.1, on the reverse strand, counting down.
CCCTGCTCCACGGAGGTGTCAGCCAGCAGTGCTATGGGGAGCAGCAGGTGCAGGGGCTCCGGGTCACTGTGGGGACACCAGTCCTGAGTCCAGGTGGCACTGCCTAGCAAGCCTACAGTGACAGATGCAAGACCCCCTCCCCCACTCAGGGGTCTGCACCTGCCAGCCCAGAGTCCCTCTCCAAATAGGACGTTAATGGCCAGTGTGCGTTGTCACATGGTTCGGAGCAGTGGTGGAACCACGGGCTCTGGCCACACACTCACTGTGTGACCTTGGGCATGTCCTTTCCCTTCTCTGAACTTCAGTGCCTTCAGCCATAAAATAGGTATGATGCTGACCCCTTAACACAGGTGGGGACCCTACTCAGCATGAGATGGTCCCCCCCGGGGCAGGCTGGGCACACCGCCAAACTCCACTCAGGGTCACAGACATAGCATCAGATGGCCATGAGCTCTGGCTCCCTGTACCCTCTTATGTGAGACCCTGGGCCAGTCATTCCCATACTGAGCCTTAGATTCTTCTTCTGTAAAAATGGACATCAGATTGGTGGCTCCTATCTCACAAGGCTGCTATGCTGAATTTTCTAGAAAACAATCATGTGAAAACATCCTACTTGAAGGCTGGCCCACTAGCACTCATAAACCGGTAGTATCAGGAGAGAGGAGTTAAAATAAGAACACTCAGCCCCCAGTTTGAAAATTAAATGCATATATAGTGACTGATGCACAGAAACAAGTCTAGTATTTTATTGAGCACCAGGTGCCTTGCACATGAAAGGGATAATATAATTTTAATCATAGCAGTGAATCCATCCACTCAAACCTCCATTGCTTGCTAAGTCGCTTCTGTCGTGTCTGACTCTTTGCGACCCTATGGACTGTAACCCACCAGGCTCCTCTGTCCATGGGATTCTCCAGGCAGGGATACTGGAGTGGGTTGCCATTTCCTTCTCCAGGGGATCTTCCCAACCCAGGGATCGAACCTGTGTCTCTTATATCTCCTGCACTGGCAGGCAGGTTCTTTACTGCTAGTGCCACCTGGGAAGCCCTCAAACCTCCATAGACATGCTTGTTTTCTTATGCTTTGGTTTTTTATAAAGGACGAAACAGGGTCAGAGAAGTGAAATGACTCTCTCCATTTGCATAACTGTTGAGCAGGGTCTGGATTCTCAGAAATTCTCTCACTGTCTCACTCCCCGCCCCCATGGAGGATGGGAGAGAAGGCATTGGAGAGAGAGAGTGCTGAACAGAGTTAGAAGGTCTGCGTTGGGATCTTGGAATTTGCTAAATCCCCTTCCTCCGTTTTACCTTCAGAGAGTCCTTGAAAATCCTTCCACTCCCAACAAGGAGACTGACTCACCGGAAGATCTTGAAAGTAAAATTGGTGGCTGCCAACAAGCGTATTCCGAAATCGGCAACAAATGTCAGCTGGAGGTGGGACACATCGACATTCCGAATCTGAATCCTGCAGGGTAGGAGTCAAAGTGACAGGGCAGTCCCCGTTAAACCATGGCATCAGCTCTGGGTGTGCGCGGAGCCTATCCACACTGTTGGTATTTATAAAGGACCTCTGACAACTAAAACTATGGGATGAGGAAGAGGTAGTGAGTTCACCATCATAGGGGGCATGCAAGCAAGGTTAACCAACCTGCCAGTAGGGAAAAGATGCAAAGGGCACCCCAGCATTAGGCATGAATTAAGTGAGATGATGATTACTCAGGTCTTGGAGGGATTTTAGTTTCTGATGGAGATCTGGAAAACTGGGAAGGTAGGGAAAGAAAAAACTATGGGATCCACAGAAGGCAGAAATCCCCCTCTAGTCAGCAGCTTTGGCTTGTAGCACTTTAGCAATGGAAAACTCAACTCCTTTCAAAGCTGCTTGTTCCGATTGCTCAGCACTGTCCAGCTAACCTATGATTTCTTTTTTCCTGAATAAAAGTCTTCTTTTTTTCTCTCTCTCTCCAGCACAGTAGCTAGTTGTGGGAGGTGGGGCACTACAAAGTGGTAGAAGTGTTAAAGTGAATGTGTTAGTCACTCGGTTGTGTCCGACTCTTTGCGACCCATGGACTGTAGCCCACCAGCATCCTCTGTCCGTGGAATTCTCCAGGCAAATGTTAAAAGTCACATCAAAGCACTCTCTGTTAGCACTTGGGTGACATCTTTCCATGACTCTCCTTGGGACACAAGCTGACCTAGAGCCTGCTTCTTTTCACTTGATAACCATTCTGGATGTGTTCCCACATCTACAAACAAGGACTCCTGGCGCTGTTTTCCAACAATCGCGTGATTGAGCCTCTGTGTGGCCAGACTGCAAATCATTTAGGAATCCTCGACCTCGGGACACTGATGCTCCTGGGCCCGACATCATCAGCCCAGCCCTACCCCAGGGTCTCAAACTGGGGGCTTCCCCACCGGCTGCATTTTCACCCGCCCAGTGTTTGCAAGTTTTAAACATTTTTAAAAAGAGTTGCCGTCATTCAAAACTTGGTTGATTTTTATATACACAGGTATGGTTCTGGGCTCTCCTGTGACAATGCACAGAGCGATGGAGCCTGCCATGCTTAGCACTATTTAAAGATCGGAGCAGAAGGAAAGTCCACCGGGAGCAACTGAGAGAACCCTTCAGCAGCCCATGGCATGGCACGTTTAGCTTTCACTCCTTCCCAAATAAATCCTTTACTAAATATTTGAGTTTGTGTGTTGTTTCTAAATCTCTTCACTGGGGAGGATGGGGGGTGGAGAGGGAGGTTCAAGAGGGAGGGGATATATGTATACATACAGCTGATCCACTTTGTTGTTCAGCAGAAATTGACACAACACTGTGACGCCACTATACTCCAATTTTTAAAAATGAATTAAAAATAATAACAAATGTAAAAATAAAATCAGAAGAAAAAAAGCAAAACTAAATAAATCTCTTCATCAATTCTCTCAACACCCCAGATCAGGTTTAACTATCTCCAAGAAGTTGTTATTAAGCTCTTTTTAATGGCTCAACTTTGTATCAGCATACCACATTTATACACTTTGTACATAGACAGAGAGCGTAGCACCCATTTTCACAACGCAACATACACAGAAGGAAGAAAGTACCTGTTTGTTGTTGATGACGATGATGACGGTGATGAAGAAATAAACTGCTGCTAGCAACAGTCAAAAAATGTACATGGCTTTTTGTAAGAATATACGTATGTACATACATTATGAGTTCCTATACATGTATAGTATATATACATGATATACATGTGGATTTTCTTGGAAGTCCAGAGTCTTGGCTATAGTGAGTCTGTTTCCCACTGGGTGGGGACAGTTAGCCCAGTTCCTAAAAGCGTCTGAGTCTGAGGTGCTCCCACCTGCCTCTGCCTTTGAGTCTCTGCTTTATGGAGAGGGGTATATTAGACTCACATTTGTGTCTAGATTCAGTGTTAGACTTTTGGAAGAAGTATCCAAGGCCCTGTCAGCCCTGGGGACCTAGGAGCCAGAGTCTTAGGCTCTGTACATAGAAATCTACTAATTAAGAGGCATCAGACCCCCTTGGCTGGTCCCAGCTCCTGCAGCCTCTTGTGCCCACTCACCTGGCAGGTGGGAGTATCTAATTTGGTGAGGGAAACACTCATCTAGCTGGTGGGGGGGAAGCACTCACCTGGTGGGCTGGAAGACCCCTCCACTCTCGTCCAGGAAAAGCGGCACTGTGACCTGCAGGGCATTCTGGAGCGGGGCTTTCCCGGCTTCAGCCGCTGAGGGGCCAGAGCAGGGTGAGGTCAGGCCGTCCTCAGGAGCCGCCAAGAGAGACCGCACTGCCCACCATCTGCCCCACACCTTGGGCGAGGAGAACTCAGAGATTGGAAGGGGCGGGCTTGTCCACAGGCGCACAGGGGGCCACCTGGGGGGCACAACCCCACCAGGCCCTACCAGACATGTCTTTCCTCTTTGCCCTTCCAAATCCCACGTATCTACTCTCTCCTCAAAAACAGTAACACCCTTTGCCCTTTTGCAAGGCCTTGATCAGTTTCCACCTCCTTGGGAGCTTCTACAAGGCCCCAGGCAGAAGGAGCAGTTCCCAGCCCTGCGGGGAGAGGGTGGAAGCAGTCTCTCTTGCAGGCTGAGGGCTCAGGAGCCCCTCAAAATCTAGGTGCAAGTCCACCTCTGCTACTCACTACCTGTGCGGCTTCCCCGTGCCTCAGTTTCCCTGCAAATCAATCTACAATGCTTAGAACGGTAGCTGTCAGCTTTCTCAGGATCTGGCACCTCCCCGCCCCCTGCACTTTCTCCAGAGCTTGACTTGGGCAACTGTGATGTATGCTGGAGTCACCATGGATCTGTTGCCAGCCTAGGTCACCGCTCCCCATATCCTTTCTTTAGCCCTACCAGGTACCTACTGGGAGCCCATAACACTGAGTATCTAGGGAACCGGCTGCTGAGCTTTTATCTCAGGCACCAGTCAAGAGCTATATTGGCCCAAGACACACACGGAAGTGCACTAGACTCCTGAAGAGGACAGTTTCTTAACTCCATTGGCAGCCAGCAAGTTTTCCTTGGCACCTAGCAAGTTCCAGGGTTTGACATCACACTATGAATTGCTACTTCCAAGTCCCTGAAGGATTGCTGTTGTGGTTCAATCGCTTAGTCGTGTCCGACTCTTTGCGACCCCATGGTCTGCAGCACACCAGGCTACCCCGTCCTTCACTATCTCCCGGAGCTTGCTCAGATTCATGTCCATTGAGTTGGTGAGGTCATCCAACCATTTCATCTTCTGCTGCCGCCTTCTCTTTTTGCCTTCAATCTTTCCCAGCATCAGGGTCTTTTCTAGAGAGTGCATCCCCAGTGAAACACCCCTGTGACCCTTGCAACAACAGGGAGCCAATGCTCTGCCATCTCCATTAAGATCTCTGGATCTCTGCCCTCATGATGGGATGGTTCTTCTTGGACCTTCATCTCAGCCTTAGGGGTACTGGTATTCCCTTATATCTATTACTCTTGTGTTCTTTGTTCACTGACTCAAGGGACATGAGTGTGAGCAAGCTCTGGGAGATGGTGAAGGACAGGGAAGTCTGGCATGCTGCAGTCCATGGAGTTGCCAAGAGTCTGACACGACTGAGCGACTGAACAACAACAGCTTGTGTTCTTTAAATTCTTCTTAACTCTTACTAGCCAACTCCCTGTTACTCCAGTTCGCTCTCAATATAGATTAAACTTTCCTTGTTCAAATCACACACTCAAAAAAAAAAAAAAAAAAAACGATGCCTGTCACATGGGGTCCTTGGAAAGACCCACTCAGTTCACAATAAATATTAGCTCACGTGGCTATTTGTAATTATAATGGCTAGCACTCCTATCATGCTCCCTTTGTCCCAGGCATTGTTCTGAGTGCTTTCGCTTTCCTCAAAATTCTGTGATGTCAGTGCGATATTATACCCAGTTTACCAAGAGGTTGAGGACCCAGGCAAGAAGAAGCTGGATCTGGGTCAAGATACCCAGCCCTCAAGGCCCTGGACTTTCTCCCACACCTGGGCTGCTGGGCTGACAGAGGTGCTAATTCAACAGTCAAACCTGAGTAGAATTAAAAGGAGAGGTTGGGGTGCAGCAAGGATGCATCAGAGGAGGAGCCCAGTCTGAACTTCCCTCTGAATTGGCAGAGGACCTGGGGAGCCCCTGTGTCCCTCGAGGCCTCGGTTTCCACAGACCCTGGAGCATAAAGGTGCTCCCGAGGCCCCTCTCCAGCCTGACTGCGGCTGAACTGGACTCACACCCGGGCTTCTGGACTCCGTCCACAGTGCTGCCCTGATGTGGGCTTGAACCCTGGGGCTTGCAAGAGGGGATGGGGAGGATGTCGCAGTATTATGAAAAAGCCTCCAGCTTTGCCATGCAGGAGGTGTATAGCAGTGTGTTCTTGGCTATTTGTTTCCACCGAGAACGAACAGGCAGCTGCAGCTGGGAGGGCTGTCTGGGGACAAAGGAGGCTCACACAGCACGGGGAGGGGAGCGGGCCTGCGGTCATCCTCATAACACTCTGACACGGATCACTGACCACTTTCACTGTCTGCCCATCTGTCCGGATACAATGTTCTGGAAAGCTTCATGCGCCCCAGGGGATACCCTGCTGCTTCCCTGAGCTACCTGCCTCCACAACCATTTGTGTTCCAGAATCCTTGAAAGTCCCCTTCACTGTCTGACCTGAGTTCCTCATGTTGTTATCCGAGTGTGGTCTGGCCTTGGGGTAAAGAGCTTCTGATCTTTCACCTGTGACCTCTCACCAACCTTGGTGGGATCCCAAAAGCCTCCCCAGGGGCAGTTGCAGGGCAGTTTTTGTCTCACCCTGGCCTGGATGTCCTTATTTTGGCCCCCTCTCCAGGATCACATGGGACTTGGAAGGAGGGAACAGAGACATGGGGTAGACGCCTTGCCAAGAAGGGCCCAGAGAGCGGCTGCTGCTTCTCCCTGGGAGCCCAGCAGGGAGGGCCCAGCTCCTGGACGTTCCCGAGTGCAATGCTAGGTGTGCGTCTCCCCAGCACACGTGTGCACACAGCCCCCCACACACATCCCAGGATGCAGGCCCACAGAGCTACACACCCCGAGGCGTGTGCCGTGGCCTTGTGCATGTGCCAGTGGCTAGGCACCCTCCCGACCCTCAAGTATGCAGGTGGGCACATCATATCTCCATGGATTTTCAAACTCATACCAGACACATATAAGCAAAAGGAGCCATTCAAACTGACCCATCCTCACATCGCTTGGGCACGGCAGCCACGTGCACGCGGGCATGGCATGTACCTCCGCTCATGCAGCCACTGAATAAACATTTGTTGAGCAGCGCTTTCTGGGGCCCAGGGACACAATGGCAGAAGAGAAATCCAGGTCCCCATGGGGTTTGAGTTCATAGATACACAGGTACATTTAGGATTGTACACACACCTACAGGCATGGACGCCCAAGCTCACCCTCTCGCACACACACATGGCCAACAGCCTGACAGCACACCTCTTACCATAGCTCAGCACTTCCTTGTTGAGTCTGAACACGGTGCCCGGCCTGGAGGCACTGACCACGGGCAGCAGCATCAGTGCCAGCAGCAGGCCCAGCCCACACGCCCCAGGCATGGTGGCCCTGGCCCCTTCCCCCCAGGATCTGTGGGCTGGAGTGGGGACAAGCATCAGGGAACTGGTCCAGAATGGCCCCACCCGGGGTGGCTAACCCCATCCCAACCTGGAGGTCGCAAACCGTGAGCAGCGATCCCAGCCCTGCCCATGACCCCTCACCCCAGCACATTAGGTTTTGCATCTCTGCTCTGAGAAGAATCCCCATCCCAGCCTGCTTCTTCAGCAACCGTGGTGGCATCTGGTCTGGACATGGTCCCAAGCCCCAGAGAAGACATGGCCTTGCCTAGGACCACGCAGCAAATTGGGAGCAGGTGCAGGACCCAAGTTGTGCCAGAGGAGGATGGGGGGATGCCCAGATGGGGAGACTGAGGGCAGCGTCCCGTCCCCAGGAGGGAGCCTAGGCCCAGTGCCCCAAGGCCAGCGCTGTGTTGCCTAATGCCAGGGATCCAGCCTAGCCTTGTGTCCGAAGCCTCCAGGGAAAGATCCGGGGTGCTTCCCATCCTCCTCTTATCCTGTGCCAGGTGAAGAAATGTCCTAAGCGTAGGCCTCTCACACGGTCCCCAGCCCCTCCCCACTCAGCCCAGCTCAGCGGACTTAGGGAGGAGGAGTCAGGTGGGACCAGGGTGGGGGGCTGCTGCTCAGATAGACAACTAAGGCCCAATGAGGTGGCACTTGTCCAGGGTCCCATAGCAAGATAAGGGATGGACCCTTCTGCAAAAGGCTTTTGGAAGTAGCATCCCCATTGAACAGATGGAAAAATCGAGGCTCCTCCCTGGAAGAGCACCAGCCCCATCTCTGTTCCTACCTCAGGCGGTTCCCAGGGCAGATAGACTCTCAGCCCCAGCCAAGCCCTCTGCAGCCCCAAGCAGATGTGGAAACTGCTTTATGAGGCTCCCCAGTGCACAGGGTCCACCAGGGAACGACCCAGGGAGGGGCAGGTTTGCTTGTGGTTGCAAGTGTTTTCCCTGCAAACACGACCTTTGCCAAAGTATCTCACCCTACGTGTGCAGGGGGGTTGCCACGTAGCAAGCTTGCTGCCAGCCGCTGTTAGACCCTGGGGCTGGGCAGCTTTGGAACCTCAAAGACCAGCAGACTTATAGAAGGATGTCTGCCCCAGGAGGCAGGCCCAGGAGGAAGGAGGTGCCCAGAATCAAGGAGATAATCACTTATAGGTGGAATCTAAAATAAATAAACTTTTATTTCCAATATTCTGGGAGGTGGGTCATAGAGGATCCTGCTGTGATGTATGTCGGAGAGTGTTTTGCCTATGTTCTCCTCTAGGAGTTTTATAGTTTCTGGTCTTACGTTTAGATCTTTAATCCATTTTTAGTTTATTTTTGTGTATGGTGTTAGAAAGTGCTCTAGTTTCATTCTTTCACAAGTGGTTGACCAGTTTTCCCAGCACCACTTGTTAAAGAGATTGTCTTTAATCCATTGTATATTCTTGCCTCCTTTGTCAAAGATAAGGTGTCCATATGTGCATGGATTTATCTCTGGGCTTTCTATTTTGTTCCATTGATCTATATTTCTGTCTTTGTGCCAGTACCATACTGTCTTGATAACTGTGGCTTTGTAGTAGGGCCTGAAGTCAGGTAGGTTGATTCCTCCAGTTCCATTCTTATTTCTCAAGATAGCTTTGGCTATTCGAGGTTTTTTGTATTTCCATACAAATTGTGAAATTATTTGTTCTAGCTCTGTGAAGAATACCATTGGTAGCTTGATAGGGATTGCATTGAATCTATAAATTGCTTTGGGTAGTATACTCATTTTCACTATATTGATTCTTCCAATCCATGAACATGGTATATTTCTCCATCTATTAGTGTCCTCTTTGATTTCTTTCACCAGTGTTTTATAGTTTTCTATATATATGTCTTTAGTTTCTTTAGGTAGATATATTCCTAAGTATTTTATTCTTTCCATTGCAATGGTGAATGGAATTGTTTCCTTAATTTCTCTTTCTGTTTTCTCATTATTAGTGTATAGGAATGCAAGGGATTTCTGTGTGTTGATTTTATTTTATTTTTTTTTTCATGTACACATCATTTGCAGCAAAGCAAAATTTATTTCCCAGCAACATGCAAGACTGAGGGAAGGGAAATTCAGAAGTTTCTTGCAAACAAGGGAGAATCACCAGGGGCAGTAGTACCCATTATTAGTAGTTTAAAGTATTTAAGGTGGAGTTTCTGTTTTCATTATGTAGAGCGTTGACTTTTTATTTTATTTTATTTTAAAAATATGGAACGCTTCACGAATTTGCGTGTCATCCTTGCGCAGGGGCCATGTTAATCTTCTCTGTATCATTCCAATTTTAGTGTATGTGCTGCCGAAGCAAGCACTGTGTGTTGATTTTATATCCTGCAACTTTACTATAATCATTGATTAGTTCTAGTAATTTTCTGGTAGAGTCTTTAGGGTTTTCTATGTAAAGGATCATGTCATATGCAAACAGTGAGAGTTAAAAGCAAAAATAAACAAATGGGACTTAATTAAACTTAAAAGCTTCTGCACAACAAAGGAAACTATAAGCAAGGTGAAAAGACAGCCTTCAGAATGGGAGAAAATAATAGCAAATGAAGCAACTGACAAACAACTAATCTCAAAAATATACAAGCAACTCCTACAGCACAATTCCAGAAAAATAAATGACCCAATCAAAAAATGGGCCAAAGAACTAAATAGACATTTCTCCAAAGAAGACATACAGATGGCTAACAAACACATGAAAAGATGCTCAACATCACTCATTATCAGAGAAATGCAAATCAAAACCACTATGAGGTACCATTTCACGCCAGTCAGAATGTCTGCGATCCAAAAGTCTACAAGCAATAAATGCTGGAGAGGGTGTGGAGAAAAGGAAACCCTTTTACACTGTTTGTGGGAATGCAAACTAGTACAGCCACTATGGAGAACAGTGTGGAGATTCCTTAAAAAACTGGAAATAGAACTGCCTTATGATCCAGCAATCCCACTGCTGGGCATACACACTGAGGAAACCAGAATTGAAAGAGACACGTGTACCCCAATGTTCATTGCAGCACTGTTTATAATAGCCAGGACATGGAAGCAACCTAGATGTCCATCAGCAGATGAATGGATAAGAAAGCTGTGGTACATATACACAATGGAGTATTACTCAGACATTAAAAAGAATACATTTGAATCAGTTCTAATGAGGTGGATGAAACTGGAGCCTATTATACAGAGTGAAGTAAGCCAGAAAGAAAAACACCAATACAGTATACTAACGCATATATATGGAATTTAGAAAGATGGTAACAATAACCCTGTATATGAGCCAGCAAAAGAGACACTGATGTATAGAACAGTCTTTTGGACTCTGTGGGAGAGGGAGAGGGTGGGATGATTTGGGAGAATGGCATTGAAATACATATAATATCATATATAGAACGACTCACCAGTCCAGGTTCGATGCACGGTACTGGATGCTTGGGGCTGGTGCACTGGGACAACCCAGAGGGATGGTATGGGGAGGGAGGAGAGAGGAGGGTTCAGGATGGGGAACACATGTATACCTGTGGCAGATTCATTTCGATGTTTGGCAAAACAATATTGTAAAGTTTAAAAATAAAATAAAATTTAAAAAAATAAAAAATAAAATAAATAAATTTATCTATGAAGCAGAAACAGACTCACAGAGGGAACAGACTTGTGGTTGCCAAGGCAGTAGGGAGGGAAGGAGGGACTGGGAGTTTGGGGTTGGTAGATGCAAACTAGTACATTTAGAATGGACAAGCAACAAGGTTCTAATGTACAGCACCGGGAACCACCTTCCCCATCCTGTGATAAACCATAATGGGAAAGAATATTTACAAAGAATGTATAATATGTCAGTCCCAATCTCCGATTCTCCCCTCCCCGTTATGTCCACACGTTCGTTCTCTACATCTGTGTCTCTATTCCTGCCTTGGAAACAGATTCATCTGTACCATTTTTCTAGATTCCACATATATGCATTAATATATGATATTTGTTTTTCTTTTTCTAACTTACTTCACTCTGTATGACAGATTGAGTGGGAAGCTGCTATAAAGTTCTGTGATGATCTGGGGGTGGGGGGGAGCTGAGGTGGTGGGGTGGGAGGCAGTTCCAAGAGGGAAGGGATATATGCATATATATAGCTGATTCACTTCATCATACAGTGGAAACTAACATCACATCATAAAGCAGTTATATTCCAATAAAAAAAAGAATGTTTATATTGAGGCTTTCCTGATGGCTCAGACAGTGAAGAATCTGCCTGCAGTGCAGGAGACCCAGGTTTGATCCCTGGGTCAAGACAATCTCCTGGAGGAGGAAATGAAAACCCACTCCAGTATTCTTGCCTGGGAAATCCCATGGGACAGAGGAGCCTGGCAGGCTACAGACCATGGGGTCACAAAGAGTCAGACACAATTGAGCAACTAACACACACACATATTTCAGGAGCACACACATATGTGTATAACTGAGTAAGTTTGCTGTACGGCAGAAATTGTCACAACATGGTAAGCCAACTACGTTTCAATAAAAAGATACAAACAGAAGCAAAGACGTAGGTCAGGAGGATGGCTGACCTCCCGCCTGTACCTCCACGTGGAAACACGGCTCTTCTAGTAGGAGCAGGAGGCGATCTGAGTCCCATCCCCATCATCAGCTGAGCCCCGTTCCTGGTCACATACTTCCCCCTCATCATACATGGAGCCAAAACTCAAAAGGCAGCAGAGAAGAGGGTGTGGAGGACCCAGTCCTGCTACTTAACACTCAGCTTCTCTCCAAAGGTGCATCCCACTCATGGAGGACTGAGCCCGTCAGCAGCGTCCACATTACAAACTACAGCATCCACCTTGGCTGTACGGGCCCCAAAGACCTGAGTGCTCCTGAAGGGGTTTGTCTATATGTGCGTGTCTCAGGGGTATATGTGTGCTTATATGTGTGCGTGTTTGTGTGTGTAGTCATGCATACACACTGCACTAGGTCATAATTACTGATGTCAGAGGCAAGTGTGTGTTTGTGTGTGGGTGTGCACATGAAGCGAGGGTGTTGCCATCTTGGTTTGTGGTGTCACTTGCCTGTTAATATGAACCTACATGAGTGCAGGTGTGGGGAGTTCTGTGTCCAATATGTTTAAGTAGACTTAGTATAGTGAGTGTGTCTGTGAGGCTGAACATGTATGTGTAGGTGGATCTGGTGGTCTGTGTCCTGACATTAGGGGTGTGCATATGTGTTTGTGTGTCCATGCATGTGTGCACAGGAGGTGATGGCAGAACTACAGGGAAGTCTCCTCCGTTCCTCTGCATGGCTCTCCTGGGGTATAGGCACAAAGGGCCCAGGGCCTTCCCCAACTCCGAGTTCTCCATGGTTCCCACTGACTCCACACCAGCCCTTATTTCAGGCCCAGAGGCCAGGCCTACCTGTACTGGGTCCTCCCCTAGGGTCCACAGAGCAGACAGGAAATGTAGAAACTATCAGGCCCTTCCCTCAGAGGCCAGAGTTCCCCTGGACCAGTCCTGCCTTTGAGCCCATGCTCCCCCGCCTCATTCTTGAGGCACAAAGGAATGAGAGGAGCTGGCTGCATGCTCCCTAACATCCTTCTCCTGGCCCCCACTTACCCACTAATGCATAAGACCAGCCCTCCTGGTCCTCACAGGAGCTGAGCCAGAGATCAGATTCAGCGGACAATGGCACAAATATTGACCAAAGCCACTCTCAGTGTTTGCTCTCCTCATGAACACTTCCTCTTCCTCCACATTTCAAGCACCAGGGGGCATTGGGTGACGGCCAGTAGACGCAAAGGAGGGGGGTTCTCACCAGCCCCTCCTCCCTGCAGTGCCACTCTGTGAGCACCCACTACATGGAGGCTGGTCTGCAGCCACATCGCCCTCCACCCCAGGGATAAAAGCTGGTTCTGCTCACACCTGTGCTTAATAAATACTGGTGTTTCATAAAAACTTGTTCAATGGATAAAGAATGTACCATTGAATGGCCCCTGTAATAATGACTGGCAGCATTTCAGAGCCGCTCCTTCACTGAATATTCTTCTGGGCACTGTCTTAGCTTCCTATCACTGCTATAACAAATTACCACCAACTTAGTGACTGGCAAACACAAATTTATTATCTTAACCACTTTGGATGTCGGAAGTCCAAGATGGATCTCCCTGGGCTAAAATCAAGGTACTGGCAGGACTTTGTTCCCTTCTAGAAACTATAGAAGAGAATCCACTTCCTGGCCTTCATTCCTTGGCTCATGATCCCTTCTTCCATCTTCAGAACCAATAAATTAGGATCATTATGCTGCCATCTCTCTCCTGGTCTGCCTCCTTCTTACACTTTTAAGGACCTCTATCATTAAGGGCCCACCTGGGCCCACCTGGATAATCTAGCATATTCTCTGATTTCAAGGTCAGCTGATTAGCAACCTCAATCTCATTTGCAAGTGTTAGTTCCCCTTTGTTACGTTATCTGATGTGAAGAGCTGACTCATTGGAAAACAGCCTGATACTGGGAAAGATTGAAGGCAGGAGGAGAAAGCGACGACAGAGGACGAGATGGTTGGATGGCATCACCAACTCGATGGATATGAGTTTGAGCAACCTCCGGGAGTTGGTGATGGACAGGGAAGCCTGGCGTGCTACAGTCCATAGGGGTCGCAAAGAGCCAGACGCAACTGAGTGACAGAACTGAACTCTTACATTACCTAACATATCTTCACGTTCAGGTTTTAGCACATGAGCCTCTTTAGAGGACAGTTACTCTGTTTACAAGTACTGAGCCTGCAATTTGAGCAACTGCCATGTCCATGTGAAGTCACTCAGTCGTGTCCAACTCTTTGCGACCCCATAGACTATAACCTACCAGGCTCCTCTGTCCATGGGATTTTACAGGCAAGAGTACTGGAGTGGGTTGCCATTCCCTTCACCAGGGCATCTTCCCGACCCAGGGATCGAACCCAGGTCTCGTGCGTTGCAGGCAGACGCTTTACCGTCTAGGCCACCAGGAAAGCCAACTGCCACCAGGGGGCAAAAGTGAATTCATTTTAGTTCCACAATCCAAGTAGAAAAACCATAACCAGACATTCCCACTCTGCATGCTTTTATTTTTCACCGGTAAAATGTAGAACTTTACTAAGACAACAACACACAAACATTGTTTTGTATTATGTCAAACATCCACCAGTGAGAAGCTTGGCATTACAGAATAAATCCGTATATAGCCTAAGAAGGTAAGGAAGCCTGGGGCAGAAAGGGTCTGAGAGCAAGAAAAAGCATGGCCTGGATCTTGGAGCCCCAAGTCTTGCCCCTGTCCAGCCCCTGAGTGCCTGGCATGGCCCTTCAAGGCCATCTTAAAAGTGGAAAGTTGGACAGAATGAGTTCCTCTGAGGGGGAAGTTCCAGAGCCAAACTGGAGACTGGGAAGACCACCTGCACCTGCTCTGTGAGGTCACAGTGCCAACAGTTCCACTTGACCCAGGAAAGCTTCCACACGGCACCTTTCAGGGCACACTAGGTGGGAGCAGCAGCAGCAGCCACTTCCCCCTCACAGACTCCCAGAGATCCCCACCGTCAATCCCCTGTCCTAGAGAAGGACATCGATGCCCCGGTCCTCAAGGAGCCCTGAGGACTCGTGTGACCAACCCGAAAATGTGGCCCACGTCTCCAGGGAGGTCAGGCCCAGGAGGTGAGAACGGCAGCCCCTCCCTCTGCACAGCCCTTACGAAACACCGCGCCTCAGCCCTTTCTTGGAAGCCAGCTGGCGTTAGCAGCTGCGCCTACAGACGCAGCACCTGAAGTCAGAGAGACGACAGTGGCTTTCAGCCAGGGAGCGGAGGAGCGGTCGTCCATTGAGCCCGTGTTTATTGAGCACCTGCTGTGTGCCAGCACTGGGCAGAGTGCTGGGACGGTGGTGTTGCACCAGATGGCCGTGCTCCCTGCCCCCGTGGAGCTCACGTGAGGGAGACAGATCGTAAACGAGAAAGCACGCCTCTCTGCCGTGTTTATCTGTAGGAGGCCTCTGCTTGCGGGTGGTAGCAGTTCCAACTCAAAACAGTGCCTAACTCTGGGCCCCAGAACAGCTGTCTATCCCTAGAGGAGGGCATACAGAATAACCATACGGGGTAAGGAGAATGCTATTATAACTTCAGTATGTATTTTCTTTAGCTCATCCTCTTTTAATTTATATTCCTCAGGAAGGTGTGAATAAAGCCTATACATTTGATAGGGTAAATAATATATTCGTCCACATGGAGAAATATATATACATATATATACACACATATATAAAATGTTGGGAGTATAAAAGTTTAGAAACCATTGACATGGACATGACGTGACAGTCACTTAGTCATGTCTGACTCTTTGTGACCCCGTGGACTGTAGTCCATGGTGTTCTCCAGGCCAGAATACTGGAGTAGGTAGCCTTTCCCTTCTCCAGGCGATCTTCCCAACCCCGGGGTCGAGCCCAGGTCTCCCACATTACAGGAGAATTCTTTACCAGCTGAGCCACAAGGGAAGCCCAAGAATACTGGAGCGGGTAGCCTATCCCTTCTCTAGCGGATCTTCCTGACCCAGGGATCAAACCAGGGTCTCCTGCATTCCAGTCAGGTTCTTTACCAAATGGGCTATTAGAGACCATACCTTAGAAATAAAGAAAAATGTACATGGCAGGGAATATAGCTAATGTTTTATAATAACTATAAATGGAATATAACGTTTAAAGTTATTAATCACTATATCATATACCTGTAACATAAAATATTGTACAACTATACTTCAATTTAAAAAATTTTTTTAATTAAAGAAAATTTATCTTACATGCCAAAAGATCCCAAGATATGGATGGCTCCAGAGAATGTTAACTCTGAGGTTCTGCAGTGCCAGCCACTCCCCAGGTTCCTGCCATCTTTTTTGCTCTACCTTTTGGCCTCATCTCACGGTCACAAGGTGGCTACCACCATCCCTGGTGTAGCACAGAAGCATGGCCATATGCGAACAGAGAGGAGGGTGTTGCCTCTTGTGGGTCTCAGTTTAGCAATGAGAAAATCTTCTCCCCAAGTCCCAGACCCCTTTATCTACCCTACAGCTCACCCCTGCAGACTTTCCCATCCTTGAACCAACAGCAAGGGGACGGAGACAGAAACAGTCAGAAACCAACCAGATCCATCTAAATCACTTGGGGGAGAAAGGGACAAGGGACCAAAATCAGTCTTCTGCCAGTAAGAGGAAGGAGTGGCTTTTGGATGACAACCAACCGTGACTGCCACAGCAAACTGAGTCCTTTCCTCTGAAGAGGCGTGCACTGAGGGTCAGCCACACCTCAGTCTATCCCTGATTCTCAGCCTTGTGGTCTTGAGCAAACTTTTCAGCAGTTCAGTTTCTCCATCTGGAACATGGGGACGCCATGCTCCTTGTGAACTGTAAAATACAATTGTGAATCCTGTCGTTGCCAGGATCATCCAACGAGGCCGGAACATCTGCAGGATGACAGAGGCGCCTTTGTCAAACGCAAGTGAGAAGGGAGGGCAGAGGGGAGCCCTGGGGTCTTTGTGGGCAGTGAGCGGCTGAAGCTCAGAGATGTCAAGTGGGCAACCCAGGGTCCCCCAGCAAGGGGCAGGGGGCAGGGGGTAGGGATGCTCCTGCAGTGTCTGCAAGCACCTTGTCCCAGAGGCTGGCAGTGACATGACAGCCCTGTGCTTTCTGCAGGTGATGCCTTCCTGTTGCCTGTCCGCATCAATGCCCCAGGCCTGACCCAGTGCATGCTGGAATGTGTGTGTACGTATACACTGAAGAGCCGCCTTGGCCATCAGCGTGGGCCTGGGAAGAGGGCCCAGCCTCAAGCTGGGCTGCAGGTGGAGCTCTGGAGGTCTTCCCTTCAGAGGCGTCAGGGGTGTCATTCCAGCGAGGAATGAGGGTTGGCTGGGAGGGAGATCTGCTTGGAGGAGCAGCTAACTGCCAGCCCTCCCCAACTCTGCCACCGGCCTGGCCCCTGAACTCATGCGAATGGTTCCATGCAACTCACCCTCACTTTGAGGACATGGTTCTGACCACACCCTAAAGATCAGTCTTCTGTGTTCCTCCTGCCACACCTCCACTATTCATCCACTCAGTCATTTATCCAACCATCTGTCTGTTATCCATCTGTTGGAATATCCATACACCCTATTAGTTCATCCATCCATCCAAGCCCTTCACTGAGTCATCCATCAATACACCCATACTTTTGTTACCATTCATATCCATTCAGTCATCAACCCATGCACCCTTCCATTCCCCCTCTCATTCTCCCATCCTCTCATCCATCTTTCTAATCACCTCTTTTCCAAGCCATTCTCTTAACCATTCTTCCATGTATCCATGCCTCCTCCCACCTACGCACCCATTCTGAGCCCGTATTTTTTGCCTAGCTTCATGCACTGCAATAGTAGGCACTCAGGAATGAACCAGACAAGCAGTCTTCTACTGAGAGGCTTTCAGTGTCTGGGAATAGACATTGGCAGGGACATCTCAAACTTTTCTTGCTCCTGAGTCACTTTTAAGTATTCAGTACCTGCCAGTCACTAGTGGTTTTGTAGTTCTAGTACTCAGTCCAAGCTGATGCTTACCTATAAGTAGCTCAAAGAACTGTCCTGGGCTCAACTAGCAAATTGAGAGGGTCTCCCAGCAACAGGGTCTCTCCCTGTGAATTGTCATAGAATAAGAAGGAGGATACAGCTGCTCACTGCTCTCCTGTCTCCTCCACAGCCTGGATCACCTGCCTGGCCTGCTTCCTAAGGACTCGGGCTCACCGGGTTCTGTTCAACACTTGCAGGTGAGCTGGGGCAGGAAGCGGGAAGGTTATGGGGACTGGAACTGTGTGCTGGTGACCATGGCAACTCCATCACTGGCTTAGACCTCTCCTCAGATAATCTATATCAAATCTGGTTTATATCAGACCCCTCACCCCAGAATCCACTGTGGCTCCCTGTCAGTCCAGCACCTCAGCCTATAGCCCTCTGAAATCTTGCCTCACCCTTCCTTTCCCAGCTCCCCTTTTTCTGCTTTCTGCAATAGATCCATTGGGCCAGCATGGCTAGGATTCTCACTCCCTGGACCCACTATACCTCTTTCCACCTGCATAGGTTTGCACAGGCTGTTCTTCCTGCCTGAAATGTCTGCTCCATTCTTTCCCTTTTCATTTTCTGCCCATGCAAAATGCCTCTGAATTCCTGCAGAGTTTCCACCTCATTTGTGCTTTTAAAGCTTACATTCTAAGCATTTCTTATTTCTGGCCATGCTGTGTCTTTGCTCTGTGTGTGGGCTTTCTCTAATTGTGGCGAGGGTGGGCTACTCTCTAGTTGGGGTTCATGAGCTTCTCGTTGCACTGGCTTATTTTGTTGCAGAACTTGGGTTTTAGGGCTCATGGCTTTCAGTAGCTGTGGTGCAAGGGCTTAGTTGCCCTGCAGCATGCGGAATCTTCCTGGACTAGGGGTCAAACCTGTGTCCCTCGCACTGGACCTCCAGGGAAGTCTGAAACATCTCTATAATGTCTTCTCTGGGCCCAGCCTTGGCTCCACCACACATGAGCTCCCATGTGTGGAGAAGCAGACACCAAATTGTGGAATATTCTTAATGAGATAGGAATACCAGACCACATTCCCTGCTCCTGAGAAACCTGTATGGAGGACAAAAAGCAACAGTTAGAACTGGACATGGAACAACAGACAGGTTCAAAATTGGGAAAGGAATACATCAAGACTGTATTCCTGCTTATTTAACTTCCATGCAGAATACATCATGCGAAATGCCAGGCTGGATGAATCACAAGCTGAAATCAAGATTGCTGGGAGAAATATCAACAGTTTCAGATGTGCAGATGATACCACTTTAACGGCAGAAAGTGAAGAGGAACTAAAGAGCCTCTTAATGAAGGTGAAAGAAGGGAGTGAAAAAGCTGGCTTTCAAACTCAACATTCAAAAACGAAGATCATGGCATCTGGTCCTATCACTTCATGGCAAATAGATGGGGAAACAGTGGAAACAGTGAGAGAATTCATTTTCTTGGTCTCCAAAATCAGTGCCGATGGTGACTGCAGCCATGAAATTAAAAGGCCCTTGTTTCTTGTAAGAATAGCTATGGCAAACCTCGACAGTATACTAAAAAAGCAGAGATGTCACTTTGCCAACAAAGGTCCATCTAGTCAAAGTCACGAATGGATGTGAGAGTTGGACCGTGAAAAAGCCTGCGCATCAAAGAATTGATGCTTTCAGACTGTGGTGCTAGAGAAGACTCTTGAGAGTTCCTTGGACAGCAAGGAAATCATCCCTGAATATTCATTGGAAGGACTGATGCTGAAGCTGAAACTCCAATACTTTGGCCACCTGATGCGAAGTGCTGACTCCTTGGAAAAGACCCTGATGCTGGGAAAGATTGAAGGCAGGAGGAGAAGGGGGTGACAGAGGATGAGATGGTTGGATGGCATCACCGACTCGATGGACATGAGTTGAGCAAACTCAAGGAGGTAGTGAAGGGCAGAGAAGCCTGGCATGCTGCAGGTCATGGGGTCGCAAAGAGTTAGACACAACTTAGCGACTGTAACAACAGCAACAAAGCTGGGGGTGTTGAGCCTGGAGCTTGTAGGCAGAGGGCACATTTAAACTAAGCTCTGAAGGATGCATTTACTGGGGGAGAAGCTGGAAAGGGGCAAACAGTACGTAAATGGAGGGAGAGAGTGAGGAGGATGTGGGTGAACGCTATGAGTTGATCTCTGATGGCCAGAGATACTGGGCTAAGGGCTTTCTTTCCTCAGAGATGCTGTGGAGCCACAGAACATGGCCAGCATCTTGGAGAGAGTGTCATGGCCCAGATAGGAATGTGCTTCTCGGGGTGCGTTCAGGGCAAGGGCCAGGCTGAGGCTGTCCAGCCTGTGCAAAGCCCTGCCTCACCTTGACCATCACTTCTCTGTCTTGCAGATACAAGCTGTTCATCCACAAGCTGATAGAAAAAGCAGGCGTTCTGATCCTCTGTGCTTTTGGTACGTGTCCAGGGCCCTGTCCCATTCCAGGTGGAGGTACCTAACCCTGGGCTCGTGCCCATCCTGGGGAGGGAAAGAGCTGTGGCACCAGCTATGTGACACTGTGCCCGACACTGTCCCTCTGGGGACCCCAGTATCCTCATCTGCCTAATGAGTGTTGCTGTGAGGATAAAATGATGTCCAAGGAAAATGTTTGAAAGCTAAGAAAAACTTTGAAAACTGTAAGGTTCTCCCCAAACTGTATTATATAATATTCTTATTCTTCCTCTTCTTCTTTTCCCTCTCCCTCCCTCCCTCTTTCTCCCTCTCTCTTTCTCTCTCAGTTTTTGTGGCTTCCTTCCAGCCAACACCACCACCTCTCACATTACAGCTTTGCTTTCTCAAACAAAGAAATCTCCTCCTTCTACTTAAATACACCACCAGGTGGGGGTTGAGGGAAAGAGAAGGAAGAGAATTTCCTAAGAAATTAGAAATTCCTGGACAACATAATCCAACAGATAAGACTTTTTAAAATAATGCCAAAGGTCAATTGTACAACTGACTTTTGTGTACTGATCTTGTATCCTGCAACCTTGCTGAACTCATGTGTTACTGCTAACACTGGGCAAGACACCCAGTCTTGAATACTTTAAGATTTCTATATGCAACATCATGTCATCTGCCTTTTATTTCTTTTTCTTAACTAATTGACCTGGCTCAAATCCCAAAATAATGTTAAATAGAAATAGCAAGAGCAGGGAATTCTTTGGTGGTCCAGTGGTTAGGACTCGGTGCTTTTGCTGCCAGGGCCTGGGTTCAATCCCTGGTCAGGGAAACTAAGATCCTGCAAGCTTCATAGGATCAAAAAAGAAAAAAGAAAAGAAATTTTAAGAGCAGACACCTTGTCTTACTCCTGATCTTAGGAAGAAAACCTCCAGTATTTCACCATTAAGCATGATGTTAGCTGTGGCTCATAAACAACTTTTATCAGATTGAGGAAGTTCCATTCTTTTCTTTGAAGTTCTATTCTGTTCTATTTAAAAACAACAAATATATTTTAAAGGTATTTAATAATGACCTGAATAATGAGATTTCAGACAGCACAGAAATCATAAAATGCAAGGGGGACCACCCCTTTTCCTTCTTTTTGCCAATTATCCCCAGTAGGATTAAGACTGGAGAGGAAGAGGAAACATAGATTACTTGGTTTATGTGAGCTGATATGCATATATGATATCATTGGATCATAAAGTGGATTTTACTGTTATTCCCATTTTACAGAGGAGTAAACTAATGCATAGAGGGATTAAGTAACTTCTCCCAAAACTGCACAGTGCTAGGAAGTGGCAAGGCTTAGATTTGAATCTAGAAGTCTTAACTCCAAAGCCTAAGATGTAAGCTCTTAAGCTTTCATCCTAAATGCTCATTCTTGTTCCCCGACTCCCACAGGATTTTGGATGTTTTCTGTGCACTTACCGTCCAAAATGGACATCTGGCAGGTAAGTGCGTACTCTCTTCAGGCCCCACCCTTGACTGGCCTCACCCTAACCGGTCAATGTCACCTTCATAAGTTCCTTTCCCTCTTACCACTTCTGGACCCTACTCAGTTGCTGACTCATTCCAGATACAAATCTCTGCCTTTGTCTTGTTCCCCACCTGGAACCATCTCTCCCATCAAAATGTGACTTTCAAGGACCAGATGCATAGTTCCTCCTCCAGGATCCTCTCCTGTCACTGTTTCACAGAGGTGACCCATCTTTCCTTTATCAAGGCCCCCACCTACAATGGGATGGTGTGGCCAAAGAACACATTTCTCTCTCTACTCAAGGCAGTTAGTTCTTTTGCTCAAATGAGATGAGACCTTTACTTTGTGGTTCCTGGAGAAGAAGGAGGAGAAATCAGTGGCCAGAGCTCCCTGTCTGAGGACAGCAGAGTCAGAAGGCCTCGAGAGAAGAGATCTGATGAACCTGTCCTTCCCTCTCTTCTTCTCCCCTTATGAATGAACTCCGTCATATGCTTCCCTCTCCTCCAGAAATACCTAAGCAGAGGTGGTCACATTCCCCTCTATTCTTCCACAATTTTCTGTAATCATAATTGCTTTCCCAACTGTATTGAGAGTCCTTGAAGACAGAGTCAGATCTGATTCACTCCAGCAATGTCCACCTCAACACCTGGTACAAGGTGAACATGATCAATTCTGGACATTTAGATGGCCAGATGGGGTGTGATTGGAGGCGGGATGGAAGTGATGGATGTAAGGATGTGGGAAATGGATAGTGGGATAGATGGATGAATGAATGGAAGAAGGTACAGATGAGAGAGTGGATGGATGGGAGGGCAGATGGGATAAGGGTGAGTAAATGGATGGATGGATAGATAGATGAATGGATAGCTGAGTGGGACAGTGGATAGACAGGAGGGTAGATGGATGCATGCATGCATGGACTGATGAAAGGGTCGATGGATAAGGTAAGGTGGATGGATAAGAAAGATTGGATAAATGAAGGAGCAGACTGATGGGAAAGGGGGATGAATAGGATGGTAGATGGGTGGGAGGTTTGATGGAAGTGTATGCAGATGAATGAGCAAAAAGGAGGGTAAATTGGATTTTGAATGGATGGCAGGTGGGAAAAAATAGGAAAGTGGATGAATGGCTGGATTTATGATTGTGGGAGGATGGATTGATGAAATTCTACTGGGCCCAGATTAGGCCATCTGAAGGAGATCCCTTGCTTTCCTCAATATCCCACCAGGAAGACAGCATAGATAGTCCACTGCAGAGCTTGAGGTAAGAAGAATCTGCTAAATAGTCCTAATGTTACCTAAAAACCAGAGCTATAGCCAAGATCTACTGGCTAAGAATATGGGGTCTGCCAGAACAATTTGGGCTTAAATCCCAGCTCCCATACCTCCTACCTGGCTAAACTTATACAAGTCACTTCACTTCTTCTCCTTTATGAAATAAAGCATAACACCCAGCTTGTTCTTGGTAATCATGGATATTAAAGAAAATGTCATGAATAGTTCCTGACCCATAGTGTTCAGCAGATGGTTTTGGTTGTTACTGTTGTTTAGTCATAAGTCCTGTCCAGCTCTTTGTAACCTCATGGGGACTATAACCTGCCCTGTCCATTGGATTTCCCAAGCAAGAACACTGGAGTGAGTTGCCATTTCCTTCTCCAGGGGATCTTCCCCATCCAGGGAAAGAACTCGTGTCTCCTGCTTGGCAGCTGGATTCTTTACCACTGAGCCACTTGGGAAAGCCCCAGCAAATGGTAGCTGAGAAGAAATTTTAACCAAGATACACCCATGGCAGCATCCTTAAATGAAAAAAAATACTCCAATATTCAGAAGGAATGAGTTGGGTTTAGGGATAGTCAGACAGTCCAAGCAGAAGTAAGGGCATGAGTAATGCTCACTGCTCTAAATTCTTAGAGATAGGAATTTGGGGGGCAGGTCCAGGGATGGGCCCATGAGAGTGGGAAGATGAGAAGCTAGCTCTCTGTGTGCTGACTGGCAGAGGTAGAAGCTGACTGTGATAGTAGCAGCATCACAAATCAGTTGCTCTCTGTTCTCATTCCTTCCCCATAAGGATGTACCAAGAGAAGGTGCGGCATCATACTGGGGAAATCCAGGACCTCCGAGGCCACTTGAACCAGCTCATTGCCAAGCTCCAAGAGATGGAAGCCATGTCCGATGAGGTGAGTTGCTAGCCATTCTGCCCCGAAACACCTGACCTCTCTGTTTGATGTCCAGCTTCTCATATTCCAAGTTTTAGTGGAACATATGCCCAAATAACTTCCTGGGAAAGAATAAAATAAGAGGTATGTATTAAGTTTTTTTTAGAACATGTATGTTTGAAAACATCTCTATTCTACCCTTGCACTTGTTGATAGTTTGGTTGGGTATAGAATTATAGATAGGAAAAATTTCCCCTGAGGATTTTGAAAGAATTCCACTCTTGTGTTCTAGTCTAAGCTGTTGCTTTGATGCTGCTACTGCTGCTAAGTCACTTCAGTCGTGTCCGACTCTGTGCGACCCCATAGATGGCAGCCCACCAGGCTCCCCCGTCCCCGGGATTCTCCAGGCAAGAACACTGGAGTGGGTTGCCATTTCCTTCTCCAATGCAGGAAAGTGAAAAGTGAAAGTGAAGTCGCTCAGTCGTGTCCGACTCTTAGCGACCCCATGGACTGCAGCCCAGCAGGCTCCTCTGTCCATGGGATTTTCCAGGCAAGAGCACTGGAGTGGGTGCCTTTGCCTCCTCCGATAATGTTGCTGTAGAGAAGTCTAATATCACTCTTATTATTTGTCATTTGAGTGTGGTCTGTTTCCATCCCTAAGTTTGTAGGATATTCTTTTTACCTCCAGTGTTCTATATTTAACCTGCTGGGGGATTCCTGAACTTACTGACTCTATGAGTTGATCTTTTTCAGTAGTTTCAGAAAATTATTAGCTATTATTCCTTAAAACATTGTTTTTAACCCATTATCTATCACCTCTCCTGAGACACCAATTATAACTATCCTAATTTCTGGAGTGTTTTCCATATTCTTCTTGTATTTTTTCCTTGTTTGCTTGTTTTTTCATTCTTTTTCTCTATGTGCTTAAGTTTTGATGCTTTCTCTTCATGTTTCTTCAGGTTCACTAATAATCCTATAGTCTGCTCTATCCAATCTACTTCTAAACATTTCCATTAAGTTCTTAATTTCATATATTGCATAGTCTAGTTCTAGAATATACATTTTATTATTTTTCATAGATTTTAATTCTATGGTGGAATTCTCCAACATTTCATCTATATTGTTCATCTTTTCCTTTATTATATTTAACATATTGGTCACAGTTATTTTTAAATCCTTGTCTGCTAAATCTAATACTTGGATCATCTATGATCTCCTATTGCCTGCTTTTTCTTTGGTGTATCAATCTTATGGTTTTGTCTTTTCATATCTGGTAAATTTTTAGTGTTTTCTGGACAATCTTTTACCAAAAAAACTAGATGTTCCTGTTGAAATTATAATTTCAACTAGGTAGAGTTCTCTCTTTTCTTTGTAAGGAAGATGAAGTATACTGATCACTTCTATGCAAACATGCATTAAACTGGTTCAGACCTAGATTGTAATTTTTATAGGATTTATTCAAAGGTTTTTGGCTTAGCCTTCTAGCCTCCTGCCCATGCAATTTCAAAAATTGATAAATGTCTTGATGGGAAAGACTGAACATATGTTTGAGGCCTCTTGAGTTTTCAATTTGTTATTGAGGTATAGTTGATGTACAATGTTGTGTTAATTTCTACTCTACAAGAAAGTGACTCAGTTGCACATGTATACACTCTTTTCAAACTTTCCCAGTATGTTTGTCAGAAAATATTGAATATAGTTTCCTGTGCTTTACAGTAGGAACTCATTGTTTATCCATTTTATACATAACGGTTTGCGTTCACTAATCCCAAACTCCTTCCCCAACTCCCCCACCCAGTTAGCAACCACAGTCTGTTCTTTATGTCTGAGTCTGCTTCTGTTTGTAGATGAATTCATTTGTGTCATACTTTAGATTCAACATATAAATGACATTATATGGTATTTGTCCTTCTGACTTCACTTAGTATGATAATCTCTACGCCCATCCATGTTGCTGCAAATGGCATAGTTTCATCCTTTTATGGCTGAGTAGTATTCCATTGTATGTACTTACCACATTTATTTATCCATTTATCTGCCAACGGACATTTAGCTTGATTCCATGTCTTGGCTATTATAAATAGTGCTTCAACGAATGTTGGAGTGCATGTTTCTTTTTGAATTATAGTTTTGCCAGATATATGCCCAGGATTGGGATTGTATGGGATCCTATGGCAACTCTATTTTTAGTTTTTTGAGGAACTTTTTTTCCATAAAAGTTGCACCAGTTTACATTCCCATGAATGTGTAAGAAGACCCCCTTTTCTTCACACCTTCTCCAGCATTTGTTGTTTATAGACTTTTCACTTTTTGATGATGGTCATTCTGACTGATGTGAGGTGGTACCTCATTGTAGTTTTGATTTGCATTTCTCTAATAATTAGTGATGCTGAGCATAATTTCATGAATCTGTTGGTCATCTGTATGTCCTCTTTGAAGAAATGCCTCTTTAGGCCTTCTGCTCATTTTCCAACTGGGTTGTTTTTTGTTGTTGACTTGTATGTGCTATTTGCATATTTTGGAAAGTAAGACCTTCTCGGTCATATTATTTACAAATATTTTCTCCCAACCTGTAGGTTGTTCTTTCGTTTTGTATGTGGTTTCTTTTGATGTACAGAAGCTCATAAACTTGATTAGGTTCTATTTGCTTTGAGGGGATTTTCTTTTGGGTTTTGTGGGGTTTTGTTTTTTTGTGTTTTTTTTTTTTTTTTTTTCGCTTTTATTTCTATTGCCTTGGGAGACTGATCTAAGGAAATGATTGGTATGGTTTATGTCAAAGAATGTTTTGCCTATGTTCTCTCCTAAGAGTTTTATGGTGTCATGCCTTAGATTTAAGTCTAAACCATCTTGACTTTATTTTTGTGTGGTGTGAAAGTGTGTTCTAATTTCATTGATTTAATGAGGCTTCCAGCTTTTCCAAAATCACTTGCTGAAGAGACCTCTTTTCTCTATTGTATATCCTTGCCTCCTTTGTCAAAGATTAATTGACTGTGGACATATGGATTTATTTCTGGACTTTGAATTTCCAATTTTGGGTACAAAATCTCTGACCCCATTGGCAGTCTTCTCTGCCAGGGGCAAGCTTGGATTCTCAGTCTCTCATTGTGATTGTAATTGGTTTAGTGCCCTGGAGTGAAGAGCAGATGTAGCTACTTAGTACTGACTCAGCATTTCCTCTAGGACAGCAGTTCTCAAAGTGTGGCCTCCATTTCAGCAGCATCAGCATTACCTGGAAAAATGTGAGAAATTCAAATTAACGGACCCCACCCAGACCTACTGAATCACATACTCTAAGGATGGGAACCAACTTTTCTGTGTTTCAACAAGTCCTTCAGTGATTCTGACAAATAATAAGGAGAATCACTGTGCCGAGTCTTTAATCTCTTGCTTGCTTTGTTTTGGCGTCTCCTTCCTCGGAGGGACTTTGCTTATTAAGCGCTGTGAGACTGGGAGATTTTATTCTGCTTTTCAGAAGCTTTTAAAGCAGCTCTTTAGCTTCTTACATAGTCTTGGATTCCAGTTAACATCTAATGAGGGAAATAAGCCATGGCCAAGGCTCCTTAAGTGTCCAATTCCGTTCTACCTGCTCTATGTAAATGCTAACAACTTCGCTGCTTTCTCTTTTGTCAGTAGCAGCCCCTGCCCCCAGATCCTCAACCCATGCACAGAATCATCAAATGCTGCAGAGATTAAGAATGTCAGCATATTTCAGATTGGTTGTCCCCTGTCTAGAATTTTAGTCCATCTGGTCCTGTTTCTTTCATAGCTCAATGATGGTATTAAAACATGATTTAGCAAACCATCTGGCTTTTTCTACTTGTTTTTAGTGGGACCATAGGTTCTCGGTAACTTACTACATCTAACCTAGAAGCCCTACATCATCTTACCTTACATCTAAAATGTCATAATAATGTACCTATGAGTTAGCCACACTTGGCTTTCAATGTGGAAACCCTTTCAATGTGGAAACGTGTTCTTTAAGAACACATTTAAGAAATGTTCTTTAAGAAAGATAAATATCATATGATATCACTTATATGTAGAATTTTCTTAGCTTTTCTTAGTCTTTTCTTAGCTTTAGGAGCTCAGTTCTTACCTCTCTGAGTCTGTTTCCACATCAACAAATAGAGTATAATTACTGCCCTGTAACACTCTATCTGGAGAAGGCAATGGCACCCCACTCCAGTACTCTTGCCTGGAAAATCCCATGGATGGAGGAGCCTGGTAGGCTGCAGTCCATGGGGTCGCTAGGAGTCAGACACGACTGAAGCGACTTAGCAGCAGCAGCAGCAGCAACACTCTATCTACTATGCTAGTTACCCAGTTACCATCCTAAAACTTAGTAGTGCAGAACAACCATTTTATTATGTCCAAAGATTCTGTGAATCAAGAATTCAGACAGGATGCAGTGGAGATGGTTTGTCACTGCTTCATGACGTCAGGGGCCTCAGCTGGGAAGGCACGAAGGCTGGAGATGACCCAATATCTGGGTCTGGAATCATCTAGAGGAATCTTTATTCACTTGTGTGGAGGTTGATGCTGGCTGTCAGCTGGGAACTGAGGGCTGTTGACTAAAGTGCCCATAGGTGGTCCCTTTGTATGGCATGGCCTTCCTTACAACACGGCGACTGGCTTCAGAAAGTGAACGTCCCCCCAGAAGCAGATGGTTCACCTTTTAGGACTGAGCCCACAGGTCATATAGCATCACTCCCATCAGTCACAGGCTCACCCAGATGGATAGGGAGAGAACTGAAGTCCCATGTGTCCATGAGAAGGGTGTCAAAGTCACACAGAAGGAGGAGCAAGGAACGAGAGGCCTGTCTGCAATCATTTTAAGAAAATACAATCTGCTACTCTGTGAAACTTTATTTTCTTGGGCTCCAAAATCACTGCAAATTGTGACTACAGCCATGAAATTAAAAGACGTTTGCTCCTTGGAAGAAAGGTTATGACCAACCTAGACAGCATATTAAAAAGCAGAATCATTACTTTGCCAACAAAGGTCCGTCTAGTTAAAGCTATGGTTTTTCCAGGATTCATGTATGGATGTGAGAGTTGGACCATAAAGAAGGCTTAGCACCAAAGAATCAATATTTTCAAATTGTGATGCTGGAGAAGACTCTTGAGAGTCCCCTGGACTACAAGGAAATCCAACCAGTCAATCCTAAAGGAAATCAGTCCTGAATATTCATTGGAGGGACTGATGCTGAAGTTGAAACTCCAATACTTTGGCCACCTGATGCAAAGAACTGACTCGTTGGAAAAGACCCTGATGCTGGGAAAGATTGAAGGCGGGAGGAGAAGGGGACGGCAGAGGATGAGATGGTTGGATGATATCACTGACTCGATGGACATGAGTTTGAGTAAGCTCTGGGAGTTGGTGATGGACAGGGAAGCCTGGTGTGCTGCAGTCCATGGGGTCACAAAGAGCCAGACACGACTGAGTGACTGAACTGAACTGAACTCCGTGAAGGCACAGGAACCAAGATCAAATTACCAACGTTCATTAGGTCATAGAGAAAGCAAGGGAATTCCAGAAAAATATCTATTTCCGCTTCATTGACTGTGCTAAAGCCTTTGACTATGTGGATCAGAAACTGGAAAATTACTAAAGAGATGGGAATACCAGACCACCTTACTTGTTTCCTGAGAAACCTCTACAGAGATAAAGAAGCAACAGTTAGAACTGGACATGGAACAACTGACTGGTTAAAAATTGGGAAAGGAGTATAACAAGGCTGTATATTGTCACCCTGCTTATTTAACTTATATGCCGAATATATCATGTGCAATGCCAGGCTAGATGAATCCCAAGCTGGATCAAGATTGCTGGCAGAAATATCAGCAGCCTCAGATGATACCACTGTAATGGCAGAAAGTGAAGACGAACTTAAGAGAATTTGAAGAAGGTGAAAAGAGAAGAGTGAAAAAACTGGCTTGAAACTCAACATTCAAAAAACTAAGATCACAGCATCTGGTCCTATCACCTTATGGGAAATAGAAGGGGAAAAAGTGGAAGCAGGCACAGCTTTTATTTTCTTGGGCTCCAAAATCACTGCAAGCAGTGACTGCAACTAGCTCCTTGGCAGGAAAGCTGTGACATACCTAAAATGAAAGTGTAAGTGTTAGTTACTCAGTCGTGTCCTATGGACTATAGCCCGCCAGGCTCCTCTGTCCATGGGGATTTTCCAGGCAAGAATACTGGAGTGGGTTGCCAAGCCCTCCTCCAGGGAATGTTTCCAACCCAGGGATCAAACCCATCTCCCGCATTGCAGGCAGATCCTTTACCCTCTGAGCCACCAGGAAAGGCCATAACAAACCGAGACAACATATTAAAAAGCAGAGTCATCACTTTGCTGACAAAGGTCCATCTAGTCAAAGCTATGGTTTTTACAGTAGTCATGTACGAATATGAGAGTTGGACCATAAAGAAAGATAAGCTCTGGAAAATTGATGCTTTCGAATTGTGGTATTGGAGAACTCTTGAGAGTCCCTTAGACTGCAAGGAGATCCAACCAGTCAATCCTAAAGGAAATCAAACCTGAATATTCATTGGAAGGATTGATGCTGAAGCTGAAACTCCAATACTTTGGCCACCTGATGCAAAGAACCAACTCATGGAAAAGACCCTGATGCTGGGAAAGATTGAAGGCAAAAGGAGAATGGGGGTAGTAGGTAGCAACGTCGAATCAATGGACAAGAATTAGAGCAAACTCCAGGAGATAGTGAAGGACAGAGGAGCCTGGCATGCTGCAGTTCATGTGGTTACAAAGAGTTAGATGCAACTTAGTGACTGAGCAACACTCTTGTGAAAAATCTAATCAAATAGTGGCCAGTGATTTATTGAGCACCAACTGTGCTCAACGCTTTGCGATCTTTATCTGGCAATGTAGAGGTTAAGAACCTGAACTCTGGAACCAGAGTTTCCGGGTCTGCCTCTCACTAGCTATGTGACCTTGGACAAGTTACCTTTTTGTGCCTCAATATTCTCCTCTTTAAAATGGGGGCAATAATAGTACATACCTCCTAGGGTTGCTGAGAGGGGATAAGTATGAACATACTGAAGACAGTCCTGACATATAGTCACAGCTTTATGAGTCTTAGCTCTAATCCTAACAAGAGTAGGGGGTGGATGTGATTATTGTTCCAGTGTCTCTGGTGGCTCACACTGTAAAGAATCTGCCTGCAATGCAGGAGACCGGGGTTCGATCCCTGAGTCGGGAAGATCCCCTGGAAGAGGGAATGGCAACTCACTCCAGTATTCTTGCCTGTAAAAGCCCAAGGACAGAGGGGTTTGGCCGGGCTATATGGGGGCACAAAGAGTCAGACAGGACTGAGTGACTAACATGTTCACTTCATAAAATGAGAAAGTCAAGATTCGGGGGCAGGGGGGTGTACGGGGGCAGTAACTAGCCTAGGGATCATTAGCAGGAAAGGTCTGTCTGACTCCAGGCCCCCTGCCCTGGACTTGACTGAGACTCCTGGTCCTGCATGTATGACAGTGCATCCCAGAGGGTGTGAAAACACCGAGGAAACCCCATGGATGGGACGGGGGCGGCTCTGGACCTCCTCACAGCACAGCATGTGACAGCCCTGTGCGTGGACCAGGCAGTGGCCAGCAGGCAAGGACGAAAAGGTGTCCTGAGGCCACTCGTCACCTGGTGTGAACAGAGCTGTGGACCGTGATCTGTAAGAACACATCACTGCACAGCTTGGGTTTTCTGCCTTCGCAGCAAAAAATGACCCAGAAAATAATAAAGATGATCCAAGGAGATTACATTGAGAAGCCGGACTTTGCCCTGAAGTCAATAGGTGAGTGACTTCCCACCTACCTTGCCTCACCAACCAGCCCAGCCCAAGTTTCCTGAGAAACTCTTCAGAGGGTAGATTTCAGCTCTGGTCGGGGGCATATCCTGCTAACCTCACCCGCCTGGCTGGTGCTCTTGTTACGGTTTTCCATTTTCTCCCACAGAGGCTGAGGTGAGAAGGGGAGGCCATCATCCACCCGTCCCCCTCCAAATGTAGGGGTCCACAGAGTTGTCCCTGTCTGTGCAGGGGAGACTGGCCACAGGCCTAATTACAGTTAGGAATCACGCCTTTGAAAAATTAAGCAGTGGCTGCAATAGAGGGGTAGGGAGGAGCATGCTGGGTTGAGGTCTGGTAAGGAGGATGAAGTGTTTTTCGTATCAAACCACAGGAACTGATATGAAAGGTGCCCCTGTGAGGGGCTGCATGGGAGGGGGTGAGGTGGGTAGGCGGGTGGGCTGCCTGGTGTAGGCAGCACCAGCTCACCCCAGCATCCCTAGGCCCAAGGAGACTCAGTGTCAGAGGGCTTCGGTCTAAGCTCTCAGACCTGGAGTCTGAGAATGGCTATAATAAGGGCCCCGGTGATACTAACTGGGTTATAATAACTAGGCTGACATAAGTGAGTGAGCGCCTGCATTGCACCAGGCACTGCTGGAAAAAGTTTACTGTATTAACTCCTTTCAACCTCACAACAACTCCATGAAATGGATGCTCTCATTACTACTATTATTATTACTTTTGTTACTCCCATATCCCAGAGGACAACGCTGAGGTCCAGAGAGGACCACTGACTCTTCTGAAGTGTTCCCCTGGCACCTAGTGAGACTCCCTCCACCAGGCAGATGCCAGGGCTGCTCAGCTGAGACTCTTCCCCCTCCCCCCATCCCCCGCCCCAACCCCTCCGCTGCCATCACCTCCCACACAGGGGCCTCCATCGACTTTGAGCAGACGTCAGCCACGTACAACCACGACAAGGCCTGCTCCTACTGGAACTGGATCCGGCTGTGGAACTATGCACAGCCCCCGGACGTGATCCTCGAGGCAGGAGGAATGGCGGGACGGGGGAGAGTGGCAGGGGTGTGGCCAGGGGCCTGGGGGCAGGAGCTGAAGGCAGAGGTTGGGGTGAGAGTGCAGAGGGTGGGGGCCTGGGGCAGAGTAGGAACGAGAGAAAGGGAGGAACCGAGGCAGAAAAAAGGCACAACTGATGGGGTGGGGGTGGTAGTCTGGGGAGAAGTTGGGGTGCTATGCAGGAGTAGGGGACAGGCCCAGGGGCAGGGACAGCCTGCTCTGGCACTGGAAGAGGCCCCTCCCCCAACCCTCAAGTCTTGCATCTCAGGGAACCCTGACTGCGCTGGGCTGAGGGGAGGGGTCATCCTTGCTGCCTGCTGTCAGGGAGGCTTCCTGGATGGAGTTGGTGGTACTCGAACCGAGCTTTGTAGACAGGAAGGACTGGGCTTGTCCAGGAAGGCTGAGAAGGTCTAGGGAAGCCAAGCTGGGATAAGGAATCTGTTCTTTAACCATCTACCTTCACTACATCTGCCGCTTCCAGCCCAACGTGACACCTGGCAACTGCTGGGCCTTCTCGGGTGACCGCGGCCAGGTGACCATCCGACTGGCCCAGAAGGTCTACCTGTCCAACCTGACCCTGCAGCACATCCCGAAGACCATCTCACTGTCAGGCAGCCTGGACACCGCCCCCAAGGACTTCGTCATCTACGTGAGCACGCCCCAGCTGGCAGCAATGCTTAGCTGAGGGGACAGCTCGTAATGGCAGCTTTCGCAGCGCTGTGATAAACCATACAATCTACGAAGCCTAGAGGGGCTGGATGTTAAGGCTGGGGATAGTCAGGGTCAGGGTCAGATCACAGCCTTCTGAGATTAGGGGGTAAACGGCACTCTATCACAACCCAAGTTTTTCAGAGCCAATTGAGTCTTCAAAGATAATTGAGCCCCCATTTTACTGAAAAGGAAACAGGTTCAGAGAAAGGGCAGGGATACATCAAACCCTAGAGTCAACGGCAGTGTTAGAAGTGGACCCTTAACCTTCTGGCTTCCAGTGCAATGCTTTTTCCTATCCTTTACCTGTGCTGCAACGGAACAGTGCCCAAAGAAGTAGACAGCTCCCCATCCTGACAGGTGTGCAGGTCTCGACTGGAGAAGGCAGCACCTCCTGGAGTTCCTGCCTGTACCTGATGCTTTATTCTTGGTTCTGATTCTCCAGGGCGTGGAAGGCTCCCCCAAGGAGGAGGTGTTCCTGGGGGCATTTCAGTTTCAGCCAGAAAATATCATTCAGACGTTCCAGCTCCAGGTACCTGAGAAACCCTGCCCATGCTGGGCACCTACTGAACACACACTGTGGGCAGGGCTTTACAGGGGACCCCACTTCATGCCCCAGCAGCCCGAGGTGGCGCACAGGTGTCACTAACTGACTTGACAGATGAGGAAACTGAGGCCAGAGTGATGGAGCCACTGCCTAGGGCCTAGAGTGGAACCCTGAGGAGACTCATCTACCTCCATTTCCCTGAGCCACTGAGGAGCCCTCCTGCTGTGGTTCCTCCCATGGACAGCAGGTGGTGAGCTGGTAGGGCCATCAGGCCAGGGTCACTGGCTTTGAACTTAATGTCTCCATACTGGGAAACCACATGATCAACACCTGGTCCAACTACAGGTGGGGAAGCTGAGGCCTGGAGGGGAGGGAGTTGGAGACAGAAGCATGACCAGAAGGTGGCTACTGGAATGGCCCTGAGACTCGAGAAAATGTTCAGGCTTGGAAATCCGACTGACCCTGGCCCAAATCCTGACCCAACCATAAGTTCTATGTGATCACAGACCATTCTCTTCCTCTCTGGGCCTCAGTTTCCCCTGGTGTAATTTCCTGGGAGGTTGAGACCATCCAGTGAGATCTCACAGGCCACTGGGCTCCATCCCCTCTGGGTTATGGGGAGAAAGGGGAGGGGGCCGCATTTATATACCACCTACTGTATGCCCAGGGCTGGTAAGCCATCTGGCCCCAAGATCTTACTTCAGTGCTCATGGCAACCCTGGGAAGCAGACATTACCCCTCTTCCTCTTATAGACCGGAAACTGAAGCCCAGAGAGGGTGTGGTTTGCCCAGGGTGCCAGAGCACACATGTGCCAGGGCCCCAAGGCTGGGATGCGTTCCCCATCACCGTCGAGCTATCTTCCGGCCTCAGCCCCTTGCATCCCAGCCCCTGAGTGACCTGCCATGTGGTTTTGAAACATTCCCCTCTCAGAGCCTCAGTTTCCCCAGCTAAGGAATTGGAGGGTTTCCTTCCACTGCCAAACATTCCTCTGGACAGGGGCTATGAGTGAGATGGCCCCTGTCTGTGGCTCTTCTTCAGAACCAGCCTCCCAGGACATTTGGGGCTGTCAAGGTGAAGATATCCAGCAACTGGGGGAACCCACGCTTCACCTGCCTGTACCGAGTACGTGTGCATGGCTCTGTGACTCTACCCAGAGAGCAGCCTAACTAGAGCCCCCACCCCAAGAGAGATTAAAGTTTATTCTTCACGTCCAATTCCAAGTGTCTTTTGGCCCCCAAAAGTGAGAGTGGCCTAGGGCTTGATGTCTGAAATTCAGTGTAGCAATTATCAGTCCCATCCTGGGTACCCAGGTACCCTCACAACAGCCCCATGAGGCCCCATTTCACACATGGGGACAGTGAAGTCTCCAGGCAAAAAAACTGACTGCCAGAAGTCACAGTTAGCAAATAGCAGCACCAGGATTCAACTCCAAGCTGTCTGACACCCGTACGTGACTTATCTTCTGGTTTCAAGTCAAACTCTGCCACTGACCCGAGTGTGACCCTGGGCAAGACCCAGCCCTTTCAGTTTCCCCGTCTTCAATAGACAGGATCATGGCTGTTGTATCAGATGAGGTGGGAGATGAGAAATCCTTCCTGTGACCATCACAGAGTGTTTCAACATCACACAGATGATTCAGTGTAACATTAGACAAAACACACATCCTCTCTGGACCTCTGTTTTTCCAGGTGTGAACATTTCTAGTCCATTGTGTGCATTGAAAGACAATATCAACAAAGTAAAAAAGGCAACCCACAGGATGGGAGAGAGTATTTGCAAATCATATATCTGATAAGAGATTAATATTCAGAATATATGGAGAACTCCTAAAATTCAACCACACACACACAAAAAAAAACTCAATTCAAAAATGGGCAAAGCATCCGAACAGACATTTCTCTGAAAAAGATATATGAATGGTCAATAAGTACATTGACAACTTATTCAACATCACTCATCATTAGGGAAATGCAAGTCAAAGCTACAATGAGGGATTTCCTCTGTGGTCCCGTGGTTAAGGATCCACCTGCCATGCAGGGAACATGGGTTCAATCCCTGGTCAGGGAACTAAGGTCCCACACACCATAGGGCAACTAAGCCCACATTCCTCAAAATACAGAGCCCACACACTCTGGAGCCCGCGTGCCACAACTAGAGAGAAGCCTGAGCTCCACAAGGGAAGATCCCGTGTGCCATAACTAAGACCCAATGCAGCCAAAAATAAACACCTTTTTAAAAAGACTTTTAAAAAATCTATAATGAGATCTACTACTTCACACCCATTAGGCTATTATAAAAAAAATAAAAAGTGTGGATGAGGATATAGAGAAATTGGAACTTGTGTACTGTCAGTGCGACTTCATGTAGAGCCACTGTGGAAAATAGTAAGGCATTTTACAAAAAAAAAAAATAGATTTAAAATAGAAACACCATTTGACTGAACAATCCCACTCTGGATATTTACCAAAAAGAATTAAAAGCAGGGTCTCAAAGAGGTATTTGTACACTCATATTCATAGCAGCATTATTCGTAACAGCAGGAAGCAACACAAGTTTTCATCAACAGAATAAATGAAATAGACCAGATGTGTTCTATACATACAATGGAATACTATTCAGTCTTTGAAAGGAAAAAGTTCTGCAATATGCCGCAACATGGATGAACCTTGAGAACATGATGCTAAATGAAATAAGCCAGTCACAAAAAGACAAATGTGCTATGATTCTACTTATATGAGATACTTATTCTGTCAAATGCATGGAGGCAGAAAGTAGATGGGTTGCCACCAGTTGAGGTATGGGAGAATGGGGAGTCGGTGTTAAATGGGTACACAGCTTCAGTTTTACATGGAAAGAGCTATGAAGATGGATGTTAGCGATGGTTGTAACAATGTTATGAATATATTTAATACCAGTGAACTATACACTTTGAAAAGGTTAAGATGATAAACTTTACATTTTATATATATATTATGTATATATTTGTATATATTATAATATTATATATAATATATTATCATATATTATATCATCAATATATTATATATTAATATTATATTATATATATTACTATGATTTTGAAAATTGAAAAAAGTTATAAGATATTTTAAATCCCGTAAAGGAGAGACTCTGGGATACTTTGAAAACATTGTAAGGAAATTCTATAAATTCTGATAGCAGGTCATCTCAGTATACTATTAGAAAGGCAGATGTAAATTGCTTTTTGTTTCTGTTCTCTAACCAGTCACTCATAGTTTATGTGTGTAATCTTTGCCATAGCTGAATCCCACCTGTTCTGGTATTTACTTAAGAGCTGACAGAAGTGCTAAAGCCAGTGTCTACTGTGAGTATCCGTGGAAAAAACGCCATGGACCTCCCACGGAGCTCTCAGCACAGAGTATAGCACACAGTAGGTGCTGGGTGAATGATGGGTAAATGACCACTGTCAACCTCTGGCCCCAGGCAGGTGATAAGAGGCCCAGTCCTTGGGGACAAGGTGATGCTGTCCGAGATGGGGGCAGGCTGGTCCAGTTGGAAAGGGCACAGGAAGTCTTCAAGGGAGGGACTTCATAAAGCCAGAGACAGGCAGGTGGAGAGGCTGGCAAGGGCTCAACTGGGCATTAGAAATGTAGGTAAATCGGAAACATAGTTGTCTCCTGAGAGATCACCTTGGACAAGCCTCTGTCCTGCTGCAGAAGCTGCCCCTCTGGCCATCAGCCAGGCTCCTCACCAGCCCCTGGGGACTCACCAGCCCCTGGTCACCCTCCAGCACATGGCCCCAGGGCTTGTCCTTTGATGGTCTCCATGGTCAGAGGGGGCTTCAAGGGATCACAGCATCCTGACACTCCCTGTCCCTCCCAGCACTCAGTGGACCTGGGAGCCACACATATCCAACCTGGTATTATCCCACAGTTTCTATGAAAATTATTCTTGTTATTAGTAAGAATGTTATTAACGCACCATATTGAGGTTTGAGGAAAAGTGAATCCGGAGACACCCCACTCCCTCCCCCAAATGCCTCTCCCAATCTCACTCTTCCAGTCATCCTACAACTTTCTTCCAAAATTTTGTCTTTTAACTTTATTCAAAGTATTTTATTTTTTTAGAAAATGTTATGTACAAAGTCAAATCAGCCTTTTCCTTTGTAGCTTCTAAGATGTATGTGTTGCTAGGAAGGTTCTGCCCAGTTCCAAGATTACAACAATATATTCCTATACTTCCTTCTAGTAATTTTATAATTTATATATGATGTATATACATACCTACATACTGTAGATATAGATATGAGCTCTTTGGTGCACACATATAAGATTTAAATGTGTAAAAGCTTTATAATGCATCTGAAATTTATTTTTATGCCTGGTGTAAGGTAGAGATCTAGTTTAATTTTAAAACTAAATTGCTTCCTAGAAACCACAATACTGTATTAAATGATCCATCTTCCATCTGTAGCTTGGAAACAGAGTCAGTGCAGAGCCTCTGGGCTTCATCACTTCATTGGGTTCCCTGCTTTGTCCTGTACGAAACCGTACTCTTCAAGTTACTCCAGCTTTGGAATGTGTGTTGGTATGTGCTATACTGAGTGTGTGCGCGCATGCTCAGTGGCTAAGTTGTGTCTGACTCTGCAACCCCATGGACTGTCCCCTCCTCTGTCCATAGGATTATCCTGGCAAGAATATTGGACTGGGTTGCCATTTCCTCCTCCAGGAGCTATATTGAGTACCATTCTCTTTATTTCTGCTTTTCATACACTTCTCTTTCAAGGCAAGCATTTTTTTCTTTTTTTGGCAGCAATAGGTCTTAGTTGCAGCCTGCAGACTTCTCTCTAGTTGATGCATGTGGACTCAGTAGTTATGGGATGCAGGCTTGGTTGCCTCTCAGCATGTGAGATCTTAGTTCTCTGGCCAGGGATCGAACCCACATCCCCTCCGTTGGAAGATAGTCCTAACCACTGGACAACCAGGGAAGTCTGTCAAGGCAAACTTTAGAATCAGCTTTGTCAAGTTGCATTTTTTTAACAGCTAAACTTGCACTGGTTTTATGAATTCGTGGATGAAAACTAAGTGTCTTGGCCACACGTCAGCTCTTCTCCTTCCGGAACATGGGATCCTACTTCAACACCTTTAATGAAGTGCCATTGCTTTCTTCATATGAATTCTCTGCCTTTCTGGTCAGATTTTAGTTCCAGATATTTTAATCAGTTTTAGGCTGATTGTAAATGGGATCTTTACCCTCAGGGACATTCTCTATGGTCACAGCTGCTGTGGAAGAAAATCATGCAACCTCACTCCGCCATGGTCCTCTCCCTCTTGAGTTTTCTAGACGGACAAGCGTATCGTCCACAAACATTCCATAATGCACAGGTGCGCTCACACTCATCTTCCCACCTCCTCCTCACCACAGGGACCAAGCCTCCCTACAGACAGGGCAACTGAGGCACCGAGAGGTGGAGTCATTTCCTAAGGTGACGGAAGGGGCCATGGCGGAGCTGCAACACCAACCCAGACCTTCCTGGCCCAAAGTGCTTGCTCACCCACCCAAGCCCTCTCACATCATTTCAAATTCCAGTCGGTTCAGGTGGACTGATTATGGAAGCCGAAGGGAGGGCAGGATTCCAGGGTCTGTCCCCACTGTGCCCCAGAGAGCAGCCTGCCCGTCCCGCCCACTCCAGGCTGCTGAGTAGGTGCACAGACTGCAGGGAAGGGCACAGCCAGGGGGCTCTCATCCACGGGGAGGGGGTGGGGCTGCTCTTCACCAGGACCCCTCACTGCAGGCAGCTCAGCCTTTTGCTTTATTCAGGTCCTCCTTACTCACCACTGTCCTCCCTTCACCTGCCCCAGAAGTGTCCCTTCCATGCCCCACAGCACCCGTCCTTCAAAATCACTAGACCCTGGGTTGGGCATTGCAGTCCCCAGAGCCTTTGAACAACCCCACTGCACAGACAAGGAGACGGGCCCCTTGTTGTTCAGTCGCCAAGTCATGTCTGACACTTTGCAACCACATCGGCTGCAGCATGCCAGGCTCCTCTGTCCCTCACAATCTCCCGGGGTTTGCTCAAACTCACGTGCATTGAATTGGTGATGCCATCCAACCATCTCATCCTCTGTTGTCCCCTTATTCTCCTGCCCTCAATCTTTCCCAACATCAGGGTCTTTTCCAATGAGTCAGCTCTTCACATTAGGTGGCCAAATTGGACCTTCAGATTCAGTGTCAGTCCTTCCAATGAATATTCAGGGTTGATTTCCTTTAGGATTGACTGGTTGGATCTCCTTGCAGTGCAAGGGGCTCTCAAGAGTCTTCTCCAACATTGCAATTCGAAAGCATCAGTTCTTCAGCACTCAGCCTTCTTTATGGTCCAACTCTCACATCCATACGTGACTACTGGAAAAACCATAGCTTTGACTAGACAGAGCTTTGTCAGCAAAGTGATGTCTCTGCTTTTTAATATGCTAAGTTTGTCATAGCTTTTCTTCCAAGGAGCAAACGTCTTTTACTTTCATGGCTGCGGTCACCATTCACAGTGATTTTGGAGCCCAAGAAAATAAAGTCTGTCACTGTTTCCATTTTTTCCCCATCTATTTGTCATGATGGACCCCTAGAGGGACCCAGAGCAATCCAAGGTCCACAACATAGGCCTGCTCTAATCAGAAGGGGCTTGGCTCTGGGGCAGCATCCTGCAGGAGAACAAAGGGGTCTCGCGGCCCACCCCCATTCCAGGCCCACAATGCACAAGGCTTGCCGCCCTCCCACCACCCGGCCCACCCACTAGACAGGAGCAGAGGAGCAGGCGGCCAGCCAGGGTGGGAGTTAACTCTCTGCAGTGACCAAGACAGAACCGGAGGTACAGAGCGCCAAGTCATCCCCCACGGTCCCCGGAGTGGCGCCTCTGGTAAGCCTAGCTCAAGCCCCAGGATTTTCATTAATCCTTATTAATCCCTGAATGCCAGGCCAGGTAGGCCTGGGGCTGATGGGCAGGGCCTCCCTTCTGCAAGACTCAGAGCTGCCTGAACCAGTGATGAGGCAAAATCCTAGGCCCTGCCCCTGTCCTGAGCTCCCTCACCCTGCGACCTGGACAAAGTTTCCCTCTTGGCCTCAATTTCCCCATATGCGCCTAGGAGACGCTAGTCCTCACCTCCTCCCAGAGGTCAGAGTGAACTGAGGCCCCCAGATCCTGGCATGGAAGGCCCTTGTCAATTGTGATGATGGCTATGAGCCCTTCACACAAAGTGGAGGAAATAATACAGCCTTTACTTCTCCAAACCAGAGCCAGCTCTGAGGAAGCACACAGCTTGGGCAGTGGGAAGCCCTACAGTGGTCACAGTGGTTTCTCAGGCCACTTTCACCCTCCCAGGGCTCTGGGGATGATTCATCTCTACAGAGGAGGGATTGAGACTGCTGGTTACCATGTGTCATGGTCAAGGTCAGGGAGCATAAACTGGAGTGCCCCTATCCACCCCTCTTCCCCATCATGGGGCCTACAGGCTTATGGGAAGCTCTAGGTAGCCTGGAAGGCTGGCCCAGACTCTGGGGTCCTAGAATCCCCTCCATCCTGGGTGTGTGGACACCACCTGGTCCTGCCTCTCACGCTGGTAAAGAGCCTCCTGCTCTGTTCAGTTCTCAGACACTGGCCCTGGGGCAGTTCCCTGGGGCTGGGCTCCAGGAGGGGTCTGTCCCCAACACTCAGCCCCAAGTCCTTTGAGTCCCTCAGCTTTGGCAGTGGTTCTGGAGTCAGAAAGGGGAGGAAAGGGAGGCCTCGTTCACCGCCAGAGCTCAGAACAGCAGACCTCCCGGCGCCCTCTCCCTTCTTAACCTGCCAGTTTGTCTCCCATCAATGCTACCAACCCACCATGTGGCCAAGTGAGGACATGCCCTCCAGAAGGTCCCTCTGTGACAGGAAGGAAGGTCTCAGGTGACCCTTCAAAAGAGCACAGACACATCAGGCAACATCCTAGGATACCTGAGACCTGGGCTTCGCAAGGGAGGGGAGAAATAAAAATCACCCTAATAAGCACCCTTCATGGAGGGCTTGCCCTGCTGGACCTGTAGATGGGAACTCACTGTACCGCCCCCTGCCCTCTTCTCCTGGCAGCCCCTCGAAAGAGGCACAACTTTGGGAAACGAGAGGGATGTGGCCTGCATGTGGTCACGCAGCTCAAGAGTTGCAGGGCAGGAATTCCAGCCTGGCTATCTGGCTCTGCAGTCACTGCTGACGGGGTGTCCAGGAAAGGAAGGGCTGGTGATAGGGGTCCGTAGTGGGCACTAGGTCTCTCCTGTGGCCCCTGTAAGAAGCTGGGGGCACACGGTCTGGCATCCCCACTGCCTCCCTCCTCATCACCTTCCTGGACAGAACTGGGCCAGAGCAGGAAGTAAACGTGGATGCCACCCAAGGAAGGATGTTCTAACAGTCCCCAACTCTGCAAGGACTGAGGCCCTTGTCCCAGGAGGTATGCAAGCCAGGTGGGATAGCGTTGAGAGACTAGGATTGAGAGACCTGGATTTTCTGGATTCTCTCACCAGGCTTTAGAGGTATCTCTTTCCTCCTCCACTCTGAGAGATCTTCAGCCCTAAACTATCTATCCAGTGCCACCCACTGAGAACAGTGTCTTTTATTTTAATCTTTTAAATCACCAGGAGGATCTGCCTAGCTTTCCAGACGGGACTGGGAGAGATTTAGTCCTGGCAGATGGTCACCCAGCCAGTGTAGGGCAAAGGCACCCAGGAGAGGGAAGCTGGGCTTAAGCGTCAGCCTGGCCTGGGCGCGGATCCCACTCTGGCTTCCATGCTGGATGACCCCGGGCAAGTTACTTCCCCTCTCTGAGCCTCTGTTCCCTTCTGTAAAATGGGGAGAAGATGACTACCTTCCTGGGAGTTCAGTAGGACTTGCTGTGTACAGGCCTCAGGACAAAAACCAGCCAAGTCGGGCAAGACACTCTCACCCCCACAGTCTGCTCTGCACATCGGCACCCCCCACCTTCACCTCCTGACCATCCCCCTCACCCTCTGACCAGCTCCGCCATCGCTGCTCAGAACAGCCTCCTCTCGGCTCCGCTTCAATCCCATCATGTCGCACTCTGGCTCCAGCCCCTGCAATGGCTCCCGTCTCACTCAGAGTCACTCCAGATGTGTTTTCCTGGTCTTCAAGGTCCCACCCGCCTGGCTGACCTCCTCTCCTCTCCTCCGCTGCTTCCCCCTCTCCGCTCACTCACACTACCCACCACAGCACCTCCAGGGCCTGTGAAGCCCCTGCCCCTGCTTTGGCCTGTTACTTGCCAGCCAGCCACACCAGGTGTCCTGAGAGGAGGGACTCTCCTCCCCACATCCCCTTGCCTAGGGGAGCACAACCCCAAATCAGAGACACAGCCTGGTGCCTAAGGTGTGAGGGACACACAGCCCAATCCCAAGGCTGGTGGGGCTTCAACATCTGAGAACATTTATTTTTCTTCTCCAGGACTCTGGCGAAGAAGGTTGGCTTCACCAGATGGCAGAGTGGGGAGAGCCAGGGCGAGGTCTGTACCCTCTGGGCCTGGCAGAGGGTAAGCCAGGGACAGACAGGACCTCATGAGCCTGGTGGCCCTGCTGGCGAACTGGAGAGAGGATGGGCCACCTCAGAGCCTAATGTGGGAGGATGGAAGGTGGGCCTTCAGAGGCCTGGAGAGCAGCCTGAGGGAGGGGCCGTGGGGCAGGGAAGACACCAGCCTCTGCAGGACGTGCCCGGATACCTGGGACAGGTCCACGGGGGAGGACAGGGTGCAGGAGTGGATGGGGGCTACAAAAAGGATCGGGAGGGCTGGGACCATGAGGAAGGGGCCAGGCCAGACGCCAGGAGCCCGGAGCCCGAGGCTGACAGTGAGGGTGAGGAAGGCGAGGAGGCCGTGGTGGTGGGCGAGCTGGCCGGGTGCTCAGGCACGGTGTCCCTGTAGGGACCCAGGTCCTTCCGGATGCGCTGGGTCACCAGGAGGGTGAGCCAGCTCTGCTGGTCCAGGACTTTTTGCGTCTTGAAGGCAGGGTTCTGGGTGGACGCCAGCTCACTGAAGTGCAGGCTCTGGTAGATCTGAGGTGAGATCTGCAGGGAACAGAGCAGGGGAGCGTGGAGAACAGCAGGGGCCAAGAGCAGGTTCCCAGGGAGGATGGACTCTGGGGGCTTCCTTTGAGAGAGGAGCCATCCCCAGAGTTGCACGCCTGTTGCTGATGACCTGGGAGGGACAGGGAGGCCTGGAATGCTGCAGTCATTGGGGCCACAAAGAATAGGACGTGACTTAGCGACTGAACAGCAACATTAGTGATGACCACACTTGGCCGAGCAGTGAGCCCACTGGGCACCAGGCCCAGCCCCCAGCCCTTCTCTTGGTGCTGCCAACAGTCCTGTGAGGTCAGTGCTGGACCATCCCCATCTCACAATGAGGCCTCG
Organism: Bos taurus; assembly: GCF_002263795.3. NCBI lineage: Eukaryota > Metazoa > Chordata > Mammalia > Artiodactyla > Bovidae > Bos > Bos taurus. The sequence goes on along the minus strand of NC_037340.1, from coordinate 62,267,587 downwards.
AGCTGGACCCTGAGTGGGGCTCGAATGCAAGGAACTCTCCAGACATGCCCCCACCTCTCCCAGCAGCACTCGCCACGCTGTGCTGGGAGGCCCATCTCCAGGAAAGGGCAAGGAAGCCAAGTTCCTTTTTGGCACTGGCCCCTCCCCAGCCTGGGGCCAGGGGTTTGCCTTTGAGTCCACATCCCAGAGGATGGGAGCTCCCCCGAGGAGGAGGAAGAGGTTGAGAGAGGCTGGGATCTGCCCAAGCAAGAGGCAGGATGGGACTCTAGGCTGGTCTGTCCGAAGTCCCTGGTCCCTTTCTCTCCCCAAGGACAGGCCTGTTCCACTCCCTCTGTCTCTTGCTGACTGTGTGCCTAGCACCATGAGGCCCTGTGTCTACTCCAGAATGGCACCCATTGCGACCCCATGGACTGCAGCCCACCAGGCTCCTCTGTCCACGGGATTTTCCAGGCGAGAATGCTGGAGTGGGTTGCCATTTCCTTCTCCAGGGGATCTTCCTGACCCAGGGATTGAACTGGGGTCTCCTGCACTGCAGGCAGATTCTTTACCAACTAAGCTACAAGGGAAGCCCAGCAAACAAGCAGACTCTGGGAAAAATGCTTTGAAGGCGAGCAACAGATTCCAAGTCCACAAACAACCTCCTCCCATAGGCTTGATGAGGTTTGTCCTCAAGGACAAAAACTGTGTCCATGGCCTCAAGCAGGGCCTTGGCAAACAAACCAGCCAGACCAGCTTCATCCCAGAGCTGCCTATGGCCCAGAATCCTGCTAAGGAAAGGTGCGCCCCTCACTCCCACTGGAGGGCCATGTGGGCATGATGGAGGTGGGAGCCCCAGCCCCTAGGCCCAGCATCTCAGGGAGCTAACCCCACCCTGACTCACCTGGTGCTTCATGCAGCCATACTGCACGTTGGTGAACAGGAGTCCAGGGCTCCGCAACCGCTCCTTGGGCTTGTATGCTGCTCCCAGCACTTTGCTCTCCTGCAGGGGTCCCAGGCAAGGGCGAGGGCTCGGGGCTGAGGGTTGAGGGCTTCCCTACCCACTCAGTGCCCCGCCAGCCTCACCTGCTTGCCCTTGGATTCCCACTTGCACCAGGTATCCTCAATGTCTTCCGGGGAGCGCTTTCCAGTCCATGGGGACATCGGGGTTATCTTTTGCAGCCTGGCCCAGGCTTTAGCCTCCGTGTCTGCCTTCCCATTCAGCAGATCCAAGAGGACTACCTGTTCCCGCCGCTGGTACATCAGGGCCTCAGCAAGATCTCGCTCCTCCCTGATGTGAGGGGCTTTCCTTCACAAGATGCCCTCTGTACCACGTGGTGGGACATCCCTCCCCAGGCAGGTTTCTCCTTTCTGGGCTGGATCCTCTCCAACCTTCTCATCCCTCCCCTGAGGCTGTACAGCCCAGGGCCCATCAATGGGCAAGTGTTCAATTAACACTAACAAAGCCCTGCTTATCCTGGCCTCCAACAAGTCCTACGACACCTCCCACCACCCGACATACTCTTCTATGGAGGCCTGACACCCCATCCAGACTTCCCCTGGGCCTCCCCTTGTAGAACACCTAAACTTCCTCTCCCTGCAAGGGGAACCTTGCCTCTGTCTTGTTGATATATCCTGACAGGACTGTAAAAGCCTAAGCCTTGACAGGAGCATAGGAGCCACGAGGACTCTATGGTGCCTGACAAACTCTTACCTACATGACAAAACCCAACTCCAAAATCTCTCTTCTATGAAGCCTTCCTTACTTGCTCCACCCAGTCAGGTGATTATCCTCTGAGCCAAGCCTGTCTTAATAGTCCTATTGTTTACCACATAGAACTGTAGCCATGGGTTACATATTCATCTCCCTCAGTGGACTGGGAGTTCTCTGAGGCAGGACCTATGTCTGGGTAGTTTTGGATGTCCAGAACCTAGCACAACCTGGCAGTCAATAAATATTTTTTGAATGACCCAACCAAAGCTATGGTTTTTCCAGTAGTCATGTACAGATGTGAGAGTTGGACCATCTCTCAGAAGACTGAGTGCCAAAGAATTGATGCTTTCAAACTGTGGTGCTGGAGAAGACTCTTGAGAGTCCCTGGGATGCAAGGAGATCAAACCAGTCAATCCTAAAGGAAATCAGTCCTGAATATTCATTGAAGGACTAATACTGAAGCTCAAGCTCCAATATTTTGGCCACTTGATGCAAAGCGCTGACTCATTGGAAAAGACCCTGATGCTGGGAAAGATGGAAGGCAGGAGGAGAAGGGGACAACAGAGGATGAGATGGTTGGATAGCACCACTGACTCAATGGACATGAGTTTGAGCAAACTCTGGAAGATAGTGAAGAACTGGGAAGCCTGGTGTGCTGCAGTTCATGGGGTCGCAAAGAGTTGGACATGACTTAGCAACTGAACAACAAAAAATTTATCTGAGACTTGGTCAGGAATAGGGATAGAGCACAGGTGGAGGAGGAACCTGTAGAGGAAAGAACAGGTAGCAAGCAACCTGCCTCCCCCAACTCAGAGAAATAACACATATGTCAAGACCAGAATCCTGGGCTGTCCCAGCAGGGGCCCTGATTCTGGAGCAGGGTCCCCATCTAAGGACTTGGGTTTTATATTTTCTGGTTTTCACTGCTCAGTCTTACAGCTGATCTGGGCTAGTACGGAGCCTCGGGCTCTGAGGCCACAGCCACCACCTGTAGAGTCAAGTCACCTGCAATTCCCATACCTGTGACATTCTGAAGGCCCTGCCTGCATATGCCCAGCACTACCCTACAAGGGGGGGCTCCTGGGATCCAGACCAGAGTTAACCAGTTGACCAGTGACTAGTGACCATTGTGATAACTCACTGCAGCTCTAGATGGAAGGTCTTCTCATTGGGGTCGAAGAAGTCACCCTCTTTCTTTAATCTTTCATTTAGTTCGCCATCAGTCATCATTGGGGTATCCTGCAGCCTTTTCCAAACACTCAAGCCAAACGTCCCTGTGATTTAACCAGACCCAGTTCAGTAGCAAGGACTGGCCAGCCACTCCCTCCTCTAAACACTCTGTCCCTCACCATCCACCCTCAAGAGGCAGCCAGCAATCCCTTGTTCCTGGCCTACACCTAACTATGCCCAACATATCCCAGGCATTATGCTAGCTACTTGGCAAATATCTGGAAGAGTCAGACCCTAACCCTAGGGTATACTTGGAGTTCAGGCCTAAAGCATCCTGCCTCACATATAGGCTAAGATGGAGAAGGTTCTTTGGCAATGACTGAATAGTCCTCAGACAGGCTTTAAGTGGCTCACACATAAAATGGCAATGGTGCAAGACTACAGGCATCTATCAGCCACCTATCAGATGTGAGATTAGGAATGGGTCTGTGGAGGATCAGGGCTGGGGTAGAAAGTAGGTAGTAAGAATAGAGAAATATAAGTCCTACTTCTGGGCAGGGCATAGTGAGTTGTAGGCCATTTTCATGCTGCAGAATTCTTTTTAATTAAGAAAACCAAAGCAGATGTGTTACAAAGTCATATTTTTACAAATCACTGGAGAAGAATAAGATATCACCTCACACCAATGAGAATGGCGATCATCAAAAAGAACACAGATAATGAATGTTGGCGAGGATCTGGAACAAAAGGAACCCTGTACACTATTTGTGGGAATGTAAATGAGTGCGGCCGCTGTGAAAAACAGCATAGGGGGTTCTCCATAACTAAAAATAGGACTACCATACAATCCAACAACTCCACTCCTGGGTATACATGCAAAAAAAAAAATCAAAAAGATACAGCCCAATGTTCATAGCAGCTTTATTTATAATTGCCAAGATACGGAAGCAACCTAAGAAGATGTGGTATGTATATCAATACATATAATTGATATGTAAAAAGCTACTTTATGACTGAAAGCTACTCAGTCATAAAGAAAAAACAAAATTTCACCATTTGTGGCAACAAGAATGAACCTTGAAGGCTATATGCTAAGTGAAATAAATCAGTCAAAGACAAACATTATATCACTTATAAGTGGAATCTAAAAAATAGAACCAATTGATGAATATAATAAAAAATAAGCAGACTCACAGATACAGAGAACAAACTAGTGATTACCAGCGGGGAGGTACAAACTATAGGTGTAAGACAGGCTCAAGGATGTACGCTGCCCAACACAGGGAATTCAGCCAATATTTTGTAATAACTGTAAATGGAAAGGAACTTCTAAAAACTGTATTTAAAAAAATCACTGGAGAGCTATAGAAGCAGAGAAGACTAGACAAACCAAATTACAGAAAGGAAAGAGTCCTTCCCAGAAGAACTAAAATTGGGAACTGCTTTTTTCTCTGGGAGCAATTTTCTGAGTATGGACACATGGTGAGTGAGAATCAGGCTCCGTTTAGCAGAAGAAAGATACCCAAAGATAGGGAAACCAGCAGAGTTTCTAAGAGCCAATCTGGCTGGCATGACAGATTAAGTCTAGTGGAGTCCCAAAGGCATGGTTGTTTTCCCTACAGGAGAGCTTAGAGAATATGACTCAGTCATAAAAAAAGAGAAATCTTGCCATTTGTGACAACACTGGTGGCTCTGGAAAGTACTGTGTTAAGTAAAACAAGTTAAAGAAAGACAAATGCCTCATGATCTTAGTTATATAATCTAAAAAACGAAACAGACAAATGAAACAAACAAAAACAGACTTAGAGATCATAGGACAAATGAGCGGTCGCCACGTGGAAAGAAGATCAGGGCCTGCAATTGCTTAAGTTCTGAGGGTTGGGCTAGAAAGACAGAATGAGCTCACTAGGAGTCAAGAGTCTCACTGGAGGAAGAAGCCAACAGCAAACACAACAGGCTTTACCCTGGAATCAGCTGAACCCAGAAGTAAACTAGGGCTCCTGGAGCTACAATCCAGCCCCAACCCAGCTCACTTCCTAACCGCACTGAGACGAGAAGCGCTATGCAGAGGAAAGAGCAACGCGCTGGAGGAAAATCATATCGGCTTCAGTCTTTGCAGTTTCTTTTCTACAAAGTTCAGGAAAGTTCAGCTTGATTTGGGTTGGGTTTTTGTTTGGTTTGGTTTCATGGAGTTTTTCTATACATGACATGTGAAAATGCAGGAAAATATAACCAATAATCAAAAGAAGAAATAGGCATTAGAATCAGACTCACAGATAATTCAGACATTGGAGTTAATAGGTAAATACTTTAAAACAACTGTTGTAAAAATGTTAAATAAAATAAAGGAAAATATGAATAGAATGGAGGAAAAGAAGCAGAATTTCAACCATGAATCGACATTTGTAGAATAAATCAAATGAGTGTTGTAGAACTAAAAAATACAGTATCTGGATGGATTTAATAGCAGACTGCACATAGGAGACAAGATTAACGAACTGGAAGGCAGGTCAGTAGAAAATATCCAAAATGGAATGCAGAGACAGGAAAAAAAAAAAATGTAAAGAACAGAAGAGAGAATGAGAGACATGGGACAACTATAAAATATACAATTGATCAATAAACATATGATCAATAAATACATAAATAGATATTCAACCTCTACTCATCAGGGATTCAAATTAAAACCACAATAAAATGCCACTACATATTCACCAAAATGGCTAAAATTTAATGCAATGACGATATCAAGCAGTCACAAAGTTATGACTCAGTAAGAGCCGCTGTATGCAGCTGGTGAAAGAGTGAAAACTGGTGAGCACTTTGAAAGATAGTTTAAAGCATCTACTGACACTGAATGTGTATACTCTGTGGTTCAGCAATTCCATTATAAATACATATCTAACAGAAATGCATACACTTGTTCAAAAAAAAACCTGTATGAGGGTGTTCACAGCAGTGTTTGTTTTTAATAGCCTGCTGCTGCTACTGCTAAGTCGCTTCAGTCGTGTCCGACTCTGTGCGACCCCATAGATGGCAGCCCACCAGGCTCCCCTGTCCCCGGGATTCTCCAGGCAAGAACACTGGAGTGGGCTGCCATTTCCTTCTCCAATGCATGAAAGTGAAAAGTGAAAGTGAAGTCGCTCAGTCATGTCTGACTTTTAGCGACCCCATGGACTGAAGCCCACCAGACTCCTCCGTCCATGGGATTTTCCAGGCAAGAGTACTGGAGTGGGGTGCCATTGCCTTCTCCGTTTAATAGCCTACAATAGGCCTAATGCCCACCAACAATAGCACAGATAGATAAAGTACGGTATCAACAACAGAATACCACTCAGCAGGAAGAATGAATGAGCTGCTACAGTCAACGAATGGCTGAATGGCACAAACATATGGTGTTTGAGAGAAAGAAGCCAGACACAAGGGAGAAACTATCAAATGATTCCATTTAGACAAAGTTCAAAGCAAGACTAATATAAGCTTTGGATTTAGGAACCAGAACAGTGGTTACTTTCGGAAAGGTGTTGGTAGAGACAGTGGGTCAGGAGGTGAGGGAAGCCCTGAGTCCTGGTGATGTTCTGTTTCTTGATACAATGGTGGTTATACGGCTATACGTTTACCTCCTGAAAATTCACTAAGCTGAGAATACTTTTGGTTTGTGGGCTTTTCATTACATATGTTATACCTCAAGAATTAAGTTTATTTTTAAAAAGAGAATGGACTGTACCTTATCAGATATATGATCTGATATGCAAAGGCAAATAGTGTTGAGCAGATGAGAGAATGAGCGGATGGACAGACTGCTGAATGGACAATTGGACAGACTCACACCTTGTGATACTGTTTGAGGAAAGACAGCTGCTGTGGTCTGAAACTTCCACCCCATGGGATATGAGGTTTATGCCAGCTTGTGTTCTAACAGGGTCAGGGCCAGGAAGGGCCATGGGGCATGACTGAGCTTCAGCAGGACCGTCCGTACCAATGGCGTCACCAGAGAGTTTCCAAGCCTTGACGTCCCGGTCCTGGCCAGCACTTATAACCAGCTGGAGACTGTCCACATATAGGATGTCTGCCACACTATCCAAATGGGCCTTCCAGCTAATCAGAAGCTGGGGTGGAATCAGGGAAATGGTCTGGCCGGCCTCCACCTACAGGGGACAGTGCAAGAGAATTAATTAAACTCCCAAGACGCTGGCTCAGCAGAGGGCACCCAGGGCTGGAGGTAGCAGAGGCTTCTGGAAGGAGCTGGGACATGGGCCACAGTTCTAGTTCTAGATACACCCCCACATGAACTTTCTGGTGACCTTATGTAAATCCAAGCACTTCTCTGGCCCTCACTGGTCCCTTCAGTAAAATCATTTAAAAAAAAAAATGCATATTGTTGTATTGCTTGCCCGCTTCCTGTGTACAGATTATTTCGTTTGCACATCAGAATAACCTTATGGGATGTGTATGAGTCTCACCACTGCAGAGAGGAGAGAAGTGAGAGTCAGAAACATTCAGTAATCAGCCCAGAACCACACAGCTAGAAAGTGATGGGGTTAGACAAGAACCCAGGTCTTTTTTTCAAGATATTTAGTTGGGCATCAGGCATGGAATAGGGTGAGAAATGGAGTGATATATCACAATGTACTATGAAAGAATAAAATCCTACTTAATTGGAAAATGAGTGTAAATATCCAAGACTATTTTCAAATAAAACAAAATTAATGAAGGAGGACATGTTTTATCATACTCGAGTATGTTACATCACAGTAATAAAAACTAGACAATGGAAGACAATATCTCAGAAACCAACCCAAATATATATTTAAAACGTTGATAACAAGAATGGTAGGAAATTGGTGGTAATAGAGAACAGGATTCAATCAACAGTGTTGGAATTCCTGATAAACTAAGTAGTGAAACTTAAATCATTGTCTTATATCTTATAAGTAAACACTAGAAGGGTTGAAGAATCCTTTTTAATGAAACCATAAAATATTGAAGAGAAAGAATGACTATTATCTCTGATTAGGAAGTGATAAGCGACAGGAAATATCACAATGGGAAGAAAAATTGACCACCAAAAAATACGTTGTAATTTAAAACTCATCATAAATTAAAAGGCAAATGACAACCTGGGGGGAGGGGATGCTTGTAATACATATGACAGGCAATGAGTTAATGTCTTTTAATATGTTTTAAGATGATTGTACATCATTTATAAAAGATGATCACCACAAAAGAAAACTGGACCAAGGACATGAAGAGGTAATTCACAAAATATATATAGCCAATAAAATAAGGACAGATGTCAATATAAGCAAAGATATTTTCATAAAATCAAAAGAAACTGTTTATATCTAAAAATCAGTAAAAGGTTTTTTTTTTCACTTTAAACATTTATTTATTGAATGCCTTCTATATCTATCAGGGGGCGCTCACTCAGATAAATACTGTTAATGATAAAAACTTTATGCTGTCAAGGATAAAGCAAAACAAACTAATAAAGTGAAAACCTACATAAACTTTCTGGAATGCAGTACGGCAGTAGCATTAAAGGCCTTAGATTGACGTCCTTTTACATACTACTTCCTTGGGATAAATTACCAGATGTGTAGATAAACAATTACAAACAAAGATTCGTTAAAAAAAAACAAAACCAAAAAAGAATATTTGTCCTATTGTTTCTATAGCTTTTAAACACAGTTTTATTGAAATACAATTCACACACAACGTACCTATTTAAAGTGCTGGCTTCAGTGGCTTTTCATATATTCAGAGTTACAACCATCAAAATAAGCAATTTTAGATGGGTTATCACCAGTTGACCTATATTCTTGCCAATATTTGGCATTGCCTGTCATTTCAGTTTTAGTCATTCTGGTAGATAAGCAGTGATACCACCTTTGGGCTTTAATTTGCATTTTCCTGACAACTAAGGAAAAGGTGCTCAAATTCACTAGTCATCGGGGAAATAGCCAGTGATTTCTGAACTACGTAGATGCATTATCTGGGCTTCCCAACATGGCCTTATTGATAAAGAACCCGCCATGAGACAAAAGACACGTGGGTTCGATCCCTGGGTTGAGAAGATCCCCTGCAGGAGGGCATGGCAACCCACTCCAGTATTCTTGCCTAAAAAATCCCAAGGACAGAGAAACCTGGCAGGCTACGTCCATAGAGTCACAAAGACTGGGACACGACTGAAGCGACTTAGCACACACGCAAATGCATTACCTACTCAAGAAAATACATAAATATTTGCATTACTTTTTAAAGGAATTTATGACCTCAGGGCCTTCATTGCAAAGATCAAAGCCCATGGAAGGTATGCATATGTGTGTACGTGTATACATGTGTGTGCACGTGAGTGTGTTTGGTGTGTGCATACTTATGTTTCACTGGTTAATAGTGACTTCTGGTGAGCAGAAAACCTTTTCCACATCAATCAGACAACCTTCGACAGAAAACATGGAAGATTCCGAATCTCAGTGTGGGAACCATGGTCCCAACTCATTGGCGGGGCTCAGAGGCACTTTTCTCAGCAATTGCCCAGTAATCATCCTACCTTCTTCTCCTCCGGGGGACTGTAGTTTGGGAGGCTGACCTGAATCCGTTCAGAAATTAAGAACCGAAACTTGTTGATCTCACTAGGATGGTTTGTCTGCTTGTCAGAATGTGCACAGTAATCCTTGATGTCCCAGATCTAGACACAAAGCATGGATTAGTAGCCCAGCACTCCCTGACCCCCAACACCGACTCACTCTGAGGGTCCCCCCCAGACCATTTCTCTTCACCGCAGGGGGCTGGTTCTTACCCACACCGCCAAGGGGACCACGGCATCTTCTAGGCCAGACCTTTAGCTAGCATACAGGGAGAGTGTGACAGACCCAGTGATGGGACATTCACACCCCACATCACCACAAAGCACAAAATCAGCTCCTGAGACAGCTGATCACAGATCAGATGCACAGCTGGGGGTGAGGGAGCAGCAGGAAGAGAATTCTAAAGCACAGGACCCACAGGAAGTCTTCTGGGCGGGCGACCCCCTGACCAAGCCCTCCTTCACTTCCCTGGGCCCACGAGGGCAGGAGAGGACTCTGAGGGAACCCACCCCACCACCCACTGTGTTACAAGTGAATCGAGTGCCCAGAGGACATAGGGATGGGGCGAGGACCACCGATGGCAAAGAGGAGGCCAGAGCATGGCTCAGGCCAGCCCCTCGATCCCAGGGCCAGTTCTTCCTCACCTTGATGCACCCTTTGCAATCCCCTGTGACAAGAATCCAGTCATTTTGATCCGTGGCCATGGCACCCACAACCACGTCCCCCTCGTCTACAGAGTCCACAGGGAACTTGCCCAGCAGGCCTCCGCTCCCATGGATGGACCAGGCATAGATGTAACCGTCCATGCAGCTGCTCAGCAAGGCAGCCGAGTGTGGCAGGCGAGGCCTGGTCTGTAAGAAGATTATCTGTGCGAGAGAGGCGAACCCGCTCAGGGGTGCTGGGAGCCAGAGCTCCCCTGTGGCACAGTGCTGAGATGCCTGGGCAAGGAGCCACACCCACCTGGTCCCCCAGTTTCCTAGACGCCCAGTGAGAACAGTGATGGAATACCACCTTACCTACCCAGTTGGTGACTAGGAACGTTTGGCCAGACTATGAGCTCCCCAAGGACTGGGATTTGTATCTTTTTTGTTCATGACTTTATCCCATATGACACTGCCTGACACATCATAATAGATCAATGAACGGCTACCGAATAAAGACAGGAATACCAGACCACCTGACCTGCCTCTTGAGAAATTTATATGCAGGTCAGGAAGCAACAGTTAGAACTGGACATGGAACAACAGACTGGTTCCAAATAGGAAAAGGAGTACATCAAGGCTGTATGTTGTCACCCTGCTCATTTAACTTATATGCAGAGTACATCATGAGAAATGCTGGACTGGAAGGAACACAAGCTGGAATCAAGATTGCCGGGAGAAATATCAATAACCTCAGATATGCAGATGACACCACCCTTATGGCAGAAAGTGCTGCTGCTGCTGCTGCTAAGTCGCTTTAGTCGTGTCCGACTCTGTGCGACCCCATAGACGGCAGCCCACCAGGCTTCCCCGTCCCTGGGATTCTCCAGGCAAGAGTACTGGAGTGGGGTGCCATTGCCTTCTCCATGGCAGAAAGTGAAGAGGAACTAAAAAGCCTCTTGATGAAAGTGAAAGTGGGGAGTGAAAAAGTTGGCTTAAAGCTCAACATTCAGAAAACGAAGATCATGGCATCCGGTCCCATCACTTCATGGGAAATAGATGGGGAAACAGTGGAAACAGTGTCAGACTTTATTTTTTGGGGCTCCAAAATCACTGCAGATGGTGACTGCAGCCATGAAATTAAAAGATGCTTTCTCCTTGGAAGGAAAATTATGACCAACAAGATAGCATATTCAAAAGCAAAGACATTACTTTGCCAACAAAAGTTCGTCTAGTCAAGGCTATGGTTTTTCCTGTGGTCATGTATGGATGTGAGAGTTGGACTGTGAAGAAGGCTGAGTGCCGAAGAATTGATGCTTTTGAACTGTGGTGTTGGAGAAGACTGTTGAGAGTCCCTTGGACTGCAAGGAGATCCAACCAGTCCATTCTGAAGGAGATCAGCCCTGGGATTTCTTTGCAAGGAATGATGCTAAAGCTGAAACTCCAGTACTTTGGCCACCTCATGCAAAGAGTTGACTCATTGGAAAAGACTCTGATGCTGGGAGGGATTGGAGGCAGGAGGAGAAGGGGACGACAGAGGATGAGATGGCTGGATGGCATCACTGACTCGATGGACGTGAGTCTGGGTGAACTCCGGGAGTTGGTAATGGACAGGGAGGCCTGGTGTGCTGCGATTCATGGGGTCACAAAGAGTCGGACACGACTGAGCAACTGAACTGAACTGAAGGCTCAAACAAGATTTTTCTAAAGACCTGTACTCAACTCAGAATGATGCAGAAAACAAACTCGTTCCCCTTGATATATTTGTACAGTGAGATGCCAGGGTTCTGTCCCTAGTCCGGGAAGATTTTACATGCCGTGAAGCAACTCAGCCACATGCCACAACCACTCAGCCCGCACTCTAGTCCCCAGGAGTTGGAACCACTGAAGCTGCGTGCCCTAGAGCCCACGCTATGCAACAAGAGAAGCCTACGCAGTGAGAAGCCTGTGCACCTCACCCAAGAGTAGCCTCTGCTTACTGCATCTAGAGAAAGGCCTGTGCACAGCAATGGAGACCCAGAGCAACCAAAAATAAAACTAATTAACTAATTAAAAAAAAAGTTAAAACCTCAATGTGACACCCTGAAGGCTGATGAGGTGAAAATATCTCCAAGACACAACAGGCAAAGGATTCATTTCCAGAACATATAGACAGCTCCAAGAAATTAACACAAAAAAGAATGGAAAAGGATATGAATATGCATTTATTCCACTGAAGAAATGCAACTGTCTAACAAAAATACAAAAAGCTCAACATCACAAATAACCAAAGAAATATCAAAAGACAATATTTTCCACCTACCAGACTGGCAGAAATGAAGACAAGGCTGATGTCTAGGACTGGCTTAGTGTGAGGACAAAGGCAGACTCATGTACTATTAAAGAAATGTAGATTTAAGAAAATAATTTTTTAACCTAACAAAGGAATAAGCTGAAAATCACTAGGGAGAAAACATATCCATAATATAGTATAGTTAAATTTTAAAAGCAAATGCACGTAGCTATATAATTTAACATCACTCCCCTAAAAAAAAAAAAGACAAAGCTAAACCAACCTTTTCATAGTGATTGCGACCACTGTTGGGGGATGAGACGGAGTACACAGTGAGAAACATGGACCTTTTATTTTTTGCTTTACACATATTTCTATTTTTTTAACCAATACTACTTTTTTAAGTTTTGGAGGGTTTTTTTAAGCCATGTTTTTAAAAACAGAGGAAAGCACATTCAGAACCTGAAGGAGAGAAGGTCCAGCCACTGGTAGCTCTCTGCTCCATTCCACAGGACCCGTCCCACAGGACACTGCTCCCCTGTTCTTGAGTCCCAGAAACTGGGCCATGGAGCAGCCCTGCTGCAACCTACAGCTATTAATTATATTCTCATTGGGCTCATGGTAGGAGCCTAGGGGACCCATATAGAATTACCCTATTATTTCAGATTAAACCTGGAAGGGGCCTTAGAGGTCACCTTACCCAGGGGTGACAGCAGAGGGAGACGTGTCCAAGCTCAGAAAGGGGGAAGGTACAGGAGGAGGAAGAACAGAGATAACCCAATCCCCACTCACGCATCACGCAAAATTCAGGAGGGCACTTCACCAGTGGGTTCTGAACATGCCTCATCTCCTACCTCCCAGTCCAGGAAGGAACACTGCTCCCCTCCCTAGACAGCCCCACACACTGGGGACACCCCCCAAATGGCAGCCCTGTAGCCAAGATCCTGAGCACTGCCATCACGTCCAACAGGCTTCTCCAGGTCCTGGGAGAACGAGGCTGGGCTCCCAGACCCCCAGGTGCCACATCTCCAGTCTGCATCCCAACTGTCCAGCCCCTGGCTCACAACCCAGCCCCTGCCTGAACATGGCCAACCTTCTCCACCGATGCATTGGACTGCAGCAACAGCTTCTTCTGGAAGTCTGCTTTTTTCCTTTCAGCCTCTTTGAGAGTTGAGTGTCTGTCAAGGGATAATCTTGACTGACTGAGGCTGCTAGCACTGAGAGGTTTCTGGAAAAAAAAAAAAAAAATGGGCCTCCCAGTTCAGCTTGAGACAATCTCTGGGGAACAGAGACAGAGGCAAATGCTGAAAGAGTGGACACCTCCCCCCAAAAGATACAGCTGGGTGTTCAAAGGATCCTGGGCATAAAGACACTCCAACGCTGGAGAATCTCAGGTTTAAGTTACCGGCAGCTTCTGCTTTCAGGGCAGAGAGCACAGTTGGCTTCTGGGGAAGCCCCCTCCTTCATCCTGGGAAAGACACTCTGGCTAGAGGTGAGGATCAAGGGCTGTGTATGTAGTTATACAACCCTGACACTTCAAGGATGGTCTGAGAGCCTCAGAGTGACAGGTGTGCATGTATCCAGCAGATTATGTGGGTTGAGGTTCAGACTGCCCTGTGCCTCACAAGCTCTCTGTGTCTGGGGAAGGTGGGGTTTCTCACTGAGGCCCAGCTCTCCAGAATGGGAATTAGACTGCAGGTGCTGAGACAATCTGACTGGTCCCTCAAGCCTCTCACTGGAGATAACGGTCTTCGTGGCTGAGGGTCAGAGGCCAATGCACGCTGAGTCAGCAGGAGACAGTAGATACCCCCTGCTCTTCCTTCCAACTCCCCCGCTCCAGAACAGGGCTGTCAGACAAGCCTGGGGAGGTTAACCTGGGGCAGAGGCCAGGACTCAGAGGAGGAGGGAAGTGGTGGCTGCCTCTGGGCTTCAGACCCCCACAGCTCGTTCTCTGGGGCAGGAGGCATGGTGGCTCATCTTTGCCTGGGTGATGGGAGCCCAAGGACAGAGAAAGGCTTGAACTTCAGCTGTACCCTTGACCCTCGAGCCTGCAGACACTAGGTCTGTACTGGCCGTGCTCCTGGAAGAGACTGGGCCCAGGCCCGAGGCAGCAATGGGCCTAATCGGAAGGGACCCCACCCAGGCCTGGCCAAGGCGCCTCCTCGGGTGGTGGGGACATGGGGCGGCCACCTTCAGGGGCACCGGCTTGGCCGGCTCCTTGTCTCTGGGGTGTCTCATCACTGGAGGCGCCGACATCAGGTTCCGTCGCAGGTTGGCATCGACCATGGCCCTCGTGCGAAGGCCTGGGGGCTGTAGGTGCAGTTTGTAAGCCCACTTCTCCTGCTCGATGCAGGGCTTGCTGGGCCTGTGGCTATCGAACACACAGTCGTTCACATCCTTCACCTGTGCGTGGGAGGGAGTCCCATGAGGCATTGCAGCGTCCCGGTTGGAAGGGAGGCCTCCCTGCCCAATGCCAACACCACGGGGCCCTCCAGGTGCGTTGGGCTTGCTTCCCAGAAACCCTGTACCTTGACGGCATTGAACCAAAGCTTAGAAGCCTGTCCCCGGGGCACCCACAGGCAGGGGACAGCGTCCAGGAAGGACTCGGTCTCCCCAACTGTAAGTGGACAGTGCTTCCCAAGTATTTTTGAAGTAGTTTTTAGTCTGAAGGGAAACTCCAAAGTGTAAAATAGACAAAAAGCTGAAGTGTCCTGGAGAAGCTGCTGTAATAGCCTCTAAGCCTCTCTCCACAAGTTTGGAAAACTACTGGACAGGGTGACCCCGAAGGCCCCTTCCAGCTTTAATCCACAAAGATACAGTCATTCAGAGACTGTGGGGGCTTCCCAAGTCCTACCAAGAGCCCAGTGAGCCCAGAGCAGTAATCTGTAGTAGCGATGGGTCAATGTGAGCCACCTTCAAAGAGACAGTAATCTCCTCGGGAGACTAGGATTAGAGCCACAAGGCTCTGGAGTCAGACAGCCTGGATTTGGATCTATTACTTGATGGCTGTGTGACCTCAGGAGAGATACTTAACGTCTCTGTGCCTGTTTCCTCATGTGTCAAATGAGAATAATTATAAGAACTACCACCTACCTCCCTAGCTCCCAAACTCCTTCAGAACAAGTCACCATCACTCCCTTCCACCTCCCAGAGTGTCCCTGACCCACTCCCCAGCCCTACATGGTTCTGGCCCACAGCTAAGGGAGCACGAAGAAGAAAGCATGCTTCTGCTGACTGTACCCTCTTGGGCAGCAAGGGCAAGGGGCTCTGAGAGGCGTTGAAATTGAGGATGGGCCTGAAGGTGCCGACGTTCCAGAACAGGATGTCCCCGTTGTAGGAGGAGGTGGCGATGAACTGGTTCTGGTACTTGGCCATGCTCAGGACATCCTCCGTGTGGAAGGTCTGCCAGTGGTGGCATAAGAGCACCGGCTTGATCTTGTGGAACCTGCACACGTGCCCGGAGGCAGGAGGGTGGAGCGCTCAGCCTTATTGGTATCCTGGGAGAAGAACATCCAAGCCTCTGGGATTCCAAGCTCTGACCCAGAGGAGGACCCCTCCAGAGGAGGCGTAGAGCAGAGTTGGAGTTCTGCCCGGCTGACTGCATTAACTGAGCATCTGCTATGTGCCTGCTGTAAAGGCCTGGTCCTAGGGGCTTCACATACACTAATCTTACAGATTCGCCCCCTTCAGACACCTGAGCAAGACCTCAGGCTGAAAGAAGGGGAAATCATGACCCTAGAAAGGCTCTCTGAAGAGGACGGGCCCCTGCACTTGCTATTCCTCTGCCTATAATGTCGCTCCTGTCCCCAGCCCCTCACTGCTTCTCTAAGACCTCTCCTGCTCACTCTTCAGATCCCACTCCACTCATGACACCTCAGATGACCCTTTTCTGATGGCCCCTGACACTAGATCAGATTTTGTCCCCTCCCCATAGAAACCTGTATTGTTTTTTTCATAGCACTGAACAGACTATCATTATAAATTAAGTTATTTGATTAGTGTCTGAGTTCCAGGAGGATGGAGACTTCATGTTCTTGCTTATATCCATTCCCAGCACCTAGTACAAAGCCTGTTGGCCTCATGGAGTGATGAATAAGTGGACAGATGAGAGGACGAAGCAGTAAACCTCACCCTGCACTAATTTCCTGCTTGGTGTTCCAGCCGCCAGCAACGTTAGGGATGGAGGAGCCCATCTTAAGTAAAGAGAGAAGGGCCAGCTGCCGTCACCCGCCACGTGCGCCCTGGCCGCTGGCAGTGATTTCCGCGCTCAGGCATGTCCGACTCTTTGCAACCCTGTGGACTGTAGCCCGCCAGGCTCCTCTGTCCATGGAATTCTCCAGGCGAGAATACTGGAGTGGGTTGCCATTTCCTTCTCCAGAGGATCTTCCCATCCAAGGGATTGAACTCAGGTCTCCTACGTTGCAGGCAGATTCTTTACTGTCTGAGCCAAATCAGGGAAGCCCTGCACCCTGGCTACTCACGTGTAATAAGTGATTCTCTTACTCCATCCAGTCGTGTAGAACACTTTGTTCATGTGGACAATCCCACTAATCTATTGAAGAGGAAAGGAAACAGAACACTAAGGCACCTCAGAGAAAATGGCCCCAGGCCCCAAATGTCTTCCTAACCATACCAAGCAGGAAATCCAAACTCTCCATGATAATGAGACTTCCCCTAGCGGTGAAACCACTATATTTTTTTTCAGAGTGCTCTCACATCCCATTATCCATGTGATGGACCTGGAGGTGGCAGATTGGGTAAGTGTCCATGTCCATCTCACAGGGGACAGGAGGGAAGCCAAGGTCAAGCCTGGCTAAGGTCACACAACTGAGTCATAGGATCTGGACCAGTCCCTAATCCCTGGCTTCTTGGCCAAGTGCTCCTTCTGAGTTTCTTAAAGAACTGTGTCACAAGTTTGTAACAGGCTCAAGTCCCAAAGAGGAACTGCTGGCTTTGCACTTTGCCACAGCCACAGATCTTCCTCACAACCCTGGCAGGCATTTCCCAAACAGGGGTATGGGTGGCTCTGAATCACAGGACCCCACTGCCAACAATGCCACCTAAAGCCCTAAGATGTAGGGCGCCTGTGTGCTCACTCGCTCAGTCGTGTCTCTTTGCGATGCTATGGACTGCAGCCCACCAGGCTCCTCTGTCCGTGAAATTCCCCAAGCAAAAATACTGGAGCAGTTTGCCATTTTCTATTTCAGGGGATCTTCCTGACCCAGGGATCAAACCCACTAACTCAGGACCTCCTGAGTCTCCTGCATTGGCAGGTGGATTCCTTACCACCGGAGCCACCTGGGAAAATCCTCCCAAGATATAAGATGAGAAGTGCTAACACACTAAAAGAGCAAGAGTAGCTGACATCTGAAGAACATTTGTGGAGGACAGGCCCTATTATCTATCTTCATTTTATTGATTAAGATTTTTTTATGTGGACCATTTTTTGTCTTTATTGAATTTGTTACCATATTGCTTTTGTTTTATGTGTTGGTTTTCTTTGGCCTCAAGGCATGTGGGATCTTGGCTCCCCAACCAAGGATCAAACCTCCACCCCCTGCAATGGAAGGTGAAGTCTTAACCACTAGACCTTCAGGGAAGTCTCAACTAGCTTCATTTTATGCACAAAGGCTCAGGGAGGCAAAAGCCAGGGAGTCTGTGTGCACAGCCTTTCAGGGAGACGTGAAAAATAGCACGTGCTGGGGTCACAGGAGCTGTGAGGGGCCCCCAGGCCCCAGATGATGGGCCAGACTGACCTCTAACTGGTCCGCTTTGGGGAAGGTCAGCAGGCATTCGCCAACGCTGTAGTTCCACATCTTCACGGTGCCATCACGCAGACCCGTGAGCAGGCACCCCTCTGACTCATCCAGGGACATGGCGGTCAGCTCCACTTGCTGGTCACCCGTCACTGAGAACTCCATCAGCCTCCTGCCCGTCACGACCTCCCACACACTCACCATGCCGCTCAGACAGCCGCTCACCACCTGTGGGGGAGCACACAGCCGGGGCTCCTGGGGAGGGGAAGGCCCCCACTCCCAAGGGCAGCCGCCAGCTGGCATGACTGCTGATAGCCCAGCCACCACTCAGTGTACCGAGAAGACAGACACTCTGGGCCCTCCTGCTGCAGGACAACCCACTCTCGAAAACAGGCCTTCCTCTGCCCTGTGCAAACTGGCACAGTTCTTTTAGAAGGAACCGCTTTGGTGAAATCCCCTTTAACTCTGAAATGGAATTTATCAGAATCTTTCCAGAGAAAATCATACTGAATCCAGAAAAGACACTTACCGAAAAAGCATTAACATGGAGGATAGGAAAAAAAAACAAGAAATACACTAATGGTCCCCTAAGCAGGGAAATGTTGGTTAAAGATAGGTCACCCCACCTGAAGCAACATCACGACTGTGACGATGAAACAGCAACAGGGGATGTTCCTTCAGACTAACCTTCCCATTGAGAACATCTAGAAAAGCTAGATAAGGGGGGTTTTTTTAAAACTGGTTAAGGGCATTGAGGAGCCCTAAGGTATGAGGAGTGGTGGTGCCAGGAGCCAGAACGAGAGGGAAACCCAAAGAGGTAAGTGCTGGCCTCCCACCGCCAAGGCCATGTTGCAGCAGACAGAGCCGCCCTACCCAGAGCCCCAGCCAGGAAATGGGTACCAGTAAGAGGGGGCAGAGGGCCCAGGAGCCCCTGCTGTCCCCACACTTCAGAATCTACATGCGTAGTTGCTCTGCCCAATGCAGAGGTCTCTGCTCAGGACCACAGCCTGGGCCTCCCTCCCCTTCCATAACAAAGCTGAACCACGGTTTCCCTGGAAATGACCTCCAGGGGCAACACCCACCCCAGGATCCTCAAAGAGCAGCCCACACCCCGTGTTCCATCACACACAGCGGAAAGAAGGCTGCCCAGAGCTGACCTGGGGTGGTAGCCAGGGGCACACAGGCTCAGAGGAGTTTGGTGACCCAGTGGCCACTTGGTGGAGCTCCGGTCTCCCCCAGGGCAACCCTTGTGCAAGACAGCTGCTCGCCAACCTCCCGCTGCCCGTACCACCACCCAAGCTCTGAGAGTCCTGCCCCACGCCGCCCCCTGTGCCTGCTGCCAGCCCTAGAGATAAGCTGCTGCCCACTGACCTGCTTGAAAACCTTGCTGTAGAGGACGGCACACAGGGGCGTGCTGTAAGTCGTGGTCTTCTCCTCTGCTCTCCCAGGCCCCTGCGTCTCCAGGTACCCTTTCAGGATTCCAATCTGTAGGGGAGGAGGTGCAGACAGTTGGACAGTCAGAAGGGCCCGCTGTCAGTGACTGGCCCCAGGGAGAAACTTCCAGTAAACCAAGACACCAAGACATCCTCAACCGCATGCAGGCTTACTGACAGCTCACCCCAAATCCATGCCCCCACTTCCTGAGATCAGAGCTTCCAAACCCTAGAGCTCCTACAACCCCAAAGCACAAATCCAAGTCCCTTTTATAACTTCTGAAAAGCATAAGGCCTCGATCTGGTGTTCCCTCCTCCAGGAAGCCTTCCCTGACTGCCTTAGCCTCCAGCCAGGCTCGGGATCCTTTCTCTGTGCTCCATGAGGCACCCAGCACACATCTACATATAATGCACAGCATTTTCTATTAAAATTATCTGTTATGCTACTCCCCCATGAGTTCCTTGAGGGATGGGCCAGTGCCTAATTAATATACTCTCTGCTTTGAAATGAAATTCAAAGGTCTGTTGAATTCAACAAGCGCTGACAGCCGTCCTGACACTCAGCAGAGGGGAAGGAACCCACCAACTCCCTTCTCAGGACACCTGCCATCTGGGAGAGTCAGCCAATGGCACAAGGACACTGAGTGTGTCAGCTGGCCAACAGAGGGAAGAAGAGCCATGTAGGGCTACCACTTCCTCTCAACCACAGGTGACACCCTCGTCTCCCTTTCTGGATCGAACCTCTTCTACTGGCTGCCAAGCATCCCTATAGCCCCCTAACTTCCATCTTGTCACATCGCTGCCCCCCTCCCCGCACCGGCACCATGGACAGTCAGCCCTTTGTGCTTCTCCCAGGATGTCCCACCCTGAGGGGTTCAGGGCAGACCTCACATGGGCACCAGCTGCGTCACGGCTCACAGGCAGGCTTCACGGCAGGTCCCCCCAGGTTCTCTCCTTCACAGGGACTGCTCGGGTGTGGGTGTGGGCCCTGCCCTCCTGGGGTTCATGATTTGGCAGGAAAGACAGTCATGTAACCATGACAGGACAGAGTCATAAGGGCTGTGATCCAGGCCAGGCAAAGGAGCTTGGAGTGAAGGCTTCTAACCTAGCCTGGGGGTCAAGGCAGGCTTCCAGAAGGAAGGACTGGAGGAGGCAAAGGTCAAGAGAGCAGCAAGAGCAACATAGAGGGTGACCACTGGGGGCCTAGAAGCAGTCCTCCAGGAATTCGCAGGGGATAGCACTTTGAGGGCCAGGCCACAGAGCCCAGCAGCTTTGTCCTCATGGCATAAAGCAGTCTCGGTCAGGACAGGATGTGACCACCCCTCGGTGTCCCGTGGGTCAGCAGACCATGGCCCCTCCCCTCCTCGTGCAGCCATGGCCCGCCTCCCTCCCGCACAGCACTCACTGAATAGGTGCTGCAGATGAGCGAGTTGTCCTCTTTGTGGAAGTAGATGCTGGTGATGGGGCAATGTCCCAGGGCAAAATGCTTCCCGCAGAAGGACTGAAGACACTGGTAGTCTTGCATGTCCCACACGCGAATATTCTGGGGGTGGGAAATCAGCAGAGAGGTCAAGAGTGGGTTCTCAGGGATGCGGCTGGCCCGAGGCCTGGGGGTGCTCCTGGGAGCACAGCCACCATGCTGTCACTGCCACAGACCACAAGCCCATGACAGAGACACCGTGCGTGTATGCTTGGTCGCTCAGTCATGTCTGACTCTGTGCGACCCCATGGACTGTAGCCTGCCAGGCTCCTCTGTCCATTGGATTTCCCAGGCAAGAATACTGGAGTGGATTGCCATGCCTTCCTCTGTGGGACCTTCCCTATCTAGGGATCAAACCCACATCCCTTACATCTTCTGCATTGGCAGGCAGGCTCTTTACCACTAGCTCCACCTGGGAAGCCCAGAGACATCGTTCAGTTCAGGTTCAGTTCAGTCACTCAGTTCAGTTGCTCAGTCGTGTCTGACTCTTTGCAACCCCATGGACTGCAGCATACCAGGCTTCCCTGTCCACCATCAACTCCCGAAGTTTACTCAAACTCATGTCCATTGAGTCAGTGATGCCATCGAACCATCTCATCCTCTAGTCGTCCCCTTCTCTTCCTGCCTTCAATCATTCCCAGCATCAGGGTCTCTTCAAATGAGTCGGTTCTTGGCATCAGGTGGCCAAAGTATTGGAGTTTCAGCTTCAGCATCAGTCTTTGCTTATGGTCACATGAGGCAACTGAGCCATACACACCACTCCCAGTATCCTCCTCCCCAGACGTCTACCCTGCTTGAGCACCTGCTGCTCATCAGCTGAGGATGGAGACCTCACCAGGCAGCCCATGCCCCCTAGACACGCAGCTCCCACCCCGGCATCCCTCCAGTAAAGCCAGGCAGGGCACAGACAGAACTGCCAACTTAGTTGCCCAAAAGGCCAGCCTGTTCCCCTGGCTTCCTCCCAGGTTAAGGAAGTGTCCCCAGAGGGCCCGTGGAAGTCCCTGCGGGACACTCCTCACCCGGGGGCATCGGCAGCAAACCGGACAGGGCAGGGGCTTGAATCCACAGACCCATCCACATCCTGGCTCCACTCATCGCTGACCATGAGCGTCTGTTTCTGTCTCCCCACCCCTCCAGTCTCAGAGTCTCCATCAGAGGGGATGATGCCCAGCTCCTGGTGCTGCCAGCAGCATTCCAGACAATAAGAAGTGTGGGGTGTGCTGGGGAGCATGTCCTGGTGACCCAAGGGCCCTGCCTGCTCCTGATCTACCGAGTCCCAGAAGACACAAACTTGTCCCCTGCAGGAAGACACCTGGGACTGTTGACGTGCAGTCCCCAGTAGGTGGGGAGAGATCCTGAACCCATAGCTCAGAGGAGCAGAGTAACGGACCTGAGCAGAGGAGCTGGGGCATTTGAGAAAGGTCCAGCCAGGGCAGGCAAGAGAGGTCACTGGGAGAGCTGAGGGCAGCAAGTCTGGGTCTGGGGGAGGGGAAAGGCTCACCTGTGTTGTATACCTACTATGTGTCAGTCCGGCCACTGCTCCTTTACCACCTGCCCTCCTCTAAACCACTCAACAGCCATTCTCTGGATGAGGAGACTGAGACCCAGTTAAGCGAAGGCCCCGCCCAGGACCACAAACCACGTAGCCAGGCTGGGCCACGTGGAAAGCAGCTCTAGTGGGCTGCTCAGAGCTGGGCTCAGGCTTCTATTGTGGTGGGGGGTGAGGTGGTCAGAGACCCATGGTGCCACCTGGGGTACCCCCCTCTAGGCCTTTGGGCAGGGGTGGGACCATGGGCAGGGAGGTCCCACCATTCCCTGAGCCTCTCCAACTGGCAGCCCCCTGGCTGGCTGAGCCAGCTCATTATCAGTGGGCCAGCATCTTTGGGAAACGGGAACTTATGGGCCGGGGGGCGTCAGGCTGGGCTCCCCCAGGGTGACACCTTGTCCTTGGAGACGCTGAGGAGGATGCTGCTGTCCTTGCTGTTCACAACGATGTGTGTCACCGAAGTCTGATGCCCCTTCATCATCCACACGGGCTTTCTTGAGAAGAAGGGGTTCCACAGGCGGATGAGGGGGTCATAGCCACCAGTCACTGGAGTTGAAAACCGGGTATCAGCCACTAGGGGCTTGTGCTGGGACCTTGTCCTGGACAGGCCTCAGACTCCAGCCAGATGACAGCTGCTGTTACGACCCATACCTGCCCTCCCCACCCCATCCCCTCCACCACCGAGCCAAGCAAGCCCGTGTCACCACTCCACCCCAGGTGCCCATGAGCGGGCACCGGAGCGGCCAGAGGCCAGATGCCAGATGCCACGAGGCCTCCCCCTCAACTCTAATAGGTCGCACCCCCTCAGCAGCCCTCACCCTCGTTCTGCCAGACCAGCACCTTCCACGTGATACAAAGGTTACTTACCCAGGACGTTCCTGTCTGGGCAGTAATCGAAGCAAAGAATCCCTTTTCTCAAATTCAGCACGGACACCCTACAACAGCAAAGGAGGCAGGGGTTCCGGGAGGGTCAGGGAGAAAGTCAAGCCCAATGGCCTCACAGGCCCCAGAGCCCTAGAAGCTCTGTGCCTTTGCGCGTGCTATTCCCTCATGTCCACACATCCTGCCCCACCAACTCTTTCTATTCAAACTCTCCCTTCAAAACTCAACTCTAGGCCTTTACTGGTGGCACAGTGGATAAGAATCATCCTGACAACGCAGGGGGTATGGGTGGATCCCCAGTCCAGGAAGATCCCACATGCTGTGGAACAACTAAGCCCGTGCGCTGCAACTACTGAGGCCCGTGCACCTCCAGCTTGTACTCTGCAATAAGAGAAGCCCCTACAATGAGATGCTCCCGCACTGCAGTGAAGAGCAGCTCCCACTCACAGCAACTAGAGAAAGCCCGCACATAGCAACGAAGACCCAGCACAGCCATAAGTAAATGAACTCAACTCCAGCATGTTCTCAACCAAACTTGGCCCTGAACTGCTCCTCTGCCACTACCCGGGGGCCTAAGCCTGGTTATCACCGTAGAGGCTCCCTCTCCTGAATTCCCATTATTCAGCCGAGCCCCAAATCCTCTTTGCCCACATCCCACCAGGGCCCAGGCCCCCTTCACTTCTGTATCAGCCTCCTGGGGTGGGGGGCTCTTAATCTCCTGCCTTTCTGCCACTTCCCTGTGCTCCCCACTCCACAGCCAGAAGGATTCCTCTAAAACTCAAAAGTTCAAGAAAAGCATATGAAATATCTGTGTTGTCAAACCAGATATATCTCTCTCCACACTGAATGTATGCAAAGAAATATTCTGGAAGAACTGTCACAAAATGTTACTAGAAATTATTTCAGGCTGATTCACCCATCTATTCAAGGAAGGTTTCCCAGTTCCTATGCCCTTCCAGGATGAGCAGACAGGATGCTCCTGCCTTCACTGGAGCTTCCCTTCTAGAGGAAAACCACCTGAGAGAGTAAAGAATAGAGAGACAAGGAAATGGGCATGTACACATCATGGCAAGTCCTGCAGGGAAATAAACAGACCGCTGGAGGAGACCAGGTCTGCAGGAGACTTCTGTGTGGAGAAGAGATTGGAAGGTCAGGGTATGACTCAGGGAAGAAGTCCACAAGGCCACTCCAGAGGCAGAATTTGGGTTGACAGTGCCGGCCCCACCTGCAGAGGCCATGCCCCAAGAGGGCATCACCTAATTCACTGGAAAAAAACCCTGATGCTGGGAAAGATTAAAGGCAGGAGGAGAAGAGGATGACAGAGGATGAGATGATTGGAAGGCATCATGGACTCAATGGACATGAGTTTGAGCAAGTTCCGGGAGTTGGTGATGGGCAGGGAAGCCTGGCGTGCTGCAGTCCGTGGGCTCGCAGCACTGAACTCAACTGAGAGACTGAACAAGAGCAGTCAATGGTGTCACCTGCTGGCCAGGGTGTGTACTGCACTCACACATGAAGAAACGGGGTATGTGCACATGTGTATAACTATATATTCTGCAACCCACCCCTAAAATAAATCTCGATGTCCACTCCTGGCGGACTCCAGGCCACCATCGTGTGTGCCCTGAATTAATACAATGGCATCCCTACTGGTGTCCTTACTTCCCCTCCTGCCCATATACAGCTTCCCTCTTAGCTCAGTGGGTAAAGAATCTGCCTGCAATGAAGGAGACCCGGGTTAATTCCTGGGTCAGGAAGATCCCCTGGAGAAGGAGACAGCAACCCACTCCAGTATTCTTGCCTAGAGAATCCCATGAACAGAGGAGCCTGGCAGGCTGCAGTCTACGTGTTCACAAGAGTTGGACACGACTTAGCGACTTATACCACCACGACCAGCACTTGCAACAGAGCAGCCAGAATGATGCTCTGCATGTCAGACCACACCATTCCTCTGCCCAGAACCATCCTAGAAACCTTGCCCATATCTAATTCCAAATAATAATAAAAAGATGTTTTTGAGACACTTGGGTAAAGATTAACTTGGATAGTACTAGGAATATTAAAGTGTTAGTTGCTCAGTTGTGTCCAACTCTTTGCAACCCCATGGACTGTAGACCACCAGGCTCCTCTGTCTATGAGATTTTCCAGGCAAGAATACTGGAGTGGGTAGCCATTCCCTTCTTAAGGGGAATCTTCTCAACCTAGGGATCAAACTTAGAAAGCATTATACTATTTCTCTACTTCTATTTGTTTAAAATCTTTCATAAAAGGAAAAATGTTTCAAAAACAAAACAAACAAACAAAAAAAAAAAACCAGGCAGACAGGACCAATGCAGGCCTGGGGGCAGGAACATGCTTGAACCACGAGGGGGCCAGTGTGGCTAGAGTGGGAAGGCAGCAGGGCCAGCCACCGAGGCCCTCGTGGCCACAACGCAGTAATCCCCATGACAGCCTCCTGCCACTGAGACCCAATAAAACAAGAAGCTGAATGAAAGACATATCACCAACATGAGGTAATACTCCCACCAAATCAGAGGAACCAAACCGACAAACCAGCTCCAAGCAAAACGCCACCACACCACTCCACTCAAAGCACAAAAGCAAGACAGAAGCCTCCCCACCACCTCAGGCATATGCTCCCCTCCTCCAGCCTAGAGTTAGTTCCAGGACTTGAGGACTGGATAAGGGAGCGGGGAGAGGAGGGGGCCCCACAAGATTCCAGATTCATTTATGTTTGAATCTTCTTTACGTATATACATATACCTGTATGACTAACAGCTGATTTTATTTTCTTGGCTGCACAACGCAGTTTGTGGGATCTTAGCTGTTCAATCATGGATGAAACCTGGGCCCTCAGTAGCGAAATCGTGGAGAAGGCAATGACACCCCACTCCAGTACTCTTGCCTGGAAAATCCCATGGATGGAGGAGCCTGGTAGGCTGCAGTCCATGGGCTCGCTAAGAGTCGGACACGACTGAGCGACTTCACTTTCACTTTTCAGTTTCATGCATTGGAGAAGGAAATGGCAACCCACTCCAGTGTTCTTGCCTGGAGAATCCCAGGGACGGGGGAGCCTGGTGGGCCGCCGTCTATGGGGTCGCACAGAGTCGGACACGACTGAAGCGACTTAGCAGCAGCAGCAGCAGCAACCACTGGACCACGAGGGAATTCCTAACAGTTGATTTTCAAAAAAAAAAAAGACAACAGAAGAAAATATTCCCTCCGGGGTAAAGGAATTAAACATGAAGGAAATATATTAGAACCATCTCCAAAGAATTAGTGTGGCCAACTACCGAACACAGACCACATGCGGTGCTCGCTCACGTAAGCCTTGAGGTAAGTGAAGGGCTATTATCGTCCCCTTTGGGAACAGGAGGAAACTGAGGTTCACAGAAGTAAAGCAACCCACATTCATCCCTTCACTCAGAAAACGTTTTTCTGACTGTATCATACTACGTGCCAGCCTTTGTGCTGAATTTTGTGTATAGATTGGTGGATAAAAGAGACCTTACATTTTTGCTGCTGGTGGCAATGCCAGAATGATTAAAACCAGACTCCATAAAAGTTCTCATCGCAGGAAAGGAAAAAAGGAACGTGTAACTGTGTGTGGTGATAGATGTTAACTAGACTTACTGTGATCATTTCACAATACATGTGTTTAGTCACTCAGTCATGTGCGATTCTTTGGGACCCCATGGAGCGTTGCCCGCCAGGCTCCTCTGTCCATGGGATTCTCCAGGCAAGAGTACTGGAGTGGGTTGCCATGCCCTCCTCCAGGGGATCTTCCCAACCCAGGAGTCGAACCCAGGTCTCCCACATTGCAGGTGGATTCTTTACTGACTGAGCCACCAGGGAAGCCCTCACAAATTATATATGAGTATCAAATCATTCTATTGCACACCTGAAACTTAATATAATATTATATGTCAATTTTCAAAACTGACAATCTCAAATTTAAAAAATGAAAAACAGACTCCAGAGCCCATATTCCAGCCACCACAGCCCACTGTTGGCTCTTAGGACATACAGTGATTCTTTGTACCCAGCCTGATCCACAGGCCTCTGTACTGCCCACAGGAGATGCCACTGTCCTAGAGGCAGGCCACCTCTCAGCAGGGACGGCCACGTGTGGTTGAACTGAAGCTGGCATCCCAGAGTCAGTGTCACCACCCACCCTCTCCAGACCCACCACCTCCACCTGGAGATGGGTGCCCCTTACTTGAGGCTGTCTGGGACTTTGGATGGCAACACCGTCAGCACCAGAGAGGACTTGTCAATGGCTGAACAGGAGGCCACCAGGTTCAGCTGGGGGATGAACTTGACCTGTTGACACCAGTTGAGGTGGAGAGCCTGGAAAGAGAGCGATGGTGGTGGGACACCCAACCCAAGCACAGTCGTCCAGGCCCAGCCCCACCTCGTCCAGGCCCAGCTCCCAGAAAGTGGCAGAGATCAGGAGCTGGAAGGGCCAGGAGATCCTGAGTCTAGTGCTAGTGATCAAGGCTCTGGCAAAGTGCTCCGGCCCCGCAGTTCTAGCCCAGGTAATGCGATCAGGACAGTATGGCCACCAGTTGTCAATGGAACAGGTGAGAAGCACTGAAATCTCCTGTCACGTGAACTCTTATTTATAGATCAGAGGACAGGCTAGGTCAAGTGCATACTAATACCATTCTCTGTGGCCCCATCCCAAGGTGGGAGGCAGGATGGGTCCAAGTCTGCCTAGTCCACAGTCCCTGTCATCCACCCTCATCCCTAGTCGACAGGGAGCCAGCGCTCCCCTACACCCGCCTTGTGTTTGTCAGGACGAGGTATGCAGAACACGAGGATGTTATCTGGTGCAACTTGGGTGGAAAAAAGGCTGCAACCCACAGGCCAAGGGCATGGCCTGGCTGGATGCACTCTGAGGTCTGGCCCTACGCTTGGCCTTCCAGTCAGGAGATTTTCCTCTCCAGGACAAGAATGGACAAGGTGACTGGAGGGGTCGTCAGGCACTGAGCTGGGTCTCACATGCGCTGTTTCACCAAGTGCCTGTCACGGTCAAGGCTGGAGGATGATTTGATTACCAGTGGCTGACGAAGCGAGCAGTCATGCCTGCGTAACGAAGCCGCCATAGAAACCCAAAAGGATGGGATTCAGAAAGCTTCTGGGCTGGAGAACGCGTACAGGGAGAGTGGGGACCCAGACAGGGATGGGAGCTCCACCCCCACTTCTGCCGTGCCTTCTGCATCTCTGCCACCTGGCTGTTCCTAAATTACATCTTTTTATTTAAAACAAAAACAACGGTGATCTAGTGAAGTAAAACGTTTCTCGAAGTTCTATGAGCTACTCTGGCAAATTAATCGAACCCAAGGAGGGCAGTCATGGGAACCTCACTTATGCTGGTGGGTCAGAATCACAGGTGACAGCCTGAACTTGCACTTGGCATCGGAAGTGGAGGGCAGTCACGTGGGACCCTTAACCTGCAGGGTCTGAGGCTATCTTTGGGTAGACAGTGTTAGGATTGAGCTGAATTGTAGGAAAGCCAGCTCATGTCAGAGAACAGCTCAGAGGCATGGGAGAAAAACAGTCATTGTGACAGGCGCCACAGTCCTATATGCCAGGGGGTACCCGACCTCCAGGACCTAATGCCTGATGATCTGAGGTGGAGCTGATGCAATAATAATAGAAATAAGGTGCACAATAAATGAAATGCACTTCAATCACCCTGACACCATCCCCCACCCCAGTCAATGGAAAAACTGTCTTCTATGAAACCATTCCCTCATGCCAGGTTGGGAACCACTGCTATCAGCACTGCAGTGCAGGGATGAAGGCAGAGGTGGATGGCAAGCAGGGCTGTGCTAAGCTGGCTGCTTAGGACCCAAAGCAAACAGAGGGGTGCGTACAGTAAGTGGGGGGAGAACACAGTAGCCTAAAGGAATGGCACGTGCCAAGGCCCTGCAGTGCCACGGGCTTCGCACTCAGAGAACAGCAGTTTGCTGGCATTTCTGTGGCAGAGTGAGGAGAAGCAAGGTAGAAAGCAAGACCAGAAACAAGCCAGGGGCCAGAGCCCTTCCCGTCCTGATGGTCGTGGGGTGCACTTGAGACTTTGTTCAAACAGGACAGCTCCTGGGATTTTGAGCAAAGGAGTGACCTGACTGTATTTCTAGCTCATGATTCTTTAAGTTGCTGAATGCAGAAAGCACCATATGGAGAAAGGAATTGGGCAATGGTGAGAAGCCACCCAGGAGGGGCCGCAAGGAAGGTGTTGAGAGAGACCAGCCTCGCCTGGGGATTCTGCAGAAAGAGCTGGCAGGATCCAGCAGGTGCCTCCACCCTCTTCCTCGGGGACCAGTGCCCAACGCCACAGACCCAAGGGCAGATCCACCTGCTGTATTTATTTCTGAGTGGTACATGTGTACAGCTAGTTACCATGGAAACAGCCAAGGAAAGAGCCCCCTTACCTTCAGCCGGTAACTTCTATACATAGGGGACTTCTCACTTAGAAGCCTCCGGGTAGAAACGTTGATCCAGTTATCTGATAGGGGAGAAAATCAAGGCCCAGGTCACCAGGTCTTCCCATTTGCAGGACAAACAAGACCTCAAGAGCAAGACCCCTTGGGCTGGTTTGCAACTCCCATGCATCTCAAAAGGCTTTCCCATACAAATGCTCGCTCAAGCTTCCCTGTGTCCTGGCAAGTTCAGTGCAGACACTGAACTTGGCACCCAGGAAACAGACCTGAGCCAATAAACACTGCTGCTCAGAGTCCCCCTGTCAGCCCCTGGCAGAGCTGGAGCCAGATTTTAGAGACTCAACTCTCCCCTGTTGAGTCTCCATTAGAGAGCTCGGACTCTGCAGGAGCGGAGAATGAACTGAGATCCTGGGCTCTTATTCATTCTGAAAACAGTCATTTGGGAGTTTGTCATTCTGCTTCAAACTACATGCCCCATCTTGTCTGGCAAATACAAGTTCCAAGAAGAAGTTGCATGCATGCGTCGTAAAGCAAGCATGTCTGGAGCCTGCATGGTGAGCATAGCCCTGCCCCCACTTTCTCTCCTTCCACCTCTAGCAAATCCATGAACTGAATGTGCTCATCCCCATTTGAATAAGGGAACCGAGGCACAGAGAGGTTCAGCCACGGGGTCCAGGTCACACAGAGCTGGTCTGTGCAGCCCCTCCCAAGTCCGCGCACTGCCGGATGCCCCTTCTTGTTTGTCCCCGGCCCTCAGGCAGCATGTGGCGTGGAAGGACTCCCATCCAACACTCCAGCCTCATCTGCCTCCCTTCCAATTTCCTGTCCACCACTCAGCTCAAAGACCACCACAGCCTCCTGTGCCAATCTGCAGGGTGGCATAGTGACCAGGGTGGGCTGGCTCAGGACAGGGTGGGCACCAGGGGTAGAGGCTGATGAGGCAGGCACATGGGGTGCCAGACCCCTTCTGCGTCCAGGGCAGGACCCGTCTCCTGCCTGGCTGGTAGTGAATGCTGCCCAACAAGCTAGGCAGGAGGTGTCACCAAGGCCTGGGAGCCCCTGGAGAGAGGAGAGTCCCGCTCAGAAACTCCGGAAGCCCAAGAGGCCGCTCTGGAATCCTGGATGGAGGGGAGCCAGTATTCCTGGGGGCTGGGGCCCCTAGTGGCCTCCGCCTCCTCTAGATGGACGTGGAGCGGCCTGGAGGACTGCCACTGCGGGTCGAAGCCTCGATCCTGGGCAGGGTCCAGCTCAGACAAGCCCGGACAGCCCCAGGCTCCGAGGCCGTGGGATCCCTTGCCGCTTGGCAGAGCATCCCCAAACAGAACCCTCCAGCATTTAGTCAGCTTGAGATACAGCCCAGCAAGAGGTTCAGGTGCCAGCTCTGGGGCAGACTGCCTGCCTGGGATCTCAGTCGTCACTGTGGGGCCTGTGCAAGCCTTCACCCCCTTTACCCTCCCCTGCTCCTCCCTTAACAGACTGTGACAACATCAGCCCCTCCTGGCACAGGTAAACTGTAGGAGGTGACGTGCTCAGCCCCCGAGGGCTCGGTGAAGGTCACGTGCTGATTCATGCTGTGGAGCTGGGCTTTCCTCCAGGCCCTGCAGAGCCCACCTTCAGGGCAGCCCCTCAGCTCCACCCTACTCCCCACCTACAGGCAGCTCCCAGCCATGGGGAGCAGAACTCTGCTCACACAATGAAGGAAGCATGCCCTTGTCCCAGAGCCCAGAGGGGTCACTCAGCTGCCACAGGTTTTTTCTCCCTAGGATGAGAAGGGTTCTGAAGACTCCCTGTTTCGGCCCCCGAACCAGCCCTCACAGGCACAATTTCCCACCTTCAGAGGGACTGCCCGTCTCCTCAGCCCTGTCCCTGCCCCGCGGTCACCCATCTCCTACCCCTATAGTGGTTCTGAGCTGAGCACACTGGTGTGCCACCTCCCCAGGGATGGGACGGGGAGGAGCTCCCAAGACAGGACCGTCTCCTCTGACTCCCCACGTCTCCCTACCCCATTTGGAGGTCCTGGGGAGGACTCGGGGGTTGAAGAGCCCGGTGGTCACATCGTCAGAGGTGAAGATGATGACATTGCCTTTGGTGTCCCCATAGCAGAACACAGCCCTGTGGTAGTCCGACCTGGAAACGGGGAGACAGAGAAGACCATGGAGCAGCTGGGCACGTCAGGCAGCACCGCCCACCTCTCCCTGGCTCCCGAGGCCCTCCTCCACCTCAGAAGTGAGGGCAGAGCCCACACAGCTTTCCAGCCTGGACCCCAACAGCCGACAAACATGGGTCCATCCACCCGGATCCAAACCATCAGGGAACCAGGTCCAAGAGAAATCAACACATTTTTAAAAAAGCAAAATAAATGGCTCCCTGCTCCTTCGGCTTCTCTTTGCCAGGTCACGCTACCGATGGACCATGATGTGCTCAGAGCCCTTAGGCCACAGCAGGACAGGCCAGTTTGATGGCTGACCCAGTGTGAGAGGGAAAGGAAGAGGAGCCGATGACGACTCTGCGGTCTGAGTGACCGCGAAGAGAGGCCTGACAGAGGAGCGGCTTGGGGGAAAGAGGACACAGGCGCAGAGGGTGGGGTCACTCCAGAGCCACTTCCAGAGAGGTTTTCTGGAGACCCCAGCCCCACTGAGTGATGCGGCTGCTGCCGAGACCCTGCAGCGCTCTCCCAGGAGACTCACCAGTAGTTCATGGTCAGGACGCAGCTGTCCAGATCAGTGAAGGTGAAGACCCGGGCACATTTGTGGCTACTGATATCAAAGAACTCTGGGGAAGAGACAGAGGAGTAGGCCCGCATGGGAACCCAAACCTGTGTCCTAGGCCAGAGGCGGGGGGTGGTCATCTCTGGTGACAGTGAGCAGCCTCACTAGTCACCACCCAGCAATCCTCCCAGGGACTCCAGTCCAGCTCATGGTTGGCTGAGCGACAGATCTCTCCCAGTGCCAATGCATGGCTGCCAGCGGCCGGGGGCGGGCCTGTGGGGTGGCGGGGACTCACCTATCTTCTGGTCCGTGGACGCCACGGCCACCAGGTTCATGTTGTGCAGACACACCATGTCGATGACCCACATCTGCTGGCTGTGGGACGGCTGGATCTGGTAAAGCTGCCAGAGGGGGACAGAGGACACCTGGTCCGGGGCGGCTCGCCCGGGACAGCACAGGAGCACAGGGTCCCCACAAACCCTCTCCTGTCCCCCGAGGCCCCAGAGCCAGGCACAGACCTGGTAAGGAGCCCAGCCTTACCACGAACTACAATAGTGGGCCTTGGATAAGCTTCCAATTTAAAAACCAATTTCCATGTCTGTAAAATGCTTGCTCCTTGGAAGAAAAGCTATGACAAACCTAGGTAGTGTATTAAAAAGCAGAGACATCACTGCGCTGATAAAGGTCCGTCTAGTCAAAGCTATGGTTTTTCCAGTAGTCATGTATGGATGTGAGAGTTGGCCCATAAAGAAGGTTGAGTGCCGAAGAATTGATGCTTTTGAACTGTGGTGTTGGAGAAGACTCCTGAGAGTCCCTTGAACTACAAGGAGATCCAATCAGTCATCCTAAAAGAAATTAACCCTGAATATGGGGGAGCCTGGTGGCTGCCGTCTATGGGGTCGCACAGAGTTGGACACAACTGAAGCAACTTAGCAGCAGCAGCAGCAGCATTTATTGGTATGACTGATGCTGAATCTAAAGCTCCAATACTTTGGCCATCTGATGTAAAGAGCCAACTTGTTGGAAAAGACCCTGATGCTGGGAGAGACTGAAGGCAGGAGGAGAAGGGGATAACAGAGGATGAGATGGTTGGATGGCATCACCAACTCAGTGAACATGAGTCTGAGCAAACTCAGGGAGATAGTGAAGGACAGAGAAGCCTGGCATGCTGCAGTCCATAGGGTCACAAAGAGTCGGACATGACTGAGCACTGAACAACAACAAAAAAACAAATTGGGCTTACAGAACACTTAGCCTCACAACCCCTTTTTAGAGCAGTTTGACAAGCTCATCCAAGTTTTAATTGTGCAGTTTGTGATCCTGGGATCCATTTCCAAGAGGCATCTAAGGATGTGTTTGCAGGTATTCACAGAGAAGCGTAAGCAGGAACGGGCACTGCTGCCCAGCTATGACAGCAACAGACCAGACGTTGCCTGGAAAGGACGCCCTACATAAACCCACACACCAACTGCTGCCCAGACATTAGGAGCGAGGGAGCTGTGTACATACAAGGCAGAATAGTTACCAAGATCTATTATTAAGTGAAAAAGTGAGGTGAAAAGCAGCATTCTAATGTGCTACCATTTGTGTATTTAGAAAGAAAGGTGGGGTGTGTGTACAGGCTGTCCATGGAGGAGCACCCCCAAACTGGTCACAGCAGTTGCCTCCAGTGAACAGAATTAGAGTCGGAGAGAGACAGGGAAACTGACTTTTCCACACCTGCCCCTCTATGCCTGAATCTTTTTTCTCCGATTTTTACTGAGATATAATTGACACCTAACATTGGTATTCATTCTGTTTGTTTTGCCTGAATCTTGTTTACCATCTGCCAGTGTCACCTGGCTTATTAACGAGAAACCGACCTGTCAGGTTGTGAGGAATGAATGGAACCATGACAAACAAAGCATCTGAGGGCTGCCTGGCATCAGGGGTAGCTGGGCCAGGCAGGGGTGCCTCCCGCCCTGGTGCCAGCCTCGCACAACTCTTACACAGACAGAACCTGAGCTGGCATTCCCGGCGGGGGACACCCGTGCAAAGATGGGTCAGCAGAAATGAGCTGCACTGTCCAGGGAAGAGGAGGAACTTGCATTTTACTCCCTGAATAATACCACGCAGGCTCTGAACTGTCCCATCAGAACCCAGAGCACCAAGAGCAGGGGCCTGCACTGACAGCAGAGGTGGTGAGGACACTGGACCAGGGCCCCAGAAGCCCCTCTCTGGCACCAGGCTAGGGTCTCACCCACACACAATGGAGGTGATGGTAACGTCCATCACCCCCTCTACCGCCCCCACCACACACACACACATGCTGGTGTTCAGACTAGAAACGGACCCCTGGGAAGTCTCAGAGACTTGCCCAAGCTTGCACAGCTGGTAAGTGAAGCCCAGACTCTGGGGCTTTCAGGCTGGACGACTGTGGACCTACAGTGAGTGTGTGAGGCCGGTGCTTGACGGCTCACTCTTGCCAACATCCACTTGCCCAAGCAGCCCCTCAGGGAAGGAGGCCCACATCTGCGGCCCTCTACAGGAGCCTCCCTCTGTCCTCTTTGGCCCTCCCAGGCTATGGCCCTTGGGAGCGCCGAGGTGACCAAGTAGGAGCCACAAGCAGAATCTCAGGCTATAATGTGTTCCCCCAATAAGCACACAAGAGAAAAAGAGGGTGGAATGTGCCAGAAACCCCAGCCTCAGGAACACAGGGACGAATTACCAGGAGCAGCTGAGCGAGTTCCTGGAACTCCAGGCCTCAGGTCCCTCCATCAGCCACCAGGGATGGGGGATGCCCCAGAATCCTCCCAGCCCAAAGGATGACGTGACCCCTGATGCAACTAGGAAACGCTCTGCAGGCACACAGCATGCTCACTCAGCCTCCCCTGAAGAGCAGCCTTCCTCATCTGCTGGAGGAGGCTGGACTTGCCCAGCAACGCCAAGTCCACAACGGGTGTTCCTGAGCGTTTTATCATTCACCGCACTGGGCTGGGAGCCGACGGCTCAGACGACCGTGATGATGACAATGTCAGCTTATGTTGGTCGGGTGCTTACTATGTACCTTGCCCTACTCCAAGCACCAGGCATGGGTTATGTCATGAAATTCTCCTGGCAGCCCTGTGTGTAGGGGTACTATTACTAAGCCTACTTGACAGATGGGGAAACTGCTACATGGAGGGCGCTGTAGTCACTTCCGGGGTCACACGGCTGAGAGATGCTGCAGTCAGGCAGCATCTATGCCTGGCAGTTGGGCTCCAAGGCCCATGTTCATAGTCACTGTGACTTCCTCCCTGGTCCAAGCAGAAGATTTGAACCAGCAGGACTTGGTGGTGGAGTGGGTGGGACAGGGACAGGAGGTTGATCACAAGAACCTTGGTGGATGGTGATGCCATTCACTGCCTTGGGGGTACAGGACAAGGAAGTTTGGTGGACAAGGTAGGCTACAATTACAGTCAATTTGGACCAAGTGGGTTTAGGGTGTCTGTTGGGCATACAAGTGCAGTGGACATCCAGGTGGAATCCTAGTCTCAGAAGAGAAGTGTGAGGCTCATGGCCCCACAGGAAAGCCAGACCTGCCCCCAAGAGCAAGCACGGATGCCTAGCCCACAGGCCCAGAGGAGGAGCCTGCTGGGCGTGAAGGCAGAGGCTTTTCAACCACCCGTGTGGGCCCCGCTCACCCTGAAGGAGCTGGTCAGCATGAAGGATTCCGACCAGAACTGCAGGATGCCGTCCTTGGTGACAGTCAGGAAATGGCCAATCTTCTTGAGCCGCTGGACTAAGAACTCCACTTTCACGATCTCACACCCATGATTCCTGGGGAAGGTGATGAGAGGGGAGCCCAGGCCAAAGCGGAAAAATGCCCAGAGGACAGACAAGCTTCCCACACCGGTACCCCGAGAAGCTCGCTCCTTGAGATGCGGACTCTGCCTCTCCCCCAGGGGACTGTCACCACTAACAACGGTGGGCAGAAAGGAAAGAGACCCACGAATGATGCTGGGGTGACGCGGGGACCCCAGAGTCAGAAGTTTAACCCGTGAAATAGCGAGTCAGCTCCCTCATGATGGGACGGGCCAGACAAGATAGGGAATAGATGTTCTTTTAAGGGAAAAACGGCCCACGGAAGGCAAGTAGAGTGGGCTTGTGATGAAAACTGCAAAATAAAAGTGTATCCAGCCACAACTCTAGTGCTTAGAGATGGAGAGGGGGCTCAGGAAGGGGCGCGGGTGCAGGCCGGCCCCAGCCTTGTCCAGACACACCCTTCAGCCCAGGGAGAGGCTCCTTACAGGGGGATGATCCTCATGGGAAGGTGGAAGCGTAGGCGGTACTGGCCCCTCATCATTTTCTCCTTCCCCTGGAACTCGCGCATCACGTAGTCCACGTACTCCTGCTGCCTCGGGAAGAAGCGCCAGCAGGTGGGTGTCGGCCAAACCAAGCACCGGCTTCCAGGGCCTTCCCCTTCTCCCCAGCCCCTTCCAAGGGTCTCTGGGAGCCCCTGGAGGCTCTGGTGGAGGGAGGCCACCAAGCACTGGTGCTGTTCTTGGATCTACACTGTGCAGAGGGCCTATTTGCACATGTAAGTGAAGACGGCACAACAGTACCTCCCACCTTATCTCATTCTGTAAGCAAATGATCCTCACCTCGCTCCACAGCTGGCATCTCCTCGGAGTCCCTTCATTCCTCCCACTGTACAGATAATAAGACTGAGGCCCACATAAGTATAGATGCGTTGCCCCAGCTCATATATCAAGTCAATAGCAGAGAGGCACCCGTAAGCCACAAGGGCACCTCTAGGCTCTATTGAGCAGCCTCATGAAAATACGGCCAAGGCCAGAGCGGACCACCAGGTGAAGCCATAACAAGAGACAGGGAGCTATGAAGAAAGATCATGGTGTAGATGACAGAGTGCTAGAAACATGTTTGTTATAGAATGTTAAGAGAAATGGGCAGTGGAGGTTCAAGAAGGAAGGGACATATGTATACTCATGACTGATCCACATTGTTGTGTGGCAGAAACCAACACAACGTTGAAAAGCAATTATCTTCCAATTAAAAGTAAATTTAAAAAAAGAAATGAAAGCAAAAACCGCATATAAAAACAGAATGCACATCCATGCTTGGGGGGAGGTGTGACAGAGCTGACTACACATGGACTCTTGGAGGAAAATCCCTAGGTCTGAAGACTGACTCAGCTAAAGTAACTCTGTAAGCTCGGGCCAGTTTATTCTTCTCTTGCCTCAGTTTCCCAGTCTGTCAAATAGAGGTACGTTACCAGCACCTACCCCGTAGGGTTCCTGCGAGGTTTGAGTATAATGATATTTAGACTGCTTAGGTCTATATCGGCTACAAATGCCAGTTGGCGTTGTCAGCATGGTTACATCAATACATCAGACTGATTTTTTCTGTACTTTACTGTGTTCTGCATTGTTAAATGTTGTATATGCTCATTGTAGAACATTTAAAATTGGGGCAGGAAGTAGCGTTATTATAAATATGCTCTAAAACTCTGACATTTTGTGATTTAACAGGCACTGTTAAATGAGTGAGCATCAAGGGCCAGGAGATGGTTGTGGCACTGGCGGGAACCCCCTTAGCCAAATGGGAGGCCGGTGTGCAGGAGCGTTACATGACAGCTGGAGGCCTCTGCTGCTCACCACTGGGGGCATAGCCGGCCTCATGCAGGGGTCACCAGCCTTTGTTACACACTCTCCTGTCCCCCCGAGGGGAACAAGCTGCAACGAGTCCAGCTCTCAGGAGTCTCAACAGGGCCCCCTTGAAGACTCCAAGTGTTCCCTCTACCCAGAAAGTCCCCCAGAATCTGCCCCCCAGATCCTCAGCCCTCCTTGTGCCCCTCTGACCAGCCACGGCCCATGCCTCCCAGCCTCCCCCAGCTCTCTGAGGCAGCAGGGGCGCCCTCCTCACCCAGGTGATGAAGCCGTTACAGTTCAAGTCCACCTTCAAAAACAGCGCCTCCAGCATCTCTTCTGACATATTGCTCAGAATCTTCTTCACAGCCTTAATGAAAGTTTTCATGTCCAGGGCTTCAAGAAAGAGAAGGGAGAACACCATCCTCTTCATTGCAAGTCCCCTGGCCCCATCACCAGCCACAGTGTTCCTGGACTTCTGGGTGTTGGGGGGCAGGGGGTTGGGCACACAGAGGGTCACGCTGCTGGGTCATCTTTTCCATCCTATCTGTTCAACATTCAATCACCCACAAATCCTGGCCCCACACCTGCTGCATGAGAGCACTGTGGTGGCCCCAGGGCAGTGAGGGGGGACGGGTACTAAAAAAGATCAGATCCAAGATCAGATCCCATTTCTGAGCAAATAAGACAGACCAGGCACTGAGACAAAGAAAACTGATGAAAACTCATAAATAAATAAATAGGAAAGGAGAAAAACTTCAACAATGGCAACAAAGAGACATAAATAAATCCAAAGCTATAGAGGGAGAAGAGATGTGCATCTTTTAGAGGCAATTAAAATGCAACGTTGGGCTGGAGAGAAAGATGGAAAGGGGAGAGGAGCAAGGAACAGAAGGACAAGAACCAAATCCTTTTCCCCTGCTGGGTTTTGTGGCTACAAGGAAATCTGTCTGCAGATGGGTCAATTACTCCTGTCTAGGTTTTTAAAAAATAATCACGGTCTTTAAAAAGCGCACTCTATGGGGTGCTCCCTGCTGGTCCAGCTCCCAGTGCAGGGGGCCTCGATTTGATCACTGGTCCGGGAACTAGATCCCACATACCGCAAGTAAAGATACCCAGTGCCACAGCTAAGACACACTGCAGCCAAAAAAATAAATAGAAACATTTATTTAAGTGCTTCTAAAAAGCACTTAAAAAAGCACTTCAGGCCGAGGTGGAACTCTCACCTAGGCCTGAAGGCTCTTCTCTAGGACCTCACCTCCCACCACTGTCCCTTTCATTCTCTGCTGCAGCCATCATGTCACCTCAAGGCCTTTGTGCTGCCTGGTTCCTCCACAGGGAAGCCTTTTCCCAGAGACTCTCTAAGGAGGTGGCACACCACCCTGCCTGGTTCTGCTGCCCCCTGACCTTCCTCATTACCACCCTGGCCGTGAGCTCAGGGAGTACAGGGCTAAGCCTGATCCCTCCATGACCGAGTCCTTACGTGAAGCAGATGTTTGTTCCCTGAGTGTTTCCTTCAGCCCTGGGGGATGTGATGATGACGACTGAGTACCAGTATCATCTGAGTTTATTCACACTGACTGGCTGATGGTGGCGGGGGGTGGGGGGTGGGGGCTGGGGGCCAGGGCATGAGGAAACTGTGACACAAAGAGGTGGGCTGTGAGCCCAAGGTCACATAGCTGGTGAGTGGTGGCACCGAGCCATTCCCAGCAATCTGGGGTCACGCTCTCACCCTGCTCCGTGCTCCTCATGAAACAACCAGCTCTGTGCTACAGTGACAACTGTCATCGCTTAAGGCTAGATTGAGGAACAAATGAAAGGCTGAACGAAAGGTGCCGTGCTTAAAGAAAGATCCAGCCTGCTCATCTGAAGTGATTGCCAAGAGCTTTACACGTTTGAGTGACACGTAACGGTCCCTCTGTGTATCAGACAGACGTCAGCCCATGAGCTCAGAGCCGTCCCCTCGGGGAAGAGCTGGCAGTCAAAATGCCTTTGTGCAGAATTAATGAACAAACTCCTCTCGACAGCACTACAGGGAGAGTCCTTTCACTGCTGTTTAAGAACCTATATATATTGTTCACTGCCGTATTATTTTCATATTCTTCTCCTTAAAAACAGCTAACATTCAGAAAACTAAGATCATGGCATCTGGTCCCATCACTTCATGGGAAATAGATGGGGAAACAGTGGAAACAGTGTCAGCCTTTATTTTTCTGGGCTCCAAAATCACTGCAGATGGTGATTGCAGCCATGAAATTAAAAGACACTTACTCCTTGGAAGGAAGGTTATGACCAATCTAGACAGCATATTAAAAAGCAAGACATTACTTTGTTAACAAAGGTCCGTCTGGTCAAGGCTATGGTGTTTGCAGTGGTCATGTATGGATGTGAGAGTTGGACTATAAAGAAGAATAGAAGAATTATAATAGAAGACTATAATAGAAGAATTGGACTGAGTGCCAAAGAATTGACGCTTTTGAACCGTGGTGTTGGAGAAGACTCTTGAGAGTCCCTTGGACTGTAAGGAGATCCAACCAGTCCATTCTAAAGGAGATCAGTCCTGGGTGTTCATTGGAAGGACTGATGTTGAAGCTGAAACTCCAATACTTTGGCCACCTGATGCGAAGAGCTGACTCATTTGAAAAGACCCTGATGCTGGGAAAGAGTGAGGGCAGGAGGAGAAGGGGACGACAGAGGATGAGATGGTTGGATGGCATCACCGACTCAATGGACATGGGTTTGGGTGGACTCTGGGAGTTGGTGATGGACAGGCAGGCCTGGCGTGCTGCGGTTCATGGGGTCGCAAAGAGTGGGACATGACTGAGCGACTGAACTGAACTGAAAAAAACTGTTGAGTATAGGAAGAGACTAGACACAAAGGTGTCCTGGAAAGGATGGGTACACTGTGGGAACCAGTCAGGTCCCCTGCACATTGCTGCTAAAAAGAAACACTCACCCAAGCTCACACGTATAATGAACGAATGGTTCATTAATAGCTCTTGTGGTCCAGTGGTCAAGAATCTACCTTGCAACACAGGGGACACGGGTTCAATCCTTGGTTGGGGAACTAAGATTCCACCAGCCGAGGAGCAACGAGGCCCACATGCTGCAACTCCTGAAGGCCGCGTGCTCTGAAGCCCATGTGACACCACTTGAGAGAGTCTGTGTGCCGCCAGGAAAGATCCTGCATGACGCAACTAAGACCTGACACAGCCATATAAATACACAATTTTTAAAAATAGCTCTTGGAGCACAAAAGTGAAAATATCATGTCCCTGGGGAGGGAGGGAGGGAGGGAGGGAGGGAGTGAGAGTCGCTCAGTCGTGTCCAACTCTTTGCGACCCTATGGATTGTATGTAGCCTGCCAGGCTCTTCTGTCCAGACAAGAATACTGGAGTGGGTTGCCATTTCCTTCTCCAGGGGATCTTCCTGACCCAGGGATCGAACACAGGTCTCCTGCATTGCAGGCAGATTCTTTACCATCTGAGCCACCAGGGAAGCCTGGCTACCCTTAATACATTCCCTAGGATCAGCATTGTAAAAATACTGTTATTTTTACTGTTATTGTTATTGTTAAAAAAAAAAAATTAGTGGTCTACTTCAAAAAGAGGGAGAGGTGATGGCACTTTTTAAATTTTTACCTGTGTGAATATATCACCTGTTCAAAACAAAATGCAATAAAACCTGTGGCCAAAACTGTGATTGTCGGGTCCTCCAAGACAGGGGTGGCGCCTCCTGGCCGCCAAACACCAACACCCAAAGAGCTCAGAGGAGGAAGCATCTCAGCTTCAGGTCAGACACAAACGGTCCCTCCCCAGCCTCACTCTGCTCTTTATAAACAGGCCATTTGTTACCCTTCCTGCCCACATCACAGTGTGGCTGTCAAACTCAAACTGACGGGGCAAGTAGCCATGGCCCCAGCATTGGTGCTCCGAGTCTACTGGATAGAAATAAAGATGCCTTAAAGAACTCCAGTAGGAATAATAAGTAAGCTTTATGTGTATTTTCCCAAGGGGAAAATTCAAGCTCTGAAAAGAAAAAAAAACAACAACAAAAACTTATGTACAAAGGATGTTCTTCACAATGTTATTTAAACTTGGTAAAAATCTAAAAGTTGGGGACTTCCCTGGTGGTCCAGTAGTTAAGAATCCTTCTTGCAATGCAGGGGACATGGGTTCAGTGCCTGGTCAGGGAACTAATATCCCATATGTCATAAGCCCATGCACTGCAACTGCTGAGACTGTGTACTCCAGGATCTGTGTGCTCCACGGACCCTCTAGTGCACACCACTAGAGGGTCCATGCACCGCCAGGAAAGATCCCGTATGAGGCAACAGAGACGCCAAGAGCCACAACAAATAAACAAATGTTTAAAAAAAAACTAAATGTTTCATTTAGGGAAATGGCTTAGTCAACCAGTGGAGCCCTTGCATTCACTGCTAATGATGGTTCAGCAGATCACATAACATATGAAAAAAAAAACCCTTAAGAAATTAACATTAAGAGAAAAAGGAGGGTGTGAAATTAAAGTACGGTTACAGACATGTGAAAACACACGTAGTCATCTGGGGCAAAGAGACTGAAGGTGACCCAGACCTCCTAGCATTCACACCCCGCTGAGTGTGGTGGAACCTATGCTTCTGACCAACGGAAGACGGCAAAGGTGACAGGCTGTATGCGACTGTGTGAGCAGGACTATGTGATGGCAGCGCACCTCATGCTGATTTTCTACCTCCCTGCCTGGCTTGAGTGTTGAAGTCAGCCTTGTTGGTGAGTCCCAGAGGGCCAGGAACCGGGCAGCTCTAAGAGCTGAAGACAGTTGCCCTCCAATAGCCAGGACAAAATGAGAGCCCTTCGTCCTGTAGCTTCAAGAAACTGAATTCAGCCAACAACCTGCATAAACTTAGAAGTGGATCTTTCACAAGGACTTCCCTGATGGTTCAGTGGCTAAGACTCCATACCTCCCAAGGCAGGGGGCCTGGGTTCGATCCCTGGTCAGAGAACTAGATCCCACATGTCCCAACTAAAGATCTCAGGTGCTGCAGCTGAGAGTTCACACACCTCAGCTAAAGATCCCAAATGCCGCAACTAAGACCCAGTATAGCCTAATAAATAAATAAATATTTTTTTTAAAAAAAGAAGTGAATCCTTCCCAATCAAGCCTAGTTGATACTGCAGCCCCAGCTGACTCCTTGATCACAGCCTAGTGAGACCCTGAGCAGAGGAGCCAGCTAAACTCTGCCCAGATACCTGACCCACTGAAATGGTGAGATAGTAAACGTGGGCTGATTTAAGCCATGAATTCTGTAGAAATACCGTTACACAGCAATAGACAGGAAGTCATGCATATGAAATTGTTCAGTGCAAACATGCTGAAATGCTGACAGTGGTTACCTAAGTGTCTAGATCAGGGGTATTTTTTCCCTCGGTCCCAAATAGCCTCTACTGGGCTTACAATACTCACAGAGCATAATGATGAAAAGTTTTAAAGGACATACAGGATGCAAAAATGCTTATGCAGCCTGCACCCTCTGCCCAGGCTGGGTCCTGGGTCCCACCCTATGCAGAGGCCAAAGGCTGGGCCCATGACATAGCCTCACCTCCAGTTGAGTTGACCTCACTTTGAAATGTCTTCTCCATCTCAGCCAGGTGTGCCTCAGTG
This sequence comes from Bos taurus, assembly GCF_002263795.3. NCBI lineage: Eukaryota > Metazoa > Chordata > Mammalia > Artiodactyla > Bovidae > Bos > Bos taurus. The sequence goes on along the minus strand of NC_037340.1, from coordinate 62,223,682 downwards.
AACAGCTGAGATTCATACTGGAAGTCAGACGTCTGGCTAACAGAGATGGATGGTGCTGGGGAGCTGAGACCCTCTTTGCTCTTCCTGGGTCCACCTGCAAAGGACACCTGGAACGCAGATGATGACAAGAACCAGGCTCTGAGAGGGGTGACTTCCAGAGCCAAACAGCTTTAAGCACATCTATTGAAAGAGAACATCTGTGGGGTACGTAGTGTTATGGTGTGTTACTTACTGATGCAAACAAGTAGGTCTGAGCCACTTTTAGCCCTAAGAAGTCCAAGGAAGGTCTGACTGCATCCCCTGACTCTGGGGAGTTAACTGTTGCTCCTCTTTTACAGATGTGCTGTGATTGAGGCTTAGAGGTTAGTGCCCACAGCCAAGATCCCACCTCACACATCACAGGACTCTAATTTATAAGGTGCTTCAGTTTGGTAACTATATAGTTCCACATCTTCAGTGGTCGGAATTCAAGACCCCAAGGAGTCCAGCTCCATCTTCCACAGCTATCACGATCTTGTCCTGACCAGACCAGACACGCCAGGTCAGATCAGATCACCTGCACACACAGCCCAGCTCACGCAGTCCCTGCCATCAGGGACTCTCAGCTTCTTCCTCCTCCTGCTCACCTTCCACATCCCCTACCTAGCCTTCCCCAGCCCTCCACAACACTTCTGCTCTGCAGCCCCTACACGAGACTCATTTTGACACTTAGCACATTGTTTCAGGTTACTGGAGGCTCAGGTTATCAAAGGCTGCCTCTCCCAGAAGACTCCAGGTGTGGACTATGTGATAACTGTTGAGTGTTGCCCACTGAAATACACTGCTCTGGGTGCTGGGCAGTCAAGGAGACATCGGTCCAGAAAGTCAAAGACAAGCAGAGGTTGGATTACTCACTCTCACTATGCCAAGTGCACCAACCACAGAGCTCATCCACCTGCATATCCAACTGTGAACTTGCCCTCATTCACTCAGGGTCTATGCACATTTGTTGAGTCCCAGACACTGTGAACACACCAGTGAACAGAGTGGAGACCTGCCTTCATGGAGCCCAGCAGACGAGCTGGTTAATTCTCTCACCAGCCATGCAGCCGCCAGATTAGACATCCCAGCACCAACTTTGGCCCCTCCCTCTGCCTCCCTTGCATTCTTACTGACCTTCATATTGCCTCTTACTGTAATCCAGTTCCTACATCTAAACCTTCCCCTCCCCGACCCCTGCCCCAACTTAAGCCCTAGCCTTCTGCTGGGACAAGTGCTGTGCCCTTCCCCAACTGGGACCAGGGTTTGTTCTTCCCTTCCAATCCACTGCCCAACACTGGAGCCAATCTTCTTTCTGGAAGGCAAGTCTGATCATGACTTGACCCCAGCTGACGCTTTCCAGATTACTCCCATCATCCCCATCAACTCCTGAGCATGGCACTCAAAGCCCTTTGCCATGCAGCTCTGACCTGCTTCTAGTTTCATTGCACACACCCCGGTCCAGGCACACCAACTGCTCTCCACCGCCCCACAATCACAGCTAACATTCCACATCTACTCGCGTCTTTCCCTATCTGCGACACAGACCATCAATTCCAGAGGTGAAGTCACACCCATTCTTCAAAGTCTGGCTCAAATGCACCTCCTCCGAGGAGCTCCTCAGTGACTTTCAGGTGAGAGTCATCACCGCCACCTCTGTGCTCCCAAATTCTTTGTTCCTATCTGCCGTGCATACATGACTCCTGTGCGTGCCTGTCCATACATGTAGCAGCAAGGCATGGTGGGAAACATGACGGTAGAGTCCCAGATCTCTGGACTAGGATTCTGCCTGGCTCCCAGGCTCATTTAGTGTGGGCTTATTACCTCACTTCTCTGAGCCACAGAGAGACTCTCTCTCCCTAATACCCACCTTGCAGGGTTGTAGTGAGACAAAATGACATCTGAACACACGTGAAGCCCCACCACATTGTATCACACAATCCATGAGAACTGTTATATCTCTCCATCTCACAGTGAGCTCTTTATTTATTTATTTTTGGCTGCACTGGGTCTTCCCTGCTGCACACGGCCTCTTTGTTTGGGAGCACAGGGGCCTCTCTAGTTGTGGAGCACCAGCCCTTGGGTGCATGGGCTCAGTAGTTGTGACACACAGGTTTAGTTACCCCATGACATATGGGATCTTAGTTCCCCGACCAGGGATCCAACCAACCCACATCCCCTGCACTGAAAGGCGGATTCTTAACCACTATACCCCCAGCGAAGTACCAAAGTGGGCTCTTGGAAGGCCGGGGCATTTTAAATTTATCTTCATTTAATCTACACTAGTTGTCTTTTCCCAGCCCCACGCACACAATGGACACTGCATACTCATCTGACTTGATAATACTCTGTACAGCCCACCCCACCGTTATCGCAACGTGGCTGGACAAAATTAAGTAGAGTCCAAGTAGATACTACAGATCGGTGACCTCAGATTTATTGCATTTGGCCCATAAAGTGTTTCAAAAGGCAAAACCAGCCTACTGCAGCTTAGACTTATCAACATTTTGTAAATATCTAAGCTTGCAACCCCTGGTGCGGAGGCTGATAACCTGATAATCAACAGATGTGGATGCTATCTGGCAGCTCTGGAATACCCCTCCCATTACCAACTCTGATGATTTGCTTACCTTTCGAGGCAGAGGCTTGTCTCTTAAGTCCTCAGAAGACACAGCTCTTGACCTAGAATAGGGAATCATAGTGGCTTTAACTCTGATCTTTGTAAGGACCATGCGGAGGCTGACCTAGCTGAATCACAGGAGGATGGAAAAGAAGTTAAGGTCAAGGGAGAAGGTGGCTGCCCCAGGCCTGTGGACCCCCAACTCGCATTTGACAAGCACCCCACGTCCCATTGGGGCTCCTCCAACACAGAGCTTTTCCAGAGCTTATACCTGCAAGCCTTCTTTCCGCTGATGGGAGAGCTGTCTTCCTGATGACCTGAGGCTTCTCAGGTTACTATACTCCTGGCTTCATGCCAGCAGCTTCCTAAAGGGAGTCACCCATTTTACAGAAGTAGAAAAGGCTTAGAAGGTCATGCGGGGGGTCCAACTGTAATCCACAGATTAGGGCAATAATGTCCGAGGAAAGCACGTCTCCAGAGGGTCAAAGGTTTCCATTCATCAAAGGTGGGGCAAGAAGAGCCCCTGACTCTCCACGACGGGCACCCCCACGCCCAGCCCTCGATGTCCTTGGAGGCAGGACTTCTTTAGGGAGCTGACAGGACTCCCTGCACGCAGCATGGGGGCAGGTGCGAGTGCGTGGAAGAGGTCTGTTCCATAGAGCTCTGCTCTGAGAATACAAAGGGCACACCGCCTGGGTCAATGGACCTCCACAGAGGGTGGTAGACAGTGTTGTGTTAGGGTTATTAGGAGCATCCATCCACCCCATCAGCAAGTACCACCAGCAGGAATCAAGGGGGCACTTCAGGACGGCAGGGGAATAGCCAGGAAAGAGATGAGTCCCAGACAGGCTCGGGGGACACAGCAAATGAGTCAGTTTGGCTAGACAAAGTCCTCCTGGGTGGGAGGGGAGGAATAGTGCAAGAGGAAGGAGGAGAAAAATGGAAGCAGAATCTTAAATACCTTCACCAGGAAGTCTGAACAGGACAAAGGGCAGTTATGAAAACTCACCAGCATAAGATGTGGGGAGTGAGAAGGAAGAAGACTAGATGACCGTCCAATGGCGTCCTAACCTAAACCGTGTCTCGGTGACAGCCCAGATATAAGGACCGAAGGGGAGAGAAGAGCCAAAGGAAAGGAGACTTGGAAGCCAGGAACCAAGTAACTGAGGGAAATGCCAGAAACATTTCCAGGAAAGGAAATAATGAGGGGAAGTGGTTTAATGCACGTGATGCTGGGCTATATGATTAGAAATAAAAAGCAAGTTCCTAGAAATATGGGGACTGAAAAATGGCTACACTGAGGGGATAGAGAGAGCAGGAAAAACACACAAAAGGCAGGGTGAGTCAACTCAAGTCTGGGATGCTCCAGAGTGAGCCACGGTGATAAGGAAGGACACTGAACACGGCGATGCAAGGTCACCAGTGAGAAAGCTGCAGAGGTGTATTCATGAGTCCATTTCTGTTAAGAATATTCCATGGAGGTGTTGGCACATGCCTAGAGAGCGAGCCTGGAAAAATATACTCCAGAGGTAATGGCAGCTATTTCTGGCAGGTGAGATCAAAGAGAATGTCTACAGTATAAAACCATGCGTTTCTCTTTATTTTTTAATTCAGAAAAGATTCATGGTAATCTTGAAGATTAAAGAGTGAATGGTGGGTACAATTTAGTCATCTGTGAAAGCTCACAGGAATGCTGGCGGCAGCGTCGTTCACAGCATCAGGTACGGCGGACGCCTCTCAGTAGACGAATGCTGAGTAAGTCAGTGCGCCTGCACTCAGGACGCCACCCAAGGAGCCAAAGGATGAACCAGACCTTCAGCAGACGACCAGGGGGAGTTTCCAGGAGACACTCAAAAGAAGAGTGCACAGAATGAGGCCAATATTTACAAAAGGATGATGAATAGGTGCGTGCTGATACATAGAATGTGCGTGTACACATACACACATCTGTAAAGAGGTCTCCCCTAAGTTACGGGGCCAAGGGCAAAAGAATACTGGTCCACACAGCAAGTCTAGTTACTTAAAATGTTCATAGATCAATATACTGTTAAATAAAACATTCTATTCACGTGCCTCCACAAATACTTTTCATAACGACCTGGAAGGCCTCCAAGCCCTCTGTCCTGCTGCCCTCTCATTCCTGCTGGTGGGGGGGGGGGGGGGGAGCTTGTAAATGCTGGCATGTGGATGGCCACCGTCACCCGTACACCCACACATCCCATGCCTCCACGGCTCCGTGGCCACCGCAAGCCTAGGCAGGGCTGCCCTCAAGGCATGCACTGAGCGACTTCCCTGGTGGTCCAACGGTTAGGACTCCGCACATCCAACTGCAGGGGATGCAGGTTCCATCCCTGGTTGGAGAACTAAGATCTCATATGCTGCAAGGAACAGCCAAAAAATAAAAAGAATTTTTTAAAAAGGTTTTAATGATGCACTAAGGAATAGGCCCCCAGACTCTGGAATCAGGTTCAAAGGGATTTGGGCAGGTAATTCCAATATTGAGAGCAGTGCGGGAAGAGGGGCAGTGCACCAGCAGGGCTGACCAGCCATCCTCTTAGCCCCTGGGACCTCCCTCATCTAGTACAAAGGGACATGGTCAGACAGGGGACAGAGTAGGTTGCCTGGCTCAGAACAGGGGCCTTCCTGGCCTGGGTCTAAGGGGCTCCTGTACTGTTAGTACACACAAAACTATCAGCATCATGGAGAGTAGGGGTCCAGTGTGGCAAAAAAGGTGGGCCAGGAATAAAGGAATACAAAAAGTCTGCACTAAGAGAAGGCGCATGTATCATCCCGTTTATATTAAAAAGGCAAGCATGGGTTTCTCTTTTGCTTTAAAGTCTGGGTTAACAAGTAACTAAAGTCAACATCACTCATGAGGGAGCCCAAGGCCATGCCTCACGGTGTGCTGGACTCTGGACCACTGCTTCTGCACTACAAACCCATAACCTGACAATCCCAAATTGAAGGACGTTCTACTAAGTAAGTGGGCTTCACTCTTAAAAATCTTAGTGTCATGAAGGACAAAGATTAAAGGACATCAAAGGTGGCTGCAGAGAGGTAACAACTAAAGGCAATGTGTGATCTGAACTGGATCCTAGACTCGGGAAGCAAAAGGTCTCAGGGCCATTAGGACCATCAGTGAAATTTAAACATGCCTTTACATTTTTAGGTGATATTGATGTTGTTTCCTGCTTATTAGAACTGGGCAAAGGGGAGTTCTTTATACTATTCTTAAAACTACTTACAATTTTATTATTTCAAAACTATAAGTCTTATGAGAGAAATATGAGTTTAACCAGAAGAGCGGAGCTGTTTGTGTTCAAGGACTGAGACCACAAAAGGGAAAAAATACTGGTGGAGGACAATTAATGATACCCAAGAGCAAAGCACAAGAAGCAGAGAGAAGTACTGGCAGGAAAAGAGGATTCAGCGGGAGAGTTAAATACCCATGTAGGATGAGAGCAGATGAGAGGAAGGAGGCTGGGGTTGGGGGCGCTGGGTGGGGTGCTACAAACCTGGAAACAAGAGTGGGAGCTTAGAACTGCCACTAGGGGAGCAGGCGGGCAATCGGAGAATAACTGGTTTGCCGTTTGTAAGCATCTGTAGCAGCATGTGACTGAAGACCAAGTGCAGCTGAAAGAGGCTCAGCTCTCCTGTCTGGCCTTGAGTCTCAGAACTGACTCATCAGAAAAGACCCTGATGCTGGCAAAGATTGAAGGCAGGAAAAGGGAACAACAGAGGATGAGATGGTTGGATGGCATCACCGACTGGATGGTCAGGAGTTTGGGCAAGCTCCGGGAGATGAAGGACAGGGAAGCCTGGTGTGCTGCAGTCCATAGGGTGACAGAGCTGGACACAACTGAACGACTGAATCCTGGATCTTAGGGCCCAGGGGTCCAGTGTTTTAGAGACTAACCCCAGACTCTCACTCACCCTGACCCAATCTGCTCTCCCCAGTTAATACTGCTCGTTGTATTTAACGGAGACTTATTGGCTTTCAACTTCCTCCTCGACTGAGACATCTTGGCAGCCACCCCCAAGTCCAGAGTGGCTCCTCTGTGAAGTCGCTGTGGAACTCCGAGGGCCTCCACAGACTGCGGGGCCAGTTGGCCACACTTAGAACCAGGAAAATGAGATAGAATTCCACACAGAGAACACAAAATGGAACATCAGAATCCATCCCACAAACCGTTACCACGCGGCCATTTTTCATCCAATCTGAGACATTCTTGTTATTGATGAAGTTGAACGAGAGCAGACAGCCGACAGGAGGAGCTCCAGTACTTGGAGCCAGAACAAATATGAGTGGAGGACAATCCACAGGACAAAGGCAGCACGGAGAACCCACCTGCCATGGAAACCATGGAAAATGCCAGCAAGTCTAATGATAAATGCAGAAGGCCAACTGGCCCCACAGTTGGGGGACAGGAGAAGGCACAGCAGCCCCTAACATGAGCTGCACAAGCTCCAGGTCTTCATCTGGCTGCACTGGGTCTCAGCTGCAGCATGCGGGATCGTCACTGCAGCCCTGTAACATGAGCTGCACAAGCTCCAGGTCTTCATCTGGCTGCACTGGGTCTCAGCTGCAGCATGCAGGATCGTCACTGCAGCCCTCTAACATGAGCTGCACAAGCTCCAGGTCTTCATCTGGCTGCACTGGGTCTCAGCTGCAGATGCGGGATCGTCACTGCCACTGGTGGGTCTTTTGTTGCAGCGTACCAACTCTAGTCGTGGCTCGAGGGCTCCAGTTACCGTAGCTCAAGGGCTCCAGGAGTTGAGGCTCGTGGGTTGAGTTGTTCTGTGGCAGGTGGGATCTTAGTTCCCCAACCAGGGACTGAACCTCTGTCCCCTGCACTGCATGGAGGATTCTTAACCACTGGACCACCAGGGAAATCCTGAGCTCCAAAACAGAGGAAGGTGACAAGAGAACTGTGTGTAACACGAGGGTCTTATAAACCCAGACTTCATGGCAGGCCTGGACTTGAGGCAGCACTGTTCAGTCTTAACCCTGGCACAATTCAGCAGCGTCAGTTGGTCAAAGGTAAATCTCTTGGGGGAGAATTCAACCAGGGACATGGATTCCACACTGAGTCACATTTCATGATCACCTAGATGTTACCAAAATGTTAACTGACCACTAAGCCAAGACCCCCCTCCCCAGATCTTCACCACATAGAGACCACCCACAGACAGAAAAAAATTCCTGCTCCCATTTCATCAACAGTGAAGACAAAAGATTTCATCATATTGTAAAACATGAGAAGTAGAGTGGCTCAATGAAATGTCATAAAAGATGCAGGTCTTTTAAACCAGTTTTATTAAACTAGGTATTAATAAACTAGAAGGGTTTATTTAAAATTAAAAAAAAAAAAAGAAACAAAGCTGATGATGCTACAGTTGACTGTTCCCCACTGTTTCTTTGACTTGAAGCTTTTATTTTCCAATCCAATGTTATCATTTCTACTTACAGCTGTCCATGTTTATCCACATTTTTTACATAAGTCTAAAACACGCTAGATTCATTCACAATAAATATCATTTTCCTTCCCAAACAAGAAACATCCGAACAGGGAAATTAAGATGTATTCCATTTTTTAGGTAAGAAAAACTTCAGAAAACCCCCACCTAAAAAGAAAAAAATCATGATAATCAATAACTCATTTAAAAACAGAAGCAGGAGGAAAGGTGTTGAAGGAAAAAAAAATCTCCTAGACAAAACCTCTGTACAAAACAATCCTGGAGAAAGTGCAAAGTCCTACTCAATGCCTACAAGTTCGGGCATCACTTGCCAATGCCAAGGAGACCCTACTCTGCTCCCTAACAGTGGAGTTGGGATGGGTGCTGCTGGAAGGCTTCAAGGGCACTCAAGGACATGGCTGACTCATCCAGGGAAGGTGGCCCCGCTCTGCTCAGAAGTGGTACCAACTCTGCTCTCTTCAGCTTTACCACTGCGGTTTTTAAAATGTCGAGAATTGTATCCTGGGACCTCCCTGGGGGTCCAGTGGTTCAGACTCCACATTTCCAATGCAGGGGGCTCAGGTTCAATCCCAGGTCAGGGAACTACGATCCCTCATGATTCACAGTGTGGCCCCCCAAATTTTTTTTAATTTTAAAAAGTTGTATCCTAACATACTTTTTTTTTTAATTTATTCCTTAATAAAGTTAACAAAAGTGAAAACTTGTATCCTCAGCTTTATAAAATGTACCAAAAATTTTAAGGTGCAACTTGATGCTAAGGAGAGGCTTTTTCCTTTTCAAAATCAAATAAACAAGACAGAAGCCAGTAACTGCTGGGAACTGCAGGGGACCCAGATTAATGAATGTTAAGATTACACCTTCAGTTGAGACCAACAACTCAGCTCACATGTCACTTAAAACAATGCTCTTCCCACCACACCCCACCGCCAGAGAGAATTCACAGTTCAAATACCAAAGATTTCAAAATACCATGCATGATTCAAGAAAACAGTAGCTTCTTGGGGTGTTTTAGTATCTACTTACCCACTTCCTTCCAAAAAAGAATGAAAAACAAAAATTGAGTCAAGAGAGCTACAGATGTTCGGGGAATTTGTTTTAAAATAACTTTATTTCGTTCAACGTATTTGTTTCTTCTCTCCGCCTTTAAAATTAGTAGGGAGGGAGGGGCACACACAGGGGCAAGCTGGGATTCACCTACAGCTACCTGTAAAAAAAAGTTTATTCCATTCTTCTTGGTAGCGTTTAAATTTCAAAGTAAAAACAGCAGTCATATATAATTACACATATTTAACTCACATTATTTTGTAGAAAAACACATAAAATACAAAAAAAAAAAAAAAGGCAATATCAGGTGAGAAACCTTTAGAATGCAAAAAACCCAGATGACCCTGAGGTACGCTGGATCTTAAAATCATTAGAACTACTCCAAAATATATAAATGAGCCCGATCAGGAGAAATGTAAAATAAGAATGTGACAAAGTAACTGTGAAGCAAGCAAGAGAGGAAAGAAATCTGAAGGTCACTCAAGATTAGACAAGGATAAACCATGACAGATCTGGTGGGAGCAATACATTTCTATTCCTGCACTAAATGGCGGGCCAGGAAAGGCCATATTAGCAAAGCTCTCCCTGCAGCTTGCAGCCTATGGGGGGAGGGCGGGGGCAGCAGAGAGCCAAACTCACGTGTTGAGCCACTTTTTATTTCACCTGTCAAAATCTCTTCTTTCAGGGTCGAAAACTTTTATTAAAACACAAAAGGATGTACACTTTACAAACCATTTCATTGTCAGTGCGAGTTTTTTCAAAATTTCACACACAAAATGTCACCGATGCTGAAAAACATTGTGCTTTTTTTTTGAACCAAAATTGTTTAACTGATGAAACCTGGCCTCCAGAGGCAACAGTTGCTGGAACTGGGCACTCTCCCACTCTTGCTGGCTCTGGTATCCTGCTGGCTTCTACAGATCCAAGTAATTTTTCCTGGCTCAGAAGGGATCCCAGGGAAAAAATCCTCACTCATCTCCTAACTGAGGCAAAGAAAAGCTCCGCAGACCATGCAGGGCCTGGAGGAGGACACTGGTCTCAACTCCTGGCCCTTGGCCTCCTGATCACAGCACTTCTCCTTCGTTCCTCTTGATAAAGGTCAGAAAAGGGCTCCAGTCACATATTCCCTTTATATATTCAGTCCCCCCACTTGCATGCTTGAGCCTGGCTTAATTTTATAATAGTCTACACTACAGTTTGTGAATCATCCATGAAGGTTGTCTTAGAAACCCATCTTTGTCCCTGCTGGAAACTAGTAAGAGCCATAAAGACAGCTTTGTTAAGACCTAGCCTGGTGGACTGAACCTCACTAGCGGCTTCCCAAATCTCATTCTCCCACTAGAAATGAAAATTAAAGACATCAGCAAATACAGTAAACTGCTCTTTCTCCTCTCCTTCATACCTGCATCCACCCTATCCTCACCAATTCCTACAGACTGAAAAATATTCAGTCGTCCAGGAAGAAGGGAAAAATTTTTTTTGAATTTTTAAGGTAAGATGTCTTACAGAGTATCAAACAGCTAACACATCACTCTGTAATTCTAAGTCTCTCAATACCATTTCTGAAGTTCTAGGCTTTGATGGCTAACTTGCTTTGCTCTTCCTATGATCACAAGATAAAGATCTGTCTCTTTTTTTTTTTCTCATCCTACCCCCAGAAACATGTTTGTGAAGGCTACGTTCATTTTACATTTCAGAACCTCGGAGCCTCCAATTCAAAAGAAATATAGGTTATTTTAATTTTTTAAATTTCTTTATGTATATATACATAGTCCTGGAATAAGGGCCCAGAATTCCAACTCTAAGGTTAGACCTGCTTATCTAGATAATGAATTTAGTGAAGCAACCTGACCACAACCTCAACAGAAAGCTGTGCGCTAGGCTAAGGTAACACTGCTTTCCAATTCAGAAAAGGGAAACAGACCTTCACAAATTTTAGCTACTTAACAATCTGGCTGAAGGCATGTGCGGTAACAGTCAAGTTCAGTGTAAAAGCACAGAATACTTCTGTGGGCTTTCCTTCAGAAAAGGACTCTGCGTACTCAAGTCTCAGACGTGAAAACTGACAAAAGAGCAGCAAGTGTCAGAAATACACATGAACTCATCAGGTTTTAAAACGTTGTAACTGGAATGTATGAATTCAAAACTACAATATAGGCCTGATTTTAAATCAATGGCAACAGTGCCAGACCAGCAAAATGACTGGTGATTCAGGAACACTGACCACAGACAGGCTCAGGCTCAGGCTCAGCTTGGCTCAAAGCAATCACTTCCACTCTGCTGACAGCAGTCAGATTTGGGTCACCCACATACCAGCAAGCTAATCTGATCAAGCTGATCAGGCCTAAAGCTGAGGTTTTGTTTGTAGACTATGCTGAACTATGGGTAACCTTCAGAAAAGGAGTTCTTCATACCAAATCTCATAAAACAATCCTTAAAGAAAAATTTCCCTAGACTTATCTTGGTTATAGCAAAAGGAAACGGCTTCCTTTCCAACACCTTATTATATCCTAAAGAAAACACTTATCTTTAAATCAATGAATCTGAATTACTGAATCACCGAATCTTCATTCAAAAGAAGAAGGTGAAAGGTGTGTTTAGACCATTATTTCACTTGGGGGGAAAAAGGGATGAAAATGATAGTCCCAAAAGAAAGGAGCTGCACTCATCAATCGCCCAAGCTGAAAAAAAAAATTAGTACTTGTTACATATAATTTTACAAAATACTCAAAGCCTATCTAAGAATCGCCTGCCTGAATTCTCAGGATACAAAACCCCTGGCCTAAGCTTTTCTGATCCATAAGCTTCAAACTGGATCTGAAGAACCAAGCAGTGCTTTCTAACGCTGTGGTTACCTTTTCTGGTTCTCAGCTCATTCTGATGCCAGCAAGCACCAGGTGAGGGAGGCGCTGCAGTCACCATTGTCATCCTTGTTCTGCAAGTCAGAACAAGCGATCAATTATTAATAACGTAAAAGTCACAAAGCTAGAAGCAATCTACAAGAACTCTAACCTGACACCCCCTGCCAGCTACATTTGCGCTCGCAGAGATAAGGGTTACGACCAAAATTAGCTCTGAAGACTACATTAAACCAGGTCATCTGAGGCACATAGTAAAATGCAGATTTCTAATCGCCTAACTCAGAATCTCTGCCAATTGGACATCAGAAATTTTATGTCAGTCAAGTTTCACAGGTGATTTCTGAAACCCGTCAGTCTGAGGACCACCAGCACGAGTGAGTCCTAAATCCAAACCCAGCCATCTGTTTACCCATCCCTCACACAGCACAGGCCTTGCCAAGCAAACCAAGCAGCTTATCCAAGACCACAGCACCCATGACCTAACCTAAATGAGACCCATTTCAATGCTACACGCCTCAGCCGAAATACCCAGGCCCATGGACTTACTAGGTCAGAAGTACACACAGTATCAGCTTCACTCTTTCCAAGGTAACTTCTCAGCTGACAATACTCAACATTTTATTCACAAACTCCATGCACTCCTGGACGTATCTTCTTATAGATTATCAACACACATGGTATCCAATCCCTTCTGAAGGTGTGTAACATTTCAGTGAAGGCATCATACTGTTAACTTCTACAGGAAGTAACATGGAAGTAATTCTAGTGAAAATCATGAAGTTTGGTTTACAAATCATCCATAACTGTGGTCGGTACCCTAAAAATCATACTGAAAACTACCTTCTGCCCATTTAACTTTTATTTCATACTGAAAATAGCAGCACCTCACCTTCTGAACTCATTTCTTAGAGTATAGAATTTTTAAAGATGATTTCGGATTGTTACAGATTGGCTGTGTTTACTGACTTTGAAACACACTTTCAGGGGAAAAAATAAAACAGTACTGCCCCATGGTATCCACCAAGCTTGTCCTGTAGATTTTCTCTGAAGGAAACAGCCTGAAGTAGCTCCATGGCATTGAGGCCAAGCCCTGCACTTCTGAAAGCCCTCCCACAGTAACACAAAAGTGAGGAAATGTCAGGAGGCTTAGAAGCATACTGTTTGAATGGAGAAAAAAGAAACGGCCTTAGAAATAAGCACGTCTGAAAAAAACAGTGAAGGATTTCAAAAGATCAGCCCTAATTTAAGGAAGATGCATGGCTACCTTATCATTTGAACCTAAAAGAATATACCCAGGGCAAGACAAATTTCAGAAGACATGACACTCTTGAAATACAGAATTTTATTTAGAAACTGTTTAAAAGTAGAAAAAAACCCTGTCAAGAAAGACCAGGTGGAAAATGGGTTCCCAACAAAATGGAATTTTAGGGCAACAGAAGTCGAAAAGGCCACAAAAGAGAAACAGCACCACTGCTGTTTGAACAGCGGCTAGCTACTTGCATTTTTTGGCATTGTTAATCACTGAATCTGGGTTTTCCTCTGAATTCCACACAGAGCATGCACTACACAACAATTTTATCATAAAATACCTGCTTGCTACACACATTTCAGGACAAGCTACCACCAGAAACAAATCAATACAAATACATCAGGGGCTGAACAATCTCAGTAGTGGGTGACACACACGTTGCAGAATTCTGCCAAACAAAGGAAATGAGTCGGCTGTGAGCAAAGCAAATGAGGGAGCTAAGGAATGAAATATTTTAAATATTAATAATTAATTCAGACATGGTACTATATTTTCTGCAAAAGAAAATTAACATTTAGTAACACACTAACATTTTTATCTCCAAAGAGATTAGTGCACTGGCAAAGTATTCCGATAACAGTGGAGGGCTGTGGACAGCAGGTACCGAAAACACCCAGCCTTGCAGATCCCAAGGGAGTGGTGGCCTTCACTGATCACTCCCTTTGCCAGAGGTCCAAAAAGAACTTGCAGTATGATCACCTGCCTGCTGAACTTCCACTCTAAGCAGCAAATTTTAAGGAGCCAAAGAGGAGTCCCCAGTGGGCAAGGGGAGCAGAGAAGAGGAACATGTTACATGTAAACTTAAAAGACAGTAAAACGGGACACAGCCCCCATTCAAATCCCAGAGATGTGGGCAAGTCCCCAAAAGCAGTTGTTAGGTTTAAAAACTGGACACACCTCATTTCAAAAAAAAAAAAAAACACGCACAGTACACAGAATTATCAGGGATAACTGGAAAATCACCAGAGAAATGCTCAATGAAAATCAAGCTCTTTGACTCAGACCTCTCAGGCCTGAAACACACCCTCTATTCATCCAGGCAACAATGCCTCTTGCTTCTTAACAGGCATGCTATTGGTCAAGGTCATCAAAATGGCTTACAAAATAACTTTTCAAATTTTGCTTTTGGGCCAACGTCTGGGCTTATGAGGATCAAGCAGTCCTGCGAAGGCTGGGAACAGCAGGTCCCAAAGGCTCCAGGTTCCAGCCCTTCCTTCCCAGACACAATGTCAAACACACATTTTATATTTTGAAATATGGAAGCATCTTTTAAATACTCTTAAGGCATTTATTTATTAAAACGTTCTCTGCCAAGATTTCACATTAACTTAAAATTCAAATCAGTCTTTACATTTCTCTACTGAGGTCTCCACCTTCTCCAGCTATCAGTGCTACCAGCATCCACAAAGCGAGCCCATGGTCAGCCTCTTTGTTCCCTGGGTGAACAACTAGATGTTAATACTGCTCTGCTACAAGGTAAACGCTCCTAACTCAAACTTATTGGAAAAGGAGTGAAACTTCTGCAAAGTGCACTTTTAGAAGAGGTACTTTTGCTTATGAAAAGAAACCAGTGAGTCCTCTAAGAATAATAAAAGGGAGTATTTTACAGTTAAGCACATGATTTGGAGTGAAGAATTCAGATGTTGCTCGGCTGGTCCAGGCTATTAATACTCTTCCTGTTCCTCCTGTGGGCCCCCTTCATCAGGTATCACGAAGCCTTCCTGAAATGGGAAGATGGGAGGGGAAAGCTATTATTCAACGCTGAATGAAAGACCAGTTTCTACTGTGGGTTCCCTTTCCTCATATTTAAAGCCTCTCAAAGTCAACGGTTCTTCCTGTCTCTACCACACACTTGGCATTGAATGGCACAAGACCAAGTGACTGCTTTTCTATTAGTTAGGCAGTGGAACCACATCGCACAGAAGGACAAAACTGAGCACAAACTCACCCGCACGCTGTTCAGGGTGATGGATGTGTCCACTGTCTTGATGATGGCAATGATGTCATACATCAAGTTGTCGTTAAACCAACCGAACCTCAATAAAGCTATTTAAGAAAACTGACCCTCAAAAATCCCTGAAGTCACCGTAATAGTACCAGATCATCTCCTCTCAATAACCTGTCCACATTGCCAGCTTTTCCTTCGTGCCTTCTTTTGACTGCACTTAGGTACCTGCATCCCCTTTAGGAGAAGGGGACGACAGAGGATGAGATGGTGGATGGCATCACTGACACAATGGACATGAATCTGAGCAAGCTCCAGGAGATGATGAAAGACAGGGAAGCCTGGTGTGCTGCAGTCCATGGGGTCGCAAAGAGTCGGACACGACTGGACTGAACAAGAAGGAACCTGCATGCTACTGCAGGTGCTGTGGGTGGTCTGTTTACCCACAACTAACTAGGCTGACCAAACATGAGAGGCATGGGAAACCTCGGATGTGTGGCTCCCACCTCACACACACTCCAGACATCTGGTATGAGCTAATGGCTGCTGCTGCTGCTGCTAAGTCGCTTCAGTCGTGTCCGACTCTGTGCGACCCCATAGACGGCAGCCCACCAGGTTCCCCCATCCATGGGATTCTCCAGGCAAGAACACTGGAGTGGGTTGCCATTTCCTTCTCCAATGCATGAAAGTGAAAAGTGAAAGTAAAGTTGCTCAGTCGTGTCCATCTCCTAGGGACCCCATGGACTGCAGCCTACCAGGCTCCTCTGTCCATGGGATTTGCCAGCCAAGAGTAGTGGAGTGGGATGCCATTGCCTTCTTAAAACACTTAGACTCCCCCTTCACCCACCATCTATTGTTTAAACTAAACCTCTATGGCTAAATTTACTCAACATATGACTCCACTAAAACAATACTCGGACTAAACCCAAAGACACCTGTATCTTCATTAACTCTGTCTGCATTATCTGGTATATAGCAAGCCTGAAACACAGGTTTATTGAACAAATTATCAACTTTTCAGTCATCAGTCTTAACACCCCCAAATTCACTTAATACGTTTAGAGGATAGTGCTAATAACATTAATGTTACCTTATATTTGTATATGGCCACATACTGTGAAACACTTAGGCAAGACACATACTATAGCTTGACCCTCAAGACCCTGCTGGGCATGGCAGAATTATTAATAATTATAGCCATTAAACAGTGGACAGAGCAAAATGTCAAATCCTAAATCCAGGGAAAATGAGTTTTCCCTATTCAGCTGCCGAATACACATGACTCCCAAGAGATCTGACCACAAGAGAGTGTGGAGAAATGGGAAGCGGGCACACTCCAGCGTGGGAGGAAAAAGGCACCTCTCACAGCTGTGGGCAGCAGACCTCAAACAGGGCCGTGTGCCTAACCCTCCAGGGCACACCTGGGGCATAGGAAAAAGAGGCAGCAACTCGGACCAAGGGGTCCACGCTGAGTGGGGTGGAGGCGGGGATGGCAGGATTAAGAGCACTTGGTGGCACTCGTGACCTACCAGTGGCCACAAGCTACAGAAGCAGGGCAGCCCGCCACCTCACTGTCCCTTGAGACCTCAAAGCAGAAGCTGAAGTGCCCCCCTCTGGCTGACTCTTGAGGGTCAATGATGAAGTCTTTAAATGAATGCTATGCTGAAACACAACAAGCATCAGTACTGAGCTTGCCAAAAACCACCACATAAAATGTATTTTCTCTTAGGTGGCAAAATGGCAAGAAAACATCCCCAAGTCAGCACATACGTCTGTGGCGTAGAGAATGTCCACAATCCTCTGCAGCACAGGGTTGTTCTCCCCCTCGTTCTCCTGGCAAATCAACTCAATGTTCCTCAGCTTTCCAAAATAGAAGTCTCTCTCCTTCTCCAAGTCTTCCACAGTCAGCTTCAATACATTGACCTGCACAAAACATTAGAAAGGGTCAGACACCTGGAATTCATACACCAACAACACATCAGATTAAACCTCCAACCCGGAAGGAGATGTGTGGTCTTTCATCAAATTCCCTAACAAGGACAAAACTCCCATTTTAATTTGATGTCAATTTTCTTCAGCTCCAGATCAATACCATGGGCTGATTCATGGCACTCTGACTGTAACAATCCCTGCAAAAGGACAGGCTACATGAGGAAACATGTAGGTATTTCTCAGAGACTAAGATAAGATCAAAGAGAAAAAGGCATGGCTGCTGAGACAAATATAGAAAAAGAATCCACAACCTGGCCCAGCAGAGTGGCTGCCAATTATATACTGAGTCCATACCAGGACACTTGGTCAGTTAATCCAGGTCTTTCTGCAAGCTGAAGTCAACGGTAAGGCAGGGTCTGGTCCAAGAGAGCAGGATAGAAATGATGAGCAGGAGGGCAAGACTATTTAAAAACAACTAATACTGGCCAAAGATAGCTAGCACTGAGGGGCACCTGGGCATAGAAACTCAATAGTTATTTTTCCCCCCAGTATGTTGGGGCTAGGGTGTGATCCATGACTAAAAGAAAAGCATCCTCTGATGAGAGGGTCCCTGCGTCACTCTCTCCCTCAAGACAGTCTCAAAAGGGAGAGACAAGGGCAGAGGAGAGGGGCACACCCCACCATATTCCACCCCTAGCTCCCTGAGCATATCATCAGCTCACCACTCATGCCACAGGATCTTCCAGGAGCCTCACTGAGGGACTCTAATTTCCACAAAGAGGCAATGACAAAACAAATCTCAGTGAATGGGTCAGGACTCTGTTCAGCCAAGAATAATAAAAGTCATAACTTTTATTATGTTATCATAACATAATAATAACAATACCATAACAACTCTCACAGTCCAGTGTGTCTTCATTCCAGAATACTCAACCATGACTCTCACTGAATGCAAATTACATGGCAAATGGTACAATATATCTTCTCAGGCCTTACAGGCTAGGGCCCCATGGAAAGCCCAGCCAGGGAATCAAAGGTGCAGCTGCTGAGAACAATGTGGGTAGTGGAATTCTGAGAGCCAGAGGCACTACAGGAACCTAGTCCACCTTCTGAACGTCTAGTTACTAAAACAGCTCATCCAGCTTCCCCACAGCCTGATAAAGAAGCCAGGCCCAACCAAAGGGATCAAGTCCTGCTCCCTCACAACCTGCAGTTGAGAGGCATCAGAGATGAGGAGCAGGTGACTGGAACCACCAGGACCATTTTGTCAAAGACTTAATTTCAATGTTTGCCATCAAAGGCCTGAACAGACCGATCCAGAATCAAGGCTCTAGAAACAAGGTTCTAGACACTCTCACTAAAGGAATTTAGCAACCACAGGAATCACTTTAAAAAATAACTGTGGGGCCTCCCTGCTGGCTCAGCAGTAAAGAATGGCCTGCCAACGCAAGAGACACAGGTTCGATCCCTGATCCAGGAAGATCCTACATGCTGCAGAGCAAGTAAGCCTGTGCTCTGCAGCAAGAGAAGCCACTGCACTGAGGAGCCCACACGCCCAACAAGAGAGTAGCCCTTGCTTCTGAAACGAGCGAAAAGCCCACAGAGCAACACAGACCCAGCAAAACCAAAAACAAATAATTTAAAAATAAATGAATAAAAATAGTTGAAAGTTTCAATAAAGTACTAACACCACCTAGTCGCCTGCAAAACAAAATAATTCATCCACCTCCACTCTCCCCACCCCTGCTTTAAATGCTGTTTGTAGCCTTTCCTTAAACTATCAGTTACTCCCGAAGTGGAGGGGGAGAAGGGGACTAAAGGATCAGAGGTGACTATCCCCAGCAGTGAAAGCTGCTTGGATCTTCGGCCCAAGGTCCATGAGTGAGAAGAGGCCCGTAATCACGAGAAGGAAAGGGAAGCACTTGGCGCGGCGCGGCAGCCTGGAGCCCACTCGTACACGCACGTTACACCGGCGCCTCCCTCGTAAGCCCACTGAAACCTCCTTCCACCTATACATCACCCAGGGCGCCAGAAACCAGCCCGACAGGCCCCACCCACAGGCCAAGGCAGCAGCCCTCCCTGACATCCCTCAACAACCATGAATCCACAAGAAACAATCCACAAGCATACAATTCTCTTACAGCGAAGTAATAGCTGGAACCCAGGAAGCCCAAGGAGAATGTTTTCGACCTGGCACTGGCCGATACGGTAGCTATGAGCCACAGGTGGTGTTCTGAGCACTTGAAATGTAGCCAGTGCAATTGAGACAGGCTGTAGCTATCAAATACACACTGGATTTCAAAGACCCAGTACAGTGTTCAAATGTAAAACATCTCACTGATAACTATTTATAATGATCACATCAGAATGCTAATACTTTAAATATATTGAGTAATGTGTGTTATTAGAATTAACCTGTCTCTTATTACAATTTTTTTCAGTGTGACTACCAGAAAACTTTCAGTTCTATATACGTATATCTCACATTTCCAGTTTACATTTTATTTCTACTCAATAGTGTTGCTTTGGAACAGTACATTTCTCCCAAATGACGTAAGAATGTGGAATCGGGCTTCCCTGGTGTTCCAGTGGTTGCAGTGCAGGGGACACCAGTTCAATCCCTGGTCTGAGAAGACCCCACATGGCTTGGAGCGACTAAGCCCATGTGCCATAAGCACTAAAGCCTATGTTCTAGAGTTTGTGCTCCACAAAAGAGAAGCCAACTGCAACAGGAAGCCTGTGCACCTCAACTAGAGAACAGCCCCAGCTCTCCGCAACTAGCGAAAACCCACGCACAATACTGAAGACCCAGTGCAGTCAAAAATAAAAATTACATTTAAAAAAACGAATATGGAATCACTGAAGCTATCCCAAGGCTATGAACACCAAAAGGTACTTTGTGTAGAACACACTGCCCACCAAGCCCGTGAGGCTCCACTTTTCATGACCAATATGGTCCTGTCTCCCAGACCTCCATCCCTTCATCAAGTGCACCACTTTTAATACTCTCAGGGTCAGAGAGATCATGTATACGAGCCATGGGAGTTAGTAACAGGGTGTGCAACCTGCAAAGAACCTAAAATCCTTCACATTGAAAATAAGAATGGTAAAAATCAAAGCCCTGTGCTGGCCACACACGTTATTTCTGAGGCAGGGCTGGGCAGGCTGGTGTGAGCTGCACTGCTGTCCTTCTCTGGAACCCCTCACGGAGCTGCTGCAAAAGTGAAAGCAAAACGCTTAATCCAGCACTGGCGCCTGCACTCTAAAAGTGCTGGTTTTGTTTTTGCTGTTAACAGTTGTATATTTCACCAAAAAAAAAATCTGACTCCTGTGAACTTTGAAAACATATTTCAAAACCTTTTTCACTCTATCAAGACCACAGACAAGAACTTCCATAATAATCACAACTGTCTTTCATCCACCCCCACTTACCCCATTTATCCCAAACCCTTCCAGGCACTTGGCAAAACGTCAGCTTGTGAAATCCATCCAACCACTGAGAGTAAAGTATCTGCCCCGCCGCATAT
The DNA here is from genome assembly GCF_002263795.3 of Bos taurus. Classification (NCBI taxonomy): domain Eukaryota; kingdom Metazoa; phylum Chordata; class Mammalia; order Artiodactyla; family Bovidae; genus Bos; species Bos taurus. Next base: position 62,202,948 of record NC_037340.1, on the reverse strand, counting down.
GAGGCAGCGAGTTCAGAGGTTAACTGACTCGCCCCAAGTTAGAAGTGGAGCCAGGACCAGCCGCAAATCTACAGCCCCCTCAAATCCAGTGCTCCCTCACCTAGAACACCAGCTGGGCAGCAGTCCCATGGAATCCATCGCATCTTCTTCTGGAGACCGTGAGGCCAACCCTATGCTGGCTGCCAAGTCTCAGTACTGACACCTCTTTACTCTATTTCTGAGACCACTTTCTGTGTACACCTGTGCCTGGAAACCAGCAGTTCCAGGGACACCTCCTCAACCTCCAGGACTTCTGCACTCACAGCCACAGTGCCCACAGGGCGCTTGAGGCCGCCACAACCACGGGGATGCTGACCCGGTCACCTCCCACCCTCCCGAGGCACCTACACCGTGGGGCATATGCAGATCAGAGAACGAAAAATAACAGTGAATGTGGTCTTGGGGACAGGCTTTTAGGTCCTGACTTCCTCAGAGTTTGGTCTGGGCCACAAAAGGTTCTGGATTAAAGTGAGGCTGTTTCCCCCAAGCTTTAGGACTTGGCTTTCAGGAAAGTGAAAAGGTTCATTCCTAAACTCACAGGAATTACAGAGCATCCTTGATTTTTAAATCTGGAATTAATTACAAGGAACATCCAAAAGCAAACAAAACAACTATAAGAATTAGTGAGAAAATGTCTAAAAATCGAAAATTTGTTCTGATCTATGGAGACCTCTACCAATTATTTTCAGATACTTAACTGGTTCAAAACAAGACGTTTCAAATCATCTACCTATTAAGAAGAGAAAAGCCATAGGCTTTGCACATCAGCTGCACTCTCCATTCGATTCTCCAGTGAGCCAGGATGTCAGCAGGGACACTGTAGAATACTTTTTTTTAATTATTATTTAGAAAGGAGCTCTCCATTATCTCCTGTTAGAGCCAAAATTCAAGAGACAGTCTCTGAATCCCAGGAACCCTGACAGTGTTCCAGAGACTTTGAACAGGGTTCTACCTTATGCGTGCATTTCCAAACAGATACTGGTTTCTAATAGAAACAATGGAGCTTAGAAACAGCTGCCCACCCCGCTCTTCCATCTTCATGTCCATGCTCACAGTCCCCACACAGGTCCCAAAGCCCTGACACATGTCACGAGGACTGTTGTGATACACAGACAAGGCAGGTCTTCCCACAAGAACACAGACAAAGCTCCCCAGTCAGGGCAGCAAGCGCCCCTTCCCCCAAAGGGTTCCTGTTGTGGACACAGGAGATGCCTACCTGCTGCATCAATTCAGCTGCTTCGTCATCTCCATTCCCTACACCGGGATTCTTCCGCACCACACCCGGGCCAGCTTTAGGGGTTGCAGTAGTTCTGTGTGTTGTAATGGGCCTCTGTGGAGCTGAGAGGGGGACAGAGTTGGCTTTTTTTTTAAGAGGAGAAATTTCAAAACAAAAAGAACCCACCAGACAACAAGAGAAGGCTGTGACCAACTGCTCTCCACAGTTATGCAGTGAAGAGGCCTACCGCAGAGAGCCCAGCATGCAAGATTACACCCCATGATCACCCAAAGTGATTCTGCATCCTGGCAACACAGGGAAGTACCAATTTTAGCCATGATCTTTCGTGCTGGCAATAAGTCTTTTGGTGTGGTCTTTTTTCCGCTGGGGTGGACGGGACTATCATCTGAAAGAGGCAAAGTCAACCTGGTACAAACAGATGAACTACCTGAACCCAGCTCTAACTAAATGCACAGACAGGCAGCTTCATGGAGCAGAGGGAAAGAGCCCACAGCCCCAGCTGTGGGGCACCCATGACACCCCATCTGGAAAGTAAGGTGTCTCCCAACTCAGAACCTGACACTCCTTGGATTAGGAAGATGAGCGAGTGGGTAGAGACTGCTCTGACCACTAATGGCTTCCAAACCCCTTCCTGTTTCCTTGTTTAGAGGGTCAGGAGAGAAAAGCAGCACAGTGACTAGGATAGACAGACTTCTCTCAGTAAGAATGACCAAAGCAAAGACGAGGAAAACAGTAACGGGGCCAACCTATTGGCAAGTTAAAATAATAAAGAATAATCTGGAATGGGCTACCTCAAGGCAAATTTATCATTCATGACTTTAGTTATGCATTCAGCGAGTATTTTGCAAAGTTTATATATTATGCCAGGCTTAGAAATATCTCATCTTCCTAACATTCTGAACTATTCAACAACCATATGACCTTAAAGCCACCCAGAGTAACAGGCATTTCCGCTGGAGGATCTCTAGCATATGTTTAAACTGAAGACTAAATACTCAATCCAAGTCTCCACATGCCTGTTAGCAGCATCTGAAATGTGAAATGCACAGGGTTATCTATGCAATTCCCCATTCTAAAAAGCCAAAGAATCAAAGTACTCAATATCTGGAGAAATCTGAACCCTCATATACTCTGCTTGGGAAAATAAATGTTTCAGCCACTCTGCAAAACAGTCAGGTAGTTCTGTCAAACGTTAAACACAGAGTTATCACATGACCCAAAAATTCTGCTCCAAGAGTATGTACTCTTGGATACACACCCAAGAGAAATGAAAATATACGCCCACACAGAAACTTGCATATGAATGGTCATAGCAGCCCTGTTCATAATAGCTTAAAAACAGAAAGAACTCAAATCATCATCAACTGATGAATAAATAAAATGTGCTACAACCACACGATGGAATATTATTTAACCATAAAAAGGAGTCCTGATACATGATACAACATGGATGAACCTTGAAAACATTATGCTAAATGAAAGAAATCAGACATAAAAGGCCACATATTCTATCATTCCATTCAGAAATATTCAGAATAGGTAAATCCACAGAGGATCAGCAGTTGCCCAGGACTATCAGGGAGGGAGGAGTTTTGGGGAGAAATGGGAAGTGACTGCTACCGGGAGCACGTGAGGTTTCTTTTGGGGGGTAATGATAATGTTCTAAAACTGATTATGGCAATAGAATAACATTACCTATGTATGCACTAAAAACCATTCAATTGTACACTTGAAAACTTTAAATGCATGAACTGTATTTAAGTCAATCAAGAGCTCAATAAAGCTATAAAAATTACAAAGCACTCAACATCCCTTTCTACCTACCAGATAGATCAGCCCCTCCCTCAAGGTACTATCCAACTTTAATTAATGTTCTTGCCACCTTCTGGAAAGGAGGAGTTAGCATCTGTAGAACACCCACCGCTCACAAGGTACACACACATTCTGTGAGTATATCACTACAAACACATTTAGGAAAACCCACTAGGCCAGGACTTCAAAAGATAGTCTCTTATAAACAGCCTGCCCCTGCCTCCTGGATTCTGCTGGCATCACAGAACTTAGCAGCTGAGGTTCTAGGGAGGGCAGGGAAGCCGTGAATAAGCACAAGCAGCTGGTCTGCAGACAGAAGGACAATGCAGAACCAAGAGCAGCCCCCGAGGGACCTGGAAAGCTCTTTCAGTTTCTGAGAGTTCAGGTCCGGTTGCAAATTCCCATTCCAGGGCTCTAAGATGAAATGTCCTTGTGTTCCAACTAACTCTCCTTTATGTGAGCTAACCTGAGGGATTTCTATTCCATACAACTAACGAGTGTTGGCAAAACTGCAAACAGTAACTCATTCAGGCTTCAAGACCAGCTCTCTGGGGCCAGTACTGCAATTCCCCTCTTACAGAGGAAGAAACAGGGCAGAGATGAAGCGCTAATAGAGGCTCCAGAGATCTAAGAGCAAACGCTGGGCCCTGATGTCACAATCCATGCTCCTGCCATAAGGCTGGGATTATGCTACTTCAGATCCCTAAGCCTATGGCTACTGAATGAATGAATGAAT